>NC_060252.1:94027480-95308096 GCF_921293095.1 Ischnura elegans
GAAATAATAGCTTGATATTGATCATAAACTTCATAAGTGTTGATTAACAAAGTCATGGTCTACATGATAGTGATTGTATAGTGATTATATATTATGCTTACTAGATTCCGCGGAGAAGAAACTGGTTTATGATTTTTATAAAGTGATGCTCTTGACCACTGGTAAATGTCGTATATGTTAGCTTTTTAGCATGTAAATAGATGGTTTAAGAAACAATTATTATATTGGAAGAGTTTATTTTTACACTTTTAAACTACTAACGATTTCAATTTTTCGATAATTTTGGGCAAAAATTAAGTTTTTGGAAAATCGATTTTAGAGATCAAAATATAAAGTCGATGAATCGAAAAGCAATGGGGGATTTAAATTTCAAACCCTATACATGTTGATCAGCAATGGTTCCTTATGAAGATATACCGGCATAAACTTTTATGGGTATACAATGAATTTGCTGTTATGCTATAGATAGAACCAGTCCAAAATTATGAGAATGTTACATGGTCGCTAATGCGCGTTTGATTATTATACCCAATTCTCCGTATCAACCATTGTTTTCATTATGAACCGATATTAAATTTTGGCGAAAATTAAAGGGAATTATCACTATAATCCTTGCCCATGCGGTTTTGTTTGAGCTTGATGAGTGAAATTTTCAGGATATAATTCTCATTATTAATCACAAGAAAACTAAGCTTATGCTGTTTTGTAAAGCATCACGAGCGAAGAATGTGAGACTCAAGATAAAGGTTGGTCGTGAAAAACTTGAGCAGGTTGAGCAATTCAGCTATTTAGGCAGTACGTTAGAGGAAAACGGATGCAGTTGTAAGGGCATCAGGAAGAGAATTTCATTAGCGAAGGAGGCATTCATGAACAGGAAGGAGCTTCTGAGAGGATCGCTATGTAGGAGTTTAAGGAAAATGTTAGTGAAGGGTTTGATTTGGAGTGCTGCGCTCTACGGTGCGGAAACGTGGACACTGAGGAAAGAAGACGAGATAAGATTGGAGGCATTCGAGATGTGGGTATGGAGAAGAATGGAGAGGGTGAAATGTCCGGAGAGGAAAAGGAACGACGAAGTGCTGGATATGGTTGGCGAGGAGAGGCAGCTTTTAGATGAGATACGGAGGAGACAGAAGGTATGGATGGAGTTAGTACTTAGCGGTGAGGGGATGTTGAAAATGGTGTTTGAGGGTAGAATTTTAGGGAAACGAGGGAGGGGAAGGAAAAGAATAGGGTTTAAATATATTGAAAGAGAGTAGGCCTTATAGTGAATTAAAGAAGGCAGTGCTGGAAGGAAAGGGAGGCTCCCAGATCGCTTCTTGAATACTCCATGGAAACCTACCTTAATCGGTAGAATACTATAATAATAATAATAATTCTCATTGACTCTGACTATCGGATGGGACATAAATCCGTGGTCCATTAGGCGCCTTTCGTTCAGAGCAGGATGACTCCCTACAGCACATGCTTTCTCTCACCACCCTCTCCTCCCTAATGGAGGAAGTGACCACAGCTGTCGATCTTCACCTCAAAATACCGTACCATGAAAGGGGTTGGAGGGTGGATAACGTTGTAGGGGTCAGCTGATTGAGGGTGGAGGTCGATATGTGAATCAACCTGGACTACTGGATTAGAGAGGTGTTGGCTTTGTGGCGAGTATTTGAGTGGAGGAGGAGGATGAATAATTCAAGGCTGGTCTCGCCCTAAGAAGACACGCCAACCCACGGGGGCACGGGAGGAGTCTGAAGCTACGGTGTCCCTCGGTCACGTCGCCTCGAATGGGCGCTGATGCCGATTCACAGAGGAGGATGACATAATGGGATGCAACCCACCGCTTGGGATGAATTCACGCCATATCCCATCAGCATTCGCTTCACGCCCAGGCCACCCACTCCTACTCCATTTCAACGCAGAGACCTCTATGAGCGAATGGTGCATTTGTAATGATGTGGGCACCCCTAATGATGCATATACAATAGGGTGCCCGACTTAAAAAAACTTATATCTAGGAGTAAAATAAAACTTTTTCGTTTTACATTAATTTATTCGTAGTTGGTAATATTTCTACCAGAAATTAACCAAAGTTACGCAACCGACAAAAAAACAATGGCGTCCAAGGAAATGAGTTATACTTGTAAACATCATTGATACCAGAATATGCAAATATTTCAACTCTTTTTACATTGTTTATAACAAAACATTTAAAGAAACAGGCCATAATTTCCTCTACTTTTGAGTCCATCTGATTGTGAGCCATAAGTGGCCCATCAGAAGGTTCTTCACCTCTGACTTTTCTTTAAAATGTGCATTTAGGAAGAAAAAATGATAATTTACATGAAATGAGGGGTTGAAAAGCCAAGGGGTACAAGTGACTTTTTTCTGAATAGAGTTATGTACAGAAGTAAGTTACAAAAAACAATCGAGATCAACTACGTATTTAGTTTTGCATTAGAGTTTTCTCTTGATGTCAGCACAGAACTGAAACCAAACTCTGTTAAAAAATAAAATCACTTGTACCCCTTGGCTTCTCTCCCCCTCATATAACATGCAAAAAAATGCAATGGCTTACCTTCAGCTGTCATCCCCTAATTTTCCTTCAACGCCTCCAAAGACTTCTTATGCAAGATTTAAATGGGATCGAGTATTCCTTCCCGTGCCGAATCGAACGCGAAGATTATTCGCGTGAATCACACTTGGGCCTACCCGTGTTGGAAGTATTCGCGTCTATTAGTCGATTTGAAGCTATAAGACTATTTTTACGCGTGATGGAGTAGCTGCTCCGACTTATTAATTAGTAATTGCCCCGAACCTCCACGAAGCCAGAGATTTTTACTCAGGTTTGGGCTTAGGTGGTACGTAAGTTGCCTGTACTGATATATATTTTGCCAAGTTGCACACATTTGGAGGCCAAAAGTTTAAGGAAATCGGCTGTAGATTTTTCTGCATAATGCAGAAAGTTAAATTGATCGTTGGTTAATGATGGACATTATGAAATGTAACAACATCGAAAAAAAAACGTATTAGTCGAAGCGACGATCACAGTGCGGTGTCTCGATCAACATGAACGAGAAACTGTTGAGCCGGTTGAACTGTTGACACTTTTTGCTGTTTGGATGACACATTTTAAGTTGTCTCATCTACATGCTGTTATGAAGGTTGAAAAATACAAATCTTGTTGCGTCGTAAGTATTTAGAACTGCATCTCAGACATTCCAAAATTAGTGGCCGCCTCAGAAGATCTGAATCAATTGCAAACGCCACAAGATTCATAGCTTTACCATCAACTTCACGTTTATATTTGTGTATAAAAGATCCTTTGGCCATTTTAAGGTAATATCGAAGTTACATCGACCAGCATCTGCAAAGCAATACTTTTTTAGCACTGCAAATTGTGTTGGAAGTAAAAAAAACAATGTCTAGTTGCGACGTAAGTATTTGGAATGGTATCTCAATAAATCAAAAATTGCTGAATTTTTTTCAAAACTTCATGAATACTCTAGCAATATTGCTACAAATTGAGATTCATTAAATATTCCTCGTCTCCGAGAAATGGATTGAAGATCCCATTGTTTACATAATTTAGTGGTTGTAACAATTCTTCAATTCTATAATACATATTTTCATTTTTTGGCTGCTCAGGTTTTACATACCTTCAAGAAACTGACACTGCTTTTCGTAATATAAACGATGAAAGAGATCAGAGATTAGAGAAAAGGTCTACTTCCTTCCCCATTGACGGACGTGAATTTATTAAATGGACGTTCTTAAAAACTGATTATTTTTAGATGGGATTTATTCAGAAGCCAATATGTAAATGACTAAAATAAAAATAATAATTTTAATGCTCCCAAACATGTACACTTATGAGAACAACACATAAATGTGAAAGCTTTAGGCTACTCCTTAGAATGTAACCTATTTTGTGGGGGTGGTGCAATTATTTATAAGAATAATAATAAAAAATTACGGCGATAGACATGGTGCAGATTTTACAGCAGTAAGACCAGAACAGCAGAATCCAGTAGACCTCTTGCACAGAATTATTTTATAGATTTTATAGATTTACTTTTCACATTCATGTTGAAAAACAATTTAGTTTATTTTTCAATAAAATCTCAATATCATCATATTAAAAAAAACATTCTTTAACTTGCTTTGACACTATCATAATTTTTTTCCTCTTTATACTCATCCGGTATTAGGTTAAATATTTTTCGAGCTAAATATAGAAAACGACACTGGAATAAAGTTATGGTAATAAAGATATTAAGAGTCAATGCAGTTTTCATTGAGCACGTATACGCATCATCCCGCTTAACCAAACCAGAACTTAATTCAGGGTTTACAAGAGCATAATACATCTGTTTTAAAAAGGTAATTGGATAGTTACTTCGTAAATAATTTTTATGCCTTTGAATTATTTATGAAGTAACTCTGCGAATTACTCAAATGAAAATGCCGTTTGAGGTAGTTTTACTTTTGCTGTTGTGCAAACGAAGCACAAAATCGGATTCCTTGGTGCCGTTGTCAGAGCTATGAAAAATTAAAAATATCGCACAATATAAAAATGGATTATTAAAGTATCTGATTTCAATAATACGTCATCTTTGCATAAAAACATCTTCTACCTTATTTTCATCGAAACTATCCTCTAAACTATTAATTCCTGACTGAATTAAAACACGAATTTAGCCCAAAAAAACTATCAATGGTATTTCGTAAATCCTTTCAAACATCGCAGCTAATTTGAATCTAAAGCAAAAATATGTGCTGCGAACCATTAAGTTCCATTTTCACCGCTTTTTAAGCGGTAGCCATGGTGTTTACTTAAATTTACCTAGGTTTTAAATCAAGTTATTTACTTAAGGTATATACTTAGGTATTAAATCAATAAACTGCCTTTATCCGCAAAGAAAGAGACATAGCCTTTTTGTTTTTATGCTCAAAGTAAAAATAATTTTTTTATCTAACATGTGCAGTTAGTAGAACTTTTATTGCTTGAATAAGTATTTACGCATTAAAGAGCTCAACTAAGAGTTTAGTCAAAATAAAAACTTGGTTTACTTAGAAAAAAAATCACTTGACTCGGCTAGAATTTGAACCCGGATCTCCCAATCAGTGTGGCTGGAGGTGATTTCCCAATTAGTGGCATTATAACATACCGGGTTGTTATCAAATAATGTTTTTCCCCGAATTTTTACCTTTGGATATTATAATTAGTCCAAAAGGGATAGTTAAGGGATAATTTCTTATAAAATGAAACGAGGAATATGATTTCTTATTTAAATTTGAATTATCAACATAATTCATCATGTGATTGGTTTGATGCAGCTCTCCACTCGGCAGTCCTTTTACGCTAGCCTTATCATAGTGACGGATTTCTTTTCTTTTACATCCTTCATAACCTCTTTTATGAAACTCATTCGGGACCTTCCATAGCCCTTCTTTCCGTCCATCTTTTCCTCGAAGATTGCGTTCATCGGGCCATCATGTCTAAAGTTGCGGTCAACTTAGTTTCCCAATCCTCTCCTTAAGGTTATTAGAAGACTTCTCTTTTCTTCCACTCTTCTTTGCACTTCGTTATAACCCAACTCGATCGATCCATTTTAACTTCATCATTCTTTGGTTAAATCACATTTCATATGCTACCATTCTTGACTTCTCTGCTTGGGGAGTTTTGAAAGCGATCACGTATTCATGATTCGGCCACTGTCTGAGGAATATTTTTCCAAGCGATGACCCCGTACGTTTACCACGCCAGAAGAGGGATTCGTGACTTTTCGTGAAGTTTTTAATTGCAACCTTTGGGTCACGGAAGTACTGACCTCGCGCTCTTAAGCCATTCTTCGGCCGACCAGTCTACTTTTTTTTCTTCCTTTGCACATCGAACCCGCATTGCCATGCAGAGGTCATTAAAACTGCCAGCGCAAAAAGTCCGACCAAAGAATAGATGTGGGTGTCGCCTCGTTTTGAGACCGTACAATGCGGATGGGGTCGCGTTAGGCACATGGCCAAAGGACTACTCCTGTCATAGTCTTGCGCCGCTTTTCTCGCCGTTGCTAGGGGGGTTTGAAAAATCAATTCTTGCCAGAGTCCTCTACATTGCGATTTTTCAACTACTAGGCGCAGTCGTTTTAGTCCGCGATTTCAGGTCCTATCACTGAATAGGGTAGTTTCCTTCATCAAAGAAAACGAAATATATTGATTGCGATTCTTTATCCACCATAAATGTATTCATAATATGCAAACTATTTGGTTTTAAAAATCCCAGTTTAGACGGATGGCCACTGTCAATTTTAGCCTCATTGAAAAAAGGCCATATTGACGCCCATGCGATGCCACTCCACGTGACGTCACAGGGACCTAGTTTCTATACGAGTTGATAGGAGTTTTACACTGTCTGAGATTACCAATGCACGCATGAGGCACAGAGCTCAGGGAAACATGTAATAATAATCACACATAAAAAATACCTAAGTTCGGAAAGTTTCCTTCGTTTGATAGGGGAATAATAATCCTAATTTAAGCCAAGCACTACCTGCTAGCAGGGTACTCAGCTACCTGCAAGCAGCCTGCGTCGTATCAGCGCTCAAGCCTCACCCCAATGACACCACACACGCCGACAGTTGGAACCAGAAATACGTCTCACGGACTTTTCCAATCATTCCTACTTAGCCGTCGCGTTTTCGCGCTTGAAAAAAATTTTTCACTTTTCATTTAATCGTGAAAAATAGATATCGTTATATGTACTAAAACCTAAGAGCGCGAAATGCGCACTCCAGGAGTAATAATCTTTTCATTTAGGCAATAAAAAATAATAAGAAACCACCCTATTGTTAACAATGTGTTGCTGTTATCCCGAGGAGGTTGTAAATATCTGAAGGCGCTGTTTCCGAGTTTTTGGCCTGGTAAAAGTTCCGCCATTTTAGTTTGAAAATATTTGGACTCAGTCTCCGACTGATATTTTGAGGTGGCTAAATTTTGTTCTGAAATTGAACTTAATTAAGTGAAAAATACTACCATAGTGATTAGTATTTCGCCGGTGATTGTCATCGGATTTTCTCATCATTCGCGAGACTTCTATTAATGCATAAACGCAGTGTCTGTTAGCAGCTTTACTGGTGGGGATATCCTTGACAATATACTATAAAAGCTGACCCGGCGAACTTCGTACCGCCTAACAATCGATGAACTTACAGTTTAGTTACACCATTTATAAATCAAGAGCGGCTGTATCGTTTTTAATCATGTTTTATTTATTATAATAAAATAAGGATACAAATTCAATAAAACTACGTAAATGAGTATCAAAATTGGTTGTCAGACATACATTTTCTTTATTGAATCTGCATAGGGTGGATCGGAGCACGATTACGCGGATTTTTTTCAATGAATTTTCTTACGTTTTAGCTTAAGAAATTTTGGGCATTGTGGTTTTATAAAGCAGTTTATGAAATAAAAATTATACGGATTCAGTTGTTGGCTATTTGTGTTATTAACCGTAAAAAAATGTTTTTAGGTCCAAGTCCGTTGCGTAAACTTGGCCCGTTCACGGGGCAGGTTAACACAAAGCCAGACCGACGATTGACTGATGCTCAAAATCGTGTAAGAAAAACCCCTAAGAAGCAGCATTCGTATCAAATGACTTTAGGCGCGCCAGTTATAGTATCTCTGTTTGGAAAACATGCACTGCGTAAACGTGCTGCATGCGCAAACGCACCACAGTGTGTCTTACACATTCGGGTTTAATGTCTTGCGTAAAGCACCTTTTGATAAACAACAGTTTTTCTTTTGTTATCAGGCGCAAGATAAAGCGGATAAGCTAAATAAATATAGCGAAGCGAAGCAGTGACGCAGCTAGGGGGGTTTTTGGGGGTTAAACCTCCCCCCCAAGAGCTCAGAGAACTTTTTATAAAAAAACGTTTGTAACTAATATAAGGGGGACAGATGAGTAACAAACAAAACATATTTAACTATTCACACAGCCGCAAAACCCACAATTTTGAACCATTTATCTTAAAAAAATGTCTGGGGGAGGGCCCTCACACCTCTCGCTTACCTTAGCGAGTTTTCTGTACCCTACAGACCCGTAGTATTAGCTGCGCCTAAAACCCCCTATCCTTAATTCTTAGCTGCGCTCTTGAAGTGAAGGAAGAAATACAGCGGATGGTTTACCGACTCGTTAACATACCACGTTTAATTGACCATGAGAAAATCATGGGTTTTCATCACCAAAACTGAAAGACTGACCATGCGATTTGTTAATCATTATCACGAATGCAACACGAATTGGAAATTGAATATGTTTAAGCTTAAAAGGGCATATAAGCTGGGATCATGGAATCTTCGGAATGCGAATTTCCTCATCTTTGAGTTTTCCTTTGAGTAAAGTCGCGTGAATCACATTCATTATCATTTTTTTAAATCACTAAACGCGTTCCGTTGGATAGTTATTGTTGGTTTCGGTTTCGAAAGATCATTAACACAGAGCCTACCTTCAGCTGTAAATCGTGGTAAGCCAGGTAAGTCCAAGGACTTTAAATATTCAGATAGATATTTGGTGACTTCGTCTTCGTCAATCAAACTGCTCGATTCCTCGACAGGAACACGGAAATTACCGTTTGTCAACAAACAATAATTAATTAATAATAAATTTAATATTGTTTGTTTGTTTGCTTGGAGGTTTGTTTACAAACACGGTAGTGAAGTGTCAAATCGTGCTGGGCTTACAATTAGTTCGAATTAAATTTTTTAAATGCAATTTCAATATTTTGAATACATTTAGTAATTAAAATGTTTTATTGCTACGAAATTCAGTAATTGAATTGGTAAAAACAAAACAAATAATTTAATTTGTAGTTTTTACCGACTTATCAATTGTTGTTGCGTTACTAACTCCTAAAAACATATCACTAAGAAAGAGACGAATTTATTGTGTAAAATTATCCTTTATTTAATGTCCTATATGTTATCCGGGGCTAAGACGAATCCAAAGAACCTAATATCATTAAAATCGGTGCAGCCGTTCTCAAGTTATAAGTGTTCTAAGTAAAACGATTTTTGACTTTCTTTTATACATTTAGATTAATGTAATTGTTATATTTCCGTTGCCTATAACATAATTAAATACTAGCATAAGTGTAGGAAAATGACTAGTTTACCTTCGTCAAATTTCATTTTCAGCTGAGCTGGTTATAGAACGTTACCGTGGTGATTGATAATTTTTCCCTGGGAAAAGATATTTGAATCATAATCATTGCAATCATTACAATCATTTTGATTTCAATATTTCTTCAGCACACGCTTCCTCGCTCACTGACACGTATTTTGTTATTTTAAGTTACGCGATTTGGTGTCTCTCCTTGAAAGATGCAATCCATGAAGCACTGGCAGAGAATTCAAATCCTGGAGATATGTGCTGAAATCACGCTGAAATAGCATATTCTTGTAACTTCCGGGTCATCACCGGCTCATTCCTGTTCCTGGCTTCCACAAAGCGATAGTATACCCATCTGTCGATCATTTCAAGCTTGTCGAGCTTCGTTCACCCTGATTTTATATCTTTATCCCGTATGGAACCTGGGAGACTCTCCGAAGACAGTATGTTTACAATCTTTTCCTTTGGAAATGTGTTCCCTTCACTTCGATGCCAGCACCACAGTTTTATCACTCCTGCTTGGATGAACCTTGACAACGGAAAGAATAATTTGAAGCAAGGGTTAGCTAACGACATAAATGTCAGTTTAGAGCGTATTCTCAAAAAGCAGTCAAGTAAAAAAATGTAAAACGCCTAAAATGAACAAATCTGAAGTAGATGGCACAGATTTTAAAAAATGGAGGAGGTGGCAGACTGGAAAAAATTTACCCACCCTCTCCGAGTCTCGATCCCTGGTCATTCAAAACAGAAACTCGACTCGCTACCACTCGTCCAAATCGACCCTGAAACAATAAGCGAACTTTTTAACATTAAGTTCAAGGTAACCATATTTTCAAAATTTTAAATGCTTTTTTCTCTCAAATCCGAGCGTATTTGGACAAAACACCTTCAACAGTATTCCTATCTATGTGTCTACTTTCAAATATAAAAGGTTTCATCTTCTTTCTTGACATCAGGTAGGCAAAGTCTCCTTGTAAGCCAACCAATGAAGTAAGACAAAAGTTTGACATTGTCCGTTTCATAGTTTATTCTAATGTATTAATGAGTTATGACAAAAAATTTCACCAAATAGTAAACATTGGCCCTTATGGGATCGTCAATGTTTTGGTCAAACTGGGCCTCCAAGCCCCCCATTCCGGCCACACTTCGCTTCACGTTCGAAAACAGGGGTGCCCTCTCCAGGTATTTACAACCTCCTTCTGTCGTCCTCACGGTTGTCAAACGTTGCGCTGCAATCGCACTATAAGGCCATGCGTTCTGATAGGCTGATATGAGTTTTCAGCGACGCAAAAAGTGACGTGCCGTGTGACGAAAAAAGTGACGGGAATCCTCATCACTGGAGCCATCGGGAAAAACAATCGCGCGCCGCTATCATTTGCGAGTGATCACACTAGAGATCGCTGGAGTGATCGAAAATGACTAAAAATACGATCGTTTGATTAAGGCTTAAGATTGGTAAACTGCTACCCCACATTTCTTCCCATATCTCCCAAGCTATTTCTGTTACCTCTCTGAGGCTCGTCTTTTCCGTATCCTTGGAGATCAGTCCTAGGTACTTGTCCCTTGGTCCTCCTCTTGGGGCCTTTTTATCAAGTATGTTTCTGTTCTCCTATTAGTTTTCCCACGCTACTACTGCATCGCATTATTTGGCTAATCGACTGAGTTCTTCTTTGGCGCGTAACTTTCTACTCAACGTTTGTTTAAGCGTACACAAATCCCTTTAGGGTTCCTCCTTGTTGTGAGTTGTAATCTCAAGATTGATACAGCAAGTGCCGAAAACGGCTTGGTAAACTGTAAACTCCGTATTACTCTCACTGATATCATAGCATTCCTCAAAATTTAGCTGGAGACGATCCCATCATTATACAAAATATAGTTTGAATCCTGTGCGGCGTTACTTTAATTGTTGGAAAAGCTTAATTCGCCTTCATGTGTAGTCCAAAAGCAATCTGACGAGAGATTAATGTTATTTATATATGATTGGTGCCACTTTTTAACTTACTTAATTGTGGATAAGAGTTTTTCATATTGATATAATCGTTGCAAAAGCAGATATTAGGTATAAATCAGATTGACTTCTATCCACGAGCCTTTTCAATAGATACTCACATCAATTCTAGTAGCTAGATCGTTTTTTTCATGCTAAATTGGCTCCTCAGTGACTATAATTATAGATGACAGAGATTAACCTCATAGGTATACGTATACGCCTTGTTCAACCGGTTTCTTTTTTTCTTTAGAAAAGGTTGGACATAACCCTTTGATTAACGACTGGATTCAAAAGCATTACGTTCTGTAAAAAGAGCTTCTGAGAATAATATCCGAGGGATTATTTATGCATGCTCGAGATTTTTTCGCATGAATATTTGAGCCCAAGCCCTACTTCAGAGAGAGAACGGCAATGTATAATTTTCCCGATACTCAACAGGCAGCAGCACCGTCGTCTCTCCCCTGGGGATATACGCCGTAGCCCCTACTTTATTGACGTCAGCCGGCTTAATTAGGGCGACCTTTGTGCAAATCTTTTTCAGCCGCATCCCTTTGTATCTCGCAAAACTTATCACTCGAGCAGAATAAAAAAATAACCCGGAGCAATGCCTCTACAGCCGCCGCGGACTGAAATACGGAAAGATATAATGATCAGGTATCTTATTCTCACCGTCCAATGTCAATGTTATATTTCCCTGATATATAAAGGCGCGGTCGATTATTGTGACGCAAGTTTTGAAGTTGATGATACTGAAATGTGAAGCGTAAAATTGAACGTGGTCATTACAATCAATTGAGAATGGAGGACCAGAGGAAAACTGACGGGATGCCGAAGTACTAGGCATCTATACCAACATACTAACCCGCAAGCCGCCTGAAAAGACGTGTGGCAGGGGGTGTTAGGACACCAGCCATCTGCATATCCAAAGGAAAGGCTCAAGCAAGATTACGACTAGCATTTATTAAAGTCCTTTATGGTTCGGGGGAAAACGAATTCCCGTATCTATCCGTTCGGAAAAACAGCTCTCTTAATTTATCGCTTCTGTCGGACCTGGAAATATAGTGGGGCTCTAAGGTGATGTTCATGTGTCGCCCCGAAAGATATGCATATACTTACTCTCAGTTGCTCAAGAAATCTGAGCCTAGCGCGAAGCCTCCGAGTCCCTTGCGGCTCCCAGCCTAATAGGTTAGTTTCCTTCATCAAAGAAAACGAATGGCATTAATGCGATTCATTACCCACCATTAGTGTATTCATAATATACTAATCATTTGGTTTTAGAAATCGCAGTTTTGACTAAAGGCAATGGTCAATTTTAACCGCATTTGAAATAGACTATATTGGCTTCCATGCGATGCCACTCCAAGTGACGTCACAGGGACCTAGTTTCTATATGAGTAGATAGGAGTTTTACATCGTCTGAGATTACCAATGCATGCATGAGGCACATAGCTCAGGTAAACATCTTTTACTATCACCTACTAAACCTGCCTATGGTAAGAAAGTTGCCTTCGTTAGATAGGGTATTAATAATCCTTATTTAAGCCAAGCGCTACCGGCTAGCAGCCTGCATCGCAGAGGAGCACATATCCTCGCCCTAAGGTCACCTCGCATGGCGGCAGCGGGAACCAGAATGACGTCACAAGGGCTTTTCCCAGTATTCATACTTAGCCGTCGCATTTTCGCGCGCTTGAAAAATTTCACGTTTCATTTGATCGCGAAAAATAGATATCGTCATTTAAAAATCTAAAAGCGTTCAATGCGTTAAAACCACCCTATTCGCTTAAAATCAAGGTAACGCTGTCGGCACGCCCGTAGTAGTTTTTGACGAATCGCGAAGCTTTCCCTTGTATTTTATTCAGTTCGCGGATTAAGTCCTTCTGCATTGAATCCCATACCCTCGCTGCATATTCAAGGTGCAATCGAACTGGTTCGAAATAGCACCTTTCTTTTACTTTCTCAACCGATAATCTTCCCACAGTACGCTTGACGAATCCTAACTTATTCAGGGCTATGCCGCAAATGTTCCTTTTATAAATGCCCCACGAGAGGTTCGAAGTTATCGTAACTACCTGGTACTCTTCGCCTATAGCCTATATGTTAATATCATCCACAGCATGAACATGGCTGTTGTTGGACAAAATCTCCAAAGAACTATACACATGGATAGTATGGAGAGAAAACTTCTAGATGACATGTGGAAGAGACAGACGGCTTGGATGGAGCGAGTGCTAAGCAGCGGGGATGTTTTGTTTAAAGGCAAGCCAGGGGGAAATGCTAAACGGTAACCAAGGAAAGGGGAAGGTAAGAGAAAAGAATTTATTGATGGAATGATAGGAAGCCTATGGTAGGATAGACGCCTATCTACATCTACATGATATCCGGCGAGCCACCCCTAGGGTGATTGGCAGGGTTTGATCAATTACCAGCATGCAGAATGCCAGAGGAATCCCACATGCACACTACATGTTGATAAGAATGTTACGGATACTAACAAAATATGCCTCTTAAATCAAAGTGGTAAATTACAAGTAAATATATTCATTTATAAACAAAAGATATGTTAGGCGTATGTAGAAGCTGGATAACTAAATGCATTTGCGTAATTTAGGCTACGTCGATAATGTGGTTTGCAATTTTGCGTTGCGATGGTGGTGCTAGAGATTCCCAGCCACCTTGCCAATTTCAGGAAGTTTTTCGCAAATATCTCTCTTATTTCATCAGGAAACTATACTTCCCCGAACATGTTTTCATATGTCACAAAATTTTGCTAATGAGTGCCGTCTCAACTACGTCTTGTTTCGAACAGCTTCTCTAGCTCGAACAAACCGAATTAGTCCAGGTAGAACCGTACTACTGGTAGACCACATTATCATGTACATAAAGTTTGGTCAACAAAACTCTAATTTTACCTTTTTTCTCGATGAAAATCGAATCGCCTTGTCTGTCAGTGACGCGAATGGCCGCTTTTGTGAACCCATTTAAATGCGCGGTGAATGACAACACATGTAGAGGTCGTCTTGACAATCGTCTTTAGTAATATTTGTGGTTGGTATCCAGTGGCGCCGACTCAATGGGGCCTGAGTGGGCCCGAGCCCCCTCCAAAAATTCGTTATGGGTGTGAGGAAAAAATGTGTCAGGCTTGTCGATTTTTCCCGGAGTGTCCAGATATCGAGATTCGAATTATCAGGGTTCTAACGTCGATAATATGACTCTTCTAAAATGCTTAAAAAACTTAAAACTTACTACTTATAAAATTTCCCGGGACAAGATCCCCGGTTTACCCCCCCCCCCCACAATATTTTTTGTAAGCCGGCATCCCTGTTGGTATCTCCCTTTCTAGCGGGTAAAATCATGAGAAATTTGAATATTCCTTTGCTAATTGAAATCCCAGAGCGATTGAAGCAACGGGGGTCGAGTGGGTTTGCTGGTTTGAGTTTTGACTGTTACTGTGGAGTGACGTTAGCTGTCTGTCGCCTCCAGCAAATTCAATACTTTAGCCGCTTTATGCTATTTTGAACTAACACGCGCACAAATTGTATTACTCTTTTATTTACAAATCCTAAGTTACCTCAGGTTAAAGTTGTTATCTACATCTGCATACTACCCCGCAATCAACCTCTTGAAGCCTGTGGCGGGGGTGTTAGGACTCCACCCGCAAGAAAATAAAAAAGATATGCTCTAGCGAAATTTTGCTTTGCATTAATTAAAGTTCTTTATTGTTCGGTAGAAGAACGAATTTACGTATGTATAGGTTTGGCAAAAAATTTCTCTTAATTGACCGTTTCTTATGGATGGATGTGCCAGGCCGTTTCTTATGGACCTGGAAATGTTTTGGGGTTTTAATAAGATATTCTCCGGGTCGCTCTTAAATATATCCATTTTCAATTAGTGAATCAATCTAAGACTAGCGCTTAGCCTTCTAATCTCTAGCCCACTCCCAAACTAGATATTTGTCACCTGTGCAACGTTTTCTATGCGCTCTTAACAGTTACTGACAAATCTCGCAGCTTTCCTTTGTGTTTTTAAGTTCACGGATTAAGTCTTTCTGCTCCAGATCCCGTTTCCTCGCTGCATGTTCAAGAAGTGGCATGACGAGTGCGGAATAACACCTCCCTTTAGGTTTTCAACGGAATATATTCCCCATACATCTTGCGTTATGATCAAGACTTTTGTTGAAGTTAATAGTAATTATTTTAACAACATTTTAATTTAAATCAACAACATTAAGTGTTGAAGTTTATAAATAAGCAAAGGGTTGTCAAGGTTAAGAAAAAGTTGTTGACTAGTTGACAGTGAAGTTGAATAAAGAAGTTAAAAGAGACAACAACATCGTATATAATTAAGAAGAATAATTGAGTAACATTAACTTTAAATTAACATGTAAGAATCTTTTATTTAAGAACCAAGCCTTAAAGTAAAATATGCCGGTCTCGGTAGCGGAGGAGGAAAGTCCTCAGCTGTCAAACGGTCACGGGTTCGTGCTCCGCCTGGATAAGTTTCCCCTATTAAGGAAATGGATGTTATTTACGCTTAATTGTTAATTGTTATGATGATCCTTATGTAAAACCGAACAACCTCGGCTTCGGTGGCAGCGGAGATGAGTTCTCACCTGTCGAACCGAAGGACGTGGGTTCGAGTCCTGCCTGGATATCCAGGGCATGGGTGGTTTTATTTGTGTTTGTCCTATATCGCATTGCTGGTAATTATAAGAAATATAGAGATTATTGTTAAATAGAGCTGTTTTCGGTGTTGTGGAAATAGTTAATTAAATAAATATCGATAGCACTGAAAAATTCAAACTCGAGTAGTAAAGATGGTGGGTTTAAGTGGACATGAGATAAAGAAGAAAATGATACAAGGGGTATTGTAAGGGGTAACGGGTGGAGGGATCGAATTCCCTAAGGAAAGCGCTTCCCCTTTTCTCTCGCCTTTCTTTCTCCCGAGAATTGATGCGTTGGTATGTTGGAATAGGAATCAGCATCCGTTTTTTATATTTTTTCCTCCGAGGCATTCTTGCTTCATCTTTTTTTCCCTCTCTCGATTTATTTTTCATCTTTTGTATCTTTTTTTTCTATATTTTCCGTTCCTTTCTTCGCCTTCGAGATTTTGCCCATTCATCCTTTTATGGATTCCGGAATATCATCTCGGGAACGGCGCGAGGTTCTTCCTTATTTAACTTGGAAATATATTACTCAGGGGCGGTCAAATAAGCGCCTTAGGTCCAAGTGGGGTGTATTGCATTCTTGTCGAGGGAGGATGTGTATAACATGGGAAAGGATGGAATGAAAGGGAGAGAAATCTCCGCAGTGGAATGTCTTGTTGGCGCGCGCATGCGCCTAATCGTGGTGTATCAAGCCTGAACCACGCGATCATCCTTATTCCGTCCTTAGCTCGTCAAAGCTCCAGCGAACGCTCCAATGCATTGCCCTTTGCTCCAATGCTCAAGAAAGGACACAATGACATATGTTTTTAACCTACTATTAGTCACATCTGATCCTTATATTTCCAGCATTAATTCGTAGCACCCAAGGCTTTCCTATACCTCTCGATGGATGTCAGACAGCTTCTTAGGGAACCAATATTATTTGCGCCTAATGAAATCAGTAATGATGAAGAGATGGAGGATATGGAGTCGGTAAATGTCGGAGATGAAGAGAATTGGGAGACCAATGGTGAAGCTGACTAATATGCCATAGTTCACTTTCTGTGAAAAACGATTTTATGTTTAAATCCTGGGTTTTGGAGTATATTTTAAAAGTAATTAATTCATTAAATTAAGAAAAGCACATCAGTTTATAATTTTTAATGATTTTCTGCATATTATACTAAGTGTTGTGTAACATGAAAACTATTTTGTGATTTACATTTCAATTTTTTTCATAAAGCCACCTTAAAAAGAACTATCATAGAGTTATTTTGTGTTTATGTCTATAATTTGGTAATTCCGAATGTTTAAATGACAAATGCTCTAAGTTTTTTGGGAAAAATAATTACGTCCCTCTAGATTCGCAATTGGAACCACTGTGCAATGGTGACGGAAAAATGACCGTTTTGCGCAGAAGTTTTCTGAATATGATGGCTCCACACTGAATAAAGAAGTTTAGTTTAGTTCGAACTATCAAATTCTGATGATATTTATCAAAATTTCCGTTCATATGGAACATTGAATATTTCGGTAGCAATGACCAAAACCAATTTAACAACTGCAGTTTGATAAATTATATCAAACTAATGACAGCAGTTCGATAAAAAATTACTAAAATCAAAACTGTTTGTCTTGATAATGACGATATAGTTGTTGAAACTAGTCGACAGCAAATAAAAGTTTCTGGAACAGTACTTGGTTTTTGTTTCACTGTGAATATCTCATCGTTCTACCAAGTAACGCCTAAGTCAGTTGATTTTACTAAGATCTTAAGAATAAACCGATTTTCAAATCACTGCAGGAACAAGTGACTTTGTACGCAGTCACGCGCACGGCTTCATGGCGGGCTTCATCCGTTGGTGTATCTGAATAAACCGATGTAGCCGAATAAAAACCGATGTAGCGTGCACATATGAAAGTTTTTCCTCCCTTGAAAACATTATTCTGATTAAAAAACTTGATCCGTAATTTATTTTTATCGGAATCTTGGTCTCATGCGCTGGACGAGGGAACAAGCTTTTATTTACTCTGAACTCTCCATTCCATTCTCTAGCTTGATAATCTGAGTCTAGCAGGCTTTCTTTACGACGCACGTTAGGTTGTTTCTCAGTGCTTCCCGTATCGTTTCGTCATAACACAAACAATGAAGTATAATTGCTCTTCCTTTCCAACGGAAACCTTATTTCAAAAGAGGTTATTTACTTTTTCACGAAGATAAACACACGTGAAAAATATTGAAAACATTTTGCACTCCATTACATATATTAAAAATGCTGAAAAAAAACTTTGGTTCTTATTGCAGTAATAACGGAGAAGCATAACAATTTTTTCAAAGCTCCCGTTTTTCACAAACCTTTTCCTCGATGGCCATAAATGCCTGGGATAGGTTCAAATAAGGCCAATAAGAAAAAAATAGTTTCATCATTTCCTCCAATATTTCCTTTTATTTTGGAGGGGTAGTTATGCTTGTGCGTTATAAAATAGTAGCCAGTGTGCAATTGCGTATTTTTTTCCGGTTGGTGTTCCGCAAGGTTCTGTCCTCGGCCCACCCTCATTCCGCCGTCCCTGTCCGACCCGCTGCCATTCCCCTTGAATATTCCCTCCCTCTTTTTATTTGTCGCCCCTTTAACTTCTGGCTATCTGACTTCTTACTCCCGAAATCCCGCAGCCCATGTCTCCAGCCTTCGCTTTGTCTCGCCCTTGAGTCCGAATATTCTCATTCCATCGCTTTGCTCTTGGAGGAATGCCATTTGTTTTAAAAGAAAGGGTTCTTGGGAACGGCGTGAGAGAAAATCTTTTTTCGACGGTATCTGGACCAAGGGAGGGGGAAAAAATTATTATTTCAAGAGGCTCGTGAAAACTGTAATGCCGTGGACGATGCATAAGCAAACCGGCAAAGTGCAAATTTTGTTGGCCGTGAAAATATAGTATAGTACACGTCCGATGTTTATAGCCCAAATATTGTTGTGTACTTCAATATTACCATAAGTTAGCCGTCCTAAAATTAGTTTGATGTAGCTCACCATTCCGCTCCCTTATCTGTAAGCTTAGCAATATTGACATACTTCTCTCTTACATCCTTTACAACTTGTTCTACATAACTCAGGGCCGTCTCTCGCCCTTCTTCTCTTCCACCTGTTCTTGTGCTATTGTCTTCATCAGGTAATCATGCATCATAATGTGGCCTACTAGGGTGTCCCATCTTATCTCCAGGATTTTTGTAAGACTTCTAATTTCTCGCTATTCTTTCACTTCTTCATTACTTACACGCTCGATCCAATTTATCTTAATTATTCTTCGCTAGCACCACATTTCGAATCCTTCCACGCCATAACTTTTCAGCATCTGCCAGCATCCACGTCTCGCTCCGACACAGACTTGTTCCATATGTAGCATCTCATGTATATTTACTTCTATACTTCTATTCGAGGTTCACACTAAATCCTTCTAATTGTTAATTGCACTCTAAGCCTGCGATTTTCTACTATTCATGCTTCGTTCATTGCTGCTAATTCTGGTTCCTATGTTATAAAAAATAATAAAATGAAAATAATACCGAGGGATTCCCACAATTCTCGGGATTCCCACCAGGTTAATTTATCCATATTAACAAACGTTTTAAGCGCCGAGTCGGAGATTGAAACTTTGGCTAATATGAAATATTTAACCCGGTGGGATCTCCTCGAAGAATTTACCCACATTATTCGCCGGGAAAGTATCAAATCTTATTTTAAAAAATAATACCGTTTCTGAAACTTTCTTCTGCGATACAATCAACCTTGCTAGAACAAATTGAAATTTTTCATGTGATTCACGGTGACTTTAGAAAAAACAATTAAAAAAAGCTGAAATTTTAGCGTTATTGGCTTACTGTCCCCTTGACGACCGTCAGTATTGTTGATGTGGTTTGACATCTCTTCTACCGATACAGCTGGCGATGCCAGCGAAGCTGTAAATTATCAAGTTTTTTTTTTAACTCATTGGATTTGCCTGGCATGTCATCGCACCGTTTACAACTGAAGATTGGATGTCCGGGTATTTTGCTTCGTAATTTGAATCCACCACGGCTGGGCAATGGTTTTTTTTACAGGTCGTCATCGCTTCATTCCTCTTTAAGTCATATACTACATCCCCGCACTCTTACAATGAATCAGTTATTTTTTATTTGACCGCAAAAATAATCACCAGAAATAATTTATGCGGCAATACAACGTTTGCCGGGTCAGCTAGTATGTATATAAATACAGGGTGTCCCATTTATCTTGACCAATCGAAATAACCTTTTTGCCCAGATGGGAATTCAAAAATGTGTCAAGCAAATGTCCATTAGACGTCAGCGGGAAATTAATTAGCATGATTCCCTTCCTTGTAGCTTTGTTATTTACAAAGATATGAACAGCGGTATGTCTTTTTAAAATGGCCTCCGATATTTTTTATTCGGCTCAATAGCATTTACTGCAGGCACGTGGGTATTGGAACTGCTCCACCAGTCATTCATAAAAAATATAGGGTGCCATTTAAAAAAGACATACCGCTGTTCATATCTTTGTAAATAACAAAGCTAAAATGAAGGCAGTCATGCTGATTAATGTCCCCCTGACGGCTAATGAACATTTGCTTGACACATTTTTGAATTCCCATCTGGACAAAAGGTTATTTCGGGTGGTCAAGATAAATGGGATACCCTGTATATATAGATTTTACTTAAATTTTAACATCTGTTTTATTGCTACTTCCATCGTGATTTTCTGTTACCTTGACCAGAAAAACTTACTCAGCAATAGACTCTACGAAGTCATTGTTCTATTATTTTTTTGAGCCCAAAATTCAAATTCTCCGTTTCCAGCTACTGCGGATCGTTAATCTTATCCATTCCGTTTTTGGTCCAGTTCCCTGCATGAAAGATGCTGAATCCCTTCCCAACTCCCCACAAGCCTTTCCGTCTTGGGAGCGATACAGTTCTTTTTTGTGGCTGTTTTATTTCCTTTCTTATCGCTTTGGCTCATTTCCCCCATCCGAATTCCTTTATTGCGGCCTTATTTTTTTCCAACAGTAGTCGCAGTCAGTTTTTTACCAGCTGAATATGTTAGCTGGGGTGTGATTTAACCCTTCATATTTTAGTAATTAAATCGTAGAATTTAGAGTCCTCTTGTTACATTTTCTTTGCATTTGTTGTGAATTAGTTGACTTTAAATTGGACGTAATATTCTGAGATACCTAAATATATTTGGCTGAAGTCTTTCATGTGTTTAAATATGTGTCGTAAAGTTTATAGATAGCGTTTTTATTACTTTTTCATATAAATTGGAGGATAAAGTTCGAGCAAAATGCTAATGGTTTGGAAAACTTTTTTTGCTTCAGTATTATGGAATACTGAGATACAGGACTGTGAATTAAATTTTTTCGTATTTTCAGAGTTTCCCAATAGATGTCTTTGCAGTTATAATTTTAATATCGCCATTTTGCCAAGTTTCCTATTTGTGATACATCCAGTCTTACTTTCGTGGTACGTTTCATTGGAATCTTTAAGAATTTTGAATGGATAAACGTATAGCTGCGAATATTATTTACGTGATTAAATACGCTGGCTGTCTTTAGTTGTGTACATTTTCCTTTATTTATCCTCTTATGGAGCTAAGCTTTGTTAAACAAATAAAAATTTAAAATTGTGGCACGGTATCACGCATTAATCTTTTTTATGTGTTTTCAGCATTGTTGAGCGGTTATAAAACATATTTTATAATCAAAGGAGATAGTAGCATTTTCCACGCTCGGCATTCAATTGGTATTGAGTGTGATATCTATACGCGTCCAATGTATATACAAATAACTCTAGGAATAAAAGAGTTGTAATATTTGAAAAAAAGAAGAAAAATAAATCTTTGAAAATGCTATGATGATTTCCTCTGCCTTTGAAAGTGCCATCAATAGCGCTTTAGTAGACAATCAAAATGGATTTAAATGGATTCTCTTTATAATTGCTTCGGAGTGGATGTTAGTCGTATACTCATTAGAAATTACAAAAGCCGTTTGCAATGGCAATGTAAAAATAAATCATTTCTATCTGTCCTATATTTCATATTTCCTTAGGTGAATCGATAATTGGAGGAATTTAATGAACTATAGCTAATTTCTGGGCAAAGCGAAAGTCTGTGCTCGTCCAATTGACGTTCTGGAGGAACTAAAACGTTAGGTTTAGGCAAAATATACTTTCGTACGCCATATTTGAAAAACTGTAGATACAACCTTAAAGTCTTTCATGTATATGAAAAATGCTAAGGTTATTCTACATTCGTAGTAGTAGTCCAAAATTTTTCGATAAGCCCCATCTATACTACCTGTGAACAAATGCTTCTTTTGAATTGCCCAAATCAAATACTTACTTGTTTCCACCGGTCGTTTTTTTCGATTCGCTGGCGTACATCATGTTTGATACTAACGGTGTTGACTTTAAAATTTCAGATTATTCAGAATAGACTGAAAATAATTGCCTGAATAAAATATTAAATCTAGAGGAAGTCTGAGATTAAATATACATAACAATGTCTGAGATACCGAGCATTGTTGAATGGAGCCCTCAGCCCAATATACCCTGGAAATTTCATGACGAGGACCGGTAGAGCTGAAGTGATCTTTCGCTTACTTTGGCCCAGAATAAAGAATTTTAGAATTGGATGAATGGCCATTCATATTCACCCGTGGAAAACATGTACAAGAAATAATGCAGCAAGCATATGGTATCCGGCTAGAAAGACTTAATCCGTGAACTTAATATAATGCAAAGGAAAGCTACACGTATTGTCAAAAAATGAAACGCATGTGCAGAAAGCGTTACATTAATGTAAAAAGAATTACGATGGAAGCCGCTAGAGACTTAGAGGCTATGC
Source organism: Ischnura elegans (assembly GCF_921293095.1). Lineage (NCBI taxonomy): Eukaryota > Metazoa > Arthropoda > Insecta > Odonata > Coenagrionidae > Ischnura > Ischnura elegans. The sequence continues at coordinate 94,050,157 of NC_060252.1, forward strand.
GTCCAACTCAGATAAATTGAGAAATTCAGAATAGATATATTTCAGAGGGATTCGGAGAGCATTGTATTTGAACTCCACCGTATTTCTAGACGGCCTCGGTGGCGCCGGGGTAAAATCCCCGACTGCTGACATAGAGGTCGCGCGTTCGAATCCCGCCTCGGTGGTTTGACCATTACCACCATCGTTGACAACCATCCAGGGCATGGATGTATGTGATTGTCAAACAAGTTAATTGAAGAGAGGACCATCTAGTCCAAAATCCACTTGTGAAATAAAGACGACATTATTATTAATATCATTTCCAGGTCCAACAGAAGCGATAAATTAAGAGAGATATTTTGTCGAAAGGAGAGATATAGGAATTATTGTTTCTACCGGCCAATAAAGGATCTAAATAAATGCTCTGCGGAAATTGGTGGAAAATTTCCTTTTTATTCTTTTTTTACCGGTTAACTTCTGGTGTCCAAACAGCCTCCGCCACACGCCTTTTGGGACATCTTGTGAGGCAGTGCGTAGATGTATTCCAGCATTTTATTCTCATTCCCGCCTCCCATTCTCCCTTTGCGTTGCTTGTATTCAAGTCATTCTGGAGACCTCCAAGCGTTCTCGTGCGGCGGTGTCATTTGGAGTTCGTTTTAATGGGAATTGTGTGACGGTCCGAAATTGCTCGTCCCTTCTCAGGGAGAGAGAGATCTTCCTTTTTAAAGTCTTTTTCCACCATCTCCTCCGTGTTCTTTCGCGGAAAGGGGGAGGTTAATAGGGGAACGGGGACTTGGAATAAAAGAAGAAGAATCCGGAAATGTGTTAAGGGTGGAAGATGTTTGTTTTTACCCTTGCTGCATCTCTCAACTGGCTTTTTCAGCGAGGCCATTCCGTTGCTATCCAAGAATGCCGCTCTGCAATGGCATTATCACGACTCCCTCTATTGCCATGGAGAGGAGGATGCGTCGGTATTCATTGGAGTAGTGTTTGGGGAAGGTAGGGTTCTGTTTTAAGTGTTGGAATTCATGGTTTGTTACTGCTTTACAGCGTGGTCATTTCAAGGAAAATGAGCTGATGGGGACAGTATTTCCATCTCAACCGGGCTGTTTGGCTACATATCTTTCGTTTAAAGCAATTGCTATCATCTTAAAAATTTCAGAGCAAGCAAAATAAACCCAGTTGATAGGCGTTGGACTGTATCTCAAATATTTTTTAAAATTTTGTCAACGTAAGTCAACTATCGTGAGATTAGTTGGACGCAGCCCTCCATTTCTCTCTCCTATCCGCTAGTATTTTCATAGCCACGTATTTATTCTCTTTTATATCCTTTGTAACCTGTCTGATGTAACTCTTTCGGGACCGTCAATAGGGTGGTTTCCTATTATTTCTTTATTGCCTAAATCGAAAGATCGATATTACTCCTGGAGTACGTATTTCACGCTTTTAGATTTTTAAATGACGATATCTATTTTTCGAGATCAAACGAAAAGGGAAAATTTTCAAGCGCGTGAAAACGCGACGGCTAAGTAGGAATGATGGGAAAAGTCCGTGTGACGTATTTCTGGTTCCCGCTGCCGCCCAGTGAGGTGACCTTGAGGCGAGGCTTTGAGCGCTGATACGACGCAGGCTGCTAGCAGGTAGCGCTTGGCTTAATTATGGATTATTACTACGTTATCAAACGAAGGAAACTTTCTGACCTTAGACAATTTAATAAGTGATTATGAAGAGATGTTTCCCTGAGCTCTGTGACTCATGCATACATTGGTAATTTCAGACGATGTAAAACTCCTATCTACTCGTCTAGAAACTAGGTCCCTGTGACGTCACGTGAAGTGGAATCGCATGGGCGCCAATCTGGCTTTTTCAAATGAGGTTAAAATTGACCATTGTCATTCGTCTAAACTGGGATTGCTAAAACCAAATAATTTGTATATTATGAAAACCCTAATGGTTGGTAACGAATACCAATCAATGCGTTTCGTTTTCTTTGATGAAGGAAACTACCTAGTGTCCTTCTTCCCTTCAACCTGTCCTTCTTTGATTTTTTTCATCAGGCCATCATGTATCATGGTGTGGCCGACTAAGCTGCCTCGTCTTTTCTCAAAGATTTTTGGAGGAATTCTCGTGTCTCCCACTCTTCTTAGCACATCCTCATTACTTAGTCGATCAACCCATTTTATCTTCATCATTCTTCGGTAGCACCACATTTCGAATGCTTCCACTCTTGACTACTGTGCTACTGTCAACGTCCAAGCCCCATTTCCATGGAGAAAAATGCTCCTTTTGTAGCATCTGATGAATTGTTTCCTAAAAATCTATACTTGTATTTTCAGGTGTAAGTTGATTCTTATTTTTGCAGAAAGTGCTCTTCACCTGAGCTGTTCTACTGGCTATTTCTTTCTTGCTTTTCCTATCGCTGGTCAATCAGCATCCTAAGTGGCAGTATTCTTTCACGTCTTCAAGATTATGTTTTCCTAATCTTATGTTTGTTCCAATCTCCTTTGTTTGCTGCAAAAACTAAAAGATTAATTTTCTTTTTACTGATTTTCAGCTGATATCTGGTCATTGCCCTTTTGTAATTTGTCTGTCTTCTTTCAAATCATTCTGTTTCAGTTATGACTGACATGTCGTAAGCAAACCGAAGTGCAACTCCTTTGTCCCTTTCTAGTGTGCTTTCTCCATCGATCAATGGTGCCATGGCTCCGGAACGCGACGTAACACTGTTCCGCCACAAGTTTACAAAAAACATAATATTTTAATAACACGTTCATCAATTTTGTTGCCTCTAAATTTCTCAGAAATACATTCGTAACCGAAACAAAAAATGCAATAAAATGTCAATAATAACTTGTAATAACAAAAAATTGACGGAGTAATATTTCACTTCTAAAACAGTTAAGGTAAGTGCGCTCCAGCACGGCTAATTTTTCCATGATGTCACTACCGTCATTATTAACATCTTGAACCTTATTAAAAATTATATCTGATAAGATAATAAAAAGATGTATTGTAAAGAAGAATTTTAAAATGTATCAATTCTCATGTACCCTGAAAATTTCAAGATGATAGGGATACCTTACGATGAACTTAATTTCACCTCGTCATTATAAGAACGCATTCGGGCTGCTGAAATGAGATAGGCTCGTTATGAATGATCTTGTGTTAATCGAGGTAGGATGCAGGAAAGGACGGTGTCTTCCAAGCTAGGGTACGCAGAGCCATCTGGCGCATCTCGACCGTAACGGTAGAACCTACCCTAGCGCATCCTCGTGACGTCTCTTCGCAGCTCACATCATTTCTGAAGTGGAGAGTAATGACCCGCTGTTACCGTGAATTCAAACCGTTGAAGTATCGTCACTTTGCGATACAGTTACGCTGTCCGAATACGGTAGCTTCCTATTATTTTTTTATTGCCTAAATCGAAAGATTACTACTCCTGGAGTACGCATTTCACGCTTTTAGATTTTTAAACGACGATACCTATTTTTCGCGATTAAATGAAAAGTGAAAATTTTCCAGCGCGCGAAAACGCGACGGCTAAGTTAGAATGCTGAGAAAAGCCCGTGTGACGTCAGTCTGGTTCCCGCTGCCGCATTGTGAGGTGACCTTGGGGCAAGGATGTGTGCGCCGCAGCGATGCTGCTCGCAGGTAGCAGAGTGCCCTGCTAGTAGGTAGCGCTTGGCTTAAAGAAGGATTATTAATACCTTACTATCAAACGAAGAAAACTTTCCGACCTTAGCCAGTTTTAATAGGTGATTATTAAGACATGTTTCCCTGAGCTCTGTGCCTCATGCATGCATTGGTAATCTCAGACGATGTAAAAATCCTGTCTACTCGAATAGAAACTAGGTCCCTGTGACGTCACGTGGAGTGGCATCGCATGGGCGCCAATCTAGCCTCAAATGCAGTTAAAATTGACCATTACCAATCGTCAAAACTGGGATTTCTAAAACCAAATAATTAGTATATAATGAATACACCAATGGTGGGTAACGAATCGCAATCTATGCCTTGGTTTTCTTTGATGAAGGAAACTACCCTATTTCCACGAGCCTGATTACTGCAAAGCGGGAAAAGAGTGCTACTTTTGAAAATAAATTGTGATTGCAGGCGATATTAATGGATATCGTGTCCTAAAAAAAATTAGTCTGGAATCAATGTTTTTGAAAGCCGGAACTTTAATCTATCCTTTGTTGCCTTGACAGGATTTTAGTCCTTGCTTTATTTAGTATGCTTAATGCAAAATGCTTACATTGTTAAAGACTATGTTCCAATTTAAGTATACCGGGACTAGAAACGGTGATAACTTTACGGAGGCACCCTCAATGCACAGATTGTGCGTAAATTTCACTGAGAAAAATTTATTCACCTTTACCGGGATTCAAACACGGATCCCCCAGATTTCCACGTAGGGGGAATAACTTCTGTAGCTTAACTTGCCAAAGCACTCGACCGGAAATAGGGGTTTCCGGGTACGAATCCTGGTCGAGGTGAACGATTTTTTCTCTGTGGAAAATTCGCACAATTTTGTTCCATTTCAGTTGTGGGAAAGTAAGACACTTATCACATGTAGGGCAGCTGAAGTCTTAGAATATGCAACTACAGCAAGGGTATGAAAGAGGTCAAAATACTATAAATCCTCGACCTATTACTGTCTGTGACATATACATAAATTTACACCTGTTGCAACTGAAGATAGCCCTTTTTAATTCCTACTTGACTGTCTACTTTAGCTCCTCATGTACAGTAGACCAAATAATTGAAAATGCCAGCTTATCAGAACAAATAAGGCCAAAATTTTAAGTGCGAGGGTGTCAAATATTTTACCTGCCTGGGAATCAGATTCGATAGCATCACTTTATCAGGATTTGTTGGAGGGGCTTGACAACGGGAAGCAAATCGATGGGGTTCTGATTGATTTCTCAAAAGCTTTTGATAGGGTAGATCATGAGATTCTATTTAAAAAAATAAGCGCGCTCGGCTTGGATGGTAGGGTCATCAAATGGATAAATTCATTTACCGTAGGTAGATCACAACGTGTTAGAGTCGGCGATATTTTTTCCGATGAATTCACTGCCACTTCAGGGGTACCGCAAGGAAGTGTGCTAGGACCTTTGCTATTTATTATCTACGTAAATGATATCAGTGGGAATATAAAGAGAACAATTAGAATGTTTGCAGATGATTGCGTTATTTATAGAGTCATAGACAAAGTAGATGATTGTATCATCTTACAAAATGACCTAAATACTTTGCATAAATGGTCTAAAGAAAATAAAATGATCATCAACGCCAGCAAAACTAATCTAATTAGATTTCGGAAAGGTAGGGGTTGTGTACAAAATGATTACCATATTATGGGTGAGTTACTGTCAGAAACCAAAAGTTGTAATTACCTAGGAGTGACATTAAGCTGGGATTTGCAATGGGGACCACATATCGAAAAAACTGCGACCAAAGCTTTCAGGGTATTACATTTTTTGATGAGGACCCTTGGAAAAAGCTGTAAAAAACAAAAGAATTCACGTATAAAACGTTTGTTTGGCCCATTCTAGAATACTAGTCAGTATGGGATCCTCATTTGAATCGGGAGATCAAGCAACTAACATAAGCTCAGCGATTAGCAGCTAGATTTGTTTTGGGAAATTTCAGAAGGAAGGCAAGCGTCACGGAAATGTTAAAAACGCTGGGCTGGAAATCTTCAGAGTCAAGGAGGAAGAAAGCACGTTTGAAGTGTACATTTAAAACTTACAGTGGTGATCCTGTGTGGAGAGACCTAACGAAGCGGTTATAAGGACCAAGTTATCTGGGGAGGAGGGATCATAATTATAAGATTAAGGCCCCAAGGCAGCTGACAAATAGAATAAAATTTTCCTTCCTAAATCGGGGGATAGAGGATTGGAATGGTTTACCGGAGGAAATTTTTTTTTGAGCCCTTTCCAACTCACGCCACTATATTTATCAATAGGATAAATAAAATTGAATTTTGAGGGTTTTTAATCGTATATATTTTTATTTGGTGTTTCTTGTCTTTTTTTCTTTGGTCTTAGTATATTACTGGGTAAAAATGGATTTTGAGGGCAATGTAAATGTAGACATGTATTGTTTTTTTGCTGATTTGGTGCTATGTATATAGGGACATGTATTGTGTAAAAAATGGTTTTTTGAGGGCTTTTAAAAATTTTTTGGTACTTATTATTTTGTTTTGTATTTTGGTTTATGTATATTATTGTGTCTGAATGTGCTTCCTAGCTTTATGTTACCACCCGACTTCATGGTTGACTTGTAACTAATTATTTAATAATAATAATATTAAAGAAAGTAAGATTTCCACGAAGAGAATGGAAGGGTAATGGAGGGTAGCAAGGCATATTTTGCAAGTTTAACTCTCCTCAAATGAACTTTTCTACAAAGCTGAAGAACTATACGACTCGTATTAGTTGTATTTTATGGAGCTGAGGCATGGGCATTATCAAGACAAGATGAAGAAACTCTTAGAAATTTGAAATATAGAACATTGGGAGAATATACTGCCCAAATAGAGAAGAAGAGAGATGGATGAACATGGATTTAAATGATATACTAGTGGAAAAGGATGGATATAGTTAGATTTTCCAAGTCACTTTGTCTGGCATGGCCGAGTCGTGTAGAAAGAAAGAGTGCAGTCAATACTTCATAGTAAGGTAAGAGGATTCAGAAGAGGTAGACCATGAAAGAGGTAGCTACAGATGTGGAGGATGATTTGAAGGCAGTGGGAGTTACAAAAGCAGCTTTACTTACCTTACCAGTAAGGGAGTAGGCTTACTTACCTTGGAGCATTGATACCTAGTGACAATAACCTAATGAGGTGCATACGGGAATAGAAGCCGGAAGTAGGGCTATCTACGCACATTTAAAATTATTTAGGAATATATAGGGTGTTTATAAATGAATATCGGGGTTTTAATGCTTTATAATATTTATTACATTATACTTACAGTTATAATTTATATGTCAAATGAAAGAGCTGCTCAAACAGTTTTGTTTTTTTGAAACAATGCGCATGTGCGTGAAATGTTTCCGCCAAGATCGGCTAGGAAGCGGTAGCAGCAATGATGGCGGCTAGTGAACAGAAAGCGTTATGTGTTTTACAGTTTGCAAGGACTGAATCTGTGCAACCTGCGTTCCCCATTAAATTCGGTTGTGATCCCCCAAGTGACAATAACATCCGTAGATAGTATCATCAGTTTGAAGATACAGGCTGCCTTTGTCAAGGGAAGAGCACGGGACGACCAAGAGTTAGCAATGAGACTGTTGAGCGAGTCAGGGAGTCGTTCACTCATAGCCCAAAGAAATCAGTCAAGAAGGCTAGTCGTGAATTAGAAATTCCTTTATCCACTCCTTGGAAAGTGTTAAGGAAAGGCTTACAATTACGTCCTTATCGATTATATTTAGTACAGGATCTAAAGCCTGCAGACCACCTGCCAACTTCACCATGGAAATGTTCTTTCATGACATGAAATTATAATAAAATAGTAATAGAAATAATTTATTAAATTAGATACATTTTAAAATTTATCTAATTTAATAAATTAAATTAAATTAATAAATTAGAAATAATAATAAAATAAAGAAACATGCATTAAGTTTTACATAGGTTAGTAGGCTACACTAAAAGTCATGCATTCTAATTTTGAGTTCTATCGCTGCCGTTATAATCTCTTATTGATCGTGGAAAAAAGACATTCTGAACCTGTCTGTTCTTCAATCTATCTCTCTTATTTTATTTATATGATCTGATCTTCCGTAATATGTTGGGGTCCGAAAGATATGGTTCACTTCGTTAGAAATAACAGGGCTCTTGAATTTATCAAAAAGGTTTAGTCTATTTTTCAATCTACGGTCGGACAAAGATTCCCATCCGAGTTTATCTAAGAGGTCAGTTTCACTAACAAGACTATCGTAACGATCTTTCACATACCTGGCAGCTGTTCTTTGCACGCGTTCTTTCTCGTTAGCTTTACCGGATATTTCTCGAATATGTTTATTCCACGATAGATCATTATTGAGTCTAACTCCTAGATATTTCACCATCACCCAGCGCCCGTCGGTTAAAGGAAGAAAACATGGAAGACCCAAGATCAAATGGACGGGACAGTGTGATATGGGCAAGATGGGAGTGAGAGGTGGCGGGAGAAAACTGCCAATAGGACTGAATTGGGAGCAGTAGTGCAGCAGGCTAAGGAACACAATGGGCTGTAGTGTCACGAAGAAGAAGGCATTTACGAGATGAAAAGAGAAATCAAGAATAAGAACTGAATGGAGGCAATAAAATACAGGAAACCAAGGCCCACAACGAGCTGTAGAGCTACATATGATGATGATGATAATAATAATAATAAACGTCTTTATTGATCGAGATTGGGACTAGAAAGTCCCATCTTCCATCTACATGCAGAGAAATTGCATAAAAAGAAATAAAAGTTCCATTTTCAATCAACAAATAATATTATAAGTTAACAAGAAAAACCTAAGAATATTGACTGCCGTCCTTATTGGAAAAAACCCACTGCAGGAAAACGCCCACACAAGAAGGGGGGCGTGAAAAAACAGCGAAAACCTACTGAGAGAGCTAATATAAACCTGGGTATCTACAAATACAATAAATTACATGGAAAATGATGAGGTATAGCATGTGAAACCATCCGTGCAGGCTTGCATGATTAACATTAGAATCTACTGTGAATTTAAAAAAGTGGGTGTGCATGCCTAAATTCTTTTTTTCAATTCAATCCTATCGATTCCTATTGGGCTCGGGAAGTCAATTCCATTAGCATCCGCGAAGCACCCGTCGCCATGGTTTCTCGCCCCTGCATTCATGGCGATGGAGCGGAACGCCTTGGGAGTGGTGGAGGATGAGGTTTTTCTCTGAGAAATAAAAAGTGTGTGCATGAGATGCAAGAGTACTTCCAGAGTGTAGGCTCGGAGAAAATATAAGTCAAGGTTGGATAAAGCAGAAAACATTGGAAAATGTGCTTACTATTACAGTAGTAATTGCTGAAACGGGTTAACGTGATTAAGTAAAAAAGTAGTATATCGCGCTAGAAGGGAAAATGTACCATCACAACGCGTAAAAAGGATTCGGAAAGATAAGATTTGGTCCAAAGGAGGTAGACAGAATACTTTTGAAAAATCCGGGGAAAAGCTAATCGACCTGCTAACCTAGATACTAGGTCTCTACGCATATATGCTAACATAATGTGTAGAATAAGTAAACGCGATTACAGATAATTTTAATGACCGCTTTTACAGTGACTACCACTGAGTTAAAACTAAGTGACCGTAATTTCATTCAGTTTTTACGAAACTTACAACCTGGCTTAGGAGCTATTGATTCTATTGCGGTTTTTAATGAAGTATACATAGCATCCAATGTATTTTCATGCATTTTCTTTACCATACCTCTTGATTTTCATTTTAGCTAAGCGCAAAATTTTTCACGTGTGGTAAAGTCAATGCAAATACGTGAAACAACAAAGGTACCAACCTATGCATGTCTACTGGGAACCTATAGCTATTATACATATAGATATAGCATTTATACTGGGAACCTATGTCTGTTTCAGAGAATGTTTAACATTCTTCATACTTCCTTGATTTTATTTTTAATATATTTGCCTGCTTGTATTACGTTTCTTTGGTTTAATTATGAAATTAAATGGTTTTTAAAACCCTTTTCTAAAATTCAGAATTAAAAGGAATATGTGGAGTCGATGCACCTTAAGCATATATATTTTATGATACATAATCGGAATGGATAAGTCGAAACGTATGAGCCACATTCATAGAGAAATAGTGAAATTTGAGATTGAGATCGTATTTTTCGTTAAAAGGCAGTGATTCAACATTTAAAACGGTACTTCATTCATCACTATAGATATACTGAACATATACAGAATGACAGAAAAAGACCTTCATTTAATAACATATATGATAGTGAAGGATAGGGTCTCCGTGCCATATGGTATTCCAGAACGGTACTTAAGGATGCAGGTATGAAGATTCCGCAAAAGTGGACAGAAAACTCTGTGATATCGCTGCGAGCTATATGGCAGCGAAACAACAAATATCTGGTCACCTCGCTGCATTCGTTTTCATGGCCACAATGGAGGTAGATATCCCGTTGGTATCCATTATATCTTTTTTATATCGCATTTTCTGCTGGAATTTTTTACGTTTCTCACTTGTACTCGCGCGCGCGTGTTGTCTTCTGTTTTTCTCTCCCCATGCCATCCATAATGCATGACTGTTTCATTCAGGAAAATGGGGAGCGTGAAGGAAACGTGTGAAAAAATAAAATACTTAGTTAATTTTCTCCCTCCCCTGCCGAAACGACTGCCTTCGAGATTTTCTTTCTCCCATCAAAACCGGTAAAAATCACGTTCACTACGAGATCGCATGGTTTCCTGGCGTAATAAATAGTAAGTCCTTGGGGGGCGTTTTTTTTAGCGGAACACCTCCCTGTTGAATCGACTCCCCCGTTCGCCGCCGTGTGGCGATAGATCTCTCCAATTGAATCACGAATAAGAGGTCTGCCGCTCCTTAATTAAATGGATTCAAGGTATGTTGAGCAATCACTATAGAAAGACCGTCTCGAATGTTCTTGAGTATCATTTTAGCGTTTAAGATGACTTCTTCTACGTTCCTTGCTCAAGACATCTCGCGTAGTTTGACAGATGCTTTTGAGTTACGATAGCAGTAAAGGATGGATGACGTCGCAACATTGGCCCAAAGACAACTGAAGCGTTTCAATCGTAACGCGGTATTATGTCTAGTGACCTGACGCAAGATTAGCGAATGGTGCAGGAATTTTGGTGCCAATTATGCAGAAATCATTCAAGCGAAAAACAATTCAAGAAAAGCTCAGTCATTTTACATTGGTGAGTAAAGTTGTTAAGTCTAGTTAGCCTTATTCAGAGTTCATTGGATTACGAAAAACAGCGACCTTGTGCGACTGTTCACGAATTCCCCCCAAATGGAAGAGACATCCAGCGGCCCATCACCGTCTTAACAAAAAAGCATCGACATATCAAATTTCCTTGTTCAGATTACGATTGTTCCAGCGATCGTCCTAATGATAGTTGGCGGAACTAGTGGTGTGGACACACTTCCTGACAATAGTACACGTAGTTCCGAACTTTACCAGTTTACGATGGTTAGGTGCTGCGAAACCGGAAGGGAAAGCGACAAGAGACAGACAAAAAGTTTGTTAAGCTTCCATCGCTCCATTTTCTTAATGGAGCTGTCCCAGCAAGGACGAACATGGGCGGAAGAAGAATTATACGTCAACTACACGTTGAACACTGTTACATCTCAACCCTACATACTTCAGCACCTTTGCTCACATGTCATATCAGTTTCTCGTTCATTTTGGATTTCAGCACTGGAGGGCAGCACAGGTTTCACCGTCATAGTGTGAGTCATAGAGTTATTAAAGCACTGTATGCTCTAACAAGGAGACGTCGCCAAAAAGATGTTCAGGATCTGGATACGGATGTTATTTTCTGAAACTACATAGGTAAGATAGAAAAATAATCACGGCTTTCTTCCACATAGGCCCGGGTTCGATAGATATTCGCTTGTAAAGACTTCGCGCAACATGACATGGCTTGAGTCATCGCCGAGGTAAGGCACAATTCGGAGTTTCGTTTAAACTCCATAAATTGATATAAAATGAAAAAAAATCACGAAGTAACTTAAAAAAAGAATGGGGATAAAATGTAACAGTGATTTCAAAAAAATTAGAAGAGAGAAAAACACAGCCGTAGGTAAGAGGTAGCGATTACTCAAGGGATGTCATGCTGCGCGAAATCTTTACAAGCGAATATCTATCGAACCCGGGCCTATGTGGAAGAAAGCCGAGACACTTTTTCTACCTTATCTATATAGTTTCAGAAAATAACATCCGCATGCAGATCCCGAACATCACTTTGGCGATGTCTCCTTGTAAGGTGTGAATGCACGATAGTTACTATGATCGCTGGCTCGATTGTAGTCTGAACGGGGCAATAGTACATTTTATGCGAAAGCCATTATCTTAGCGACGACCGTTAGATGTATCCTACGATTGTGGTAGTTGGTTAATCTTCATGATATTATAATTTTCCTACGCCATCAAGAAATGTCAAAATAAAGTTACAAATAAGGATAAATAGAGGGTGGGAGATGTTTTCTTATTGACCTCAACGTGCCTCAGGGGTTTCTAGAGTAAGGTGGTGTTGTGTCACTTGAGATGTATACTAGGGCGGATCGCAAAAATCGATTTTTTTCAAATCCATCTGGCCCAATGAAAAAAAGTTGTGGGACCGATCAAAAATAAGGCCTGAAAAATTTGAGACCTCTAGGTGAACCCCTGACCCTCGCTCAAATGCGATTTAGGGGGGGAAGGTAGATATTCAAAAAATATAATATTTTATGATCATTCTCTACAGATTTTGCCGAGTTACTGCCCTTCTAGGGCAAAAATTTCGTGCATTTTGACGTATCTGCCACCGTTTAGCCACAAAATGCCTATTTTGAGTCCGCGTCCGCGAAGAAAATATTCCAACGCCCACGCAGCGTCGCGGAAACAAGAGCGGCTGGCCGATCCCTTCCCCTCCCCGCTCGCTTCTCCCCCTCCCACGCCTCGAGTGCAGCAAAATTCATCCCGCGTGTGCTTCTAGCAGGGCGTTCATCTTGGGTAATGTAAATCGGAAGATGGTAGAAAGTAAAAAAGGATGCGTCGTGAGACGACTTGTTCTTTATTTGGCGCCTCGTCGGCGTTAAACAAATCGATGTTACCAACACTTAGAGAAGTGATGAAATATTTTTAGATCCGAGAACGCAGGAAAGGAGCCTACGGTCTATGTAGAGGCCTCTTGAGTGGCTATAAAGGTGTGCGAACTGTGCTTTTCTTCCATTATGTGTGTGACTAAATGGATTTAGCGGTACCACAGGAAGACTAAAACGGAACGGACGTACGGAAAATGCAAATAGGCCAAAATTTGAGTTTTATTGAAGTACAAAATTAAAACGCTTTTAAAGGAACATTTGAAATTATGCGATATTTTTGCGTTTAGGTGCAAGAAGGAGCAAAAGATTCCTCCCTAATGAAGAAATATTTTGAGAGATAAGCGGACGAAACGAAAGATGATGGCTGCTGGATTGAATCCTAATGAAACTCGGCAACTGAGGAAAAAAATGGAATCGTCGGAGAGCGTTGAGTCAACATTGTCAATTCTTGTATGGGAAAATAGTATCAAAAATTTTCTTCATCAATTCATCCGAAGAAAATTAAACTTACGAGGTATCTGCCGATTTGTTTCTCTACGTTCCTCATGACATAAGCATTAAGGACTAAACGTAAACTGGAACTTCTGCGAGGAAAATGCATCGGGCAACTGTGATAGAGGTAGGTATATGCTAGAACCAAGCAACAGCAGTGATCGTCCTCGCAACTTTAGCTGACGCAAAAATAGTAACTTCGTAAGATACATCCAAGGTAGTTTGCAAGAATTACTTACGTATACAGAAAAAGATGCTAATTATTGTGAATACGAAAAGAGAGGTATCGAAGGGTGTCATCAAAGGGCTACATTTTAATGGGGTGAAAGACTATACTTTTGTCTGATGAAAAAAGGCAAGAAGAATTATCAATGCAAGTGTAGAGGGAAATGTGTGGTGTTAGTTGAAGAAACAGGGACCCACTTTTGGGGGTCTGCCTCCCCCGTAGGAGGATTGCTAATTCAAAAGTTATAAAATCTGCGGTTCTCGATTCCTTTCCGAGTAAAAACTAGATGAAAAAAATTAAAAATGATTTGAATGTGATGGAACCAAGTGAATACCGCCGAAAAAGGAGGCATCATCCCTCTGCTGCAAGCATAATTCTAACATCCCTTGTAGTGTGGGTAAACTCTTCTCGGGATTTTCACCGGGTTAATTCTTCCATAATGGACAACGTTTCAAGCTCCGACTCGGGACTCAATCTCAGGGATAAATTATGTTGAATCCCGAGAAGAGTTTACCCACATCATTCGCCGGGAAAGCATCAAATCATATTTCATTCCTTACAGTGGTCTTGCTATTTGCACTAAGTTGACTTAGATTTGCGACATTAACATTGGGAGGGCAATTTAGGGACCCAATTTGCGTTGTTGCAAGGATGCGTTTGACGACCAATCCGAGATTTTGTTAATTGCTGGTTTTTAATATAGACGTAAAGGACTACCCACTGATGATATATTGGAGATAGATCACGGTACATCCGGTTACATCTGACGTTAGCGCTGTGGAAATTTAAAAGGCTATTGATGAATGTTCAAATTTGAAGTTAAATATTCTTTTTATTATACATGCGGACTAGATATTCGTGAAAGAATTCACCAAAACTTTGTTGACAACAGCGAAAGTCGAGGAATGACACTGACATAAGAAATATAGACTGGAAAGCAGATAATTGAGTAATTCTATCGTGATTGTTCCCTCAAAGACGAAGCCGAAACATCAAATATTAGTTAGAGTAACGATGCACTTGGTGTGAATTTTGGTGCATTTGGGGCGAGGTAGAGGCGAGTGGGGAGAGGACGCGAGTGGCCTGCACCCAAAATCCATTTAGTCACAGCTGTCGGACAATACCGGAATAGAAGCATATATCCGAAGTTCGCACACCTTCACAGCCACTCGAGAGGCCTCTTCATAGACCGTAGGCTCCTTTCTTGCGTTCTCTCTTCCGGAGTCTCTCTCCAATATATCATCAGCGGGTAGTACTTTTCGACGGCAAAATACGGTGCGTAGTGAGACGACTTGTCCCTTATTTGGCGCCTCGTCGGTGTTAAACAAATCGATGTTACCAACTTTTAGAGAAGTGATGAAATAATTTTAGACCTGCGCACGCAGGAAAGGAGACTACGGTCTATGAAGACGCCTCTCGAGTGGCTATGAAGGTGTGCGAACTATGGTGACGCGCTTCTCTTCCATTATGAATGTGACTAAATAGATTTAGCGGTACCACAGGAAGTACTAAAACTTACGGAAAATCTAATACTGCTAAAAGGCCAAAGGTAGGGTTTCATTGAAGTTTAAGACTCAAACAATTTTAAAGGAACATTTTAAATTATGCGATATTTTTGCGTGTAAGTGCATGGAGGAGCATAAGGTTCCCCAAATGATAAGTATTTTGAGAGACAATCTGACGAAAAGAAAGATGATGGCTGCTGGATTGAACCCTAAAGAAACTCGACAACTTGGGAAAAAAGGGAATCGTAGGCGAGCGTTGAGTCATCATCGTCAATTCTTGCACGGGAAAATAGTATCAAAAGTTTTCTTCATCAATTCATCCGAAGAAAATTAAAATGGAGAGAAATTAGCCGATTTGTATCTCTACTTTCCTCATGAAATAAACATTAAGGACTATAACCTCAAATTGGAACTTCTTCGGGGAAAATGCGTCTGCCAACTGTGATAGAGGTATATGCAAGAACCAAGCAACAGCAATGATCGTTCCCGCAACTTTAGCTGACGCAATAGTCACAACTTCGTAAGATATATCAAAGCTAGTGTACCGGAATTACTTACGTAGACAGAAAAAGATGCTAATTACTGTGAATAAGAAAAGAGAGGTATCATCAAAGGGTCTCATTTTATTGGAATGAAAGACCATACTCTTGTCTGATGAAAAAAGGGAAGAGGACTTATCAATACAAGTTTATAGGGGAATGTGTGGTGTTAGTTGAGGAAACAGGGTCCCACTTTTGGAGGTTTGCCTCCCCCGTCGGAGGATTAGCAAAAGTTATAAAATCTGCGATTATCGATACCTTTCCGAGTGAAAATTAGATACACAGAATTAAAAGGGATTTGATTATGATGGTACCAAGCGAATACCGCCCAAAAAGGAGGCATCATCCCTTTGCTATAAGCATAATTCCAACATCCCTTGCATTGTGGGTAGACTCTTCTCGGGATTCCCACCGGGTTAATTTTTCCATAATGGCCAACATTTCAAGCTCCGACTGGAGGCTCATCCTAAGTGATAAGTTTTGTTGAACCCCAAAAAGAGTTTACCCACATCATTCGCTGGGAAAGCATCAAATCGTATTTCATCCCTTACTTTGTGTCTAGTCGATTTGCTAATTGCACTATGTTGACTTGGATTTGCAACATAAACGTTGGGAGGGTAATCTAGGGACCCAATATGCGTTTCCGCAAGGATGCGTTTGGCGACCAATCCGAGATATTTTTTAATTGCTGGATTTTAATATCGACGAAAAGTACTACCCGCTGATGATATAATGGAGAGAGACTCCGGTTCCTTCGGCTATATCCGAGCTTAGCGCTGTGGAATTTAAAAATCTATTGATTAAAGTTCAAATTTAAATTTCAATATTCCTTTAATTATACATACGGACGAGAGATTCGCGTAAGAATTTACCAAAACTTTGTTGACAGCAGCAAAAGACGAGGAATGACAATAACATAGAAATACAGACTGGAAAGCAGGTAATTGAATAATTCCTTCGTGATTGTTCCTCACTGGACGATGCTGATAAATCAAATATTAGTAAGACTAACGAAGAAAGACGCACTTGGTGTGAATTTTGCTGCATCTGGGGCGTTCGAGAGGGGAGCGGAGAGGGTACGCCGGCGGCCTTCACACTTATTCATCCATTTAGTCACAGCTGTCGGACAATACCGGAATAGAAGTGCATAACCTAAGTTCCCAAACCTTGATAGCCACTCGAGAGACATCTTCAAGACCGTAGTCTCCTTTCCTGCGTGCGCAGGTCTAAAATTATTTCATCACTTCTCTAAAAGTTGGTAACATCGATTTGTTTAACGCCAACGAGGCGCCAAATAAGGGACAAGTCGTCTCACTACGCATCGTTTTTTACCGTCTACCATCTTCTGATTTATATTATGAAAGATAAACGACCTCCTAGCAGCATGCGCGGGATGAATTTTGCTGTGTTAGAGGCGTGGGAGGGGGAGAAGCGAGCGTGGAGGGGAAGGGATCGGCCTGCGGCTCTTGTATCCGCGACGCTGCGTGGGCGTTGGAATATTTTCTTCGCGGACGCGGACTCAAATTAGGCATTTTGTGGCTAAACAGTGGCAGATACGTCAAAATGCACGAAAGTTTTGCCCTAATAGGACAGTAACTCGGCAAAATCTATAGGTAATGACTATAAAATATTATATTTTTCGAATTTTGACCCTCCCCCCCTAAATTGCATTTGAGCGAGGGTCAGGGGTTCACGTACAGGTCTCAAATTTTTCAGGCCTTATTTTTGATCGGTCCCACAACTTTTTTTCATTGGGCCAGATGGATTTGAAAAAAATCGATTTTTGCGATCCGCCCTAATGTATACGTCTTACGAACATTGCTGAGCATTTTGGTTCTTAGCAAAATGTTCTGAGAATAATCATTCATTATTAATTGCTAAAAACAATTTAAATTATTTAATTATATTCCCTTTCATTTCGATATGTGCCTAATTTTCCTCGCGAGCTCATTGGCGTGTAAGTTCCCACGTCACGTGATACATATGGCAGTTACACGTGGTTAGCTATGTAGTCCCAAATAATCCTTATATTAAGGTTTATGCTAACTTTGTTTAATAGGTAGAAAGGGAAGACTATGCAATCAGGCAGGAGAATAGACAGCTTTGGCGATGCTGAAATCAACTATTGTAACGTCGTAAAAAACTAGATTTTTCTACTAAATTAGGCGCGTGGTTAACACCACTTCTGTGTGTCTTCGCTATGAAAACGCGGATATCGGAGTCAGATTAACCTTTTGTGCTTTGTGGAGTAAACTCGAAGTTGCGATTTTATCAACGGAAAAGGAAATGCCATAGCATTGAAAATTTAATGCCTGCAATTAAATTTCATGAGGAAAACTCGTTTTAGTGCGCACTTGGGTAACATGTGGTCTTTGTGGTCGATCATTTATCCGTCATTTGCGCAACGTGTCATTTGTTATTAGTAGAATGCGATGGAGTTGAATTTTATCTCCACTGGATGCGATTGCTAAATATGTATGCTATTAAATTGATCCCTATGAGCACTCACTTCTCGGGCTGGATTTTCCGGTTCAGAACAAATAGCAGGTGCTTTGGGCCTGTTTAATCTCCTATTAGGTACCTTTGAAGTTATAGCGTTGGTATCGTGAATGACGGAATCACTTACTCATGGAGCGTGATTTGATTCGTGCTCGTCATTGTCCTCTATGTTGATGATTTCTCTACATCCATGTCCATTTCGTGATGGTTTAGAAGTTTGAGTGTCTATCAATCAACCACTTGCGTTACAATTATCGAATCCTCACGTCATATGCGTGTGAACCAAGATTATGATCCCTTTTGAGTGTAAAAATAAGTGAAAGATGAAATATAGTGATCCGTAATCCATCTTTTTTTATAATTTCAACATTTATACCGGGGGGGGGGGGGGTAATTTGATGTCAAGCTTTAACATTATAGTGCATGGATTATCCTTTCATCTTTTAGGGACGAGCAGTTGCGGACCCAGGATATGGACAAGGAGTGACTAAGGAGTTAACTAAGTGGGGGTAACCTCCTAGGTGAAGCGGGGGTCCGAGCAAAATTACCATTCTACCTAGTGTAAATTGAATACTCAAACGGGACTCGATAACCCCTCTAGGCCCTCTCTAGGTCTGCCACTAGATTGTAACATACCAAAAGCGTGTAAAAATAGGCCCTAAATTTTGAGCTAATTTTTATTTCAATTCGCTGAAGTAGGTAAATATATCTGTATATATTATCTAAATACATTTGTATAAAGTGGTAACCTCCAAAAATTTCGATTTTATCTGGTGTGTGTTTCGACCCAATGGGAGCATGGCCCCCTTAAGCCACTGGGGTCGAAAGAGTAAAAAACTGACATTTTCTGACTTAGCAACATAATAGATGTATCTACTGCGACAGGGGAGCTTTTTTAACTTATCATGTTCTTAACTATCCATTTGTTCCCTTTGTCTTTTCGAATCAAGACTTGTAATTTGTCAAATATTTAACTGCACCAGCAATGATCATTTCACATCTTTTATCCAGTCAACTGCAACCAGATTGGTTAAATAACGGTCTACTTAAATACAATAGCAAAATGTTGTTTACAGATTACATTGAATCTTACTGCATAGTAACTGACTAAAAATAGCCTCCCTAGAACTTTGCGGGGCTCTGACTTCAAACGCTAGTTTCAGGACGAATTAATGGGAGTCACGAAACTTAGAGAAAATGATTAACCGGATATAATAAGCATAACCTACTCAGTTAATCAACCGTAAGGTTGGTGGAATGAGTGACATTAGATCTCGCCCCAGGATTAGCTACTGATATTTTTTATAGTATTGTGCTATATTTTTCACATATTTTCAGCTAAATTTATGCTTAAAAATAGTTTCAACCCCTGTTGGAGACATAGCAATGATCAAATCTCTTCTCGGTATTAATAATTAACTTTAATAATTAAACTTTATTTTACATTAATAATTTTACTTTACTTTACTATATTTAAATTAATAATTAAACTTGGATAGGATTGAAAACGACAAAAATTAAATAACTAAATCAGTAGCAGAGTTAGTTTTGATTTATTCATTCACGGATAAAATTTTACAAGGAAAAGTCTCTTGTTATTGAAGTTGACTACTCCTCGACTTGTTATTATAATGGTGCACGAACTCTTAGTGAATTGATAGCAGGGAAAAACAGCATCTTAGGTTATTACCTCCTTTTAAATCCGCGTGATGCATCATTGAGATTCCACAAACGGCTAATAAAATGCCACTTTCTACTGATGATGGCGTTGAAAATTTGATTGCTGCAATAAACTTCAAAATTAATGACTCATTCTGGCGTGCATATGACGAAAATATTGCGAACTGTTGACTCATTCATCCATCGTCACCAGGAACTGTCGATCGCTTGATACGTAGAATTTAACGAAGTTAAATTTTCCTCCTTTCCGATGTTTTTGAATGAGGATTTATGGGGCACTCATTTATTGAGTTGGATGGATTTTATTGCTACCCAGTACTAGTGAAGCAAGCCAATTAAAATTCCATTTTCATTGAAGCTATGCCATAAGAATCGCAAATGGAAAAATAATTCACATTCATGGAGATGAATTTGCATGAAATGCTACTAGGACCTCCTTGTTGATGTTTTTGTGTGACTCTTTTGTTAACTCAGATATGTCAGTCAATGTATTATTCACGCGCTGCAATTCGCTAGCAACTCATCTCAACGCTCTGTTCTTTGAATTTTTCATAACTTATCGAATGCTTGTTGACATGATCTTCAGCATTTTTTATGAGCGGTGCAAATGAGTTGCCGACGCACCCCTAAAAACGCATTTCTACAACTTCAGCATTTTTGGCGATGAATGGACATGCTCTGAGTCTATTTCATCCTTTTAAAGGTCACATTGAGTGACTTTTTTTTAGCTCTTGTAACCGCTTATGGACACAATAATCGAACATAGGTGAAAAAAACAGATCTCTTTACCAATTACAACCCGCTTGAAGAATTCAAATGTAAATATTTCAATCCAAAAACAACTTTTGATACTTTTTTTTTCACTGAGTGTCATTGCCAGCGCGACTTCCAGAATTTTTAACTTCGATTAAGTGTATTTGGCGCCACTTTCTTGTCTTTAAACGGCACAGTTAGTGACTTCACGTCTATTTGAAACTCTAATGAACATAGTACACAAAAAGCTATGACACAGAGATGTATCGTTACTAATTTAATGTGGTTGCCGAATTCAAAAGCAAATAATTCAATTCAAAAAGGTATTTGAACGCTTCTACCCTCATCTTCGAAATGGTTGCTAGCGGACCTCAGGCATTGTTAGAGATGAAATGAGCGTGCCTTGTGCCTATTCCTTCTCTTTGAACGACTTCTCAACAGACCTTTTCGCTATTTGAACCGCTTATAGACATAATACTTTAACACACGTGGCAAAACCATTTTTATTACCAATTACACACCAGCTTGAAGAATACAAGCGTCAATCAACTCATTTTGAATAACAAGACAAGTTTTCGTGCTACCCAATTAATCAATTGAAAGTCACCTAATCAATGAAGTCCTCACGTCCTATTCCAGTGAAAAAAGCTTAGACGGCGTCGTGTATCTGCAAAACTGTAGATGATATGCTATTGCTTGCAGTATATTGTGCATGATTTATGAATGTGTTGAACAAATTTTTCTCAAAACGATTCGAAAAAATGAATTATTTTCATTTTCTCGTTAAAAATGTAATCCATATTTTGCAGTGTGAAATCAATAGATTTTACAAGAGTTTTCAAGAAAGCTTCCTAAATAACAGATATCATGCAATTCTGTCAATTCGAGGCGCTCTGATTGGTATGATGGCTGGAGTGCTCCCTTCCCACCTTATTGACCGGGGATCATATCCCAAATGTGGCAGAGATTTTTAAAGACCCGATTTATGAACTTCAATTACAGCACTCCGTCCGTCGAATAGGACGTTAAACCGTGGTCCCCTTAGCGTCTTCCATTGAGAGCAGGCTAATGCCGACGCCAGGTTTCTCTCCACTTTTCCTTCCCTACCCTTCTTTATGCCGCAAATGACCTCAGCTATCGGTCACCTCCTCCAAATACCATCTATACCTTAAGTGTATATGTATATTAACAAGTAACCTCCGTCCTCGTAACGCCAAGTTGATATGAACCAACAAACGCTGATTTTGTGTTCTTGACTTCATAGTTAGGCCAAGTTAAGCCACGGTAATAATAAATGAGGATTTATTAGCTCTAAATTAATCATTTGAATTCCCATGTTCTTGAGGATGACTTATCATAAAACCCCGAGGGAGTCACGAACAAAATTATAACGGTATTTACACTTGTTAAATTATCTTGAACCAATATGTGCTTATTTGGAGTTCTTAAATCCAAAGTTAGTTCAAGTTAACGCGCGTTAACCTTAAGTAATAGCAGCGGGCGCGATTTGGTGGAAATTCTTTATCATAGGAGTTGGAGTAAAAAATCTGCTTTTTACACATGGTGATTTATATTGAAAATGTTACGCTATAAGGAAACCATGGTTGGAAAAAATAAATTACTATATGGAAAAAACAAAATTTTTACTCCTTTAACTCTTATCACGTTAACTTGTCATGAACGAGGCTAGATGTGCCATAAGTTGATAAATTGAATTCCCAAGTTCTTAGATAATTATGGTTCTCAACTCGGCGGAGTGACGTACAGAAATTAGCACTTGGTCGCCTCATGCAGGACTCTAAAAGTTTCTGTTTACTTGTTTTAATGCTAACCTTAGTTTCTTGCCTTCTCCTTCATGCTGATGTCTTAGTTTTATTTTAATGAATTTCCTCAAATCAACAAATTTTTCTACTAATTTTCTACCAGGTGGTCTTTTAAAGGAATCGAATAAGCCGAACGGCAAGTTGAGTTTTCAAAGCGGCTGTATACTTCTAAGTTTCGAGATTTTCCTTCGAGAGCCGGCGGAGTTTGAAAATGTTCGCACCAGTGCATAAGCGTGTTTTGCGTTCGTGTGTGGCTTGGCACACGTGTAGCGACGGAGAAATTATACGAGCGCCGAGTGGAAGAAGTGAATTTTCCCAACCCGCCCCCTCCAAAGGATCTTTAACCACCCCCATCCCTTTTCGTTTTGCCAATCCCGCAATCTAGTGCGCCGACGTTTGCTGACAACGAGAGTTTCACTCGCGTCGGTATAAATAGGCGAGGGAGCCTAGGGAAACTCGCTTCAACTTCCATCTTAGTCCTTCAGGCCAGTTATATTTTTCATTCAAAGACCGTCTCAATTCAAGAAGTTATATTCACAAGTATTAATTGAGTACTTTGCCGTTTAGGATATGTTTACTGTTAGCAGATTACTGCGGATTTTCTCTCCTCCATGCTTGGATTTCCCCTCCCTCTTCAATTCCTTGAGAGTATTTGAGGAAGTAAAACTTCGTATTCGTGGAAAAAATATCTGGAGAATGGAGCATGTAATCGCTCAACTGGGAATTACTTATATTAAAGTATTATGCTGGTGTGTGTCGGTTGAAAAGGAGCATTTTTTTTTAATGTCCCCTCCCTCTTAACTTGGAGTTCCCTATTAAACTCACTAAAAAGCCTAATCCCTTTCATTCTATCTAAAAAATTTGTTCTCTTCCTTCCTATCCTTCAATTGCCCAATATTCCTATTTCTAACACTGTTTTCAACGTCCACTCCCCGCTCAGTACCCACTTCATCTATACCTCCTGTCTCCTCCGTATCTCATCTAGAAGCTGCCTCTACTCATCTTCCGTGTCCAGCACTTCAACGCTCCTCCTCCTCTCCATCCACTTCACCTTCTCCATTCTTCTCCACACCCACATTTCGAACACATTCAGTCTTCTCTCATCTTGCTCCCTAAGTGTCCATGTTTCCGCACCGTAATGCGCTACA
The DNA here is from genome assembly GCF_921293095.1 of Ischnura elegans. NCBI lineage: Eukaryota > Metazoa > Arthropoda > Insecta > Odonata > Coenagrionidae > Ischnura > Ischnura elegans. The sequence continues at coordinate 94,073,614 of NC_060252.1, forward strand.
CTCTTGATCTTACATTTTACTAACCTTTTCTCTAAATTCTAGCATAATGATCTTCTCAAAAGAGCCTTCTTGTTCATGAACGCCTCCTTTGCCAGCATAATTCTCTTCCTGATGCCCTTACTGCTGTATCAGTTTTCTTATGATAGGAATTTCGAAGCATTTGAATTACTGTATCTGCTCTGGCTATTGCCCACCTTCTTTTACCTCGAGTCTTACATTCCTAGCTCGCGATGCATCACAAAACCTCAATACCTTGGTGTTCCTGTGATTAAATCTTCTGCCATACTCCTCGCAAAGCTTGTCTAACGTATTCAATATAGCTAGCTAATCAACAGCCTGCCAGCTAACTAGCTAATCAACGCCTGATCATCCGCGAAACTCGCATTTGAACATTATCCCCCCACTGTAACTTCTGCCTCCAAATGAGATAAATTATTATATAAATTAAGGTACTTCATCTTGCTGTTCGAAATTTATGTGCTTTACAAATAATATTAGTACTGGCCTTTTGATCGGCCTTTGTGCCGTAACTGTCCCGTGCCTTGTAGGGAAAATGCAAAATTAACTCCTGGGATTTAGGATGCCGACATTCATTCCCTTGACATTGGTGTCAAACTGGGTCTTCATAACCTTATACGTTCCAAACTTATCCAAAGCTATTCGTGCAATTGTTTTTTAGAGTGTTGTGGATGACTGTCTTTACATTTTGTACTTGAAAAGGGCATGTTCATAGTTTCCGTCAGTAATTTAATGCATTTTGGGTAATTTATTAATTTGAGTAGCCCTAGTGGGTCTCGGTTTGTAGCTCCTTTTACCCAAACGTATATCAATCATCGTACGAGTCCAACCATTTGTGATCCCTCGAGAACAATGTTCTTATATATTTCACTGGTCCAACTGAAGTCATGGAAACTGACATTTCATGCCTGGGTGGGACACGGTTAATGTTTCCCCTCTCAATTAGACCATGTTTTTTCCAGCCGTCTCCTGCAGCCGTCAAGACTGAAAAAGCATATTAATTTTTCACCGCTGTGTAATGTCTTATGAATGTTTAATGGGAAAGTGTTTCCTTCCCCACGGAAAAAGGCAAAATATAAGCGTTAGATATCAAAATTATGTAGAATATATACGGTACTAATGGGGACAGAAAGAAGAAACTTTAATGAGGAACGGAGGCCAGACCTACATTTTGATAAATTTGTCGTATATTATAATTTTCTGGTCCATTACTTCCAAAACTCTAACATAACATTCAATATATATAAGTCTTCTGAATCTATGACATTTCAACCTGTGATATTATTAACGGTGTTCCGAAAATGAATTAAGGTATTAATTGTGCGCGATTCGTCGGCTAAAAATTGAAAAACAAAAAACTAAAAACGTCGTTTTTATTTATTGCATGCAGTATCATTTTTATGGAGTGTAAACCTTACCCCAAGAATACTTCCTTATGGTCAATCCTCCTTCCTTCCAATCCTCATAGTCATTAAACTTTCTGAACATTTGATGTTTGAATAAATTTAATTTCAATTTTCTCATTAGCTCTCTTTGTAATTTACTTTGAAGCCAACAAGTCATTAGTTGATCTAGTGGTTTCCTTTAGCCGTAAAGTATCGTCTGCTGTAGTTGTCCGAAAGTTTAATAAATATTTCGTTCTTGCCAATAGTCGATTCTGTATTAGCGGTGAAATCCTTTAAAAACAAATTTGGAATGGTTCAAAATAGAGGGTTTACTCAAACTTCCAGGGAACGAATAGAATCCAATCGGTGTCTATACTTACTTTGTTATTCTCAAGGGTTAGTTAAAAAAGCGTTCAAATAAAAGTGAACCATTAATAGGTCATGTAGGATCTACTAAGCGTTTTTAAAAGACTAGGCTGGGAAGCCTGGATTTGCCATAGCCAGCATAATGAGAACGATCATAAGTTCATGAAAGTTCTAGAGGAAGAAAAGGGGAATTTTTTAATGAATCATAGACGAAAAAGGAATGGAAAGGGAAATGCACTTATTGAATGATCCATCTTGAGAAAATTTTATGATATCACCCGCAAATATTTACATTTTTAGTGTTCCTCAATTCTTGGTTGATTTCATTGTGGTGTATAAGAGGGTATTATATTGGATTGGATTATGTGATTTAGATTTCATTTGTATGTAGTATGGTATTCGTATTAGTGTGTTATTTGTATGCATTGGGTGTATTTTTGTCCCTTTACTTCGACCTTAGTTAGGTTGGATATACATTCTCTTTCTTTAAATCTCATGTTACCACCAGGTGATATTCTACTTGTAGCAATGTGTATTAAATAAATAAATGTTTGGCTGGTTACACGGGTCTAATCAATAGTCACAGTGACCTAATGGATACCAAATCTTGGTCTTACAATGTGGTATACGGATGCGCTTTTTCATCATCATACGGATGCGCTATGTTAATCTCCATAGATGGCCGGTATTACCCCCCAAAAATACGCTTGTCTGATATTAATTAAATACATGGTCTCTAAAAGTATTTTTAGACGATGTATGCATGCACTTAAGTTTCAGCCGACATGTGCGCATGTGAAGCGTACCAAATGAACTCTTTGTGCTGGCACCGTAGCAAGAAGCATTACCCGTTTCCTACTTCCATCCCAACGAATCTTCTTCTTACGACACTCCAGCCAGCTGCTTCCCTGGTGGCCTCCAGATACGCACATCAAGTGAGTCATAATGTCCAGAAATTTGTCCCGTACGTGAACATTCTAGGCGCGGCGGCGGCGGAAGAAATAGGAAATAATTCTTGCTCATCAAGACCCAACTGGGAACTGAGGCGATATTTCGACTCCAAAATTGAGGTGCAAAACTCAAAACTCCCCATCATCTGCTGTGGAAGATCCTGATATGAAATTATCAAAGGATCAAATTGTCTTATTTTCACTGCTCAGGATCTTTGGGTTGGCCGATTATTTAGAAAAATAATTTTCTACACCTATGCAATACCCTGTGAGCCACCCTAAAGTGTTAGGCGGTTAGCATGACCAGTATCAGTGGCGGATCTATGGGGGATCTATGGGGGGCTTTAGATGTTTAATTTACACTAGATTGAATGGTATTTTGCTCGGACCCCCATTACTGCTAGGAGGTTTCCCCCTACTTAGCCCCCCCTTGTCCCTATCCTGGATCCGTCACTGACCAGCGTACAAGAAAATCCCCACTTGCACACTACACGATAAAAAACATTGCCCAGAATTACAAAAAATTACAAATTCATACATAGGCAAACCTTGCCAATTGTTATTAATTCATGTAGTAAATCCATGCAAGGTTAGAACAATTGAAAAACATAAACAAGTCATGACTCGTCCTATGGAATGACGCCATTAATTTTACCAATCAAGACACCGTTACCATACTTGATTGCACGACGAAAGAATGGCTCATAAAAATCTCTCTTTTTTTGCAGTCTCTTTCTGTATTTTCTTCTCAAGATCACGTCCACCAAAGTACGGCGATAAACGAAGGATATTTTTCTCATCTCCTGAGAAAGATTATTTTCCAAATTTACTACGCAAATTAAGCCTATATTTTTCTCTGCGCTCATAGGCTACGTTTATAGCCTGGAAAGATTCTCATTCTTACTCGCCTTACATATTTGAAACGCTGTATTTTTTATCGTAACGAAAGTATTTGCGGCAGTGTCGCCGTACTCTAGTTCAGACTTTGCGAGGTCGATTATATACATGGTGTCCCATTTATCGTGACCACCCGAAATAACTTTTTGTCCAGACGGGAATTCAAAAATGTGTCAAGCAAATGTTCATTAGCCGTCAGGGGGAGATTAATCAGCATGATTGCCTTCCTTGAAGCTTTGTTATTTACAAAGATATGAATAGCGGTATGTCTATTTTAAAGGGCACCCTATATTTTTATTCGGCAATTCATTTCCTCTCCTAAAGACTTATTCAAAAACGTAGCACAGTGGACCATTAACACAAACACAACGTTATGAAAACATAAGAAACTCGTCCACTCACTATGGACGAGTTTCTTATGACTGGTGTGCATTTTACTATGTTTTCATTTGTTCACCGTCAACGTCAGCAAGTGGAGTAGTTCCAATACCGGCGTACTTGCACTAGTGCTAGAGATTCAGTCATTTTTCATAACACTGAGTTAATGTTAATGGTCCACTGTGCAACATTTTTAATAGGTCTTCAGGAGAGGAAATAAATTGCCGATTAAAAAATATAGGGTGCCATTTAAAAAAGACATGCCGCTGTTCATATCTTTGTAAATAACAAAGCTACAAGGAAGCCAATCATGCTGATTAATGTCCCCCTGACGGATTATGAACATTTGCTTGACACATTTTTGAAAACCCATCTGGACAAAAAGTTATTTCGGGTGGTCAAGATAAATGGGACACCCTGTATAAAGTGTATAAATGGAATATACAATAGATCGGACGGCAATAATCTAAAATGTATGAAAATCACTGCTTTGGATTTTCATATCACTAATTATTTTTATAAATTTTTTTGCCTTCGACTGCCGAATTGTTTTAAGAAGATTCATATCCCTCAGACTACGCTTAGCTCCTCACCTCTTTTGTAAACTTTCCGGAGTCTGATGCGCTAGCATCAGCAGGATTTTTTTCTCCAAATTTTTGTGTGTACTTTTTTATAGGATTATGTATGGAATTCTTCGAATGGAAAACGGCCATATTGATTCATCTAGTGAAAAAATCGTCCAACAGTACCTTAAACTACGAATATTTAAATATTGTCAAGTTACAAAACTAAATATATCCATATTTACCTGGATTGTATACAAAAATATGTGAATTTACAGATATAATGATTAAAATATCAACATAACCAATAAATGAATGCAATGACAATGGAGCACCCATATATAATGGTTATTTTCCTAAAATCGGTCTTCTCTCCGTGTCGCGTAGGGCGTTTTAGTCTCAACATGTCCACGTTTGACGAGTTACACAGGTCCACTCAATAATCACGGAGGCGTAGAGGGTACAAAATAATTTAGGTCATATAATGTGGAATGTGAACACGCTGTGTTAAAATGCATTATTAAAAGTCGAGAATTTGACCTTTGGTCAGCTTTTTTCAACTTGGGTTCGTAGCCATTTTCGCTATTTTAGCTGGCGTCAAATGAATGTAAGCGTGTTTGAAATTTAATAATGGACTTTATGTTACTTTGCTTCGTGAATTGCAATTATCAATTCAATTTTCCCACCTGCTGGTGATGTATAATGATATACGGCGTGAAAAAATCACCATTTTAACTGTGGTGGATGACATTATTCAATGGTATTTATTTCATTAAATAAACGTAGGAAAGTCTTTTTGAAAACTGTAATATTACATATTCATGATATAAAAGTAAGCATTGACTTTTTTTTAGCTCAATAAAATCAAATACCCTTATTTTGTGTGTATACCAAGCCTTTGGGTTAACATTCATGCATTAAATTTCTAGTTTTTGATTTCTATAGCTTTCGCACAAAATTTCCCAGAGCACTTCAACTGATAGATCTCGCTGGAACTTGTCGATTTATTATATGTTAAATAGTGTCCCGCAGCCTAATTGAAACAGAGGATATGCATCTCATTTCGTTTTAACGAAGCAAACAAGTCTTAAGCCTTTAAATTCTCGGGAGTTTGACAGCATGCGACTTTAAATGAAATAAAATTTAAGAAAAAAATTTTCAAGAAAATATCAACTTTCATTGCCGTGAAAAAATGAATGAAAAATTTTGCACTCAAAAGGTTTTTCTACCTCTTATTTTAAAGTCATTATGTTTTTGTATAGGTAGGATAATATCATCCCAATATGATAAAATATTGCCATTTACCTTTGATTAGGTTTAAGCCTATAATTATAATTTACAATTTAATATTTCACAGTGTATTCCTTTTATCAGTTTCTACACTTTTTTGATAATACAAATCGACAATATAGGAGTACTACATCATCCATCATAAGTATGCTATCCAAAGATAGGCTTGAGGTAACTCTCCATTACGCTCCCTTATCTACCAGCCTTTTTATAGTGACGCTTTTCTTCTCTTTCACCGCTTTAAGGACCCGTCTAATGTAACTCATATAATGGCGTTCCTTGCCCTCTCTCCCTTCAACCTTCAACTCTTGTCGTTCTATAATTGGTAAGAGTACTTAACAACTCTTTATGTCGTAACCAAGGTGATATTAAGCATATGGATTGCATGTAAAGATTGACATTTATGTGTATTGAATGTATCCCATTCCCTAGCGAATAAATAAACCACTTTCTCTACCTCCGTTTCCACGTGTCTTGTATTTGTGTTTTTTACTATTTTTAGCGTGCACTATTTGTTTTGAATGCGTACTTTTACATTCAATGTTTCTTACTGCGTCACTGTAACATGGCATAAATATTTTATGAGAGCAGTTACTTAAATAAATAAATGTATTAATTCAAAACTGTTTGTCCTAAATGTGTGATATTTTCTTTTTTTAGGAGGTAATTATTGTGTCTCTCGTTGATTAAGAGATGGAATTCGTTTAAGAGACGGGAAGGTCAAGCATTAGTATGTATCCTCTGGCGCTGGGGAAGGGAGCGGGTTGGTAAAGGTCGTGTGTGCCCTACTTACGGTCAGCAGTCGAGCGAGACTCCGTCATCCGTCTCACTTGCGCTGGGGGTCGCAAGCAGAGAGGCCCCAGAAGGGCCCTCGTGAGTTGAAACGGGGTCGTTGGCGTGGGACTCCCATTCATATCCGCGCAGTGCATGCTGGGCCGGATTCGAAAAGAAATGCCGCGGCAACCTCTCTAGGTCAGCGATATGGGTTTGACGTGGGACTGAAAGGATGGCCACGTCACTTTGAGGCTAAAATTATAGAACTGAATCAAGGAAAGAGAACTAGCTACATCGATCGGAATTTAAGACCCCGACTTGGAATGTGCCACTTATTTTGGAGTGTTAATTGAGTGGGATGGTTTAATGAGGTCCGGTCTTGTGATTATAATTATACGTTAGAATTAACCCAACGATTAACGCATTAATTCGAGCATCACCAAGTAAAATTAATATAATAATAATAATATAATAAAATTTTATTCCACTCATATTCAAATACATTACATCGAGAAAATAAAACCTGTAATAATTTTGGAATTTATAGGTACTCCTTTGTGGAAAAGTTTTGGAGCTACCATCATACACTATTTAGAGCATAACTGGTGCTAACATACATAAAAAATACATTTATTTCGTTTAATTTAGAGATTTGTTTTCTTGACAATTGCATTCGATTGTGAATTTAAAGTAATTGACACATGGATAACTTTTCTTAACACACACACTTTCATAACACACTTTCTCTCATAGCGCATAAGAATGACATACAATATACCTTTATTTGAAAACGTTTGTAACACCTTTCTTAGCAGAAACTCTACTTCCTCATACTGCATAAGCCATTTTTTAACTGCGGATATAAAACCCCATCTCTTCTCCTTCTTTGCCGCATTTTTTGGCAACATACTTTATAATTTTGGCCCAAAGTATTGATATGACTGTCCATGTATTTCAGTCGTCGTCCTAGGTATATCAAAGTTTCTCCAAGATCTGATGTCATAAGTTTGTGGTCTGGCCTTTTCACCGCTACGGTAATAGAAAACTCTAAGGACTTTATAAATTAATACATGCCTTTGCATAAAATTACTACAGCATTAACTATAATACTACAGAGTTTTTTCATAAAACAATTATGATCACAAATTTTAATAGTACCTTCAGGTTTTTGGTCCTATAGTTTTGGTGAAAAGGTAACAAGTAAGCATAAGAGATTGAGACCCTCATCTTTAGCAATTGGTTATGTATACTAAAAAGGAATAGTATTATTTTTTTAACTAAGGAATTAAAGGAAAAAAATTAAAATGTAGGTTTATAAATTGTACGTACTAATTACATATTTCACGAATACACATGACATATTCACTAATTTTATTCTTGAAATTATATAAATTTAGAAACATTATGACCCCAAAAATTAATATTTGTTGTATTTAATTGAATTAATTTTAAATTATTAAATTTTTGGTGCCTTTGATTCAAACTTTCAATGTCAATTTTATATTTAATGAGTAATTCATCCTAGGCTATCCCCTTATTTCATCTGAATAATTTATCCAGGCGTATTATTTCGCGCAAAATTTCCGTAGGACTGTAAAGGGGGACAAGAATCGATTAGAACTCCCGCAATTTGATTAAGTTATTTCACAGGAGGTTATCACGAATCATTTTAATTCTGATTCTGCCGTTCTGAAATTCACCAGGAAATCTTTCTCCCTGGTTAATTCAATGAGCTGGTTTCAGCTGGCACCTCTAAGTAATTTATCTCAATGAAGACTTCCTTTTTCGCTAAAGTTTTTTTTTTTAATTTTGCACGTGAGATTCTCGTTGAAAATTTTCTGCGGAGAAATAAATGAAGTGAGACTCTTCCTCCTCCGCAAGAATTCGCCACAGGCTTACTCTCCTAAAATGAAGCTCCCGCAGTATATTATCTCAAGTTACCTAGGTAGCGATTCGATGCAATAATCCGACTTCCTCGCAAACGTTAACGAGATAACCAGGTGAAGTTCTCGCATTTCGTTTGCTTAGCGTCGAGGCCAAGGTTTCCAGAACTAGTTTCTGTGAATCAGTGGCTGAATACTGAGGCGTTAGAGAGAAGAAGGAGAGGATGGTCTGAAGGCGTTGGAGATGTAGGAATGGAGGAGAATAGAGATGGTGGAGTGGATTGAGAGTGAAAGGAGCTAGAGGCAGAGGTGACGAAGCGAGGAAACTCCCGGAAATGACTGAAGGCGTGGATGGAGGGAGTGCTGAGCGGGGAGGGGATCCTCTCCACATAGCCAAATATTGTATAAAACGATAATGAAGCAATTGAAAATAAATACAAAGTTTAACTCCAATAATCTGCGAGTTAACTTCATGGAACTTGCTCATTGCCAAGTAAATATATCTCAAAATATGTCAATTTCACACAGATGTCTTTGATACAATCTCTACCGGTTTCGACGTTCCCGCGTCATCATCAAGAATGATGTGAGTATTTCTTCATAAAGAACAATTATTTGATCAGTTTGATGCTCATCAGTTACGAGCAGTTTCAGTGGGGAAAATGTTAGGATAGGAGGGTGGGAGATGAAGAGAAAAGGATTTCAGGAAAGAACGGGAAGGAAATAGATCTTGTTAGGAATTAAAAAAATAAAATGGAGATTCAGTTTGATGATCCTCCCAATCCATTCTTATTACTTTGAGTCTACTATTAAACCCTGAAACGATCCTAGTTTCATATAACATAACTGTGTCCGCAGAAGATGTGACCTTAATAAGCGTTATGTTTTAATTTTCCATCTTGAAAGGCTATCACAATATTTAGCTTGAATTGATTAATTATAAGGTGAAAGGTCGTAAGTTTTTTCAAAAATATTTTAAATATATATTCTCCCCGATATGTACAAGCACTGCAAACATTATAACATCTAGTCTAACAAAAAAATTATGGCTCCAGGTCATAATTTTCTATATATTTTGAGTCCTTCTGAGCCATACGTAGCTCATCAGAAGGTTTTCTGCCTTTTACTTTTCTCATTTTTGTAATTAAAATATACAATTAACAAGTGATAATATACATAGCATAATATAGAAATTATTTCATTATTATTTTGTTCCACGTTTCAATGCTTAAAAATAATAAATAAAGTAACACATGTACACCTGTCATCGTATTGAAATTTCACAATGAATAAGAACATAATAACTATAATAATGAAAGTTAAATCACACAAATAAATGCATTTTTTGATTGAATTTGATACATATTAATTTTGAAACGTAGAAATAAATTTGTCCGCTTCTTTGTAGGCTTCTTTAGCTTTATATTCTCGATGTTTGCCGCCTGCGATGGTGAAAAATTTCCTCCAATCTCACTCGAGAAAACAATATGTATCTTGGGTTGCAGAGTCATGAAACTACCTCCTAAAATTTTCGAAGCCACTCCAAGATGGAGGAATTTTACGCCTTTTATGACTTATGATATTGAATTAGTGGATTCTGTACCTATTCACTCCCACCTGTATAGCCTACCCCCTTCAGAAAGCCGTTCATGGGAAGTAACATGCGAAATCATTAAAATGATTATTATAATTATTATTATAATAATTAGATAAGGGAGTAGCTGGACTTAAATAATAAAATTGGTGCGATTTCGCTATCCCAATTTTCGATCAGCGCTGTGTGACTCGCTCTCTCTTCCGATGCCTCAGTTATTATCCTTTAAATCTATTTTTTTCACGTAGAGTCGACTGACTGGATGGCCATGCTTTAATTCCAGTTCTCGTCCCTTCCGTTAACGTTGGAGGTCACACTGACCTCTGTCTCTTCTTGGCGTCGCGGTCAATTGGCTCAACGCGCAATTTTTCTCGCTCTTATTTACGCAATGTCACAAACGGACAGACGCGAGTGACTTCATCATCATCATTGTCATGCGGTGTCAACTCCAGGTTTTGGCTTACGGCGAAGAGCGTGGTCTACCCCTTCTGACTTGAGCAATGCTGTATAAATTACTATCCGTGAAATGGATGAAAAATAATTAAAATTTGCATATTATAAAGCATTGCGCAGCTGGAGCGCAAGATAAAAGAGGGTGTTAAAACATGTGATCAGGTGTATCAGTTCAACCATTTAGGAAGCACATTATAGGAAAACTAGCAATACGGATAACAGAAAGATAATTGCGTTAGCAAAGGAAACGTTCATGAGAAGGAAAGAGTTAATGAAAGGATTTTTAAGTGAGCATTAATGGAAACGGCTAATGAATAGTCGGAGTAAATTAGGTGTATAGATGCAATATAATTTGTCGTTCTCGGATTATTACATCCAATTGGAACATTGTTTTTAAACAGTTTAAAGATCAGCATTCAGTTTAATTTCTTAGTATAATAATAGTAATTGAACTCTGTAACAAAGGAAAAACAACAACGATACAGAACATACATACATTATTTTACGCATAGAAATATTTATTTAGGTTGGGCTGGTTACAAATTATTATTATTGTATAATTTTATCTGAATTTTAATATTAACATTGATGCATCTGATATCATGTGTATATAGTGTTAATTAATTTCTGTGCCAATAAAATCATAATAATGATAATAATTATTATTAAAATATATTGTTATTATTATCATCATCATCACCTTTATTTTCCCTCTCGCTATCTTGCAAAGTTTTGCCCACAGTGAACGGACTTAATCAAGTTCAACTGTGTTTCTTTCAGTTATTTTACAGATTGGATCCTTCGATAAATATGACAGGTGTACAGGGTGACTGATTTTTGTATTTTTCTTAATGTGCCTACCAGGGTTAGTTTTTTAATTGATGAAGCACTTCATATTATGTGATTCCAATTGTTGTTATGACAATTGGGCATGTATCCACCAAAATTACATTTTCCACATGGCTTTAATCTCTGCAGCATTTTCGGCATATTTATTAATTTTGGAGGGGAGTGCCTTCGGTACATTGTGGTTTAATTGGATTGCTATATCTATGAGTGTAGTTTGTCGCTTTATTTTGTCTATTATGACTATGTCCGATCAATTGATTTGAATCGTTCTGTCATTTCTGACTTCAGCATTAGTATATATTCATTATTACTATTATTTTAATGCTTAGGAGGACCTATAAAATGTAATCAATACCAATACAAGGGACATATGCATTGTATTTGAATGTATATAAACAAATGTGGCTATTTTACGCAGTTATGTTAAAATCTGTTCTGAATTTAGCCATAAAATGTATTATTAAAGCAAATATCCTTGTAATAAACTCGTACTTGAAAAAATGTTTATTATTATTCATCATTATAAGTTTCTTCTTTGATGATCTGAGACCAATCACTTCTATTACGTTACATATACGTGACTCTTTTCCCCGTGGCATAGCTTTCCTATGTATCTTTTTGCTGTCCAAGGAAACTTTCGGCCCTCCCTACGGACTAGCAGTGTCCTCTTTCTGTATCTCTTGCGAGAGACAAAGGAAGGCTGTTCCGCGATGTCCCATTCGTAAATTCGCCCCATGCGTGTGGCTCCGCTCCAACTTCTGAATGACTCTGACCTCTCTCTTTGCTTCCCCCGCCCCCTCAACCCCCTGCCACTCTTCCACTTATAATACATCCCCCGCCCTTGAAAAATAAAAAGCCGTCTGGCCAGAGGACAGCGGCGGCGGCGAATTGGACCGTTTTATATGCGCGCCCAACCCCTCTTTCCCTTCCTCCCCGCTCTTCGAATCTTACCCTTCATCGCCATGAAGGCCCAAACCCGGCTATCTCTTTTATCCGCAGAATTCATTGTCGGCATCCACTTTATATCCTTCCCTTATTTTTAGAGGGAAGTGGTAAAATGGCCGTGTAGATAAAGCCGCCGAAGCAGCCGCTAACATTTCAGTTAAAAAAGAGAATCAGAAAAGAGCCTATATCGCCGGGAATATACTGGCGCTTCGTTATATAGTGAGCTCTACTTTCTTTTCTGTGAATAGTGTTAAACATTCAGTTTTTTAAAAGAGTTTTTTCGTCATATTTGAAGACTTATAGGTGATCCCCCTACTTATCATATGTAGGAGGGTGATGAGGTGTATAGACAGCTTGAGAGAATAATTATGGAAATATTGGATAAGAAATATCTGGTATTAATGGGGTACTGGATCGCCTAAGTCGGTAAGGGAGGTATGGAAACAAGATTGGAGAATTTGGATTAGGAGCGTGGAATTACAAGGGTGAGAACGCGGCAGAATTTAGCAGGAGAAAGTATTTAATTCTGAACAAATATTTGGTTCAACCATCATAGAGGGCGGAGGTACACAAAGAAGGGATACGAGGGGATATCAGATAAAATAAATCATGGTAAGACGGAATTTTAGGAAAAGTGTGAAACAGTTGCGCAAATCCCCTGCAGCGGATGCGAATTTAGATCACAACCGAGTGCTCACGAATTCAAAAAACTTATGAAAATTGGGAAGGCGAGAAAATGGAATGTAGAACCTCTGATGGTTTTTTTTTTTGTAGGAATGAATACCAGGAACAGGTGAAAAATAGAATTCAGGAGATAGAGAAACGCCAACTGTAAAGGAAGGATAAGCTATCATTAGGTATATGCGAGTAGCACTTTTTGATGTCGAGTATCGAGTCGAGTTGAAAACTACTCGCGAGTATCGAGTCGAGTATGGTTATTTCTGAATCAGGCAATACAACAATGCATGCTCCAATTGCGTATACTCCTTTTTTTTACCAATTCAATTTGATTACAACATTTGTTTAATAATATTTTTCTATAATTGTACTCTGATTGCATTTTTCAATGGTTTTTAGTTCAGATAATTTTTAGTTATCACATAAGGACACGTGTGAACTTAATAATCATAGATAAGCTGCTTTTGTTTAAAACTGTTTTGTTAAATTTTCTGCCGAGCATATCTTATTTTCGTTAAATGGCAGCCCCTACCGACTACCGAAGACTGTTTCTTCTGGGGTGCCTAATTTCAGTGATTATCTATGTATCTAGCTGTAATTTGTGGATTCTGGACAGTGAAATAAATATCTTTATTATTATATGGAGTCCAATTTGGGACGGAATAAAGGGCATATCGAGTGCTGAAATCGGATAACGCCCGGAAAAAAAAATTCAAAAAATATGTATTGAGTGCGGAAGTTGATACTTTGCTTTTTTTTACAACAAGTTGACGAGTAATATTTTAAACGCATTTTTATGATAAAATTTATGGGATCAGATTTGATAGATATTGATGAAATCGCCCGTATAGAAATTTTCCGATCCCCACCATATTCACGTTAGAATTATACCTTTCATAGCAGTGTTATACAACGAAAAAAATTAAAATTATCATTAAAATTTCTTTGCTATTAATAATCGTTGAATTTATAGGTATAAATTGCATTTTCATGGATACGATACAAAATTGCGCACCCCGCTTTCATTGGCTGGGTTTATTTGTTAAATTCCCCAAGTTAACGTTCTATAACCTTCAAAATTCCTTTGATTAATAACTTTACACTGTTAGGATTTTAGGGTGATATCTGCAAATTTTTCTATTTTATCCTTTTCGGATAATCTGGTACACGGGTTCCAACAGGGTAGCGTGAGACTTACTAATGATGTAGATGGAAATTAAGGGAAAACATCGTCAAGGTAAAATATGTGTACATGGATTACTGTTTAACCAATTTTTAATCGGGTTTGTATTCTGCTATTATGTTATCAAATGGAAAACGATGTTCGTATTTCTTCAGAAAAATATTTCACCGCCGAAACTGAGTAATGTTTGTTAAACGTTTGTTTGTGGTCTCTTCGCATGCATTTTTCTAATGATCCGAGTAGTGGAATCCGCAGAAACCTTGGCACGGGACCGTGTAGTTTTATAATTTCTTTCTTTTAAAACTTGTGGATTTCTTTATGTTTTTCTTGAGTGTATGCTCCATTTGGCATATTATGCTATGTTAACAAGAGTATTTATTCTCTTTCATTGCAGGTGAGTGTCATCAATCCGCTGATTGGCTCTTTATAAGTACCATTACTACGTCTGATACAGTAAGTGCTATTCTATTCTAGATAAGAACTTATGACACAAAGTAAGCAGTCGTTGAAAGATCAATTTCAACGTAGAAATAATGTTTTTCCTAACTTGAAAATCACATTTTATTTATTTACAAACAGTATTGCCGAAGCTGCAAAACAAAAAGAGACCGGCTTATTAAAAAAGATGCAGTAAGTTCACTTTAATAATTGCGAATATTTATATTTTCTTCCATTGAATTATTTGGTTTATTAGACCACGGCAATAGGAATATTTTGTGAAGGACGAATGAAATTTAGTATTTTTTCAATTTCCTTCCATTATTACCGTTAAGAATCTTGCTCAAGGATGTACAATACCCTTTTTTATTGGTCAATCACATCACCAACGTTGGCCTCCTAAAGCAACTTCTATGAGCGTGGAAAATCGGATTTATTATCTCTACATACATTTGGATACATCCGTGGACAATAAAATTTGTATCCTTTGGCTATGTATGGAATTCCTAAGCATGTTTAATTAAGATAATAGTACCTTAATAAGTATCGCAGCAGGGGTTTTAGAAATAGTTTCAATTTACAAATGAGTGTATGGCCTGAAGGGAGAGAACAATCCTACTTCAAAATGCAATACTTAACTCGGTCAAGGGTAAAAGGATTGCTTTGTTAGCTAAGAGGAACAGGTACTCACTGCAAAGAAGATAAGTTTAAGGCTCAAGGTTTTTCCGTAAGAGATTGCCTTTGCATTGATGTAACACGGAATTACAGGCTTATAGTGTGAGTCGAAAATTTAGTTTCATAATTTAAGGAAATGGAATTTATGGAAATGGAAAAGTAAACGAAGGTATCCTTACTGTTTAATTGCTTTACCTAGATGGTACTCCTAATTCATTTTCGGTCTAAAATGCTTAAAGCTTATCATCAATTAAATCAACTAAATAATTTATGCGGTAGCTACTTTAGAACCTAACTGAAATAATATGATTTAGGACATTTAATAATAGCAAAATTTATATTTACTCTCATAATGGGTTGTTTGTTACTGAGAATGAGTCAAAGTTCTCATTTAAAGAGTCTTATATTACGTTTTATTTATTTAAAGGCTGATAAAGTTCCAGCGGCGATCAAGTTCATGTTACGGCGATTTTTTTAAATTTAATAATGTCAGATCGCATTAAAAATCTCTTATTTCTCGTGAGATGGGAATGAGAACTGGCTCTTATCTCCAGGAAATTAAAATAAGACTTCACATTGAACGGACATTTTAAAATCATACAAACTATAAAGGGTTCAAATACAGATATTAGAAAACAGAGGTTTACAGTGATCCGTAAAGTGGACGATGGAAATAACAGCTTTTTTCGATTTTTTTAATAAACTTATGGTTGATGAGAAGTCTCCCCATAGTTCAATTCCATCATTAACAATACAGTGGAATTGGGAAACTATGCGAAGCTGAGGTATTCCTTCGGGGTCAGTGATTTGAGCATCCACTGAGTTTAGGCAGCTGTAGTTATTTTTACTTGGGGAGCTAATGCATGAGGTTACCAGCTTAATTTGTGGTCAAGTTCAAAACCCAGTAACTTAATGGAGTCAGTTGAAATTTCTGCAGTACTTCAGGAGAAGGCATGTGATCAAGTTTTGTCATTCTTTGAAACCAGCCCATTAGCTGAAATCTATTTAGATGCGTCGGCCGTTATCAATGTTTCTGTTTGGTAACGCTAGTTTTGTGCTTGGAAAATAATTCTCCAATTAATAATACAGGGTTGTGATTATTTGAAGGACATGAATGGTGATTTACTTTGTTGGTTTCGAGAATCTAGTCGTTATATATATTTACAACTTATCTCTATTTGATATTGTTTCATTTTAACTTCTAAAGTAACTTGGTTTTAAACGATCATTGATATTTTATTCTTTTAATTTCTTGGTGAATAGATCGTGTAATAGCTACAGCAAAATATCCTACCTTGACTGGGATAAAAAAAATATTTTTCAATTTTTACAAGAGAGAAGCCATCGTTTGAAGTCACCCTCTTCCATCTCAAAGTATTACTCCATTTTATGCTCTCATATTAAATTCATGGACGCAATGGCGAATAATGCCGACGGGTAATATACGCCTCGTATATAACCAAGATACACCGCGTCCTCGATAGAGACGCAAAAGATATTCAACCTGCAAGTTCCATATTTCGTATGATATCCATGTTTTGTTTCTCTATATTTTCTTTATTGCCAAATTATAGATGATAGTCCATTATCATTAGCGAATCCAGGGACAATAGGAAGTTAGTCCTTTATTTTCCAATTGCGATATTCCTCTTGCGATAAACCACTAACCCTAGCTAACGTAAGAGATCTCCACGTATTTAATTACACTTCAGGCAATGTGTATCGGAAGAAACACGCATTGCAAAGACATTGTAAAATATCGCAATCTCTTGGAGATATCGCAATCTGGTTTGCTTCTTCATTGATTTAAAAATGACAGCGAGCAGATCAATGCCTCGTGAATCGTTAGCTACTTTTTTAAATTTTATTTATTGTTTATGGGCATGCGGATCCCTATACCATTCTAGCTTATTTATAATAAAAGGTCCCATTTGAATTTATTTTTCACCAATGCATATTAATCCAATAACATTATTAAGTCCTGATTAATAATAAATCAACATCTTGTATGATGTCTGGCACGATATGGTGGAAGTTCTTAATAATGTTAAAATGAGGAATTGCAATACATCCACTGAGTTTTATAATAATAATTAAATAATAATAAAATAAATATTAATAAATAAAATTAAGTAATAATAATAAAACTCAGTGGAAATATTGCAGTGTCTCACTTTAATTATAAATCAATATATTTGCGCATAAACTAACAAGTGGTGTCAGATATGTTATACTTACTGTGATTAAATTTAAAGTAATATTATCACTTCAAACTTGAATTTATGACCTTTTAAGGGTTTATTAAGAGGGCCGCTCGTCCTTCTTTTTTGGTGAGGCTTGGACCCGGATTAATGAAAAAATGACAATGAATTTAAAACATGTAGTCAAAGAAAAATCAGTGTCATAGCTTCGAGGTGTTCATGGAAAAAATTAACGAGCATTCGATTCCATCCATCATACCTCTGCGTAATAACAATATACTTCTTTCATAGCCACATCACAGTCTATTCCAGAGTTAACTTCTCAATTCCATATTATTTTTCACCCCGAGATGATTTATTCTATGATTAACGGGTTGAGCTAAGAAAATTTTGAAATGGGCATTTGAAAAAATATTATTTCCTTGTACGTTGCAAAGCTTCACACTAATTTTCCCGTCGAAATCTGCCAAACCCTACGCTAACTATCCAGGGATTTTGGCCAGGTCCCTAAGTATTCTATGAATGCCGCCGTACGCGAATGAGAACTAGAATCTCACGTTAAGTGACGCCTGCGGATAATTCGTGACTGCTTTTTCATGTTTAATAAAGTGAACCCAGGACTGAATTTGGTTGTAACTAATGTATAAAAATTTATCCAGACGTTCCTGCTGCTTCTGGTCACAACATGGTTCCTGCTTATTTAAATATTTTGAATAGGTCCCGTATGAGTGAATCGTATTGAATACGAATTAAGCGAAGTTGATGTGAAGGCTTCCACTGTGTTGAGTAGTGAATGGTAGCATTTTCTGCGGTTTTCAGTCGTTTAAAAACAATGGAAACGGTTTAAAACCCAAGAAGATGCCGCCATTCACGAATTAAGAGGAATGTATTTTTCATGATTAATCAAAATTCCATATGTAATGCAACCATATGTGCAGGAGAGGGCTAGATAAATGTTTATGTTATATCTAAGTGAGGGCCTTTCAACGCGATCGCGTCGCGGCCGCTTTGCCGTGGGCCACCTCGGCGGGAAACTGGGCGCACAGCATATAATTTTTTCTTTCTGCCAAAACGAATGAGGTTTTTCGCTATCTTATGTGGTACGTTTTACAATAATAGTTATCTTCAAATGATTTCATCGTGATAATAACCATAATTTTAATGCATTTTTTAAATTTTACAAATACAACAGGGAACATAATTCACCAAACACAAAGTTGGATAAGTTCATGTTTGGCGCAAAAATAGGAACTTTTTTGAAGTAAATTATAAGAAATACTGATACTTAGGCATGATAATAAAAATTACTCAAAGTTTTATATAAGATGTCTCGAATTTTTTTCTCAATTAAGGATGAACAAACAGAGGAATTTGGTCTGTGGAAAGGAATGATATAATTTGAGAAGATAGGTGGGGTCATCTTCACAATTCTCTCTTTGAGCTGTGGGATATTTTCGATATTTGGGGAACAGAAGGAAATTATATTGTAGGGAAGGAATCCAATCAGCGAGCAAAAATCCCCAAGGGAAAGTAATTTATTTAAGGCAAGTTTCTCATTTTTGAAATGAATATTCTATTAGGCCTCGCGTACGTTTTTCCTCTCTTGGGGATTCATCCCCCTATCGATGCCATGGAAACGTGTGTGTCGTGAAAAAACTGCTCAAAAATTATATAATTGTCATACCATAGGAAGCCAGGAGGTATTGTGTATTGCTCTCTCTATTGTATATTTTTATGTAAATATACCATATCATACCTAGATGAATGATCACACGAGGGCATTTCATGTAAGATTAATTTTTGACTTAGCCCTGAAGAAAGTAGGATTCATGAGGCTTGTTTTGCGAGGGTTTACGAAGAAAATAGTGACGAAGAGCTGCTATAGCGATGGCTACGTTCTAACAACACGTATCTCAAAAATATCAACTTTTTAGGAGAGCAAAAAAAACGAATAATTTCCTTTACTTGCACACTGAAACAAAAAACCAAAAGTTCATAAAACTGAAAAGGAAGCATTCATTTACAAATAAAGAGTTGTCCTTTGCTTGTATTTTATTTTTTAATGTTATAACACTTTTTTAAGATACCTGTCTCAAACCGGTCGAATTTGAGATACGTGTTGTTAGAACTTGGCCATCGATATCGCTCTCGTCAGGCCAGACCTCAGATACGATGCGAGCCCTTGATATCCGGTGAAATAAAACTTAATAATGAATGACATGTATATGTAGAGAGGTGCTACCCCACAAACAGCTGTAATAGGCGTGTGGTGGGGGGTGTTAAGAGACCAGCCATTGACGAATATATAGGAAATACTATGACGGAGCTCCACCTATCTTTTATTAAAATCCTTTATTGTGGTGTGGAAATGTGGATTTCCATTACAATGCGTTCGGCAAAATATCTCTCTTAATTTAAGGCTTCTGTCGGACCTGGAAATATAGTGGGTTTCTAATATGATGTTCTCCGTGTTGCTCTGTGATTAAGTGTAGTTACGCCTACCCTAAGTATAGTCACGCTTATTGAGTAGTTTCATGCTTAATTTCGAGGATTTTTAATTCAAGTATGGATGTCAGTATCAAATTGTGCATATTAGGAGTAGTAGCTGTATTATCGGCTTTCCATCCAGTAGTTTCGGAATCAAATCTCGGCGGTCATGGAGATTTTTGCTATGTAGAGGGTAATGCAAGTAGACCTCTCCGCCCGTCGAATGGGACGTTAAATCGGGTTCCCTTTGGCGCCATTCGCTTGAAGCAGCCTAATGCCGACGCCGTGTTTCTCATCAACCTTAATTACCTACGTTTCCCTACGGCGCAAATAACCACAACTGTCCGTGTCCTTCGCCTATATCGGTACTAGTTAATGAAGTACATACATAATATTAGTTAATAAAATACATACAAGGTACCTTTGCTTTCCCAACGCCATTTCCAGTTGCTATGAACACACAGAAGCTCATTCGGAGCTGTTAAATTCATAATTAGGCTAAATTAAGCCAGATTTACTTATTTTAAATGTGGTTTTATATACTGGAAAACAGTTTTAATTCCAATCCTCTAAGGATCCTAATTATCATTAACGCTAGTCCCAACTTCGTTTGAGCACTGCATTTTTTTTAGCTGTAAACGGCTGGTGTCCTAACACCCCCTGTCACACGCCTTTTAGGCGGCTTACGGGGTATTATCTAGATGTAGAACACCTCGGTGGAGTCGCGTAGTGACATACTGACCCTAGTAACACCATTCTAAGTTGGCTTGAACCAAACAGATGTCCATTTGGAGTTCTTAAATCCATGGTTACTGGTTAGGTCTACTTTCTTTTGTTGTGAATGAGGCTCTAAGAGCTATAAATTTTATAATTTAATACCCTTGCTGAATTACAATTCTTAAAATTAACAACTCCGCGAACGGACATGCAGACATTGTAGACGTAGTGACACTATGTTAGGTTATTTTGAATCGGACACTCATTACAGGATCAACTCGGTAGTTAAACCAAACTAAGTTGTGAATAAGGATTTCCATGCAAGAAATGAATTACTTGAATTCTCATGCTGCTTAAAGATGAGTTATCATTGACGCCTTGCCGGAGTCACGTAGAGAAATGATAACATTTCCTGCTTCTTAGCTTGGATCATAGTTTAAAAGACTAAAAAATTAAAGTTCTCTTCCTCCCTGTGGAATCCACGTCCTTACGAAGGGTAAGGGATTAACTTTCTCAAATTAATCCCGTCCCAAGCCACCCACTCGTCTTAGCTGCTTGTCTCATCCGCCAGCCAAGACGTTGTAGGCACCGGCCTTTTCCTTATTCCCGTCCGAGCATGCACCCAGCTCACGTCTTGCTCTCCCGGAGGAGGAAAACAGCTCCGAATTTCTTAACCAAGTCACCTCTCTCCTCATGAAAAGGTCTCTTTCTATTTCTCTCATGGGAGCAAAAAATACGAGGGGATTGCCGAAAATAACGCTTAATTTATCCTTTAGCGCCACTCTCGCCATTATTTCGTCTCTATCTCTGTCCTTCTCCCGATATTTTTTTTCATCTCTACGTGGACGAGAGCACGTGCGGGATCCGGAAGTGTTTTGTTTCTCCGAAAAAAGTAAACTTCCGCTTCTTTCTCTCTAGCGACGTTTCCTGACGTCACAGATCCTGAATAACTGACTGATTATCTCAATAATAAACGCTCAGCCCAAACTACTGAATATGAAGTCTGTTTAATTTCAGGATAAATATATATTCCTTGTGTAACGTAAAGGGAAACTAATAAAGGATGATTGCAAGACACATTTTTTTCGGGTCCTTTTTATCCAATTTTTGTTGACTTTTAATCACAGTAAGTACAAGGTTATGCGGTTTTGTGAAGCATCGCAAGCTAACAATGTTAGACTTAAGATAAAAGTAGGTGGGCAAAACTTGAGTAGTGGGAGCAGTGCAACTATTTTTGGAAGCATATTAGAATAAAACTTAAGGACAGTAGTAAGGATATCTGGTAAAGGAATTGCACTAGCAAAGAAATCGTTAATGAACAGGAAGGAGCTTATGAGAGTATCGTTATGTAAGAGTTTGAAGAGAAGGTCAGTGAAGAGTGTGGAATGTAGCGCTTTCTGATGAGAAGACGTGGACACTTGGGAAGGAGGACGAGAGAAGGCTGGAGGCGTACGAGGTGTGGGTGTGGAGGCGAAGTGAATGAAGACGAGGAACGACAAAGTGTTAGACACGGTGGCTGAGGAGAGGCACCTTCTAGATGAGCCAGACGGCTTAGATGGAGCGAGTACTGAGCGGGGAGGGGATGTTGAAAAAAGTGTTTGAGTGCAGAATGTTGGGTAAACCACGAAAAGGGAGGAATAGAATAAGATTTTTAGATCAAATGAATGGGATGAGGACTTATTGTGAATATTAGAGGGAAATAAATATATATATAGGGAAATGGATATTCTATTATATTACTTCTTAAATAATATCCCGTTCATACAGCCAAGGTCGTACCGGGTAGCCCTTAAATGCGGTTGAACGAGTGTTGGTTCCCGACATATTGGTAGTTCGTAACTCTGCCACATGACCGTAGTCAGCGCTTCCAGCTCGGCTGTAACTGGGAAAAAGGAAGTAAGAAGAGACGATAGGTGTGATCATTTCGGGGGGTTTTGAGTGATAGTGGATCGGGGAGCAAGCTGCAGTGAACTGGAGATGATTTTCAAGAAAAATAGGTGTAGTTATTTGTAGTTTAATGTAATGTTTTTGCAACTGGCCATTTACATTAAGGCGAGTTTCAAACCTTCGGCACAAGAGAGAGACACTGGATTTTAACGATCGAGTGAATGCGCGTTGCTTGGTTACCCAGATATTGACTGAGGTCTTATAAAAATTACATAATATCATTGAATTCCGGAAAAAAACTTGTTTGTTCCGCTTTTTGATGACATTTACACGCAAGATATTAGTTGAAAATTTGTATCATTTTGCGGAATACTGGATGCTGGAATTTATTCTTTGGTTTATTTTATTAGTACGCTTCATTTTATTTGTTTAACTTACTTTGCAAAATACTGGATGCTGGAATTTATTCTTTGGTTTATTTTATTAGTACGCTTCATTTTATTTGTTTAACTTTCTTTCAAATAACTTATTTCATATTTCTTCTAGTGTACAATGTACCAATATAAATATCTACTTACAGCGTGAAATGAATACATAGGGAAGTAAGAAAACAGTTTACCAGAACTGACAATGGGAGTATGCTTCCCTACGGAAGTGAAGCATGGACAATGACAACCGCGGAAAAATCAAGGATAGAGGGCTACGAAGAGGGATGCGACACAAGAATGAAGAGGATCGAATGGATTGACGGCTCCATGATGATGAACTTCTAAGAAGAGTCGGAGAGAAGAGAAGCCTCATGAAAACCTTGGCAAAAAGACGGAACAACCTTAAAGGACATATCTAGAGCCCGATGAAGACATTCGTCGAGCTACAGGGAAAGGGTGAGCACGGAAAAGAAAGACTTTGAATGGAATATATTGAACAGGTAATGATGGAAGTGAGAGAAATGGAATACTTAGGTGCGAAAAAATCAGCTGATAGAAAAATTGAGTGGAGAGCTGCGTCAAACCAATCTCAGGATTGCTGACCAGTGATTATGAAAAAAACAATGCATTGAAACTAGGGATGTACGAATCCAGGATTTTTTTCGGATCCGGATTCGGATCGGATCCTTGATTATCGGAGCCGGATCTTTCGGATTGGATATTTTCGGATCCAAATGCATTTTCAAATTTCTTCTATTAAACGAAGTAATTATTCATGTACTTTCCTTCATAATAGGAAACAAAATATTGAAAAATCATGAATTTACAATAGATTTCTTTGAAAAATGAAGTTTTTTTCTATTATGAGAGGTGTTAAAATTAGTTTGAAACCCTCTACTTTATACCCTGTTGATTAAAAATTTCTCCCTCTGATTTTGGACCCCCCTTCCTAACGAAGACAATGATTTATGGTCCATGTGATTTCGGAAAAAAACAACAGAGGCACGGGCTGATGGACGGCCGAGGGTGGTTTTCTGAAATCTGCGACGTAGTTACTTATGACGTAGTTATTATCCTACGACGCTGAGATTCCCGCGATGATTGTTCAATCTCTTGGGAAGAGTCACACCATGTGCCTGTCGTATTTTGCCTTTTTTATTTTCCACGGCTGAAATTCTGCTACGTAACTTCGGATCCAGATCCGATCTCTTCCGCGACTTTGGATCCGATGTATCCGATGAAGGGCAATATCCGCGGATATTAGGATCCGAGGTATCCGATCCGACCATCCCTAACTAAAACAAATGATATATATGATAAAGCCACTTGACACCAGACCTTAATCTCAAGCGCAGAAGTGAGCCGTGGCATAGATGGGGAAAATCATATTCACCCACTTCCATTGCCCATTCGCATGGTGAAATAGAATAATAGTATTTATTTTAGTGCAATTGATTGCAAGCATCCCTCTATTCCACTTCACTACCCCATAACCTTTACTTATTTTCCGTTTGTTTATTTTATTCTATATCTTGAATTTCTTGTCACATGTGACTCATTGTTTGAAATTTGCCTTTTAGTAACGTCTAAGAATTGTACACTTAAAGTTTCCTCATTGCTCACTTTACATATCCATTTTATCTTCGTCATGCTTCGGTTGAGCTTTATTTCGACTTCCTTGACTTATCTGATGCTGCCATGCTACCAATAAATATGCTCCATGTGTAGGATAGAGGCGGAATAAGGTATTTTTTTTGGCGATTTCGAGAGGTCGGATTATCACTTTTCGTGGTAACTCAGTGGTATGCAACATATCTCAACTATTATGCGGTTGCAAATTTGTTAGACAAGTGACTTTATGATATTATCATTTATTTTCATTAATTGTTTTTCATAATCATTTATCAACAATACTAAGATTGGTTTGACGCAGCTGCTAACTCAATTTTTCTATGAGCTAATCTTTTCACACCTACATATTTATCTCTTTCACTTCCATCATTGCCTGTTCAATATATTTCATTCAAGGTCTTACTTTTCTGTTCGTTCCATTTCCTTTTACCTTCGACCAGTGGCGGATATATTGGGGGGAGGGGACTACCCATTCCCAATCCTGGATACGCCACTGCCTTCGACGATTGTCTTCACCAGGCCATCATGTCTCAAGATTTGGACTATCAGTTTGTTCCGTCTTCTTATTTAGGCTTTCATGAGACTTCTCTTCTCTCTACTCTTCTTAGGACTTCCTTATCAATAACTCGGTCGGACGGTGGTTGTGGCGAGATGGGGGCGATCGATTCTAGTACCCATAGGTAACAGACATTTCCCATTTCAAATCCTCTATTTTCCGAGTTTAATGTTGGCCCTGGTTTGCGGAGACAAAAATTCATGACAGTCTAAATATAGTATTCAGGAAATAGTCAGTAAATGGCTTTTAATGACTCATCCGAGGTACACGTAAATATTTGCTATCGATGCTCAAAAAAACTTACCTACATAAAAACTGCTCTATTTTGCCCTAGTTTTCCCTCTGGCAGACATACCGGACAAAATGATGAGATTTCAGATGAAGCTCGACAAGAAGAAGTAAATTAAATAATGGAGTCGATTTAGCTACCCATTCCATTTCCTAGAAGCAGCTGAGGAAGAAAAAGAATTACATTTGTTTACATGAGTACATATTTATTATTGAGGCTCGTTGATCTTTGATCTTTGATCTGGAGTGTAGCTCTCTACGGTGAGGAAACGTGGACACTGAGAAAACAAGACGAGAGAAGATCGGATGCTTTCGAGATGTGGGTATGGAGAAGAATGGAGAGGGTGAAATGGACGGAGAGGAAAAGGAACGACGAAGTGCTGGATATAATTGGGAGGGGAGGCAGATTTTAGATGAGATACGGAAGCAGCAGAAGGTAAGGATGGGAGGAGTACTTAGCGGGGAGGGGATGTTGAAAATGGTGTTAGAGGGCAGAATGTAAGGGAAAGGAGGGAGGGGAAGGAAAAGAATAGGATTTTTAGATAGATTGAAAGGGTGAAGGGTGAAAGAGATACAGTGAATTGAAGAAGGCAGTGCTGGAAGGAAAGGGAGGCTCCCTGATCTCTTCTTCAATACGCCATGGAAACCTACCTTAATCGGTAGAATACTATAATAATAATATCATCATCACACTCCATAGGCCTGTTGTATATGAGATAAAATATCTCAAGGTAACTCGGTGATCCTTTTTTTATAATCCTACCCAGATCCTTTCTTTAGTACTCCGTGGAAACCTACCTTAATCGCTAGAATATTACAGTAAATCCAAATTTTACACCTTGGGGTGAGACTGATGTAGTAGGAACTGCATTACGATCAGCGCGCTAGGAATTTTAATGATCACTTTTGATTACTAAAATGTAGCGACCACAACCACCACGAGAGACCGTTGAGCATTTAAAGTTCATTCCATGTAGCAAAGCACCCGAAAATGGTTTTTAATCGTTATGAAGTCTTGTAAAAATTTTAAAGACACATTTTAGTTCATGACATTCAACCGCCGTTGAATCACCTTTCTCTAGTCATGTATTGAGGGAAATTATCGGTGAAGTAGCCCATTTCGTGGGTCTCCACGTGCCTCTTACATTAGAATTCCTTTTTCCTTTCCGACCACCCACCCCCTCTGCCTCATTTGCTCCCCTTTCAACCACCCACCACCCTCTCTGTGTACCCTGGGGAAATAGAATCAGGGAACCGTAAGTCTAGGGGATAAGGGAACGGAAGAGTGAAGCGAGTAACCCCATCATCATGACCTCTCACGCGAGGGTTTTAACCCTGGCCACCCAACCCCACCTGGCGCGCAGCAATTTCATCTCCATTACCCCCTGTCCAACTCCCACCCCACCCACACAAAGATCCAGATTGCGGAATCTTACTATTCCTTTCTATTTCTGTCTATCCAACGGATCTCTAACGGTATACTTGAGGCATAGAATGAAATTTCATTTAAATGTGAACTCTAGAGGTTAAGGTTATTAAAAAAAATAATATTTCCCGACGTTCTGAATTTTTTTCCAATTTTATGGCTCATTATACGAAAAGATGAGAAGTGCAATAAATAAAAATGGTTCTAGTGCTAATCCTAATTTTTTCATTAAAAAAAAATTTAACAAATAGATTAAAAATAATAACAAATTTAAAAAATTGATGAGACATACCATTAATGTATTTCTTTAGTTACAATATTAGGTACATTTAAATCTTCTGTTTTAACATAAATTTGGATTTGATGTTGTTTTTCAAATTTTAAATGCGTTTGTTTTATATGCTTTATTGGATTATACTTGCACTTTTAAATTAATTTTAGATACTTTTCCCTTTTGAATTTATTGTACGCTATCATCTATTCATATAATAAATCTTGAAATGGAAAATGTATTTCAGAAACCTCGGCAAACATGTTTTTTGAGTGTCTTAACCTCAAGTGTCCATATTTAAATATAAACGAGATCAAGAAGAAAAGAAATGACATGCGTATTTTATCCTCAAATTATTTTCTGTTTGTGAAGCGAGATTATGGCTGCAACGTTTCGGCAGATATCTCTGCCACCCTCTTTTAAGGTCGTTTTACACGGTACACGGAAATCCGCAATCTGACGTACGTTCGAAGGCGCAATCAAAATTGCGTCGTGTAATGCGGTGAATTGCTAGAACACATGCGAGAATGCGTGGATGCGAGACGGCAAAATAGCCCCTGTTCTAATTTCGTTCATGCATTCGCGCAATTCCACGCTATTTTAGAAATTAATGCAGCTCTAACCTGTGTAAAACGGCCTTTAGGAGTTATAACCATCTTTTTTTCCCGTAGGAAACAATGTCAGAGTAAGCTACTGAAACGTTGAAAATGAAGTCGTCCACCCGCTTCACAAATCTGGAAGAATGACTGCATACTATCCAACTGGGAAACCAGATATACTTCATGAATATACTGAATTTCATTTAAAGAAATGGTTTAAAAGAACGTGTGAAGTGGGTATGTTTTTAATGGCATATTTCCTGTCGTCGAGCATAAAAGTATCTGGGGTTATTTAATTAACATGATTGCGATCACTCAATCAGTCTTGGTGTTCTACCACTTAAAATTTGAAAGTGGGTGGCTGAAGATAACGTGCTCTTTTTCAAATCCTTTTTTCATCCTAATTTTTGTTGATTGGAGCTGAAATCATAATTCTGTCTTATTTTCCAAAGTTCCATTATAAGTGTATTACTGCATATAATATGTGTTTCATATCATAATTCACTGAAACGATTAGTTTTTACGTTTTAAGTAAAAACGCTACAGCTCATTTTCAGCAATTGATTATATTTTAGGTTAGTAAGATGTATGTCAAAACGTGCCCTTCCGTTTCCCTCAACAATCGCTTAAAATTTCCCGGACAAAACCTTGGAAACGTAAGGTAAATAAATTAAATGTCTTCCAATTAATCATTGTATTAGTGAACTTAAAACTTCAACAAAACTAGTAGGACGTTATACAATATTATTAGCACACACCAAAAATGTTTCCAGATGGAGAGAGACATGTGATTCTTCGATAAAAAAAATCCTAAAGCTTAGCCTTTTCCACGGAATCATAATCTAACCTTCCCTACTTTCCAGAGATTTCGTAAGTTTAGCGCAAATTGCTCTCCATTGAAAAGCCTGGCAAATGGCAGCAGTCATGGAGCGCGATGAAAAATTGCCTGCGCCACAAATTGAATTTCTCACGAACCCTTTCCACCGATCGTGATATCTCATTCTTTGGGAAAATATGGCCTCAGTCACTGCGAGCGTCAAACTTTTCGAACTTCCTAAAGTGCCGAAAACCCTGTGGCGTGGCCAAAGCCTTGAATGATGGCCACTTTCTTCTCTCAGCACTCCAGAAAGCCATATTTACGCTTCCATTTCTTGGCTTAAAATCGTTTCATTCATAATTGTTGCGATATTCTTCCCAACTTGGCTTTAGCCCCACTCCTTGCTTCAACTATTTTTCCTTTACAAGCTGCTCATATTGGCTGTTTAATTTGGAGGAATTATTTTCAGTTTTTAACATTAAAAAGGGCACATCCGCCATTTTTATCGGCTCTATTTGGCTTAATTAATGGGTGATTAAGTCACATATTTTCTTTTTGTGTCTTGCTAAGTGTTTTATTCTATAAAAGGTTATAATTATAATAATGCTGGGGAGGGAAGATATGCATTTGAAATCTTAATAGGCATAAAATAAAACTTCGTTAAACCTAGCTATTATTTACCGTTTATCAAAACTTGTCATGAAAAATCGTGATTTGTTGGCCACGTAATTTTTACCTGAGGTGGTTCTGATCCCATTTTCCTGGGAATTGGATGGAATCGTTACTCCTAAGATCTCCATCGCGGGCTAAAGAACATTATTTTTTTCGCGTGAAATGCTACATGCTGGGGGGGCCTTTCTCAGGGAAAGTTTCCTTCGTTTGATAAGGTATTAATAATCCATAATTAAGCCAAGCTCTACCTTCTAGCAGGGTACTCTGCTACCTGCATCAGCAGCATCCGCCTAGCGGCGCTCATGTCCTCGCCCCAAGGTGACCTCACTTTGCGGCAGCGGAACCATAAGGACGTCACACGGGCTTTTCCCGGCATTCATACTTAGCCGTCGCGTTTTCGCCCGCTTGAAAATTTTCACTTTCCATTTAATCGAGAAAAATAGATATCGTCATTAAAAATTTAAAAGTGTGAAATGTTTACTCCAGGAGTAATAATCTTTCGATTCAAGCAATAAAAAAATAAATGAAAACAACCATTTTGGTAGCTAGTGTTGTTTTCTCACCCAGCCGGTTCAAATCCCGGCGGTGATAGACTTTTCAGAGACTGCCCGATCTCTGCAATAGTGCCTCGTATTCTGTATGCCGTCTATTTATTTCTTTTCATGCCCAAGGTTCGCCTTGGTGAATATATTTTGTTTGATATACTTATCTTGAAATACTCATAGTTAAGTTTAAAAAATATATATATTGATGAATTATTATTTTATCGTTTCATACTCTTTTTTGTCTTTGTGGATCCCTCATTTCTTCACTGGCTTTCTAGGCCAATGAGAAGTCTTTTACGCTATCCAGGGGGGTGTTTCCGAGTCTCATAGGATTGGCAGCGTCGGAAACGGATTCATTCCGAGTCGATCGGGAACCTATCCTGCGCTCGTCTTCCGTTATTTCGGAAAGCGTTCCACTTTTGGTATGACGTCAGCAGTCATCCTAAACGGGAAACGAGAAAACGTCACAATTTTCAAGAGACAAGTGAGCTGCGAAAATAACCTCCCGCAAGGTTTGACATTTCATAAGGGAGGCGAAAGGTATATACGAGCATACATAAGTGCTAATTGATAAATTGTCACATAAGTGACGTTGCTGCGGGGTAAAATTATTTTAGAATTGTTTGTAAGTAGTTTTTTAAATGTAATACCCTGTCGTTTGGAGCAAATTACGGGGATAAAGGAACATTTTGAACGAGTTTGTCCTTTCATTCTCGTGAGAGCATAGTTGATTGTTCGTAAGAACAATCAACTATGGTCTCACCTAAGAACAATCAACTATGCTCTACAGGTAGTTGCGAAATCCATCATTTTTTCCAACAACATATGGTTTACTTACTCAATTGTTTAACCAAATGGTCATATTTTCATTCAATATCTCAATTAAATATGAATATTGAACATCATAAATGATGTTATGGCCTTCATGATATGCCGTAAATGTCTTACAAATTTTCCGTAAAAGTGGAGGTACGCTGGAGGGAAATACAGCGATTAAATTGGGTTGAATAGTGTCCATTATTATTAATGTCTTGAGTTATGTTCGTTAAAATAACGCAAAATAATGTGGTTAGTTTGTTACCTGTTTTACGCATACTCGGTTAATTTTATAACACCATTTTATTTGGTATGAAAATGACAAATAGTTCCTATTGTTACACCTTTAAATACATCTTCTAAATTATATTTCAGTGTGCGATAATTCAGCAAAGAAAAAAATAATCACTGCAAAAGTGAATTGTACTCATAATCATTGCATCACTGCCTATTGCCTTTACCCACTGCGCCACCACCGCTGACTGTAAGAAGTGGTGAAATTTGTTGACTATAAATAAGAAGATGGTGTGAGGGAGCTTCCGTATAGTTGTTACCGTGGCTATTCCGGTTATGCTTGAGCTAATATTTCATATTAAAACGAATATTTAGAATGTACACCATGGAATCCACTGAATTAGGTACATATCCACGTCTAATTTCGATGTAACCACGATGCCAAGTCACGCACAAAATCATATCAAATTAGACAAATTGTTATACTTCCAAAGCCACGGACACGTATTCAATGCATTATGCTACCTGCATATTTGTAAGTCATTACGCCATGCATTCCAACTTGTTTCCCGTTCTTTTTGCCAAATTACTCGTCCAAATAACAATGCAAACGAACTTGCACCCACAGTGATACAGTTTGCTCATTTATCGTCTAATTTACACGAGAATTAAAGTCAATTATACCTATATTACTCAATCAGAATATCCACATATGTCAGCACTCATGAAATAAAGTGGTATTATTTTATTAGAGCCAAATACTTAATAAAAAACAGCATGAGTGCCGGAAACTCATTCCCAACCGGAATGAGTTTCCGGCACCTCTAGCCCACTCGACTTCTATCCGATCGTAAAGCCGGCCTTGAGTCGATAGGAAGCCAGTCTGAAACGCACGGGTTGCCTGGCCGATAGTAAGTGACGTAGAATCCGCGTCAAGTGTCCCGATCGGCTCGGAAAGGGAGACTCTGAAACACCCCCAGGTTCCTAAATTCCCACGGCAATAGGGTGGTTTCTTATTATTTTTTATAGCCTAAATCGAAAGATACGACGAAGAAATGATACGGCGCAGATTGCTAGCAGGTAGAAGAGTACCCTGCTAGCAGGTAGCGCAAGGCTTAAATAAGGATTATTATTACCCTATCAAACGAAGAAATTTTCCGAACTTCGTTAATTTTAATGGGTGATTATTAAGAGATGATTTCCTGAGCTCTGTACCTTAGGCATGCATTGGTAACCTCAGACAATGTAAAACTCCTATCTACTCGTATACAAACTAGGTCCCTGTGACGTCACGTGGAGTGGAATCGCATGGGCGCCAATCTGACCTTTTTCAAATGAGGTAAAATTGACCATTGCCATTCGTCTAAACTGGGTTTTCTTAAACCAAATAATTTGTATTTTATGAATTCACTAATGGTGGGTAAGGAATCGCAATCAATGCATTACGTTTTCTTCGATGAAGGAAACAACCCTATCGTACCAAGGCTCATGACGCAAGATTGCTGTCCAGCCTAGATAAACGCGAGGGAGAGAAGACTTCTCTGAAAGCTTCAAGCGGTTGAGAGCCTCAAACCTGCGCATGGCAGTAATGTGTAATTATTAATCTTGCAGAATGAACGGCGTTGAGATTCACATGAATTGTACCGAAGAAAAATTCTCCCTCGTGCCAGATAAAAGGCTCCCGTGGTCCACAAATTTTTCTCCGTTGTTCAATTTCCGGGGCAGGGAATAATTTTAATGGCAGTTTAGCGTGAATTTCACCACCGTGCACAATTTGGATTGAAATATTACACAAAACACGCTTTTCACAATTATTTTTTTCTGAACTATTATAAGGCATCAAGCAAGGGACTATTTTACACTTTTATTTTTGCTGTGAGGGTGTCTCCTTTCCCTTTCAAATTTTCAAAAGCATGCCATCATTGAAGCTAATTAAAGTTTCCTCTCCCGCGTTGGAGGGTAATAAACATTTTTTTTTAGCCCCTCCGGCGATGAACTCCTCTCTCTTCCAAAGCATTTCAAACGTGCTTACAAAGAAAAAAAGAAAAGTTTCATGCCCGTTTCCTCTCGAGAATGTAAAAAGGCTCACCATCCCCTTCTCAGAACATCACATTCACCCTCTGGGTGAATAGAGTGTGTTGGAAAGTAGGAGGAGAAGTATACCGTGTGTATGGGTGTCTTCCACTCGGCATTGAACGTTGCTTGTTCCATATTGCCCCAAGCAGCGCAGTGTTTTTTGGTGCTCCCATACCGAAGGCATGCAGAATATATACGGAGCATTGGTTACAAGTGGCGCAGCGAGGGGGGGGGGGGGGTTTGGGGGATATAACCCCCCTAGAGCTCAGAGAAATCTTAAGTTTTATCTATTTTACTTAATTGGATTGATATTACTAATAGAATAGTGTAAGGGTTAATGAAATATCCCTCATAAAGCCGTTAAACTAACCATTTTGAACCATTTATCTTAAAATTCCGTAATTTATTAATCTCGCATCTACCGCTTATCCTGGTGGGTATTCCATACCCACACACCCCGGTATTAGTTGCAACTAAACCTCCCCCCCCAGCCTTAATTCCTAGCTGCGCCCCTGTTGGTTACCACGACGAAGTCGCATAACACTTTGTATATAAACTTTGTATAAACCGCATCTAAGTGCCTCATAAAAAATCTTAAAACATATTTCAGTGTAAACGTTTTTAGCACTTATGATTCATTATTTATTTATAATACTATGCTGGATTTATTAATATGAGAACTTTTCTATGGTAAGAGAGCAGTTGAAACTGAATAATTTATATCAGAAGTTCTCGGCTTGTCTGAAAGGCGTGAGTTAAATTTCAATTGTATAAGGTATGTACGGGGATTTTTGTTGAAACATAAGAAGTGAAAACTTTGAACTTGGTTAAAAGTGCAGTCACTTTTATATTTTTCTATTTTATAGTGCTGTAAAAATCTTCACCCGATTTTTCAAACGTGAAAAATTTATCATTTGCTCACAATTTCGGCCGCTTTAGCGTTTTTTTTCACTTAAACTTTGTGAATAGACGTAGGTGCGACTAATTTGATAATTTTACAACCTAGGAAAGCATAAGCTTGAAGAGGTAAACGAGTTCTCTTACCTGGGAAGCCGAATTACCAGCGATGGACGGAGCAAGAAAAAAATATA
Source organism: Ischnura elegans (assembly GCF_921293095.1). Lineage (NCBI taxonomy): Eukaryota > Metazoa > Arthropoda > Insecta > Odonata > Coenagrionidae > Ischnura > Ischnura elegans. The sequence continues at coordinate 94,107,676 of NC_060252.1, forward strand.
CAGTAGAATAGCTCAGGCGAAGAGGGCTTTCTATAAAAAGAAGAATCTTCATACAGCTGAAAATACCAGCATAAAAGTAAGGAAACAATTCATCAGATGCTACATATGGAGTATGTTTCTCTATGGAAGCTAGGCTTGGACGTTGACAGCAGCAGAGAAGTCAAAAGTGGAAGCATTCGAAATGTGGTGCTACCGAAGAATGATGAAGATAAAATGGATTGACCGTGTGAGTAACCAGGAAGTGCTAAGGAGAGTGGGAGAAAAGAGAAGCCTCCTAAAAACATTAAGCAGAAGAAGGGACAACTTATTTGGCCACATTTTGAGGCACGATGGTCTGATGAAGACAATCGTTGAAGGACATGTGGAAGGGAAAAAGGGCAAGGGACGACCCCGAATGAGTTATATAGGACAGGTTATAAAGGATGTAAAAGAGAATAAATATATAGCTATGAAGAGATTAGCGGATAGGAGAGAGAAATGGAGAGCTGCGTCAAACCAATCTTAGGATTGTTGACTAATGATGATGATTTTTTTCGGAAGGTTATCGTCCCATCTTCTGATACTTTTCCCAGATTACTCCGTATGCTCGAATTTTTTTAACCTCGGTGCTAACTTTGCAATCTCTTAGTGCTGCAAATGGAGGGAGAGAGAGGGAGGGAGAGATGTATATAAAAATCCACTAAACAATGTCCCATTTTTATCTTATAACTATCTCTTCATCATTATCTGTCAACAGTCCTAAAATGGGTTTGAAAGTGCTCTCCACTCACCTCTCCTATCCGATAGCCTGTTTATAGCGACTTATTTAATCGCGTATACATTCTTTACAATCTGTCCTATGTAACTCATTCGGGGCCGTCCCTTGCCCTTCTTCCCTTCCACCAGTCCTTCTACGATTGTTTTCATCAGGCCATCATGCCCAATGCAATGTGGCCAACTAAGTTATCCCGTTTTCTCCTTATGGTCTAAAGAGTACTTCTATTTTCTCCCTCTATTCTTAGCAGTGAAAACTATCTATCATACTTTTTTCTCATTTTTTTCCTCGGCATTGACACTGGATTGTGCCACGCATCCCATCTTGTAAGTATTATATCAGAGGTTCATGTTGGACTATTGAAATTCGAGCAGTCCTTTAGTTATATCGATCTTAGAGATCTGGAAATAGACACATCATGTACCTTCAATTTAGGCTGTTTTTGAATCCCTTACTGTTTTCAAATCAAGATGTTTTTATTTAGGCCAAAGTTACCTCGAATTGAGGTAAACTTTTTTCAAATGTTCCTTGATTTTAGCCTGTAAATTTATCTTATTCAGGTAAACTTGAATAATAAAAGGAAACATTTCTGCTAGGATAAAATCATATTACATTGCAATGTGTCAATGTATATATAACGTTACCTCAGTCGAAAGTAGTGGTATAGTTCGGACTTTTTCGGGAAGCACCATGTTGTTCCAGTGTTTTTGTAAATAAAATATACTTATTTGTTTCTGTAGATTCATCTCAGAGAGATAGCACCTTACCATTGCCATGGAATGAATGGAATTATTTGTTCTCTCTGGTTTCTCCATAAGAGAAAATAAAAATAAATGCATTAATTTCTGCTCAAAAAATAACAGTAAAAATGTACCTGGAAATATTCGTTTGGTAATAAGAAGCAAAAATATTACGCCGGAATATAATAAAACTAAACACATAATGCGTAAAACATATATCTATTATCAGGAGGAAGAGATATATCAGACATAGATTTCCGGGATAATTTGTAATGACATACTTACTATAAAATAAACTTATTCTATGGACTTACTGCTTACCGAGATAGTAATTAAATAGTTATTCTTGGAAATTAGACAGAGAAGAGGAATTCTTTATAGATGACGACAGGGAGCTCCAGGGATTACTTTCAGAGATAAAAATGATTTAGATTAGTGTTTTTCCCAGATACAGGACGCAGGAGATAGAAAGGGTCTGTTCCATTGGATCCAGGATGAGAGTCTCATTATGGTGTGAACATGGAAAAAAGATATGCGGGATATTCAGTCGTAATGAGGGAGGAAAGGAATGAATAATGCAAACATTTCCTTCGAGAAGAAATTCTGTGCCATGGCAAATAGTGGGGGAGCAGAATGGTTTCATAGGTTTTCCACCAGATAATATTTTCCATGTCTTCCGACGTTTCGAAAAGCGACTCGACTTTCATCAGATTTGTCCGGTATATATAGTCTGGTTCGTAATTGTGACCCTTCCAGGTCAAAAAATCAACAATACGGATCTATGAACTGCCTAACCGACTTTGGCACCCTTCAAAACCTACGGTTTGACACGTTGGCTGTCATGATGGCCCGACTTTTAGCGCAATGACCTTTGACCCCCATTGTGACCCTCGGAGGTCAATTAGTGAATAATACGGGTATTTGGACAATACCCATGACTTGGGCACCCTATAAAACCCATAGATCGACACCTTTGTTGGTATGCTATTCCTTTTGCCATCCTTATGACCTTGACGGTGACCTTACTGGACCAACGGTTGAATTTTCGTAAATTAAAGTGTTAGTTTCGGGTTTTCGTATCCGAAAACCTAAGAATTGACATCTTGGTCATTGAAATTCAGAATCTTTTCTATCTATATTTTTTAAAAATTGAAACCCCATAAGTCAAATTCAAATTTTTGGTTTGGACTCACATTGTGAGGTCAAAAGGTCAAAATTTTAAAATTTTGCTTTCACTCAACAAAACTTAGGACCTTTCTCCATAAGTGTGCCAATTTTCATGAATATTGCTCGATGCAAAGCTATTAAAATTACAGGTCAAAAATGACACACGACCCTTGGGACAGTCTGTATATTATGTGTACCTGTGAGTAATATTGGCTATTCTAGTTGAAAGGATCGGATTTGATCCCTGCGGTGAAACTTTCCCCTTCATGCAACCGAATACAGTGATTCATTTCTGCAAGGTGGACGAGCGTTGGAATATTTGCATTTTTTTCAACCTATTTGAGATTGAAGATTTGAGTTTTTTCATCCTATATTGAAATAAATTGAGGAGAATCTTATCTGATACTTCCCACGCGACCATTCATGTTGGGGAAATGAAAGCGATATAATCGCCGAGTTATACCCCCCTCAACTTACACTGGAAAGGTAAGGTAAGGTAGATAGGTGCTGGTCATAGGCGTACCCAGCGAGGGGCAGGAGGGGGCAACTGCCCCCACCCCCCTTTAGAAGAAAAAATCGCAAATGTCTTTAAGGAAAATGATATTTTTTCAAGCAAATAATTTTACAAACTAATAAAGAGCTATTACAGTTTCCTTAAAATGCTGGTTTCATTCACCTTTTCCATGCTTAAATCTTACCTATAGCTTGAACAATCATGGCTTGCCCCCCCTAGTTTTGATTCTGGGTACGTCTTTGGTACTGGTCCCTTAAACTTGTTGTCTCTCTTGTCCCCTTACTGCGCATTAAATGAACAATCAAAACCGCTAAAGAGGTGGAATATATACTCAACGGCAGCTGGACTATTAGTCAGTATACATTGGGGTCATATTTGTGGGCGAACGAAAGAATCTCCGGGTTATACCTTGTTTTTGGGCCTCCAAAATCATTTGAAAAACTATGTGAAATGCTTGTGGTTATGTATGTGGCTTGCCGTATGACTTGCCACGGTTTCTGTTGCGCGATCAATCAGCTCATAACACGTGCTCTCGGCGAGTATTCCTAGTACATTTAGCTGCCGCTGGCGCTTTCCCCTTCCTTCCATCATTTCCCCCCGCGTCGCAATACGAGCGCTAATTGCGATCGTCACTCGTTTCTGCTCCCCGTTTGCTTTAATTGCTCCTTTTGCCTCCTCCACTGACACACTCATGCCCTGCGCAAGAGCGTGCTTTGAAACGAGCTCACAGTCAGGCGATGAGCCAGCGAAAACAAAATAAAAACGGGAAGCGGCTGAAGAAAAACACATTTCAAAAAGACTCGCGAACTGCGCAGGCGACGAAGGAACTTGTCAACGTGCTGGAGGAAAAAAAGTGACTGTGTGAATGCGCGGGAATGAAGGGAAAACGGTTTTAACAGATGTTTTCACAAGGCAGTGGTGATTCTGTGGGTGAGGAGGATAAAAACCACGGTGAAAATGACGATGCTTAATTTGATCCGAATTCCGTGCCTCTATCGGTGGGGGATTTACTAGCAGGTTGAAATCGCTTATGGAGGTAGATCGGCGGATTCAGCGCTGATAATTTGCGCATATACCATTAAAAAATTCAGTTCAACCTTTAGATAGGGGGGCAAACACTGGAATAAGTGAATGAAATCCTTTGTTTGTGTAGCAGAATAAGAAGCGGTGGAGTAGGAGAGAAAGACCTTTCACCAGAAAAGCCGAGGAGAAGAAAATGTTCCTCGAAAAAGAAGATGCACTCAGAGCGGGATTATTAATCATAGAATTAAAGAAACATTTTATCAGAACTTACATTTGGAGTATCTATGCTTCTCTGCGGAAATGGCATATGGGCAATGAAAGCAGCGGCGAAATTTAGGGAGGAAGGCTTCCAATGCAAGCTTTCGAAATGTGGTGTCACAGACGAATGATAAGGATCACATGGATCGACCATGTAGATGATGAGGTTTTTGGAGAGAAAGAAATCCTCCCTTAAGGCCTGTTAACACGGTAAATTAACCCTCACGAGTATTTGTCTGTTTGCATGAATGATTTTTGTAGACCGGAGCAGAACATTTGAGGATACATGGACCAAATTAGAACAGGTTCTATTTTATGTTCATACATTAATACAATTTAGGTGGTTATACGGTACATTTTGATGTTCATTTACGCGTCCATATATTTAGACATTAATTTGTATGGTTAATGTACCGGGTAAACAGGCCTTAAGAAGTGTTAAAGAGAAGGAAATTCTTGTTATAGCATTAAGGAGCAAATACAAACACATAGTTGCTCAATTTGTAAGGTACAATGGCCTGATGAACTTAATAGTTGAATGACACGTGTATGGCAAGAATAAATAAGGAAGACCTCAAATAAAAATATATGGAACAGGCGAAGAAGGATGCAAAAGAGAGGAAATGTGTAGGCTTTAAAATATTAGCTGACAGGAGAGCTGCGTTAATCCATAAATAAAATACGAAGGAAGGCTGCGCGGTTCGTCATAAACTACAATGGGCGTAAATACAGCGTTACCCGGATGTTAAGCGAATTATGCAGGGATCCGCTGGAGACTCGGAGGCTGCGCGATAGGCTGAGATTGCTTGAAAATTTGAGAATATATCCATGAGCGACACGGAGAACATAATATGAGAGCTATGGATAGATATGGGAATTCGTTTTTCCCCCGAAACATAACGAACTTTAATGAATGTTAGTCATAAATTATTTAGAGTATTGCCTTTTATATGTAAACTAGCTGACCCGGCGAACTTCGTACCGCCTAACATTCAATGAACTTAGTTTAGTTGCACCATTTATAAATAAAGAGCGGCTGTATCGTTTTAATAATATTTGATTTATTATAAATTAAGTGAGAAAATATTGATGGATTAAAAATTATACGCATTCAGTTGTTGGCTATTTGTGTTATTAACCGTAAAAAAATGTTTTTAGGTCTAAGTCCGTAGCGTAAACTTGGCTCGCTCACGGGGGAGGTTAACGCAACGCTAGACCGACGCTTGACTGATGCTCAAAATAGTGTGAGAAAAGCCCCTATGAAGCAGCATTCGTATCAAATGACTTTAGGCGCGCCAGGTATAGTATCTCTGTTTGGAAAAAATGCTCCGTAAACGTGCTGTATGCGTAAACGCACCACAGTGTGCCCTACACATTTGGGTTTAATGTCTTGCGTCAAGCGCCTTCTGATAAACAACAGTTTTTTTTGTTATCAGGTGCAAGATAAAGCGAATGAAGCTAATTAAAAATAGCGAAGCGAAGCAGGGACGCAGCGAGGGGGGTTTTTGGGGGTTAAAACCCCCCCAGGCGCGACCGGAGTTTAAGCCCCTTGTCGCATTGGCGGCGGTTTCTGGAACTATTTATTGCGAAAAAACATTATCGAAACCATTGATAAAACGATTTCCCGTTCCTTTTAGTGCAACCCGTCCTACCCAACCCGCCCGGGCGATCTTACGTGGATAGATATTTTATATTAAATATATATATTATTATATTTATATATTTTATTTTTCCTAAATAGTTCTAGAAACCGCCGCCAATGCGACAAGGGGCTTAAACTCCGGTTCAAGGGGCTTAAACTCCCCCCCCCCCCAAAAGCTCAGAGAATCTTTTCGTTTGGTTATTAATATTAGGGGGACGGATTAGTCACAAAATATTTAACTGTTCACACAGCCGCAAAACCTACCATTTTGAACCTTTTGTCCTAAAAAATGTCTGGGGAGGGCCCCCACACCTCTCGCTTACCTTGGCGTGTTTTCTATACCCCACAGACCCGTCAGTATTAGCTGCGCCTATCCTTAATTCCTAGCTGCGCCCTTGAAGCGAAGGAAGAAATACAGCGGATGGTTTACCGACTCGTAAACATACCACATATTATTTACCATGAGAGAATCATGGTTTTTCACTGACACACGAGGAAAAACATCACAAAAACTGAAAGACTGACCATGCGATTTGTTAATCGTTATCACGAATGCAACACGAATTGGAAATTGAATACGTTTAAGCTCAAAAGGGCATATAAGTTGGGATCATGGAATCTTCGGATTGAGTACTTCCACATCTTTGAATTTTCCTTTGAGTATAGTGGCGTGAATCACTTTCATTATCAGTTTTTTTTAATAACCAAACACGTTCCGTTGGATAGTTTTAGTTTCGGTTTCGGTTTCGAAAGATCATGAACACAGAGCCTACCTTTAGCTGTAAATCGTGCCGTGGTAAGCCAGGTGCGTCCAAGGACTTTAAATATTCAGATAGATAGTTGGTGACTTCGTCTTCGTTTATTACAAAGTTAAAAGATTTGAATTCATGCATAGTACACGGACATTTCTGATAATCAACAATTGCTTGGAGATTTGTTTACACACACGGTAGTTATGTGTTTGTTGACAACTTAATTCGAGCTGAGCTTACCTCTAATTCAATTATTTTAATACTATTTTAATATTACTTTAATATTTTTAACATCTTTGAATATTTAAATTTTTTTGATATTGTTAAAAATATCAGACAATACATTAGCAAAAACGAAAAAAAATCTTATTTTTTGACCATCTTAACAAGCAACTCCTAAAAACATATCTCTAAGATAAATTTGAATTTTTTTTGTAAACTTTTCCTATTTTTTAATGTTAATCGGCGCTTTTAATAAATAAGGAAAATAAATGTGCTGTTATATTTCGGAGAGCGGGGACAGACCCCTTTGACCCCCCCCCCATGGCTACGCCACTGGCTTGTGGAATGATATGTAGATATGGATTCTAAACCCTGAATGTTACCATATTCTTCTCGGCTCTAGAAACGAGCATTTCCTGGAGTCCACGCGTCACGATTTGGCTCCTTCACTCGTGCCCCCCCCTCCTTTTCTCTCCTCCTCCATTACACCCTCCCTCCCCCAACTGCCACCGGCGGCAGCACCTGTTCCTCTGCTCTTACTTCCGCCTGCCTCCATAAAGTTGACACTCCTACCACTTTCCACGCCCTCTGAAAAACTCCCATCTCACTCCGGTAATACGTTCATCTTTTTTCGCCTCGTGCCGAAATAACTTCATGATTCACTCCTAAAGTCGACGAATAAAACTTTTCCGTGATACGTTCGTATACTTGGGAAAAACGTTCTTCTTGGTGGTGATGCTCCATGACTGCTAATTTATGGTCGGGGTAGCGGTAGCCAAAAAAGTGGTTATTCTGACAGATTCCCTTGATCGCCACGGACGGATGCACGTTTCTTTAAAGCCCAGTTTACACTGTATTTGAACACATTTGACCAAACTGAACTAAACACTGAATACAGTGGCAGTATAACGAGGGTTTTGTTTCCAATGTAACCAATTTATTTAACACACTAGGTCACCCTGTCACTATGAAGTTCCACGGGGCTTAGGGTTGCACTAAGTCTAGCAGGGCTTCGTGCTTCGTACAGTCAGACCATAATCTCCCTCTTTTATATTGCCGTGTTAAGTTAAGGACAGTGTTTCCCTTTATTCCGAAGCTACAAGCGAGAAAAAGCTCTTCTGGCAGTAGGTAGTGCCTAAATAACAAGGACAATAAGAAGGCCGTCCTTTTCCGTTTTCCGATAGGTCGCCACATCGGGGTGAGAATCGGCGGCCCTCACGAAAATGAGCAAATGACGTCACGAACTCATGCCGAGCGGGTCGTCACTTCTCCGCCCTCTCCGGCCTTATACATGGACCGCGTGTGTTTCGCATTTGTTAACCCTGTTGTGAGTGATTTTTCCACTCAATTTAACACCTTTTCTGAACAAGCGAATGAACCAGATCGCTAATGACGTCATCGAATCATTAAAATTTGGCGGCAACTTTCGCGTTCACGTTTTGCACTCTTACGAGCAAATGGCTGCGTGCGAGAGATTTCCTTTTGGCCGAAATGTATGCCTCCCTTCAATATACCGAATGAAATACGATTTCGCGTCTAACGAACGATCACATTATAAAATGTATTTTGAGAACTTTGTCTAAAGGTGATACATATACATGTGAACTGTCCTTAAGTCAGAGGTGTCCGTGAACAGAGGCTACACTGTATGCACCATGGTAAAAGTTTCCCTGCAAATTGAGTGGCGCCACATTCGATACAGTGGAAATTTCTGTTCTCTTTGTACATTATTCCATGGTTATGTTGCGACGATGGGTATTCAATATAGTAAAACGCGTCGAAGTCGTCAATAGAGTTGTGTAATCACGCTGATCCACCTCCCACAACTTATGATATGCAGCAGTTTGTTTGCCATCTAGTTTGTCAATACCCGCTCACTTATGATGGCTTTTCGACTTCGGTAAGACTTCGTGTATGGATCAGTAGGGGAGGGGTAGCCAGCACCATCTTCCGTAAAAACTTTTACTCATCGTATGTATCACGTGACATTGGAAAGCATGAGATACGGAGGAATAATTAGGAAAGTATCAAAACGAGTCACGTAATATTAAAACAGTTTTTATTATATTCACCTATGAAATGTCACTGAGCATCCATAGAAATGATTTTCCTTGGTGCAGCAATACTCAGCAATACTATACCATTTCACTAATCGTATGCAAGCCACATGACACAATACCAAAATGTCATTCGAATGACGGGTATTTGAGTTAGGTATTCGTTTCATGACCATTGACACCGTGCGTCATACATGAGCGGGAAAGAAAAGTATGACCATTTATTACTACTAGTAGTAGAGGAAACATCAAAATTACCTCAAACGGCCTCGGCAAATTGATCCATCTGCAAAAAAAGATTAAATGTGTTTCGGAGTTTAGAAGGCTAATATAACGTAATTTCTATAAAATATTGATGATTTTGGCTATTTCTTACCTTTGCGGAATCCCGTGCAGAAATACTCCAATAATCCATGGCCTCAATAAAATAAAAATGAAAACTGAGCGAATCTTCGAAAACTGCTACGGGGGTACGGAAAGCTTTACGCGGATGTTAAAAGAATCATGCTGGAAGCCGGTGGAGACTCAAAGGCTGCGCGCTAGGCTTAGATTTCTTGAACAATTGAGAATGGATATCTTTAAGAGCGACACGGAGAACATAATAGTAGAGCCCCACTATATTTCCAGGTCTGACAGAAGCGGTAAATTAAGAGAAATAATTCGCCGAACGGATAGACATGCGAATTCGTGCGATAGATATGCGAACAGACCATACAGGACTTTAATTAATGCTAGTCGTAATTTCGTTAGAGCGTTTCCTTTTGTGTAAACGGATGGTGTCCTAACACCCCGTACCACACGCCTTTTAGGAGGCTTGCGGGGTAGTATGTAGATGTAGATCTAGATATCTCTCTGGTTTCATACTCTGATATGTTTTCCATCGCGCCTTTCATCGTTTCGACAAGCAACACGCTTATCATCTTCAGGGATATTAATAGTATTGGTTTCCTGGATCCCCGAAGGCAATGGGCGCATTGGCCATCGAAGCGTTGGAAGGAGAGATGGAAATACACATCAACATCTACATAATACCCCGCAAGCCGCCTAAAAGACGTGTGGCAGGGGGTGTTAGGACACCAGCCAATTACAGCTAAAAAAAAATGATGTGATCTAACGAAGTTGGGACTAGCGTTTATTGAAGTCCTTTATGATTCGGGGGAAAAACGAATTCCCATATCTATCCGTTCGGCAAAACATCTCTCTTAATTTATCGCTTCTATCGGACCTGGAAATATAGTGTGGCTCTAATATTATGTTCTCTGTGTCGCTCTTTAAGATATCCATTCTCAATTATTCAAGCAATCTAAGCGTAGCGCGCAGCCTCCAAGTCTCCAGCGGCTCCAAGCCTGATTCGCTTAACATCTGGGCAACACTGTGTTCGCTCGCAGCAGTTTTTGACGAACCGTGCGGCCTTCCTTTGTATTTTATTCAGTTCGCGGATTAAGTCTTTCTGTACCGGGCCCCAAACGCTCGCTGCACATTCAAGGTGCGGTCGGACAAGAGCGAAATAGCACCTTTATTTTGCTTTCTCATCCGAATATCTTCCCACAATACGCTTGACGAATCCTAATTTCTTTAGGGCTATTCCGCAAATATTCTTTATATGTGTTCCCCACGGGAGGTGAAAATGAGTCACCGGTGTGAAACCTGAGAGATTATTAACAATATTCCTGGCCTCGGAGGTGGTACTGGATTAGCTCCTCGCCTACGAATCCGAAAGTCGCGGGTTCTAGTAGGTGCTGAGAAAGAAATGCTAAGAGCAACATTAGTTGTCGTGGGCAAGGGCGTTCTCAGGATCATAACTGGGGGGTGGGGGGGCAAGCCATGGTCTGGGGGAAGGGGGGCAAACCAAGTTGTGACATTAGTTTATGAGATTATTTCCTTGAAAAAATAGTTTTATTTGTGTTACATATTTTATACTAATATATATAATTTTTCGTGGATTTAAAGAAATTTTTTTGAATGCGTTCGTTCCAACACAGTACTGATTTTGCTTAAAGAATTTTGCATCTAGGGGGGGGGGGCAGCTGCCCCCACCTCCCCCTCGCTGGGCACGCCCATGGTCGTGGGGCAACACCGAAAAATGGCACACACAGGAGTCTTAGGCCACAAAATAAGGAGGAACTGATATAGTAATATACATACAAAGAAAAATAATTTCTATTGATTTTATTACGATAGATTCAAAATTCAGCACTGGAAGGCTACGCTGCTTGGAGATGAAAATATTGGAATGCGGAAGAACTTGCATGAAATCGAATGGTGCATTATATCGAATTTTATGGAAATTTATCAAAGGAATAGAATATATACTTAATACGCACATACAGCCAACATAGAGGGGATCAATTTTATCCCTTAGGCCGTTGAAAGGGATAGGTCAAGTCCAACCGTTCTGGTGTTCCTGAATATCCTGATTTAATCTAACTTTTAAGGGCCTGCATTTTTTTTGTTTTCAGTAGTTCTCTTATATGTGCTTTCCCTCCTTTGCCGTCACGAGGAAGAAGTGGCTCAGATAAAGATCGCTAGAGTCTTCGCGGAGCCCCCCCCTATAGGAGTGAGGGCGGGTGCTGCTGCGGTCTTCGGGATATCCACGAGGCCTGGCTGCTTGCCCGGGATGTTGGACGAGAAAAGGGAAAAGAGAAGGACAGGAATGGGATGTGAGGAAGAGGCATTGCGACACGGGACAAGGCAACAAAAAAATAGGATTTAAAGAGGATGGAGAAAGTATTGCTCGTATTTATGTGACAATGGAGACCGAAAGGAATGAAAAGAGATCAAAGAAATAAGAGAACCTCACTCATTCAAAAAAGCGCGTTTAGCATTATACATTCAGATTTTTCGTTTGCCTGGAGAAAATGAGGTTGCATGCCCGATTGAAATTAGGAGATAACCGGGAAAGGACACTTACTTTGGAGGAAATGGTGATGTTTTGTATAACTGCAAGCATAAGAAGAGAGGTGATACATCGCACTCGTTTCGGCCACAGATGGAACATACATCGAGAATATAGAATCCGGCGCAGAAAGACTTAATCCGTAAACTTAATAATTACAAAAGAAAGCTACGCGATCCGTCAAAAACTACCACGAAAATATGCATTAAAGCATTTTGAACAGGTTTTGGCACAAAACAACAACTATTGTCTCTGAGAGGTGCCATGATGTCCTAAATTGTTAATTTTGGTCCACATATGTTTTACTTACCATTTGAAAAACTCACCGAATGGCGTCCATCCGAATTAAAACCAACCAAGTTACCACTTCATTAATTTTAGAAAAAAATAATTATGAAAATCCCCCAAAATTTTTTCTTCGACGTCAGTTGGTTTGATTTTTTGAAAGACGATTAGTTCGTTCAATACATTTTACAATATAGTAAAAGAAATGTGCTTCTTCGCACTCGTGAAGACTTAATCCGTGAACTTAATGCAATGCAAATGAAAGCCGTGCGATTCGTGAAAACTGTTACGGGCGTACAGAAAGCATTATAGAGATGTAAAACGAATTAGACTGGAATCCGTTACACACTCGGAAGCTTGGCGACCTGATGGTGAAAATAATGGAAAGTGAAAGAACTCGCATGAAATTGAATATTACAATGCATAGTAGTAATGGCTGTGATACTCAGGGCGTATTTATGAATTCAATCTGAGAGGTTTTGTTCATCGTCAGGCATTTAAGATATTATAAACCTCTTATCCATCCGATTTAGGGAGCACTTAAGAATGAGAATAATATTATTCAAAATATCGTGAAAATGGAATGATGGCATTATCATCAATGATTGGAGAAATTGGTACATAAATTGTACTTGACGGCAATTTAATATAAGCGTATGACTTAAATAGCTGCATGAGTAAATTCAGTTGTTGGGTTATCCAATTAATTTAGCAAATAATTGACTTTCTGTCATAATTATGCTTATTGATCCTACTCCCGATACGATATTTAAAAGGCTTATGTCAAGAATCCGAGAAAATGAAAAAAATAAGCCAGCCGCTAATGTATAGAGGTCAAGGCACACCCTAATGTCCAGAATATTTTCAGCATCGTCAGAACTATGAGAATTTTTGTGCCTCATGACGGAAGTGCGACATGAGTAAGAAAAATATTTATCGAAGCTCTATCGATGAGCAATGTTGGATTTATGGCCATAAATATGTCAGTGTGAGTGATGATGAGAGACGTCTTGTTTATCGTGACAAATGTTCATCAAATGGATTCGCAAGAGATTTCAGAAAGAGGATGCATTGGATAACTGTTACACTTGGTATGTGTCCCCTGTTAACTGCACCTTGTGTGAATAGCTGCGGAACTTACACATCTGTCAGATGGATCCCGCAATTTGACTAGCTGTTGAGTAACGCGCAGTGTATTGGATTATTAAGTTTCACGAAAAGATATCGGAATTAGTGTACGTGAGGTAAAGAACCCATGCTGCTGCTCCAACAGAAATGCATCGTCCACTAGAAGTGAATTTAGTGGCAGTTATTTGCTAATTCAATTTTTTTGCAGTTTTCCGTGTCTAGGAGTAAGCGCACATCAGAGTTCATTCCGACAGAATTCATCTAAGTAGCTTTACGAATTGGTGTGAAGGAATCGTAATCATTTTCTACTTAATTTGTCCGTGAAGCAAAGTTTTAAATTAGCCATCGGCTGCCATTAAATTCACTTCCAGAGGACTGTTCATTTCTGCTCGAGTGCCAGTTACAGCATTTTACCTCGCACACACATATTGCGATATGTTCACTTGAAAAGAATTTAAAAATCACCATTCGATTGCACTGCGCGTTACTCAACAGCTAGTCAAATTATAGAATGCATTTTCCAGATGTTTAAGTCCTGCAGCTATTCACATAAGGCGCTGTTAGTAGAGGACACACACACCAGGTGTAGCAGTTGTTCAATGCCTTCCTTTTCTGAACACACTCGTGACTCCATTTGGTGAACACTCGTCCATGATAAACAAGAAGTCTCTTATCATCGGTTACATTGACGTATTTATGGCTATAAATCCAACATTGCGCATCGATCGAACTTGAATAAATACTTTTCTTACTCGTGTGGCAATTCAATCGTGCGGCACACAAATTCTTATAGTTCTGACAGAACAGATAATATTCTGTACATTAGGGTGTGGCTCAATTTCTTATTTTGTAACATTCTTGTTTTTAACCTCTTCAAATAGGCTTTGGGGAGTACATATAAATGTAGAGAAAAGAGAAATTTTAATCGAGGATAGCTTATTCCAGTATTAAAATAATTTCAATTTATGTTTAGGTCGAAAACGCACAATTTTTAAACTACAGAAACTTAGATCCAAGCGCTCCGATTGGCCGCGAGTTTGACTCGTTGTCGGATATTCTGGACACTAATGACTTCGAATGATTTGCCTGCTGGAGACCACGTCTTACTCGCATACTCGGTACTCGCATAGTGAGGAGGTAAGAGGTGGAGGTGGAGATAGAGGTAGAGATCGCGGTACCTCGAGGTAACACAAACACATTGCGTGCTACGGGCGCGCGCATAGTGAGCAGGTCGAGGTAGAGGTGTACCTCGCGGGACCGCTTTCAAAGGCAAACGAGTTTGTCTTCCGAGCGGTATGTCGCGAGGTATATCGGGAGGCTTCTCCGTGATTGGTGCGTTAGAGGCCCGTTTCATGTGACATCCTAATATTTTCCTGAAAATTTTCTGGATAATACTTAAGTTGCAAATACAGATGGTAATATTCTCCCAGATCTTGTCGCACTTTATTTATGGGATGACCACTGAATTCGCGATTACTTAACTACCAGTCAGCCACCATTTACATGCTGATAACATGCCACCATCACCAGTACTATCGCTTAACATTGTAAAAATTTACAACTAACCATATAACCATTATACTTGATGCCGCACGGTGAAAGTCTGGATCGTGGTCGAGGCAATGGGAAAGCTGCGGGCGTAAACCTCTTCATTATGCGGTACTACCTCTACCTCCACCTCAAGCTCCATCTCTGCCTCCTCACTATGCGAGTACCCTTACTTAAAATATCTTGCGAACGCATTTAACCCATTTCCTACTGGCGCGGGGTCATGGTAGATCCCCGGGCTGGTAAATTTGTTGTTTACTTCCAGGGTGATTTGGCGGCATCGCTTAGCTACTTAGTACCTTCAAGTTCTACTACCCCCCGCCCCCCTTCCACCAACCTGGTTTTCGTCAGTCTATCTCTAACGTTTTAGTCAGTCTATCTCTACGTCACGTGCCCCCAAGGGGTACGCTTACCACCGGTTGGGAACCGCTGATCTAGATCAACATCTATAAAATTTAAAGATATCTCTGTGGCTGAAATCATGGATAATTGTAATACAGTAGATTCCGTTTAATGGGTCCACTGGTTAATCGGGGCAGCCGCTTAATTGGGGCATTTCTTGAAGAACAGAGCCCAATAGAGGAATATCCCAGAGTATTCTGCGCTTAATTGGGACAGCATGCCGCTTTATTGGGCCATGAGTCGGCGACATAGACTCTATACTCGCGACGAAATTAAATTTTTTTGTTTTCAGAATGCTATTTCTTTTTATTTTCCTCCTTTGATTTACTCTTATTTTTCACAAATGTTCCTATTCTTTCCCTATTTTGAAAGCTCTTGTTGTTATATTATCCGCAAGAGGATAGGACTTTTCTTTAATAGGACTTAGTGAAAGACATTCATTCAGCGTCGCCCGAGGCTGTGAAAAATTATTTTAACTATGTTTTTATAATTCTTAAAAATGATAATAAATAACTAAAATCGCTGATTTTTAAATCAAATTAATAGTTTATTAAACTTATGCTGAAGTGTAAACATTATTTAGTCTTCTCTCTACAGTTTAAAAGTTTTTATGCCCATCTACAGGATAGTTCGCCTAATTGGGGCAGCCGCTTAATTGGGGCAAAGTGCACAAGTCCCGATATGTCCCAATTAACAGGAATCTACTGTACTTAAAAACGAGTTTCAAGGGATGAAAAATAACATGGAGAGAAGAAAAAGAACTCTGAATACTAAAAAAAAACACCATCCCCTTTCAAAAAGAGGACGTTCACATTTATCTCAACTTTTGCCCAGACGTGAGCGATTAGGAAAGGCTAGGCATATGATAATCTACATCTACATCTACATCTAAATCTATAACGATGATAATCTACTTCTACAATTGCATGCTGCATGCTGGTGATTGATCACCCGCTGCCAAACACCCTAGAGGTGGCTCGCAGGGTATTATGTAGATGTAGATCTCACCCTTATGAGGTGTAAACATTGCGCAAAGAGATCTAGGGACTCGGTATGTCCCCGCGCTACTAGTTTCGCTATAGATTCCTCTTTTTTTTGCATTGAAGTAATTACCATTGTGAAGTAAAGTGGTGTATGTTATTTTATTTTGCATTTTGTTATGAGAATTGAAGAGGGTAGTTTACTTCATGAAAGAAAACGAAAGGCATTGATTGCGATTCCTTACCCACATTAGTGTATTCATAATATACAAATTATTTGGTTTTAGAAATCTCTGTTTGGACGAATAGCAATGGTCAAATGTATCCTCATTTGAAAAAGGCAAGATTGGCGCCCATGCGATCCCACTCCACGTGACATCTCAGGGACTTAGTTTCTATACGAGTAGATAGGAGTTTTACATCGTCTGAGATTACCAATGCATGTATGAGGCACAGAGCTCAGGGAAACATGTCTTAATACTCACCGATTAAAACTGCCTATGGTCGGAAAGTTTTCTTTGTTTGATAGGTTATTAATAATCCTTATTTAAGCCAAGCGCAACCTGCTAGTAGGGGACTCAGCTTCCTGCTAGCAGCCTGCATCGTATCAGCGCTCAAAGCCTCGCCCCAAAGTCACCTCACACGCCGACAGAGGGAACAGGATTATTTGGTTCCGGCCCCGGTGTATTGTATCCTATAGGATAGGTGTATTGTATACAAGGTCCCCATTTGGGCCCTCATTCGATGGCCCCACGGTTAAAATTTGGGGACAGATTTTTCTCCACCCTGTATATTCATCTTGGAGAAAAATATTGGGATTACCAAAAAATGAAAGCTCGAATATTACAAACGAGGACCCTCAAGCCGGCCTCTAAATCTGTTTTCACTCAACGCGCGTTGAAATGGGTTTACAGAAGTGGCTACTCTCGTCGCTGACGTACAAATTGATCCGAGTTTCACGGGGAAATATGGTATAATTAAGGGTATCGACGGAAATTTATATACGCGATGATGTAATCTATCAAATTAATAATTTTTCAACGATATTCTTCGCAATTACAAAAATTTTACTGCAAAATATTGGAAAAGAGTGGATCGCATTGCACTCATCGCCGAGCCGCGGATATTTTAAAAAAGCGATTAAAATGCGACCGAAGTAGCAACAGAAATCAGCATTCTTTGGGATGGAATTTGGCCTCCTTCATGCAGACTCCTTGAATGAAAGAATGAATGGTAAAGAATGAATCGTATCCCTTTGTTTGAAGGGTTCATTGAAAGCGAGCTCAAGGCTGAGAAAGAAACGGAACGCCTCGAAAGAAGAGCGGCGCCGAATTTAAAGTGCGTTCTCCAGGCTCCATTCGGTCTCCCCCATCCCGTTATGTAAGCCGCGCGTCGCCGCAACGTTTTTTTTATGATACCTACTCCCTTTTCGTGCCAAGCATATTACGTATATACATGTTCGACCGAACGCTATTTCAGGGAATAATAAAAGAAATAAACGCACGCGACGCAGTTCCTCCTCCACGCAATTTAATCCCAGTCACGTGACTTTTCCATACAGCTCTCCTCGAGTCTGCTAGTTCCTCAATACTCGTTCCTAGGTAAGGATGTACATTAGCTCTTTTTTCTTTCAGCGTAGTTTTGTTTCGCATCCAATGTTCTATGTTTGCAGAGAGAAAATTCATTAAAAAGGCAAATAGTTTTGATATAGAATGATAATACTGGAGAAAGAAAAGTGATAAGTGAAAGAGAACACAATGATTTGTGGTTAAAATGGTAGGGACAAAATTTTATAACTTGACGTATGAGAATATACAGATTCTTCCATGAAAACTGCCAAATTATTCATCTCTATTTCCAGGGAAAGAAGTGTTGTTTTCGTTCAATTGTATTAAGCTCAACTATGTGGAAGTAAATACTCCAAAATGAAAAGGATAAAAGCCGTTTCACGTTAAAAATTTCATTTTGATTTTAGTCAGATATCAATTCTTGACAAGTAATAATACTAAATATGGCACCTATCTGATCTGATATAAATAAATATAATAAATAAAATAAATATCTGATTCTGTATTATGCAACGGGCCACAGAATCATAGTGATCATAGTACTACACTCCACTTACAACGAAAGAAAAGTACTAAACCATCATCAAAGCAGTTCTCCTTCGTTACCTGTAACTAATTTCAGTGAAAGTAACTAGTTTTGAGAAAAGGCCGAAATAATGTGATGATATAGAGGCACAGAGCGTCACTGGAGGAGAAATTCTTCGGTTTTCGTAACTTCCAATTTAGTCATTAAACAATAATAATACCATTAATAATACCTTTTAGTACAGAAAATGTATTATTTTGCCCGTACGACATGTTTCGAACCATAGAGGTCATTATCAAGGTACTTGATACTGACCTCTATGGTTCAAAACATGCCGTGCGGACGAAATAAATCTGTGGAAATCAACGAAGTTCCCTTTTCATTTTCGTCGATAGTGGTGTTGTAGGTACATTTATATTAAAACGTAGAAATTACCATTTGTAGTTTATATTTTGCGTTTTGGGGTTTCTATGTAGAATAATTCTATAAGCGAAGTTAACCGCTTTTAGCAAATCGAAAGCCATCTCCATTGCTCATGTTAGTGCTAATTTCTCCATCGCATTCCTTTGAGAAAATATCCACCAACAATTTGCAACACGTTCACTGAGACACGCAGTTTATTAAAATAATTGTAAGGATGGATGGGAAACATAAGGAAAAGAAAATCTTTAATTTTAACAATACAGTTATATATCTCGCTGCCAAATAATATTAAGATATGGACATAAGAAAACTGTGAAATTAGCCACCCCAGAATAAGTTACCATATAGTGGCGTTGCCATTAAATGAGTGTAAAGAAATGCTAGGCTGTACGTTTTATGTCATTAACGTGAAACAAAATAGCACATTTATAAATACGGCTCATGTGACATGAGTCCAGTTATTATGAATTAAATATATGAACAGCATTCGTAAACCAATACAAAATACTATAAAAATAAAGCAATAGATAATACTCATGAACAAAACATATTTAAGTAGTGCAATTCATTGTTTAGATGAATAGAATTTTATCCACTTCGGATTGAGTTCTTCATGGTAAAGTACGTTTTGACGAGAGCGAGCATTCTCAGAATGGTGAATCGTATCTCGTGCACGCGGAACATTATGGCAACGGCAGTACAAAGTAAGACATCGCTGCTAACATGGAAGGAAAAATGAACGCAGCTACCAAAAGATCATTAAATGAAGGTTTTACTTTCTTTTCCATTACATTATTTCACTTATTAACCCTTCAACAGCGGTTGCGGGGTAATTTGATAATTTCATTGATAAGGTTTTTTTCTGCAGAGAGGGGCGGAGTCATTTGAATGACCTTTGTAATCCTCATCCCACCATTTTCTCAAGGGCCACCAGGAAGTACACCACCCACCAGGGGAGTAATAAGTGGATTTGGTGAAATTATTTCATTTATGCGAGGGAGGACCCAAAAATAAGCGGACGGAAGTCGCTGCGCGCGTCGTTTTTATAGTTTGGGATTCTCTCACTACGTGAGTGTAAAATCACCCTTTCTGAGTCAGCACGTGAAACGGCGTGGCTGTAGACGGCTGAAATAGTTTGCTGCTTGAAATAGCTTCTACGTGCTCTCCATTTGAGCCGCTTTGTAAATAATTAAGGAAGCGATTATATCGAGCTGTGCGCATGAGACACAGGTTGAAAAGGCAACATCCGAGATCACCATACAAACGTGACGCTTGTTTTCATGTCGTCGATTTCGATTGGAAATTCTATTTCTATTGTATTTTATATTCAGGATGTGTGAGAAATGTATATCTCCATCTTTCGGGTTTTCGCCACGTTGACAGTCTCGCAGGAATTCCGTCAGGCGTCTGCAGGTTGAAATCGAAAAAGAGTGAGTGAGAATTGTGAAAATTTTACCCTTTTAAGTGCTTAATTACGCAGGTCACCATAAGAAAATATACAAAAGTAAGTATTGGTACAGTTTTAAAAATGGGATACAACTGAAATACCTAGATAACGATGACCCAGCGATGTCGTGAAGAGTACATATATTATATAATCGATCAAAATCTGAAAAAGAAGTAGAATTTGAAGCTTGATTTTTTTAAATTTTTGTAAAAAAAGAAAGAAAACATGGTCCCAGAATTAAAACGCAAGACATCGCTTTGTTAAAATAAAATTTAAAAAATATAATTTTTTTCTAAATTCCAGTCATACAGGATTGCCTTTTAAATGTGGTGAGCACGGAAATGTAAATGTGTAAAATGTCAATATGTTCGTCAATATGTAAAAACGTTTTACGTGATAGACTTGCTGTTTTCATTTTTTGGCGAATCAAACACCTTACCATCATATTTTTTAAGCTCAAAGGTTAAGTCTTTCAGCATCGATTTCCGCAACTCTCAGTAGCTCATTACTGCCCAGAAAACTATCTTCTTACGCTTGTGTGGATATTTAGGTACGTTGCTCGTATGGTCGTCTGTAGAAATGCAGTGAAAAATTTTGGTGACACATAATGCAGTTCCTTGAGGATGACCCGTTGCAAAATAGCTAAACTGGGTAGAAATTCGTACGAGTGACCTCGATAGAGAGGAGTAATCTTCAAGATAAATTTATGGATGAAGGAATGTTAGAATAATCTGTGCAATGCCAATTTCTGAGTGACTTTTATGAGTGACTGGCATGCAATGTATGCAATGTATCTAAGGCATCCATATAAAATTTCCGTCTCTTCGTGTCCGTGGGCTTACTTTCACCAGCTTAAAAATAAACTAGATTATTGAAAAATTCTACAACATATTTATGACAATTCGACGGCAAAAAGGAGCGCGGGATTTCTTCAAGAGTCTCTTCTGCTCATAGCCTTAGTTTATGTTCACTCTGAGATTTAAATATATTCTCATATTTAAACATATCTGAGATTAAGACATTATATAACATATTACATCTGACATTAAAGCATATGCTTATAATGGTGGGATATAGCCATATGACTATGGTTAGTGAAAGTGGGTTAAGAACGAACGAACATTTTTAAAAAAATATCTCTCGAAAGGATTTGATTTACTGACTACAGTAAAACCCACCTATAAAGATTACTCATATAACGAAATACCGGCAATAACGAGGTGAGTTCCCCGGTCTCTTGGGAGTTTTTACAAACAAATTTCTTATACACAAATTAAGTTTAAAATTAGTTTACAATTCATGATACATAAAATATTATTAAAAATGAAAAAATTCATTAGACGTAAGCACCATTTGAACACATTCTGAGGGACAATGGTTAATCGTTACGGATCTGTCACTTGAATAAAAACGGCTTACGGGATATTAGCAGTCAACCTTGTGATGCATTGGGCAAAATCTTACATTTTTGATAAAGCGAAATCGCATTTATAACAAATTAGAACCATGGTCCCTTGTAATGCGTTACAAGCGAGTTTTACTGTATTTCATTTTGTTGGTAACAGCTTTTTGGTATTTCGCAGCCTTAGTTTATATTTACTCCGAGACTTAATTATAAACATACCCTCCTCCATTTCTGAACTTCCCTCCAACACCCCCTCCCCTCCCTCCAGCGTTTCCCCTCTCTCCCCCTCCCCTATCCCCCTTCACCCCGCTCCCGCCTTTGTCGTCGCGTTCCCGCCCAACCGCGCTTCAACTCCCCAGTCGTCCGCTTCACTCCGCGGCTGCCGGTCCTGCACCCCAGCCCCGCGCCGTTGTTTCGCGTCGTTTCCATGGATACGGCACCTGCCTCGCGTATTTTTTTCACGGTCCGAATACGACCAACTTTCCGACCGCTCCTGGATACCTAAAAAAAAAGAGAAGGAAGTGTGTGTGTATGTGAATTTCCATTTGGTCTTTCGAAATCAAGGATGTGATACTTTCACCATTTCTATGACTCGCAACTCTACCGTCACCTTTTTCGGAGGGGCGTGAACGGAATGTCAAAGCGTGTCGTCGGAATCACACGACTGTGCGTCGCTATCGGATGAGAGCTACGATAGTGGAGTTTTTGGCTCGTTTCCAACGGTTCATTTACGTCTTAGTTCGCATCAGCGTGACTTGTGTTCGGTCATCGGCTCATAATTCCTCTCATAGTCACGGATTTGCTTTGAAAGAAGATAAAATAAAAATCCGTGTGTCACGCAAGCCTATTGTTTAGTTGTGAGTATCCATGACCTCTTTCCACGGTATCATCAGTGAAATAACGTCATCGAATGGTTTGGTTTCCCATGACAACTCTATTATTGCAAAGTGTGGAGTTTTGTGTCTAACTCGCCCGTCTTCGAGTGTTCCCACGTTGTGCATGTAGCAAGCCAAGTCTCCGATGTGAAGATAAAGCCACTGAATCACTCCGTAGGAGTCATATCTTTTGTGCGGAAATCGTGCTTCGCTTGTTTCCCGAGTTCGTCGCATGGATTATCTAATCGTCTGGAAGACACCTGAGACGATAACCACGTGGGGGCGCAAAAGTCGTCAGCTGATTGGTAGGCCCAGCATTTTCAAACCATTTTGAGATTTAAAGAAGTGGGTCGCAAGTGTTTTTAACTGAACGTATGATCAATTTCTCCGCAGCATTGGTTACTCTTCACTTACTTTATTTGGGAGCGCTAATGGCCGGTATTGCACCGACTTCACTTGTGATTTTGTCATAGAAGTCCACTTTTACTTAATTCTTTTATTGAGATAGGTGGATACAAAATTGATAAAACTGAGAAATATACGCATTAGAGTAATTTCCCTTCTTGTGATCCTTTTTAGTTCTTGCGTGGTAGTGTTTTGTAACGTACTCTCCACTATTGCGTTCAAGGCTACAAACCAGTTCCCTGTTCAGCAGCAAATTATAGGCTTACCGCTTGACTCAGCTATAAATATTCATTATCATATGCAGTGGTTTTTTCCTAATATTTCCATTTCCAATTAAACGTGTGCCTCAGTATCCTCTTTTCTCATTTTTTTGCCGTGATATCACGCCTGCGTCCTCCATTCATCAAGTCATGTCGTGACGTGAGTGGCTTATAAATACCGTTTGTTATTTCGGTACATGAACTCCCGTCTGCATCTCCATCGGGTCCTTCCTTCGCGAGTTCCTCCGGATCACGTCACGTGTAAAGACACGCCCACCCCGGTTGACCACCGATTTCATTAAAAAAGAAAAGGTCCCTTCCACCGAGCCGGTCTGAGGGGAAACTAACCTTCCATCCCTCCCCCTTCTTCGCGTGCCGTGACCTTCATACGTAATGCCTCGCTAGAGTTGACCCGGGGGGGCAGCAGCCGTGTGCCCGTGTTCCCGCCGTGCCTTGCCGATTGATCGGACTCTCACGCCCCACCCCACCTCACCTTACCCTCCCTCCCGTGCTTCTTTCGAAAAAAAACTCTCACCCGTGCCTAACGGTCAACAATGGCGCGGCTCGAAGAATAGGCCTTCCTTTTGTTCTCGACGCGAGTAGGACGTCGTCCGCAAGTCACTCCGGTTTCTTTTTGAAACGAGTTCAGAGAAGAAATTACGTCAACCAGTGAAGGAGTGGTGAAAAAAATGTTTTTCCTCTTGAAGTGTGGCGATTATTTTTTTAAAAGGAGCAAACAAAATTTAACGATAACGTTTAGTGTTCGTTGGAATATGACGTGCGCTTATCTCTCTCTCACTAAATATTCAATTTGAAAGATATTTATTGAAAAGAGGATAGGATTAAAGTCAAATGGACGGCTGTACGAACTGAACAATAGGGCTGCTGAAAAAATTTCTTCGTGTCCGAGGCTTAAAAAGCAGTGAGTTTTTTTCTACTCCGAATGGTGGTGGAAAATTGGCCGGCTGATACTTTTCCATGCCGGCGTGGATTACTTTCGTCAAATTCGACCCACTTAAAACGCGGGAACGGTTTTTTTCTCCATCCCCTCATGAAAGGTCTGTGAGTGAGCAGGGTGAAAGGAAAACTTGGCTCTGATTTTGAGGTTTTTCCCCGGGGGGAATGAGGAGTGCGAAGTGAAGGAGAGAGAGACTTCGTCACAGGAATTCCGCGCGCGCCCCCACCCGGCCTCGAAAGAGCGACGCCGGCGCGGGAGATCCCCGGCAACAAGCGCCGAGGCGACGGCCTAGCCACGCCCACCATGAGGCCCTCCCGCTTCGAATCCGTCAGTTGGCCGGGGCGGTGGCTGTCGCGTCCTCGGGGAGTACCCAAGGCAACGTCCGCCGCTGAAGACGCCCACCGTCGGTGCCGCGTGAGGTAGCCGCTCCCCTCCACAGTCGACCCCCGGATGGAACCTTCGGCGGCCGCCGCTGACTCGCCCCCGGTCTGCCCGCATCCTAGGGGTCGCAAATGGACGAAGCGAAAGCCCTGGTCGAGGCGGAGGTGTTTTGGTGAAGGGGTGGAGCCGTGGTCACGCATCCCTCATCATTGGAACACGGGCAGTTCGTGTCGACGATTTCGACTCCGCGTGATTATCCTTGCGTGACTCCGGCGTGTTTTCCTCGTGATCGCGGAGCCCAATTCCGTCGAGGGCGACGCCTCCTAGAGTCACGAAAGTGACCGTGCACTCTCGTGCTTTTTCCCCGTGATAGCACTCCGGTTTAATTAGCATTTTACCCTCCTCGGACGCCGCTTGCGGAGTGTCGTGTTGACCCCTGCTGACCCTGAAGAGAGCAAAGCCCCACCCCTAATTCCCGTTACCCTTGGTTAGGTTTCTCAGATGGACCAGTTTGATAACGCTGTTTATTATATTGTGTGTGAGTGGAAGGAAATATTCAATGCTGCGCTGCCCCTGGAAACATTTCCGCATCATTTGTGGTGATATGTGGTGTTTTCTGTGATTTATCTGGAGTTCAGTGATTTTTGTCTGCGCAGTTTTTACGATTCTTAGTTACCCCACTCCCTAACTGCCTTGAAATTTCCCTAACGTATCGTGTAATGACATTACTAATTGGAAAATTACTCAAGTACAATGTATGACGCACGAGGAAGTGTGGATGTGTTCAACATTAGTATGATTACCTTCGGATTTTTTTTAAGTTCAAGGATCATGTGTTTCGATGTGGTACTTGAGCGATAAATGACCCATTTTTCTCCTTGTGAGTGTTAAAGCCATGCTCTCTTACGACCTGATGAGTTTTCGTAGACCTTGGTGTGATGATTGTCGTTTTCACTGCTCTGACGACAGCGGTTGAAACCCACGCACCTTAAAGTAAACATCATCCTTGAAAGACATAGTGGACGTTAGTAAACACGTCTACTCGTGTTAATAACGTCTCTGAAAGTGAGTGTGGATAGATTTCCAATTTTTTTTAATTCGGAAAACAAAAATGACGGAGCACGTTTACTATGACTCAATAGTTTTGGAGCACTGTGCCGTTTGCTCGTCATGAGGCCTTATTTTTATCTCAAACCCTTGTCGAAATCTTTTCACTAGATTTCTGTCGTCAATCTGGCGCGATCTCAATAGACTAAAGAGCTTATCTATAGCAGAGAAATCGTATCTTTTTGTGATAATTACCGATTTTTTTGCCGGTAGATATTCTTGTATTCATCAGCGCCTGGCGAAGTTTCGAGACGGCCGTGTAAAGATTTTACCAAGCGGCGATATCGCGTGGGATACCCGCTCGCCGATGACATTCAAGGTCCCTTCTTCTCTCCTCCCACGTTTGAGCGCGGTCGTCCGGCCGAAGCAACGGAACCTGTCCGGTGGTTGACCGTGAGTTCGGTGGGGCAGGTCGTGGTCTCATCATACACTCTTGTGTTCTGTTCGATCGCCCATATTTCCCATACATTCGTTGATAAAAATTACTGCACGCAATAATGAGAAGTTTTCCTCACATATTATCAATAAATTTCACTTTCAATATCACCTACTTCTGCCATACTTTTCCTCATCATACCGTATTTATCTATTATCTATAGGGTCAATTTATATCCCTCTACCTTTTACACACAAATCGAGTTAAATTTCGATATATTTCCCTTTTGTCATTCATTCTTCGATATTATCTCGCGACTTCACTGTCCTTTACTTCCACTGATCCAAATCAGCATTAAACATGTATCTATCGCAAATTTATTAGTTTCCGAGCAGTAAAGTTGCATGCATAACGTGAGTTGGGTAATATTTTTTGACGCCGTATGCAAAAGGTTGCTACCACCTGTCGGTACCGTTCAGCAGTATTCACGGCCGTGAAGGCGCGGGAGGCTTTCGTCATTTGTCGTGGAGAGTCATCCGCTTGGAAATAATTCATCCGTGTTTCCTGCCTCCTCTTCACGCGACGAACACGTTTGCCTTGGAGGGAGGAATCAAAGAGATAGAGAGAGGTCTTGCCTTTCTCTCTTCCCAGTTGCCCCTCTTGCGATTCGTCGGCGGATTTGAGTGCACTTGAATCCGGCTCTTGGCGCGTGCTGCTTCTCATTTCACTTTCGCACCTGAAAAAGCAACAGTTGAAATGTAGGATATGTAGACTTTTTTAGGTCTCGATTACGATTAAATAGAAAGGATTACAATTTTGTATTCACTTAACTGTTGAAATCGATCGCGCGTACTGTTTTTTTTAAATACCATCCATTTAAATTTGCTTAACCAGCGTGCGTTTTGAGCAGTGTGAGAGAATCTTTTCGTGGAACTAGCAAGAGACATCGGCAAATACCCAAATCCTTACTTCCCGATACCCTTTTGTGGTCCGTACTGTCGATTGATGAAAATATTTCAACTTCTTTTTTTCACTTTGGGTGATTAAGTATGATCATATTGTAGGTCGTTGCACAAAGGATTTTGTGTGAATATTTTTCCGCACGAATCTTCCCTAAGTAGCAGTAGCTACACAATATATATCGCTGTGATCCACGAGGTGGTTGTCAAGTGTCTTTCCCCTTCGCCTTCGTGGCCGCTGTGGTGATCTACATCGTGTTTCGGGTGGTGTTCTGTGGTTATATTTGTGCCCGCGTTCGTGTGTTTGTGTTTGAATATCTCAGGGCCGAAAAACGGCGTTCGATTGATATCAAAAGTGTTCGCATCAGTGCCTATCTTGGTGTTACGAGGTGGTTTTATGTCAACAGCCCTGGATAGGGGCCTTCATGAGTCACTGTGGATCGATGCGTCACAAGTTACCGACTCCGACATTTTCGATACCATCAATGTCTCCATCATCACCTTTTACGTGCCTGTGTTGGTGTGTCGATTCGGTTGCTGACGGCCTTCTAGGTACATACCAGGGGCCTAGGGATTAATATTATATTAACCCTTCTCCACCGCCCGGATGGGTGGCATGAGATCGTCTCGTCGCAAGATATCAGTTCCGATAGTTTGTGCCCACGACCACCGCCTACCTTCCCGCTCCTCGTGTCCTTTGGGTCCCGAGGCCCGGCCGCGTCCCCTCAGGGGTCGCGGAGTCCTCCCGCCATTTCGTGGATATTCCGCTCCTGCCCCCCAGTGCCTTCTTCCGAGTGCCTTCAAGTGCCTTCGCCTGGCATCGTGGTCCGCGACCGCAGCGCCGTGGTCGTCCGCGAGGTGGTGGCGCGCGGAGACCGATCCATCGAGAGGATGACGGATCGCCCCCGCAGGCCCTCCTATTCCTACTCGCCCCTGCCCCCACACCGACACTACGCCGTCCGAAGGAAAGCCGGATGGTCCGGTGCAGCAGCCGCGGCCGCGGCGGCCTCTTCCTCGGGCGCGAGCAGCCGGTCGCCCTCGGCTGGAGCCACGTCCTCCGTCCAAAGGTGCGTGTGTCCCGGCCGCCCAAGAAACGCAGAATAATGAACACCTTTTATTATACTTATGTGGCGCGATTTAATAATAATAATAATTGCCTTTATTTGCATATACAAACTTGGTCCTTCTAAGTCATATGGCTTGTCAGAAAGTTCCAGTATTCAATACAACATGTGGCACATTGAGAGCATAGCATTTATATTACAAGTTTCAACTTCAACATTAGGGGCTTTTGAACAAAACTATGATAATTTAATATATTTTGTATATTAAAATAAAGAAATTACAAGTTTACAATATCACTTATTAACCAATATTTCACTTTTCTTTTGATGTCAGCCAAAGATTTGAGATTACATAAAGTCTTTGGCATACAATTAAAGGTATGAGGTACAACATACTTCAGCAACCTTTACCATACATGTTATTATAAAGATAAGTTTTCAACAAAGAAATGTTGCGTTTGTCCATAGAATGTGAATTATTACATTAAATTTTGTCCTCATTTTTGAAATAGTTCTCTATAATAATGAGCCAATTCTGCATTTTATTCACAGTTAATATATTATATTTAGTACACAGTGATTTTAGGTCAGAATTACAAGAATAGTTCAAACCATCTGTATCAATTAACTTCAATATTCTCTTTTGGTTCTTTACAATTGTGTTTTACAGAGTATTTGATTTACTGGAATTTATTTGTAGAAGTTGAATAAGGCAATGAAATATTTCAACTGAATTTATGCCGTGCGAAAATAAATCTACATCTACATAATACCCTACGAGCAACCTCTAGGGTGTTTGGCAGGGGGTGATCTATCACCAGCATGCTATAGCATCTCATCATGCATACCACACGGTCCAAAAAACGTTATGTATGCTAATAAATATTACACTACCACATTCATGCAAAAGCAAAACTTACCAACTAATTGAGGCAATCTGCCAATGAACCTAGAAGACACAAAACGTGCTGTAAGATATAATAAGAAAATTCAGGTGTACATAAGTTAGTATGCTATACTACAAGTCATCTAATACTTGTGAGTTATAACGCTGCCGTTATAGTCTCTTATTGATCGTGGAAAAAAAGACATTCTGAATTTATCTGTTCTACAGTCTATCTCTATTATTTTTAAAATATGATCTGGTATGTCGTGGTATGTTGTCGTTTGTAAGAAATGGCTAACTTCATCAGAGAGTACATCGCTCTTGAATTTACGTAATTATAGGTTTAGTCTTTTTAAATCCATGGAAACTTTGAAAAACAATGACTTTTTCTCATCTTCGACGGCAAACCAGGCACCATTCGTGCAAAGGGTGCACATTCATACCCTCTCTATGGGATAATAGCAATGAAGAGACTTTGTGACTTCCACTGTTTATTTAGCACAAAACGACCCGTTTCGTCTGTCAAGCCATCTTCAGGTACATTGAAAAACGCACCCGTCTCTAAAAACGCTGCGCAGAAAGCTGCTTTTGAAATGGGTAATTCCACTGACAATGGATGATTATGTGATAAAAAATATCCTTCGTGATGAAAATTACAGTGAAAGCAGTTCCTCTCTAACCTGCGTATTACTCGTAAAATTCCAATTTGAAAACTGTCTTTGAATCTTGCGCTCCAAACGACCCATCTCAACGTTGGTTGCGCGTACGTCAGAGTCCAGTAAACAATACGTTTACGTGGTGCCTGTAGAGGGTAGGCTATTTGTCCCAGTTTAAGAAAAACCCATGTACATGTACTCTGTACAATTTATTTTTTTGTGTCGTTTTCATCATCCGTCATGTGAAATATTTATCCTGAATAAATGACAGGTTTAAAGAATGTATGCATTCTGGAAGATGCAGCATAATCTTGAAAAATAGCGCTTATTACTTTTTCATCATACTTACCTACGGCGATTTCCAAAGTATTAGAAAATTACTAAATTAATCTACCTTCAGAATATTCCTAGAATGCGTCTTTTCGAATTCGGAGTCAACCACTGCGAATTACACGCTCCGTAAAACTATTTAACTATTCACAATTATTTTCACACACCCTTCAAGATATGAATCAGTGTCATCGTAGATGTTTGTAATTGTCGTTACTGTTTTGTTATTACCATGGAGCGAGTCTAATTACTCGCATTCTGACGTCACAGGGCGTTCTTGTAGCGCGAAAGAATATAGTAATTTTTGCGAACTTTGAAGCTCTCTGGCAACAAGAGTATTGAGAATTATGAAGTCATATTTCGCATACGTTAATAAATTTGACTTACTTATCTTGACACGGAAAAAAATTACCTTTTTAATTTTATGAGAGCACCCCATTATTCCGTGTCTCTGCCACCCTCACCTCAGTAAATACAGGTCGCTCTTCTGAGAGAAAAGCAATTTTGTGGAATAATATTGGTTATCTGTGAGATTCGTGGGTTAAAATGGCTGTAGAAAAAACTTGCAAGCTCTCTTCTTTTAATTCCAACTTTTCCTTTACTTCGTCTTCATCATTCTATCGATCGAATTCATCTATGAATAAATTCTATGTCTGAAGGATAGTAATTCTGTCAGTTTTTAGTTGGAATACACCAACAGTAATTAATCTGCATAAAAACGCAAAAAACAGGAAGTTATTGTAAGTATTGAAAAATAGAATTAAACATAAAAGATGTATGGCAGAAATTGGGGAACGCCAAGGGAAAACTCAAAGGGGCGCACAATCACCGTGGCTAGTCCCGGTATACTTAGAAAAATATTCAATAGGGGTGATAAATTTTACAAAACCTTCATATTCAATCAAGATGACACCTTAGCAACTATGCAATATTTTTTAAGATATATTATATAACATGTGACTTTACTTAGTTCGTTTACATGATCATAGTATTTAATAAGCATCACCTATTGTCAAATTAATGAAATAAGGCACCCCAAAGGAGGACTCTGTCTGTGGGGTTACCATTCGATGCATATGGCAGGAAAGGCAAGCAAAAGTATCTAAGCATCAAAGGACATAAGCTCATGCACAGAAAAGTCTCAGGCAAAAGAAAAGGCAAAAATATCATAATCAGTGCACAATAGCTTTAAAATAGAAGTCATTATAACAAAAATGTTCATCTATGTATAACGTTGCTTGCTTATGTTATCACTGATACAAAACACCTTTGCTAGTGGAAGAATTGGCTAATTTATGACGGAATAATTAGACCTGAGGGCTATGGATAAGTATTTCGTTGAAAATTCGGCAAAAAAGGAAATAATAACTCGTTGGGAAGCCGTAGAAAAAATTTGTATCGTGTGGAATAATATTTTCCAATCGGTACGCGTCTTTAATGTACGGACTGATATAGGAGCCTGTTGCTAATTCAAGCTGCTGAATTACGTGTTATATGATAAAAGGATCATCTTAACTATTCTTTTGAAATTTTTTCTCCTCAAGGGAATACCGAAAGCCGTTGATTGTATTATCTCCTCAGGTTTTTATCCCCAATCTGATTAGATAACAGATGAGAGATGAAGGAAGAGAATAGGTTTTATGAATGGAACTCAGAAGGAAAGGTCGTTAATCGAAATTCAAATAATGTATAAAGACACGCACATCTACAGTTACCGGATACTCCTGCCTTGTACAGAACCTACCTTAACAGCATGAAAATTTTTATATTCTCACAAAATATATTTTAATGGAAATTTCGCTGAAATATTTAATGCATTGAGCTTCGAATTCGGGTGCCCACGAGGGTACATTATTTTATTTTCTGATTGTTATTTTTCTATTCTGGCCTCTAACCTCAGTAAAAATGGCAATTTTTAAGTACAGCGTTTTGCCGTCGGTAGGTCGTAAGCTGTGGGTTGTTAGTTGTCTATTTGACGCCATCTAGTTTTCCTTCCTCTTACTACTCTGTTTTTATTTTTAGATCACTGTCACTGTCCGTGTGTCCTATCGTTTTTAAATTTTGAAATAGTCACCTTTTAATGATTTCCACATCAGCGTATTAAATAACATCCATTTATTTTTTGCGTATTTAAAACGCCACGCAACTGCATGTGTTACACGATGTTTACAAGATACGAAGATTACAAGATATTATTACGAAGCCTATTGCTAGCAGAAATTGTGCTTGCGTCACTGTAATTGGCTGGTTATGGCCATGCGTTTTTGCTCACCATCTTTTGGTACCTCCCCCGGTAATGAAGTGAATATCAGTTTTTTTGAAAACGTAATCCTTTTGAAATCTTTTGTTCTGGTCCGATCTAGTTCGTGTAAAAAGGGATTTTCAATAACTGGCACTGTGTAGGTTTTATAACTGATCATAAGAAGTGAAAAGATCCGTTCATGGAACCCAATCATTTGACATACCCACTAGTCATGTTCGACTTGACCCCTGGGGAATGGTATATTAGCCCGGTTTTTCGATCCCTGCATCAGACTGCCCCGAAGATGTTGAGCAATGCGTTCTTCGAAACGTCGGCGACGATGGAATTTTAAACCCGAATGGGAGCCCTAGAAACATTCATCACTATCGAGAGGACCTTCACGCAGGGGATGTATATGATGCGTCAATACACAGATATTCTGCGACCAAAGAGCATTGAAAGCTTTGGAGTCTAATGGCTAGGAGATGGTCCTTGTACCTAGTTTTAACTTACTTATACCCCGTTTATCTAAAACACGCTTAATTGCATGTTTGACGCTTAATTTCAAGAACACCATGTGTTTCAAAAATAATATCTAAATATAACTCAATTGACTGTTATTTTTAGGTAGACTACATATGGCTACTTTAGATTCTTATTCAATGCGTATTGAGCATCATTAAACTCCTCGTTACATCGAAAGCAGCGGCTGAGTAATGAGTACAAAATTAAGTGCAATATACCCATAGTTAACATAGTTGATGTTCATTTTACAGTATTTTTAACTTTCTAATCTTTTTGTGTAAGGTAAATATTTTATTTATACATGAACACTATTTTATCGAAGATTAAAATGGGGTATGTTGTCGATAAGCATCTGTAAACCTAATTGTTTCGTTTGTCATTCGTCGGAACTTTCTTCATTATTACTATATTTATCGTCGAAATGCCTTATTAACTCAGTATTATTTCCACAAACTGTTTGGTAATTTCACTCAAACATGTTAAATTATTTCTGATATTCATACATTTGTCGCGTCATGGCCCGGATAAATGTGAATGGAATTTATTGAAGTCGTTAGTATTTAAACCCTAAAGTAGTGAGTGAGGCTGTTTATCGATGTGTTACGATTTATCCTGGAAACTCACTCTGGATACCTGTCTTATCTCTATGCTATTTTTCTCTACCTTTGTTATCCCTTTATAGGTGTTATTTAACTAACCTATCGGAGTGTTATTTTCAAATATGATCTCTTGAGGTTTAGATAATTTATAAATAACATAGATACTGACCGACGTTTCGTAAATTCATTTTCAATTTTTAGGCTTATTACATGCAAATTAATTACAATAAATACAATCAAAACAACTTTAAAAATTTACTTCACAGTGAAAAAATATCTAATAAACCATTTTATCTGATAGATAAAAAAAATTGAATTTTAAATCTTATTGTTACATTAGATTTTTAAATTTTCAATTTACTTTTACAGTTAATTTTTAAAATTTTTAATTCATTTGTTCAACTTTTTTAGGATTTTTTTGCGCTGTAAAATCAATATTTAATAGTTGACCATTTTTTTATAAACTTTCCCGGTTGTCTGACATCTAATCAGATTGGAAAGGAAAACCTGATGAGATAATTGAATCAGCGGCTTCGGAATTCCCTTCAGGACACATATGCTGTACCTCTCCTGTTTTCATATAATAATCCCTGATATTGGAAAGTTAATTTCCGAAACGACTTATATAAAATATGTTTTTTATTCGTCACCCAAGCCTCAAGAGTTCATATTTAATATAAAAAGGAGCAAATGAAATCTACTTATCAGTGTGATGACCTATTTGTTTCCTAGATTGTTGTGATTTCAGTTTTTCTCGCGACACGTGGATAGTGCAATTTATTTCGTTACTACTTCGTTTTGAGCTGTCAAAACAAGAGGGTGAACCCCAAGCGATGCAGGGGTCAAACAAAATATCAAATGCTGAGTGTCGCGTACACAATCTCTATCGCCAAGGCCACTGAAAGCAAAATGTGACATTTGCACTTACCCTCCTGATTACCTCGACAGATGAACCGGAAAGGGAAATGGAACCAAAACATTATAATTGGCAAATTCAAGTATACTGGCCATTTCCCGCAAATAATTACATTTCATTTCATGACCGGTTTAAATGCATGTTGCAATATGCATTATTGAAATTGAGGTAGTAGTGCAAAATTGGCACTGACTTTTAATTCACTAAAATGCTAGATTTCCTCCATGTTAAGTCAGAAAAAACTCTCATTATGAAGTTTGGCAATGCAGGTAGGGGTTGAGAGGAAAACAATTGGTGGCGTTAAACGCTACGTTAAGCTATGCTATGTTAAGCGCTAACGTTAAAACGCTATGTTAAGTCTTCTCCTGACTTATTCATCCCATTAGCTATTAATTCACGAATACGCCTTTGTTAATGAGGATGCGTGGGATTATGAATTGAAAATAGAATCGGTGATCTGAGTGGTTCAATTCTATAATATTATTCCAATTTGTATACATGCGTTATTCCTCGCCACTTTAAGCTGTAATTGACAGTTGATCCGTCAAATGTTGGGAAAAGTTGGCATGAATTTATTTTACTTATGTAAATGAAAAGATAAATTTGAAGCACCATGTCTAGTATAAAAGTCTACCATTCATGTATTATTAAAGGAACTATTTTTTATGCCAAATTTTAGGGGTTATAATAAACTTCAGCCGATGATTTTTCCTTACTTTAATGACAAATTCTTAGAAAAGTTATAAAAATGGAAAGTGAAAAGTGATAAAGTAGTTAATTATTAAGACTTTGTGGTGAGTAATAGAGAGTTAAATAATTACTCCATTACATTCATTATCGTCATCATAAGTCAACAATAGGGTAGTTTCCTTCATCAAAGAAAGCGAAATACATTGATTGCGATTCCTTATCCACCCTTAGCGTATTCATAGTATGCAAAATATTTGGTTTTAGAAATCCCAGTTTAGACGAATGGCATTTGTAAATTTTAACCGCATTTGAAAAAGGCCAGATTGGCGCCCATGCGATTACACTCCACGTGACGTCACAGGGACCTAGTTTCCATACGAGTAGATAGGAGTTTTACATTGTCTGAGATTACCAATGCATGCATGAGGCATAGAGCTCAGGGAAATATGTCCTAATAATCACCTATTAAAAATACCTAAGTTCGGAAACTTTCTTTCGTTTGATAGGGGAATAATAATCCTTATTTAAGCCAAGCGCTACCTGCTAGCAGGGTACTCAGCTACCTGCTAGCAGCCTATTTCGTATCAGCTCTCAATCCTCGCCCCAAGGTCACCTCACACGCCGACAGCTGGAACCTGAAATACGTCACACGGACTTTTCCCAGCATTCCTACTTAGCCGTCGCGTTTTCGTGCGCTTGAAAATTCTCACTTTTCGTTTAATCGCGAAAAATGGATATCGTAGTTTAAAAATCTAAGAGCGTGAAATGCGTACTCCAGGAGTAATAATTTTACGATTTGGGCATTAAAAAATAAGAGGAAATCACCCTATTCTTTTGTCGTTTGACGCAGTTCTTCATTTTGCTCTCCTATCTGCTAATCTTTTCATGGTGAAACGTGTCTTTTATAATACATGAATAAATAACATGTACTATGCAACTCATTCGGAGACTTGAGATTCACAGATTGTCTTTTTCAGGCCATCATGTCTCATGATGTGACCAAATTTAGTGTCCCATATTCTCCAAAGGGATTTTAGTAGACTTCTCTTTTCTTCCTCTCTTCATAGCACTTCCCCATGGCTTACTTGGTCGATTCATTTTATCTTCATTATTCTTCAGTTGCACGGCATTTCGAATGCTTCCACTCTTGACTTCTCTTCACCTATCAACGTCCAAGCCTCGCTTACTTAGAGGAACATATGTAGCATCTAATGAATTATTTCCTTGCTTCCAGGCTTGTATTCTCAGCTGTAAGATGAATCTTCATTTTGCAGAAAATCCTCCTTGCCTTCCTATTGTATTGACTATTTCATGATTCATTACCTGTCCTTTTACGATTATCTTCATCATGACTTCCCATCTTATAATGCCGACTAAGTTTCCCCTTTTTATCCTTAAGCTTTTTAGAAGTCTTCTTTTTTCTCCCACTCTTCTCAGCACTTCCGTATTACTTACTCAAACGATCTATTTTATCTTCGTCATTATTTGGTAGCAACTCATTTGGAATACTTTCATTATCTACTTCTCTGCACCTGTAAACGTCCAAGCCTCGCTTCCATAGAGAAAAATGCAGTGAATGTAATATGCTGTTTGTGTTTATGAAAAATTCTGTCTTGTCTTTTGCTGAATACCAATATCTTCGTCTTTTTTTTTGATTCTGTTCATATGTGGCCATTTTCCTTTCCATATGTTTCGTTGTCCTCTTAAGTCTTATGCATCTAATGCATTTTTTCCTCGCGTTACGTCTATACTTGTGTTTTCTGCCGCTAGGAGATTCTTCTTTTTGTGTAATTCGCTCTTCTTATGCCTCATTCTGCTGAATATTTCTTTCTGACTTCGTCCATCGTTGGTCATTCGGCTCCCTTAGTAGCAAAACTCTTTCACCACTTCCAGCTTTTGCTTTCCTAATTTTATGTTTGTCGTAGCCTCTTGTCTTCTGCTGCATACCAATGTCTTGGTCTTTATTGTTGATTCTATTCATATCTGGCCATTTTACTTTCCATATTTTTCATTGTCTTCTTCCGTCTCTTCAAGTTATTCTGTCTCGGAAGTGAATGCAATCTCCAATTAGCTTCGTTGAAGGGACACTATTTTGAGACTATGTTCTCATTGTTTTAGCATGACATGACATGACATGACATTGCTTTACAATGCTCTTGGCATGGGGGATAGCTACATTTTTTGGATCATTTTTTATTTTCTCGTGTTGTTCCATTTCTATTTCATTAAACAGAGGTTGAATGATATACTTCATAGTTTTATCTTCCATATGATAGTTTTTTTTATTAATAATATCTTGAAATGGCTCTTGAAATAAATTATGTGAATGAAACCAAACTATTTCTAAAGTTCCTAATTGTGAGACCGGCGACCTAAATTGGACTAATGGTCTCATAAGTGAGACCGGAGGAGGAAAACTAATTTAATGATTTCGGGTGTTTCAATATGGTGTTTAAGTGAATTTGTGAATTTATTTAGGTTAAATTGTCGGAAGTGTCAATGGTAAGTTAGGTTAAATTTGCTGCATGCTGGTGATTGATCACCCCCTGCCAAACACCCTAGAGGTGGCTCGCAGGGTATTATGTAGATGTAGATGTAGTGTCGACGTGGAATTATACTCTGGCATAGAATCTGGTATGAATTTTCAGAATTATTTAAAATCGAAATATGGATGAACGTAGGTATTTGGACACGAGAAATGTGAGGGAAAATTTTTGCATAAGACTCAATGTATCAACATTAAGTGAAAGAGTAAATAAAATGATCGAATTGTAGGCAAAAAATAAAGTTTCATATTTAGTTACTTGTTCCTATGAAGTGCATTTTAACAAGCAGATGTTACGCATTGACCATCTCTATGGAAGCGAAGCTTGGAAGTTGACAGCGGAAGTCGAGTGGAAGCATTGTCAATGTGGTGTCAACACAGAATGATGAAAACAAAATGCATCTACCGAGTAAGTAATGAGTAAGTGATAAGAAGAGTGCGATAGAAGAGAAGTCTTCTTATAATCTTAAGGAAAAGAAGGGATAAATTAGTTGGCTACATTATGAGGCATGATGGTCTGATGAAAAAAATCCTAGAAGGACTGATGGAACGGACCAAGGCCAAGCGATGGCCCCGAATGAGTCTCATAGGTCAGGTTGTTAATGATGTAAAAGAGAAGAAATACGTTGACATCAAAAGGCTAGCGGACAGGAGAGAGGATTAGTGAGAGCTGCGTCAAACCAATCTTAGGATTGTTGACTAACGATCATGTTTTTTTCTGCTTCTCGACAGAAGTTTTGATGAAGAGACAACCTCACAAAATTTGCCGTCCCCAGAAATAATGCTGGACCACACGCAGTGTTTTTCAAGCCCAAATATTATGTTGTGGATGATTTAGAACTGCTTTCGTTATAGGAAGAAGGAAATTCTGGCCTCACTTTGACCTCTAAATGTTCTCTTACTTCTCAAAACTTACCCCCGCATTAATTCATAGAATTCACGGTAGCCACCTCCTTGAGCCAATGAAAATAGGTGGGTTGGAGAATATAAAAACTTTGTCAATTAAAAAAATTTAAATTCCAAGTTTGACGTTGTTTTTGTTTTTATCCTCTTTTGTTTCTCCGCCAGTCCATAGGCTTAAACGCGATCGCATTTTTTGACCTTCTCAACTGTTCTGTTTCTAAAAATAGCTAATCATTTCTTCCCATTGGGGCTCGATAGGTTTCCAAAGGCTCGGCGAATCGTCTGAATATTTTAGAAGGAGATTGGTTTACGGGACAACGACCAACAAACATGAGCCGAGAAATATCTTCAGAGTGTATGGCGGGGGAAACGGAGGGTTAAATGCGAAGAGATCGAACGGCGAGCCGAGGACGAGAGATCCTTTTGGGTAAACATCGCGCGTATTTACTCATCGCTCGAAGGAAAATCCGCTTCTGCTCACAGCCGCGTTAAATCAAAAATTAAAGGTGGAATGAAAAATGAGAGAAAAGTTCCACCTTCATTCCATTTTTGCCTTAATGCTATTCTTTATTCCACAGGTAATATTTATAAAGATGAATGGCAAATTGGTGATGTGTGTATATTTGAATCCTGCCACGTGAACGGCGGTGAAAAATGACACAAATTGCAGTGAGAAAATAATGAACCTGGACCGGGAATCGAACTACGGGCCTTTGTATTTCCAAGCAACAAATACAAGCAAAAGATATGGCATGACAACCCTAAAGCCCTTGCTACACTATGCATTAACACAAACGAGTTAATGTCTAAATGTGTGAACGCGTGAATGAAAACAAAAATGCACCCTGTGATAACCCAACTTGTTCGAACGCATGAACCCGAAAAGAGAACGTGTTTTTTGCTCATTTGGTTCATGAATTCGTACATGTTCCGCTCCGGTACATCAAAATCGTTCACGCATTTACTCGTGCGGGTTAATGTACCGTGTAACTATCCCCTCAGAAATATAAATCAAGTATGATCCTCGGTACAATTACAATTACAATGGGAAATTGCTATATTGCTATTGCTGTAGCCTCGGTTAAATTGTCACAACTCCATCCAAGTTCCTATTTCCCTTGGCAATTGTACCGAGGCTCATGGCATTAGATGGTCTGCGCAATGTCCCGGAAAGCCAAACGTCCGCGGTTCGATTCCCGGTCCAGGGGAATTTTTCTTATGGCAATTCATTTGCATTTCACCACCACTCACGCGGCAGGATTAAGATATTACAAATTACCATCATATGCGGCTCTAGTGCAGGTTAGAGGCTCTCAACTGGCCGTAGAAGTCATTTCTCCACCAGTCCGTTCCATCTTGGATGGACCATAAGGACCTTGCATCTAGTACCAAGAGCCTCTGTGCATATGCCATGGGAATTCAGGAACATGGATACCGTGGTGTTCTGCGCAGCTGTCTAAACGTCCAAAGGTCCGCCGTTCGATTCCCGATCCAGGGACTTTTTCTCATGGCGATTCTTGTGTAAAAATCTGTGGCTCCCAATATAACTTGTTGAATCAAATTTTAGCGGGAGCAATGACTACTAACTAAGTAATTTCACACAAAAAATATTTAATCCAAATGGTTTCGTCACTTACTTCGTCATTCTGAAGGGTAAAACTGCGGCAGCTCCAAATCCAACCATGTATAAGGGAGTTTTACCATTCAGAATGACACAGGAAATGTGGGAAGGGGTCGGATAATAAAAACCTTGTCTAGAAAATAACTAGGTCGATATTACTCCCATTAAAATTAGTACATCCCACAAAGTTAAGCCAGCGCGGGAGTTATACTTTACAATTTTTCATTATCCTTTTATTTTATAAAATTTTAACTTAATATTTCTATTTTTTAACGATTTTTTTGCCTTGATGCTATTTTTTGAAACTGAAGGTACTTATAAAAATTACAGTTGTATGGTTTTATATTTACTTTCTTTATTTGAGTATCTGTTTTACATTGCCTATGTACATCAAATTTTTCCCTGATGATGTGTGCATCGGAGAACGAAAGGATGGCGATTAGTTGAATAATTTTTTTAATATTGCATACGAGCAAAATTCCATAAACCTTTCGAAGCATGCAAATATTAAATGGTACAAAAAACAAAGGAATAGAGATATAACTTACAAAATAAAAATAAGGTACACTTAAAAAAAAATATCTATGTGAAATATCCCCAATAATATTTTTGCTGGTAGTTAAAATTTATGTCTACGAGATGATGTGCATAATTATTGAACCATTCAAGTACTCATAGTTCAATATGAAAATTTCGAAGATTTTATGTAGTTGAATTATAACACCACATATATGAAGTCAGTGGTTGTAAATATCTGTCTCATCACTATGATTATAGGTGATCACAAAATGTTTAAGAATTTACGCTGTATTTATGATCATTCACATTCTGTGGTATTCAAACTGATGAAGTGATACGATGGAGACGAAAATTGACAGCCTAAAATCATGCCGGAGGTTTCAGTATCTATATTCCATTATGTCTAACATTCATGGCATTTTTGTAAAAAATGAAGTTGTTGCCATTTTTTGGCGGTAATTACACTTACGCGTATATTTATCATGCCCTTCAGAACATCAAGCGTTGCATATTAGTTTAATGACTTAGATGACAGCGCTTACGCAGTAAAGTTCGACATGATTACACTCGCGATAAACCGGGAAAAGGTAAAGCTGTAAGCCAATTGTCCTAACTACATTTTATAACCGTCGTAAAAAATAAATCCCGGCGAGAATAATGCAATCCATCCGTTAGCCATAGCCTTGAGCTTAAGAAATATATCATCTAGGCTGAGTGCAATATGTACCTAAGTTATCCCGAGTTACCCTTCCCGGTACCAACGTCATAAGAACTTCGTAATAATCGTAAATTGCATAATTAAGGCAGTGCTTCTCGTGCATTAAAATGGGCTGGTGTCCTCGTGCGAAGGGAACTTTAAATTTGGAAGTATTCGCGAATTTTCAAGTGGGAAACCCTTGGATTCCATGAATTACTTCCGGAGAAGTAATGAACGGGGATTTAATTCAATCTCCTCTCTGTTTTCTCTTCCAAATTTCGAATTCGGTCGGCTGAAAATATTTTTCCAGTTTAAGAGAGAAGGAAAATAATTTTCGGACAAAAACTGACTGCTTGGGTTACTCAGGAGACCATGACGAGGATAGATGGTATTTGAACACAGAGAAAGGTGATTTGAGGAATATCTCTTACGCATTTCGAGTAACCACAGGAAATAGAGGGCATTTTACCATCATTAATACGCATCCTATTCTCAACATCTCAAGACCCAAGCGGCAAACACGCCCAGAAAGAAAAGAAAAGATGTTTGAAAAAAGATAGCCAAGGTGATGTTGGTACGACGTGAAAATTCAACGATGAAAAACGCGAAATTCAAAACGCAACGACTCTACCTTATCCATGATTTCTCATCAATATTGACAACTATTCCCATCAGTTTTAGCCCTCTTCAGTGTCAGGATGGCAAAAATATTAACTGGTAGAGAGTTCGAAAAAAACCTGCGCTATTAAGTCGTAGTTTTCTGATAATTTCCCAGAAATAAATGTAGAGTGCTAGGAGTTATTTGAACTAACACAGAGTATTCATTGATATACTTTGACTCGACTTTTTTATAATATTCTTTATAACTACCCAACCCATATTCAACACTTTCATCACCGCCACCTCTCCCACAATATTTTCCACCTGTCTCCTGTCAGAAAAAATGCTTCTGCTGCTGTGTTTTTCGAATGGCAAGCGTTATTTGCAGTTATTTATTAACCAATTACTAATATATAGAATTTTTTCTGAATTAATGTAGTGGAATTTTTACATTTTACATATTAACTTGAATGTTACTGGAAGTTTTCCGCAAATACTTTGATTTAACTTAAAGTTTCAACAGATTTTGTATTACATTCAGGTAAAAGAAGACCAGTCGTGAAGTGAAATTAAAGAATTTGTGGAAAATGTTCTGAAAATTTTCATATAATTTTAACTATCAAACAATTATTTAAGCATAGAAATCACTAAATATTAAAATTTAAACCGGGGATAGCATTTAAAAATTGGTTTATTTGCATTATTTTTATTAAGAGGAAATGGAATATCCGTCGGTGGCGGATATTTTTCGGAGACTGCCCAATTACTGCTTCAACACTTTATGGAGGGCTTTTACCATTACAGCACTTCGTCCGTCAGATGGGACGTTAAGCTTTGATCTACTTGGGGCCTTCATTTAGATCGGTCTGATGCCCACACCGAATTTTCGTCCACTCTTCCTTCTCTACCCTATGGCGCAAGGGAGCTTTGCTGTCGGATACCTCCGATAAACCATGCCAATAACTTAACGTTATCAAAGAGGAATGAAATTAAATCTAGGGCACTTTAGTTATTATATTATTTGCGGTTGTTCCTGATCGTCTCTAGACAATATCATGTGTCGCCAAATCTTGTGTACGATTTGGCTCAAATGTACGTTGTAATAACTAAGATGAATCTCAAAGAAAATGTACATATCTATGTTACAAAACATTAAAATAACGTTTTGTTATTCCAAATAACTTGTTACAAATTATTACATCACAAGAATGTAAATAGAATAAAGATAGACATTTCATAGTAGGCCACGTAGGTAGTAAATAAGTTTATACTTTCTGTCAGCCGTAATCTATAGCGATTAAAAGCAAAAAGAATTTTACGATGTCAATACAACAAAGGAAATACAATAAAGCCTAATGGAAAGTAAATGCGGAATACAAGTGACAAAAAGAGAAATAATATTAATGCCATATATTTAGGTCCTGCTAAGCCCAATGTGATTGTGAAAGCAGGTGGCCTCTTTCAAAATAGTTTCGTATTGCTGTGTACCTTTTGGACAGTATTTCGTACGTTTAATTATAAAGGATAATTTTACAGTATTTGAATTGAATGTGTTTTAAATTTTAGCCATAAGAATTTCTTTAACTCATTAGGTAAGACCACATAACAGATTTTATATATTTCGTTAACAAAGGAATTTCATCTGACATAAATTACCTCGTAATTCACCCGAAATTAATTAGTTTCGTTAGAAATGGAACCGCCAGAGGGATACGCCGTTTCCTCTAAAGTGTGCCGCGAGCATTATAAAATGGAATGTTCATGAAAAGATACCTGCCCCTTTACTTCTCTTTTCATGAGAATAAAGCGCTTCCCTACGCTTGCAGCAGGAAGCATTTTAAGTCCGCATTTCAGGGCGCTGAGTCCGAGCGGGACGGAGAAGGGCTGCGTGTTTCTGACAATGAAGAGGGTGATGCTGTCAGGAAATGTGCATGACGCGATGGCTTTGTGTGTTCTCACGCACGCGCTCACTTGGGAGGAAGGGCTGAAGGAGTAAAAAAAAATTACACGCGCACGCCAATTTACTCCCGTCTTCATGCTTCCATCACGACTAGGGAGGCCAGGGAAAATGAATGATAGAGAAAATACGTAAGCCTAGATCGTCGGTACCCAATGAAGGTGGCTTCACTCTTCATAGCAATCAAAACATTTAGTTTATCGATCTAAACTTATTATCGATCGGTTTGAGCAAATTATTTCTGAATCGCATTATCTCTCGTATTTTTGCGATAATACAGTTCTCTTTTTATTTGTTTTGTGCAGCATAGATGATGCTCTTTTCAAGTAATTTTTTGAAATCAGAGAGATCTTTTTTGGGTGGAATTAGTAATGAATTCTTTAATCTAATTTAATTGAGTGGTACTTAATAGATTCCTGTTAAGTCATATCACCTCAAGAAAAAAAGTTCACCAGAGGGCCTGCAAAAAGGGTATTATTATAGTTTTCGCAGTAGAATCCTGGGGGTCAGGGATCAGAGGGCAAAGAAGTTATAAGAGTCTCAGCTGGTGTCTTTCTGGTAGGTCTTTTTGTTTGAGTCCCAGGAAAACAACTCACTTTTTCGAGATTTGAACTCTTTTAATAGAAGCATAGTCTTCGATCGTATCCAAAGAACACGAAATGAACTTCAATGAAACGTGCACTTACCTCGGCTGAAAAACCTCCAACGTCTTCACCATAGACCATTTGAGAATCTGTGTCTTGAAGCAAAACATAAAAACGGTGAATGCTGAGCGTTAAAACCCATAAAGCTTCAATAACCCTACCGCGTCGCGGCTAATCCAACTCCCGACGCGCGGAGACGAACCCTGCTGCGCGATCGAAAAATCGATGTAATTTCCGGCGACGCAAACTTATATCAAAGATAACTGCATAAGCACCTCAAGAAATCTTCAAATGATGCTCTCATATAAGTAACTCCGCGTGAATTTGCCGAA
The DNA here is from genome assembly GCF_921293095.1 of Ischnura elegans. NCBI lineage: Eukaryota > Metazoa > Arthropoda > Insecta > Odonata > Coenagrionidae > Ischnura > Ischnura elegans. Next base: position 94,152,460 of record NC_060252.1, read on the forward strand.
AACCCATTTGAAACTCTACCTAAATGTAAAACTTTGTCGAAAAACAGTGTCCGCCATTTTGTAACTGCACGGTAACAATTTATCGATGATTTTCTTTACGATTACGGAAAATTAAATAAAAACCCTATGACAACAGATAATGTGGTTTTTTATTCCGCAAGAATCCACCCATAACTTCACCACCTACTTACTTTGGAAGATTTTCAGAGAAAATTGAAGACGGGTGTTTTTATGGAAATTTGTTCACGTTTGAGCCTCTGTATCTCAGTAACGGGTGGGTTTTATGTCAAATAAAATATATATCCATAAATTTCAATCATTTTTGAGTATAATAGCAAAGTTTCAAGTTTATTACTCAAAAAAGCCATTTTGTAATTTTGTCCTGCTTTTTCCGATTTCCGCCCACTGTGCGGCGGTAGGGTGGTTTCCTATTATTTGTAATGAAATAAATGATGTTAAGAATTATTGATTCATGAATTCTGACAGGGTGCTCATAAAAGGATTGACTGACTTGTTTGACAGCAATAGGGTGGTTTCCTATTATTTTTTTACTGCGTAAATCGAAAGATTATTTACTCCTCGAGAACGTATTTCACGCATTTAGATTTTTAAATGACGATATCTATTTTTCGCGATTAAATGAAAAGTGAAAATTTTCAAGCGCGCGAAAACGCGACGGCTAAGTATGAACGCTGGGAAAACCCCGTGTGACGTCATTCTGGTTCCCGCTGTCGCCGTGTGAGGTGACCTTGGGGCGAGGCTTTGAGCGCTGATACGACACAGGCTGCTAGAAGGTAGCTGAGTGCCATGCTAGAAGGTAGCGCTGGGCTTAAATAAGGATTATTATTGCCCTATCAAACGAAAGAAACTTTCCGACCTCAGCCAGTTTTAATAGGTGATTATTGAGACATGTTTCCCTGAGCTCTGTGCCTCATGCATGCATTGGTAATCTCAGACGATGTAAAACTCCTATGTACTCGTATAGAAACTAGGTCCCTGTGACGTCACGTGGAGTGGCATCGCATGGGCGCCAATCTGGCCTTTTTCAAATGAGGATAAAATTGACCATTGCCATTCGTCTAAATGGGATTTCTAATCCCAAATAATTTGTATGTTATGAACACACTAATGGTTGGTAACGATTCGCAATCAATGCCTTTCGTTTTCTTTGATGGAGGAGACTACCCTATTGTGCTTGAGGTCACCTTGGAGACGGACCCCCGACGCGACGGCCGGAAGGTGAACGAGTGACCGTGACCTATCGGGGCGGTTGGTTCTCGTTTGTCGGATCAGTGAATGGAAATTGTAGCTTTTTATTCCCATTCCTGAAGTCCCAACTGTCTTCCAGTTGACCTGAATTTCCAAGAGGTCGGAAAATTACAGTATTACGTAAAGGAGGCGGGAATTGTCCGAGTTCATTCTGGACGAAGGAAAATATTGGTTCCTTTATAAAAACTTCACAAAAGTGCTAACCAGTCCATAAAAAAGCAGAAAAGAATCAGAGAGATAGTCTGTTACGCGATATCCCATAGCGAATCAGGTCAACTCTTAGGTAACCCATAAATCGGTCTTTCTTATGAGTAATAAGCGTCTTCACGATGATATGCTTTTCCTTCGTGCATGAGTGACTTCGGGGTCAAACATTTGTTTTTCAGGAACATATACATTTTACGCGTTACGAGACCCCTTTGTATGAAAAACAACTCTTTCTTACACCGTCCTCAAGGGGCAATAAAACGTCTTTTTGGCCACTACAGTACATTAGGCATTTCCTTTATTTAAACTCTGTGAATTCTCCACTGTTCGCATTTACTTTGTCTTTTATTCGTAGGGAATGTCGTCCATATCAGGAAGATTCCCTAATTGACATTTAAGCAACTTTTCTAATGGTGTGCAATGCCTAGCTTCAGTGAAAATAAATCGCTAAATCCTGAGTAGTTTTTAAACTTCTCGTTTGAGTTTGAGTACCACCTGGGTAGGTGGTGGATATTTGTGCAGTGCATTATCAATGCTGGAAACCCCGTTATAAAGACCGTTATTTGCTGCTTATATTGAAGTAAGAAATAAAAAAGACGGGGCAGTCGTGAGACTGGCCGACAGAAGTGAAAACTGGAATAATTATTATCCATTTATTTGTTTATAGATTTTATATTATTAAAGAACTAATTTTTCCAGTAATACTCATTTTTCAACAAAAATTTAAATTATTTTTTTTCAGCATCGTATTTTTATTATTAAATAAATAATGAAAATACGATGTGTATGAATAGAAAGTAACATCATTGATATATTAAAATATAATATTCTTTTATTTCTTTACCGTACAAAATTTTTGCATCTATAATTTATGTTACAATGTAATATGCTTTTATCGCACTCTTTTACAATATTTTTAAAACTAGTTTACATTAAAACATTTTATACTTCTGAAAAGTTAACTTTCATGTTCAGTTTGAACAGCACTTTCACCATCTTGACGACCAGCACCATCATCATCAATTTGAAAAACTGATACAATAGGTTTATGGTAGCTAAAATAAGAAATGAACAAGTTCGATTCAAATCTATTTAAATGTCTTGTAAATACCGCATCCATTGGAGTTTTATATTTCGTAGTACTGAGATTGCGATCATTTGACATTTTTAAACCAAATTCATTACTTAAAAATTCAATTGATATATTTTTATCGTCTGCAAAGTTTGTTTTATTTTCAATTTTAATATTTTTAAAACAAGAAGACTTTAACAGTCTATATATTAACAACATATTGACAAAGTTTATACATATTAATCTCTATTAACAGTCTACAAAATAATACGCACTGTATAGAAAAAGTACATATGTACAATATAGAACTAGAAGCAGACAGATGCCAGTATTCAGTATGTAAAAGAAAAGCGGTGACGCAATCTATATCATCGTATACACTCTGCATATGTATATCTCGCTTTAGCGATCGCGGTGTCGCGTCGGGCCGGTGATGCTCACGCAAATTCTATGCTTTTTCCCCATCCCACAAAAGTGCTTAACGCCGCTAAAGAAGTTTTCACTTAAAAAATGCGAATTTCCTCATATATCGCAAAAAATCACGATAATCACCTCTGCTCAAACAGATTTATTCACGTGACTTCTTTCCAGAACTTCGGGTTTCGGCCACCAGGTGTCAGGCACTCCTTGCGGATTCGCGAATGAAAACAAAAAAAGTATATGAGCTCTTACTTAAGTCAATGAGTCCATAGTGTGCAAACTGTGAATCCAGAGAGGGGCTAGGAGGTCCTCCTCTTAGTTATCTCAATTCATCACTGGTCAACAATCCTAAGATTGGTTTGACGCAGCTCTCCACTCGATTCTCTTATCAGCTATTCTTTTCACACCTACGAATTACATCTATTTCACACCTTTCTTTACCTATTCCATATAGGATACTTACTTACTTCCGTAAATATTTGACAGCTGCAAAATTATTTTGAGAAATAAACACATCTAGTGGAGAAAGAGAAGTCACATATATTCCAAATATTTTTAGTTAACGCAGTAGATGACTAAGTATTTCATAATATCACCAAGCAAATATCGAAGAAGAGAATTACATGCCAAACAATTGAAACTAGCTTCATATGTTTCATCATCATCACTGGTCAACAATCCTAGGATTGGTTTGACGCAGCTCTCCACTTAGTTCCCCTATCAGCTAATCTTTTAACACCTACGTATTTATTCTCTTTCACATCCTTCTTTACTTGTTCCATATATTTTGCTCGAGGTCTTCCTTTTCCGTTCTTGCCTTCCACTTGTCCCTCGACGATTGTCATCATCAGGCCATCATGTCTCAAGATGTGGCCGATAGGGTTGTTCCGTCTTCTTGTTAAGGTTTTCATGAGGCTTCTCCTCTCTCCTACTCTTCTTAGGACTTCCTCGTTACTAACTCGGTCGATCCATTTGATCTTCAACATTCTTCTGTAGCACCAATTTTGAAGGCTTCTATTCTTGCTTTCTCCGCTGCGGTCAATGTTCATGCCTCACTTCCGTATAGGAGCATACTCCAAATGTAGGTTCTTATAAATTGTTTCTCTACTTCCATATTTAAGTTTCCCGCTGCAATCAGGTCTTTCTTTTTTTGGAATGGTCTCTTCGCCTGAGCTATTCTGCTGATAATTTACACTAGATAAAATGATAATTTTGCTGGGACACCCGCTACTGCTGGAAGGTTACCCCTAGTCCTCCCACCAAAGCCCCCTTTGTCCCTATCCTGGATCCACCGCTGTGAGCAATGAATTTAAGTTGAGACCCTGCATAGCTATTCAACCGTAATTCCTTTTAATTGTACTCCCGTGTACATCTGCGATATATCCATTCATGCAGAATACTCCTCCTGTGTTTCACGGTCCAACTACGTCGGTCCAAATGGAGTCCACTCAAGTGTAGGTGATGAACCCGCGTGCTGACCGCTCCAGGGAGTTCCCAGCGCCACTTGACCACGTGCGGCGAGTCAGTGAACCGAGAAATAGAGGAACCGCTGCGTCCCTTCTAACCTCCTCTCTTGTTTCGTGTTTACAATCTCAAATTGGAAGTCAATTGGAAGGGATTTTGTGTTTGCCGTTCCGACCCGTGGGCCGGGAGAAACTAAAGGATTTTACGCTCACTTGAAACTGTGTCTTACTCCCTATCCTTCTTGTCCTGCCTCACAAAGCAGAAGAGTCTATCTTTCAAGTTTTACATTGTAAAAGTATTGCATGCCTCTATCAACTTTAAAATGGGATGTCTATCAGCTTTTATGAATATTTATTGAAATTTGTTCGCTTTATCTAATTGTAAGGGATTGCACAATTATTTATGGTAATGTTCCTAGGGGCAGGGGCGCAGCCAGGAATTAAGGCTGGGAGGGGTTTAGGTGCACTAATACTGGAGTGTATGGTGGTATGGAATACCCATCAGGATAAGCGGTAGGTGCGAGATTATTAAATCGCGGAATTTTAAGATAAACGGTTCAAAATGGTGAGTTTTACGGCTTTCTGAGGGATATTTTATTAATCCTTACACTATTCCATTAGTAATATCAATCCAATTAAGTAAAATGGATTAAACTTAAAAATTTCTCTGAGCTCTGGGGGGGATTTTATCCCCTTAACCCCCCCCCCTCGCTGCGCCACTGCCTAGGAGTAATGTTCATGACCCTCACATAGGGTTTTTTTCTTGATGCTGTGGGAAGTATTAATTCACGAACTTTTAATGCTATTTATATCAACGTGAGTACTTCCACCGATTACTGATATATCTTCAATGCTTTTTTCCGGCATCGTTCACATTTTCATGCAATAAACACATTATTTTTGAGTGTACTTTGCGTCATCGAGCAGCCAGTACAGTGAAATCATATCATATATATATTATTACATTAGAGGATTCTCCAGCCAGCTTATAGATGCCTTGTCACCCACCGCGCATTTCAAAAGGGTTTTTAAAGTTGAGAATGTCAAAAAGGCCAATATTATTCATTATTTAAAAACATTATTTCATAAATTCCAGCAAAAATACAATTACCAATTTCGCCGTAGGAATTTTAACAAAACATTTTTGGATGAATTTTCTTCACAAATATATCAATTTCGAATGCTGTTTTTCTGCATTATATTCAATTTCATTTTTATTCTCTTGTTGGCTCTTGTCACTTTATGAATTACTAACTTTATTTCATTTTGCGATAATTACATTTTATGATAAAATTACCAAATTTACGAATCCCTTCAGCAAGATAACATGTATTCGAATTAATTTCTCTATTACAGACTCATTTTCATTTCCATCTCATTTTTATTGGAGGTTGAATTTGAGTCGCATGTTCTGAGGCTTTTTGTTTTTGCTTAAATTATGAAAACGTAATAGTTTCTTTTATGCGTATTGTCTTAAATTTCCTTGATTTCAAAATGAATGAACAATAAATGGGGGTAAATTTTTTCCAGGCAATTTTCATGTCCTCATTTGGGGATTCCTTTTTTTGTTGTTTCTGGAGTTTTATTTTCAGAAAAAGTTACATTTTCGCTCTCTATTAATTAACTCACTAATTATTCCATTCCGGAATGTTTACCTTCAATTTAGCTAGCCTTTTGATCCGCTGACGCGATCAGACAACCCTTTAGCATGAAAACGTTCGTGATTTTTACGCATGAGAGATTTGTATGACTAGCTGAATTAAAAGTGATATTTACAGCGTACTTTAAATTATTGCTCAAAGTGACTGAGTTATACGTGTGCTGAATAGTTATTTTTTGTTACGTTTAACGTTTCAGTGGCATTAGTTTTCATTAATACAAATTTAATGGGAAAAACGATTGACAGTACAGGAATTCGTTGTTATTCATACTACTTATCATTTTTTAATGGTTGTAATTGATCGTTGTTCAAAATATCGCAAAATTATAAACATTGCGAATAGATCACCTCCGGTTATTTGCGTAGTTTCAGATGAAATTATATAAGTTCGTTGATTATGAGTTGAAAAGTTTGTTTGGCATGAAAACACAGTTATGAAAACTTGCAAAACGTGCACCTCAAACCCGTATGTTACCTACTGGAGGAACGTGGGTGAATTTAAAGAGCTGAAATGAGAAAACCTCGATCGAAAAATCATTAATATTACTGTGGAAAAGCCTTGAATAACTTGAACAAGAGGAGCCAGCACGAGACCTATCAAGTATTCAATTACAATGTATTACCATTCACTTCTTAAACCTATTTATGCTATCAGTTGATTGGATAGAAAGCAATATTTTTTAATTTCAGAATTTCGTCAATATTTTGGTAAATTCATTGGCTTCATTAGGGCAAATTCCCTTTTGTATGTGAAACTATGTATTTGCTGTAACTATGTGCTAAATGTGAAGAACCCGTCCGTGAAATTGTTTCAATGAACCAATGGCTGTATGGTATTTTTCCTTTATTTCAATATGGTATTACTGATAAGGTGCAGCTATAGTTTCATTTTACACAATGAAAACAGGGAAAGACCTAACAAATGTGAATAAATTCACCGAAGCGCTGGTTCCATTCTGTACTAAAGAAATATTATTTTCTGATCATTCACTACAGAGAGAACATAGCCACGCATGAATCTAATTTATGAAATTATTCATCACACTGGTTCCGTGACTGAAGAGTTAGCTCAGCAACCTCTTGTTTACTCAAAATCGTCGACGTGCATTGCCTCTGGAGTTTTAACCTTAATAGATACGCCGTTGTTTTTTTTCATTTGGGGAAGGGTACATTCCAATTTTTAAGCGCAACATAGGGGGAGGAGACAATGAAGTCTTCTATATTTTTATTTTATTATCACTCGCCATGGTAATTATTAACGTTTTTCTTTTTTTTTGGCGGAGGGCATGCATGCACTCAATTTTCAGGAAAAGAGGGCTCCGCCTTTGTTTACCAAGTTTAGTCACGACACACGAGCGACGGATAGAGCCTAAACAGTTTTTTTACAACTTCATCTTTTTCCAAATCAATTATTCCTCATTTCAGTGGTTTCGCTGGCACGCCTGCTCTTTTCCGTAGCTATGGCTTTTGTAATTAAAAGGCGACCATTTTTCTTGTCCCCAAAAAATAAACATTTACCTGCCCCCAAATGAGTGAATGAGAAACGAAAATGGTATCGCACCCAGGAATTGTGTTTCTGATTTTTAGAAACGAATAATGTTGTCTCCTCAATCCAGTCTGAATTGAGTGCTCCGTTGCGGAGATAGAAATACGATTTTTTACCTCTGCTTTCCAAATTTACTTTTTCAACGCTAGGAGGACCTTCATTGTGACCCATATTATACCATGTTAAAAAGGAAATTAAATTCTTATTTTCCTACCCACTCGTCTTAAATTTCTCGAATCTCCGCATAACCACTATTAATATGCTAATATTAAAAGAAAATTTAGTACTGATTTTTGGAATAAATAAAGAAATTTTTATAATGGATATTATGCCAAGAAAGACAGCAATGGGTGAAAATGACTCGTATCTGGTCTTTTCACATTGCATCTGATTGTGTCCCTATTTTCCCTCCATTTTCTTTTGCACATCCGAGTTATATATTAACGAATCAAATAATGCATCTGAATACACATAGAACTACATTTGAAACCTTTTCATCCCATTTCCAATGTTATTATCCGATAATGAAGGTTATATTACTCTACGAGTACAATAAATCACTACATTAACCTCTTTTATAACAAAAAATTGCATTTATCTCTGAAGTTTTCTTTAAAGAAAGTTATTTACCTTTCATCTAGCTAATGCACAAAAAGTGTACTTTTCAAAAAATAATAAAAATCAAACCAAAATGACAACAAAATGGAAATTACTATGACAAAACTATTGATGGATTCTTATATTATTGCTTTTCAATGTGGTTATGTTTCTATAATAATTCAACGATCTCCAAGGAGACAGGAATTCATTCAGTCACAGCAGCACGTAATGTTTTTATTTTTGAAGCTACTCTTCTTTTTTGTTGCATGAATTATGGCTAGACATTATTTTTGGAAAGGGTATTCATGAAGTGGTTTAGTTGCATAAAATTTTAACTATTGCACGTGGTTTTACTCCAAACTGTTTTTCTTAAATTGAATTGTCTATGTTTTCCCTGCATAAAAATTCAAGCATAAACTTATGCTTCCCGCCATATATCTGTCTATTCCTTTTTTTCCGAACCTTACCTCATGCGAGTGGCTATGCCTTTTCATAAAAAATGTGGGAGGGAGGGGGGGCTCAAGTGAGGAGGGGCACTCAATGGAGAGGTGCCTATAGGATAACCTTGGGTTGAATCCGGCCCTGGGTATGATAGCGTAACGCTTTCTGTAATTGGATTCCTGATGATTTCAAAATCATGCAGATTGCTTGGACAAGAGTATCATAGACGATTAATTAGTTTGTACATTGTGTGTACATATCTGTAGACAACTGTTTCGCCGTCATTGCAGCTGACCTTTTAGGTCAATGAAGTGCAGAAAGGTGGCATTGGCCGCCTTTCATAAACATCCATCGGAATCTGGCATCTTCTCATTGGTTTCTACATCTACATAATACCCTGCGAGCCACCTCTAGGGTGTTTGGTAGGGGGTTATCAATCACCAGCATGCAGCATGCAATTGGACTCCCACATGCACACCACACGGTCCAAAACGTCACGCATACTAACAAATTATACTACCATATGCTGTTAGAAATAAAAATAAAATTAAGAAACATGCATTAAGTTTCACATAGGCTTGTAGGCTACACTAAAAGTCATGCAATCTATTTATGAGTTCTACCGCTGCCATTATTATCTCTTATTGATCGTGGAAAAAATGACATTCGGAATCTGTCTGTTCTGCAATCTATCTCTCTTATTTTATTTATATGATCTGATCTTCCGTAGAATGTTGGCGTCCGTAAGATATGGTTAACTACGCCAGAAAAGACACTGCTTTTGAATTTATCTAAAAGGTTTAGTCTACTTTTCAATCTACGGTCCGACAGAGATTCCCTTCCGAATTTATCTAAGAGGTCAGTTACACCAACAAGACTATCGTAACAATCTTTCACATACCTGGCACCTCTTCTTTGCACGCGTTCTAATTCTGTTATTAAGCCTTTTTCATGAGGGTCCCAAACACTGGCCGCGTATTCTAACTGGGGTCTAACGAGGGAAAAGTAGCTAATTTCTCTCACTTTGTCGTCGCGCTTTCCTAATATTCTTTTAACAAAACCCATTTTACGATTAGCTTGACCGGTTATTTCTCGAATGTGTTTATTCCACGATAGATCATTATTGAGTCTAACTCCTAGATATTTCACGGATTCAACAGCCTCTAATTGGGTACCCCGAATTATATAGCTACGTTGTAGGGAGTTATTCTTCTACCAGAAATTCATTACGACGCATTTTTTCAAATGTAATTCTAACTGCCATGCATCGCACCACCATGGTTCATGTGGGATTATGGACACTTCTCATTGGTCCAATTTCCCTGGCGTTTACATTTTTCTTTTTTCCAGAGTGCGTTTAAGCACCCTGTTCCACGAATTGGATAGCCGGTATCTGTATTTCCTCCTCAAGGTTTTCGTGGTCTCCCTCACGGATCAATCAGAAGACGCCTGACTCCAGCAAATACGTATTAAAGACGAACGATACCACCTCTCTGCACTTCATTGGACTGAAGAAGCCATCTGTAATTACAGCTTAATTGTTTTCTACAAAGATGGACACTCGTAATACGTATTTCATAAGCCTCTCCCCCGGAAGATCTGAAGTTTTTTTCATACAGTTATGAGTTTTAAAATATGCCATTAATTTATGACTGGAGTCGTATTCGATGGATGGGGTAATCATAATTAATTGTTTTTCCTCTTATCTCTTTCAGGTGAGAATCTACTAATACTGTGTGGGCTACTTGAGTTCCTGCTTTCATTCCGGAATGTGTGAGTTTTCCTTCATATACTGAGGTGATGGTGTTATTTGCGGAATATCTTGAATGTTATTGTATGCCTGAGTTCTGAGGTACGTTAATTGCTGATAAAATTAAATACTTTTCTGCGTTAATTCGAGAAAATTGATAGTTAAACAAAATTTTACCACTTCCTAGAAGACGTATTTTGTTCCGCTATGACATAAATTATTTAAGTTGGATAAAAAATTTTCCACTCCAAAATAATTGTTGAGTAAACGGCTGCAACTCATCTCTCATGTATCTTGCAACATATGGAACTTCCATCTTGAGATTTAAATTCAGTTGTATATGATTCATTAAAAAACTGATTATCGATTGCAAATTCTAATCCTAATTAATGAAAAATGATCGTTTTCTTGGAGAGGGAACGTAAGACAGAATAGTTGAAATGCTTAGTATAATTTCACCTATCGGATAAAAACTTAATAGCAGTTTGCATTCAAGTGAAATACAATTGGGACCGTACATTTATTTCCGTGGGGTCTAATGTACTTCTAGGGGTGCATTGAAAAATTGAATGCTGCGTTGAATATAAGCCTAAGAAAGTGCGGGAAGGATTTAGATTTTACTGGCTTCCTTAGATTATCATCAGGAATATAAAATACCTGCGCCTAATACGTGCAAATGTAAATGAACAAAAGATACAATCGGAAACGGAGAGGCTATAGAGAACATACGAGGAGAATAAACTCTAGTCTTCCGCATGTCCTTATAGAGTCAATGGAATATTTAGATAAGTCGTTTACGTAGTTTTTTATTTAAAAAATTTTATTCGACTAATTTATCACACCAGGGGCACAAGTGTCCCGTCGCGTAAAATAAAAAAAAACTCGTCTATTTTCCATCTAACTCACCACCGTTTATTTGTTACTCACATCAGAGATCCCTTACCTACCGTCTACCTCTTTCCTACAATTATCAATTAAAACTCTTTTTGATGATATGGCATCATCAACAACCGCCATCAGAAAAATTCGTCTATATTTTCCTTTTCCTCTCCCTCTCTAAACGGTGGAAGAAAGAGAACGAAGAGGTAATGCTAATGATATAATACCCACGTGATATTTGAGTTTATTTAATGAGTTTTTTTTTGTTTCTCTGTTACTCTTAATTATATAACCCTTTTTTATGTATCCAATTCAAAAGCCCTTCTTGGTCGTTTTCTATTTGACGCAAATAAGTAAATAAAAGCTGTTACCATAGGACCCGGGTAGCAATATTTCCAAGGAGACCTAAGAGGCGATTTACCCATCATGCAACTGAAAGAAAATATTTGCGTGAGCGTTTTTTGATGATTAGAACGGAACAGTTCCATTTTAAATTTTAAGTAACAGTGTTTTCAGTTCATGTGATTCCTAAGTACATATCCCCATAGTTGTATTCTTATCTGCCTTCAAGGCTTGCCGTGTTTCAACGCGTAAATATTTCTCATAATTTTCTTAAGACAAAGAGCTATGCACCCTGCAAGTAAAAGCGCTGGCTCACAAAATAGTAGAGTGCACGGGATGCTCCGCATAAATATAGAGGTACTGGCCCTGAGGCCTCTCAGAACCGGGGGAAGATTCTCACCTGCCCGCCCGAGCCTGTTCGCCCCTGTCTCACGTTATAGATACAAATTTTACACCCCTCACCATGTCAGTGCAAACGAGTTGGGAGTTTTGTATTAGGTAATATCAGGCCAAAAAACGCTGCTTTCATATACGTGAAGAGTAAACTACATCCTGAGGCGATGAGGAATGCCAATTTTGTGTTTCCACTTTTTAGTCACAGAACGAGTGTGATGAATTATTTGATAAATTAGATTTTTGCGTGGTTATGTTCTCTCTTTAGTGAATGATCAGGAAGTAATTTTTCTTTATTACAGAATAGAGCCAGCGCTTCGGTGAATTTATTCACATGTTTTAAGTCTTGCCCTGTTTTCATTGTGTAAAATGAAACCTTAGCTGTACCTTTTCGGTAATACCATATTGAAATAAAGGAGAAATACCATACAGCTATCGGTTCATTTCAAACAATTTCACGGACAGGTTATCCCATTTGGCACATAGTTACAGCAATTAAATTCATAGTTTCACATACAAAAGGGAATTTTCCGTAATGAAGGCGAATGAATTCACCAAAAATTTCAGAGAGGGTTTACAGCCCCCTCCATGGGGTATCCAATTCACCCTTGATGAAATAGTATTTTTTTTAATCACTAAAAAGGAATGGAACATGTTTGTTATAAAGCTTAATTCTTTGGAAAATTAGCAATGAAATAACCTGTGAGTGTTGTTACAAGCCTCGAAATTCTTAAAATTTTCGTAACTTCCCGGACCCCCAATAATGCCTGGAGGTTACCTCACAGACCCCCTTCTCCCTATCCTGGACCCGTCAATGTGTGAGACCGAGAATTTTAGTTTGGAAGTTTACGAAATATTTTCCAAAACTTACTTTAATCAGTTTATATTATTCAGATAATAAATCCCACCAAAATTTGTGTCTTTTGGGTTGAAAAAAAATCAGTATTACCCACCGTGAACTTTTATTCACGAAATCTGTTTTGCTGCATGCCTGTGCATTAAACTCTTTGAGTAGTAGTGCTTCGTTGAACAAAAGCCTCGAAAAGTGTGGTTAGGGATGGGCTTTTTTTGTCCATTTGAATTTCAGGCGCAAGGTACATTTCGCCATCCCAACAATAACTCCTCTTACTTACTTTCGAACGGAGGATTTTAACGCGAAGAGAAATACGTACGTCTGGCGTTGAAAGGAAAGAGGTGCTCGCACAGGAAAAGAAAAGAAAAAAAAAAGAAAACTTCTTTCCAAAAGTCCTCATCGAAATGCAATTCGGACCGTCCCGCGGGTGCTATATTTTTAATTGGTTGCGACACCCTCTGCCGGGAGACTTTGTGAACCTCCTATATTTCTTTCTCTTCCGCTCGCTTTGACACTTTCTTCCATTCAGGAATAGAGAGAAGCCGCACGGAACCGAATTATTTCTTTTTTTTTAGTCGAGAGCGTAAAAATTGGACCATGACCCAGTTTTCGGAGGATAATGGGTTTCATGCGCTGGATTCGAATTATATTTTTCCTTCTCCGTTTCCTCAAGAAAGTTTAATCCCAAGGGATATTTCGTGTGATGCGTAATTTTGGGGGAATCTTTTCATCTAAGCTCCATTTACACACGCCTGTAAGAGCTGGATTTTGCCTCATCCTTCGAAATGGACATCAAATTTTTATTTCACAAGTGTGGCCATATTGAGAATGCTGTGAGAAATGAGGTTACCCCAAAAAAGGAAATTATCTTGAATATATTTTTGAACCGTATGTAAGCCGTAAGTAAAATTACGATAAATTTCTTAGAAGAAATGTTGTTAGTCCAACTTCGTGGAGACCTGTTGACGTGATTTTTGGGATAAATGTTTATTTTTATGTTTCTTTATGTTTATTAATTGATATCTTACTTATTTCTCCCTCGCGTTGCCATCCTTGATGGACCGCGAGGGCTTAACACCTAGCACCATGAGCCTCGGTATAATTGCCATGGGAATTAATGAACCTGGGTAGCGTAGTGGTCTGCGCATTGGCCCGGAAAGCCCTGATATCTTACAGTTTTCAGTGGAAGAGCGTCACTTTCAAAAGCTTCCGTTTAATTTGATAAATCTACGACTTTCTTATGTTGAACTTGTAAACACAATCTCAAATCTTTATTATAGTTTCATCTCGGTATTTCAATCATTATTTTAATCATATTCCTTATTTGGCTCTCTATTTAGCGTTTTATTTCAATTTCACTGTCTTTAAACTTTTTTGATTCAATTGACACCTTGATATTTGTAAAACGAAATATGTTTCGTAAAACAATTTACGTGGTATCAAATTAAACATATGTGTATTTGTAATCTACATCTACTTCATCGTGACGTATCGTGGCTGGGAGTGGATTGCGGCTCGGAGGATATGCGATACAATCCATCCAGGACTACTTGAGTTATTTTGAAAAGATCAGACACTTATTAGAGAGACACAGAGAACAACATATTGGAACCTCACTGTTTTTCCTGGTCCGACAGAATTGATAAACTAAGAGAGATATTTTGCAGAAATGACGAGTATGGAAATTCGTTTACCCCCGAACAATAAATGCAGGGCGGAATTTCGTATGCGAAATTCCGTTTTGTTTGTCACCGGCTGGTGTCCTGATACTAGTGATGGGTGAAAATAATCGATTTTCGATAATAATCGATTATTGTGCTCCGATTGTGTCGATGATGTAATAGATTATGGGGTGTCGATTTAATCGTTGAATTGATTAATTTATGCTCGATCTTCACTTGAAAAAATCGGCGGCACTATTTGTTTTTCTTTATGTCTCTAATCGCGTGATAATCAAGTACCGGTGGCTACATTTTTATATAGCCTTTATATCGCAGGATATTTGAATTGCTAGTGATAGGGAAAATTCGTATCGAAAAATCGTATGATATCATCGCGATTATCCAAGATAGAATCAGTATAATCGTATGATTTGTTGCCTGCACATAAACGGTAGAATCATATGATTTGATGCCTGCTAAAAATAATATGATTCATTTCCTGCACATAATCGGTAGAACCTTATGATTCGATACCTCCTAAAAAATCTTATGATTCGACCGATTTTCAATACAATCGATTAGCCATCACGACTTTTACACTGAATAGATGCTTGGAAACCGATGATCATTTGATACGATTAATCGATTACGGTGGAATCTCTACCTGATACGCCTATTGATCCGCCTTTCGGGGTATTTTGGTGATTTAACCTGTCTCTAGTTTACTACAATCTATTCACTTTATTTTTGCGGGTGAGCTATCGTGAGAACTTGGACACTCTATGAAGGCTTCGCTAGTTTGGTGGGGATAGTACCGAGAGAGAGGAGGTGCGAACCTAGCGTTGCCAAATGTACATAGCTGCCCTGCTTTGTCAATGAAAACATGCTAGACATGGGTGGCCTCAGGTATTTTGGGCCCGGCGCCAAGAAAATATACCTCCTCTTTTGAGGATAATCCTTTCACAGAAGCCCATTAAATTGTCAGCTACGGGTACCACGCTGTATGAGGTACCGTTGGCGATAGGCATACTTACTGACATGCAAGGAGAACGAGAGAGGTTTGGCAACACAGCTCCGCTAGCAAATTCACGACGTGAACTCAACGGACGTCTGACTGAGGCCACGCCTGCTGTTTCCTGATTGGCAAAGGGAAAGTCACGTGTCCAGATACTTTCCCTTCCCTCACCCCCACTTGCTTTAGCCACGCCAGCTCACCCGCAAAGATAAAATGAACAGAGCCTAGTGGCTGGCAATTTAATCGTGGGGGTTGTTTGAATGGACTCAGATGTGTGCAAGTGCTAAACTATCGGTCGAAGACCTCAAAAGCCGTTTGAATTCGCCTTGCAGTTGCTCATAATGGTGTTAGAAGTGAGGAAAGAATGAGGATTTAGGTGGCGTTTTTATCGGATAGGGTCAGTTCGATGCTCTACCGGTGCATACATTTCCCTTTTAAGCCCAAATCCTACGCTGCGAAGTGGAAGATGGAAAAACATCGATATGAGTAAACTGCTGTGAGGATCGATATGAGTACACTGCTGTTCCGCATACAAATGACCCTCGTGCCGCGCTCTGTGGAATGAGGAGCCCTCCTCGTGGCGTTCCATTCGCAACAGGAAAGTACTCTAGATTTCTCACATTCGTAGTGTCTGATTTCACTTTCTCAGCTTTTTCGGTTCAATAGGAATGTCTCCGCCTTCTTTAGATTTTTTTAGTTTATGCACAAGCAGCAAATAGCACAGCGATGAAAAAATTAGTAAAACGTAAATGAAGATTCTTTATATCAATATTTCTTATCCAAATGCTTTTTCAATGGGCTAAGGGCTGAATAACCATGCTTTAAAATTTCCTAAAAGACTTTAATTCTAAAAGCGAAAAATATTGAAATTCCGTTTAAAAACAGCTGTCGGTTATACAGCTGTTTTTTTCTCAAAAGCGTATAAGAAACCGTACGTACACGTATCATGCATATTAAATCGTTGTATAGAAATATATTTTACGGACTAAAAGTCCTTTATCACAAGCAATTCAAAGTCATGCGGTTATAAAGCATCGAGAGCTAGGAATGTGGGACTCAAAATTAAAGCAGATGGTCACAGGCTTGAGCAGGTAGAGCAAATCAACTATTTGGGCAGCGCAATAAAGAATAACGGATACAGCAGTGAGGAGATCAGAAAGAAAATTGTGTTACCAAAGGAAACGTTCACAAATAGGAAAGAGCTAATGGAGGATCGTCATGTAAGAGTTTTAAAGTAAAGGCCAGAGAAGGGTGTAACGCTTTACTGTGCGGGAATATGGAGCCTTAGGGAGGAGGACAAGAGGAGACTGGAGGCGCTGCATTTGTGGGTCTGGAGAAGAATGGAGAAGGTGAATAGAACGAAGAGGGGGAGAAGCGATGAAGTGCTGAACATGGTGGGTGAAAAAAAGGCAGCTTTTACATGAGAACAGTAGGAGGCAGAAGGCATAGATGGGGCGAGTACTTAGCGGGGAAGGGATGTTAAAAATTATGTTTAGATGGTAGAATGTTGGGTAAACGAGGGAGAGGAGGGAAGAAAATAGGATTTTTAGATAAAACGAAAGGGAGTAGGCCTATTTAAATTGTTGTTTATATATTTTTCTTCCGTTGTATTTGATTAACCTGAAATTTTAGTACACATTAGTTTTTGTTAATTTGTTCAAATAATTTTACTCTCTTGTATTTGATTAACTTGAAATTTTTGTATATGTTAATTTTTGTAAATTGGTTAAAATTAAATTCTTATGTTTATTTATCTTGAACATTTTGTATATGCTCATTTTTGATATTTGGTTCAAAAGATTATTATATTTGTTAAACTGATTGCTAATCTATTGGCAGTTTATATAAAAGTGTTCCATCGGATGTGAAAGTCTGAGAAGAATAAATTATATTATATATATTTGGGAATTGAAGAGGTAGGAGCACGAGGGGAGAGAATACTGCCAGAATACTTCGTAAATACTCCATGAAAACGCACCTTAATCGGTTAAGAACCTTAAACTCACCTTTTTTGCATGATGCCGGACCAATCTTGATCCTTGTAAAGGGCCATCGTTACTCCTACACGCTTAGTGAACGCAGAGAGTGTCGTGTCCGCTCGTGCTTGGACTCAATTAGGGAAATGCGTGACTCCATACCTGATTCGACCGCATCCTCAATCGTACGGAGAGGTTCTCAGAACATAGCTCACATGCGCTAAGAGCAGAAACTGCACACACCGTCTCCTTTGTCCACTACGCGGAAATAGAACCATTTAGGGACATCGCATTCTTTGAAGTTCCTGAGTAAAACCTTGCCTTTGAAGTGGTTAGGAATGATTTTGTATCGAAGGGAGTGCCTATCGCTAGCTCAATGAACTCAAAAGTAATTAATTCTTTTAGCAAATACAACCTCTGCACATATGTTGGCGATTTCACCCTTGGTT
Organism: Ischnura elegans; assembly: GCF_921293095.1. Classification (NCBI taxonomy): domain Eukaryota; kingdom Metazoa; phylum Arthropoda; class Insecta; order Odonata; family Coenagrionidae; genus Ischnura; species Ischnura elegans. The sequence continues at coordinate 94,170,456 of NC_060252.1, forward strand.
TAACACAATGAAAGTTTGGTGTCTAGATATCTTCTGACACATACATTCTGGAATTATATCCCTGAATAGTACAACGAAGGGGAAACATTAACCAATTTAAAAATGAATTTTTCTCAGCTCTACTAAGTAAAAGAAATGATCTTACCGTAATAAATAACTCACAGATTACGTTTACGAATATTGTAAAATTTATATGTGTTTATTTTCTATGCTTTTTGTATAAATGTATTAAACTGCTATATTATACTTTTTGCTTTGTTCCAAGGGAGCAAAATAAATGTATTATTACGATAAAAACATATTCTGTTCAATTCTTATTTAGGTACTGGAGGAACAAGAATTATGAAAGATTTTTTTCACTTCAATCACTTTGCATCGTCACAATATAAATTAATATCAGATCACTTGAGTGGTGTTGAATCGTTTTATTGAAGTCTCGGATTATTAACGAGTCACCGTGCAAACCTATCTTGAGTACAAAACTCGCTGTTGGCTGTCGTATGGCTAGATTTCTAGCAGTTTTTTTTCTTTAACCAGTCGTCTCATGCTTAATAGCGAAAAGATTATCCCACTGTGGCTAAAGGTAAAATTAGTGGTCAAAGAACAATCGCTTACCTCCAATATTTTCCTAAAATTGGATATGCATTACAAGAAGCTCCAAAACTGCGTATATAACAATTTTTAGTAATCACTTGGTGCAATTTAGACTTTTTTATGCTCAGATTAGCAAAAATCTACCAGAATCATCATAAAATGGAAAAAGAAAACCATAACAAGAGGTCTCAAATCTCAACCAGGAAAAAAGACGCCTCGGTAGCTTATCTGGCTAAAGCTTCCCACCCGAAATCGGATTAGGATTCGAATCCCGGTCAAGGCGAATGATTTTTTCTCTGTGGATTTTTCACGTAGTTTGTGCATTGCGAGTTACCTCGTAAAGTTATCACCGTGTCAAGTCTCGGTATACTTAAATTTTATATTCTTATCATTGTTTAATGGGATAGGAAAATTGAGGAGAGCACCTTTTGGCTTCTGTGTTGGCATCTATTAGCTGGGTTCAGGCTATTTTGTATCTCAGTTTTTTCTCTATTATCTTTCAAAATAATAACTCCTAAGTATGTAAAGAGGTCTACTTCGTCGAACGTATATCCTGAAATTTGTATGGGGCTTATATTATCAGCCATTTTCTTAATAATTATAAATAACATGAAAGTTGCTGCTCATTTTTCATCAGTTCATCTACTTCTACATCTACATGATACGCCGCAAGCCGCCTAAAAGGCGTGTGGCAGGGGGTGTTAGGACACCAGCCGTTTAGCTGAAAAAATGAAGTGCTCTAACGAAGTTGGGACCAGCGTTTATTAAAGTCCTTTATGGTTCGGAGGAAAAACGAATTCCCATATCCATCCGTTCGGCAAAACATCCCTCTTAATTTATCGCTTCTATCGGACCTGGAAATATAGTGTGGCTCCAATATTATGTTCTCTGTGTCGCTCTTAAAGATATCCATTCTCAATTGTTCAAGCAATCTGTTGGTGACCTCAATAAAATATTGGCTAATTGGTGTGTCTTTAATTATTCATTATTCCGTTTTGAACATACAATGCAACCGAATGATAATAATAAGCCACCTTCTGCGTCTCAGTTTTATTTTCTCTTCAAGGTGTGGACGGAGGCTAAGGTGACTTTGGGTCCGTCTCGTGATAACCTTATCCAGGAAAAGAGCACCCGACCCCCTTGCAGCATTCGTTTAGCCCTCTTTCGCCCCTAATGCCTGCCCACGGTTGGGGGTGGGTGAAGGCGAGAGATCAAAGGAACTTGATTTTCCCTCGAACTCCTTCGTGGCCTTGCTACAGCCCAGGCGTGGGCACGCCGCCGCCGTACCGGGCGGGAGCGGGGTTTATTTCCGGAGCGTGACCTGGGTGTCCCCCGTCTTTTGTGACCCCGTTGAAGTGAGGGGATACCGAGGGATTTGGGCCTCGAAGCGAATATGTGGGGCAGCGGTATACCATAGGCAACCAACTCCTCTTTTTCCCTTCATACCTACTCCTCCCACAGCTTATACTCGCACCCACCTTTTTTTTAATTCAAGCCAACGCTTGCTTGCTTGTGAGCCTTGGGCTCAGAATCGTGGCCTTTTATTTTTAGCTAACTTTAGCTTATTTTTGTGCGACCAAGGCTTACGTTATATTCAGGTAATAACGCCACAGCTCCTATTCTTCGGAATATACACACCTGTGGAGGAAAATATGTTGCGGAAAAATCATTTTACTTGACTGACATATGGTGACATGAGGTGCTGCAACGCACTCATCAGGCTAAAGTATGAATGCACACCCAGTATATGGGATACGGTAAAGAAATACTTAATCCGTGAAATTCTAATGCTTGTCTTCTCATGAAGAGGCCGCGGATTGATATAGTGGGTTGAGCCCTCGGTTACCCCAAATCAGAAATCCTCCAAGTGCAGGGCCCACGGGGAGGAACTGGCCCTTATACCTAGACTTTGTGAAATTCATACGCCTGTGGCTTAGTTTGGGGTGAGTTCTACCCTCACCTAACCAAACCAACCTTTGGTTTGAATGACTGATTGAGTGAGTAACCTTTTATGTATAAAAAAGTAATTATTTAATGAAATTCGAATTCAGGACTTCGGAGGGTTCTCTTTGCTTTTCGATAAGAATTTATGGATAAGAAGAGTGTTGACTGCTCCCATTTTTCACCGGCTATCTGTGCAGTCAGGGGTTTATTAAGGCATTTTTACTCTCAGATCAATTAACTGGGATAAAAATATTGCAACACCATTAACTCTTTTAGAATGAAATGCATTGGTACAATTGGTCAAAACATCTTCTCACAAATGAAGTAGCGCTATAATTGTTATCATATACAGTTCAAATTCACCTCCTGAGTTCTTTAAGGCCGCGTAACGAATAACGAGAAGCTCAGTAACGAGTATCAATTGTGGTGGTAGGGTTGCTTAATGTGGTAATCCAAATTACCTCAACTCAATGCGATGAAATATTTTCCTGGCTTCCAAAACACTCTTTAGCTTACTTGTGATCATTACACAATGTTTTTTTTTGGGTTTGCCTATGGAGCAGGGAAGCATAGAAGCAAGAGAATTCGTTTAGTTCTCATTCAATCTTAAGGTTATCAAGAGTATTTTTCGTATTTTATGTAAATCGCATTTTCTAGTTGCTTTTCGTTTTGCGGTTTACTTTGCGAATTTCAACTTAGAGTATAGAAAATTAAGATGTTAGAATTTCGATCTTAATGGTGAGGCCAAGGTATAAGGTACTGAAATAGAGGAAATCAATAATCATTCACGAGCAAGTGTAGAGCAAATTCTCTCGTAGGGAATCTCCATTCGCCCATTGAAGGCACAGCTGCATGAGCGGTTAATATTTCGGCATTAAAAATGATTATCTTCGAATTGAATCGGAATGAGATCCGTAAACGTAATATTTTAATGCCCACGATACTCTAGGAGCGTTCGATAAATTTCCTTGGCTCCTGTGAATATCTTCAGTCAACTTCTTGAATATTAACCCCATTATCGCCGGGTATCTGTATTACGGCCATGTTTTGCCGATAAAGGCAACCTGGGTTCTCAAACTCTTGGAGATCGTTAGCGGAATTTATGGAGCTATAAACTCACGAGGATGTTCTTGCGGCGGGACGGAAACTACAGATTCGCAGCCATTTGCCTTCTGCATTGCCGCCTTCGCCTGTCGCTCTCGAGGTTTGCCTTGTGATTCCGACAACATGCGGAAAACTAAGCACAGTACTTCAACTTCTCGAATTGTCTTCCTTTTTTAATGAAGTTTGGCTCACCAGGTGGCTCTGTCATCACGTGCACGTAATCAGCGCATACTCCGGAGGCAACTCCCCCCTTTTATTTGTAAGCGTGCTAACGTCATGTTGCACGAGTTCCGGTGCCATCTAGCGCATATTCAAGGAACTCCCGGTGAATACACACACAAAAACACAAAATACAGAATATCTATAAAATAAGAGGAATATGTAGTTCGGCGCTAGATCATTAAGGACTTGTTAGCAGGCGATGTCATTTAAGTATTTAATTTTTTAATCTATATTTTCAATTTTTATATGCATTCGTAATTTAGATACTATGTATAAAATGAAATGTTCAATTCCAATGACAACATAAAATGTAAAGTAAAACTTTTTATTCATTGGCAATATTTGTTCACTTATACGTATTTCAACTCAGTAAAATTTCTTTATTTGGAATTATATCATCCTTCAATCAACCATCGTTTGCAAATAATAAAGTGATAAATTATGCCCTCAAATATTAATAAAATTTTCTCAAAGTTATTTAAATGTATTGCTGAAATTAGCAAGTTACCAGCCGTTAACAGTTCTGGCTCAGTCATATTATAAAATTCACTAAAATGTCATCTCTTAAATATCCTCCTTAAAATACTTCCCTCTTAATGAGAATTTTTCTTGGTGAAGGAAACTTTCAATTCTTGTAGATTTACCTGATGATGATGTAACTGTCGAAACCAGTGTATATTATTGTGCAAAATAAGAGGAAAATACAAAAGTGGTTTTCTTGCTTCTATAAGGGAAATTTCCACAGTTAAGATTTTTTCATTCATTAAGATTGAATATCAGTAGAAAAATACGGTTTTATGAATCGCTTAGTCTTCAATTCATGGCCCACTGGGCGCTGAAAGAAACAGTTCACGTTTGTTTATCGTGGGTCATAAAACTCCCATGCATATTAATACTATGCTACTGGGGGACTAGGCAGCAGTATTTCCTTTTGGTCCTTCGGAGATGATATCGCGGGGATTTCCCACGCAGAAACTCAAAGGATCCAACAATGGAGCGATCGGCGGAAGGAGGGAGTGGGCGGTAAGCAGACCGAACTATAAAGGATAGGAGAACAGAGGAATAGCACCAAAGCGCACCGTTGCAGTAGACGAGCGTAAACAAGAAGTTGGGAGCGAAAATCAAAAGATAAAAAAAAATTCAGGAGATCGTGGGAGGAAAGGAAAACTCTCGGACAGCCAGAGGAGGAGAAAGCCTCACTTTGGTTTGAAGGCTTTGACTGATGGAGGGGATGAGAGGAGTAAAGATTGATCAGAGGGAGTAAAAGATCTAGGATAGTGGGGTAGTCTTTCATGACGTTCCAGAAAGACTTCAATTCAGGGCCGCAAAAATAATAAAAAATGATTTTTATTTTATTTTTATTTTATTCTCAAACCACCGAATACAGCTCATATTGACCATTTTATATCGGGGTATTCAACAAATTTAACAACTAAACGTACACGAACAACCATGCCCTGGACAGGGGGAAATCTACCCAGGCGGGACTCGAACCCGCGACATCTTGTTTAGATTCTCACACTAGGTAAGGTTCTCTTTATATTTCCTTTCGACCTTTCGATGTGCAATATATCTCGACATCCACAGGGATTCAGGAATTCAATCGTTGGATTTGGCATTAGTTGCATATTAGCAGAGGAAATCTTGTGAATAGATGGGCCACGAATGGATAGGCCTTCCAGATTTTACTAGGAAATCGATGGAATGATCTTTTCGGCATAGCAAGGAATCTAGCCGCCCTTGCCGCTGACAAACCCAGCACCCTTTCCGCTTGCATTTGTTTCTCGACAGACATTGAGCACAATTGTAGGAATAACAGAATACCGGTAGTGGATTGTATTTCCGTAGCTGGTACAGACGACCCTTGGGATGACGAATTGTTCATAGGAAAAATCTTGTTAAATAAAAACCAAGTCCTGTAATTTAAATATGTATTTCTAAACTTCTCCCAGCGAATACAATATCAATGACATAAGACACTTCATTTTTGACAGAGAGTTATAAGGAATTACAAGAATTTGATGCATCAACTGAATCAGGAGGAATGCAACTAATGAATAAAGTAGGAACACATTTAAAAGAACTTTTTTCATGTAACATAGTTAACAATTTGTTACGCTATTTAAAGCTGGAAAGTAATTCATTGATTGGGTGATTCATCAAAATTAGCAGCCCAAACTGTGATATGTGTGGGTATATGGAATATTGGACGTAAAAGTAAAAAAAAATTCATCGGGAGGAAAAATCTGAAAAGTTGAAAAAGTCGATTAGTTTTCGAGATATATCGACTTGAATTAACATGGGAGCCTTATGGGACTAAAACGTTTTCACTTTTTTAATGTATTTATAAATATGTGAGGAACTTGACATTCCCTTGATATAAACTAGATTTTTTGGTTGATTTTTTGGTGTGGTTGTCAATGCGATGAATTAATATTTAGTATTTTTTATGATTTTTTGAAAGTGCCCCATGCTTTTCTTATGGCACTACGTAAAGAATTTTTTTGACCAACTTGCAATCATCACAGGACAAATTCCTTGAAACGCAAGATACTAGATTTTTTGGTTGATTTTTTGGCAATCTCGGAATTTTCATATGTCGAAACAATTCCGAGGAATAAACGATTTCGATTTTCCATTGTAGAGGTGGTCGAATTTTCAATCTTGGATTTCGGCGTTGAGACATGTGCCATATGAAAATTTGGAATCTCCAAGAAAAACCGTTAGAGGGTTCTCCGAACCCTCACGTTTGAGCTTACTTTCGCCGTATCCCTCTTGGTTAATTAATAATTAAATTCCGAAAAATGTCCTGCAAGCGAAAAACCTTGTCGCCATTTTTTTGTGGAGCATGCAATCTTGAATATCTTAGCAACCGTTTAAGCTAGAGGAATGAAATTTTCAGATAAATAATATTATTAAAATGGTCAACTTTTGCAATGATGACCATTCCGCTCGATCGATTCATGTGCGAGTTATATCGATACGAATCTCCTTGGATACGCTTTAATCGCTAATAACTTTTTTATTGATCAAGTTTTGAACATGAATGTCATACAAAATACGACTGAAAATGTCATTCATCCGACAAAAGTTAAATCAGGCGAATCGATTGATTAGACTCGAAGTTATGATCGATACAAGGTTGTATTCGATTGAGCCATTTTTTGGGCTTATTTACATAGTTACGGAAATAAAAATTTTAACAATATGTAGGGAAAAAAATGAATTATGCGCACACATAAATTATTTAGATGAATTATGTTTCCTAATGAAGATACATCGATTTGAATTTATATCTTTTTGTATTAGGCCCCCGTAAGAAATACACGCATCCCGTCTGTCTACGTCACCAATATAAGAACATAGGCTAAATTTTGAAAGCGGGGATATTAGAGAAGGCCCCATAAGGAAGTATAAGGGAGTGACCATAGAAGGGATATCAATAGGATTGCGGATTTTACAGTACAGATGTCAGCAGTGTCTAAAGTACGATTCGATTAGTATAGCAAATACGCAAATTGGCATAACTTGATAAGTGTGTACGTTGGACCAATGAAACTTGGTAAACAGGTACATCTTGGTATTCACCACGATACTCTATAATAGTATGTTTTGTATTCAGTCTCACGTTCGATATATATCGAATCTACTTTTTCTTAAAATATATCGAATTGCTATAACATGTAGGATTTAACATTCAAGGACATAGTTTACTAGGGATTAAATAGTAGATACCCATAGACTGGATTAAAAACCAATAGCATTGCGGATTTTACAGTACAGATGTCAGTATGATCGAAAAATCGATTCGATTTTTATAGCAAATACGTAAATGGGCATAACTTCCATAGATTTACCGTTGGATAAATGAAATTTGGTGATTGGGTACATATTGGTATTCCTCACGATGCCCAATGAAAATTTGTTTTGTACGTAGTCTCACATTCGATATATATCGAATCTACTTTTTCTTCAAATGTATCGAATTGCTTTAACATGTAGGATTTAACATTCAAGGACATAGTTTACTAGGGATTAAATAGTAGATACCCATAGACTGGATTTAAAACCAATAGCATTGCGGATTTTACAGTACAGATGTCAGTATGATCGAAAAATCGATTCGATTATTATAGCAAATACGTAAATGGGCATAACTTCCATAGATTTACCGTTGGATCAATGAAATTTGGTGATTGGGTACATATTGGTATTCCTCACGATGCCCAATGAAAATTTGTTTTGTACGTAGTCTCACATTCGATATATATCGAATCTACTTTTTCTTCAAATGTATCGAATTGCTATAACATGTAGGATTTAACATTCAAGGACATAATTTACTAGGGATTAAATAGTAGATACCCATTGACTGGATTTTAAACCAATAGCTTTGCGGATTTTACAGTACAGATATCAGTATGATCAAAAAATCGATTCGATTATTATAGCAAATACGTAAATGAGCATAACTTCCATAGATTTACCGTTAGATCAATGAAATTTGGTGATTGGGTACATATTGGTATTCCTCACGATGCCCAATGAAAATTTATTTTGTAAGTAGTCTCACATTCGATATATATCGAATCTACTTTTTCTTAAAATATATCGAATGGCTATAACATGTAGGATTTTACATCCACAGGCATAGTTGACCAGGTATTAAATAGTAGATACCCATAGACTGAAAATTAAACCAATGGGATTCCGGACTTTACCGTACAGATGTCAGTATGATCGAAAAATCGATTCGATTATTATAGCATATACACAAATTGGTATAACTTGAAAAGTATATCCGTTGGACCAATGAAATTTAGCGAATGTGCACATCTTGGTAATCATCACACTGCCCAACAGAAATATGCTTTGTATGTTGTCTAACGTGCGATATATATCGAAAATGCTTTTTCTTCTAATATATCGAATCGCTATAACATATAGGATTATACTTCCAAGGGCATAGTTGGCCAGGTATTGTATAGTAGACACACAGACTGAAAATTAAACCAATAGCCATGCGGATTTTACAGTACAGATGGCAGTGTAATCGCAAGATCGATTCGTTTATTCTATCAAATACGCAAATTTGCAAAACTTGATTAGTTTATACGTTGGTCCAATGAAATTTGGCAAATGGGTACATCTTGGTATTCCTCACAATGCCCAAATGAAACATATTTTGTGTATAGTCTCACGTTCGGTATTAATCGAATCTACTTTTTCTTAAAATATATCGTATTGCTATAACATATAGGATTTTACATCCAAGGACATAGTTCACCAATATAATTATGTGGAAGATAGCCATAGGCTGTAAGTTAAATCAATAGCATTGCGGATTCAACGATACAAATGCCAGTATAATCGAAGAATGGATTCCATTATTATAACAAATACATAACATTGGCACAAGTTGAATAGTGTATCCGTTGGACCAATGAAATTTGGTGCTTGGTACATCTTGGTATTCCTCACAATTCCCAAAGGTAATATGTTTTGCATGTAGTCTCACGATTGATGCATATCGAATATGCTTTTTCTTAAAATATATCGAATCGTTATAACATAGGATTTTGCATGCACGTACATAGTCGACCAGGAATTTTAGTGTTGATGATCAAAGATTGGAAGGTAAATCAATTGGATTGCGTATTTTCAATGCACGTGTCAGTATACTTGATAATTCGATACGATTATGATATCAAATATGCCAAATCTTTTTTTCAAAATGGAATATCTTGAGAATAACTATTTTTTAAGACCAAAGAAATTAGAGGAATCGTTACAATTCAGTATTTTACAAACTGCATTATGGATATTCGTTTTGCAAGTGGAATATCTTTATATATTTATCTAAAGAATCTGCGTTGTATTTTCAAGAGTGGCTTATCACAATGCTTATGAACTTTAACAGTTGAAAAATAACCACATAATCAACACTCTCTTGAAATTTTTAAAACCTTATTCCAATTATGTGTCAATGGTTAACTTAATGGATCAAAGAATCAATTATCCGTCACATAAAATCACATTGAAAATAACAAATATTTCTAACAGTGAAAAATTTAGTTCCTTACCCTTTCCATAAACGGCGGGGAAATTTTTGAATATTAAACCACTTATGGGCACATGACTCGAAAATATGTGACACAACTATGTTTCCACCCCCCCTAATTACCCGCTTGATGAATTCAAGCGCCCAATCGACTCGTTGTATTTATCATCGCACAACCAATAATCCTTGCATAAGAAATAAATTTTACATCTTGGATAAATCATAACACTGCCATTAATTCGCTTAGTGTATTTACAATCGTCGACTTAACTATAACTACAACTAATAATTGCAGGCACGTAAGATCGAAAAGTCGGAAGAGGAAATGGAGGAGCCCGGTGTAAGACCCGAGAAATCTTCACTGCTATTGCTTGCTGGGCAAAATACCAGACATTACACCTACATGAAATTTAGTTTGAAATATGTATTACAAAAGATGAAATTGAGGAAGCAATTTATTAGCATACTTCTTTAAGGTATATGGTAGCAAAACATGGATGATGACAACAGGGGATAAAATCAATATTGGAAGCTTTCGAATTGTACGGTTATAGAAGATGTTGTATATCCACCATGCTGTTATTAGTTTCTCTTCGAGAACGTTTTCATCCAGCTCTTCCGAGGCGGTCAACAGCCCCATAGGCGCAGTTTTGAACTTAAGAGTCGAGAGTCTCCTCCCCTTATGACACATTAACATAAATGTTTATGCCTTTACAGTGAATCAAATGGTGCTATAAGATTTCATGCCCTCTGAAGGTCTCTCTCAGTCTCTCATACCATCTTTTCGACTTCGACCATGTTATCCTGTTCCCTTCCTCTGACTATGCGTTCCGATCGTTAGCCTTGAATACAGTTGATGACGTTTCCCTGTGCTCAAGACTCATTGTAAATGTAAACAACAGGAGATATCGGGTTCTGCTCATTCGGCGAAAGGGCATGACTAGATAGTATGGTGCACGAATATTACAAAAGAGGATCCTCCAGTCGGCCTCTAAACGTGTTGTCGACCACCGCGAATTGAAATGTGTTTACAAAAGTCGCCACTCGCGTCACTGACGATGACAAATTGATCCGAGTTACACGAGGAAAAAAATATAATTTGTAGTAATGAAAAATTTCTCGGGATTCCCACCGGTAGTGGTATTGGTTTAATTCTCCCAACGTTTCAATGGCTGAGTCTGCCATCGTCTTCAGGGGTTAAGTCTTAATGGTACTTTTTTACGGTACTTATTTATTCATTCATATCCCTGGTTGCCGTTATTGCTATATGCAGATGTAGCGATTAATTATGGCATTCCAGGCACTGCTCAGTAGGAAGCCTTTATTATTGTTGAAGCTCTTCTCCTCAAGGCTAATAGCAATTGCCTTCTTTACAATTCTATTCCAATAGTTATTAGTGCGGCCCAAAACCCTCGTATTTTTGAAGTCCATCCTATGACCGATCAATACCAATGCCCAATACCACACCCGGTGGGAATCCCGAGATTAGGCCTCTTCTATGGAGTCCCCTTGGTATGGTGAATGGGTCCCCGAGAGAAAGTTGTAAAGAAATGGTTTCCCAGGACTTAAAAAATACGAAGGTTTTGTGTCACTCTAATAACTATTGGGATAGAATTGTAAAGGAGGCAATTGCTATTAGCATTAGACTATCAAATTCATGGCTCTTCAATGCTATTACTCGATACTACAAACATTATACTGCAAAATACTGGAATAAAAGTGGATCACACTGCACTCATCACCGCGCCGCGGTCAATTTTGAAAACGGATTGAAATGCAACCGAAGCGGCAACAGAAGTCAGCCTTCTGTGGGGTTGGATTAGGCCTCTTCAGTGCCTATGCAGTCCCCTTGGTATGGTGAATTGGTCCCCCAGAGAAAGTTGGAAAGAAATAGTTTCCCAGGTAAAGACGCACGAAATAATCCTGTAACTGAAATTATTCTTATGTCGCACGAAATTCTGTGTATTCCCTTACAATATTCTATTTCAATATTTATTTTTTTCTCCGATTTCAGAGACTAGGACTTCATCTGAAATTCTTTTTCAAGTTCTCCTAATCCCGCGAAAATCTCTTTGATTTGAATTTTCATACAACTCTCATTCTGGGGCAGTCAGCATTGCTGCTCCTGTATTTCCTTTCTTCATTGTGAAGAAAATAGATACGGCTAAGAATAAGCTCAACTGAGTTTCAACATCCGAAGTTTGCTTTTATAGTTCAGCGGAAGGATTATAAATGGCGTTTTGCCCACGCTTATCTATTTTTATGAAATGCTGTGAAGCTAATTCCTTACCCTAATTTATATTTGCTAATTTTTGCTATAATCCGGGCTTCACATTGCATTTATTTGTGCAAAAAATCCGCAGAGAAAAAAATCGTTCGTAGTGACCGGGATTCGAATTCGGATCCCCGAGTTTCCAGTTGAGTGCTTGAGCCATTTAAGCTTCCGAGGCGTCAATCCTCCCTGTGGAAGTTTGAGGGCTATGCCGGACAAGGTGGTATGGACTGCTGAGCATATTATGCAACAAGCACTCCAAATCATGCGCCCAGTGCCACAGCTGGAGAGCAAAGCCTGGACTTAGAGCAGATAGAGGTGTTCGCTCTTGACTAATTTTAAGCATTCCGTGACTACCCACCGTGATAGCTTTACGGGAGTCACCATGGCTATAATCTATTCACTTTATTTTTGCGGGTGAGCTTTCGTGAGAGGCCGGACACTCTCGGAAGGCTTCGCTAATGGGAGAGGGGTAGTAGGTACAAATACCATGAGAGAGAGGAGGAGCGAACTTAGCGTTGCCAAATGTACGTACTAAAAACTTGTGAAGTGATGGGTGGCCACAGGTATTTTGGGCCTGGCGCCGAGACAATGTACCTACTCATTTGGAAGGTATTGAGGATAATCCTTTCACATAAGCCCATGACATTGTCGACTACCGCGCTGAATGAGGCACCGTTGGTGGAAAGTATACTTTGTTACATACAAGGAGAATGCGTGAGGTTTGGCAACACTGCTCCACGAGCAGATTCACAATGTTCACTCGGCGGAGATCTGAGAGCGACTCACTGATGCCACGCCTGCTGTTTGCTGATTGGCAAAGGGAAAGTCACGGTTCGAGATACTTTCCCTCCAATCACCCCCACTTGCTTTAGCCACAACAGCTCACCCGCAAAGATAAAATGAACTGAGTATAGTCCCGGTATTAGTGATGAGCGGAACTGTGATTTTCCAGTCACTTCGTTACCTGTGACTACTACTCATCAGTAACGGTGATTCCTAACTGTGATTGCAATCACCGTGGAGAATCACTCTTAAAAGCAGCGGTGATTTGTGGCGCTGCCATTCCTGCTAATTCGTCCAATTCGAATGAATGAGCTCTCCGAAAAGGAACGAATAAACTTATTGAAAATTGGAAAACTAGGCAAAGTATTTTTTTTGAGGGAATAGTTCTGATTTTGAGTTTATGTTACGGTGGTTAAGTAAATTTGATATGGTAGAGGAATTGATAAGTAGCAATCATTAAATTCCCGTCGGCATTTTTTTGACATATTTTATATTCTAGTCATCATGATTCAAACCGCTAGCTGTATATTTAGTAATGAATGTCATATTCGTTATAAAAATGAATAAGGCATCCTTTATTATACTATTGGTAGCAGCCGGAACTATCTTCACCGTATTCACAGTTGCAGTGACTTCGAGTATAGTGATTTAGTCACCGGCAGTGATCGGCTACTTCTCTTCAATCAACGGTAGCGATATATCGCCTATCACTTGGTAGCATCCTGTGCTATCTTCACCGAATCCAGTGATCCAATCACAATGATTACGAGTATTAAATCACCGACAGTGACTGCTACTTTTCAGTAATGGTGATTCAATCACATTTAACGATATATCGCTTATCATTAACGGGTATGCTTAAAACTAGCGTTAAGTTATTCTTTGTTTCCAGCGGCTTGGTTTCTACCACTAAAATTCTTTCTGAACTCCTCCCTCCGTGGAACTCTCTTTATGTTGTATTTGAACTCAACACTCACTTTGGAACATTCAGCATTGCATCCCTATTTTTTCACTTCTTGGGGAGAGAGTAGTCGTGGAATGGAATGGAAGCGTTGGTATAGGCATTCACAGAAATGAGGGGTTATGGGTGCTGATGGGGGAGAAAGGGAATCCTAGAGTGTGTGTGTGTCAGTGTCAGACAGACGCATTCCGAAAGGGATTTGTTTCACCCCAAGAATTCCTTTAATTCTCGCGGCAATCAGAGCTCCCTCAGCACTCTGCAGCTTCTTTTTTTAATCTTTTCCTAACTACTTTTCCATCGCACCCCACATTCCTTCACGTCCTGCGGTAGGCTCGAAAAAAATGGAACAACATGAAATGACGTTTTTAGACCTAAGGAACCGAAAATTTGCTAAAATATTCTAGAAGTGTTGGCAGTCAAAGAAAAGTCAATTAGGTACTATTTTAATTCGTCGTTGTTCAGATACGGGAGGATAAACATGCGCAGAATTTTAAGATTTAATTTAATTCGGGAAAAGTTCATGTTTAATTCTGTTCCGAGGTCATTGAGTCTTATTTTTTTGCACGCGACCTGCCTAATTCAGATATTCCCAATGTATTTTTCTATTTAGATACACCACCGCAGTATGGACACGGATTTATTGCTTCTCTGTAGATGTACTCAACTTTGGCTCCCTCAACACCCCAGACTCCCTCGTCTCCGATTTCAATCATGTATAAAAATTATTTAAATTACCCTTAATTCCCTTATTGACAGTCTTGATTTTTTTCCTTCATCAAAATAAGAACACCTTCCCCACATAGCCTTTCAAACCCTTCTTTCCACGTCCCAATACACAGGCTGTCAAAAATTCAGTGTTTTCTTTTCTTCCTGTTCATCCACATCAATGAATTATATCCCGTCTGAGAGTGGTCCCTTTTCGTTATCAACTAAAATTTTTACTGGCTTGGTATCGTCTCATGTAATGTAAAATTACTAAGTAAATTGCTAATTACTGTGGATTTTTCCAACGTAGAGGGTTATTGTTTTTATCTCTTTGCTTTTAATGCAATTACCCCCTTTTTCATTTTTATTGTTGACGTTGAATAGATGAATAGTCTTGAGGTTTGGTCTTCAACAATTAAATGCAAAATATTTGGCTTTATTTCTTTTATACCTTCATCGGGGCTTTTTTCCAATGAGTATGATTTTTATGTTTAAATTATACTACTATACTTTTGAATAATAAAAAACGAATCAAATTAATCGAAAAAAACTCTGAAGTATAAAAATAAAGCGAAAGGTTGGCCAAATATTCTGCATGTAATACCCAAAGACCTACACTACAAGACAATATAATAAGCGTTGAAATTTAGGCCAAGAAAAAGAAAAAAAACTGAATTTATACATTATTTTAAGTGCGCTTCATACTGAAATTATTGCTGTGTGCGTTCCATTTTATTTAAGTTAATATGAATGATTAGAAGACCGTGCTAGTTACGCTCCGGGAAAACGCTGTTTCAAACGGGGGGCGTGCACTAAAATCGTGGATAGGATGGGTGAGTCTAGGCATAAAATCGATGACCGAGGTTTGCAACCTCGAGATCTAGCCGCACCCCGCCTCTTAAGCTCCGCCGCTTCCTTCGGCACCACCCCATGGGACGGATGCAGTCATTAACGACGCCCAGGGGCACGAGAACTGAAGAGAGAGGAATCTGGTCTGGAATCAGGTGCGGATGCACGGGCTTGCACTTGCGGGGAACTACAACCTTGCTATCTCCAGTGAATAAACTCCATTTTCCGTCCTAAATTAGTGGTGTGCAACTCGCTTAGAGATTGATAGTATGGAGAAAATCTCAAGTAAATAAAGTTTCGAATTAGCTGGGAAGAGTCTTTTAAAGAGGTAAACTGAATGGAAGTTTATTCAAACACCGCATCATCAGGAAGAGGAACTCATAGGAGAAGCGGTAGAAACATGTTGCAGTTGAGTAGTTTTTAGTGTAATTTAATTCAGGGATTAACAAATATTTCAGTTTGTACGTGCCGGCCTCGGTGGCAGCGGGGATGACTCCTCGCCTCTCAAACCAAAGGTCGCGGGTCCGACTCCCGCCGATATCCAGGGCATGGGTGGTTTCAATTGTGTTTGTCTTATATTGAATTGCTTTTAATTGGGGGCACCTGTTAGCAATATAGAAATTACTATTATTAATTTTAATCTACATAATACCCCGCAAGCCGCCTAAAAGGCGTGTGGCAGGGGGTGTTAGGGCACCAGCCGTTTACTTCTAAAATAATGAAGTACTCTAACGAAGTTGGGACTAGCGTTTATTAAAGTCCTTTATGGTTCGGGGGAAAAACGAATTCCCATATTTATCCGTTCGTCAAAACATTTCTCTTAATTTATCGCTTCAATCGGACCTAGAAATAGGTATAGTGTGGCTCTAATATTATGTTCTCTGTTTATTATTTTACTCTAGTTTCTCCACAGATTACTAATCCCCGAAATTTAAATGAATTAAAAGAATTGTAATGGCAATAGGAAGTGGAATTTACAACGAAAACAAGTGGCATTATAAGATTTCGTTCCTTCTCGGGGAATTATATTAATAAATAATTCTCGGGTTCTAGCCGAATGAGAGAATTTTCGACTGAATCTTCCATTCACTCTTCTATTTTACCCTTCCGTTAATGCGAAAAATAACGGAAATAAGGAGACAAAGATGCCCCCCCCCCAGATTGAACGGATATGTAAGCACCGGAAGGAAGACCTGGTGTTCACTACTGTTCCGAGCACGATGGAAGAGCACTCAATTGAAACGTAGGCCAGAAATTTTCTTACTTGGCTAGGAACCAGAGAAATTATTTATAAGCAAAGTCTTATTCATCAATCCTCTTATAAGTTTGAAATTGAATTGCGAAGAAAATATCATATCGAGTAAAGCAGAAAATATTTCAGCGATTTTATTTTTTGAGTTACAGTTTTTTGGTAGAGATTTAAAGTAAAGTTTTTTATCGCCCCAAAGCTGCATGTTGGAGTATTACTGATGCTTATGCGTCCGTATTTATTTATTTTAAATACTTTTAATTCTCTTATAGGAAGCTTGTATTTTTATAACTTACCTCGACTTATTCTTTGCGGATTGCTGAGGAAGTGATAATTACTAGTTGATGTTGGTGAAAGAGAATGAGTTTTATTTCCTCCCAATTTAAATTAAGCTCACTGCTCACTTTCTAACTCGATCTATGGTGGTTTGATATGGTTAGCTTCGTCAGTTTGTATGTTGCTACAATTTTTTTTAAAGGCATTAGTGTACGAACCACGTTCCAGGGCAGTAAATCATATTTCCCTGACTTTTAGATGCAATTTTCACTTCCCAGACCAGAACAATGGGTGACCCGAAGTTTATTTTTTTGAAAGCTGTAGGTGTGCAGGTTTTTTCACTGTAGTTTCATCAGTAAAAAAGACAGGGAGAAAAATCACCGTGATTGCAAATACTAAGGCCCAGCTGAATAGTATTTCAAAATTTACGCTGGATCGCCCACTTTACAGGGGCGTTTTTTTACCAGTATTTCTCCATTGTTCTTTGACATCATGCAAAAGAGCTTCCAAATGGAAAAAATGGTTAATATTGCTGACCATAGGCAGATAATATATTTTCTATTCAAGTGTACTTATGTGACTATCTTGTGTTGCATAGAGCGATACATTCATCGTGGGGTCATGTGTTTAATTTTAGATGAATACTTTTGATAACCACGGGGTCCGCAAGTGGATTACCCATCGCATACTTCATGTTGGTTATTGATCAAATCCAGCCCAGGCCATAAATAAATATGTTAAGCCATAATTATGTTTCGGAAGTTCCTTGGGTTGCATTAATGTGGATTGCAAATAGTGATATTTTATTGAGAAGTCTCAACCATCGGAAAACCATACATTTAATTGAGATCAAATATGCATATCTTTCGAATAATGCTGACAGAAAAAATTAATTGAATTCAATTGACAGGTATTACGAAGTGTAACTCTAATGACAAATGAAGTGAATATAGAACCTCAGCGCAAGTTGTGTCCTCAGCAGACTAATCGTGGGTATTCGATGCAAGAGAAAAAAATTTGGGTGAGGCTGAGGCCCCCAAAGACCCCTGGCTTAGCGCCTGAATCTACAAAACACTGTAAAGGTGTCTCTAAGGGCATTACATAGATGTTTTTTCTGCGTGCCACTTTTATATTCATGGCATAAAGAAATTAAGTAAATGAAAGCGAAAATTTTGTTAGTTCATATTTTTTTGGAAAAGCACAGTTTTCGCTCAATTCGATTGATATTTTTTAAAAATTTTCACCCGGCGTAACTAATTTAAAAATTAAATAGTTTACAGCTGAGGCACACAGGGTGAATAAACTTATTGTTGGACTAACGCTTTTTTAATTTTATTTCATTTTCCAACTGCTTCGGGAAGTGATGGTGCTACAATTTCCTCCGCGAACCCATGAGAGATGATCTTTTGTGTATAAATAAAATAAAGAGCAATTACTTCTCTTCCGTGCTAGAGAATCTTTATCCAAATGAAAGAGCATATGCCCCGAACAACTTTATGGCTGGATGATTTTAAATACCGATGGCTGAAAAGCGGTGATTCAGCATTTACGTGAAAATCGACTGTTTTAGACATCATCGCTCGATAAATTGTATTTTTTTCTTGGTATCGCTTATTATAACCCAAACAATATCTTACCGAAAGTGGTAGTCTCAATAGGAGTAGTAGTGGAGGTAGTATAGAAGTGGATGAATGTATTATAACAGAAAGTAATTAACTACCCCATCTGAATGTATAGTTAAAATAAAAACCGTTTATCTACCTTCCAAGGCTATAATTGAATGAAAACACCTTCTTCTAAAATGGAACAAGAAAAGTGAAACTCTTATTTTGTGGGATATATTATTCCATAACATTTTCCCGTTAACAGTGGAAGATCTTTGTTTTGTGGTAGCCGTATTTTGAGTGAGATTGAAATAACTGTGACCATTTGTGATGTTAACAATGACTTTTTTAAATAAGCTTGTGTTTTAAATTTACTTATTTCTTATCAGGAATAAACGCATTAGATATTCTGGTTCCGGTTTCTTAAAGCCAACCATGCAAAAACGAGGCAAGCAGGTACATTATGTTTGATCCCGCGTTCAGCAAGGCAAGCCAGAGTAAAGTAAGGGGAAATATCTTCTATATTATTTCTACTGTATAGATACCTTTTTATCAACTTATACGCAACCAAACTCTGCAAATATGGTACCAAAATGCACAGAATTTGTCAGAGAACATGCGACGACGTATAATACTTCCTAAATATTGCTATTGTTTCCTAAAATTGGTTTTTAAATAATTAAAAAAACGGTAAATATTCCTGACGTTAACGGCGCACAAACTGATACATTTGTTCATTTACAACAATATCTCGCATTCTTTAAATAACTTTTATCAAAATGCGGCTGATTCCACATTAAAGTCTCCTGTTAATACGTAAGTATGAGTCATCATGTGCGTTTAACAGAGGATAGTGTAATTACTTCCAATGTTGTGTTAGAAGAGGTCCTCTGACCTCGATTTGTACATGAACATTCCAATTAAATTTATACATAAGACCCTGCCTTTTTTTCTACATTTTAAAATTATAAATGCGCCTATCCCTCTGTGGACCTGCATTGAAAAGAGCGGGGGAAGCCCGCTGGGAGCGGGAGCATCACGCTCGTTATTATTATTTTTTAAATTCGAAAGTAAGCCTTGCACACATATTAAAGGTTTGCTCTTGTGCTTCTTTCTTTCGCGCCCCCTTATAGAATTCCTTTGGTATAATCTTGTGAGCACGGATGAAAGAGAGTGCTCACTATTCTCTACCAACTTCAAGAGCACAAAGCACAGTTCTTAGCCACTCCCACATGAACGGAACATTCCGCTGTTATTTAGTGCTTCGGGGGGCTCTAATAATTTTCCACGGGCTAGACACACTGAGTCTCTGAATATCCTTTTATCTCCATTCATTCTTTATCTCATTTCCTTAGGCTCCTTCCTGTATATATATATATCCGCATAGCCTTCTCATCTCGAAAGGATTCTTTCCTTTTTAATCATGCGCCCGCTTGGAATTAGATGTCACCCACGGGGCCAGCTAGTGTGCGGCCTCATTTCTTTTACGCGATTCTACGCCACGGGAAATGAGTCCCCCATGATTGCCTTAACGTCCCCCACATCCCTGAGGACCACGACGGGAAAAGTAAGACTCCAACTCCTCACTCTTTTTCTCCACCAAACTCATCTTTCGCACAGGCGAGTCCTGTAGGTAGTGAGGCCTTTAAGTGGCCCCTAGACGGTCAATATCATCGTGAAATATTTTTATTCGTCCAATATAATTGATCGTACGCGGGCAATAATGAAAGGTTTTGCAATATATCGTGTTGACTTCAGAATTTTTAAAATTATATATTGCGTAAACGGGATAATATTGTGCCGTTTGTTGGCGATACTGCGCAATATCCTGTCAGTTGATCTCTAGCGGTCGTTCGAGCTAGACCACTCAACCTCGCGTTAGTGTCATGGGTGACATGAAAGCCGAAAAAAAACGTTATTGTTGAATTTATGGAGGTGTATCGTGGTATTCCGGCTCTGAGGGATGTGCAGTGTAAAGTTTATAGTTATTTTGCGAAATTGGGTGAGCAGCTCTATGTGCTGTGACAAAAAGACCGCGAAACAGGACCAAATATCAGGATGCTGAGAAACAAGAAATAGTAAAAAAATAAATTATTATGATTAGCAATTATCACGCAACACAATGCACTTTCACAAACAGACTTCATGAAATTCTGGCACAATGTGGTTGTACGTCTACGCTCACGATTGCGCAATATGCCTATTGTGCAACCTTAAATATCACCGCCGTACGGTACTCTCTTTTGCACATACCAAAATATTGGGCCGCCGTTAATATATTGTGCAACCCACATTGCACAATAATATGAAAACTCTGTGGGCCTCATAAATTTTGAGAAAGTACGATTATAGATGCCGGATTTTAACCGAATTGCTGGATGCCTGAGGACGACAGGTTTGTCGGCTATTCGAGACATTTACTTATCCACGCAAACAAAAAGTATTGCTTAAACTTTTTTATTTCAAACTCTCATTCTAGAATAAGAAAATAAATTGGTGGAAGAGACCATCCCGGGACCCCAAATCCTGCGTGTTAGCTGTGTGGGCATGCATTTCTACGGAGATACAAATTCCATGATTTCCAGAATTGTATTCCCTCTTCTTAGTAACATCACCGATATGCAAGGGTAATCTGCGCCTGTTAAAATTTACCGTTCTCGAATATTAATGAAGTGATATTTTGATATTAATTAAAAAATATAGTAAGGAAGGTTTTTATATTTTTTGCCTATTTTATTTTGGCTGCTATTAGGAAATATTTTGGAAAAAAACGACCACACCAGCATTTAAGCTGACCCATTTTGCATCAAACTCCACTTCTGACTCGAGGATAATTGCGGGATTCGAATGCCATTAGGAAAAATTGGAGTAATCGCCGTGAGTTCATAGCGGATATTTCGGCTATCATTTATTACTTCCTGAATCTTTATTGCTATTTGTTGTTTCTCTTTGGGTATCGAAATACCTCCTCAAAACCAAGAAAAATCCCCCTTGACGTTTTCTACTTTATTTTTCGCAGTGGCCCTATGATTCAACCTCTTACGCCATAACATGACATCATGGTATCATGTAATGTATATGCATCATGATATCATATTTCCCATTAAACTTACAACAATGTAATCAGTAAAATAATAGTAACAATGAAATCAATTTAACGGTGCAGATTTTATTAGATAAATGCCAATATGGAGACAACTTTCGCGTTTTTACTGCAGTATTTTACACTTAAGAGAAAATGGGATCAATTTGGAAGATAGTTTATTGGACATAATTTATTATCCATCACCATCTTCGTCACTGGGCAGCAATTCTGAGAATAGTTTTATGCAACTTTCCACTCAATTCTCCAGCCAGATAATCTACTCCGCCTACGTAATTGTACCCTTTTACATAATTATTTACATATTACAAATATTTTATTGGATGCTTTTATCTTCAACTCTTGCCGGTCACTTTTCCCTCGGCGATAGCCTTCATCACGCTGTTAACTTGATAGCGCGACGCCACGAACTCATACGGCTCTTGGCTACCCTCGATTTCGTGTGGTTCATTAGTGTTTTCATCCCTCCATATCTACATCTACATAACACCCCGCAAGCAGCCTAAAAGGCGTGTGGCAGGGGGTGTTAGGACACCAACTGTTTACAGCTAAAAAAAAATGAAGTGCTCTAACGAAGTTGGGACTAGCGTTTATTAAAGTCCTTTATGGTTCGGGGGAAAAATGAATTCCCATATCTATCCGTTCGGCAAAACATATCTCTTAATTTATCGCCTCTATCGGACCTGGAAATGTAGTTTGGCTCTAATATTATGTTCTCTGTGTCGTTCTTAAATATATCCCTTCCTAATTGTTCAACCAATCTAAGCCTAGCGCGCAGCCTCCGATTCTCCAGCGGCTCCCAGCCTAAATCACTTAACATCTGGGTTACACTGTCTGTACGCCCGTAGCAATTTTTGACGAAACGCGCAGCCTTCTTTTGTATCTTATTCAGTTCGCGGATTAAGTCTTTTTGCACCGGATCCCATGCGCTCACTGCATATTCAAGGTGCGGTCGGACGAGAGCGAAATAGCACCTTTCCTTTACTTTCTCATCCGAAAATCTTCCCACAATACGCTTGACGAATCCTTATTTCTTCACAGCAATACCGCAAATATATGTCAGATTAAGTATGTCTCGCCATCTTAGCTAGGCTTTTCATTTATCCTACCATCCTTAGGACTTCTTTTTGACCCGGTCGTATTTTTAAAATACGGTTTGTGCAGAAACGTGTCTATCAAACATTTGTAAACACTCAAACTGCACATTTGAGGTGTCGAAGAAATCCCAAAAAATCTACTAAGAATACATGGTAATTCTACTAAGAATTATTAATGGTAAACATTTGCTAATGCACGCATGATATAATTTTTGTTTTTTTGTTCCCAGCGAAAAATTGCAGTGAAGTTCACGCGGGTTTCGCATTCAAATGGTATTGCGTACACTGCAGCAGTTTTTTTTAGCCCGGTTGGGTCCTTTGCCTTCACAAGTTGATCTCGTAATTTTGGTGGAGGCAAGTGAAGCATGGGATCGCCGCTTGGAACTTTTTCGGCTTCGGCTTTTGGAAATATAAGTTGATTGCGATGATTTCTTGGTGATCGATGGCGTGCTTTCCAATTTTACCGGCCTACGATAAAAGTCTTTCATGGCGTTATTATAAGCCAATAGCGACGCTGCTGAGTAAAATCGAAACGGTCAAGATCGGAGTAAAAAAATCGAGTTTTTATCGAAACTCGAAGGTCCTGGATTGATCTCGATTTTCTCAATATTTGTTTTTAAAAACTCCTTTTACGATTTTAATCGAAATAAATTTATCTAACACTACGTGGACCAGGGGCGCAGCCAGGAATTAAAGCTGGGGGGGGGGGGGGGGGTTTAGGTGCAACTAATACCGGGGTGTATGGGGTATGGAATATCCACCAGGATAAGCGGTAGGTGCGAGATTAAAAAATTGCGGAATTTTAAGATAAATTGTTCAAAATAGTGAGTTTAACGGCTTTATGAGGGATATTTTATTAGTCCTTACACTATTCTATTGGTAATATCAATCCAATTAAGTAAAATGAATTAAACTTAAATATTTCTCTGAGCTCTGAGGGGGTTTTAACCCCCAAAACCCACCCCTCGCTGCGCCACTGATGTGGACCCATTGTTGAGATAAAATATCGAGTCTCGAAAACCTATCAGAAGCTAAGACTGGTCTCATGTTGGTATGGCACACTTCTGATGAAAATCTCGAAATCAAGTCTCGATCTTTGATGACCAGTCGACATGTAGTTTAATATCCTTTGTGCTCCCATTTTAACGCTGCCGCCCTCGGCAACTTTGGGAAACTTTCCAAGTTTCCGGTTGCGATCCCGTCTCTGGTGAGGGACCTTAAAAATATGGCGACAGAGGTTTCGTGAATTTTTAGCCTTGAACGTGGGAGAGTGAGACCACCATACCCCGATATGCGCCTATCGACCGCGTTTTGTTTTATTTTTAATACATTTTTCTCTCTCCAATGTCCTCTTGTACTCCGTCTCCTCCCCACTAGTCCCTCGTTTTTATGTATCCATCTCACTTTTACCTATTATTTTTTTACTCGCCAAAATGAAACTTGCAGAGGGACGCGATACTATTGCTGCGGGAAAACTTTAAGGGCATATATCCTTTGAGCGCCGGGCTTAATCGTTCCTCAGTGGCAACGGTCGAGTTCCAAATGCTTTTTTTCCGTGCAGTTTCATGGATTTAAGTTAAGCGGAAATGCGCCACCAAAAATGCAAGCTTTTGCCGCATTAGAATGCTGTCGAATGCTTCCAAATGAATTTAAGAGATTCAAAGCTTTGGAATATATTTAAGTTGAAAGAGAACCTGTAATAATAAAATAGCGGCTCAAGCTTTTTTTGTTTGATCTATGGTTTTTAAATGTGATCCGTCTTTCTTGCTTCTTGCATCGCTGGTCACCCGCTTATCCTGGTAGAAGAACTCCTTATCTTAGGTTTTCGCAGGTTTTTCACGCCCCTCTTCTTGCGTGGGCGTTTTCCTGTAGTGTGTTTTTTCGCTGAAGGATACTAAACCCTTATCCTCATGTTTTTTCCCACAAACGGATATCTTTTTTACACAAAATTTTCACATATAGTTGTTTATATTTTTTGACATTTCACAAACAGTGTATATTTTATATATTCTGTGTATTGTAAACGTTTGTCTACCATTTTTTAATTTGTTTGCATTGACGCTATCGAGGGGTTAGGTGGAAGAGGGTACTTCTTAATCTCAACCTCGCCCGAATAAAGGCATTTTATTATTATTATCTCTTTTATTAAATAGTTGGTAAAAAGTGTGTCGAAGCTTCTCCTTTTCTACTCTAAACTAATATATTGGTATAAATTCCATCGCATGTTCGATTGTAGTTTCATCATTAGTTTCAAGAGTTAGCCGGTAAAATTTCTAATTGTTAAATAAATTGACAAATCAACTTTAATTATACCAGGTCATTCTCTTTTCCATAATTATTGGAATTTCTTCTGGTCTCTATCTGTCTCTGGTATGAATGAGAGCTATAGTCGCTTAATGTATAAATAATGAAACTACACACACCTTAACACATGACGACGGCACACATGCCCAGCAATTCAAATATGATGCATTATTCTGGTATTTCTTTTTGATGTGTGTTCGACTTGCTGAAAAATTTAATATCCACAGCCTGAAATCATTTCAGTAAAAATAAACATCCTCAAGCACATATGGATCGCAGGAAAGCATCATGTCAAAGTTGGACGATTTTTCTTTTTTCTTCTTTAAGTTGCAAGACTCAACGTTTTCTACTAAAAGGAAACGTGTTATGGAAATATTTGCTCGGTGTTATTAGCATGACATGTTTTAGTAGGAAACGTTTAGTCTTGCATCTAGCAACAACTTAAATTAAAAAACAGATAAATCGTCCAGCTTGGACGTGATACCTTTCTACAGCTGGCGATTAAGATAGATTTTTGTTTTTTTTTGTGAGGAAACTTTTTAATTCGACCTTAATTGCTTTAAAAGTGCGTTCTAACAAAATCAATTACTTCCGAACTCTATTTAGCACCTAGAGATAGGTATAGAAATGAAATTTGGGAATTATATTGAAATTTTTGTGCATTTATCGCTCATCAATGTGTGACCACATTATTTTGGTAATAAAAGAGTCACATATCGTTTCTTTATACATTATTGGGATTTAAAAGTGATATTTGTTATTTTTCAGCATAATAGTACTATCGCTTACCCAAAATCGCAAGCTAAACCTTTTGAAATGAGAATTATTATGTCAATTTGCATAATGAGAGTGATTAGTGAAGTTTGTACCGGGTACAAACAGTACAATGTACCCCCTTATATTAGGGCCAAGGTGACTAAGTTTGAATATAGCTTTTCTCAATCATTACAAATGAATCTAGTATTGGCTTCAGAGGCTCATTGGCAAGATATGAAGAATAATGATGCACGATTGTAGCATTCGTCTCTGTGTAAAAAACAGAAGTTCTTAATTGGGTCAACCTCGCGACAGAGCTTTCAAAGGTTCTTTATACATCGGGATGATTGAATTAGCTCTCGGAGGTCGATAATGCTAGTGAAAGAGTGGATATCTTGGCTATTATTTTCCTTTGAATACTGTTTTCCTCTATAGGCATTGAGCTCTGAGGAGGTATATTCTTAAGATCTTAGGCATTGATGAGTTAATTGGTAATGATGAGATATTTGGCCGATAAAATAAATGTTTTTAAATTCGATGAAATCTATAGAGGGGGAAAAAACGAAAAAATTGGTTAAATCACATCGGATTTAGCACCGGGTAAGGCAGCTGAAGGCCAACGTTTCGATGAAAAACTCCCTCATCGTCATAAGGGCTAAGACTGAAGATTGATTGAAACTGCTCCTTACTGCTTCCTCACCAACAATTCCCCGCCATCCTACTTTATCCAGATCTATATCCAGTCTTCTTATGCCTTTTTCAATCTGATCCTTGCAGCGTAGACGTTCATCTACATCTATATAATACCCCGCAAGCAGCCTAAAAGGCGTTTGGCAGGAGGTGTTGGGACGCCAGCCGTTTATGAATAAGAAGGAAGTGCTCTGAGGAAATTACGACTAGCATTTATTGAAAGTCCTTTATGGTTCGGGGGAAAAACGAATTCATATCTATCCGTGCGGCAAAACATCTCTCTTAACTTATCGCTTCTGACGGACGTGGAAATATAGTGCGGCTCTAATATTATGTTCTCCATGTCGCTCTTAAAGATATCCATTCTCAATCGTTCAAGCAATCTAAGCTTATCGCGCAGCCTCCCAGTCTCCAGCGGCTCCCAGCCTAATTCGCTTAACATTTGGGTAACGCTGACTGTAGTGCCCGTGGCGATTTTTGACGAACCACAGCCTTCCTTTGTATTTTATTCACTTCGCGGATTAAGTCTTTCTGCACCGGATCCCATACGCTCGCTGCATATCCAAGGTGCGGTCGGACGAGTGTGAAATAGCACCTTTATTTTACTTTTTCATCCGAAAATCTTCCCACAGTACGAATGCTAATTTCTTCAGGGCAATGCCGCAAATATTTCTTAAATGTGTTCCCCACGAACCACGATAGGTTCGAGGTTATCGTAAGTCCTAGGTACTTCACTTCGTCTGTTGCTTTTATGTTAATACAATCAATAGTATAAACATAGTTACGGTTGGACTAACTCTGCAAAAATGTACCAACATGCATTTGCTTGGATTAAGTTCGAGTCGTTGCCATCCCGGAGGCCACTTTCTTCTTGGTACACCATCTGATACCGCTTTTATCATTGTGTCCTCTTCTCTTCCTGTAACATGGCCTGTCCACCGTGGTCATCTACTTTTCATCTGTGCAATTATGTCTGGGTCTTTATTAAGTTCTCTCTGCTATTTGGTGGTTCTCTTCCTCCATATTCACTATTTTGTACGTGGAACCACAAGTATATATTAAACCTGGCCACCACATGAAATTTGAGGAGAAGAAACTTTTGGCTAAGGAGTGCCGATACTTCCCAAGACATATCAGGGAAGCAATAGAAATTCAAAAAACACTATTGAATTTCAATGGAGAAGATGGATACGTCCTTCACAGCGCCTGGAAAAGAGTCATCAAAGAGAGAGCCAATCAGAGAGAAGTGCCCAGTCAGATAGTCAATCACAGTGTAGCTCCGATCCAGCCTACAGTATATAAGCGGGCTAGAAACCAACAGCCGACACCTTCGACCTGAAGACGCCGGCAGGATAGGCAGCGAAACTGTTGTCCACAAACAAGCTGACGCGGAAGAAAACCCTGAGGAAATGCAGATATCAAACCATCGCCGCGGAAACCTACGTTCTAACAATGCATATTAAAATGTTATTTTCGAAACTATCACCTTTTCTGCTTTGACACTACCCCATTTCTGAACCATAGAACACAACTGATTGAATTATGATTTTGTAAACCCGTATTTTGGCATTTTTTTATAACTTTACCCCGATTCGAAACTGCTCCAGAAAGCAAAAAGTCGCAGGGAAAGAAATATTCTCAGAAGCTTTTCTTTTTGGGTTTAGGAGATTTTCTGTGGAAGTCTTACGCTTCTCTGCGGGTTATGCTATCGTAATTTTAGAGCTAGACGTTCCAGGCCGCTCTAGTACCTTCTAAAGCTTCGGAATTAATCTCTTCGTGTGTCAAAGCTAGCGAATCGATAATTACCTAGTGGCATGAACATGGCCCATCCCAGGCGATTCCATCCGCTAATGCGACGAAATTGAAGGCTTTTGAGATAAACGGTTGAATTCTTTCTAGATTGTTCATCAACGTAAATTGGGGTCGTGAGGTGATATACTTAGGTGCCGGCGTGGAAGCGTGAAAAGGGCGGTTCTTCTATGATCATATGCATATTAACTTTAGCAAGAAAAATAAGTCCGGAGCAGGAAATTACGATTTCTCTGGTAATTTAATTAAAAATCGGACAGATGCAAATATGTAGGCGTCCATTTGATCAATGATTATTGGACCAAATTCTAAATTATAATTAAACGTGGAACACGCGGTTAAAAAATAAGGTTTAAAATATTACACTAGGTAATGAGAAATCTTAGAGTGAGTAGGAAAACCACTGAAAAGAAATCAATAGAACGACTATCCTTATATCACTCAACTCTCGGTTGGGACCTATTCAAGAAAGGAGAGGTGATGAAGTTAGGGAAGGTGAAGAGTAAAGCTGCTAGGTTTGTGTTGGGAAAGCACAAAAAACCAGAGTTTCAGAAATGCTTCAATTATTGGAATGGGAGAGTTCACAGGTGAGGAGGAAAAGGAACAGGCAGTGTGTGATGTAGAAAATAGTGAGCGAGGAAAAAGCATGGGATGAATTTGGGAAGGACATTATAAAATCAAACTCTGAGAGAAAAAATAATCATCAAAGCCTCAAATCATATCAAATATCATCACCTTTATATTTGTACTTTAAACTTAATTTTTGGTTCTTATTTTGGTGTACAAGAAGAAATAAAAGTCATAAAAATTGCCAGCTGATGCTTTGAATACCTAAGTTATGTAAATTAAATGGGCAAATTAGAACTTATCCAAAGGGGTAAAATGGGAAAAGTATTCATTAGCATCTTGCAGAGCCGGTTGAACGTGTCTATTTACCTACATTCCATATTCCTACTAATGCTGAAATTCTGATGATTTTATTTCCATTTTTCTTCTAGGTAAGCTCATTCCGGCGTGGTAGCGTTGAGGTGCACATAATGTATCATTAATGCCGTAAGTACATGTAGATGATATAGGAGGCAATGTAGAATCGTAATAATAAGGAGTATATCCTTTCCAACTGCCGTATAAAAAAATGTTATTCACACATTATATTTTCATTTTCCTCAGGGTTGCCGCAACTCTAGCTCAAAATATTGTCTCATCCTCTTCACCGGCGTTCTTTCTTTCCTATGTCATGAAGGGTCTTGTCTTGGTAGTCTTAAAGACGTAAGAGCTCTTTCATAAGTGAAGATTCAGATGAAAGGGCTCTAAAGATTGTTTTGTATCACGTTAGTGGCTCATGGAACATCAAGCGATTATCCTCTGAAATGGCAAAATTAAATAAGAGTTGGCTTCAGCTTCTTGTTTTAAAGGGCTTGAAGTTTTGCATGCGCTCTTTGGTGCTACCTCTAATTATGCATTCGTGTCACTACCTTGTGTTTTGTCAGAGTTATAAAGTTCCCAAGCGTTGTAACTTCCCTCGTTCTTTAAACCTGTCTTCATGTTTAGCGTAATGGAGAGTGGGAAAACGCTCTCATCGCTTTCATATTTTTTGTCTTTGCTGTTTAGAGTGTAGCGTACCTCTTGATAACCGAGCTGTCTTCTTCTGCGATTTACGGTTAGAAGTAACAAAACACGGCTGCAAAATGCAAGTAAAAATTGAATATGGCACTGCAAATTCCAAATTTCACGCTAGTTTTACCGTCAATCCAATTAAAAAAACACGGCTGAAAAGTGCAAGTAAAAATGGAATGGGGCACTGCGAATTCTAAAATTTCACGCTAGTTTTTCCGTTATTTCAATTCGAACAAATCGTGCACTAATTTTTGCACTAATTTCGTACGGCTCCGTGCTGATTTATCTAAAAACGCCGTCATTGACGAGCGGGTAGGTACTAGAATATCCCGCTAAGTGCTCTGTTAGAATGATTTAACACGACTATCGGCGCAAAGAAGGTAGAACACTGAACTTTAAGCATTTAAATAAACTCTTGCCGAAGCTCCATAGAGTCGTGCCATGTATTTTTTTACTCATTGTTAATTCGACTACAAAAATCGATCATTAAACATTGATTAAACGTAAACGTTTAGCTTATACGGTCGAAAGAGTGAAGAAGAACACGCGAAAAACTATGAGAACGGTTAAACGGTCGTCTTCTTCATCTCGTCAATGGCAAAATATTTGATTGGCGCCTTTCATTGTATTTTTTATAGACAGAACGACATCTTCGACTAAAAAATAGTTTAAAAAAAATTAAATGTTAACCATTCTTTGATTTTTTAATGGTAGATTTTCCGAAAGGTAGATTTCAATTTTCGAGGTGTAGAAAAGAAAACGAATATCGCAGTTACGTATGCAATATTTAAAAAAATCTATTATTTTCATTTAAGGAAATGTTTATATTGTTCCTCTTACTGAAAATAAACCAAAAAGATGAAAACCACCCAGCGGCATTGCACTCCACACAAAACGACTATTTTCGTCTTTTCGGATTAGTTTTCGGTAATTTTTGTGTGAAATGATTAGTAAATAATGCTCAGTTTTATTGATTAAAAGAGAAAAAGGTTATTTTATTGAAGTTATCAATTAATTTCAGCATTTGCTTAATAATAATATAATAATAAATAATTTTATTTCTCCACACACAAACTACATCACAATAGCAAAATTGAGTAATTTTAGGTAACCGCGAAGGATAACCTGTTTGAGGCTACCATCCAAAATAATAATAAATTATGCTTTACATATAGTGTAGCTCATTTTGTGTTACCTTGATAATGTATACTAACAAAGCTTAAGTGCGTACATGAAAAAAAACAACTAAAGTAGTATTTATAATTGATTTACATCAATATTTTATAACAATATTTGTTCTACACCTTCTTTAGTGAGAAGCCAAGAATATTCATTTTGGAAAAAACTTTTTCAAAGACTTTGAAATAAAGCATGTCTGGGGTAACAAATTAAAAACCTTTGGTCCTACGTACAAAAAACATCTTTTAAACAAAGTCAAATTTGGTCATGGTAAGAATTTACGAAGAATTGTTTAAAATAATTAATATCCGTGAAGACGACGGGTAATGGTCCCTTTAGGTAACCATACGACCCCAGTCCTTCAAGTGTTAATAATAGTAATCAATTCCGTGAAGTGGCCTTTACCACATGCTGCCTTTTACGTGACTAGAGTTGAGGTGACTCGGCTGAGGAGCGACCCATAGGGTCCCGTGGAGCTAGACTGGGGAGCAATAGCAATCGCTTAGAAGGGGAAGCATGGGGAGGGTCCAGGAGGGAAACCGAGGAGACGGGGGGCGAGTCTCGTGGTTGAGGCGGTCCCCCGTGGATCGTGCATTTCAGGTAGCTTTGGCCTGGATGATGAGGTCATGCACGTGACCACGTTCTCTGCGCGTGGGGAGTGCTTCAAACGATAGGTCATCGTGAGATGGAAGGGTCTTCATCCACG
The DNA here is from genome assembly GCF_921293095.1 of Ischnura elegans. Lineage (NCBI taxonomy): Eukaryota > Metazoa > Arthropoda > Insecta > Odonata > Coenagrionidae > Ischnura > Ischnura elegans. The sequence continues at coordinate 94,202,344 of NC_060252.1, forward strand.
AAATGCTTCTCTCGCCCCCTCCCCCTTCTAGCCTTCTCTCAGTAAACGACAGAAACACAACGACGGAAGCCTTGGCACGTTATTCCTGGACGAAAGTTTTCAGCGCGCCGGGATTCTTGAAATATTTCTCAAATGGGGTTCTCTACTAGGGGAAGGGTAATTTGAACTTCAAGTATACAATCGGAGTATTTGCGGAAACTTCAAACATCTTAACCGTACCTTGGCTATTTCCTTGCCTCGCTTTTAAATCACTACTGCATCGCTTTTATTCAAACTTTGGGGAGCTACAGTCTGAATTACAGTTCGGAATTAATTATTAGAAAAATTAGTCCATCCAAATTGTAGTTTTATACTGGAAAGTTTTTAGCTGGGTTTTACTTCTTCCTTTTTTGGTTTTTGGGGTTTCCTGATATGAGGTTTTTCACAAAATTCCGTGATGCAAAATAAAAAAGAATGGCAAGAAACCCAAACATTGTTTCTATTATTATCCTCTTTGTTTATAAGCCATAATCTATCAAATTTTAAGGAGAAATTTTTCAGCTCGAAAAATTTGAGCATATTAAGTTTTATATAAATTTTATCACTTGGGTATCGTTCTCCGACGAGCCGTTTCAACTACAGCGCCATTCGAAAACTGTCGTTTGTTTATCAAAAACGCTGTTTTTCTGTAATTAATTTAACAAGCGGACAATGGTCGTATCTGTAGTTCTGAAATGATTGATCCCTAAGAGTTTTGGTTTAATTTTCTTCCAGCATTGGAAATATTTTGCAACTTTCTCATTTAATATTCGCAGATGAATTCAGTTACTTTATGAAGCAGGATCACTGGTAACAGGAGAAGTGAGAAAGGCATTTTCAGCAGAATAGCCCAAGCGAAGAGCGGGCCACTTAAATACAGAAGTAAGGAAAGAATTTATAAGAACCTACATTTAGTAAACTTGATTGTTTCTGGCTTTACTTTGTGAAAATCCATTCTTAATAATAAAACGTTATTGTACTTTTCCACACGATTTAATTAATACGACCGGTTTCGTCGCAGAGGCGACATCATCAGGTACAGAATCCGTTATAATAACAGTTATTTTGTTCTTGTTTATCTGGTTGCTATAGAATATGTTGAATAGAATAATATAGAATGAATAATAATAATAATAATAATAATAATAACAGGCGCGGCCGTCGGGGAGACCAACATCAGCGGCGAACAACAGGATAATATCGACACGGTTGTCACAGAACACCAAGCTTCAATTTGTGAAGAGGCACTGTACAAACGTGTGGAAGATGAGTTCAATACGTGCCTTATCAAGTATAGAGGACTAGACCCCACAGGCAAACCAGGAATACCCAAACAACAATCGTCTGTCAAGCTTGCAAAAATTATTAGTATAATAAATGAAAAACTATTACCGGTATATTTATGTGATGAAAAAACATTTCAAGACCTACACGATTTTATATACTGCGGAGCAGCCACAGCTGTTTTGTGCAATGGTGGCAGGATTGTCCCGAATAGCAGTAATGGCAACAATGGGGAGGAGCCAAGACCGCCGATGGTCAAGGGAGAACGCATTTGGCGCAAACCAAAATGGAAAGTCCGATTAGAACGGAAAGTGGATGCCTTAAGACAAGACCTTGCACGTTTAATCCAGTTTTCTACTGGTAATCCAAGTACATCGTTAAAAAAAAAAGTTGAGAAGGCATTCATAAAATACCGTTCCCACACTCAATACGACAAGCCCAATGAAAATATAAAAGAAATTATTGACACCCTCAAGCAAAAACTTGCAGCCACAAAAATGAGACTCAACAGATATAATAAATGCACAAGAAGAAAACAACAAAATTCCCAATTTGAAAATAATCAACGAAATTTTTACAGAACATTGGGCAATAACAAACAGAAGAAATCTATTTCTTGTGAAAATAAAAACCTAAGTAATTCTAACTCTCAGGAAGTGGAGAAATTTTGGTCAAATATTTGGTCGAATGATACATCCCATAATGGAAATGCGCCTTGGATGAGAAATGAAAGAACAGCAGCGGAAAACATAGAAACTATGCTTCCCCCCATTATTACAATGGAAATTCTGGAAAAAATTCTCAGCCGAACCCATAACTGGAAAAGTCCAGGAAGTGATAATATACACAACTTTTGGTACAAAAAATTCACCAGCTGCCATAAGCATCTACTGAAATATATAAACGAATTTTTGAAGTTTCCAGAAAATATTCCAGTTTTTTTAATGGAAGGTAAAACATATTTATTGCCAAAAGAAGTCGCATGTAACGATCCATCAAAATATAGACCGATAACTTGTCTACAAACATTTTATAAAATTTTCACCTCTTGCATAACAGAAGTCATCAACAACCATATAGATGAGAACCACATTTTTACGGAAGAGCAAAAGGGGTGTCGCAGAGGAAGCAAAGGTTGCAAGGAACAGTTGATAATTGATTCAATTATTCTTAAACAAATACAAGAAAAGAATAAGAACCTACACAGTAGCTACATAGATTACAAAAAAGCTTTTGACTCTGTTCCCCATTCCTGGCTTATTGAAGTACTAAACATCTATAAAATTCACCCAGAAGTTATTAAATGTCTCCATACTGTGATGAAAAAATGGAGCACCATCTTGCACATAAAAACTGACGAGGGTCTTTTGCAGACGAATAATATCAAAATCAAACGGGGAATATTTCAAGGTGACTCTTTGAGTGCGTTATGGTTCTGCCTTGCGCTAAACCCTCTATCAAACCTCCTGAATAATACTCAATATGGAGTCAAAATAAAAGGAAAAGAACCAAGATGCCACACTCTATCGCATCTCTTCTATATGGACGATCTCAAGCTATATGCAGGATCTAATAATAATCTAAATCAATTAGTCCGTTTAACTGAAATATTTTCTAAGGATATAAACATGGAATTTGGAATAGATAAATGTAGAACTATCACAATATTCCGAGGTAAAGTACAAAGGAATGATATTCCACTACTGGATGGGCAAATAATAGAGGCCATGGATGAGGGAGATACCTATAAATACTTAGGATTCCAACAAGCAAGACGACTAGACCACTCTACGATAAAGCAAAAACTTTCGACTGAATTCCAAAATAGAATCAAGAAACTTGTTCGCACGGAATTGAACAGCAGAAACCTCACTAATTCAATTAATACCTTTGCCATCCCTCTCCTGACATACTCCTTTGGTATAATCAAATGGTCACAAACAGATCTAGACGACCTACAAAGAAAAATTCGATCCCAAATGACGGAGAAAAATATGCTCCATAAAAGCTCAAATATAGAGAGGAGCACGTTGCCCAGAAAATTTGGTGGAAGGGGTATCGTAGACATCAAGAATCAGCACAACTCACAACTTTCTCAGTTACGGAAATATTTTTTCAGCAAGAAATCTACCTCGGATCTCCTGAGAACTATCTGTGACGCAGACAATAAATACACACCGTTAAACCTATCTGACGAAAGTATGCAAGTTAGTGAAACCACTGTTACTATAGACAGTAAAATGTCAATATGGAAAGCTAAATCCCTTCACGGAAGACACCCTCATGCCCTGGAGGCCCCTGAAATCGATAAAGATGCATCGCACGCATGGCTCAGGCATGGGCAACTCTTCCCAGAAACAGAAGGATTTATGATCGCAATACAAGACCAGGTGGTGAAAACAAAAAATTATGAAAAATATATAATTAAAAACCCAAATTTATTGGATGACAGATGCAGAAAATGTGATAATGCCTCTGAGACGATACAGCACATCACAAGTGGATGCACTAACTTATCTCAAAAAGACTACCTACACCGTCACAATCAAATATGCAACATCATACATCAGAAATTAGCTCTGAAGTATAAACTCATAGAAAATGGAGTTCCTTATTATAAGTACACACCTAAAACCATCCTTGAAAACGACCACTGTAAGATTTATTATGACCGTTCAATTATTACCGATAAAACAGTCCATAGCAATAGACCTGATCTAGTAGTACAAGATAAAACTCTCAATGAAACGTACTTGATAGACATTACCGTACCTAATTCGCATAATATCACTACAGCCTACACCAGCAAAATGGAAAAGTATGAAGAACTTAAAAATGAAATCAAGAGATTGTGGAAATCAGATAAAGTACACATAATACCCATCATTATCTCCGCCACAGGAGTAGTGCCTCATTCACTCCATCAAGGTCTTCAAACTATTGGACTGCCGAAAAACTTGTTTATTACCATACAAAAAGCAGCAATTTTAAATACTTGCCGGATTGTCAGAAAATTTTTCAAAACAGAGTAAAGAGACGAGAGTACTTGGTGATACCCGTACCTCGCCTACAACCAGCAAAAATGCTGTGAAAACATAAAAAAATATAAAATAATAATAATATAGTATGTTGTTGTTGAATAGCAACCAGATAAACAAGAACAAAATAACTGTTATTATAACGGATTCTGTACCTGATGATGTCGCCTCTGCGACGAAACCGGTCGTATTAATTAAATCGTGTGGAAAAGTACAATAACGTTTTATTATTACCTACATTTAGAGTATGCTCCTATATGGAAGTGAGGCATGGACAATTATAGCTGCGGAGAAAGCGAGGATGGAGGCCTTCGAAATGTGGTGCTACAGAAGAATGATGAGGATCAAATAGATCGACCGAGTTAGAAATGAGGAAGTCCTAAGAAGAGTAGGAGAGAAGAGAAGCATCATGAAACCCGTAATAAGAAGACGGAACAACCTTAAAGGCCACATCTTGATAGATGATGGCCTGATGAAGACAATCATCGAGGGACAATTGGATGGCAAGAATGGAAAAGGAAGATCTCAAACAAAATATATGGAACAGGTAAAGAAAGATGTGAAAGAGAAGAGATACGTATGTGTGAAAAGATTAGGTGATGGGAGAATTGAGTGGAGAGCTGCGTCAAACCAATCTTAGGATTTTTGACCAGTGATGATGAATATTTGCACAAAGTAGAACAGTTAATTTACCATGCAGCTTTAAAAAGTGGTCAAAAAGTGTATCTCTCGATGATCTATTGGTATTGCCAAATCAACCCTATAGTATCTTTTCTATTTCTCTCATCGGCCACATGCCTCGTTATTCTCCTACCTTTCTATCCGCGTCATCTTCTCCATTGACCTCCACACCCATATTTCGAACATTTCTTGTCTCTTCTCGTCCTCAACGTCCACGTTTTCGCACCGTAGAGTTCTACACTCCAAATCAGACTCTTTACTAGCCCTTCTGTAAATTCATACAGTAGATACGATCCTCTTATCAGCTGATCCGTGCTAATGAACTCCCCCTTTGCCGATACCATTCTCGTCTATATGTCCTTACCGATGTGTCTGTTTACATCTAGCGTGCTGCCAAAATAGTTGAATGGTCATTTTAATATGGACTTCAGAATATTTCAATGGGAATAATAGGGACCATAAACATGCACTGCTAGCAATTTTCATTGCGTTTATTGATCGCTGGTTTTCTTGTCTAATAATATTTGTAAACTTTTTTCGGAGTAGACACCGGGTAAGGCAGTCGGAGATCCGCTTTTTGACGAGTGACTCTCCCCTCCTCATCAGGGCAAAACATGGGCATAAAGGCATCGTCAGGAACCCTTATGACCCTGATAACATTCCCCGTTTAAAAGTTGTGAACTTCCTTGGATTTGGTTATATTTGCATTAACCTGATGTTCTCGCTACAAAACATACAATTGGGGATCAGGGTTTCCCTGAAAAATAATTGAAACGGCAGGGTTTTCAACCTACGTTTTCATACTGGGATGGCAACTTCCAAACAATTACACCAAGCCCTTCCCCTCAACCGTAATAATATGCAGGGTGTCTCATTTATCTTGACCACCCGAAATAACTTTACTATGTCTTTATTTGTTCACTGTCAACGTCAGCAAGTGGAGTAGTTCCAATACCCTCGTACCTGCACTGAGTGCTAGAGAGTCAGTCATTTTTCATAACACTGTGTTTATTTTAATAGTCCACTGTGCTACATTTTTTAATAACTCTTTAGGAGAGGAAATGAATTGCCGAATAAAAAATATAGGGTGCCATTTAAAAAAAGACATACCGCTGTTCGTATCTTTGCAAATAACAAACTTACAAGGAAGGCAATCATACTGATTAATATCCCCCTGACAGCTAATGAACATTTGCTTGACACATTTTTGAATTTGCATCTGGACAAAAAGTTATTTTGGGTGGTCAAGATAAATGAGACACCCTGTACTAAATTAATTTACATTTAGTCTCGATAAAAATAGACGAAATTTTATTGCACTCTACAGTGAAATGGTATTTCAGTACGTGCGTAAATTTCGTAGCGGGATTCCACATGCATGCTCTAGGTTCACTAGTCCTCCCAACGCTTGTTCTTATCATTCTCGACTTGTTCTCGATCTTGTTCATCAGACTCGACGTTACAAGGACCTTGCATTGGTCTTTAACAGCAATAACTCGAGGACATTTAAAACATTCTCGCTACCTTGCTTTCAGCTATAAGGGGGGGGGGGGGGGGGGTAAACGTAGTGTGTTACAATTTTCACCACCTCACCAAGGTTATTCCCTGCGGGAGGGAGAATTTCGTAAAAGGAAACCAGAAATAGAAGTTTTCAGGGTCGTAAGTTTTAGGCGGCGTGAGGAGGAGAGAAGCCAAGAAGTTTCATAAGTCCGTCCATCCGTTGCCTTCGCTGCGGAAAACTCGACAAGCAACGAGACAGGGAAAGGCCGAAGGATGGAAAACAAGAGAAGGACGTGCTGCGAGGAGAGGAGGAGGAATGGGAGGAGTGACGGATGTCTGGATGCAAGAAAGGGGTTGTCTTGCTGACGACCGCTGGCAAACTGGGTTGGCGCCGCCTCCAGCCATCCCCACTTCTTCCCAATACTTCGCTGCTATCCGTCACTTCTCCTGTCTTCCCTACAGCTATGAAAGTGAACCTGTCTCACGAGCGATACAACAGTTTCTTTAAGCCAGTGCACGTATGTCAATGTATTCCAAGTATATAGTAATGGTGTGTTTAAGCAGTGGCGCAGCGAGGGGGGGTCTAGCGTATTTTTAAGACTTTTTTCAATTCAATTGCCATAATAAAAAAGCATCTAGCTGGAGCAAACTTGATTTACTTCCCACGCATCATTAACAAGGTATGCTTAGCTATTCTTTGGAGAGCATACCGTTTCGTTAGAGCCCTCTGCGTCCTCTCCTCTTCCTTTTTCAAAGGCCCGTTGGCTTAAATATTGAAGCAGAGAGAATTTGGAAGCACGGGAGAGGCGGTGGTGGGGGAGAGGATCTATTTTGGTTTACTTTTGTGAATTTGAAATGTGTCGCCACAAGCGTCCCAAGATAGTCCCCTAAAATGCCGCTTCGTCCTTGCCTCTAACCCTTCAAAATCTGGGTTCATAAGGATTTAATTTACCCTGGAACGATAAAAAACTAATGTAATAATAATAATATTGCATCTATAAATTTCGTTTTTGTTCTCTTGTTATATAAATATGAACACTTTGAGGTTTAGATCATTTATGAAAAAACATATTTTCCGACGTTTCGATTTTTTTCCGTTATAATATGAAAATATTGGAGGTGCTATAAATACAATATTATTCAAGTGCGAACAATTCATTTTACAGTGCAAAAATGTCTAATGAATCATCTAGATTTAAATTTTAAAAACAAATGAAGAACAATGATGTGTCATACATTTTATGTAGTTGTGTAGTTTTTTGTTGATTTCTATGTTCTAATATTTATATTTTTATAATTTTGCTATCACAATTTTCTGTGCGTTTGCAAGGCTTAAAAAATCCTTCAAATAATCTTTTATTAAATAAAAATAAAATATTACGTTGATATTAAAATCAAAATGTAGTTTTCATCAATTACATGGTTAACAAGTGCGCAGAATTGTATGTTATTTAAAAAGATGATTTGCGTATTGAAAAAATATTTTTTCTGCATTGAGATGTTTTTCCTATACAATAGTCTTGAATATCGTGGCAAAGTACTTTACATATCACATAACTTCTTAATTTTTTTAGTTTTTTTCATTACTTGACAACTTCTGTTTATATTGTACCTCTCATATTTTCCTTTGATAATCCTTCAAAATGGAAAATTAATTCCCGAAACGTTGGTAAATATTCGAATGTTGCCTAAAAAGTAATGCACCATAATTTTTTTCTTCGACATTTATTCCTTGCACATAATGAGAATGGCATCCACGAAAGATTTATGTTTTAACTATACAAACTATTTTTCCACCTAATCACGTTTTATGGCCTTCCAACAACACGAAACAAGGGGATTTTTTACCCTGTTGGCCTTGTTCAACCTTGATCAAGCCTTGTTCTGGTCCCCGACCGCTGCAAATCTTAAGAGTACCGCCGAACTGACTTGACTGATGCCCTCGTCCTCAGAACCCTATGACAAACCGTACTCTCATTGACAGCAGATGCACCATAGAATTTGCGCTAACGTTTTTTAATATTCCCTACAGTTTATTTAACTGCTGTGAGAAATGACGGCACATTGCTTGCAACATACATCACTTGCAGACGCTGTTTAAAAAGGTACTGTAGCCACACCATCTGTCGTAAAAGCCATTTTTGCACGGGCTCTCGTGAAACTCCTGAAAATGCATGCGTAACGTTTATAATTAGCATCTTTGCTGTCGGCTGAGAAAAAAATTATTTCCTGGGCAACCCTCGTACTTTTTAAAATGACACAAACCTCATGAGGTCATGTTTAAAAATAAAAATAATGATGTGGTCCTAGGTTTTTTTTGGTTTCTCAGAAATATTTTCACTAATTATACAAAGATTTCACACAAAATATGGGATACTTTTAGTCGTTTCTAAGAAAACTGTATGCTTGTATTACTGACCCAGAATGCAAAGCCGCTAATTTTTTACAAGAAAAACAGAATAACATATAAGTAAAACTTAATTTTATAACTTTGCTTTACAAGGAACCAGAGAGAAGAGTAGAAAGTTAAAAACTTCTCGCTCTAGTATCCAATAAATTGTTTACACTGGGCTGGGTCAGCAGCCATTCCATTTTAATTTGGAGGATTTTTTTCTTAATATTGCCATTGGCTTATTTATTCTCTGGAATCAAGTTAAATTCTTAAGGTCAGTGATAAGGAATTACGTTTTTAAAATTTTACTCGGGATTTAACACGCTTCAAGTGTTATTTTATCATAATGTAATTAAGGCACATTTTCATTTCATGCTATAAAATTTTATCGGTGCAACTCATTATGGTTGCAGTTTGTAAAAACTTGACATGCCAAGCCGTAGCACATTTATATACTCGCTAGATGAAAAATTAAGAATAGAAAACGTACGGAAGAGCGGAAGTAAAGGACGAACGGACAATTGACTGTTGGAGGAGGCGACCGACAGCCGAGGATATTTGCGTCACGAGGGAAGGGTAAACGAAATCAGAGTGGAGCGATATCGTCAGCAATAGTCTGCTCTCAAAGAAAGGCATAAAAGGGTCTACGGCTTAATGTCTCATCCGATGGACGATGTGCAGAAGACTCCAAAAACCTCCCCTACCCTGTGCTTTGGTACGCTCAGGAGTAATTATTTTCACCGTTCGAAGTGTTTCCTTACTGGAATGATAATCCACGTTGACCAGTGAGCGCAACCCTTTGATCTATGAATGCAAATGACTTCTCGTTGCACTCAGGAAACCAGAGGGATGACATCTACCGAGGGTGTAATTATTGAGAGCCTTTGCCGCTGCGCCAAACGAAAGCATTGGTACTACTTCTAGAAGGCTGCCCTTAAATCATATATGAACTTACTAATCGGCTGTATTCTTCCCCTATTGATTGTAACAATCACATTTATACCATCAACTACTCTCATAAATTTCGTTTTCTTCACATTTCTTTTCGGTCCACAGTCTTTCGTTCCTCCTTCTAAACTTTTTATCATTCCTTGAAGTGCCCGGTTGTTTAATTAATTGCTAGCGTTACAATACGATTAGATGTTGCTCCTTTCCTCGCCTATTATTTCCAAGGCCAAAATTTCACATACATACAACATAGCACTCCTCTATTTGGATTTCAACAGCCTCTTCCTCAATTTAGGCCATATTGCTGCATAACACCTGAATGAACAACTTAACTAAGACCTATATAACTAACTGCTAACACCTTTCTCTTCTTATCAAATGCTTCCTTTTCCGTGGCTATTCTATACCTGACATCTACCCGAATCCTTCTTAAAAATATTATTTATTATATCCTTATTTATACAAAGAGTAAATTTCAGTACCTTTCAACGATAAATTCTGGTTTTTCTTATCATTTAGCTGTTTAATACGTAACTGCAGACGTTTTGGTGGAGTCTGAATGAGAGATGTCCGTTAAAGAAACCTATCATATTACATACATTTATTTACTTTGTTTAAGTTAACCACCTCGAGAACAACGCATTTCAAGCAATAAAAGTTATCAAAATATTTGTAAAAACTACGTCATGTCGTAGTTTTTACAAATATTCGATTTATTTTTGGAATGCGTTGAGGGTACACTATATTACGGCGTAAATTGTTTCTTATATTCACCCATGAATAGGGGTGGCGTCTTCTTCACCCTGACTATGAGTCAGAAAATAGAATTGCTCTTCCTTTAAAGCATGAGGATTATTGATTGTGCTGCTGGATTTATCTCGGCTGTGACGTCGCCAACTCGATATATATTCTGGGTCGGTCTGAATCTGGTGCTTCTGGATGAATCCCTCGGGTGGTACTTATACCTCCCCTCACAAGCATGAAAGCGAATCTTTGGAAGCAACGAGAGTTGCCGGGCGAAAGGAAGGAATCGCAGCGGTTCCCTAGAGACCAATCAGCGGCTATGCTATTTTATTTACGTCCACCAAAGCCTGCGGGTATGCTTATAGACGAATGAGGTAATATTGTAGCCTAATCTCTTCATATAAATATTTCTGAGTCTCACAAAAATCACGTGTTTTCAAAAAAGCTATTTAATTGGTTCTCTGAAATAGATAAACATCGTATTTCCATAAACACCTAAGAGTACTGAAAACTTCATGAAACTATTTACTAAAATTTTTATGGTGAGGCAGAAAATTTTGAATTGTGAATGCCGTTTCAGTTTATTTCTTTTTTTTTGTATTTACATTTTAATATTTTTCACTTTTTATTTTTTTGCACTGTACGACGTACAGTGTACGTTGTAACCGGTACAATATAACTTTGGCATGCTAGAATTTGATTTATTAATAATGTATTTACCTGATAATCATGTATCTATCTGATGTGGTGGGGCGTTTTCTACAGCGCCAAAATGCTAGCAAAATTCCTTTCGCGTTCACCTCATGACGTAGTGCAACGATCTAATATGGTAATCTACGAATACCTGCTACATAAGAGACATCTCGCGGTCACGGTCCATTTTAATGTGCTCGGAACTATAGGTACCAATGGAATTTAGATAATTTGGATAACCCTAAAAGCCACCCACGATGGTGCTCTTGCTACGGTAATCACAAACTGTATTTTACAACTAATACTCACTTAAACTATTGATAATTAGTGGATTATTACTATAACCTACTTAAAATAACATTTGTAAGTCTCTCGAAAATCGATTTATTGTACTTATGAACTGTTAGATAAGAGGTGTAGGCAAGAAATTACTATATTTTTACGACTACAAATGCTTGGCTGGGTAGGACGACTTCTTACATGACTTTTTCTATATTTCGATTATATATACTATACCTGATCTCACTTTTATTGCTACCAGCAATCGAAAATGTTCTCCACTCGCTCAAAAAATTGTTTTAGTGGCATAATTATGACTTTTACCCGTATTTTAGTGCATAGATTTTTATACTGAAGCTGTTTCTTGGATCTGATCACTTACGCGGTTGTTTGGAACTCTTCTACAGTTTAGTGGACTCTTAATCAGTAAGTAGGTAATCAAAATATCTTGTTCGAATTAAAAGAACTGGTCTCGAGGCCAAACTTTCGGAGATAGGATAACCTAACGTAAGTTTGTTACGTTGATGCTCGATTATTATGACGAAATTTTCTCATCTTAAAGGTGAGGTAATCCTTTACCATCGGTGGTGAAATAGGCGTAAAAAGCTGGGATAAAGTGATAGTGAGCATTTTACACTCATTGTCTACATGAACAGGCAATTTTCTATCAATAGAGCTCCATTTATAATTGTGTTAAAGAAAAAAATGATTAAAAATAGAAAATTTGTCGGAAAATCGGAGAAAAAATTGGATAAGTGATCGCTGTATTATGTATGAAAATTCAAATCCATAAAAAAAGATTTTTTTATCGATACATACTGGTGAATATATTATTATTTAATGCTTTTAAGAAAATTACAAATGAGAGAATGAAAGGAATCAATATGTAAAGGACATTATGACCTACTTGTATATATTTTTTATATAAATACTTTAATGCTCTCAGGGAATTAAAATTATACTTCTTCATTCTTTTTAAAAACATGAAATGAAACAGAATTCATGTATTACTATTATAATTAATAGCAATGAGTATTTCTCTCATAAATTTATTACCCTGGGGGCGCGATGAATTTGTAAGCCCAAAACTGTAGTCGCTGAACAAACACGATCGTCCGTGCTGTTGCAGTGGTTCGACTGTGATAGAAAGGCATATTAATAGATGCCGCTTGTGCAACCTAGAAACCTCCCTTTCGAATGTGGCGTAATAACTGCCCGTCTCGGTGCAGAGATGAAAGCGAGTCTGCGGAAGTGGAATTGAGAGGGTTGAAGGGGGCGGAGGGTGGGAGGATGGCTTTGCGCATTGTGCCCCGAGTAGAGCGATCCCTGGATAGTCATCGGGAAAGTAGGCGAAGTTTCAATCTCCCTCCCCCAGAGCGCAGCACCGTCATCGTCGCAGCCGGACTGAATGAAGGGCCTTCCGTGACAGTGTGTGTGGCACGTACTTACATACATACAAGCTTACATACGATGGCAGAGCGCGTTCTATGCATGTTCTATGTATGTATGTATCCACTATGTGCCAGCGTATTCCTCCCCTTTCGCCAAGCGACCCAGTGGCCTGGTTTCGCGTCTCCCTCCGCAATTTCTCTCGGGGGTGAGTCAAGGGTTATGTACCCCCGGACTCCATCGAGAGGGATTGGAAGCTAGCGCATTGAAGGCTAGCTGTAGCTCAAAAGTGGGCGTGACAACCCCGCCATAGTGGGACTCCTTAAATAGCCTAATGTCGTATCCGCATGTGCTATTCCTCAGTCCATACAGTCGCGACGAGTAAGACCATTTGTACGCATTAGATGGTTAGCAACGCTACAAATTGCGAGTGTAACGAGTTCATTCCTAAAATCGTTTGAAATTAGTTTTAGTATTTTTGCAGCCGAGAGAGTTCCTTGAAAGAGCACCTTATACAGGGTGTACCATTTATCTTGACCACCCGAAATAACTTTTTGTCCAGATGCAAATTCAAAAATGTGTCAAGAAAATATTCATAAGCCGTCAGGGGGACATTAATCAGTATGATTGCCTTCCTTGTAGCTTTGTTATTTACAAAGATATGAGCAGTGGTATGTCTTTTTTAAATGGCATGGACGTGGTTGTGGTCCCGGGCTCAAAGTGACTTTTGTGTTATGTTTTGACTTGCTTGTCATTTGTTTACTGCTAACTCCATTTAGTGGACGAGCTCCTTATGCTTTCATAACGTTCTGTGTTAATGTTAATGGTCCACTGTGCTACAATTTTGAATCAGTCTTTATGAGAGGAAATGAAATGCCGAATAAAAAATGTAGGGTGCCATTTAAAAAGTCACACCGCTGTTCATATCTTTGTAATTAACAATGCTACAAGGAAGGCAATCGTGCTGATTAATGTTCCCTTGACGGATAATGATCATTCGCTTGACACATTTGTGAATTTGTATCTGGACAAAAGGCTATTTCGGGTGGTCAAGATAAATGGGATACCCTGTAGAGCCTGTCAAAAATTTATCTGGAGAAAAAAAGTACTTCAAGAGAAAAGATTGCAAGCCGTAGAATGTCACGGGTATGACCAATGAAAAGGAAATGAATTGTCTTACCTTGAGTAGGAACGCATGCTTCAATTACACTCTCTGACTTCACCCCTGATGAGCAACTCTAGGCTGTTTATTTATCGTCTAATTTTCCAGCAAAATAACGTGCTCTATTGATTATAATTATATTTCTATAATTATAAATATAATTTCTATATTGATATAATTATATTTCTAATTATGAAGGTTCTTTTAAATATAGTGCTTTGAGAGTGCATGGTGAAAGCTGAGCATTGAAACCCTGTGGTGGAAAAAGAAAGGTGAACATTGAAACCCTGTTATTTATTTTACGAGATGATGTCATTACAAGGCCTGGAAGAATGGTAGGTTAATGGATGAAGGCGAAAAATCGTGAAAATTACACCTAACATTGAACATGATAATTGAAACAACTGAGAAATTTCCTAATTGCTTTTTTGTGTATCGCCGGATTGCTTGGAACGATTTAGTGTTATTTTTGAGGGAGGTAGGAATTTTGACAATAACATTTCCCTTAAGCTTTTATATATTTCCAGATATAACTCCAAGAGTCTTGTGCGAAATATTTTCGTCTGTTGGCTCCCTCCCCCCCTTCAATATAGCTCTGAGTCGTTTAAATCGATCGGAATTCTTATAAAAAGCTGCGTGAAAAGTTCAAAATTGTATCATAATCAATGAAAAAGTTATTCTTAAATCTCTGGGATCCTAAGGAGGTTTGAAATCCACACGATCTACCTTCCACCATCTCAATAGGGTGGTTTCCCATTATTTTTTTATTGCCTAAATCGAAAGATCATTACTCCTGGAGAACGTATTTCACGCTTTTAGATTTTTTAATGACGATATCTATTTTTAGCGATTAAATGGAAAGTGAAAATTTTCAAGCACGAGAAAACGGGACGGCTAAGTAGGAATGATGGCAAAAGTCCGTGTGACGTATTTCTGGTTCACGCTGCCGCCCTGTGAGGTGACCTTGAGGCGATGCTTGAGCGCTGATACGACGCAGGCTGCTAGCAGGTAGCACTTGGCTTAAATACGGATTATTACTACCTTATCAAACGAAGGAAACCTTCCGACTTTAGACAATTTTAATAAGTGATTATTAAGAGATGTTTCCCTGAGCTCTGTGACTCATGCATGCATTGGTAATCTCAGACTATGTGAAACTTCAATCCTCTCGTGTAGAAACTAGGTCCCTGTGACGTCACGTGGAGTGGAATCGCATGGGCGCCAATCTAGCCTTTTTCAAATGAGGTAAAAATTAACCATTGCCATTCGTTTAAAGTGGGATTTCTAAAACCAAATAATTTGTATATTATGAAAACCGTAATGGTGGGTAACGAATAGCAATCAATGCATTTCGTTTTCTTTGATGAAGGAAACTACCCTATTGAGGACGAAGTGTTACTTTGTTGGATTCTTGGTTCCCTGAAGACGATGCGCGTGTCGATTGTCGAAACGTTGGAAGGAGAGATGTTACACCTCCCCCGGTGTGAAACCCGGGAGAATTTCACAAAGAAAATAAATTTCTCAGTCGACAAAAAAAAAAAGAAATCGGTAAATGTTTAGATAAAGGACAGTGCCGTCAACATCGGAGACAAAAGCTGAAAGTCAACTTTGTAACCTTTTTACTGTGCACAAATATGTATGGAACAGCTTAGATAGCTATTTTCGTTTCTGTATCTGCCGTATCCCGAGTATATACAATGGGTTTAATTTTATAGCAATGTGACTTAGTGTACTTTAAGTAGTTAAAATAGGAAAGATATTGAGTATTTTTTCAATGGAATGATCAGCGTAAATTCCGTAACCTGCGGTCAAAAATGAAACCCTCTTAGTTCCTACAACTGCCAATGTTAAAATGGGAACTGGTAAAAAGATAGTTGGATGAGGATATAAAAATATTTTATTCAAATTCTGTTACTTCTCCTTCTCATAGGGACTAAATTTAGTTAAATAAATTTGTCATTTGAAAAAGAAATGGTTGAATTTTTAAAGATGGTAAAAACAAAAAGGTTGACTTCAAAGGCAGAGTATGAGGTCATTTTTGAAACTCTCTTAACCTTCACCTTCGGGCGCAATGGATGTGACAGGCTCAGTGCGAGTGTTTTTTTCATTTCTCCGTGTCAGTAGGTGGCATAGACCCTTTTTACTCATGGTATCTGTGTTCTTTGGCACTCTCTATGCAGCCTTTTGCTTTTCGCATTCATGCCGACAGAACAGTGGCGGTTTATTTAGCGTAATTAAGCAAAATAAAAGCATTATTAGCTGACGAAGGTAGCAAAATAAAAAAAACAATGATCATATAGCATTCACATGCTAGAATACATAATTTAATAATAATAATTAATGGCCTAAAGAGCACATGGAATCGCATCTAGCTAGATCGGTCCGGGGCTGTATGACGGCGTGGAAAGGGATCTATGCCTTTAGTGATGAGTTCTCGGGATCGAAACATCGAAACGTCGGCAGTTATGGATTTCCTGACCCGGTGGAGATACCGAGAAGTCTTCACTAAGTCTATTCGCCTGGGAAGCACGAAATCTTTCTTGATCTATGCATAGCAAGAAAGACATCATGTTAGTGTCCGCCAATAATGGCGCTTCAAACTTAGATGGTGTACCACTGAGTCATGCTAAGAGTTAATAATGTTTTTTTACATCAGTGCCTGTCAAGCACATTGCCCCTGAACTCTGTAATGCCACTATTGCGCCTGACGAATGGTTAAAGTACACCAAAAGTTTGTTTGGAACTCCCCAAATTACCATCGTTTTAACCTACAATCACTATGCCTTTGCTAGCCTGAACTACAAATATAGAGTGCTGATTGTGGGTTGAATTATCCTACAACGTGACGTGCTCTTGTAAAAGTAATATAATTACATTAGGAAAGACTATATTGATATTTAAAACAAAATTGATACTTAAATTTTCTAACTTCACCCCTGCGGAGAAGCCAAAACTTGCAATTTGCTTACTGTAAGGTCCTATAAAATATATAATTATATATATGTAAAATTCTCCGTTAGACTTGGCTAAATGGTATTAGCTAGGATTGAGTTTCCGAAGAACGTCACCAGCACTTCGAAAATCGTAATTAGTGACATTAACTTAAGTTGATGCACCAGTAATAAGAACAAGATACGAGTCTAAAAATTGTAATTAAATAAATCAGTAGTCAAAATCGCATAAACACCAACAGTAAAGACCAGTTAATAAATAAATGCTCCATTTTCTGAAATTAACTGAGAGAATTATGCACGTATATACACATAGGTACACAAAAACATGAAAAAAAACAGCGCCTTTATATAAATCTTGAGGAAAGATGTAAGTGGTTTAAAGTACCTAAGTTTCTCTCGTTGAACTCTAGAGTGGAGTTTTGTGGCCTGAAGTATGAAGTTTATTTCCATAACTTTCCGTTGGCAATTAATGAAATAATCCATATGGAAAAACTTATATAAATATATAAATTTTATTCTTACCGTAATGGAGAGATGACTAAAATTCTCAACCTATTTTCCTGATGGTTAACTCCATTTGAGAAGAATTTATTTGACACCAGATATGAAATCGCCTAAAATTAAATTGACACTGAATAAGGAAGAAGGATCTCTCTACGTGTATTACTAAAGGCATTTTTCATCTTCCCTCAATCAAGATTTTATAGAAAAAATATGTTATTTAAATTTGAATTTTAATTTGTTTTGCACCATAATTGTTTTCAGGTTAATATCAGCAGATAATTTTATTAAGATATACAAATCTATTATTTGGAAATGAAAAGTTGCCATATTTTTTTCCATGAAGATATTAATTTTACATTACGACCGGTTTTTATGCATTTTGCTTTATCTTCAGCTGAAAAAATACAAGTTATAGAATAAAATGAAAGTATTTTTTAACTAAAAAATTTTTCTTGCGACTAATCAGTTATATACGCGTATATAAATATTAAGTGGGATATTTGCCTACTGGCATATTTAGTAACAATTTTTTGCATTGAATGTAACACTATGCATAAAGTTCCCTATAATAAGCCTAAAAAATATCATAAAGTGCTATATTAAAGTGTAAAAAAGTGTTGAGTAAATTTTTATGCTATGTTTTCGTGGAGTTATCGTTTTTTGCGTTATTGGGCGTGAGAAATAAAATAAAACATTCTCTGCAATCCGCCGCTTATATTGTCTGCGAAGGTCTGCCATAAAGCCATTCAGCTGCCTTTAAGTATTTAGTCACATTCGATCTTCCGCTACCTAGATTCCCTCCTCCACCTCCACCAGTAATCATTGCCGTTAAAGCGATGCTCCTTCGCCCGGATCGAAGGGCTTCCTTCGTCTTCTCCCTTGAGACTTTGAAGAGATCGGTTGTTGTAAGTGGGTTTAAAGGAGCCTCGCCGTAGACGTTTGAAGCGGACCTTTCCCTCCCTTACCTGCATAGGGATTTCGTGGACACGCTGCTAACTTCCGATAAATCCCTTGAGATGTATCTATGCTCATCTCCCGTCTTAATCCTTCTAACTCCGCCTCACGATTTTTCATTTTCCGAGTTTCGCCGCGTCCAGATTTTTCCTTATACAGCTTCGTCAGTGGTCTTCCTGGCTCAGATGCCAGGCGCTGCTTCGCGTTTTTCTCGGTCGTATGCAGAGTCTTTGAAAAAAGTTACTAATACTTTTAGAGTTGATACTACTAAACAAAACTAGAAAAAAAAATCCAGTAAATCCAAGTTCGAAATCGCACGCTTTCTGAGTTATGCACATTTTTTCATAGCGGCTGGAGACGTTGCGTCCGGAAACGCATACTTTCTGCAACCTGCAGTAGACCTATTCAGAGGGTATATTCAACCTGACGTCCATTCATCGGAGGTGTTCATTGTTACGTCCATCCGTGACAACCGTGGCGCAGCGA
Organism: Ischnura elegans; assembly: GCF_921293095.1. Classification (NCBI taxonomy): domain Eukaryota; kingdom Metazoa; phylum Arthropoda; class Insecta; order Odonata; family Coenagrionidae; genus Ischnura; species Ischnura elegans. The sequence goes on from NC_060252.1 coordinate 94,221,370, forward strand.
GGGGGGAACCCCCCCCCAAGAGCTCAGAGAAATTTTGAAGTTTAATCCATTTTACTTAATGCATTAGTATTACTTATAGAATAGTGCTAGGATTAATCAAATATCTCTCATAAAGCGGTAAAACTAGTCATTTTGAACCATTAATCTTAAAATTTTCTGGAGGAGGGCCCCCGCAACTACCACTTACCCTGGCGGGTATGCAATTTCCCCACCACCCCAAAGTATTAGTTGCGCATAAAACCCCCCCAGCCTTAATTCTTAGCTACGCTCCTGAGTGACAATACATCCCTCTGCCTCAATACGTAAAGAGTCACGCACTGTTTGAAATGCAACCGGTTCCTGTTGGAAATTCTGGCGTGCATTGAAGACGTGGTCCTGCAGTGTCTGGACATCATTGAATGGGGTGTTGCATAAACTATTGATTTTCCTATATAAATAAAATGGTTATGGCACAAAATTAAAACAAAAAAATTCGAGTGCATTTCAATCCGAGAAAGGGGATTATTTTCGCTGCGATTAACCCTTAACCGGTGACGTGCGTTCTGAGAGCCCGCTGCGTTTCTAACATTATGAATATTTTCAAAATTGATGCTACAAAATATCTATAACCCTCGTGAACGTCATAGTTTTGTATAATAAGGACAAAACGTTCTTAAAATTTAACGTTCTTATTATTTATTTCCGAAAATTTGCAACTGAATTTTTGTAGCGGTCTGGGAGACCCTACGTCACTAAATTGGAAAAACCAATGAAAGTAATGCTGATGGAAATAATTAAAAAAGATGTTACAAACAATTCCTATTGAGTTTTCAAGAATAATAATAATAATCAATAATTTACAAGGAAGCATTTTTAGTTTCATAACGTGGATAATTAAGTATTTAATTAGGAAAAGTTCGATAATAACAACAACTCAACTGTTTTTGATATCAGATTTTTGATCCTGTTTTAAATAACAATGTTTACAGAAAAAGTTTGTTCATGTTGGGAATGAATAATATTAAATATGAGTTTATAATATTAATAGAATAATGTTAAATATAAGTTTATAATAGTTGAGAGGTCAGAGAAACATTAAAATAAGCAATGAAAATGACTTTGCAACGTTTTATTAATTTTTGCTTTATTGCGGTCTCCCAGACAGCACGTCACTGGTAGTGTAACAAGCATTGCACGTCACTGGTTAAGGGTTAAAACTTTTTAGTCAGACAGGTGGTTGCAGTCGGTAGAAATATTCTTGTAACAGTGGTGAGCTTAATTTAATACCCATTATTATTTAATGAACTTTTGATCTTTTTATTCCAATTTTTCCGAGAGTTTCTCATAAAATAATAAATATATTCCAACTCGCATCATTAATTATTCGTCTTTCGAACAGTATTTACTTAATTTCCATCTCCGAGTTCCGGGGACGGAAACATTGTCTGTATTTCGAATTTTTTCCTTTCCAAGGATTAATGCATACGTTTATTTATACCTCGCCTATTTCATGCGGTTTAAACGCAAATTTGAAAAAAAAACTCATTTGTGATGAATGCAATTGGTGATTATAAAGTGTCCCGCCGGCAATGCAGAGTTTTTATTTTTAACGATATTAAAACTTTTCTAACAACCATGGTAACATTGATTAAGAAGGCGACCTAATCAAGGGTTATATAATATTTACGACGGCATTGGTGCCCTTAATATCTTTGCTATTTTGTCTTTTTATCTCTTGCGTGGAGCTATTGCCTTCAAATGTCTTACCTACTCTTTGTGGAGCCTTCTTTCAGCCGAGAGGACATTGCGGCGTGTCTTGTGTTTCTTATTAGCAGAGTTAAAAATCCAGCGAGCCTTCTCGTTTGGCTTGCGTCACTCAACCTTCAACAATTGATGATGAGCACATCATATTAAGAGTTGATACATCTCACTATACTCGATTTGTGACGCATATAGTGCCGAAGTTAAAAAAATCCTTAAGAATGAAAATATTGGCCGGGGTGGTAAAGCGTGCCTATTATCTACAACTGTGTGGGTTGGTTTATATCTGTGATCTCACTCTTTGAATACTCAGTGTGGACGCGGGTTTTTTTTTTAAGCAAATGAAGCTCTAACGACGAAGATAAAGCGAATCATTCCGCCACTGGTGGACTTATTAGAGCCCTCCACGAGGCAGGTGGTTGTGAATGAGCGAAGCATCCATTCGTTTGCATTTGGCGAAGTTCTGCTGGGAGGCGCGCACCTTGAAATAATTTGCGCGTCAGTTAGCGCCTTTCCAATGCCTCGTGGATCCTTTCTTCCCGTTGTTCTTTTGTGTGGGAGACGTGAACCATTGTGGGAGGGTTTTCGGGTGAAAAAGTGAAAGAGAAGTGTTATTTCGCGCTCTTTAGGCTACGCTTTGAATACGTTGCGAGCGTATTGCGCATCAAGGCTACGGGATCCGGCGCAGAAGTCCATAATCCGTGAGCTTCACAATGTGTGCCATTCGTCAGAAACTTTTACGGACTTACAATGCTGATTTTGTAAATCTGCTGTTACAGAAAGCGTTACGTACCTAGCTACGACACTAATTATGCCGTGACCCGCTACCTACTCGAAGGCTACGTGTTTGACTTAGATTGCTTGTGCAAATGGATAATGGAAATATTTCAAAGCGACACGAGAACATCATATAAGAACCTCAATAATATATCCAGGTCCGACAGAAACGATAAATTAAGAGAAATATTTGCCCGAACGGATTGGTATAGTAATTTTTCCCCTCCATCAATAAAGGACTTAAGTAAATGTTAATTGAGAGTCATTATGTGAATCTCTTTTTTTGTTTACCATTGGTTTCCTAACTCCCCCTGCCACAGGTGTAGCAGAAGGGCAACTTGCGGGTTAGTATATAGAGGTATTGTTCCTAAAGTACCTACGAGTATTTCAGTGCAAAATACGCTGGTTAAATTCTTTCTTTAGCAGCTTTGTTTCTTGAGGAACAATTTATTCATACTGTACAATTTTTGCTGACTCACTCAGATATTAAACTGACGTTAAGGTTTGCTTGGTTTAGACTAGTGATCACTACGGATTTAACCAAAGTTATGGAAACATTTAGGGTAGAAGGCCAAATGTATTTCACTATGAGCCACCCCATTAAGGACCAAAGCACGGTGCCCTTCGATTAGAAGCCTACCCTCTAAATTGCAGAGTGCACCTTGAAAATTGGTGAAAGTAATGATTGGCTATTATAAGAGCGACTAAGAGCGTCAAAAATATATGCTAATGCTAAATCTAAGCAATACTACTTTTATTCTTCAATTGTCATCGTGCAAGATTAATTAATGACTTGGTAATTTATATAATGGATAACATTTTGATGCTAAAAGAATGTAATATATAATTATTGAAGGTTAATTTTTTTCTTACGTTATAAAAAAAATTTTCTTTGATTTGTATTGTATCGGTGTATTACAAGATGTTGAAATCGGGCATAAGAAAAACTGAGAAGTAGCTGTTTGTAACTTTTTTAGCTTGTTATATCTGCGCAGATGCTCCTGTTTGACCTACTCGAAAAATCTCAATGCATACCATTTCCTTTCACCAGTGACTCGCAGGCGACCTTGTTAATGTGATGATACTGAATCAAGCCAAGGGCGTTCAAGGGAGAGTATCCATGTTGTTCAATTGTATATGCTTGAGGAAGTTTTTCCTTATAAATGAAATATGCTATTAAAAGACCCGCTGCTGTAAATATCAATGTTTGCCCGAGGGTGATGAGAAATTGCGTGACAGAGAAAATTTTGTCTCACAAAAATGATATTTGACATACAGCAAAATGCCATCTCTCAGAGGGAGCTATAGCAGGAAGTTCACGACCGTAAAAATGGGAAACATAATATGTGGTGAGAGGCAACAGTTATCCTTGGATGTACCTTATATATAGGTATTGCGCGTGCATACTATTAATTTAAATATTCTTAACTATTTTTCAGTTTTTATTCGGTTTCATCGCTTCCTGTATTGCCGTTGGCTACCGATAGATTTCTCACTTCACTCGTCCATTTTATCTTCAAAATTGTCTCGTAGTACTTACTGGTAGTTTTTAATGCTTTTTCGTATGTTCTTTGTAATATGTTTAGCCGTCAGTTTAAACGCTTCTACCAAGAGGACTGCAAAGAGAAGGCCCTATTCCATCGTATATAAGGCTGATTTCTGTTTCCACTTTGGTCGCATTTTAATCTGTTTTCAAAAATGTCCGCAGCGCTGTGATGAGTGCAATGCGATCCACTTTTATCCAATAGTTTGCAGTATAGTGTTTTTAATTTCTAGGAATAGCTTTGAAAAGTAATGAATATTATAGAGCAAATAACCATGGATATAAATTTCTGTTAAATCCCCCTAACTATATCTTATTTCCTCGTGAAACTCAGATCAATTTGTCCGGAAGCGACGTGGGTGGGGGCTTTTGCAAACCCATTTAAATGGGCGGTGACTGACAACACATTTAGAGGCCGAATTGAGGATCCTTTTTGGTAATATTTGTGGCTCTTAGGTACACGTCTTTTTCTATGCATGTTTCTCTTGGTCCATTTAATTCCTTGCTGGCAGAGTAATTGCCTTACTGTGCGACGAATGCCGAATTAGCTCAGCAAGAAGAAGGTTGGGACAAGAAAGGAAGTTTGTTTTACTCCCGTTTGGCACGCTCGGCCGATAACCACCGAGAAGCGTGGTAGATAGGTGGAGAAAGGTTGGAGTTGGCGGGATTACGCCTCGCGACAACACGACTCAACCTTCCTTGCTCCAACCTTATGCAGTGCGTCGAGTAATGGCGACAAACAGCTACGCTCAATGGCTACAGGTGTAAGGATAGCTTGGATGGGAAATGTAGGAACGGAAGTGACATTAGGAAGGTGTCACGGCGTCTTCGAAGTGTTGAATGGGCGAATGAGAAGCGTGCTACTATGGAGCAGGGCTGGATTAACATCATGTGTGTTTTTAGATATGTTGTAGTGTTCATATAAGATGAATTTATTTTTTCACTCATTGCGATCCCAAAATATAGTCATAATAAATGAGCTGGACCGACGGAGTAGGCGACTTTGGAATATTCTGATGTTTACATGATGGAGCCCAGTAGTGTATCCAGGATAGGGATTAAGTTGTTGGATCCAGGAAAGGGATTAAGGGTTGTCAATAGCATCCGGCAAGAAGGCGAACTCGCGGTCAATCGGAGCGCTGGGCTAAAAGTTTCTATAGCTTAAATATTGTGCGTTTTCGACCTAAACATCATTGTCAATTTCGGTTCCTACATGCATCAACTATCCTGGATTACATATACTGACGATGTTTCTCCTCCCTGTATAACGTAAGGCTTCATAAGTGGCGGATCTAATTTTTTTTGGGGGGATATAAAAACATGAAACAAAAAATAATGGACTTTGAACAAGTATGCGTAATTTTCAAATTCATATATTAATGTTGCATCGCTATTTTGCAGATATATTTTGCGTTATCGTCTAACCACATATTGCAATTTGCTATTCGCTTCCACTGCAACAGCGATTCCCAACCTATTTTTCCTCCCGCACCCGTCTATATGTTTATAACTAATATTGCACCCCCAAAAATGTAACGTGCACATTTTATTACATACTTTTACTATGGTTAGGTGGCAATTTTAAGTTATAAATTATTTGACCTCAGTATCAGCCTTGCAGGTCAAATAGTGGATAAGACGAGTATTTGGACAATACCTATGACTTGGGCACCCTTTTAAACCCATGGATCGACACCTTTGTTGGTATCCTATTCTTTTGGCCAGCCTTATGACCTTGACGGTGACCTTACTGGGTCAACGGTTGAATTTTCGTGATTAAAAGTGTTATTTTCGGTTTTCTCGTGTCCGAAAGCCTAAGAATTGACATTTTGGTCAATGAAATTCAGACTTTTTTCTATCTCGAATTTTTTAACATTGAGGCAAATTCAAAATTTTGGCTTTGGCTCACATTGTGAGGTCAAAAGGTCAAAATTGTAAACTTTTGCTTGCACTCAACAAAACTTAGGACCTTATTCCATAAGTGTGCCAATTTTAAAGAACATTGCTCGAGCGGAAGTTACTAAAATTAGAGGTCAAAAATGACACACGACCCTTGGGACAGTCGGTACATATAAACTTTATTTTAAATACTCCATGTAATGTATGAACGTATTTCCTAGTTAAGAGAGACATAGCTCCTGGCGTCCGCCAGCACCAATTTTTTTCGTCGTAACCCCGACTGGTTCGTCGCGTACCCCTAAGGGGTACACGCCCAACGATTGGGAACCGCTGCTCTATTGCCTCCTTTCAAGTCTTCTTGTTGCTTTCCCCCTCCATCTTGCAACTCCCACTGCCTTCAAAACATTCCCCCCATCCTGTAACCATCTCTCTCGTGGTCTACCTCTACCTCTGACCCCGTCCATATTTTTATTAAGTTTTTGCATGGGCATTCCGTTCTTTTCCATTTTTCTAGCCCAACCCTGCTGGTTGAAGTGACTTGACAATATCCCGGCATTCTAGATTTTCAATTATCTCCATGTTCTCAATACATTCATATTCATTCTCAATCTCTCTCCTTTTTCAATTGGGCGTTTGTTTCTCCTCATTAAATTTCTTTCATATTTTCTAAGGGTGTCTTCACAACCTTACTTGATAATATCCACGTCTCCAAAAGTTACATTTGGCCTAATTTAAGTTTTATAGATCTATGGTTTTGTTTTCTTTATTAGTATCGTTCATTTGAGGAGTATTAAATGTACGAAACATTTTTTATTACCTTTCATTACTCTTTTGCTGATCTCAGTGAATATCTTGTTTTCATTATTTAGTCCATTACTTTTCCCTTCCATTAAAACCGATATTTCACTGTTCCTAAGTTTTTGATTTCGGGACCAGTGTGTATTCGAGATTGATGTCTACGAGTGCACCTGGATAAATGCATTGCAAGCGTTTGCCGAATGTTTTCGGAATGAATGCAGAGACCCAGCGGAAAGCAAGCATATCCTTCACGTTGAATCATGAAAGGTCACCTTTGATTGGTGTTTCGATAAAACTTTCAAACGGAACTTGGACCTCTCCTGTTTGCTCCATGCGCGATTACAAAGTACTCAAAATGGACCCAGTGACTTGAAAATGCCTAGCCATTACCTGCTGAAGTTTTTGAAGAACCTAATTTTTCAAATCTTCGTGCTGCGTCTTTCCTCAGAATTGGATGCTGATCTGTTGATAAAGGTTATTCCGATTTTTACATCCAGCATCAAAACTTTAATTTTCGTATCCAACGAAGTGACTTGAAAGAACAAAGAAATGGTTGAATCTTCGTTATGCATGGACGAATACAATAAAAGTTTCATACTAATTTTGTGTTGCATAATTTCGCAGTGTTTTCTGGGGAACGCATTCTATAATGATTATCTTAAATTTATTATAATATTTCACCATAATGAAATAGCGTTATAGCTTGCGAGATCATGAGAAAGTTCAATTATATTCTGAGCTCTTAATTTAGGGAAGAATTTGGTCGACGACTCCAGTGACAGATACAGGATTGGGATGCGACAAGGGGAAGGGGAGGGCAAGTGAAGGTTAACTTCCCAGCAGTAGTGGGGGTCCCAACAAAATTACCATTGTATTTAGTGTAAATTGGATACCCAAGGGGGGGGGGGGGGCTATAGTCCTCTTAGTCACCCCCCCGTAGATCCGCCACTGGATGACTCTATGTTCACAACAATTTGTGAAAATTTTTTTTATTTATCTTTATTAATCAGCCTTTAATCTATCACTCAAATTCGTGTTATATCTGCCATAATTTAATCCATTGTCTTTCTTCTCTTTTTGTGTTAATCAAATCGAATTATTGGTGTAAAGGATAAAATTCAGCATCTAATACAGAGCTTTTGAAAGGGATTCTGAAAAAAAGATACGTTTTCCAAAAGGCATTGCTTTTTTATATTCAAGGAAACGCCTTACTAAAAATGCTTATATGCAATTAGGATTTGCTTTCGTAAGTATTTTTTTTAAGTTAAGTATCTTCGTTTCAGTAATTATCGACGATTTTAAATACAAAAATACTTTTTTTCAGTTGTTGGTTCACTTGGTTGTATTTTTTGCAGAAAGTGCGTACTGATACTAATGATTGCGGTAGCGGTAACGATGTGCATTTCTACTGTCATTACATCCAAGCGGATAATATGAATACTTACGTTACCTGAAAAATGCATGTGTGTATAAATACTTTTGCAAGAAGTTTTTTTTAAATTATCGAGAAAAAGTAATTTATTTTCGTTTGCATATGTGGAGATAAATGTTTCGAGATTTTTCCAGGTGTTTATTTTTGAACGCTTCATAGATGAGCAACCTTTTTAAACCGATGCCAAATGCTGAAAAATACCAATTTCTCTCAACACTGCGGAAGTTATAATGGGATGGATAGATTTGAACTGATGTTCAATCAGAGGTCGCTGCCGATCAATATTTTTGTCTTCTTTTCCATGCATCAAATAACAAATGGATAGATATGTTAGATCATTTAAGAAGAAAACATGGGTTTCGGGTGTAATTTTAGCTTCATAAGGTTATCATTCTATTATCATATTCTATCCCGTAAGCCGCTGAATAGGCGCGAGGAGAGGGTGTTGGGACATCAAACGCTAACATACAACAAGTAAATGTTAGTTATAAGTTCCGCTGAACATTATTAAATTCCCTTGTTGCTCGGGAGAAAAAGTAATTACCATACCTATCCGTTCGGAAAAAATATCTCTCTTAATTTATCGCTTCTGTCGGACCTCGAAACGTATTGGGGGTCGAATATGATGTTCTCAGTGTCGCCCTGAAGGATATCCACTCTCAATTTCTCAAGCAATGTAGCCTAGTTCGCAGCCTCCGAGTCTCTAACGGCTCTCAGCCTAATATGCTTGACATCTGTGTAACAGCCTCTGTTCGCCCGTATGAGTTTTTGGCGAATCACGCACCTTTCCTTTGTGTTTAATTTAGTTCACGAATTTGGTATTTCTGCGCCGGATCGCGTATGCTAGCTGCATATTCAAGATGCTCCTGAAACATTCAGTTTGACCCACCTATACCAGATAGTATGTAAGACTGATGCAAGGATTTTACTAATGAATACGCTTGAGAGGATTGATCCCGTAATGACATATTTTTTCACGAACATCTGAGATGACGTGTTATGAGGTTAAACCTTAATTTCCTTTAGGAGTTCGAGGGAGTGATGGTGACAAAGCTAGCTTGGTGCCATTGGCAGAAGTTTAATTAGCATATTATTCGATACACCAGTTAATTAGCTGGACTATAGCGTTTTAACTATAGCGTTAAAATGCCTCTTTGACCTTAATGAGAACAAGAGTAACAGGCATTAGTATGCACTAGAGTTCGTCCTTTTTTGTAATCTTATTATTCAGATTCATTGTAGAAATTTGAATGTTGAGATTCATACTTTCATTGTTATATGTGTTCATCATACCAAGTTTCGTGAAATTTGGCGAAATGACTTTGCGATGGATAAAAAAATATACATGGGATAACACTTAAACAAGTGATCTATTTTAACTTAACCTAAATATAGTAAGCACACAAAAATGAAAAAAGACCCTTACAATTAAATTTTTCTCAGTCTTCTCTAGATGGTGCTTTGGCCATGCGTGAAAGGTGTAATAACTACCTTTGGTAAACTGTTCCAACGTCTAATCCTCGATGCGGGAAGAAAATATCACAGTATTTGACAGATGTTTCGGTGGGTTTGTTTTGTGCTCATGATCTTTTCTTGACAGATAGTCCGTATTTTATTTCTATCCACGCAGGATTACCATGGCAGCACGTCCATCATCTCCGTTACACTGTCCTTATTTTGAAATTCTGTCACAAATATGACGACTAAACGTTAGACTTTTGACAGTATATTTACGTCCAGTCCCAAATACGGGTATCACGTTGGCTCAAAATATTCTAAAATTGGCCAAAAGAATGTTTTATATGTAAAATATTTAATTCTTGTGCAGTGTTTTCCAAGGCTCTCATCTGAAAGGGTAATGTACTTTAAAAGCTTAGTTGCCTTGCTTTCAACGTGCGGTCCCCATTGCAAGTCCCTGCCTGAGACAACCCCTGAATAATTACTACAACTTTCACATTTGGCTCTTGCTACCTTTCCTAAATATAATCATGTTCCTTTTATGTGCATTAATGATTATTCCACTGTCAATTACCTCTTCAATTTTTAGGCTATATCACCACGGGTATAGCTTCCCGACTTCTCTGTAAAATAATACAATCATCAGCAAACGCTCGTATAGAGCCGATTATATTAATGTCGCCCATCACATTCATTATTGTCGTCAACGTAGGTTATAAAGCTAATTGGTCCTAACACACTTCTTTGCGGTACACTGCTTGCGGCAGAAAATACCTCTGAGTAAGCACTGCCGACTTAGACCCTGTGTGTTCTACCTGATGTAAAATAATAAATCCATTTTATGACCTTCCTATCAAGTCCTAATGATTCTAATTTTGCCATAAAAATTACATGATTTTTTCTATCAAACATTTCGAGAAATCTATTTGCACCCCATCGATTTCCTTTCCGCTGTCTAGATCCTCCGCTTGGTTCCGATAAAGACACGCTAATTGGCTTCCACAAGAGTAGACTTTAGAAAAGTCATTGTTGCCCTTTTTAATCCAGGAGCATTGATTTAAAACTGGTTTCATTCGAATTGAATCGTACATAATTTAAAGAGTGGGATTAGTTGCTCCATTATTTTGCATTGTAAAAATGAGGTACCAACCACAGTGACTAGTTAAGGATCGCATTGACATATCCGTGCCGTCGTAAACCTATGAAATCGATCATACATACGGCATTATTGCTAGGGTATTGCATTAGTAAGCTTAAGTGATCTGATAAATTCTTTTTATCCACGTTAAATCAAGGTCCATATTCAGTATTAGTATCATAATTGAGGCACTGTAAATTTTGGTGCTCTTTGCTTGATAAAATGAAGATAAAAATTGATATTTTCGGTACTGCATGGTATTTCTGTTTATTGTTTGAGGTTTATAGCATGATAGTGCGCACGGTGATGTTCAGCTCGATATTTAGGACAAGATATTTACTCAACCACCCTAAAATATCCATCCGTTTGTCCGTATCTGCCGCGAAAGCTTTTTTTTTATTTCTTTGGCTCCACATTACAGCATTTTAGAGGTATCATTTCTCCTATTTTATCTGGCGTTGATATATCAAACGTCGTGATTATTGGTAGCCATGCAACATTAAATTTATCACGGTAGTTGAGCAGATATCTTATCTCGCCTTCTTCAGCAAGAAGTAGTGCCTCTCCTTGAACGGTGATAAACCTTGTTTACGAAGCTTAAAATGCTTCTTTGTTTTTTTAATGTGAATTTCGGTGTATCGCATGGTGACTTTTTAGCTCACGCCTTCTTATGGTGGCACAGTGGCTCCGTGAACATTAGTCGCCACAAGATAGCCGTTATCTACCTCGAAGAGAAGAGAGGCGTTACCGCATAACTCAGCCGTCGCTGGTCGCTCTCGTAATTTCTACGGCGTTTTTTTTTCTTTTGCGGAATCCTTTTATCGGGCGAAACTTATTGGCACGCCAGGCTGAAGCTAATTTACAATGCAGTGTGGTTAGCAACGCTTCTGCAAAGACATAAGGTGTTTTTTCTTTGGGCGCACGGAAAGGGTCGCATAGATTTTGCACTAAGGACGCTGGGAACCGCCAGTGACTCAAAGGTTACGAGCTAGGCTTATATTGCATGAGCGATTAAGAATAGATATCTTTCATAGGGACCCGGAGAACTTCATACGCATTATGGCCTCACTATATTTCCAGGTCCAAGAGCAACGAATAATTAAGAAAGATTATAGATTTAAAAAATAACTTTGTTTAATTCAACACTTTATTTTAAATAGCGCGACCCGGGTTTCAGCATCTAATGCTATCATCAGGTGAAGGTGATGCTGAAACCCGGGTCGTGCTATTTAAAATAAAGTGTAGAGTAAAACAAAGTTATTTTATTTAATCCATAATGAAGAAATTCCACGAAGTAACACCTGAGACCGTGTCTTATGTTAAGAAAGATATTTTCCCGACGGATGGGTGTTTGAAATCGTTTTCTCCCGAATAATAAAGGACTTAAAGAAATTGTACGTTGAATTCAGCACGTGCATAGTTTTTATTTATTTATTTTCAATTTCCCCGCACACAGCACAGCCTTAACAACGGAAGAATCAACAAAGCACGACACAAACATTCATGACCTCGATAGGGACCACCTACCCAGGCGGGATTCGAACCCGCGACCTACGGTTTGGCAGGTGAGGACTTTACCCTACCGCCACCGAGGCCGGCAATTTTCTATTTTTAATCGTTTTTTTCCCACTCAGCACTAACTGCATCCAAATCTTTTGTGTCTTCCGCATCTGATACAGAGGCCTTCTCTCATCGCCCATCAAGTCTAACTTTACGTCATTTCTCTTCATCTCCGTCCACCTCGCCTTCTCCAATCTTCTCAACTCTTACATTTTCAACGTTTGTAACCTCTTCTCGTCCTCCTTCCCCAAATTTCACTTTTCCGCACCGGACAGCGCTTAAATGTGGTCATTGAGTGAAGAGGACGAGAAGTGGCTTGAACCGTCCGAAATATATATTTTGTGCGATTGAAATTAGTTAAAAACCCATTACTTAGTGCCCGGTTTTTCAAAAATTTCCACCCTGGTTTTGGAGCCCCCTCCCGAACGAAATTCCTGGCTTCGCCACTGTCGCCAGGCATCGTTCGACGCGTCGCAAAATTTTTCAAGTCCGCCATCGCTCGAGTAAGGAACAAAAAAATTTGTCCCTTAATCAAATGTTAACGCTTCCAAAGCTCATGAATCGCATTTTAAAAGACACTTTCGGAGATGCATCCGAAATCGCCCCTCGTCAACTGTGCACCTAATAAATGTCTAACAGAGAGAGATATATATATATATAATAGATGTCTAATACGCATCTATTAGATATATATCTATTCATAGATGAAAATAGACCATATATAGATATCTATAGATATCTTATTTCCGTGTGGGATGAGTGTGGAGAAAAATGGAGATGGTGAAATGTACTGAGATAAAGAGGAATGATGAAATGTCGGGTGAGAAGAGAAGGCTTTTAGAGAAAGGGCTTATATGTATCGATATTAATCGTAAATTTTGAGTGCCTGATAATTCGGCCTTTTTGGCGGACGGGTAAATTACCTGCAAAATCGAAGGTCGCGTTTTCAACCTTTATTATAGTCCATTGTTGTTTGAATTATGCCCCGAAGTAAATCCTAGTAGTCCTGTTCTCAGGGCGAGTAATATATATGGACAAATATAATAAATAAGTACATAAGTCATTTCGGTAATGAAGCATTAACCTGAAAGTTAAATTCATTACCTAGGTTGCATTAATGTAAAATCGTTCAGGTACTTACAGAGTAACTATTTCGAGCACATCTGGTACAACCCTTTGGCTATTGGAATAAATTCATTCGCCCTCAACGCGTACACGTGCGTCCATTTCCTTTGGGGTTGTCAGTGCGTTTTCTGCGGGATTGGATGCGAAGCCTTCAGCACGGCGGTCGGGACGCTTTCAATTATACCTATGGCTTGGGCCCAAAACGACATCCAATCACTGCCTTCGACGAGTGTTGCTCCAATGCTGTGATTGCCTCTCTTCCCTTCCTACTGCCCACATCCTTCCATGCAACTCTTCTAAGGCACATGATGTCGACGTATGTATACATTACTTACGCCGACACAGATTTGAACCCGGATTCCAGGGCAGGAGTCGTTTGCTCAGAAGTTCCTTAGTATTTTCCCCAATGAAATAAAGCAATAATATAATTTCTATACTAAAGATATGGTGCACTCATCCGACCATGTTTCCTGAATATGTAATTATCTTGAAAATAGTAGCGTGGTAATTATACTATTGTTTTACTTTTATATGGACAAGATAATTTTCCATGAAATGCAGCCTAAAATGGTTTTATATTTTTGTTTATGGTTTTTTGTTTATTACACTGTTTAGTCAAAAATGTAAAGTCCTAATTTATTCGGGGGAAAACTTTTCCATAAGCATTCGTTCGGTATAATATCCCACTTAATTTTTCGTTTACGCCGGACCTGGAGATATTTTGTCTACTATGTCTATATGAGTTCTACTACGATTTTCTGAAAGTAATTCGTTTTCAATTGCTAAGCCTAGCGAGCAGCGTCCGAGTATATAGCGGATCAAATTAGTGCGTGTTCTGCCTTGAGAATGAAATAGTTTGTCAAAACCTGGGCTGGAAAATCAGTATCTGTGGGCGATATGAACGCTTTTGGGTCAAAATGTTATCTTACACACGGTTCATCAAGGTATCGCTATCTTTATTTAGATTGGAAATCTAATCATTGTATCATCAAGGGCAATCAAATCTAATGTAAGGCCGAACATTATGCGAGTCAAGCAGGAAGGTTTTTAGCACATTGTTTTATGTCATGCATGTAATCCTGTCGTCGAACGAGTATACTGCGTGTATGAGATTTAGAGATTTCGGGCTTTCCCAGCAGATGGCTAAGATAAACTTTCTTCTCTGGTAATATACAAAGTCAGATCGTCCATGTTGGCCTACGTTTCCGTATCTGCTACGTCTTATCCCAGCACTGAGGATGGTTATAAATGGTTCTTGTAAAACGTCGGCATATTATGATTATCTGACGCGGCGTAAAACCCGGAAAGAATTCATCATTGTGTGAAATTCGTTGCCTACCTCAAATGCATAAATGTCCGAGTTTGGAATTCTGTGGTGAATTGTACGGCTTGTCCAAGTGTTACCACGACAAACGTTACATATTTCGTTTAATTAGGTACTAAAAACGGTCAATTTAGTGTTTACATTCATTAGAAAACCTTTAATATGCAGCTTAAAAAATGGAAACTTTAAGTAAACAACGAAAAGAATATAATAGTATTCGGATTCAGGGGGGGAAGCCTTCTCGAATCTGCCCCTTGAATGTTCCAATTAGGCGTTGAGAAATCCAAAAAAAGGCATGTAGACGAAATGGTTTTGAGGAAGGTAGGAAATCTGTAAAAAAAGTGATATATAGGAGAGTGAAAAATGGAATTTAGGTTGGTGTCGTACGTGGTTTTACTCATAATAGGCTATGATTTTTTTAGAGGGAATGCGAAACTTTGCACAGTTGTTGTCAATAAATTAGTGCAATTTTTTGACTCATACTTTGAACATTTTTTGTCGATACATTAGTACATTTTTTAAACCGTTTTTCATAGGCTACTTTTTCAAACAAATTACTTGGCCTCAAAGTTGAACAAATTTCGCAAAACTTGCCCGCATTGATTTTTTTTCGAAATTCAATACGTTAAATCTATTGCCACACCATCTGTAGTAATTCAACAGCAACAAATATTTAAAATATTACTAAGCGGTTATTTTGCTACTTCATGTTAACTTAATGACTCAGTTGCTGTATTTGTGGCCGATACGATTCAAAATGGCGGATTCTCTCTTTCTTCGAAATTATGTGTTCATGTAGGATTATAAAAAGGATCACCGAGTTACCACGAGATATTTTTACCACATATAAACAAGCAACAACCTATGGAGTGTGATACCTAAGGGAAAATTACGACCGCCTGCGACGCCGATTTTAAGACCGATTTATCGAATTTTCGGAACAGTCCGAAGCTCGCTGTTGGCCAAGGGGAATATATTGCTCGACGGCAATAATTAGTCTGGCAAGTTATGCACAGTTTTTTTGAAAATATGTATGCGAAGGTTCAACTTCCCAGCTCAAAAAAATCATTTTAGTGTTTTTGGCCAGCTTTTTTCAATAGAGTTGTTTCCTTCATCAAAGAAAACGAAATGCATGGCTTGCGATTCGTTACACACCATTAGTGTATTCATAATATAAAAATTATTTGGTTTTAGAAATCCCAGCTTAGACTAATGGCAACGGTCAATTTTAACCTCATTCGAAAAAGGCCAGATTGGCGCCAATGCGATTCCACTCCACGTGACGTCACAGGGACCTAGTTTCTATACGAGTAGATACGCATTTTACATTGTCTGAGATTACTAATGCATGCATGAGGCAGAGAGCTCAGGGGAACATCTCTTAGCTATTACACAAAAAATACCTAAGTTCGGAAAGTTTCCTTCGTATGACAGGGGAATAACAATCCTTATTTAGGCCAAGCGTACCTGCTAGCAAGGTACTCAGCTACCTGCTAGCATCCTGCATCGTATCAGCGCTCAAAGCTTCTCCCCAAGGTCACCTAACTTGCGACAGCGGGACAGAACGACGACGTAACAAGGAGTTTTCCCAGCATTCATACTCAACCGTCGCGTTTTCGCACGCTTGAAATTTTACACTTATTGTTTAATCACGAAAAATAGATATCGTCATTTAAAAATCTAAGAGCGTGAAATGCGTACTCCAGGAGTAATAATCTTTCGATTTAGGCAATAAAAAAGTAATAGGAAACCCACCCTATTATGCGACGCTTCGTCTCGAATGGAGACGGCACTGTCTACCTAAAGAGTTTATCAAAGAGAGTGAATTCGGTTTCGCTTTCATTCTCTTCCCCTGGGCGCGGCGCTATATCTGTGCCACGGATCCCTTCCCTCACCCCATCCGTCCGGAATCCTCGCATCCTCCCAACCTTGGGGGAATTTTTACGATGCGGTCTCCGCGTTGAAGGATGTGTGTGCCTCCCCCCTCCTCTTTTCGCGCCGCTCTCAAATCAATCGGCTGCTGCGAGCGTTTACCGTCTCACTTCGCGGGGTACTTTCCGATCTGCCGCCGCGGGTGGGATATGCCCCCTTGTCCCAAACACACGCATATATATATATATATATATATATATATATATATATATATATATATATAAATTGGTTTATTTTTGGAGATGCCGCGGCCCTTCTTCTGTGTGTGTTGCTTTTGTGAGATCATCTCCGACCAGACTGCAGAAAGTACTCGGCCGCCTCATGTGGCCGGATCGGTGAAAGTGGTGGGTAAATATGTGGGAACGATTCGTTGAATGGTACACGGGTGAAGTTTTCTTTATGCTATCTGCTAGTAAAGGGCTTGCTTATTTGCTTAGTTTTGTTAACCTTAAGTGAACTATTTTCCAGAAAATAATTTAACTTCTACTTTTATTGAGCCTAGGTTTTAACAAGTAACAAGAGCCTAGGGGTATTTAACAAGTATTTTGGTAGCCTGCTCTCCCTTCGTAGACTTCCATCTTTGATTTACTCTGAGGCTTACTCCCTCTTATCTAGAAGCTGCGTCTCCTCACCCACCATGTCCAGCACTTTGTCGTTCCTCATCCTCTCTGTCAACCCTACCTTCTCCATTCTTTTAAATATTTTTCATTTCATCTGAGATTTTACCTTGCGTTCCTTCAGTTTTGTATATATAATACCTGTATTTTTGATCTTGTGACTTGTGTTCCTGTTCTGATTGCTATTTGCTGAATATAATTTATTTAATAATTTTTTACTATGACCCTTTAAAATGGTATGATTACTGTGTGCGATCAATTAAATAAATTCCGGTCTTTTACGTGGGGTTCCATGGGTCAAACATGACTCCCAACTAATGTAGTGACGCCAACATGGCTTTAGTTGAAAATTCAGCATTATATCTCTTAAGAGCTACATAATCGTGATTCTAAATGTTTAATATAAGCGAAGTGCAGAAAATACTAGAAGAAGACTTCGTTAAGTCCTCATAGGAATGTGTCATTTTTGTTTTATAAACAGGACTTAGTATATGCAGTTGAAAATTCATCCATCAGCGCAGGAGACTTACAGTACGTACGCTTGATGTGTATGCTTGGGATTAGCGTCATCGCTGAGAAAATATGAACTATAAATCCAGATATATTGCATATTTCCGGAGCGACTTTCCTGATATGATGTTTGCGTGTACTATCATTATCTAAAGTCGTGCATCAAATCGGGCGGCGCCACTTTTTCTTCATTTCTATTGTTTCCTGACCACCCAACGAAATTAGGATTCGTGGGGCAATCCAACTGGAGTCTTCATGGTACGTGATGGCGAGCAGGGATCTTGAAGTGGCTGGATCTCCTCCTTCAGACTGTTAAGTCTCACGATTTGAGTACCACTATTTAATTAAAATTAATATTCATGGTAATAATTCGCACATTAGTTGAGAGTAAACTTTAAGGCAATCTCTCAGAAGGACTTAAAATATTTATCAAGGTGACTTTTGTGAGATGATCATAGCTCTTTCTTAGAGTTGGCGATCACTAGTCACTCACTTTGAATATGGCTAACTTTTGTTTATATTCTCACTGGCACAGTTTGATGTTTTTTATACTTATTTACAAATTAAGCGACTTTGTATCACTTATATACCATGTGTTTTACGATATCAATACCAGGCTAAAGGCCTTAAATATATAACCATTGGAGTTGGTTAGAATTTATTGTTAGACACATGATTAGATATTCGAAGTGGCCAATTGGTGTATCGATGAAGGTATTTCTTGTGAGAAATTGAAAGTTATGATAAGGAAAACTAATCTATTTCTTTAAATATTGATAATGATTGCTAGGTTTTAACTGGTTTTGTTCCAAAATGCCTCCCACTGGTAAACGTGGGTGAATAAGTTGAATAAATCTACTCCGCTATGTTGTTGATGATTGACTTGCAATTTTTAGCCGCAATCTTTTCCTGCTCACTCGGATGAAAAGCGGTTAGTGTAGGATTATCACTTTGAATCATTATAATTATCTTCATGCAATAAGTATGTTGCATGATATAGCTGTCAAAAATTTTATATTTTTTTATACATTATTTATTTGAAATTCATTAAGTATTTTGTCAAAAATTCGAGACATTTTTATTCAAGACTAATTGAAAGGAACAGTAGCCCATTTCCTGAAACATTTCAAGAGTAGTTCAAGCAGAGTATTGCAAATCTTCACTCCAAAGTATTTTTGACTATGAAATGAATATTTTTATTATTATACGTTTGTCTACATGGCCTAATAAAATGTGTCGTTGGATTCTTCCTATCAGATAGCAATAGTTTCTATCCTGTTTATTATTATTTTAATATACTTTGGAACCAGCAAACTTGTGCTCCTCTTTAGATTACCATCTGCAGTGGAAGCATTCTTTCTTCATCTTCATTACGATTTTGATTCAAAGCTTTTTCATCAGCTCATATCCAAGCCACAATGGATGACCTCCATAACCACCCGACCGATGAATCTCTTTCAATTTTTTTTTGCGTTTCGTATTTTTTTCTTCTCCGCCCTCGTTCAGATTGGGAAAGGTGAAAACTTGGTCCTGATAGTTTTTCTTCCTCTCCGTACTTCCTCAGCACTCGGCCGTCCATAATGGCAGAAATCGTTACATTTACGAAACAACTGATGAAACTCCCGACGAATTGGAAATCAATATCAGTCGCAGAGAATCCGCTTGAAACTGGGGGAAAATAGAAAAAAATACACGTGCATGAACCCTCCCGGGGGAATCGATAAACCTGTCAATGCACCAAGGATTTTTCGTCGAGTCAGAAGAAATTATTGATGGACATACAGAGAGAATAGGGTCACGGTACTACTGTATTCATTTTCCCTTTGTGAGGTGATTGTGTGAGACGGTTCTTCTTCGATCGTATTTTTCTCCATCACATGTGATTCTCCAGAATCTTTAATTTTTGCTTTTGTATACCTATACTCTATTGATTGGGAAATCTCGGTATGCTTGTCAAATAAAATGCACTCAAGTTGTTTTGGAAATATTTTTTTTCTGGCCCACACAATCAACGCAGAGGACCTCCCGAGGCTGAACTGCATTTATTACGAAGTAACTTCGAGACGGCGTTTGTCAGATTCCCTGCACGTATCCAAGACTAGTTCAATACAATTTTCGTGTACTTGTTCGTGTAGAAATGTTTGTGCCTGGGAAATAAGATCATTTTATCCTTATTATCAATAGATGATCCTCCTTAGCTCTCCTTAGGCTCTCCTTAATAGTCGAAACTTCCTACATGGTAGTCTTTTGGAGGAGTAGAACTTGAGAAATACAGCCAGCGTCATTCGCTAAACAGGTAAAGGGAAACACCATTCGAAGCAGAATTTCTAGATATCTAGGGACAAGTTGACTCTATATCTCATAGAATAACTTCGCAGTCACGTTGATAACTAGAAAAAATAGAGCATTTTACATAGAAGTAGTACATCTGAGTGATCCGAAGGTTGTTCTTGACGGAATTGCATCTAATTCTAGTAGCAGTGACATGCGGTGTCACACTTGTAAAGCTTCCTTGTGCGACACCGTATTAAGCTAATCGGCCCTCTTGTATTCACTATATATATCGTCACTCAATAAAAATAAAATGATAAAAGTTCCAAATGCATTGCAACAAAATAGTTAAAAAAATACAGAAAGAATTGATACAAGAGGGTTAAAATAATAGTAATAAATGTATTATCTACGTTATAAATAACATTCTCTGGGCAATTTATAAAAAAAATTACGATTCACAATCTCAATGCTTCATTTTCAAGCTTCTGCTGATACAAATGAAACGCTTATCACAAAAAACAGACATATACGCATATTAATAGTTACTTTTATTGTTAAATGGCTGGTTGATGTGAAAGTAAGAAAGAAATTACATGTAAAATAAAGTTTAGAGTGACCAATCTCCGGCATGCATCACCTTTCATTTTTTGTTAACTGCTTTTGTCCCAACACAACACACACCCCACATGACTATTGATACAGCTTGGGCTTTTTATGTAGATATGCTAAATCTATAAAAACTGAATGCATACTCTTATTGACTCTTCCATTTTATACTATATCTTACTGTCTTCTACGAGATAGAACCGCGCATAAGAGGTCGCCATGACGCGATTAAGGCTAGCGCACTGCGTTATGACGCACAAATCTCCTCACAGAGTATAAAACCAAACCTCGCTCTGAGAATTGCGATTCATCCCTCACTGTACACAATATCATTACGGAATTTGATAAATATGGTGCAGTATGGTGGAGTGCTTAGCATGTAAGGAGACGTAAAACAAGTTTTAGACGACAACCCTAAGCACAACTACACTGTCATCAGTTTTTTTCGCGCATCATTAAAAGTTTTGATGAAAATGTAGATTTTTCCGTCAAGTATTAACCTTATATAGAGACTTGATTAAAAATGTATACTTCACTGTAAGTATATTTTTGAAAACTTTATGAAATAGAAAAAGGCGGGAATATCCTTTGCCGGTGAAACACCTCATAAAAGCAATAAGTACTATCAATTGCTATCCTGTATGTATGATCTTTTTTTTGTGAATAGATATCCAGGATAATGTATTTCGTTTGAGTTATTGATTTGAATTGCGTCCATTATGTGGAAAAATATACTGCCGAAAATGAAATATCTTTCATTATATATATGCATGTTACGAATATTTTCATGTTGTATCTCTTCCAAGAAGCAGTGTCCGTGAAAAACTGCTCAGATATATTTATTTTTTTTAAAGGGAACGCTTGTATCATTCTGGAAAATATCTTCGCCCGTCCTAGTCTTGACACCATTCCGGCTCCTTTAGGTTCTTGCCAACTGGCACTGATTTTTGGAATGCCAGCGACGGGGTTCTCCTCCGACTCCGAATTATGTCGAGCAGGCATAATTTTTGGCAATTCGCCTTCCAGCATCCATTTGACATCGGACCTCATTTCCGGGTGGGACTCTTTTGACTGATGCCCAACAGGCTCCTGTTATGGTCGGCAGCTGTAATTTTTAAGTTACAATAGTATTTTTCATTAAGAGTAAAATTCTAGGTAGGTTTAGAAATTAATTGATTCATCATCACTGGTCAACAATCCTTGGATTGGTTTGACGCAGCTCTCCACTCAGTTCTCCTGCCAGCTAATCTTTTCACACCAACGTATTTCTTCTCTTTCAAATCCCTCTTTACTTGTTCCATATATTTCGCTCGAGGTCTTCCTTTTCCGTTCTTGCCTTCCACTTGTCCCTCGACGATTGTCTTCATCAGACCATCATGTCTCAGCATGTGGCCTATAAGGTTGTTCCGTCTTCTTGTTGAGGTTTTCATGAGGCTTCTCTTCTCTCCTACTCTTCTTAGGACTTCCTCGTTACTAACTCGGTCGATCCATTTGATCTTCATCGTTCTCCTGTTGCACTACATTTCGAAGGCCTCTATCCTTGCTTTCTCCACTGCGGTCATTGTCCATGCCTCACTTCCGTATAGGAGGATACTCCGAATGTACCTAGGTTCTTATAAATTGTTTGTTTACTTCCAAATTTAAGTTTCCCGCTGTAAGCAGGTCTCTCTTTTGGTGGAATGCTCTCCTCGCTTGAGCTATTCTGCTGATAATTTCTTTCTTACTTCTCCCGTCACTAGTTATCTTGCTTTCCAAATAACCGAATAATGCATTATGTTGAAGCAAACAAATTGCACTAATCTATGGTAAAATTTATGAGTAAATTAATTCTAAGGAAACAGGTTAACCGGATGAAAAATATGGAGCATGTTTCTGTATGGGAGCGAAGCTTGGACGTTGACAGTAACTGAGAAGTCATGAGTGAAAGCATTGAAAATGCGGTGCGTCTGAAGAATGATGAACACAAAATGCATTGATCAAGAAAGAGTAATAAGGAATGACTAAGATGAGTGGGAGAAAAGGGAAACAAGGAATAATTTCATCATCTTAATCAGCGTTCTAAATACCGGAAAAGACGAGACGACTTAGTTGGTCACATTATGAGGAATGGTAGCCTGATGAAAATAATCGTAGAGGTTCAGGTGGAAGGGAAGAAGGACGAAGGGCAACGGGCGGCGGCGAATGAGTAACATGGGAGAGGCTATAAATCATACAAGAGATAAATGCGTTACTATGAAAAGGCTAGCGGATGGGAGGGAGAAATTGAGAGCTTTGTCAAACCAATTTTAGGATTTTTGACTGATAACGGTGATGAAATTAATCCTGGGCTTCATTTGAAAAAAATTATGACAATAGTACAGTTGAAGCAAATGATCAATCAAATGAAATTTAACCAATGAGTGAACCCGAAGCCTGGTTGAGGTAGGCTAGGGTAGAACTCACCTCAGACTCAGCCAGTGGGATGTAAATTTTCACACATTCAGGATAGGGAGACAATTTCCTTTCCCTGGCCCGCATCACGCGTCAAGAGTTTTGATTCGGGGTACCCCCTGAGGGTACACTCTACCCTCTAGATTACTATGCTCCCAGTTAGAATTTAAAAAAAAACTCAAATATTTAAAATGAAAAAGTAGCCACTCGTATCTCGAATGCAAAAGGAATTACTAATGCATTTTGAATGGTTATTAGAATATTAAGATACATTAAATTCATACCAATGAATGATTATGTGAGATATAGCTTGATTACTTTAGTTATAACATGGTTATACTTAAATTAATAGTATGGTTACCTATTTTTCCGGTTTTGCAGTGAATACCGTCGAAAAGGAACCCCTGAAATAATCAAACGTAAGGCGAGTATTCAATCTCTTATTGAGTCTTGAACATTGCTGCCATTGAAGCTAACATTGCTACCTAACTACCCATACTCATCAGTCAGTACATGTCAAAGCTGAAGCTCTTCGACGAGTTTTGCGATAGTTCAACACTTTTCGGAAGAATCAATTGAGGCGACTTTATCATTGAGACTGCTACTCACCTCAAACGGATTCCTCATGCTCGCAAATGACTGAGCGTGTGGTACAGAGGACGCGAAGCTGTACTCTGCCCGCAGTATCCGGTTGTTGCTTATATGGCGATTTTTCTTAGCAATTGGATGTTTAAATAAAACCACCCTCGTTGATTGTTGTAAAGAGAATATTCTAAGTTAAAAATTATTATTTAAAGGGTCCAGTTCTAGTGGAATAGCCTCTTAAACTTGTACTTAGAATTTTAGTTTTAAGGTTTTCGCAGTGATTAGATGCACTATTATAATCCATTTTCGGGTGTACGTCTGCGTGCTTAATATTGGTCTCAACGTTCCATTCCACTTACTGGGAACATCGTCAGGAGAATGAAAATATAAACATCTATCGTACCGTTGGAAAAACTGGTCCATTGTTGTCAAGGTATTTAAAAAAGTAAATAAAAATAAAATAAAATCCAACTTCTTTAAAACATCTACTATAAAAAAGGAAGGTGAAAAGTGGAATATTGTTATCAAATTTTCGAAATATATCTCTTCCACACATGGCTTAAATTATATCCATCAGCCCTGTTAAAATTCATAGGTCGTTTAGAAATTTCTATCACCTCTCTAATAAGCCGTGGATAATATGCAGATTTTCTTGCAATGGCTTTGGCCTCATCCAGGAGGGTCTTGTGTCCTGGCCCCGACATAAAATGATCGGCGACAGCTGAAGTTTCCCGTTGCCTTGCCTTCAGCGCCCTTTCATGCTCTTTCAGCCTTGTCACTATCTTCCGTTTGGTCTGTCCGATGTAACTAGACCCACATGAACACGGAATCTCATATATACCTTCCATTTGTAATGGGGGAATAGCATCAATGACGGATGGAAGTAGGTCTATGATCTTCCTCAACGTGCCAAACCTGGTTTCCTTATTGTTGTGCTAAGAATATTATTTTTCAGTTTCAGAGGGGTTCGCTCTTTAAAAATGTGGGTACCTATCGGTTAAAATGTTTTTCCATTTCTAATGAAGACGTAACAGCCATCACCGATATTACTCTCTTTAATTCTAAAATAGCACAATTAAAATTTATTTAACAACAGTTTCAATCGTAATTCATCAATGTACATATTATATGGACGGAAGTGAATTATTTGTCCCGGTATTGAAGCAATGTGGGGAAGCATGAACTGCCGATCTTTTTCCCTTTTCCCAGTATCCGGTGATTCGCTCCTGGTCGATATGACTTGATTTTCTTTTTTCCCGGGTCAGATGTGGCTTGGGCGGCCTCTCTGCTTCAAACCAAATTGCTCTCGCACGCAAATATAATCACTTACAAGGCATTTTGTGTGCATTTTTAGAACATAAATTAAATCAGCAGGAGGAGAAAAATGTAACATAAATAAGCTCTAGAAAGTTTTAGGCTACCTATATTTGAATGTAAATTCTTGAGGTTAATGTCGTTTATAAGAAAAACTTATTTGCCTACGCTTAGGAATTGTATTGTATTTTAAAATTAATTTTTTAAGCTTGGCCACTTTTTTATTCATTACTTCTCATCTTTTCGTATATCAAGCCTTGATAATGGAAAATTAATTTCCAAAAAGTTGAAAAATATTCCTTAGACTCAAAATTTTCTTTGTAAATATAAATCATGAACAAAAGAAACCTGTTTTAGGCTGCATAAATTCGAACATTAATAATATGGGAATGAAAGAAAATTATTAATACCTAAATTCCTTATTTTGAATAAAAATATATTTTATGCATCGTGAGTGCAATTTTACTAAATTTAAAAAGTTCCGATTTAAGAGTATGCTTCGATAAGTGCATTTGGTGCATTTCGTTATATCCCACATATTAGGGGACATCCAAATCGTACCCCTTTCTCTCTCCAATAAAGACTGGTTTCAGCTGGAAATGACGTCCCTCCACCGCGTCCCGAAATGCGTGGGATCGCGGATTGGTTCAGGAGGCACGGAAAGGTTAGATTTCCCAGAGAGGAAGAGGGAATTCCCGGGGGCCTACAAGCAAGGGCCCTAGGCTGGGAATGAGGCAATATAAGCGAATGAATAACGCACTGCGCTGGAAGTGGGTCCGCTCCTTGGAGATTACGGCCCCTATTTCATTACGTCTTACTCCTTTCCTGCTTACTCCCGATGAGTTAGTACCTGAGCTCTTACTCTCTATCGGTTTGAGCGAAAGAGGGGAAAAGTGGCGTGTCCCGAATTTTACGTCCGCGCTCAATCGCGTAGCCAACGCGATGGCATGGAATATGGGAATGTAATTCGTTTAGAGTTATGACTCTGGGCAGGGAATATGTGAATAAACGATTACTCATTTATGCTCTGAGGTTACCAGTAAGAGCTAAAGAGATAAAATTCGTATATTCTCCTCAAAATCAAATGATTAACCCATAAACAAATGAAATAAAACAAAATATGAAAAATATAATTTTAAAATTACTTCTGTAAAATCCGAAAAAGGCTACTCGGGCTTCCAGCCGGGTTGTCTCCCTCCATTCTGCCGACGTTTCGGAACACGAGTCGGGTTCCACCCCCAGGGCTCAGATTTTACTTCTGTAAAAGTTTAAAAGTTAATAAATCATAGCGAACGCTTTCACAGAGGAGGGTATACTAGAGCACTAGATGCATTTGGAAGTGTTGTCGTAATAACAATACGGGTCGAACGGAAACAAAATTCAGTGGAAATATTCTAATGTCTTTTTTAGATAAGAAAAGAAAACTTAAATGAGTTTATTCAAGGCTTGAGGAATTTGAAGTGATTCGAGGACGTAATTTCTTCGGCAATGTAAGATATATTCATCCCTGCGTAAATCAACGAAGAAGCTTAGGCGGGCGGTAATTGGTAGAGAAATGTTAGGTAATTGCACTCATTTTGGTCAACATATTATAAGGACATTCCTGTTGATATTTGATGGAGAAAAGTGTGCATCACTTTTATAGAGAAGCAAGTGTAAACTTGTAGTATTAGCTTTACTAAGGGCCACTTTTAAGATTTGTAGTTAAAATTTTGCGAAGTGTAAAAAAAGCATTTAAAGACTGATTTCAGGTAAGGCCACTAGTTAAACTTAACATTATTCTGAGCTACCTACCCTAATTTTTGCTTTCAAATTTCCCATCGCTTAATTAAGCTATATAACCTTCCTATTAACGCTGACTAGACATTATAAAATCGACCATTAAGGTCAATAACTTAAAAGTTCTGTAAAAGCGCAAATCAGGGAATATACGCGCAAGCTTGTAATAAGTTTTGAACGCTCTCAATTTAGTAATACATCTATTATTTGGGTCGGTATTTTTGTTCAAATTCAATTTGAAGTATGATTCATTATGAGAGCGAGACTTAAACGTTGAAAGATGCATAGAAATCAAAAGTGGGAGAATTCTAAATGTGAAGCTACCAAAGAATGATGAAGATGAATTGGATCGACTGAGTATGCAATGAAGAAGATCTGAGAAGAGTGGGAGAAAAGACATGTCCTGTTAAAACCCCAAGGAGAAGACAGGACGACTTAGTTGGCCTCATAACAAGGCATGATGGCCTGATGAGGACAATCGTAGAAGGACAGGTGGAAGGGAAGAAGGGCAACGGACGGCCCCGAATGATTGCTTTGTTTAGGTCATAAAAGACGTAAAAGAAAAGAAATATGTCACTATGAAAATAATTGTGGGTAAGAGAGCGGAATGGGGAGCTGCATCAAACCCTATCTTAGGATTGAAGGATAAATTAATGACGTTTATTGTGCAACTTGTTTTATGGGTGAATAATTTCCTTAGAATTAAAATGATGGAGTGGTCATTTTGACTGTAGTAGAGATTTCAAAAGGCTACCCCCGTCTTATTTTTTACTGAGAAAAATTTCTTTTGTGGATAGTATTCCGCATAGTCATGAAGTCATTTTTTCATTACAAATATTTCTGGAAGGTGCCATTAGTTTCTTGTTTAGTATAGACCAGAACATCACCAAAAAACATAACTTCCACTTGCCAATCACCACCAATAATTAATGGTTAATTTAACCTTAGGTGGTGAACTTATCAATGGTGAAATAATTAACTCATGGTTCCAAAAAGACCATTTCGTAAGCTATTTAAGGTAGACACGATATTTCATTCCAGCTCGTAATCTCAGAAGCATTCACACAATTATTTTCCTTATTTCCCATCGCCCACAGTTTTTCCAGCGCTTCAATGCCCGTACCGGAATTAGATAAATGTCAAATTAGGTGAAAAAATGTTTATACTTATCCTGTCAGTAAAATATTTTAACATATGTGTCATTCAAAACTATGAGGATAAAATGTTTATGACAAATTACGACTTGTATTCATTTAGCCTTTATTATGATAATTACAAATTGTGCGCGAATATGCCTGTTAAAAACATTGATGTTTTTAAAAATTCATATCCTGCTCTCCAATCTTCCCTTTTGCCTCGTTAATATTCTCTCGCTGATCAAAAACTGCAGTTTCAATTTGCGGCGCCAAGGTATATAATTTCTCCCTCCGTCACGATGATAATATTTCATCGTAGGCCTTATTTTTTTAAGTTTCACATTAAAACGGAGACATAACCTTTTTTATTTGCAGATTACGATGGAGGATGAAAACAAAATTTAATCTTTCAGGTCCTTCGTAATAATTCACTCTTCCATACAAAATTTTCATACCGTGGGTGAGGGTCACATCATTTTGCATATTTGTTTCATAACTTGAAACCGTTTTATCACTTATTTTTCACATGTAATAGTAGAGGGCATGGCTTTGTGAAAATCCTTTACCGTAGGAGTTGACGGAGTAAAAGCTTTGCTTTGTCAGCATGGTGATTTATTTTGTCAGGCCATGGTTTTGTTACAGCGTAATATTTTCAAGGTGTTCGAAATTAAAACCCTTCCTGAAATAAAACCCACCTCGAAAATTTGACGCTGTGACGAAACCATGGTTGGACAAAATAAATCTCCACGTGGAAAAAGCTTTGTTCTTTCAATACCCAGGTTTTTTGACTCAATTTAAATACATTCTCAGTTTTTGCTGGAAATAATCACTTTTAGTAACTATATTGGAATCGATACAGGCGCTCGTACCTTTGAGGCTGTGTAAAGCTCCGAATTATTTGCACTTAAAAGAATACTTAAAAATATATGGAGTAAAAATATACCCACATTAATATTATTATTATTATTATTGTAATCATCATCATCCTTATTAATCCCAGTGGTATTCTCTGTTCATTTAGTTTATTTTATGCTGAATAAAGGAAAAATGTCATTCATAAACGATTTTTTGTAATTGGATTATTCGAAACACCTACTAATCAGAGGCATTAATTGGACAATCCTGCGCCCAGATGCTTTCCCAGGACACTAAAAGTCTTCTTAAGTCTCAGCTT
The DNA here is from genome assembly GCF_921293095.1 of Ischnura elegans. Classification (NCBI taxonomy): domain Eukaryota; kingdom Metazoa; phylum Arthropoda; class Insecta; order Odonata; family Coenagrionidae; genus Ischnura; species Ischnura elegans. Next base: position 94,250,521 of record NC_060252.1, read on the forward strand.
CCATGTCCTCGTATATCTACCGCTATACGTTTAATGGCCTCCGAACCCATGGTACGATAAAAACGCTGCTTCACTGAAAACCGGTCGTTATAAACGGATTTCATATTTCGGAGTAGTTTACGGCCATAGTCCAGCTTTGCGTCAGACTGTAATCGATCAATTTAAATGCTGGAAATTTCTCTGTAAATTTGGAAAAATTCATGGAATAATATGATATGTATTTTTATTCAGTGATTTAAAGTGTTATGCTGGAGCTCAACAGCAGGGAATACAATTTTGATTGATGAGCAAATAACTGATATTCGCATTCAAATTCACGGAATGGCTTATTCAGAAATGTTCTTCGTTTAATCCGGGTGATATTAGGATCAGCGTGAGGGAATTCTAAAAATTTGGGTCGATAATGTTCTACTTTTTGGCGAAAGCATTATGGAAACGTAAAGGCCAAGAAAAGTATTCATCAATTTTCCTATCGGGAGACTCGGGCTCGAATCTCGGCTAAGTAAACTGACTTTTTAATGGTGAATCCGACTGTTAGATTATAAAATAATAATAATTAATATTATTTTTTTTTCTTTTCTTGACCTTATTTAATATGTAATATGGTATTTCCTGGAGTATAGGTCATTTAAATGACCTATACTCCAGGAAATACCATATTATATGATTATAAAATATTGATTTCAAGGCCCGTATTTAGGTTTCTTTTAGAATATTTTTCTTATCGTTGTAAATATTTCATCATCATCATCATCAGTGATTACTGTCCTTAGACAGGTTTCCACTGGACTTCTCTCCATCTTTCTCTATCCTGAGCATCCTCCTTTAGGTCTTTGTATTTTCTTCCTCTTCTTATATCATCCAACATTCCCATCCTCCTTCTTCCTCTTCCTCTCTTTCCTTCTATCTTCCCTTCTATTATTCTCCGTTCCAAACAATTCCTTCTTAATATATGCCCTAACCAACTTGCCTTCCTCTTATGAATCATATGTATTAATTTTCTTTCCTCGCCTATTCTTCTTAGAACTTCCTCATTCTTCACTCTGTCAGTCCACTTCACTTTCAACATTCGTCTCCATACCCACATTTCAAAACTTTCTAAATATCTCTCCTCCTTCTTTTTAACAGTCCATGATTCACATCCGTACAACACTACACTCCACACAAAACATTTCATAAACCTCTTCCTCATCTCTATTGGAATTCTTTTTGCTAATATTTACTCTCGTCATAATTTATTTAAAACATCAAAAGTTAAACTAATTTAGCACTGAAATGAATATTATATTTGCATGATATTCAATGGTTTATGCGCAGAATGTGATGATCTAATTTCTTTCTTTTGCTCTTCTGGGTCACACCGGAGTATAAAATTGACATAAATTCATTGACTCGCCTTTGCCGTTATGACAAGTGGGTTCACCTGAAAGGGCAATTTCAAAGCCAGCTACACGGATAAATAACGTGACAAGTCCGTAATCAAAGATTAAATGTCTGAAACTGTAAAACTGCCTTGACATTTTTAGCAAACGCTTCCGGCGTTGCTCTGGAGACTTTTTTTTGGGCTAGAATAATTGATTTTCCACGAAAAGAGACAAAATTGGACCCGTCGCGTCGTTCGGAATGAAAATTTCTCTAAAATACAAACACAACGGCAGCTCTGATCTTTATTTCATTACTTTCGGTAATGAATTTTCTGCTTGTGTTTCGTTCGCCTAAAAATACGTGTTGAGGTTCTTGTGTAAGAGTAAATTTAGCTAGCTATTTACTCTTCCCGCGCCGGTTGAATTAATGAGAATGGCAACTAATGCTCCCATATAGTTAGGCGTTAAATGATACATTATACCGACTCGGGGTGAAATTTAGAACTGTGTATGGTCTAGATGATCTAAGGATCAATGTGAGGAAATACTGAGAATTTGATGATTTTAACTTCACTGATATTTGCTGGCCAAATTGGTTATACACATTAAAATATGTACGGACTTCGTGATGGACAATGATTCATTTGTAATATTTCTAACCCTGCCGCGTGAATAGCTGTGAAATATGAAATTGCCATGAGAATAAATTCCCCTGGATCGGGAATTGAATCACGGACCTATGGCTTTCCGGGCCAATGCGCTGACCACTACGCTATCAAGGTTCTTCAATTCCTATGGCAATTATACCGAGGCTCATGGTACTAGGTTTTAGGACCTCGCGGTCCATCAAGGATGGCGACTTCCAAGAAGCCACAACCGGTTGAGAGCCTGAGTTGAGGAATTTTTTCTCATGGCAATTAATGATTCATTTATTACAATAATTTAAATATTTGCTGAGATTCGTTTCAAAACATTACGCCAGTTGATCGTGGTCTAGTTTACCCGCATCGTATTGTTTCAGTCAACCAACCGTTATCTCTTCAATTCCATATATTCTAGTTGGTTTAAATAATCAATCTTAAAATTTCTGTTTTAAAAGTATAATAACCTTGACTACAGCATTTTAAATGCCTCTATAAAGCCGTACGATAAGCTACGACGTGGATTTCTGAAATTTAATACATTAGAAAAAAGTTTTTGGCAAACCTTTTTCAATTTGTAAATTTCTAATTCAGAGTTTGTTATAGTATGCATATCTGTAAATGTGTTTACGGTTTATAAATTCGAGGCAAATTCATAAAATAAGGGCCGTTTGGTCACAGGAAACAATATACTCATATGAAACGCATATTATTGGCACTTTTGGCTAGCGAAAAACCTACTACATTTCTCTACATAATCGCCGTACATTTCTAAGCATTTTTCTTATCGCTGCCAAAGCTTCTTTAACCCCTCTACATAGAAGCACGCCACCTGAGAGTTAAACCAATTGAAAATGCCGTCGGCGGCGCTGACTCCATGGGGGCTGAGGGGGCCCGAGCCCCCTCAAAAATTCGTTATGGGCGTGAGGAAAAAATGTGTCAGGCTTTTCGATTTTCCCCGGAGCGTCCAAATTCGAGTTATCAGGGTTCTAATGTTGATCATATGACTCTTCTAAAATTCTTAAAAAACTTTAAACTCACTACTTATAAAATTTCCCGGGGCAAGATCGCCGGTTTGGGACCCCCCAATATTTTTGGTAAGTCGGCATCCCTGAATGCCGTTATTGATTTCCTCTTCGGTTTCGGAATGTTGTCCACCGATCCACTGTTTCAAGCGCAAGAAGAGGAAGTAGACGCTAGGTGCTTGGTAAGGACTGTGCGGTGAGTGGTCAAAGAGTTCCCAACGAAAATCTTGAATTCATTGATTGGTTTTGACGGCAGTTTGAGTCTTTCGCTTAGTTCAATTGATTCAACTCTCAGGCGGCGAGCTTCCATGCAGAGAGGTTAAAGAAGTTGGTGCTGCGGTACGAAAATTGCTTAGAAGTGTACAACGGCGATTACTTAGAGAAGAGAAGTAGGTTTGTAGCCAACTAAAACTGCCAATAAAATGTTTCATGTGAGTTCATATTTTCCTGTGACCAAACGGCCCTTTATGAATATGCCTCGAATTTATAAACCGTAAACACATTTACAGATATGTTCATTCACAAAATCTAAATTAGAAATTTACAAATTGAAAAAGCTTTGCCAAAAACTTCTTCCTAATGTATTAAATTTCAGAAATTCACGTCGTACCTTATCATACGGCTGTATAGAGGTATTTGAGTCTTTATTGGTATACATACTGCAGTCGTGATTATTATATTTTTAAAACAGAAATTTTAAGATTGATCATTTAAACTAACTAGAAGATATGGAATTGAAGAGATAACGGTTGGTTCACTTGAACAATACGATGCGGGTAAACTAGACCACGATAAGTGGACATTACAAGCGGATTATATGGAGAAGAGAAGTAGGTTTGTACCCAACTAAAACTGCCAATAAAATGTGTTTCATGTGAGTACATTTTATTCTGTGACCAAACGGCCTTTACTTTATGAATATGCATCGTATATCAATCGATTTTTTTGGAACGGGTAGGAATGCAAAATCTTTCCCCCACGTATATTAGCGTAAAATTTAGATTGGAAAGGCATGTATTGGTGAAAATTTTGATTTAATTTTTTCGGAAAATATTTATTTATTAATAAAAACATACTTGAGCGATTGCAACCAATTACTGACGTGCTGTTGCGGTTTTTCCCGTGGATCGAAACTTTTTGCCAGCAGGCATTTCAGAAAAAACTCCGTCCTGAACTTGGATGGTTAGATGGTTATTCAGTGTATTCGAATTAAAATGACCACGTTCGGGCAGCTATATGATCTTCAATTGAATCATTGAATGTGTCATACATTGCTCTAGGTAACTGCGATGATGCAATGATAATGAATCGTTTTCGTGGAAGTGAGACCTTTACCTTAGCCGTTATTCGAACGTCACAGGCGGTCACCTATTCACCTTGCAAGCTATGCCCAAATCTCGATTGATCTGTGAATTCATTATATAGATGACTGACGAAGGAATCTATGGTGAGGTTTTTTTTATAAAGAGCACACATTTTAGGATATAGGCAGAAGGTAATGTGCCAATATCATAAATTTTTGGGCTAAGAAGCTAGGTCTACATGATTCTCTACGGGGCAGGTTAAGCAGGATACGGAATCAGAATTATGATTACATTATACAGCATTAGAAATGTGATCCTCCGAGTGTGGCCTTGGAATAGCATACAACAATAGAGAAAATGAAAGTTTTTCACAAGCATCTGCCGAAGCAGTGGCGCCGCGAGGGGGGATTTTGGGGGATAAACCCCCCCCCATAGAGCAAACAGAAATTTTTAAGTTAAATCTATTTTACTTAATTGGATTAAAATGCTAATAGGATAGTATGAGAATTAATAAAATATCCCTCAGAAGGTCGTAAAAATCTTCATTATGAACCATTTGTCTTAAAATTTTCCGGGGGAATGCCTCCGCACCTCCCGCTTACCCTGGCGGGTATGCAATACCCCCAAGCCCCCCAGTATTACTTGCGCCTGAAACCACCCCTAGCCTTAATTCCTAGCTGCGTCCCTTTGTGGAAGTGATCATTTTTGAATTGATAGGGGGAAGGTGATTTCAGGTGTCACTTCCTTTTAGCTTATTGCTTTATCATTTGCAAATAACGTTTAAAAAAATAAATAGATCGCTTATTGATCCCCAACGTGAAAGCGCTTCACATTGTTGCTCATTAATTACAGTCACGCGAGGGAGATCGAATTAGGTGTCGTGTCGTCCACAGCAGCCACGATATATTGGTGAGACAAGTTGACACTTCTGCAGCGTTAAATATTCATTAACGAGACCCATGCATGTGATTAGCTGGGATTTATTTGCCACCATAATTCCACGTCATAAATATTTATTAGTCAAACAGAAAAATAAGGTTGACAAATACTCAAATGATTAGTCTCATTGTTATTCTGAAAAACGGTTTGGCATTAAGTAATTTTACTCACGTATAAATAAAGAAACAAGGTTTTTATTAGTAAGAGATGAGAACATTACATAATGACTAAAATAGTTTGAATATTTACGGTAACAATTAATTATAACAGAGGTTAAACTCTTTAAGAAAAGTAAGGCTGGCCAAGGTTATAATATACTCAATAACTCATCCTGTTATTCTGTCTCACTTTGATTTGAGGCTATTACCCACGTGTAAAAATGAGGAAAACTTTCTTTTGCTGAAGTAGGATCTGGATAATTTCATAACCTAAGTTGCATAAACTTTTAATCAAGTTGATTCTTTTGACAGGGGCTAGCGGCTACATTTCCACATCATGCATATTATTTAGTTAAAAAGAAAAATGTGAATGATAAGATTTAAAACGGAAAACCTGTCTATTATTCTGAAAGGGTTTGCATTAAGTCATTGAATACTTAGAGACAAATGAAGAAACCGAGATTATGTTGAAAGGAAGGAATGAAAATATTAGGTCACTTTAATTCTATAATTTCCAGGATCACCTACTTTCGGTTGAACTAAATTGATTGCAATTACGTAGAACCAGTCACTTCTGGCATTTAAGTTAGCGGAAGGCGATTATTCAAAGTATGTCTGTCTATTTCTACAGGCACGTTGCCGCTTCTTTCACAATATATTTAATACATTTTAGCAGTTAATACTCCTAAGAGGAAGAACTGTAAGTCTAGTGAAAAAGGCAGGAGTATGCACTCACAGTTATTATAGGAACGTCAATGTCATCTTTTTTTTAGGAACTACATGTGATATGGCCATATAATGGCGGCCTTTTGTAATCTCCTCTCTCCAAGAAATTAATCGGTATTTTTATTGGTTAAGGGTTGATTAAATTAGTTGCGGGTGTGTAGTGGACACTTATTTGAAAGGAAATAAAAATATATAATAATAAATGGATAAATAGAATAATAAAAAATGGGTGAAAATCCACATAAACAAAATTTGGACATGAAAAAGAAGCCTCAAGCCGGATGCTCCCCCTTTGTTTTACTTCTGATTTTGCCTTTGGGCCACATTCTGCACTCCATATTTGTAAAGAGCGTTACAACAATTGGTTTCGCTAGGCACCTGGAAATAAAAAGACAGAGAACGTGTGTACGTACGATATCCCTTTGCAGAACGTAGTGTACGTATTTTCCCGTGGAAACGGAAGAGAAGGATAAAAAAAAGAGCCCTGCAGGAATAGTTGGGACGGTGGGGCCAGTGGCAACAAATCCAATTTGGCCTGTTTCCCTTTGGCGTACTTCGATCTTTAATCTGGCCACTTATCACGCCACTCCCTCACGAAGCCTTTTTTTTCTTTTTTCCTTCATGGCTACAGCAGGGAATTCGTTCTTATCCCAAACAGTTTCGTTTAAACTTGATTGGTGAACAGTTTCCTCTGACAGTCCAAGGTGACGTAGCCAACATTAATTTACTAACCAACCTTGCCTCGTTTTCCTGCAACGAAGAAGGTAATGCACTGAATGTAGCCGAAAGTACCCACTTATATGAAGTAATACGTGCATTTAAATGGGAATTACAGTGGGAAACATTCTACGCGCAAATTAATACGCTAATAAACTTAATTGTGTCCCGCATATCTCGTGTTCTAACTCAGCAAACGTTAAGTAATTTTTTTAATTTACCACCAACCCTACAGATTTCTTTTTCAGACCAACTATGGGGAACTCATTATTATTATTACATATTGCTGCAAGTAGGCTATTGCCTGGTGGCAGCATTACAATTGCACTCATTAATAACAAGTCTAGCAGCAATGCTAGAAGCAGAGAAGATACTTATTGTACAAAATAACACATTTATTCTAATATCATACAGCTAAGAATTGAACATTGACCCATATAACCCAATTTAAAGCACTGCATAAATATTTGTGGTAGTACATTGGTGAAGCTAGGATTCTTTAAGCTTGTAGTGGTAAAAGTTTTAGATGAAGAAATGAAAAAGTGAGGTGCTGTTTTGCACTCGTCCGGCAACACGTTGAATATTCCGCGCGCATATGGGATCCGACTCAGAAAGACTTAATCCGAGAAGTTAATAAAATGCAGGGGAAAGGTTCTCCTTAAACTGCTACGGACGGCCAACAATCGCTACACGGATGTTAAACTGATTATCTTGGAAGGCTCTTCTGAGAAATTCATCATGCATCATAAAAGTTGCACTTTAGCCATACTTGAATTTTTGGAATGCTTGGGAAATGATACCTCATTCTTCCGCTGTAAGCAGCCTTTCTTAGTTCTTCTATCGCTAGTTATTTTGCTTCCCAGATAACAAAGTTCTTTCGTAAGAGGAAGGTAATGTAAAGAAAAAAAGAAAAATGAGAGCGCAGCGAAGTTTTGTGATAAGATAGTGAAGAAATATGAATTTTTTTATCTTTAAACCTCGGCCCAACTCCCTTGATAAAAATGCAGTAAAGGAAATTTTCTCTGAGCTTAATAAGATGAAAAAATGATAAAGTTTAGAAATTTTTACTCAAAACATATTAAGAATGCATAGGGATGTTTAGAGCTTGTAGTTGAGACACGAAATAAGGGTAGTATTTAAACTACCAGAGACTGCGGTAATAATGTCTAAAAGAGATTCAAAAGATAATGTATATAACCGGGAGAAAAAATATTTTAATAAAATACAATTATTCTATAAATTGGTATTCATTTTCAATTTCTCCAAGTAAAGCATTATTCAAATGTAATGAAGTTTTTTTCTGAGCTTTGTACAGTCATTAGAAATGGATATTATTACAAAAGATGAGCTGGGAAATACATTGAGAGATGGAAGCGGAATTTTTGTTGATGGAATGGACACAAGTCAATTAATGCGAATAATTCTGGGGTTTTCAGATTCACTGTAAAATTATGACGTGAATGTTGAACAAGAAATGTGTAAGGGCTGTTTTACACGGAACATACCATAGCGCAATATGACGTATGTGCGAAGGCGTAATCAAGATTGCGTCGTGTATAGCGGTGAATTGCTAGAATACATGCGAGACGCCAAAATAGCCCCTGTTCTCAATCCGAGTTCGTATTCTCGCAATTTCAACAATATTTTCCGATAGATGTTGCAGTAATGACAATCGGAAAAAGCTGAGTGACACTAAGTGCAAGTAATACGGTATTAATGGAATTAGGGGAATCGCAGCAACACATGTTTACACAAAACAGACCAGCGAGTCCACAACGTTGTGCACTGAATTTCGTTTGTTCCTTGTTTTAACAAGTAACTCGCGCACTCAAAAGATGACGAAATTTCGTGAATGAATGCTTGATTGCGATTAGATTGCGATTGAGAGTGTAAATCGGCAATGCGTTCATGTATGCGATTATAATCGTATCATATGCGATAAAAAGCAAATAAAAATGGTTGTTTCAAAGTTTTTTAAAGTTTTTTTTTTCTATTTTTACCCACATCTTTTCAACCCCAGTCAAGTTTGTCTCTCTCATGACCCTGATAGCCTTAAAGCGTCAGTTTTTTCAATCAGAAGCTGATAACATTAGTAAAAGTCCCTAGAAAAGCGATAATTTTAGATACGGGGTTGTTTTCCCTTAATTAGAGGTTGCTCGTAAAAATGGTAGGTGATAGAAAAAAACGAAGGTCGTTTTCGGATTCAGCGACCCAAAATTAGCTAGAAACACCCTAAATCGTAGCTGGGCATTTTTTTAACTTTTTTTTATGCAGAACAGTGTTATTATTGCACGCAAGATTGAGAAATGAATGCAATTCTTACCTGCGTAATGATGTTTCCAGTGTAAAACGGCCTTAAGAAAGGGTTAAAAATTTCGTCCCGAGTAGGAGTTGGTCCTGTAGCTCTCATATTTCCTTATTCCAATGCCAACCACCACCCAACCCTCTTCCACGCCTCATAAATATAAAACCGCCATCTGACTCGCCTCCTCTCCACCGATATCCCTTTCCCCCTCCCTTCATAACCCCTCCCTCCCACCCCTCATCCCCTTTCGCCACACCCACGCCTCCTAGCAGTTTCCGCGACTCAAATATAGAACGTCGGAAATTGAGTCGGGGTGCGAGGAAACATTAATGAATCCTCCCTCCATCCATCCCCACACGTGACCAGAATCTCTCACTCTCCCTTACCTCGCCTCCGTTTTATTTTATTTACTCCTTTATCCTCTCTCGAAGGAATGAATAAATATATCGAGCCGGATGGGAAAGATCGCGCTGAAATCTCGAAAGATATTTCTTTTCTACTGGTCCATCGAGCATCCAAGTCTTTGGGATTGGTTCTATTCTTGCGCGGATTGCCGCAAAATTCGACCGATCGAATCAAATTTGTCAAACTCTTCTATCACGTAGCATTTCCATGCATAAGTAATTACACATGCTTAGGCACCCTTGATAACTTCTTCCGTGCACATACTAGGGGCCTTGATCAATTTTTGATGAGTTTATTTTATGGAAAAATGAGTTCAATATTATCTTAGGAAAACAGTCAACAAATCTGTAGGAAAAATGAAAGATAAGAATACTTTGTAACTCCACTTAAATATTTAATACACAATCTTGGTTTCGAAGTCACATCATCATCTGGTACAGAGGTACTGAGGGCAGAGAATACTACCCTCTCCCCCTCACAATGAGAAGGAGAATACTGCATTTGTGCCAGATATTTTTTTTTATGATTTCCTTTATTAGCATATACAAAATTGGTCCTTGTAAGGCTTGTCAGAAGGTTCCATTTATCCTACATAGTGGTAACATTGAAAACATAGCATTTATATTACATTAAAGTTACAACTTCATGACCAAAAAAAATAACGTGGCACAAAAAGCTTCAGGAGCTTTGAAACAAAAATATGAGAATTTAATATAATTTGTACATTTACGATTAAATTAAGGAAATAATAAGTTTACAGTTTCACATTTTAACCATTCCTCCACTTTTCTTTTATTGTCGGCCAAGGATTTTAGATTACATAGAGCCTTTGTCATACAATTGTAGGTATGACGTACAACATAATTCAGCAATCTTTTACCATACACAATATGGTAAAGATACGTTTTCAACAAAGGAATTTTACGTTTATCCATAGAATATGTATTATTAAATTTAATTTTGTGCTCTTTTTTGAAATCTTTCTCTATAATAATGAGCCAATTCAGCATTTTATTCACAGTTTTATTCACATAATTTTGTAGTCGTACCACGTCGAAACCTAGGTCTTACATTGTATATTTATGAGGAATTAAAAAAGTATTCTTCACTTTTCATTGTGTTACGTAGATCCCATATAGTCACTCCTGAAACAACTAATTGTAAGCAAAATGTTCGCTGCATGGCGTTATAATCCATATATTTTTAAACGCCATGTTTAGCTTTTTTTATCTATACTTTTAGCCATTTTTTCCAAATATAATATTTTATATTGGCTGTTTAGCACTAAATATTTCCAGAAGTTGAAAAAATAAGTGTTGCATATTTATAATGTGGCAAATAAGTTTTTTAAACTTTTTATACTTATTGGCGAAACAAATAGAGACTTCAACATGCGTGTTGATGGGAATAAGATATGACTATGGTGCTAGAATGAGTGGATGTTTACTTATCAATTATCTAGCAGTACCACTTTTCCCATGAGAGCAATGAGTAGTTTCATAACGAACTAAATTGGATTTGATGATTTTGTTAAAATGTACCTTGAACTTTGTATGATTTTATTCTGTTATCCATTTATATAAAAAACAAATTTACCTAAGAAATCTTTCAATTTTGCTAAGTTGCACACATGTTCATTTCTAATATATTTTTTAATCTTATTTATTGAGAGGAGGTAAAGGTGAAAAGTACTGTAGAGAAATATGTTTTGTCTCAAAGTAAATTGAACTACAATTATTCCCTAGGAATATTAGAAACCATAAAATAATTAGACTGTTGATGATTCATCTCAGCTGATTCGTCAAATTTCTAATTCAAATTGTCCTATTTCTTCTTTACCTAAGCAGATAGTCGTAAAAATTATGCTTTAGAGAGATACAGTGTGAAGGTAGTATATTTGTAATGGGCCTTTTATTTCATAATTTATTTATTCATTGAGTTTAAAACTCCCCCAACTTTACCATTAAATTAATTTATTAAATTTACGAGTATCGTTCATATTAAATTTAAAGCAACTTTTCTCGCCCTTCCTTTCGGAATATGATGTATTCCCTTCTCAGGGTAAAAATAAACAAAAAATAGAAAAAAATGCTAGCAATAAAGAATATTTTTGGACACAACACTGCGTATCACACAAAACTATATAAAAACTAAGTCCAGTTTTATTACCATAGAAATACTAAAACAGTGATTTTAAACTTTATTCAAAATTAAAAAGAAAGCTGATTCATCGATGGTTTTGCGTTTAAATAATAATTAGGAAATATTGAGAATTATGAATGATAGGAAAGAATTTTTGAGGCAAAATCCGTAGATTATAATTTCCTAAGATTATAATTATCCTTAAATTCGTCTACTTTTACGACCAACGTTTCGATTCTTTGTTCTACCATCCTCAGAGTCAATAGTATTGCATTCAAACTGTGGCAATGAAATTACATTAACGATTCTATTATAAATAATACTAAAAAACAAAAAAATTAAAATATTTTGTAATTATCTTAATAAGATGGCTTATTGCATATCATCCCAATAACTTACAGGAAAAGAGTTTACTCTTGCTAAAACTTTAGTTATTTACTTCACAATCAATTAGGTCCTGGATTTTAAATTCAACCTCAAGGAATCAGGTATCGCGCCTTCGCATTTCGTCCAGAACGTGAATGCCTCCTCTGTACAATAGGATTAAGGTCAGACGCAAGAGATTATACGACTCCTTCCGTGGGCACCCACGTAGATTCAATCTTATTAAAAGTATTCAGAGCATTGCCGGCCTTAGAGTGCGTTGCAAATTATCCGTAAGAGCCTTATTGCAACATACGAGCCTCGGACAAAGTCACAAAGGAGTCTAAGTGATGCTTTTACACGGTTGAGAGTGCTCACCTTGGCCTTGGCTTCAAATGCATTCCAATTCAAACGGTTGCATCACCCGTGTGGTGACCAATGCCTATAATATAATCTAAGGTAGTAAAAACTTTCTCAGGCATAAATATTGCGACACATCTCTCTGCAAAATGAGTTCAGTATTATCTTTAGAACGTTCGATCAAATTTATGCGTAATATGAACGTAGTATGGCGTTATGATCCGTCTATTTCTATATGCCATAAATGCCTCAGTTTTCCTTCATTCTCAGTAATTTTTTTCTAGGAAAATATAAAAATGCATACATTTTTTTACATTTTGTGTGGTTGGATAGACGGCTTTTTACTCTAAGAATTGAAAAAGTGGTGTGCAATAATTGAGTTAAAAATCGTTTGTTTTTACTTTTATATGAATTGATTAAATTGACAGAGAATAGAAAACATTTTTATAACTGAAGTTTAATTAATGAGCATAGGAGAGATATATGGCGTTAGAATGACGGGATAACATTTATTTAACTCTTATCTAACTTTGACCATATTTCTGATGACCCACCTAGTCAACTTTCTCAGACCTAAATGTTGCGACAAGTACGATTGTTATTTAAAACGTTTTAAAAATTAATCGTTACTATAAATTCTATCGGGCGATAAACATATATTTAGCTAATGGTTAACTTAAGAATCGTCTATAATGGCCGCACATGAATGCTGTCGGGGAGATTATACGTGAGAAAAATGTCAAGCGTCAATTACATTAGAGAAACCTCGTGGTTACCTATGACGCTATTCATTTCCTTTTGTAGGATGACACCATGTTTCCAAAGGTCAGATTCCACCTATTGTCGCATCCTTTGTATTCACGTCACGTTCAACAGATTTTCCCTTGCTAGTGAACTTTTTTTTCTCTTTCACCGCACGCCGCGCCGTGAGCTGAGGTTCGCGCCTCCGACCTTTGCCGTGATTGATCCCAGGGTGGGCGGGGCGCATATTGAAGATCATTTGACGGGATCCGCGCGTTTCCCTTTTGTGCTGATGATATCCATTAAACTTCGTTCAGCCACCTGAGTGCTCAACTATGCCACTTGCAGCTTATGGGCACTTTCACCCTTCTCCTCGCGATCAATATGCTAGGATTTCAAAGATAGAAGACTATAATCATGGATGCGTATGAATATATTCATTGCTTGTTTTAAATAGAATTGTGATCAAGAGAATATGTGTTAAAATATTTCTTGGAGTGTAGGTCAACGTATGTTATGCAAAAAAGTTATGGCCAACGTTTCTGTTTATTTAAAACCATAATCAGGGCTTCAATATGTTCTAAGTTTCCTCTTGTATTTCTTCTTAAATTTTCCATTTTCTAAGTCCAAAAAATGGGTTAAGGGTTGGTGTTGTTATACAGCTGCTTCTTCGGATTTTTCTCCTTGTACTTTATATTAGAGGATGAAATTACGATGATATGAAAGTGATGAATAACATTCCTCCTTGGTTGATCTACACTCCAAGAAATATTTTAACATGTATTAAACGAGGTCAAGATTAGGAAAAAAACAATTATCTAATCAAGAAACTAACATTCTTGAGGCCTTAAGATTCTCGAGGTCTTAATAACAGTGGGGTTGCCAGGAACTTCGTTCGGGTGATGGTGGTCCAAATGGTGTTGGTGCCATGATGATGGTGGTCCAAAACCAGGGTGGAAAACTTTTGAAAAGCAGGGTACCAAGTAGAGAGTTTTAACTAATTTAAACACTTTCCATAATCGAAAATACATTTGCCAGAGAAACGTTTTGTAAATACATGCTTTTTGAATATTTTCTTTTCTTTTCTGAAGGAAAAAAATTGTGTTTTTATATTTCGGCGGGGTGAGGGGGGTTCATCTCCCTCCCCCAGAACTCCCCCCTCGCTACGTTACTCCTTAAGAATGAGGTCCTTGAAGTCAGTCTTAAGACTTGTACGGGGTCAGCATAAAATCTTTGCGACCCACAGTTTGTTAAACTCGATATGATTCTTGGCCTTACCAGTGACCCGCCTCCTCTCTCCTCTTTCTTCCATCATCGTCATAATTGGTCAACAGTCCTGTGATTGGTTTGATTCAGCTCTCCATTCGATTCTCCCATCATCTAATCTTTTCACGCCTACTCATCTCTTCTCTTTCACATCCTTCTTTACCTGTTCCATGTATTTTGTTCGGTGTCTTTGTTTTCCATTCTTTCCATCTACTTCTGCTTCAACGATATGCCCTCGCGAAGCCATCATGCCTCATGATATGGCCTATAAAGTTGTCTAGGTTTTGATGAGGCTTCTCTTTTCTCCTGATCTTCTTAGGACTTCCTCCTTACTTACTCTGTCTATCCATTTGATCTTCATTACACTTCTGTAACGCAACATTTTGAAGGCCTTGGCGCTTGCCACTGCTGTCATTATCATGCCTCTTCTGTATTCCGTCCCTTCTATTTCTGCTCCAAGTCTTATTAAATCCTTTAGTACTTTATCTCTCCAATGCAATATTGGCCTTCCTCGATGTCTTCTACCATTGTCATCCATCATTAAAAACCTGTATCATTATTATCTTGGTGTTGTCCTTTCTCAATGTGTGGCCCATCCATCTCATCATGTTTGATTTTTATTGTTGCAATAATATCAGGCTCACTATAAACCCATCTCAGTGATTTTTTTTCTGAGCCTCCTATCTCCTTCTTCAGGAATAGTTCAAAATATTTTCCAAAAAATATTATCGCATGAATATGTTATTGAAAATGAGATGTAATGTGGTGCTCCATTCGATTCTATTGTTTAAAAAATAATAAATTTAATTGATATCGAGAATTGCCTCAGAAGGCGTATTCAAATAACTGTTAAAGTCTGAAACTTCATTATCTTGGTAGGTTAATATGATATGCATGTGGAATTTGGGAATATAAGCAACTGTTATACATTCTCACAGTGCAATAGAAAAATTCGACTGGTGGATGAAGTGATGAATTAAAAAGAAAGTACTCTCTCCGGTGAACTTACCGAGTGTAGAAGACAAAAAGCCCCGATAAAGTTCCAATTATGGCTTCCACAAAAGGCGCTGAGAGGATCGCTAGAAAGCTGCCTCTACTTTTTTTTGGCAATGATCTACTAGAAATTTTATATATTATTGCACTTTTTTCTTGCGCCGCAAAATATTGAACAGTTCTTTGCTACCCTTTCATTTTTCTCCTCTTCAAAAAAAGCAGCAGTATTTGATACTATGCATCTCTTTCTTCCAGGTAAACTCCTGCTTTCCATAGAGGGACGATTTCTGATTCCTTTGGGGTGAGAAACATGTAAGTTATATATTATTTGGTGTAATGTTGTTCCGGAGCCAGCAATACTTGACCGATGTGAATGACTAGCGGGAAGAGTTCAACAACCAGGATGTGCTTTTCATAGAAATGAAATTATGGGAGTTTGTGAGAATCGTGACATCTGGTCGTACAAATTGTAAAGTGGTAAGTGAAAAACGTAATCCTGAATATAGAATATCTGATTTTCTTATCTTTTGCGCCATTGTTGCGTTATTTTACCATCACATACGTAAGGACGTTTTTGGTCTCGCAGTATGAAAAATATAGCTTTGCATGCTCTTATTTTGTGATTTTTATTGTAAGAAATCAACGTCAGATATGAGCTAAACTTTAGAACCTAAGAGAAAACATTTTTCGTCCGTAAGAGAAAACATTTTTCCCGCTCGATTTTTCCTTCTCCGCTTCGCATTACTCGTTTAAAACTTTAGCTATTAGTTATAAATTGTCAGGGGAAAGCCATCATCAACATACACCTGTACTTCAAATGTTCTGATTCAACCTCAGCATTTCCTGAAATGTAAAATTTGTATATTTCTAGACGCAAGAAAATGCAGTGTACGGTCTGCCATTACAGCCTGAAGATTTCATATAGACTAAAGTTTTGAATGAGTAGCACTCCAAGAAAGGCAAAATGCGAAAGATGTGTACATTTAAAATTTTCATCTGATATAAAGAGTGTTGCGATCCAGAGTAGGTGGTATTTTCATGCCAATTCAGAGCTTCGTATTACCCGCCGTGCGCTTTATAAGACCATCGTACTAATTCTTGCTCCTATACTTCTGGATACATTATGATACATTTCCAAACTGAGGTGTTAGCATCGGTGAAATTCATCATAATTCGCGCGGGAAAATACTTATCCTCGCCCTGGAATCGAACGGCGGACCTTGGCTCTCTGGGTCGCTGCGCCAACTAGTACGTTTTCCACATGACAGTGGCAATTTTACCGTGGTATTTGGCGCAAGACGTTAGACCCTCGGTGTCAATCAAGGATGGCAACACAAGTTACAATGAGCCTTAAGGAAGCCACGATCATTTGTAAACCTCATAATTAGAGATACGTGAAAATCGCACTTTCATTTTTATTTTATGGCACTTTCAATAAAAGTTTATCGCATTTTTTAGCGTCTATTTTTTATTTTCTTAATGAGGTAGATGACGATAAAATGTAGTGAAACACAGTTATATGACAAAATACAGATTATTTAAAAAAATTATGTTGTAGAGCAATAATAAATTAAGGAATAATAAGAGGAGGAGGTGTAGCTTGCCCGCGCCCACTTGTAGTTCGCGGCCACGTAGAGCCCCAGCCAACTAGCAGCTGGCCAGTCGCTCACATGCTTTAAGCGGTGAGTGTCGGCGGAGCATTTAAACTGCGCTCGGCACAAAATGTACGAATTTTGCCGTCGGAAAGGCAAATTAGCGTAAAAATATCATATAAGTCCAGTCATCGCATCTATGTCGCATTTATTTGCGCACATCGCATCTATATCGCATTTATGATTTTCACGTATCTCTACTCGTAATACATTAAATCCCCGCGTGACAGTAGGTTTATTTTTCCACGGGCATACAGAAAGCGCACAGATATTAGGCGAATTAGGCTAGAGAATTGAATGCTACGCGCTAGGGTTAGATTATTTGATCTATTGTGAATATACATATTGCAGAGCGATACGGAGAGCATCACATTAGAATTCCACTAATTTTTCATGTCCGACAAAAACAATAAGTTAAAAGAAAGATTTTTCCGTACGGATACGAATAGATATTCGTTTTTCCACCGAAAAAAAGAACTTAAATGAATACTGGGCGAAGCTTCGTTAGAGTGTTTCGTTGTTGGTGATGACGACTGATGTCCTAACTAACACCTACTGCCACACGACTACACGACTATTGAGACGGCTCGCTTTTCGGTGCGGAAACGTGGATACGAAGGAAGGAGGACGAGAGAAGACTGGAGGCCTTCGAGGTAAACTAATGGAGAATAATGGAGTGAAGTGGATGGAGAGAAGGACACGACGAAGTGCTGGACAAGGTGGTGTAACGTAAACTCACCTTCCACTTCTTATTTTGTATTACCCTGGGGTACAGAAATACTTAATTAAGAAATAACATGCACCAAAATGACTTTTTACAAATTATATTCAAAATGTGGTAAAGAAGACTAATTGGGCCCAATTAACAATCTGATATTATACAAATAAAATGCGTAATTTCCCTTTCTGTTCCAATGTGAACAATCGAAAAATGTCTATACATACAACTGAACTCCCGCCACGGAAATCTTTGGTAAAGGGCGAAAGATTTAAACGAACTGACTTGAGTTCTGCCGTATCTCTTCCTCCGCGATCTTTTTCTCTCGTTGGCGCCTCCTTTTTCTTTGCGTCCTTTTCTTCTTTCTGCCGACCTTTTTAGAACACGTCTTTCTTTTAGCTCTCTCAATACATCACTATGTTAGTTTTCTCCCGATCTTTTTAGAACACGTCTATCTCTTAGTTCTCTCCATACACTACTATGTTAATTTTTCTTTCCGCGTTCCTCACTACCATTATTGCCTCTTCACTACGATTGTTAATTTTGATTTATTTATTTAAACAAACAACATGGCGGTTTGTTTACAGTGGGTAATGAGAGAAAGGTTCTTGATGAGATAACAAAGATACATAGGGTATGTATTGACCGAGTGATGAGTTCAGGGACGTCGAAAACAGTGTTAGGACACTGATTAATGTATATGAAACTGGAGAGGGTATTGATCTTCGCAGCGGCTCGGAAAGCCAACGGTCGGTGGTTTGATTCCCGGTTCAGGGAAATTTTTAACCGTGGCAATAGTTCATGATACAACTCAACACTCATCTTCAGCTAATAATTCTATTAAATAATCTAATTTCTCCAAGTAAATTTAGAGTTGGGCGAGCCGCCATATTAGAAGATCTTAATAAAAATCATCAAAGGGTTACTATAGGTATAAGATTTATTAATCCCTTATTAAAAAACAATCATCTTCTACTAACACGTTCATAAGAAATATTAGCTAAACAAAATATACCAAAGGAACAAAGGCCATAAGCAATCATTAATGTATATGAACCACTTAATCCCCAGTAACTTATTGTTATTAATCCCCCAATCACAATACCTACATGAGCAACAGAAGAATAAGCAATTAAAGATTTTAAATCAACTTGACGTAAACAAATAAGACTGACTAAAACTCCTCCAATAATTCTAATAGAAACAAACAAATTCTAACAAAACAAGCAAACAAATCCTACCTTCCTACCTTTTCCTTAGAGAGGATATACTGATCTTCTCCATTCCAGTGCACTTTTTTTACCTTTCCCATCCTCCTCTGTATCCTTATCGATCCCTTCGTAAAAAGTCATCGGAAATCAAGAGTGCGCGAACGGAGAGGGCGGGTCGTTAAGCATTGAGGAGGTGACGACCTAGTTTCCATCACAACCGTCCCCCCATCCCAAACAGACCCTCCTCCGCTTCTCCACGGTGTAGCCTCATCGAATCTTGCTACGCTATTTGGCATCAATCCATTTTCGTCTCTCCTTCGATTCCATAGCTACTCCGAATCTTCCCCTCTCCTATAACGAGTTTTGGCGATGGATTTCTTGCCGGTCTACTAGGAGAGCTACTAGAAGCAGCCGCTTCCTTTCAATGGCTTTTCCGGGGTTCTCCAATTACCATGATCATTCTGTTGCGTTATTATACTATACGTAGGTTTTTGGCAATGTATTGGAATACGTAAGGACGGATAATTGACAGACATATACCATTGTTTCGTAGTAATCGGCTTAATGCCGTATAATCTATTCTCTTGGAAAAGCGACGCTGTGTCTAGTATTAGTGCTTGCTTAGCTATTGCGAGTTGTAATTCTAGTCATTTCATGTAACCATTTATTTCTCCTGAACATGAGCAAAACGCATATTTCTCAACACTGCGTGGAAGAAATAACTCTTAAGAATCCCTATTTCAAGTTAACGAAGTTTTCAATGTTATCATGAAATAGGAATTCATGGAAGGCTTTTTCTTCGACGTAGTGCTGAGTAATTTTCATTTATGATTTTACTCACGTACAGGAGAAATTAATGTTGAGCCATTTCGATTTTAGTGGCAGTAATAACTAGAATCCTATCTTGCTATATGTAGGTAATCAACAATTATAGAAAATATCCTCTCCTGAGAAAATTGATGAGACGTAACCAAGTCGATTACAACGAGACAATGGTATCTGTCAGTCAAATATTCAACGATCAATCCTCGCCTATTTTAACCTAGTCCTGAGGGATAATACATTGGCGCAGAAATCCTATCAGCTATCCTTTTCATATTTACGAGTATCTTCCGTTTTTAATCCTCTATTGCTAGTCCTAAACAGCAAATGTCCTACCTTCGCTCTTATTCACATCCGCTTGTCCTTGTACGATAGTTTTCAGCGGACTAGTATGCCTCAAAAAGTATCCGATGGAGTTGTCTCGTCTTCCTCGAGCGATGTTCAGAAAACTTGCCTTATCTCCCACTCTTCGTAGGACATCCACATTAATCACTCGGCGGAGCCATTTGATTTTCATCAGTCTTCATCATCGCCTCATTTGCTTTCGCTCTTGACTTCCTCACTGCTGTTCGTGTCCACGCCTCGCTGCCATAAGTAAATATGCTACAGAGTCATCATCTCACGAATGTTTAATGCATTTAATCGTTTGTTTCCTCATAGATAAAGAAAATCCTCTTTCTGGCGGATATCTTCTTCCCCAAAGTCATTCTACTGGCTATTTCGTTCTTGCGTCTTTTATCGCTGGCTGATGCTGGACTTCCTAAGCAACAAAATTCGTCATCCCTTTAGGATTAAGTTTTTGTATTTCAACGATACGCGTCACTTCCTTTTTTTGTTGCATGAAGGTGAATATATTTATTTTATTTTTTTAAATGAATACCTAAGAGCCGATAGTTGAGCATTTTTCTTGGCATATTTGCTATACATCTTTAAAATACAAATAGTTGTGGTATCTGATCCTTGACTTTTGAACGGCTTTTTTCTCTTAATATACTGGTGTTTGTAAATATACTTTTTTTTACTTGAGGAAGGGCATATTATTATTGACCCGGATAAATCGTAGGAACGACGGGCAATTTAAATGTCTTATTACGATCATGGCATGATGGACGATTGTAAATATGGTTAAAAATATTGTTTTAACCCAATGTCGAATATTAATTTATGTTGCATGGCCATTTTAAATGATAAAACTGGTTGCGTATCTCTTAATATATTGGTGCGTTCATTGACATAGCTATCGACATTCTACGTATTTTAAAGTCACTTGGGTAGTGTGTAATGGGATCCATTAAAGCATTGCGATACCAAAGCTATTTTTAATTCTTGCGATGAAATGGCTTTTGTTAAAATAACTACCTTATAGTGAGTCATATATGAAGGCGTCTTAACTACATTCGCAAAGTCAAATAATGACTCGCGTGTGCAATGCAGCGCGGGAAACCGTCAAAGCCTTGGAAGAAGCACGCTGCTGTAGAAGTCAACGGTTCTGCCGGAAGCCAAGGGAGAATTGTCAGCCCGTATTTATTCGAGGGTTCGAGGAAGATTGGGGCTTATTGTGATGAATATACCTCGGGTTCTCGGCCAGGTTAATGCTTTTATACAAGCCGACGTTTCGAGAGACGACTTGTCTCCCATCCTCAAGGCCGTGTTACTCTATGGAAGTCCAATTTCACATAAAGTAACACATAGAGAGACGGCCTTGAGGATGGGAGACAAGTCGTCTCTCGAAACGTCGGCTTATATTAAAGCATTAACCTGTCTGAGAACCCGAGAAATATTCATCAGTAGTATTCCCCAGGAGAAATTAAAAATGTTTGGGGCTTCTTGTTTGGTGTCCCTCGTGGTGGGAGGTAGTGTCACTATCATTTCTACGCCGCTCCTTGTCCGCCTCTTCAGTTTCGGCCACGCGTAAGCTTAGGTTCCTTTCTGTCCCACACCCTGCCGATTCACTACGCCTATTCCTGTTACCTCGTGCGCCGTGGTTATGCCTCCGATTTATAAACTATTAACATGTTTCCGAGGAGGATGAAAGAAGACTGGAGGCGTTCAATACGTGGTTCTAGAGAAGAGTGAAGAAGATGAAGTGGACGGAGAGGAGCAGGAACTACGAAGTGCTTGACATGGTGGGTGAGGAGAGGCAGCTACTATATGAGATTCAGAGGCGGCAGAAGGTATGGATAGAGCGAGTACTTAGCTGGGAGGGGATGTCGTAAACAGTGTTAGCGGGCAGAATGTCAGGTAAGCGAGGGAGAGGAAGGAGGAGAGTAGGAATTTTTGGATAGAGTGGAAGGGAGTTGGCCTTATTGGTAATGTCCACGATGGGAGGGGAGGCTACCAGAATGCTTCTCAAGTACTCAAATGAAACCTACCTTAATCGGTAGAATACTTAAATAATAACATTTGTGACAATAAATAACGGATTCCATTCTTTCCTTTGTACTGCTACCATCCCAAGATCTCCGTATAAGGCGATAGTTAATTGGTAGCATAGCGTGGTTAAGGTGGAAGTGAAGGGTCGCGAGGTAGCCATTCCGTTCAAAGTATTTAAGGGAGCAAGATTTAGATTAAATAACTTCCTGTGATGATGCAACGCATGATTTTTGTGTGGGTTAAGGGATAATCACTAACCGAGGGTTGGACGACCTGAGATAATGGTTCTACGAACATGTGCGCACCGTGGTGACAAGTATCGAAATAGTCACCGAAAAAGCAAACGTTAATATTGTTGACCTAACTCCTCCAAACTCCAGTTAGGGAACCGTGAGTTGGAGAAAATTCTCACTCCTGCGAAACGGTGGGAACTTTGAATGAAGGGGAAAGCGGACAAGAGTGTTAGGCAATAGGGTGGTTTCCTATAATTTTTTTATTGCCAAAATCGAAATATTTTTACTCCTGGAGTACGTATTTCACGATTTTAGATTTTTAAATGACGATATTTTTTTCGATTAAATGAAAAGTGAAAATTTTCAAGCGCGCGAAAACGCGACGAGTAAGAATGAATGCCGGGAAACCTTCGTGTGACGTCGTTCTGGTTCCCGCTGCCGCAAGTGAGGTGACCTTAGGGCGAGGCTCTGAGCGCTGATACGACGCAGGATGCTAGCAGGTAGCAGAGTACCATGCTAGCTGGTACCGCTTGGCTTAAATAATGATTATTAATACCTTATCAAACGAAGAAAACTTTCCGACCTTAGCTAGTTTTAATAGGTGATTATTAAGACATGTTGCCCTAAGCTCTGTGCTTAATGCATGCATTGGTAATCTCAGGCGATGAAAAAACTCCTATCTACTCGTATAGAAACTAGGTCCCTGTGACGTCACGTGGAGTGGCATCGCATGGGCGCCAATCTGGCCTTTTTCAAATGAGGATAAAATTGACCATTGCCATTCGTGTAAACCGGTATTTCTAAAACCAAATAATTTCTATATTATGAATACACTAATGGTGGGTAAGGAATCGCTATCAATGCTTTTCGTTTTCTTTGACGAAGGAAACTGCCCTATTTTTGGAAGGATTATGCAAGTTTGTAGAGCATTGTAATGTAAGTGACCAGTTGTTGATTGTTGCAGGAACTATTTGGAGGTAAGGTGTGAGATTCGTTTTGTACAAAACAATCAAAAGATGTTGGACGTTTCGCCGAGGAAGTTAAATCGACGTTTGGGTCGCCCAACTTTGAAGCACGGTTCAAAAGAGAGGTATATAAGAGGTCGAAGGGACTGCAGTTAACAATAAACATTCCTATAACTTACGAATCTGTTTTTTGTTTGTTCTGCTACCATTCTACAGGTCGTCAAGAAAGGCGATAGTTTAATGGTAGATTCCTTTATTACAGCTCAGTTGATTGCATGCTTGAGGCGATAAGCCTATGAATTTATCAAAAAGCTTTGTTTTGTGTAGCTTTTACTGGCTAAATGCAAGTATTCTAAACTCATATATGATGTTTTTGCCGCTTTAGTGCCGCATTGTTCCATTGTAAGTCATCTCTCGCATTCCAGCACGCAACTAAATACCTAATCGGTCCTGCATTATGGTAATTATAAGGCTTTCACTCTCCATAGTCTTCCATCTTGGCCACCAGCGACATGTTCCGGTTGACACATAGCTTGTCAAGGTACTACGAAGCCCATCTAATGAACAATAAATCAAGGTCTGTGACATTTTAAGGCATGATTGTAATGCCCCGACCTAGAGGCCCATAAAATAAACTTAAACACCCATGGATATTGGCCTGGTCATTGGGTTTATGATATGAAGTAGGGCACTAATGTTGATGAATGTTTGAGCGATTAAAACCAATTTGCTATTACCCGATCAGCAAATTTAGAGCAACGTGTAAGTATGTGTTTGCATATTTGGCATTGTTGCAGTACTTTGTTATACACCGCAGAGACATTATTCGTGGTGAAAAAGTTATTTGACGAGAATGGCATCTCATATGTGGCATGAGGGTGTGCTACTAGCTGCACCAAATAAAATACAATCATAATTTTTTGTTTTGATTATCATGGATAGTTTACGAAACAAGGAAAATAGTTATTATGTGTGTTATAAAGTACAAAGTTATATTTTTTCTGAGAATAATTGATATAATATTTTAGTTCCACTGTAGTTTTGCGTAGAAATACATCTAGAGGGTTTTATTCACTCACCCGTTCCGTAAATCAGCCAACATTAAGGCACTGTGACATTACGTCCAATTCACACAAATCATTCATCCTTTGGCTCTGTAGTGCTATTTTTTCCCTCCTAGGAATGTCATGAAATACAAGTAACTAATTTTAAACACGAATCTATCTTTTTTGGCAGCAGTACTAATTACATTTTGATTTGGGTGGGAAATAGAGATAGGCATTCAGGTTTTTCAAAAGTAAAATTACGGCTAATCGTCGAATTATTGATTTTTTCTTGTTATTTTTTGGTATTCTACTTAATAATCGTTGCGATATACATTAATATTTAATCCCTTAATTATTTTAGGGATTAGTCCAGTTAGCGTAACATTTTGATATGAGAAAGGCAAGCAAGATAAAGGCATAATCCATCCTTTTTATAAATGATTGTGTAATTTTGCTTCGTTTTAATCATATCCTGGTTCATCTGGACGACTGGACGAGATCACCATATACTTTTTTTATCCGAAGCTCATTTTTGTAGCTCCTTAATTGAAAAGCAAAGAATAATTGGAACACTATTGGCGTATTTTTTATTTACATGGACGAAGGCAAATCATAAAGGCTTATGGAACCTATTTAGAAATAATGCGCAGTTTAAAATTTAAGGGCGTATTTAAACGATTTTCAATTTTGTATTTAATTATTAAAACTACTTTTAAAACGCATAAATGTTAGCATTGTGTATGTTTTCTGCGTGAATAAAAAAGTTTCAAAATTCTTGTGAGAGTACGAGGAACAGAAAAAACCTGTACAGCGACGCATGAGAGTGTATTTAAAAGCATTTTATCAGTTAAAAGTGAGCCTCAAGGTGTGATGTTTCAAAATGAACATCAAAAATAGTCCACAATATTAAAATAAGTTATACGCAGCTCTCCAATCAATTGTCTCATCAGCTCATATCTTCAGACCTCCGTATTTCTTCTCTTTCACATCCTTCTTTACTCGTTCCATATATTTTACATGCAAGGTCATCCTTTTTCGTCATTGCCACTTGTCATCGACGGTTGTCTTCATCATTCCAACATACTTCAAGATGTGGACGATTACGTTGTTTCGTCTTCTCATCAAGGTTTTCACGAAGCTACTCTTCCCTTCTAATATTCTTCGGACTTACTGATCTGCTCACCTTTTCAAAGTGACGTATTTCTTCTCTTTTACATTGCAATCTGTCGTATGCAACTCATTCCGGGCCATCCTTTCCCCCTCTTCCCTTCCACCTGTCCTTCTACGATTGTTTTTGTCAGGCCATCATGCGTCATCATGTTGCCAACTAAGTTGTTCCGTTTTCTTCGCATGACATAGTCGACAAAGTTATCCCGTTACTAAGGGACTTCTCGCTTCTCCCACTCTTCTTAGGACTTCCTCACAACTTACTTGGTCGATCCGTTTGATCCTCATCTTTCATTTTTTGCACCAAATTTCGAAGAGCTATTTTAATTTGAAAAAAATGGGCTAAAAATTTTTTTTTCCGTGGAAATGGTTTAACAGCTAATGCCTCAATTAATGGCCGATTAGGTTCTTTGTGAATCGAAAGAACTTATATTATCCATTGTTCATGGACCTCAGACCTCTAAGATTGGTAAGACCCAGATCTCCACTCAATTGTCTTATCTGCTTATATCTTTACATCGACGTATTTCATTGTCACATCCTTATTTAATTATGGTATTTTTTATTTTTCCTTCTTTTCTTGTGGAAATGTTTATTTTTCACCACTCATCTATGCTCTTGTATGCGGCCCTTTGTAGCTCTCCCGGTCTGCCCGGTGTAAGAAATTGCGAAACTGCATTAAATCTCGCATACTCCTTCGTAGGCAAGTAAAATGTCGAACCCGAGTTCGGTAGTGGTGATAGATATTAAAACGTGGAAATTACCATTTGTTGTTTACATTTTGTCATGGGCATATCGTATTTCCACCACGTCAAGGCCGAAACAATTTCAAACTTAGGATTGAAGAATATAGCCGACGATTCTTTCAAATAATGCTAGTGTCTCTCTCTGCTTCAAATGATGAAATTTCACCTGAAGATTTGCTCGTGTTTAATCCATTTATTCTTGCTCAAACGGGGATGGATATTATTTTTTTCTTTTCAGCGCGTGTCCTCCGTCGTAACGATTACGGAGCGCGTTCATCTTCTTCTCAACCTCGGTGGTAAATCAAGCTTCAGCGATGCTTCGCGCTAGGAAGTGGAATTAATGCCTTTTCATTCGGCTGCAACTCATTATGTCTTAAGGTTTTAAAGCGGCCATCCCGAGCGAGAGAAAATTTAAGATCCTGACCCAATTTCCCTGCGCAATTTCAGTTCGAGCTGTACGAATGATTTAATATCGCTCGTGGAATCTTTACCTCTTGACGAGCGAGCGATTATTCAATCATTGATTCTGAACTGTGAATCGTCAATTATAATCATTTCGCCACCCTTCGATTTTATTACCAGCCAATCGATTTGTATTGCTTTTATGAAGTGAATGAAATGTTTCTTGGTTTGTAATTTTGTACGTTTTTGTATTTCTCACTTGCACAGTGAATCAACCCGAATGTTGGTTCGGATAGGTGAGGGTGGAGTCCATCCTGGACTAGGCTGCAAGCGTGTGAACTTCACACATTTAGGACAGGGTTCCGTTCCCTGTCCCAAACTGCCCTTCGGAATTGTTCTTTTGTTTTTCCCGAAATCATTCAGTCGCCTCCGGGTCAATCTTTTAGGACTATCGTCATGTTAACGGGGTTAAAAACGACGTAGTCAATTTCCACGCAGAGTTTATTTAACATAACCGATTCTGAAGCGTAATTTGCCACTCTTTTTTGTTACTAAGGAAGTCCATCAGATTATCACATTATGTGTCAAAACGGTTGT
Organism: Ischnura elegans; assembly: GCF_921293095.1. Lineage (NCBI taxonomy): Eukaryota > Metazoa > Arthropoda > Insecta > Odonata > Coenagrionidae > Ischnura > Ischnura elegans. Next base: position 94,277,902 of record NC_060252.1, read on the forward strand.
GTTAAATCAACGTTGTTTGGATAGTTACTAAGTCGTTATCACTCCCATTAGCCTTAAAAACCTCATTTAGCGTTTCGAGTTTTACTTAACGGGGAATGCATCTACGGTTATGCTACATATATATTTAATTATAAAAGTATGCGTAGGTACCAACTCGTCATCTGATTTAAGATTTGTTGAGGGTTGTTACGTACTAGTTGTTTACTTATTGCGTTTGAGTAGATTATTTCCACTGCCGATATCTCCTCTTCCTTCAGAAAAATAACAATTGAGAAGAATTCAGCAAGGTGTCGTAAGTATCGTAGAAGTGAATAATAAAATTAGATCATTTTAGCTCTACTAAAAACGCCTACAGAGATTCCTCAAAGCATAAAAGTCATGATGAACCAAAGACGTAAGAGCCTCCTAGTAAGTGATCATTCCTCATGAGTAATTGAATAAAAACTGTGCCATAATTGAATAAAAAATGATAGTTGTCAAGTAAATTGCTTAAGTACATCAATTATCTCGCAGTATCCCGTCTTCCGCTGTGCCCATTTGTCCATTGTGACTGAAAAATAGAAAGATGTAAATCTGAAATTAGCTCAAGTCTCTGAAGAACGCGTGGAATTATTTTCGCGATAATATCTCTCGAATATTAATATTTGGAAGCGTTTTATATTATTGTAAACAGCTCTTGCATAGAGCTGGGATTTATTTAATTGGTAGAAAACTACGTTAATAATAAATTAGTAAATTTTACTCACGGCAGTTATAGTAGAATATTACTGCCGTGAGCACTGTGCCCTGTTGACAACAAATGCCACAGGCTGTTTGGCGTCTTCCCTTCTCTACCGAAAACCAGATTTTCGCCGAAATCTTTCGTTGCCGTTTCGATGTTGGCAATCGGAATCCATATTTTGAAGCGTGTGATTAGTGTGAAGCCCAAATCGTATATCCAATCTTGCGAGCAATCAGCTATTGCAAACAGCCATCTACGAAAAGGCCGAAGGGTGATATCCGACGTTACTACACGCTGCGATTAGTTTTGATTCCAAATGGCAAATGCGGCTGCTAAATCGGCGTGCTGAAGTGCGGACCATATATCCCTCTGGAGTTGAATCGCGTCAAGGGATCAGGGTATTTCTCTGAGTCAGGGTTGCAAGTGGCAAGCAGTGTGCCTTCAATGGATGATATATTCGCTCCCTTAAATATATGTTCGTATAAAAAACTTCATTTTAAACAATGATTTCACCTCTGCGCTTTCAAGAAATATTAATTAAATCCCTATAAATAATTGTTCATAAATTATTTGCAAGAAAGTATGCGTCGATTGATAATTCATGAATATTGTTGTCACAACTTTCAAATTAACAATGATATGATTCCTAGGAAAGCGTTTGAAAGGTTCCTTAAAAATACATTTTTTACTAGTTAAAGAAGCTCCGAGTGCTAATTGCGCGTTAAAGTTGTAATGCCCTAATTCCGTTTTTCTATAAGGCCCATCTGCATAAAATAAATTAAGTTCCACCTTACACCATACCGAAAGCATAAATAATTCATTAAAAAACAATTTTTTGGATTGTGATCTTTTTTGTTATGTTTCGATGTGATTGGTTTTCGTGCAATTTATAACTAAATTTTCCTAAACAAGGAGTTAAATACGCAGGTAGTCCCTTACTTCAACGTTTAGTTCGCAGATATTGTAAAATCGCAGATGGAGTAATCAGAAATGTCCTCATTGGTTGCGATATTATATTGGCTATTTGCTTCTTGCTAATACCTATTCATAGTATTTTCCATTATTATTAGATTTTTTTTCCTTTTCTGCTATGGCTGACATTTCAGAGGGACAGGTAACCATATCAATTATACACTTGTTGGTTTTGGTCTTTGGCCTTTTTCTCTTTGCTTGGTGTTTAGGGTTGTATGATAATTATCCGATAGAGATGCATTGTCCAAGGATGTGAGGGAGTTTACAGTGGCTCCAGAAACGCCTTTTTAAGGAATCATTACATTGCATATTAGAAAGTTGTGAGGAAAAAATACATGGATGACAAATCAAACTATACTTTCTTTCAAATAATAGCTTAAAAATTATTTTATGATGCAGTTAATTTTTGAAAATAAATCCGGGGTTAAAACCACTCTCTTGAAAGTGAAATCAGTGTATTTATTATTAATTTAACCAAGAGATACTAGTTCATAAATTTGTAATGCTTCGTGTTTTCCATTAGACCTTTAAATGATTTAAGGCAAAAAATATTTTTGTCCATTTTTTTCGCTCAAACCCTTCAAATTTAAAAGAGATAACAACAAATTCAAGAACTGGTTAATTAAGAAATTTGATATTATAAATGGGTAATATATGGTGCGTGTACTTAGACTTTTACACGCATGAATACAAGACTAGAACAGGAAATGTAAGTTGGAGAAGAAGCTGTATTTCAGCATATCATGGATTATACCTTTGCAAAAGGTGGTGGATGATCTCCAGAAATTGATATTATTCAAGAAAAATGAGATAACTTGCAAGGAAAGACTGTTCAAGTAATTGCGTAAGGAAAATAAATCCTATAAAACTTTTGATAGTAGAGGGAAGTGAGATGAGGGTTAAAACTTAAAGGGAGTGTAGAGGGAGGAAAAGGAATTGGAGGGCGTGGCAAGGATCGAGTGGGTACGGGAAAGTTTTTCTCGTCGGGAACATCTTTTTTTTGCGCTTCCTCGTCGTCTTTTCTTGAGAGGACGAACATTTTATTCCCGTAACGCAAAATATTCTCGTGATTCCTTGAGGGTAAGGCCTTTAACCTTTCTATGTCGTTGGTGGGCGAAGATAGGAAACTTAATGCTGAGACAAAGACTGAATGAATGCTAAATGACAAAGAATGAAAGAAGAATGCTGAGAGAAAGGGTTTGAACGCAACGAGCGGCGGGGGCTGCTACAACAGGCATGAGAGGAAGCATACCTCTCATTAGTGATGGATGAATCACTTAAAACTTGAAAAATTCTGGGCTTTTAGCAGGCCGTAAAATACGAAATATATCGAAAAGGAAGCGGAAATGGGCAAAGATGAAACGCGAGCCCCAGTTTTAAGATCAGAATTCGCCGTATCTGGAATTATCTATATTCCAGAAGTTGTATTTTGATCTGCATCCTTTGAAGCCATGTCTCTAAGGATTATCCCCCACTAGGTGTATCAATGTGAAGTTTTAGGCTACCGCGTTTGTGACTGCCATTATAGTAATTAAATGATATTTTCCTGGCTTTCTTTAGCCCTCCGTCAGTCGCGTCACATTTTGGAACGCTATTAGTCCCGCGGCGTCTCATCGACGCCATTTTGGAATGGTTAAAATATGCATGAAAGTAGGAATAATCGCATTAACTGCAATAAATCATTTATTGAATACTTAATTTCATGAATGGACTACACATTTATGCATAATAATCATTGAGATATTTGTAATAATGAAAGACTGAATACTACTTATTTTGGCGTTTCTTATAGTTTCTCTTTCTTCGAAATTAAAAAAAAATTAATTTGGACGGTAAATGCAAACATATTACAAAACAAATAATGTTGACTACAGAGGGAATTATGGATTTAGGAGACATTTAGTTGAACTTGAACCAAAATATCTTCTATTAGATTGGAAAATTATTATTCGATGCAACCACAAAATTGTTGTGTGTTATTACGATAAATTTTATCTACATCAACGTAATAAGTAACCATAATCGTGTATAGCAGAGGGGAAAACGATGTATTACACGCCAAAGGTCAGCTAATTCTTCGCAATAATAGTTTTATTCAGATATTTGATTTCAATAAAAAATTCTTAACAATAAGACGCATATCCAAAATATAATGCTTTAAACAGTTGTTAGTTTAAAGTATAAACCTATTTGAAAACTTTGTGATGAATATTACAAAGCTATTAGCTTATAACGTATTGTTACTCAAGTTGTCTCGTGGCTTCAACCAGACTCCAAAAACAACAAATTACCAAATTTAATTCCATGAATAAGACAAAACATAAAATCATATTGGTGACTATTTCAGAATCACAAGATAATAAGATACAAGGAATACTACTTTCCTTACTTTGAAAATACGATGTGGGCAAAGAAAAGAAAATTCCCTGACGTCTGGCAGACGCCACGCGACCAACGTTTATTTATTTATTGACGAATTTATTACCAATTTATTTATTTGCAATAAACTAAAAAAAGTACATGAGACCTTTTACATTGGATTTTTAAACAAATGGTTGAATTCTAAAGTCTAACAAGAAACAACAACTAAAAACATGATTAAATACACTCAGATATCACGTAATACTGCACTTCTATGAACGCCTCATCCGCTCAATCCATTAAGTGCTAAATGGAATTTATCAACACCTCTCGTAGTCCTGACAACGATTAATGTACTCCATTTGAGGCTTCTGCAATCTTTCAACTTCAACTGATGAGTTACTTATGGTCACCATAAAGGGGAGAGAGAAATATTTTCCTGACATTTTCGTAAAAGGCTTTATAATTTTGTTTATTTCGTAAAAGTAAACCAGTTAATGGATACAGTCTCCAAGTTTAACCTATAGGTGCACGCTAAGCGGGGATTTTGCCGCATGTTTAAAAAATTCGAAATAGTGTGTTTATTGCGCATGGATCAATGGTGATATTTTTGGTATTCTATTTCTGTACTTTTTCCTCTACCAAGAACATATGTTTGCGTCAGTGTGACGATCAACTATTGCGTTAGAATCTTACAAAGTGAGAGCAACGTAACTGCGGGTGATTTGTCGCTAGATGGCGTTTACACGATTCTAGGAACTTCTGATAATCTCTCGCTACTAAGGAAACTTCAGTGGAAGACAACTTTTCTCCCGAGTTCTCTGCTGCTGGTCAAACTAAAACAGGTTGTAGGGCACTACTAATTTTTAGAGTTATTTATTCCTCGAGTTTGCTGTCTTATCCTTGTGATTTTGTTGATAACAGATTCACTTGTTAAAAGAAATTTACACAAAAGTGAAAAAAAATACTTCATATGGAACATAAAATATGGAAAAATAAAACAAAAATTAACATTGAAATAATAAATTTAAATCACAATGCACTGTTTATGTCAGAGGTACCAAAGAATCCATATTTACCCTATGTAAAGAAAAAATAGTGAATATATAAGTACATAATTTACACATGCTTTTATACATTTTGCAACTCTGATTTTTAACTATTTCATTTTCAATTGCGAACTTTTTGGAATGCAGTTAATGAATAAACAAATTTGGAACAATCCATTCTAGATTCTAATCCATTGTAGGTTGTAAAATTCAGGCACTTCTTTTTTCAGCAGGTCGCAGTTTTTAAACAGAACCTACAGTCTGACTGCTTTTGAATCCCTGAATAAAAAAGAAATATCACGCATGTCAAAACTCTTACGAAGATCAGAGTTGGGTTACAGATGCAATTGATGTAATAGGTGCGAGAAATGAAAAATACTGGGATAACTATGGCCATCCTAAGACGAAATGATGATAAAGAATGGCCGTTTTTTTATTCATTCTCTATAGTAACAAGTAAGAAGAAATAAGTACACTAAGCCCTATAAAGATATTTCAATACATATTATGGGAGTAGATTGAAAGTGACTGTACCCAATATATTCAATCAATTAATTATCTAAGGCATTTCATGGCATAGGAATATTTAATGAGGTCAAAAAAACGGCTCATGAAACATCATTTAGAAGCACACTATGGTAAATAATTTCATGCAATGATTGCACGTTAATTTGTGCTACATCATGAAAACGCAATTTTGACAGACGAATGATTGCTCAATTAATATGAATTTATTACTTTTTATTACTTAATTTTTAATATTCTATAATTTTATAAGTATTTTTTATTCCTCTTTTTTATTGATAAGTTTTAACGAGATGATAGGTGTATTGGTGTTAAATTGTCACATTATGTTTAAACTGCGTTTTAATGATAGAACAACCAAAATTATTATTTAATAATTTATTTACTGTGTCATGAGACTGCTTAAATGTATATTTTAATTGCAAAAATGAAAAAAAATGCAAGGCAGAGAGCCTTCATATGAGCGATATATGTTTCAGAAGGCTCAGAAGGACTAAAAATCGAAGGGAAAATATGCCCTGCTTCCATTAATTTTTTATTAACTCAACGTGAAAGTGTTCGTTTAAAAATACTATTATATTTAAAAAATATGTATTTAGATTAATATTTGATTGATAAATTTATGTTGTTTATAACTTTTATTTAGATAAATGAACTTATGCCCTCTGTTTGAGCGCACGATACTAATATGTTATTAGATAAATCCTATATCGCAGGAATAGAAGGATCAACAACTATGCTATTAGTTAACATTATCAGAGTAACATTTTCAGGCACCTGGATAATGTTACTCTGTAACGAAACCATGTTCGGTGTCAATAAATTACTATGTGGAAATAGCATAGTTGTTGATCCTTCTATTCCTGTGATTATGGATTTCCACCAAGTTACGCCCACTACTATTAATTATATTCCGTATCATCTCCCGAAAAAATTAGCCCCTCCAAGACCAACGATTACCGTTTCAAGCTCCTTAGAAGGCCTTTATATTTTCATTGAAGAGGCGATGGCAACATCGTGCCTCGACGTCTTTCCTTGTCGCGCGCGATCTTTTACGGAGCCTCGTCCGCCTCAATGTCACACCTCCCCCACTTCCCTCCCCCTCCCTTATTTTAAAAAGTCACCCCTACGCTTCTTCAGAGCTATTTCCGACAGCCTTTGCGAGGGGGGAATGTCGTCTCAGCAACGGATTGGCACGTCCACGAGGGGCTCAGTTGAAGAAGAAGAAAAAATAATTTAAGCTTTAATAACACCTTCTTATTTTGAGCGCCAGTTCCATTAATATTTTTGCGCCGCGAGTGACGACGTATCACCGGAAGCGGAGAGCACTTGAAGATTCCTTCTAACGGTAAGAGGCCAATGGAACATGTGTACCTTCATGTCCATTTTTACCCTTTCAGTCAAGCTTTTCAATCAAAAGGATTTTTTATTTATTTATTTATTTAATCCAGTCTTAAAACAGCACGAGGCCAATTAAAGAGGATTACAATAACAGGAGAAACAATTTAATAATATTAAGCAACGTAACCAATAATGGACAAAAAAATATTCAACAGTATTTACAAATAAATAACAAAGAATAGTAAATTTCATCGGGTGGTGTGAGGAATAGGGGGAAAATTACGATATTGATGGTGCAAGATGGATGAGGGATGAAAAAAAGGATCAAAATTTGGAACACATTTGGCATAAGAGTTACTGGAAGAAGGAATTCTGAATAGATAAGAACGTTTAGAGACAGAAAGGCGGGGGGTGAAACAATGAAATAGGTCACTCGACCTCGTCGTGTGCGAAGGAAGACGAAGCGGAAAAAAAGAAAGAAGGTCAGGTGATCTGTATTTACCATTGATGATATTTAAGAAGTGTCTCCGGTCATTGAGGATACGGCGATCAGCTAAAGTAGCAATGCCAAGAGAGGATCTAATCTTATTGAGGGAGAAGTTACGAAAAGGCAAGTGGCGGTAGCGGACAATAGAATGGAAAAAAATTCAATGGGCGTTCTAGGAGCTTTAACGAAGAAGGTGGGGCCGTAGACCAGATTTGGCTGCAGTATTCTAGGGCCGGAGAGACACAGAAAAGGAAGAAGGTGCGTAGAGCAATTAAATTCAACACCTCACTGTGGCGATACATCAAAGCCACCAAAGACATAGCACGGGTAGAAATGGATTTAATGTGCTCACGAAAGAGCAGCTGAGAGTAAAAAATAACCCCTAAATCCTTCTGAGAGGTGACTGAAGGAATATGATTTCCAGATAATCAGTAATTTATACTCAGGACATACTTGCGTAGGGTGAATGGTAGGATGGTTTATTTGGCTGGATTAATTTTCTGACTCCAAATCTCAGACCATTGGTCAAGCCTCAATCAAGAGCCTTCTGTAGAACAAGGCAGTCTATCGGGGAATCAATCTGTGTAAAAAATTTGCAGTCATCTGCGTATAATAATATTTTACAAATGGTGGAGGAGATGATGTTAACCAGATCATGAAACTTTTACGCTAATTATTATATTAAGACCACTTCTATCAATACAAATATCATGTAAAAATATCGAAAATGCAGTAGTCAACTGTATGTTATTTTTATCTACATCTACGAGGTATAGTACAAGCCAACACCACGGTGTGTGATACGAAATCATTCCACGCCAGGAATGCAGCACTCATCCTAGCCTAAGTCAGAAAAGCGATCGTTCGCCGGGCGCAGGCCAAGCACACAGGTCAGCGAGACGTGATCAGACCAGAAGCTAGGAGAGTGCTAAGGACGATAAAATGCTACCATGCCAATACATTACTAGTTTATGATAGAAAAAAAGAAAAGTAATGTGCTAAGTAAGTGATTTGTGCATGAGTTTTAATATGCCAGAAAATTCATTCGGATAGTTAGAATTTATGAACATAATAAGTTATTAACTACACATGAAGAGCCTTTTAGAGTTTATTTTGTTATCCAAGTCATCCTATCCTAGAGATAAACTAACGCAAGCATTATTTGTACTCCTTATTGTACTCGGAAAAAAACAATCTCTTACATCTTTTGATTCTACAGCCTATTTTCCTACTCTTATCCATGTGATTGTTTCTACCGTAATACCGGAATCCCACTGAAAATGGATGATTATGCGATAAAAAATATCCTTCGTGGTGAAAATTGCAATGAAAGCAGTAATTCTCTAACCTGCGTATTATTCGTAAAATTCAAATTTGAAAATTGTATATTAACCTCGCGCTCCAAACGACCCATCGCCATGTTGGCTGAGCGTGACGACCGAGTCCAGTAAACAATACGTTTACGTGGTGCCAGTAGACTATTTGTCACATTTTTAGAAATACCTATATATCTCTCTATACAATTTATTTTTTATGTGTTAATTTCATCATCAGGCATGTGAAATATTCATCCTTAATATTTGACAGGTTTAAAGAATGTATGCATACTGGAAGATGCAGCACAGTCTGGACAAATAGCGCTTATCACTTTTTATCCTCCTCATCTAGGACGATTTCCGTAGTATGAGATTATTGTTCTCATTTAATGTTCTGGTGTCACCGCAGCCCCAACAGTGCAAACGCTCGAATTTATTAACACTTGGACCTAGAAAACTACTGAAACACAGCATGTCTCTCTTCCAGATCTTAGGAATGCTGAGTAAATCGGCGCAAAATATGACCCGTTGTATTTCTCCAAAACGTTAACTTCACATATTCCAATATTGCACCAAGTACATATTAAAATCAATGAGTGAATGACAGTAGTTAAATAAGATGCAAACCAAGCTTTTCATTACTAGCGAACGAGATTTAATTTATGTTGCATTTCAATTTCGCGGCTTCTCAACTCCGCGCCGAGAAATCTTCATTACTGGATAAGTAATAAGCGGCCATGAATTAATCTACCTTCAGAATGTTCCCAGAATGCGTCTTTACGAAGTCGAAGTCAACCATTGCGCAATACACTCACCGTAAAAACTTTTAAACTATTCACAACTGTTTTTCACACACCGTTCAAGTTATGAATCAGTAGCATTGCATATGTTTGTTATCGTCGTTACTGTTTTGTAATTGCCATGGTGCGAAACTGCTTACTCGCATTTTGGCTTCACAGGGCGTTCTTGTAGCGCGAAAGAATTTTGTAATTTTTGCTGACTTTGAAGCTCTCTGGTAACAAGACAATTGAGAATTATCAAGTCATATTTTGCATGCGTTAATAAATTTAACTTTCTTATCTAGGCATGTAAAAAAATTAACTTTTTAATTTCATGAGAGCACCCGATTAGGCTCTATCAAATACAGCAACGGGAAAATAGAATTCTACCTGAAATTTTCGCAAAAAAACACATTAAAATTTTTTCTCTTCGATTGCTTATAGTTTCTTATACTAACTAAATTTCGAATTAATTCAGTTACACTGTTATGTTTCTCGTTACAAATTTCAATCAATCTCGCTCCTCTCCTCTGTATATTATCTGTAGCTGAAACAATTCATTCTTTCATCCCTTGCACTAACGGTGTGCTTTAATTTTCGTCTTATGAGAGAATATTAACATTGCTCTTTTACCGTTTCATCACATCTTCCAAGAATTATTTAGAGAAATCCTAATTAGTGATGTATTTTCATGCAAAATTCTCGGTCGTTGGATTATACAAAACTTCAGCGATTGATTTTTCCAAAGAACTTAATGGAAAGAACAAGTTACATGCAGTCAAGGCACTGACGATAGCTCCCGAGCACTACCTAATTACTAGGTACAACATCAACCGTTAGTAGGGATGCTCAGAGTCCTCTAAATAGCATACTCAAAGTCTCTCTCACGTAGTTTGTTTTAAGGCAATGTAGAGGATTCTAGAAACGTCGCTTCTAGGGTGACTGCTACTGTACAATTTCAATGTTTTAGTCCAAACAACTTACGTCGATAAAAAATTTTGAATATCTTTCCGCATAGTAAATATATATATGTAAAACCCTGCTGCTCCAGCATTACCCGCTGATTCAATTATATTTTCGAATTATATTAATAGAAAGTTATCTATAAAAAAGATAGCCGTCATGTAGTGATCTCCGCATTTTCGATAAAAGATTGTTTCCGGCGAAATTCGATAATGAAAGTAGGTACTTATGTATTTCCCCACGTTTTTGTTTCTACCGGCCCAGGTTTCGGCACATAATGCCATTTTCAACTTAAAGTAAAGAAGTGTGGGAATAGACGTTATGTTTAACCTCCGCAGTTTTTCATGGATGGGATCTCTCCTGGGATAAAATTTGAGGTTTGGAGGAAATTACGTTTACGTTTCAAAGACAGAAATGAAACTTAAAAGCGTTTATTAAGTAAAATACCGTGGAACATGATCAATTTGAAAATGTATTGCTCAAAATTAGCAGTCTTTACGTCAAACAACTTTTATGCGTTCTAATTAACTAATGATACTATTTCATTTGAGAATATCTTTGCTCCGATTTGAAATTTTTAAAAATCATTTGAACAAAGTTATTTGGGAGTGTTTGATCCGGTAATTAGAAATCTCGAACGATTGATCTTTTGAGCATTTTCATAATATATCTCACCTTGCCCGAATTGTAAAATTTCAACCACAGTTTTTTGGCCAAATTAGAATTGGATTCACATATTTCTACCACGTACATATTATCAGAAACCCTTGTTACATGGAGCCCGTATGCAACTATCACAGCAATTTTTTGTCGTCATTTAAATGGAAATTGTCTAATTTGACCTAATTCCCTGTATTACAGAGCCGGGTTATTTTGAATACGGCGGAGGAAATTTTACTTTGCAACTAACATATTTAGACACGTTATGAACATGCATTTGGAGTCCATTATTTAGCTAAATTATTCAAAATAAATGAGCTTTGAAGTTCCTATTTTGGCCGCATATTGGACGACATTCTCATTGCTTGTTGTTAGCTTAAAAAGATGGATAACACAACGAAACATTCTTTGCTTGTATTGTATGCTATTATTCATAATAAAGTATGTTTAAACGTTTATAAAAGTTAAGAAGGACGTTTTTGCTGAAATATAAGTCCCCTATGGGATGAGTGGATTCCCAGTACGGTTCTGGCAGCGTAAGAAATAAACTCGGCATTTATATTCCCTGTGACGCTATATGCTTGAAAGGACTCCAATATCCGATACGACAGTCAAATCGGAGAGATGAATAATAAGGCCACAGCATCTCCATAAGAGAATAAGTAAAACTTTTGCTTTTAATTAGAAATCTCCTGATAAAATATTCAGATCATCTCCGTTTCCAGGCCAAGTTTTTGTTGAAAGAATATATTGAAATTTTAATGAAAACAATAACTCTTCGCTCTTTGGTGATTATCCTTTAAATTAGAAGTATCACTTTCACTCCACCGCTCCTATTTGATCACGTAGTACGTGTTCATAACTTTCTATATCCTCTTTATTTTCGGAACACTTAGGAAAAAATGTTGCCCGCCATTGCGTATGTATAAACTAAATACAATTTACTTCGCAGCATTGTGGATAGAAGTTACCTCATTTTACTTTTCTTAATAGGAGGTTAAAAGTTATCCTTGTGGGGGGCGTGGTAAAGGTAAATAGCTTGCCTGCCGTTGAGGGGATCTCGCTTCGAATGCTGGTGTGCCCCTAAGGGCAACGTGCATGGTGGTCCAGTGATGCAGCTGCCCCCTTCATCGATTGCTTGAAATCTATATGCGTGTCGCTTAGTTCGGGTTGAGCTCTTTCCTCTCCTATCCAAAATAACTTTTGTAATGAATTAATGAATGACAGATATCCCTGAGGAGAAACTCAACTTTGATGTAAGCGACTCCTTCCATTAAAAAATAACTTGTCTGTGCCGCAAAGTAACTAACAGTGTGTTAGGTATTTCAGCCATAGTTAGTACAAAAGGGTTCACAAAATATTTAACTCTGTAGACATTTTCACGTCAATTGTGAAGAAACATAGCAGATATAATTGACGCCGTGGTTACAAATTTGAAATATTTCCACAGTGTTTCCTAAGATGTAAAATTCTCTATTTGAGATAAAGACCGATGTGAAAATGTGGCTTCTTAGCATGCCCTAATATTGTCAATGTAATGACATAAATTTCGCAAAACAAAATGAAGGAAAACGAAATGAATACTTGAGTGTCCTCCGAATATAATATCTTAATAAGAAGGCGACACGCGTCAAATACCAATATCGCATGATCATAATCGCTTGATAAAGTCAACTGTCGTGGGGCAAGTGGGGGGCAAGATTTGAATATGAAGACATCGTACAAATATACTGAGCAGTTGAAGAAGAATATGGAAGAGGAGAAATTCTTTGGTGTGAAAAGTTTAGCTCAATGCAAAATTGAGTGGAGACTTGCGTCAAGCCAGCCCTAGGATTGATAAGCTGATGCACTTGTCTTACTGTCTCAGATAATAATACTCAACTCCCGTATGTGAATGACAGTGGAATCCCATACTACTTTAGTTCACTAAACCTCCGTATCATATCTCAGAAGATAATCAGCACGTTTGTGATTGAATTATTCAATAATTAGTGTCAGTCCTCCTATTGGATCGTATCAACATTTTATTGAATATCGAAGAAAATATATCGGTGACATGCAATTACTTGCGTTATTATTTAGGATATAATATATTTTCGAGGTAGGTATTATCCAGGACATAAGGAATTGAGCACACGTTAAAGATTTCACTCAAACCTTTACGTTTCCCTAGAAACAAAGAGTGCAACTTTGCATCAGCTCCCCATTCGAACAAAATGTATGGAGCAGGTAAAAAAGGATTTGAAAAAAAAAGAAAATTCGTGGATGTGAAAAGATAAATTGAGAGCAGAATTGAGTGCAGAGTGGCGTCAAGGCAACCGTAAGGTTGACCACTGTTGTTGACCAGTGATGATGATGATTTGAATTTTAAACGACCAATGCATCGCCAAAAAATTCTCCAAACGATAGACAGAGGGCTAGCGATGCCCGGGCTCTTAACGCGAAAGAATTCCGAGATTGATGGGTGCGATGAGGCCGGCTGTTATCTAGAAATCGAGGCGATTAAGAATGCCTCGGCTGGTCCCTTATCTGGGAGGAAGGAGCGGTGAGGCCTCGCAAAATCCCGTGAGCCTTAATCACCTCTCCCCTCAGATAATTATTGGAATTAAGGCCATTAGCCTACAAGACGGTCGTATGGCTAGATAGAGGATGTTACCGAAAGGAGTTGAGCCAGCTAAAACCCAGATTGGTAGCTAGATATTTTCGGAATGCGACCGATAGCCAGGGGCAAATTTAAGGGGTAAGTCATGACCCTCTCCCCCAAATTTTATAAGAAAAAGTTAGATTTTTATTAGTATAATGGTTTTTGTATCCTTGTAAAATAGTATTATTATTACAGTATTCTACCGATTAAGGTAGGTTTCCATGGAGTACTAAAGAAGTGAACTGGGAGCCTTCCTTTCCCTCCAGCGCTGCCTTCTTCAATTCACAGTAAGACTTACTCCCTTTCATTCTATCTAAAAATCCTATTTTTTCCTTCCCCTCCCTCGTTTCCCTAATATTCTACCCTCTAAAACCATTTTCAGCATCCCCTCCCCGCTAAGTATTCGCTCCATTCATACATTCTGTCTCCTCCGTACCTCATCTAAAAGCTGCCTCTCCTCGCCAACCATATCCAGCACTTCGTCGCTCCTTTTCCTCTCCGTCCATTTCACCTTCTCCATTCTTCTCCATACCCACATCTCGAATGCCTGTAAAGCAGTATAATGGGTGAAAATACAATTGCATGGTTACAAGTCCCAAACGTGATAGAAGTTTGAGTTGTATTTTTTGAAGAAGGTAGCACTTCCCACTGTAAAAACGCCCCTCTCTTTCGGGGGGATTTCCATACTCCCCGGACCCCCCCCCCAAATTTATGTTAAATCCGCCCCTGACCATGGATAAGGTCATTTTCATTTTTAGGAAAAAATATGAAGTAATGCTAAAAGAAGGGATAAAGTTGATGCGTTCCATGGAGCATAAGCTTCTCATCTATACGACCAGACTACGAATCCTACTATTTTGATGGATTAAAGAGAGTCCTCTACGATACCTTATGATGACAACAGAAGGTAATAGTGCTGATATGAGATGTGTAAATAAGTATTTATTATATAGAGAACTCAAATTGAGAACTTAATTATTTTTTTCCTGCGCATATTTGATGGAAAACTTCAATTTCAACGATTAAACATTGTGCATACAGGAGAGAGGAGTACTGTTCTACATGCATCTGGTCTGTTACTTAAATGAGGCCTCAAGATAGATAGCTTTATATTGACTAATGAAGTGTTCGGAACACAATCTATAAAACACAGAGATCAAGCAATTAAAAAACAACTGAGGACACTCCAATTGGCTACCAGATATGTCTTCATCCTCCGCGCAATGGATTTACAGAAATCACCACAAGTGTCACTGGTGGGTAGAGCAATCAGAATTTTTCACAGAAATAAGCTGTTATTTAGGCTGTCGACTGAATTTTACGTTCAAAATGATGTGATCTATCGAACTTATTACTTTCTAATGCTATTTTGCGTGATTTCAAATATAATATAGTACTTTCAGAGAAAAAATTGATCGCTGTCTCCTCATTGCCGCGTCACGGACATTTTTGAAATTCGCTTAAAATGCACCCTAAGAGGTAAAAAAATCAAGCAATCAACGGAACGGACTGATGTCTCCAATTTGAAGTCCTCTTGGATCGGATTGAGTTTTTTACTTTGCTTTATAATAACTACAAAGGGAGATAGGGTGGAAGAGTACAATCTAAAGGGCTCTAAGATCGGAAAGGGCCTCTCTTGAGTCTGCATCAGTTCTCTTCCTCTTTCTTGGCACGTCCAATTTCTCCCTCGAGCACAAAATGCGTAGGAGAGAGAAATAACTTGCAATTATTTAGTAATATATGAATACATAAATAAAAAATCATCTTACCATAGTGTGGAACATAAAAAACACTTAGAAAAAAAAATAATAAGAAGATGGAGTTTAGAGTGAATAGTTTGCTCTAATTTTCGATAAGACGCTGCCCATCTTTCTCAAGAGAGGGGAAGAAAGATTAGTTAAAGCTGTTCATACACGGCATTTCTGCCGATTTGAAAGGAAACAGAAGCATGATAACAGTGGATACAAGGAAAAGGTTAAAAATATAAACAACAACAAAACATAGGATAAAATATTATAAACTCACAAATAAAAAAAAGAAATCTACAAAATAAGATAGGGGAAGATGGGTTAGATGAGTTTTCTTTTACAGCTACATGGGGCATAGTAATGTTGACGAA
This sequence comes from Ischnura elegans, assembly GCF_921293095.1. NCBI lineage: Eukaryota > Metazoa > Arthropoda > Insecta > Odonata > Coenagrionidae > Ischnura > Ischnura elegans. Next base: position 94,293,839 of record NC_060252.1, read on the forward strand.
GGATTCAGATGAGGACAGGATAGGAATGGCATTATTATTATTATTATTATCATTATAGAGGAAATTGTAACAAGTCGACCATAAAGTCGGGTAGTAGCATAAAATCAGAAATTATATAAATACAATAAAATACGAAGTACAAGCATAGTCGATAGGTTTCACCACACACAAAAATATCCAAAAACCAAAATTCAAAACATAAAATACTAAGTACGAAAAAGCCCTCAATATTAATTTTTACACTTTACGTTACACACAAGAATATATGAAGATAAAAGCAAAAAACTTGAAACCCCAAATTCAAAAAATAAACGTTTGGGAAAGCCTTCGGAATTCAATTTTGTTTAACCTAGTCATAAATAAGTTAGCGTTTGTTGGGAAGGGCTCAAAAAATGTTTCCTCCGGTAAACCATTCCAATCCTCCATCTCCCGATGTAGGAAGGAAAATTTTAGTCTATTTGACGGCTGCCTTGGAGCCTTAATCTAATAATTATGATCCCTCCTCGCCAGATAATGTGGTCCATTTAACCGCTTTGTTAGGTCCCTCCACGCAGGATCACTACTTTAAGTATACACTTCACCTTATGCGGTAGAGAGTTAAGAAGTGAGAAGAGGAGGTAGTTCTGGGACATTTTATTTTTCCTTAAAGTCAACAAAGTAACGATGCTACAACAGACCTACGTAATTTGACACTCCGTATGGCCGAAGCGGATGATCAGGCGTTGATTAACCAGTCAGCGAGGGGGCTGCAGGCTCTAGTGGATGCGTTATGCGAGCGTTGCGAGGAGTATGCGATGAGGATTAATTACAAGAAAACTAAGGTTATGCGGTTTTGTAAAGCATCACGAGCGAGGAATGTGAGACTTAAGATAAAAGTGGGTGCTGAAAAACTTGAGCAAGTTGAACAGTTCAACTATTTAGGCAGTTCGTTAGATGAAAACGGATACAGTAGTAAGGACATTAGGAAGAGAATTGCATTAGCAAAGGAGGCGTTCATGAACAGGAAGGAGCTTCTGAGAGGATCGCTATGTAAGAGTTTATACGATAGAAAAGGTTACTGAAGAGTTTGAACCCGAGTGTAGCGCTCTACGGTGCGGAAACGTGAACACTGAGGAAAGAAAACGAGAGAAGATTGGAGGCATTCGAGATGTGGGTATGGAGAAGAATGGAGAAGGTGAAATGGACGGAGAGGTAAAGGAACGACGAAGTGCTGGATATGGTTGATGAGGTGAGGCAGCTTTTAGATGAGATACGGAGGAGACAGAAGGTATGGATGGTGCGAATACTTAGCGGGGAGGGGATGTTGAAAATGGTGTTAGAGGGTAGAATGTTAGGGAAACGAGGGAGGGAAAGGAAAAGAATAGGATTTTTAGATACATTGAAAGGGAGTAGGCCTTACAGTGAATTAAAGAAGGCAGTGCTGGAAGGAAAGATCTGGAAGGAAAGAAGGCAGAAGAAAAGAAGGAAAGAAGGCAGTGCTGGAAGGAAAGAAGGCTCTCCGATCACTTCTTGAATACTCCATTCAAACCCACCTTAATTGGTAGAATACTATAATAAAATAATGGCCGAAGCGATTGGACAGGGATGGTTTGCTCTTAGGGGACCGAGGCCTTCTCGCCATCTCCTTTCCCTGTCATTGCCTCTTTTTTTGCTTGAATGATGTAGGGTGGTTTCTGGAACCAGCAAAACGAGTGATCCGTGCTTATTCTCCGGCGATGTAGATCTTCGTGTGTGCGTGTGCGCATAGGAGTAAAGTAAATAACAAAAGAATGGGAAAGATCGTGTATATATGTACATATATCTGTGAGCCCCTCGGCTACACACCCTCTTCCATATTCAATGCCTCCTACTCTACCCCCTTTCCTTTTTGTTATAATTTTTCTTTTTTCAAGAAATTCAATTCTCCACTTGGCAAACGGAGACGTCAAGGATTCCGCCATGTCCGCATTGCGTGTTCGAACAAGAGCCAATTCCTCGGCCTCCCATCCCACCATCTTTCCTCGCCTTATTACTAGTTTCATAATATTCTCTCAAATGTTTTTTTTTAGTGCTTGCATCGAATTCTTTCAAGATGTGAAAATAGACATGGTTCCACTTCGTAACGTATTGGAATTGTGTTTTAATAAAAAAACAAGGTTTTAGTGAATACATTTTTAATACAACCGTTGATCCAGGATAGGGAAAAGAGACATTTTTCTAATCAATGCCCCTCTAGCCCCTCTCTGAATTTACCACTGGGTTGTAACATACTACAAGCGTGTAAAACAGGCCCGAGTTTTTAGCTAATTTCGATTTCAATTCTTTAAAGAAGGTAAATATGTAGGAAAATATAACTACACACCTTTGTACAAACAAGTAACCCATAAATACTTCGATTGTATCTAGTGTGTGTTTCGACGCAATGGGGAGGGTTAAACCCCCCTTAACCTCCCATAGATCCGCCACTCATCCAGGTTTCAGCACCTAGTGTCTATTAATAACAATATTTTCGAATAATTAGAACTTCTTTTGGTTGTCAGTGGAATGCTTTTGATGAAGGTAGATAAGGGCTGGACAATACGTCAGTATAAGGCACCTGGAAGGCTGATGGAGAAGTGAGTGAGTCTGGAGCAAATATTCATTGCATGAAAAATATGGGCTTTTGACAATTCCGAATGGTTCTAAAAATCACCTTAAGCACCTTTGTCATTAAGATGCAAAATTTGAAAATTATCTTCTCTTAATATTTCAAATATACTTCCGAGCTCCTCAATTCATACTGGTAATTTGCGGCTGAAGCCATGGAAAGAGTCAGATCATTGCGCAAAATAGCCGTTTAATCTAATCGAGAAAATAGACAAGCGATTTAATCATCACGTGATTTATTTTTTACACAAAGCGGCCAAAATGCTGGGCCCCTAATTGAGTTTCTGAATTAGAGTTTATTGCACATTTCGAGATGGAATATCTTTTCCTGTGGCTACGCTGCTATTTGCCGTCAAAAGCCCTGATTCATGGTAGTCATGGTAGGATTGCAGTTACTAGAACCCTGAGTCCAAGGTGAGATGAATGGAAAAATAAGAATCCTTGCATGCATGTCGAAAAAATATATTTTCAATGAAGTAAACAGCGTAAAAGTACTGCCTATTGAAACATTTTTTAATACGGAAAAGTGGAATTAGCCTCAGTAATAACTGATATTCTAATATTGAAATATTTATGACATTGGCATTGTAAATATCAATAAGTACCTGAAAATTAGTAGGAAGCTATTTTGCTTCATCTTTGCGTCTAGTAAGTAATAATAATATTTTACCAGTAATTTTGTCGGTTTTTGTGCCCAATTGCTATATAAAGTTAATTGGAATTTCTTCTAATAATGAATGAGAAAATACATAAATCACAATCATGTATTTTTTTATGGTTCTATAAAATTACGCTTCCCAGCAAAATGAGGACTTTGTAAAGCGTGTCTTTTCAATTTAGTGAAACTATATAATGAAACGTTCGTGACAATACTTACCGCGTGGGTCGTAAGTTTCCCATGTCAAGACACTTACTCTATTTTAGCTCAGAAGTATCGTGAATTAGTGCTTGAACTTTGCGTCCAATAAATATTAATATTTTAGCAGTAATTTTGTGTTTGCGTGTCCCAATTTTTTTGCTAAGCTAATTAGCATTGTCTCAAGTTATTAGGGAAATACACGTGAATTATACATTGACCTATAAACATATTGCTTCCCCGCACAGTCGTTAAGTTTTAAAATATGGCTCTCCTATTATAGTTTAAACACGAAAGCAAACTTTAATGACAATATCGATACCACGAACGCCGAAATGCGGGCAATTTAGTATGCGGTCGTCACTTTTTTTCATGCGGCAAATAGCGAGCAATTTTGGAGCACACATCTCCAGCCCTGTATGCATATTATTGAAGCCAACGCTTTGATAGCGTTGGGTTTCGGCCGCAAATACGAATCACGTGACCCAGAAACGGGTCACTCAAATTATTGCGTTCGCCCTCAATAACGGTACACCGTAATTTTCAAAATCACAATGCCTGTGGCACTTTGCTTTCATTTGGCCAACCTTTTGAAAATGTATAAAACTGCTTTTCAAGCAATATCAAACCATTTTCTTTTTTAGAGACCATCGTAAATAACTCGTGTTAGCAATAACCTTCGGCTAGATGCACTCAGTTTTTCGTTACATTCACATGTCATCTATTCAGAGATTTGCATTTTTTTCGTGTAAAATATTTCATGTTGTCATCTCGGTCTAGCTTCATTATTTGACTATTTTAGTATTCTTTGCTAGTAAAGTCTAGTGTTACTGTTCTAGTATTATCGTATTCTTTATCTTATTATCCTCTTTTAATTTTCTTTTGTGTTACTTGTTTAAGTAAGGTGTCATTCACTTATTTTTTTACTTCTTCCTAGAAATTTGATTCTTTGTAATTGCAATAACAATAATAATTATTTTTCTCTTCTTCTCTTGAGTTATTTTTAATTTTAATTTTTGATTTTGACAACGCCGAAATTTTATATAATGAGGTTAATTTGAGAAAAAGACTTTTCAAAGAAATGGTTGATATATCTAAATCAATATAAGTTCTAATAAAAAAACAGACGTTGAAAACCTTAGTCAAATCTATTTTTATTTAATTAATAAAAATTAATGGTAACTAGGTTTGGTCTACGTTTTCTGAAGAATTTATCTTTTACTAGACGTGAGGATTTAATAGGCAAAATGAATCAATTACAATATATTTTTTAAATAAAATGGTTAATATCAAAGAAAAATTTTTATCCCTTACTAAACATATGCCTACTTACGGATTTATCACCACGAAAGTGCCAATTAGCCAAACCTTATCACTGGATATCTCGTCTATATCATGTGAAATATAAATTTTATGCCAGTCTTTTGAAAACGATATTTTATCATATCTTTGACAAAGCTGTGTTCAAACGCCTATTTTGTCATTGCTTGTTATTCAAATGGATGGTAAGGAGTTGATAAATTGAATAAGTAATACCTCGATTGACTTCATTAAAAAATAAGCAATGAAACGACGTAATTTAGGATTATTCTCTTTCCAATTTAGGTAAAAATTCAAATATATGAGAAATACGCGCGCTCAAGAAGCGTAGACTTACGTGATTTTGCGTCTATTCACCCTTTTCAGCACAGCGCTGTTGTGTGCCCCGCTAAAATCTCCTCCTACGAAGAAGTTATACCCTGCGGCCACCAGGAGAGGATTTGTCGCCCTATGTTCAATTCCCACTCGTTCGATTGGTAGCTATTACCCTGGAGGATAATATATGATAAAAATATTTTTAATCTCTGTCTTCGTCATGATTATAGAGGAAATTGATGGGCTTCCTTACATCATGCGGACATTTTCATGCATACACGACTCTTGTGCGATTGTTAAAGAACCAAACCTCTATCTCCGTTCAACTCCCGGTCAAAGCGAATGATACTTCCTCATGAGCACATTCGTAGCTTAACATTTTATAATGCTGAATTGGCATTGAAAGTTTATGATAAACATAGTGGTTATGATTTTAATATTGACGAAGGAAAAATCAATTTCAATAATTGAGCTGCTGATATTCTTTTACATCATGTTTACAAAGTTATCTACTCCAAAAAAAAGTTATTCCAAAGATACGTCGGTCACGATATTTGCGATGCCATAGCTTGATATTTTATTATTGTCGATTTTATGTATTTCAGATACTATTTAAATCCTAATTACTCCGCCTGCATCCTAATACTGCGAGCGAGGAGGCCCCGTGAATGTCCTTCACCCTACGATTGCCGCAATAAGAGTTTCCCGAGTTCATATCCCGACTGAGGCCTTCGGCTATACTCAACAAAAAACCTCCAGGTGCATAGGGCCCTAATCAAAGGAACTGGCCCACTGAAATTCGGGTTATCACACAACTTCCGCTTAGTTTGGGATGACTTATATGGTTTCCTCTTTTCTATATTCGTTTGAAAGCTTAAGCCTGAATCACACTTTCATTTGTTTCGTCCCTCTGATTGATCACTAGAGCGATCGCGACCGGAAAAGTGATCGTTCGAGGGATAATTTTTCTGAATCACACGGTCCCTCCCGCCGTCGCTTCTCGCATCATTTCCGATATCTCAACTATATGTCGTTCCCACGATTTTCAAACGTTGCGCTGCAATCTCCCCATACGGGAATGCGTTCTGATTGGCTGAAATGGGGTTTCAATGATGGTTTCAGCGACGGACAATGCGACCAGACAGGTGATGGAAAATGTGATGGGAATCCTCATCATTGGAGTGATCGCGAAAAAAAATTGTGCGCGACCATCATTTCATAGTGATCACTCGTAAATGTGTGATTCAGGCTTTAGATAATAGCGTTAAAAACAATACATTATTGCCTACGAGGAATCCTCTGAATGACTTCCAGAGTGAATTCTTCTCTGGTTTCTAATCGGGTTCGAATCTGGATGTTGAAGTCCGACGTATCTTTGGGAGACTTTCCTAACATCTTTAGGATTGATGATACCGATGTCAGTAGTGTTCCAGTGTATTTACACTCCTCCTCCATCACCTAGGTGATCCCTGATTGGTTCATATTGTTGTTTGCTTTCCCACCTTTTTATGGTCGGGTTCCAAGTGCTGCTTCGATGGAGTCCTTCATCTCTCCTCAGGTTACATTCATGATGAAGGCGGATATTTATTGCTTCTTTGGTTATTCTGTCCCAATTACCTCTGGTCCTTCTCAGTTTGGTGGTTTCTTCCAGTGGCGTAACTATGGGGGGACGAGGGGAAAGGTCCCCCCCCCAAGGCATCAGAGAAATAGAAATAATCTACATCTACATAAAACCCCGCAAGCCGCCTAAAAGGCATGTGGCAGGGGGTGTCAGGACACCAGTTGTTTACAGCTAAAAAAATGAAGTGCTCTAACGAAGTTGGGAGTAGCATTTATTTAAGCACTTTATGGTTCGGGGGAAAAACGAATTCCCATATCTATCCGTTCGACAAAACATCTCTCTTTATTTATCGCTTCTATCGGACCTGGAAATATAGTGTGACTAATATTATGTTCCCTGCGTCGCTCTTAAAGATATCTAATCTCAATTGTTCAAGCAATCTGAGCCTAGCGCGCAGCCTTCGAATCGCCAGCGGCTCTTAGACTATATTCAAAACTATTGTCTAGTTTTGACTTATAGTAAATTTTAACGTAACCTTTCAATGAAACCCAAATTTTAAGTGCCGAAATTATGTATTATGTATTTGCAGGCATGGTATTTATTCAAAATTTTCCTATAAGGGTGGTGGGTGGGTGGTCGCCCTTCCCCATCCTTCTCATCCTCCCCAAAGCATATTCCTACTTACGCCACTGGTTTCTTCCCGATGTATGCAATGATTTTCTAGGACACAGTGCTCCGCCACCGCTGATCTCTCAAGTTGCCCAAGTCGGCGGCGGTGTCTAAGGAACTTCACCCTTGTCTCTATTATTCGCACAGTCTCTCCGATAAACACTTTACAGTGGCGCCGACTCCATAGGGCTTGAGGGGTCCCAAGCCCGCTCAAACATTCGTTATGGGTGTGAGAAAAAAATTATCAGGCTTGTCGATTCTCCCCGGAGTGTCCAGATATCGAGATTCGAGTTATCAGGGTTCTAATTTTAATCATTTGACCCTTCGAAAATGCTTAAAAAACTTAAAACTCACTACTTGTAAAATTTCCCGGGGAAAGATCCCCGGTTTGGGCCCCCCCAATACTATTTGTAAGTCGGCATCCCTGACACTTTGCCACATCATCGTGGGGCAAGAAGATGGCTTGGACGGAAATTGAAGAACTCGAAATAAATATATGGATCAGGTGGATAAGTTTATGATAGAGAAGAGATGCGTTGGCGTGAAAAGTAACTGATTAAATTAAAATAAAATTAGCTACCAGGAGAATTGAGCAGAGAGCTTCGTCAAACCAATCTATGGATTGTTGACAGGTGATGATGATGAAAAATTTGATTTGTAAGTAATGAAAATTTCCTGGCCTTTATTTTAGTTTCCCACTGGGTGTAGATTTGGGTCACAGGTCCAACGTTTCGACGACTAAGTCCGCCATCGTCTTCAGGGGTTAAATGTCGAGCCAAGTTCTTGCCGGTACTTATACCCTTGTGAGCCGTTTGGACTTTAAGAAACGTTGGGACTGCGACCCAAACCTTCACCCGGTGGGATACCCGGTAACTATTCCTGCAGAGCATACGCCGGGAAAAACTCAAATTATACAATATTTTTGTGTTTATGTCGGATTTGGTATTTAAATGTGATAGTATTTCGGACTCAGTTCAATTACACTTTAAGTCATTGTAATTGTCACTGAAGTCGATCCTAGTTTGTTGGTTGATGTATTATTACTTCCCAGATGAAGCAAGTAATATGCGCTAGGCGTAGGCAATGAAACTTTAATATCATAAGGGGGTCCAAACCTCTAAAATTAACTCACTCACTCACTCGATGATACAACCCGAAAGGTGGTTTGGTTAGGTGATGGTAGGGCTCACCCTGGACTAGGCTACTGGTGTGTAAACTTCACACATGCAGTGCATTGTAGGATTCCTTTCTATGGGCCAACTCGCACTTCGATGATCTTGAGAACCAGGGGCGTAGCCAGGAATTTCGTTCAGGAGGGGGGGGGTCCAAAACCAGGGGGGGAAATTTTTGAAAAACGGGGAACTAATTTTAACACTTTTCATAATCGAAAAACTTCATTTGTTAAAGAAATATTTTGTAAATTCATGATTTTTATAATTTTGTTTTTTTTTTCTAATGAAGAAAAAATATTTAGTCCTTATATTTCGGGGGGGGGGGGGTCCGGACCCCTGGGCCCCCCTGACTACGCCACTGCCGAGAACTATTTACTGTGAATTTAAAAAAAATTTAAACGATCCGACTGAGGCTGGAAGCGATATTACGGGGGAGGAAACGCCTTCCGATTTCCGCAGGGTGCGGGTTAGAGGGGCGGTTGCAGACTCGCAGCATGCGGGAGAGAGAGCATCATCCCCCGACCGCGCAGAGGGTTGATATAGGTCAAGGCTCCCCTCTCCCTACTACTCAGGGCAACCCCCTCGAGGACATACGTCATCCGGGATGGGAGAGAGTGGTTCGCCCTTTCACCGAGAGATGACAGCAGGACGGAAGGTTTCAGATCCGTTTTCATCGGCATGGCTGTGTGTTTCCCTTTTTCTGCGGCGGCGGCGCTGAGGACGATATCGGTTTCGTCGTGACGTCACGCGGCCTTGAGATCTTTCATTGTCTCTTCCACCGGCCTTATAAAGGCATAAAAAAGTTGTCTCGGTTCACGGATTGCTCGTCTCATTCAGTACGTCGTTACTGGGGCAACCGGCTTGGCTTTTTTGTCCTTCTTCATGCACTCTTCGCTTGATTTGAAACCAGAGCCACGTACACTTGTACTTGTAGGATTTTTTTGGGGGTATACCTTGGCTGCCAAAAAACTGCTGGTTTATGTAATTCGCTCAAGTAGGTTAGTTGGTATAGGTGATGGTAGAGATGGCCCTGACCAAACCAAATGCGTGTCATGATAACACATTTTTTAAACCCATTTCTTCCCAATGTTGCGTGAACGCAACGCAAACTTCGCGATTTTTTTCTCCATAATTGTTGCTGATCAGTAGTTAATATTTTTAAGATAGTAAATTCAATGCTTTTTAAAATGTCATGATTTTTTATGGAAAAAATTCAATGACCTTTTCATTTATAGGTAACTCGTTATTTTAGGTTATCTTCTAAGTTTACATTTTATGTCAAATCTGAGGCACTCGATGATTATATCTCTCTGCAGATAGAATGATGCATTTGTGTTCTAGGCCATTGCAACAAATTAGGTTAATTTGACAAAGCGATTTTCAAATTATTTAAGAATAAAGGAAGTGTTGCATTCACGCAACATCGGGAGGACCCCGGTAATCCAGGGCAACGGCGCGCCGCGGCGGTAGTCGTTTAGTGTGTTCATTTTTGGACTGAAAAATGAAAAGCTTATCAAGAATGTGTTGCATTTTAATGGTGAACCTTTAATTTTAGGAAATTGTACAATATTTTAGTCCTACATCTGCATCTACATAAGTGTTGAAGGGCCTTTACTAGGATGTTTGGCAGGTGGTGAGTTTTCACGGAGTTGTGACTGTTTGATATTTTTTTACTTCACGTATCGAGCAAGATTAAATCAGCATTTACTTACGTTATATTGGGAATTTATTGTGACTTAAACATAAAAGATGCATAAAAACTTTGCTGTAGAGTTGCCCAGATAATATAATGATTTCTGTAAGCGTCTGCAATTCCAAGATATGCTGGCATCCAAGGTAAGAACGTTCTATGTACCACAGTTGACAAGTATGCTAAGAGCAAGTGAGTATGTGAGGGTTAGGATACCTGATCCCGACGCGAAAATTTTGAGATTGGAACACCAAATACGAACAAGATAATACGAATAAGAAAAATCTGAGAATTACACAAAGAGAGAAATATCTGAATATAATAAAGAAATAATGCAAATTAGCGATAGCGAAGATTTTTGCAAAAAAAATAATTTTATCGCATCTTCAGGGTAGGGTGATCAGTTTCTTCCCCCGGTCATTTCGCGCTTATAGTAATCTAGGCTGTAACTGGGATTCAAACTTGGAATTCTTTTATAGGTAACCAAACGCTATACCAGCTGTGTCAGTTCACCGGTTCCCTTAAGACACGAGAATGCACGTTAACCACCCAACTTGTGCGAATGCATGCACAGAAAATAGTATCCGTTGTAATTTGGTTCATGCATTCGTACATGTTCCGTTCTGGTCCAAAAAATCGTCATGCAAACAAAAAACCGGGGCAACCGGCTGTGGCTTTTTTGTCCTTCTTCAAGTGCCTTTCACTCGATTTGAAATCTGAACCTCCTATAATAGGGTAGTTTCCATCATCAAAGAAAACGAAACGCATTGATTGCGATTCCTTACCCACCATTGTTGCATTCATAATATACAAATTATTTGGTTTTAGGAATCCCAATATAGACGAATGGCAAAGGTAAATTTTAACCGCATTTGAAAAAGGCCAGATAGGCGACAATGCGATGCCACTCCACGTGACGTCACAGGAACCTAGTTTTTACACGAGTAGATAGGAGTTTTACATTGTCTGAGATTACCAATGCATACATGAGGCACAGAGCTCAGGAAAACATCTCTTAATAATCACTCATTAAAATTAACCAAGTTCGGAAAGTTTCCTTCGCTTGACAAGGTAACAATAATCCCATTTTAAGCCTAGAGCTACCTGCTAGCAGGGTACTCTCCTACCTGCTATCCATCTGTCATTCCATTTCTTTATTCCATCTCATCAAAAATCTACCCATCTCATGTTTTTCAATCGCCAAAATTGATTGTCTTAAAAAGTTACCCTTAGTTTACATTTAAAAAATTCATCATTCAAATAAATTCATCAAAAATTCATCTATAGTAGATGCTACATTTCAGCATGAAATGGAAATACTTTGCTTTGAAGAGGTTCCTTATGAAAATTTTCGGGCATGAGATATTCAACCATTTAACAACTTTTACAGACTTTACAGAATTTACTATTTCAAATAAATCTTACTTATTGCTACAGCTCTTTTAATGTATGCAACAAACATACTAATGCAGAGACCGTCAAACCTGAATCAAGTACCTGACAATTCTAACGGACAAATTCAATGTGTACCAACATAATATTGACGAAAACCTAAATTAGCGGTGCTCTTTTATACATATATCAAAGCGAAAAATGTTGCCATTTCGTGTAAAAGTGACGTGTTATTGAATCATTCCGTTTCTTTTTGTAAATAATTCTTTTAGATCCTTTATAAATATGCAAATGCAGTGATTTTTAGAATTTTGGCATTATTACGGCTGGTATTGATACTTTCTCAAGAAGAGAAACATTTTAAAATGGGAAAACACTTTCTATTCGACGTTTTATGAATATTGTATTCTGGTCTTTAGGGAACCCCAACAGTTACCAAGGTAGTGATAAGAGGGTCGGTAGCCAGAGCATAAAACTTTCATAACTAATACAGGTAAATCTTGTTTTTGAATATGGACCCTCAAGGTCTTGTGTATAAAAACATATTTACTGTCGTTTCAAGAATCTATTTTCCATTTTTAAGGCTTATTGCATGAAATTATGAAAGATACAATAAATACAAAAGTAGTCATGAATTAAAAATTAATTTTACCGTGCTAAATATATCCAATTTAAACAATTACACAAATAGATTTCAAATTTAAAAGAGAAATTGATATGGCAAGCATTGAAGTGACATTGAAGTTTTATGTAGTAGTTTAGTTTGTTTTTAGGCTGCTATGCTACGGTATTATGTTGGCATATTTTTTGTATTTACATTAATTTTGATAAATTAGATTACAATATATTTTGCTTCAACCATGCATGTCAGATATTTTATCACAACTTTTTGTAAGTGAACAAATTTAGTACATGGATTCAACGGAACGTTTTGTTCAATTTAGTGACAATGGAGTCATACATTAAAAATTTCTGCGGGTACTCATTCGAAAATAAGATTTTGATTTGCATGGCGTACTGGACGCGCAGCATTGTGAATGGAGAAGCGGCAGAGGACAGAGTCCTGACCTTCCTTAAGCTTTTTCGTATCTCCCTCGCAAGAGCTCAATCAATACCTATGGTGTGCCCCACATAGTTGACAAAATATCCGCTCCTGGCACTGAGCGCTGCATTCGCTCAAGAGGTATCAAGTTGCGAGCGCCCAGTGTGCAAATTCGAAGTGAACGTGTCCCAACTTGACATAGAGGGGGGCAATTTCAAACGTAATGGCGCTAAGTACGCACCACGGCTTTCATGCACATTTGATTTTGAAAGCATCATATTGTGTAATTGCCATGGGAATTAAAGAACCTGGATAGCGTAGTGGTCTGCGCAGTGGCCCGGAAAGCCAAAGGTCCGTGTTTCGATTCCCGGTCCAGGGGAATTTTTTCTCATGGCAATTGTTGTATAAAGCATCATATTGTTTTCATTGAAGAAATTGAAAGTGGATTTCTGCGGTGTGAAACTAGCCTAAGTGATGTTTGAGGGACGAATTTAGCTCAGTGACATTAATATAAATGGAACTTGATTATCACTGTTTCAATAAGCGCTCGCTTTTCATTAACTATGATGAGCCGTGATATATTGGGCTGAAATTGAAAAATGACCATCTATTGAAACCATTCAGTCTCTAGCTCAGTCTCAAGTTCTATTGCTTCTCGTATCAGGCACGGATGATATTCCTCCGTCTTGGCCAAAACTCAAGACTCAATATTCGGTGACCCAACATTACCAGAACCCAAAATTGGTAGAATTCTGCCATTTGAAAAAAAACTACTTATTTTAAACGGGGTTATGTAAGAGTGGAAGAGTGAGGTTTCGAGGATTTCTCCTACCTCTCTCTATTCATAGCCAATTTATGAGTGGAGTTTTTTTAACCCTAGAAGGGCACACTGGGGTCCGTTGGACCCCAGCAGTTTTTTTCTTTGCTGTAACTTTTGTAATGCACAAAATATTGAAAGCTCACACCAATGTAAATTTCCTTTTACATCTTAGTAAAAGTTTCTAGTGTGTGGTGATTTTTTCAACGCGCTTATTGCTTTATAATTTAATATTGAAAATGGTCTGGGGTCCATTGGACCCCAGTGTGCACTTCATGAAATATTTTTGAAATTGCGAAAAAAAATTAACACATTTGTTTATTGCCTTTTTTGTTGCAAATACATTTGTTATAAACGTATTTATACGTTTAAAGTAATTAAAATGCCATTTATCATTTTTTATCACTTTGGGATATTTGAGGACATCAACTTTTTTTGTGAAATATCTTGGTTTCCTCTTATGCAAATAATTTAGGAATTTCGGAGTGAAAGACGTACGAACAAACTTCAATGGAATGGATTGTAGAACAATAGTTTTGAACATATATTAATCATAATAGTAAACTATTCATCAAACATTGACGTTTGAAATCATTTGGAGATCGAAAGAGAGAGCGAAATTTGGTTTAGGGTCTACCTGGACCAAAAGGAGCAGTGCGCGACGTCAAAACTCCCCGGCAAGCTTGGAAATTACTGTTGGATAGCGCTTTACGAAATAAAATAATGACGCACACAAATGAGGAAATACAACGGCAGCGTCAAAATGTCACAATTCCTCAATCGTACCACGGTGATGTAGATGTTGAGGAAATTGAGGCTTTTTTTGAACTTCTATGTTTTTCTGGGGTGCAGAAGACGTGCAACACAGATTTGTATGAACTGTGGTCAACTGAGTTTGGATCTACGTTGTATCAATGCACCATGTCTCTTCACTGATTCCTGTTTTTGCTGTCAACCTTGCGTTTTGATGATAAAGACACGAGAATGCTGCGCAGAACGATCGATAAATTTGCGACATCTCGTGAAATTTGGGAAGGGTTTGTAGATAATTGCAAGAAATATGAAACTCCTCATGAGTATTGTACTGTAGATGAACAACTTCCCGGTTTTCGTGGCCGTTGCCCCTTTCGGATATATATGAAAGGAAAGCCAGATAATTATGGCATAAAAATTGTAATGATGAATGATACAAAAACGTTTTACATGGTAAATGCCTGTCCTTACATAGGAAAAGTAGTTACCAATCCAGATGAAACTGTTCCGACATATTATGTACGGACATTGTCAATACCAATTCATGACACGAATGGAAATATTACGTGCGACAATTGGTTCGCTTCTGTTGAGCTTGTTAAGAAGATGCTAAAAGATTATTCAATAACGATGGTGGGCACCATTCGTAAAAACAAGCGTCAAATTCCAGTGGATTTTACAAGAAGTACTATTGTTCGGTCTTCACGATTTGCCTTTGACTCTGACATGACCCTGGTGTCTTTCACACCGAAAAGAAATAAAATAGTGCTTTTGTTGTCATCTTTTCATTTGGATGGAGCTATAAATGAAGAGAATGGAAAGCCCGAGATTATTTGCATGTATAATGCCACTAAAGGAGGAACAGACACATTTGATCAACTGTGTCATGAATGTACAACAGCCAGAAAAACCCTTCGATGGCCAATGCGGATTTTCTATGGCATGCTAGACCAAGCTGGTATAAACGCAATGGTTCTCTACTCTCATATTGATAGTAATGAAAAAATAAACCGGATAACATTTTTGAAAAACTGGCTTTGTCACTCATCACACCTCATTTGCATCAACGGATTTTGAAAAAAAACCTGCCTTCTTCAATCAGGAATACCGTTGCGGAAATGTTAAAAATTGAAATACCAGCAATTGATAAATCTGAAATCCTTCAAAGCAAAATGCGATGTAGCTAATGCCCAAGGAATAGAGACAGAAAAACAAGAATTATATGCTCATCGTGCCGCGCTCCGATGTGTGACGATCACCGAAGTTATCTGTGTACTACCTGTACTGGAGTGAGAAATTAACAACAAATCATTTTTTTCTAAAAATTTATATTATACGTGTAAAATAAATAATAGTAATGTACATTTTGGAGCAATAGGAAGTCCTAATGAAATTTGTGAAAAAAAAATTTTTTTAAATACACAAGAAAATTTTGTTGTTTTCAATTGCTAAAATTAATACGTTTTATGGAAAGAAAAAATATGAAACATTTTTTTACATGAACTACACAATGTAATACTTAAGCTGTTAAAACTATTTGTCTGTACATCTAAAACGTTCATAAGAGTAAATAAAAGTAGGATTGGTGACTTTCTTAAAGAATTTTTATGTCTTTAGAATGAAAAATATTGTTTTACTTTCATTTTATTATGTTTAAATAACTTATATTTACATATTTGTGTAAGAAACACTTCTATTATTGATATTTACTATATTAATAGTAAAAAAATATCAGGGGGTTGAAATTAAAAAAATTTAAAAGTTATGGGGTCCGCTGGACCCCGGTGTGCACTTTATGATTGAAAAAAGAAGTGTGCACTTCTTGGGTTAAATGAACACACGTGAGGATAAACTAACACACCATCATGCTGGTTGAAATTTTCCATGAACATCCGAACGACATCTATCCAGATATCAAATTTGCAAAACTACTCGAAGAAGGAGGTTGTCTGCCCTTCTTAGATGTCCTGGTTGAAATGAAAACGTATAGAAGCTTGAGCCATTCTAGTGTATCGAATTAAGACTCGCCCTGACGGATATATTAATGCAGCGTCTCTTTACTACCTAGTGAAAAAGTCCTACGTAGGGCAGACAACCCAGTTATTGGCACTTTAAGGATCTTGACGAAGAAAATTAACTCTTGTGACCATTTTATCGCCATTTTATGTTGTTTTTAACATGCATTAGATCTATGAACATATTGCTTTAGTTTCCTCATGTAATCGAATTATTTTTTCTCACAGTCATTTAATAATAATAATTGTTTAATAAGGTCCTATTATCCCAGTTATTGGCACCCTTTCTCCATTTATTCGCACACAGTTTCCCAGTTATTGGCACCCCAGTTTTTCATGCACTACTTAGCAGGTTCCTTTAAAATTTATAATATATTAAAGAAAATTAACCTTTTTCAGATCTACTGAATTGATCATTATCTTACCTGTAATTATAGTAATACAATGAGAGGTGAAAAAATAGCATGAAATAAAAATCCGAGGACGTAACTTTAAAATTTTAGATACTTTATTATTTTGAGCTCAAAAGAAATTATTTTTACTGAAAACAGTGAATCTTTATCTTAAAACAGTGAATTTAAATCTTTAAAAAGTACTTTGATTGATATTTGTTTTAATTATCTCTTCAAAATAATGTTAGATCACGTTCAGGAGCGCTGTCCTCTGAAACCTCATAGCATTCATGACACACAAATAGATTAAGGCCTGAATAATCTGGAATATGCATTTGGTGAGTTTTTGGGACACAGTGTATGTGATACAACTTGTTGCAACTGCTGCATTCAATCCCCACATTCTTATGCCCCACAGTAAGAATACACTTAAAGCACAAAGGTAATTCGAACGTTAAGTCATCGCGCCAAAATCGTGAGTGATTCAAAACATCTCAACAGTGAAATGAAACATCAAATTTTCGTTCTAAAATGAAATGGATAAAGGATACATCGATGAATGATAAAGAGATTGACGAAAGAAATGTAACTGCATCCAAATGCCATAAGAAGAATAAGCCTCAGGGCTCCGTAATTCTCCCATGCATACCCGGAGTCACCGAGAAAATCGAAAAAATTCTTCAAGCATCACCACTAGATGTTGTACGGTGAAGAAATTAAACCCGTATTACCATCGCCGAATGATAGCCATTCCCCTGCAGTTCATCGGAGCATATGAACTTCCCTACCGCTGCGGAAGAAGCTACGTGGAACAGACCAAGCGACCCATCTCCCTAAGGAAATGAAAAGAGGGATGGAAATTCATAAAAGGGGTCAAGGGAGTGGTTTAGAGTTGCAATTTTGAAATTTTACCAGGTCAAAAAATGATAATTAATGTGTATGCTGCTGCTTAGAGCTCATGTGTTTTTGCCAACCGATTTAAGAACGATAATTAATATAACTGCTAGTTTAGTTTTCCGTCGTATTTCATGGTAAACATGTAGGATAGTGAATTGTGACGACTTGGGATGGTACGAATATGCTACGAATACTTCGCCATAATTTAAGCCAATCCGAGCAATAATATATTCCGATCAGGGATAGATCTCGATTAGTTTGGATAAGCGTGACACCAATATAAACTTTTATCTTTGAACTAACACCGCAGTGTTGAACGTCTTATTCATAAACCTATTCAACTATTCATTTACTATCCTAACCTTTTCCTAAAGGCTCCAGTTATACATATCCAGAATGATTAATTCATCGGATTGCATTTGGATCAATAATGGAAACCTATTGATTCCATTCCAATCCTGTTATTCTGTAGCGGAGCTTATCCTTCTTATCGTGTCACCTAATTCACGGAAATATTTTTCATTTCTTTGAAATCGAATAAAACTTTCATTTATTAGAGAAAAAGAGGTGATGGATAGTTTTCTCTCCTTCTAATCTTAGACCTTCGTCATTAATTACTCGGTCGATCTATTATTTGATGCTTATAATTCCAGCAATACATTTCGAATGCCTACACCCTTGATTTCTCCGCTGATAACATCATCCATTCCTCACGTCCGTGGAGAATTATACTCAAAGTGTAGTTATGATGAATTGCTTCCATGCTTGAATATTTATGCGTATTTCCCGCTGTGGCTGGATCTATCTTTTTGTCCAATACTTACCTCGCCTAAGGTATTATACTAACAATTTCTTCCTTGCTTCTTCCATTGCTAGCTATTTTGTTTCCTAAATAATAGAGATCATTCGTCATTTGTAGCTTTTTTTCACCTAATTCCTACCTAATTCCATGGGTGAATGAATTCTGTTACGTTAGGAAGTCAAGATAACAAATTACGATGTCAGCATGATGCGTACCTTTGAAAAAATACGCTTGAAATTTCGCGACAGGCACTGAATGCACCGGCAAGAATGTTATTAAGTTTCGATATTGCTTCTCATATTTCCACGGAGTGAATGACGACTTTCCATTTTTTCGGTTGCATAACTTGTATTGCCGTTGACAACGGTTTTGTCAGTGAACCTCCTGGCTTCTTAATTTCGAAGGTTCAGCTCTGCGTTTCTCTTGTTATAGACTGGTAATGCGAGGCAAGGTACAAGCGAAAAAGTGGACTATCAAAAATGGATATTGTCGCAAGTTATTTGTAATCAATACTCTTACCACCACTTGAATGATTAAACGTTACTTCATTGGGAAGTTTTAGGGTGGGTCCAGTTCCTGCGTTCGCCAGGGATTCTTTTAGTTCACGAAAGCGGTAGTAATCGTGTCTTGAACATATTATTAAAAGTATTATCAATATGTTAAATCTATGGACCCATGATAATAAATTAATTATAAATGAAGGAAAAACATCAATTATGCATATAACCTCAATGGACAATGCGAGGAAAGAAGTCAAGATAAAGCTGCATTCCCACCGTTGTATTCACAGCAATAACTTAGATCTTCATTGTACTTGCACTTTTCATTGATTCAATTGATGATCAATTCAAATTTCCCCTCCACATTGAAAAAATAAATAAAAAAATACGAATTGTAGCTCATCAAATATTCAAGTTAAAATACATAGTATCTATTAGCATAAAATGAATGATTTATTTTGCAATGGTGGAGAGCATATTAAGATATGGAATCACTGTCTGGGGAATGGCGTCAAATACTCTGTTAAACACAACTGTAAAGAACCGAAAGAAAATATTGAATTTAATTGATACAGAAGGTTTCAACTATTGTTGTATATCTGGCCTTTAATATTTCTGTATTAAATAAAATATATTAATTATGAATAAAATGCTGAATTTCCTCGTTATTATAGAAAACTATTTAAAAAAAAGACCACAAAATTAAATGTAATGATACACATTCTATGGATAAATGTAACAGTCCTTTGTTGAAAACGTATCTTTGCAATAAAATTCATGGTAAAAGATTGCTGAAGTATGTTGTACCATATACCTTCAATTGTATGCCCGAGGCTGTATTTAATCTAAAATCTTTGGCCGATATTAATAGAAAAGTGGAAGAATGGTTAATGAGTTAAACTATAAACTTGTAATTTCCTTAATGAATCTGATATGTACAAATTATACTAAATTCTCATATTTTTGTTTCAAAGCTCCTAAAACTTTTTTTGTAATGTTAAAGTTTTTTTTGAAATTGTGACTTGTAATGAAATTGATGCTATGCTTCCAATGTTGCCTCTATGTAGGATAAGTGGAAACTTCTGACAAGCCATATGGCTTAGAAGGACCAAATTTGTGTATGCTAATATAGCCAATCTATATATTTATAATAATAATAATAATAATAAATTATGATTATCAATTTAAGCATAAGCATTTTTACCATTTGATATTTTCTTCTTATTTTGAACTTATTTTATATTTTTGTTATAACAAATACTTTTATGTGCGTATGATAATCAAGCTTACATATTTTTGTGTCTCTGTGCTGCCATATGTATCGGATGGCAATTCTACCATAAGAGTGGGTGCCAGACTCATATTTTATGGTATGAATAGGGTAGTTTCCTCCATCAAAGAAAACGAAAGGCATTGATTGCGATTCGTTACCCACCATTAGTGTATTTATAATAAACATATTGTTTGGTTTTACAATTCTCAGCTTATTGTTAGACGAATTTTAATGGACAATTTTAACCGTATTTGAAAAAGGCCAGATTGGCACCTATACGATGCCACTCCACGTGACGTCACAGGGACCTAGTTTCTATACGAGTAGATAGGAGTTTTACATCGCCTGAGATTACCAGTGTATGCATGAGGTACAGAGCTCAGGGAAACATGTCTTAATAATCACCTATTAAAACTGCCTAAGGTCGGAAAGTTTCCTTCGTTTGATAGGGTAATAATAATCCTTATTTAAGCCAAGCGCAACCTTCTAGCATGGTACTCAGCTACCTTCTAGCAGCCTGTGTCGTATCAGCGCTCAAAGCCTCGCCCCAAGGTCACCTCACACGGCGACAGCGGGAACCAGAATGACGTCACACGGGGTTTTCCCAGCGTTAATACTTAGCCGTCGCGTTTTCGCGCGCTTGAAAATTTTCACTTTTCATTTAATCGCGAAAAATAGATATCGTCACTAAAAAATCTAGAAGCGTGAAATACTTACTTGAGGAGTAATAATCTTTCATTTAAGGCAATAAAAAATAATAGGAAACCACCCTATTATGTAAATAAATAAAATAAACGTATTGTCAAGAATAATATTGTATGCTGACCAAGAATTAAATACGTAATGCATTAATCGTATCGTGCCGCCTGTCCCCCATTCACTTGTATAAACTTACCACTTCAGTTCCTGCTTATTCCCATTCCTTTCATCTATTAATTCCATTTTGTTCCTCCCCATTTACCGCTTATAAACTATTCTTCCCTCTAGCAAGGCTTTAAGCAGACCGATCCCGCACAATAATCCCTGTATCCAAATCCTCGGTCTCTTCTCTTCACCGAAAATGGGAAAATAAAGTCTATCTTATTGAAATTACTATCAACAATACAGCTCGTTATGTGCAGGCGCCTTCAAACGAAATTTTAAGTACAGCCTAAGGAAATAGAAGATGAACATTGGCTCCATAGGCACTAAAGTCCTTAGTCTGGCAATGTTCTTGCTCCAAATTTCATTCGCTAGAAAATCCTCGTCCGATTGCCAAATGTTGGAGCATGTTAACCATCAAGTGGTCGCTAATGAGGAAATGGATTTATATTTTCTATTTATATATTGCTATTATTATTACTGCAAAGATTTTTCCACCTTATCGTATATATAATTCAATGGATAACTAGGGAACTAAATGTGACCGTTTAGCGCTGGTTGAAATTCTCTTGAACGAAACCATTTCGATAACAAATTCGTCAACAATTAATTCTACCAGCGTCCCCACTATAATGCCCCGTTTGATTTCAAATCAAAACGCGCGCTAATGCTGCTGCCATCTCGTATTTCTCATCGACACCGCGTAAATGCTCGCTCATTTCAAAAGATCGCTTGCCTCGGACTGCAACCTAACGGGCGAAATCCCAAGTAACAAGGTATAACCCTCGCTAAACTAATTCATCGCCCGCCCTCCTCGGTCACATTGATTTATATAAATACCTGCTATGTTCTCTCTGAGGACAGGTGGGTCATCGCTCATGTTTAGGGAAAATATCGTTTGTTATGCTGCCGAAGGTAGGCGGTGTATGATGCGGTTATCGTTTTATAACGGTTGGTTTTTAATCTCCGTCTTACGTAGCGGTAGGTAATCAGCTCGAATGTGATTAACGGGGCTGTTCGAATTTGACGTCAAATTTCAGTATTATTCATATGTTCGTACATCACGTTTAATTACAACAATTCCTCCACACTTCCACTAATCGGTAAATGAAAAAAACTACTACTTGCCACTCACGTGAAACGTTTGTCGCGGCCCTTGAACCTCATTTGCTTCTTTCGTGGAATCTGCTGCTGTTTGGGTGTTGATAACCTTCCTCCTCCTTTTCATTAAAGTACTTTGAACATAAAGAATATTTATAGATCAAAATATGTTGGCACATTAATCTTTCTATTTATTAAACTCAATTAAAATCGGAAATAAATATTCGGATAAAAGATCTAGTTGGAATTTTGCAAAAGATTGCCGTAGTTCATTCGTACACATGGATGAGGTATGGTCTCAAGAAGAATTACTGTGGAAAACGTTAGAAAACATAAAATCAGAAGAAGTGATTGATTCGCTTAATCGTTATCGCGATTGAATTTTCGTGATTTATGGTGAATTGAAAAGCTTAGCAATTTTTATGGTGTTTTTTTTACAATGTTCAACTGAAGGCATTTATTTTCAAGTTAGAAGAAGTTACGTGCTTTAATCAATTCTAAATACAGAGATAACCGATGGGAAATTTATTTATATTGAGGCTAAAAAATGCGAAGAAGCAATGAGGAACATGCATGAAATTTGTTCATCATACTACTAAGTCCCATTGAATAGACAATTTTCTCGCGAGTCCAAGTATATAAGCCAAAAATCTTCTAGGAATCCACAAACGCCATTAACATTAGAAGGACGGCAGGGGTTATTTGACCCATTTTCTGAATTCAAAATTATTTTTCTCTTATTATAATATTTTTTTTTAATTTTGAAACTTTTTCGCTTTATTCATTTTAGTCTACATTTTGATAAATTAGTGAAAATTCAAATATAATATTTTGTTTTAAATTTTTATGACATGTTATACCTAGAAGGACGGCTGGGGGTCATTTGACCCACAACTTGTTTTCGCGCTATTTTCTACTTTTTTTCTTGCTCGTGAGCTCTTTTGAGTTATGTGTAGCTTATAATCAGCAAGTAGCTAGTGTGGTAGATGACTTGCTTCATTTTGAACAAGCAAGAACCCGGTTCAATGCCAGTTTCGTACCAAGGACTCCTACCTGTACTCCAAAACCTAGGCATAGTGACTTGTTGTGCTCAATCTTTCGATATTTTATGGGCAGCAAACGGAAATAAAACTTTCTCAATCCTTGATTTGCGTGGAATTCATGCAATTATGATATTTTAATTTTGTATTTCTTTTATCGTGCTATTATTATTGTATTACCCACACCGGAAAATCATCACGTATCCCATGACTGTTTTCCGTCGGCCAAGATTCAGAGCTCTTAGAGACATTATTTTTCATCATCGCCTCATCAGGTTTACGAATAACTGTTTCATTTTTCTGTCCTGATGGATCTGTCACTCGGCCTTGCCCCTTTGCCGCGTGTCCAGCCTTAGTGCCGCCTGACCTCGTCGGAGTTTGGGGAGCGGGGTTGGACTGTACACTGCGACCTGGGAAAAATCCTCTCTCCTTTTGAGAGAGCGGAGGAATTGTGTGGACTATAAAATTCTACTGTATATCCTACCCTTGGAATCCGCACGTAGGACGGAGAAGAAGCATTGCTGCAAGTTCTTGGAAGATACGAATCAGGATACGGATGGCGGTTGAGTCCCTGCCTTGCAAACGGCAATTAGCGTTACTTTTGAAAATTTTGTCCTTTTGTGTGAATTTATAATGCTCTCCAGCTCTCTATACCTCCAATGCAACTGGAGAAGATCCTACCAAATAGCGCTTTCGTTTGTAGATTTTTTCGCATGCATATCAGTAGCGAGTTGAGGAAGAAAGTAATAAGTCGAGATATATATCAAGAGAAGAAAACCATCGCCATTCAAATAGCTGTAGGGAATATAAAAGAACAGTCTGGAAGAGAATCGGAAACACCAATTCAAGGACATTCTGACCAATCCATCATCATCTGCGTGTGATGGAAGCGACGAAGTATAGTGAATCCATCCAAAAAAATAGTGAATCCGATGGCGACTCTGGCGTAACAGCAAATGCACAGCTCTATCTAATGAAATGCTGCTGCTCTTTCATGAGGTATATTCCAAATAAACCAGACAAATTTGGAATTGAGGCCTGGGTTTTGACAGACGTGAAATGAAAATACAGCCTAAATGAATTTCTATATTGTGGAAAAGATGAAGATTAGCCATGAAATCAAGAGTTAGGGAAATAAATAGTAACTAAAGTGACCGTAACATACAAGAATTCAGGAATAAATGTAACTTGTAACAATTATTTTCCATCCATCCAGCTAGCAGAAAATTAGAAAAAATTGGAAAACTTCACTTGCTGGGACGACCTGAAAAAACAGACGTAACGTATGAATATCCAAGTAATCCATTCAACGCGAGTGTTCAAAAATACCTTAGGCCATACTCTTACGTAGAATCAGGCAAACTAGAACAATAATGTACTTTTACTCGGGAACAACAAGCGAGAGTAGATATGATGGATAGCGTGTATCATTTTATTTATACGTCTCCGAATCCAACAGCCATATCCACGGGCACAAAAAAGAGAATGGTGCCAAAAATATCACCAAATTGCATCAATTTCCTTTCCATTTACAAAATTCCTTTTCATGTGCAAATGGATGGTGTCGTAACACCCCCTGCCACACGCCTTTTAGGCGGCTTGCGGGGTAGTGTGTAGATTTAGATGTAGTTGAATAAATCGTCCAATATACGCATTCAGTGCAAAAATATTTTGTGGAAAGAGCGCTGAAAAAATACTGTCTGAGATTTATAACAAAGTATTAATTATTAAAAATTTGAATGCAAAATTTGCAAACCCAGTGTCCTTATTGTTTAAATAAAAAACACAAATTTTGTTTTCATTGAATGTATTTTAATGAATAAATTTCAATCGACTACTAAATATGGTTTAATTCACGATTTTTAAAATAATTGTTATTAACTTTTGACTACGGAAATAATATTTAATAATGTCAAATAAAGTTTTTAATGAACTGATTTTACAATTAATACGATTAAACTGGATATTGGATGAAAACGAGGCGTTTTATTCCAAAATACATTTTAGGGGTCAAATGACCCCTAGCCGTCCTTCTAGGTAGCGCGGTACTCCCGTCCTCCCACTGTTAAATGATAATTAAAAGGTCTGGAATATCGCTTGTCACGTGCCATGAAACGACTTCTGGCATCATCGCACAGTACACCATTCTGTTCGCTAGGAGAATAGAGCCTTGATCTAAAGAGAACGAAGTGAATAATTATCGTAGAGCTTTGTAGTAGTTTAAGAATAAATTGACTTCAGTATGAATAGAGAGGACACAAAACGACAGCTTACCTTTCTCAAGTCTCTTAAGGTGGCTGATTTCCTGAAAAAACAGTGATCGCTTCGACAATACCGCGATTCGGAGAAGAGTCAGACCAAATCTATTGTACGATCTTCATTTGATAAGCGTAACTCGCTGTAATCGGTATTAATCACCCACAATAATTTTTATTCGATACCTACGCATTCAATAAAATTTTTTCATGCTGCGAAAAAAGAATATCTTATTATTAATCCTTGAAAAAAAAGTAGTTTTCACTAAAATTTATTATTTCTGAGTTTTTACGGGTGGGTCAGGTCCAAAATGAAATTTTTTCCGAGCCGTGATTTCGCACACTTATTTATTATCTTTCCTAAAAAGAAAATTTTCCAGTTTAAAACGTTTTTGAAATTCGATACCCCTTATGTCCAAACGGTGTCCTTCGTGTTCTAATTGGATAATGGTCATCTATAACTCACTGTAGCGGGACACGAGCAATTATTGTTTAGCCGGATATCGGTTGGGGTGCTCGTTATGCAAGCGCAAATCGTAGTCCAATGGATCTGGCTGATATGGTGCTTACAGTGGTCCCGGGCTCAAATTCCCGCCGTGGGAAATTGAGCAGAACAGAAATGTATGGGTTTGCCGGTTCCCTGAGTGAGTGCTGTGTGGAGACACCTCAAGTACAGTACTATGTCCGTTAAATGAGACGTTAATCTGGTTGACTCGCTACTGCTTGTATCAAGTTGCCCATTGAAGCTAACATTTTTTTAAGTACAAATATATGCCTTTTATTTGATCCTTATTTGATACTTAATATTACCTAACCTGTTCAAAATCATAAATATCGCTATAAAAATGATGTGAGGTAGGAATGGCAAATTTAAATGATTATTTTATTCATCACCGCAGTGGAGTATATTCCGTACTTATATATCGGAAATACATCATTATTATCCATGAATTCACTAATTTTTTACACCAGAATATTATTTACTAACATTTAATTATAATATATCTTATAGTATTATTTAATATCTCCCATATAATGAGATTTTTTCGGCAACCAGTCAGGTGGCATTGCAATTGTAAAATACACCGTTTCCATAATTTCCGTGTTATTGCTCTTCGCTGCAGTGTGTGTACGGTGGTTTGTGTTGACGGAGCGTGCAGTCTAATTGTAAAAGATACAGGAAATTTATACTTATTCATATAAAAAAACATAAAAATTGACGGTGAAATTAAAAAAGGGGGTTGCAAAAATCGACCGCAGGGCATCTTAAGTACAACAAATGTATTTCGACTGCAAAAAGTGCAGAGATGGTGATACCTTTCAAGAAAAGATTCGTTTAGATATATTTATTTCCATTATATTATTTCTGGTATTATGGCACATCACATGCCACTTTTTCCTCAAGATTTACATTATTTAATGATTGTTTAAGTAAAAGTTTCCCGTGCGATGGCAATTTTCGAAGTTTATCATATTTATTTTCAAACGTAATTTTTTGCATGAAGAAGCACGGATCAGTATAGCTATATTTACTTCATTAGATGGATACCCCTTGGTTCTATAAATTCTAAAAATACAAAAAAATTACGTAAGTAAAAATAATTACGTAAAATTTCTTTGCCCTCTTGGGATTCTGGCTTCCCCGGAAAATTTTCCCGAAGATATATTCCCACCAAATGAACCTTCCGTTAGGTTCACCAAACTCAATAGGTACTGCCATGAAGACAATACCGGTTTCTTTGTCCTGACCTTGGTCCGCGTATGTTTAAAGAGCCTGGCCATAAAGGAAATTAGGCTTGTGTCATTTTTATGAGAATTACCTTATTATAAATTATATTCTGTCTAAAATTTTACTTCGATATAAAAAAAGATAGCTTTCGTGTTATATTTTCTGTAAACTGCATTTGAAATTATTTGTGTCTAAATGCTTATTGCCGACAATTGTCGAAGAGTGCGAAAAAGTTTGATTTATTCTAGAATAAATACGTCGTTATGAGGGATATCTTGCAAAAGTTTCGGAATACCAACAAAATCACGATGCATATACAATTTAAGCTCGTTACTGGACTGCTAAAAAATATCTAAGAATAAATGCGTTGCTATATTAATGCTCATCCTCTCAGCTGTAAGGGGGCTCCACAGAAAGCTCTTTTTTCCCTGCAACTGACAATATTTCCGAAATAAAATGAAATAAGGAGGCAACTTATTAAGACTTACATATGGAATATGTGTCTTTGTGGTAATGAGGAATGGGCATTACAGCATCGGAGAATACAAGGTCAGAACCTTCGGAAATGTGGCGTTACAACAGTGTGATAACTATCAAACGAATAGATAATTTATGGTACGTGAAAGTTCTAAGAACAGTGGGAAAGAAGTCTTTTGTGAGCCTTAAGATAAAGATATAAGTCTATTAGCCCACATTATGAGATATGAGATACTCTTGAAAATAGTCGTTAAGGTAAAGTAGACGAAATGAGCGTCAGAGGGAGACCTAGGATGAAATAATGGAGTAGATCAGGGGTCTCTAAAATACGGCTTTCATCCGGCCCGAGCGCTCGTTTCAAGTAGCGCGCGATTCCCGCTCGTTTAACTCTGTGAGACGCCGCTAGGAGCATTGCAGCTCTGTACTGCACGTCAAAGTCGTCTTCAACTGTTCGTAAATAAGAAAAACGCCACCGGATTCTTCAGTAGACGTTTGTATCGAATACTTAAGTAATCGGTAAATTTGCAATCCGGCCCGCGGGGCGATTCGGAACTTGGAATGTGGCCCTCGTGGCCTAGTAAATTGGAGACCCCTGTAGTATATGATCAAGGGTATGAACCGTTTAGGTGTTAAAAGATATAGGAGAAGGAGCCAATTGGAGGATTGAGTGGGCAGCTACGTCAAACCGGTCAAACCAATCTTAGGCCCGTTTCACATGGGCGTGGACGGTCCGCGTTCCGCGGTACGCGCGCGGGACACTGAGAGTGGTCGCCGTCGTTCACATAGGCGCTGGCGAAATCCGTCCGCGTCCGGCACAATATCAGCCGTGTGCAGCTGGCCTACGTAGAAGAACGTCATATTGCTAAGTGCAATTCAAGCTATTGATGTATACCTGGTTAGAAAAAACGGATGAAAAGTGCCCGTTAAAGGAGGTTTTGGGTGCACCCTGTTGTCACGAAGAGCATTAAAAGCCGCTTTAGTGATCACATTTGCACTCTTAGGGCCTTTTTGAGGGTAACCACGGCAGGTCCTTCAGGACTGCAGTAAACATCTTCTCAGAGGTTCCAGCCACTTCAGAACCAAATGGACCGGCAAAGAAGTGTATTTTAACCTTAATCAGAAAGTGATTTTTCAAATGAATCAACTTATGAATTTACCACTTTGTATTAAAAATATACCACTGTTACTACCCACATTTCTGATACATTGTATTCAACTATGATTATTTTGATTGTGTATTTTTGTTTTGTTTTATACTTAGGTACCTCAACGTTACAAGCAACTTTTGTTCTGGCGGTATACAATCTCGGAACCTGGTTGTGGTTCCTATAATCTTTTCTGTCAATCTTCTGAATAGTTTGTCATAGTTACCAACAGTCATTCTCGCATATGTGTAAAATTTATCCGGGTTGTTTCTGAGGTCCACATAATGAGTAAAAAACACTCCTCTTGAACTTCGATTGCGTAAAAACGGGTGTATCCAGTATTTTCTCCTGTATTTTTTCCTTTTATTCCGCAGGTAGAAAAACATAAAAGCGAATCCACAAGCTTCTTCCACATCCATTACGGTCAATAGAAAACCATGATGAGTAAGCGTGGTGGCTAATGATGTGGCTCGACCCTCAAGGTTACTCGCCACCAAACGCGCTTCCAAAGTAGCGCTTCCATGGTGGTACCGCCATGGAAGCGCCACTACGAAAGTCATTGAGCTATATGTGCAACAGCACACTGGGCCACTCTTGTGGCTTGGTCGCGCTCCTGGAAGCGCGGCCGAAATTGCGGCGGCCAGAGCCCCCGACTTTACTCGCCACCTCGGACGCACCACCAGCCGAAAAGCATGGAATCATATGGAGCACTGCACATTAGCGCTACTCTGTAGCGATAACAATAGGTTTTTTTGTCTATCTTCAGTGTAACTAGTGATCATGGCGAGGTTTGACGTGAAACGTTTTTGTCTTAGAAGTGCAAACCATGCCAGCGTCGTGGGACATGAGTCGTGAAGTGTACTCGGACAGAGATGCAAAGCATAAAAACGGGTGTATCCAGTATTTTGTCCTTGTTTTTTTCCTTTTATTCCGCAAGTAAAAAAAAACATAAAAGCAAACCCAAAAACTTCTTCCACATCCATCACGATTAATAGAAAATAGTAAACTGAGCAAGTGTGGTGGCTGATGAAGTGGCTTACCACTCAAGGTTACTCGCCACCAAACGAGCTTCCAAAGTGGCGCTTCCATGGTGGTTCCACCATGGTGGCCTAGTGTGCAAAGGCCCTTGCTGAGGTTCGTTCTGATGAATGCAAGGTTTTCAATAGGGTGGTCTCCTATTATTTTTTTATTGCCTAAATCGAAAGATTATTAGTCCTGGAGTACGTATTTCACGCATTTAGATTTTTAAATGACGATATCTGTTTTTCGCGATTAAATGAAAAGTGAAAATTTTCAAGCGCGCGAAAACGCGACGGCCAAGTATGGATGCCGGGAAAACTCCCGTGTGACGTCGTTCTGGTTCCCGCTGCCGCAAGTTAGGTGACCTTGGGGCGAGGCTTTGAGCGCTGATACGACGCAGGATTCTAGCAGTTAGCAGAGTACCATGCTAGCTGGTACGGCTTGGCTTAAATAAGGATTATTAATGCCTTATCAAACGAGGAAAACTTTCCAACCTTAGCCAGTTTTAGTAGGTGATTATTAAGACATGTTTCCCTGAGTTCTGTGCCTCATGCATGCATTGGTAATCTCAGACGATGTAAAACTCCTTTCTACTCGTATAGAAACTAGGTCCCTGTGACGTCACATGGAGTGGCATCGCATGGGCGCCAATGTGGCCTTTTTCAAATGAGGATGAAATTGACCCTTGCCATTCGTCTAAACCGGTATTTCTAAAACCAAATAATGTGTATATTATGAATACACTAATGGTGGGTAACGAATCGCAATCAATGCATTTGGTTTTTTTTTTATGAAGGAAAATACCCTATTATTTTCGCATGACCACTCCCTTTAAGTATAGGTACATGGTGAAAAGACGCACTCGCATTGTTATCTCCAAGCTCGCTCTAATTCTGTTGACAAATCACCTTGGTCCGCATCAGCCGCCCGCGTTCATGCGTAAGCAGAAACCTATCTCTGTGTCCCGTATGGATGATCCGCGTGGTGGAGGGGCCACGCGGAAGGCTCCGCGTGCGGGCGGTCCGCCATCGTGTTTAACCCATTAGTGCATAAAGTTATTTTTGTCGAATTTCATTAAGAAAGTAATTATTTTGGCTAATAAGTCTCATTTTAACTTATCTATCCAATTTTTAAATTTTTCAATCAATAGTTTGATTAATACATTAACGCCTGATATATCGGACGGTCAGTTTTCAGTGTTGATTACAGATTGAAAATAGTACAGAAAAACTTGATAATAAAGAAAATAAAAAGATCGTCCTTTAGAAGAAAAATGAGATAAAAGTCATCAGCATAAAGAGCATAATAGTACAGTAAAAAACAATTTACTTATGACTGAAAATTCTTTCAATTCCATGTCTCATATAAATGCTTCTCAAGTCGATAAATACAAGGAGTCAGCTAAAATATTAGCAGGGCGGTGAAGATAGATATCCATTTGAACTTTATATAGCATCACAATGTAGCACAAGTCGACAGGAGCCCAGAAAAAATATTAAATACGCGCGTCTGATATATCGGACGCTATCCACTAATGGGTTAAGCTTCCATTATCGTCAATGGAACCTTATCCGCCCGCGTTCATGTGAAACGGGCCTTAGCGTGGCCCCTCCTCGTGGACCATCCGCGCGCGCACAGAGACAGGTTTGTACTTACGCTTACAAAAGCTCATTGATGATCGCGGTCGGCTGGTGCGGACCAAGCAGATTTATCATTGGAAATATAGCGAGCTTGGATGCAGCAGTGCAAGCGCGTCTTTTCACCATGTATAGTGAAAGCGGTCATGCGAAAATAATTGAAAAACTTTCATCACGACGAACTTCATTAAATGCGGTCTCGAAAGGTGCTTTTAATTTTTTGTGCCACAATAGGGTACACCCTATAATTCCTTTTACGGGCACCTTTCTCCCGTTTTTTCTAACCTGATATGCAGCAATCGGGTGGTTTTCTGTTATATTTTTATTGCCTGAATCGAAAGATTTTTGCTCCTGGAGTACGCATTTAACTCTTTTAGATTTTTTAGTGACGATATCTATTTTTCGCGATTAAATGAAAAGTGAAAATTTTCAAGCGCGCGAAAACGCGACGGCTAACTCTATCAAACGAGGAAAACTTTCCGACCTTAGGCAGTTTTAATAGGTATTATTAAGACATGTTTCCCTGAGCTCTGTTCCTCATGCATACATTGGTAATCTCAGGCGATGTAAAACTCCTATCTACTCGTGTAGAAACTATGTCCCTGTGGCGTCACGTGGAGTGGCATCGCATGAGCGCCAATCTGGCCTTTTTTCAGATGCGGTTACAATTGACCCTTGCCATTCGTCTAAACCGGGATTTCTTAAACCAAATAACTTGTATACTATGAATAAACTATTGGTGGGTAATGAATCACAATCAATGCCTTTCGTTTTCTTCGGTGAAGGAAACTACCCTATTGCTTGAAAAGCACTTGTAAGTATGGCGTTTTTCTACCTAGGCAAGCTGCACCAACTGATATTGTGCCAACTGTTATTGCGGTCGGATTTTGTCCGCGCCGATGTGAACAGGTGTGACCGCTCTCCGTGCCCCTCGCGCGGAACGCGGACCGTCCGCGTCCCTGTGAAACGGGCCTTATGTTTCTTGACTCTTGATGTTGACGATGATAATTAAATTAGTGCCGGACTAATCACAGAAATCTCACACAAGGAATTAAAACAGCAATCTCACATAAGAGTGGAATTTTCGTTATAAATGACAATGTAGCTCATTTGTGAGCAGCTATTTTAGTTGACATCAAGAGAATGCCGTTATTGGATGCAAATAACGATACTTTCGTAAAAATTGTGGACCGACAAAACGAAAATTAAAAAGCACCTTCAACCTGAAGACGCGAGGATAGTAGCAGGCAAGAAGTGGTGAACAGCAGGAATTCGTGCAACCGAAAAAACCGAACGCCAACTGAGATAGATGGAGAAAAGTGTTTACTTAACACTCTAACCGTTGAGTCATGAGCATTTTTTAAATAATTGCATTCTAACGCCAAGGTCGTATGTGATTGGAAAGTATTATTTTCTTCTCGAAAAGTATTTGTTTTCAATCCGCATTTTTGAAACTTGTTCCGTAAAGGGAAATTTTATTTCTTATACCTTAATTCTATTTCAAACATTTTTTATTATATTTTTTTCCCTCTGCTTAGAGTTTATAACGTCAGAACGCATAACAGTAGGTACTAGGCGAAAGGTCAGCGTAAGCTCTCAGCACACAAGATAAAATCCTATCGTATCGTAGATATTTACGTATTCCATCGACGTTGGTGCCATTGAATCGTGTTGCACATTGAATTTCGAGGATTTCGGTCGTTGAGGTTGCATTTGAACGGGGGGTGGGGTCAAGGTGAACGCGGAAAATTTCGCTACCTTGAGAGGACGAGTGCCTAGCAACGGATCCATAAATAGGAATTCTCGTGGGAGGCTCCTGCAACGTTGCCAGATTAGCGTCAGGAAACGATTCTAAAGAATTGGGGAAGATGTGGGGGGGGGGGGGGGATTAATAAATTTTGGTCGTCAATATTTCTTTAATCGATTTTTAAAATAAATTTTTCTGGCACAAGCCATAAATTTAAAAAGAAAAACTTTTTAAGGGTCTCTGGAGAAATATTTTATGGTTAAGGCATCGACTGAGAATATTCGAAGAAGTTGAGATGTATTCAAAGCTCATTGATGCCTACCTATATTTTTCCCTGTAAAGAAAATCATTTACCTCTGTACTCTAGCAGAGTTGTTGATGCGGGATGATATCATGATTAATTGGCTCAAGAGAAAATGTTACTTTTTAATAACAGTAATTACGATTGCTTATTTCCTCGATTTTATGATGTAGTATCTTTCTGATAGCTTGAGCTATCCGAACACTCTTACAAATTGATTTTCTAGAATGAGGAGAGATGAAATAAGAAAACGGACATTTTTAAGGAATCCTTCCTCCATAGAGAGTGGATTGATGTACCTGAAGAAATTGTTATGGTATTCCCCGCAAACCTTTAATTTATTTAGATGAAGTGTACCTATATTCTTGGTTGATGTCATTGCCGTTCTTTGGAAAGCGCTGGAAATTGGGTTATTTGCTTCAAATGTCATTTTTTATAGAATTGCATTCATGTTAGTGCATTTTTTTTAATCATATAGGTAACTTTTTTGTTCGTTTCCTTATAATGAAGGGAGTTTTGTCACTAATTTATTTTTATGCTCATGTTACCACCAGGCGATTGCGTACTTGTAGCTATATGTATTTTAAAAATGAATAGATACCTTTATTTTGCTTATGAAAGTTATGAAAAATGGATGCCTTTTAAGGGAATTTTATTGCCGTATTAGATATTGTCTTTGTTAATGTATTTCAAGTAATTACAAAAGCTCACGTTATCAATAAATAATTCTATAAAAATAATTATTTTTGGCGTAATTCACTCGTAAATATTCAACATGTATAACTTACTTGACCTTTAACCTTTCATCATATGCATAATAAACCCAATATGTAGGGCAACATTAAAGGGGTACCCAGTTTTAAAGGAAAACAGCATATCATATCGAGAGAGGTTTGGGGACAATTCTGCAGGATAACTCGATCATAGAGATGGCAACCATTTCACAATTTACTCAGACATCATTTCTGATGCGACAGTAACTTTATTAGGTGTCGGGATTAACAAATTTCAATTGTTTTGCTTTTAAATATTTTTTATTAATTATTTGCCATTTGGTGACCAGTGGTTTTTAAAATAATTTGAATGCCGACTTTTCCAATTATATCGTTAATTGCAGCTCGTGAAATACGTTCATCCAAAGGCGCGCTGTTTTTCTATATTTGTCTGCTTTTGCGCGAAATGTTTGATACAAAACTATATTGCTTACTCTATTTATTCAAATTTTTAAAATTTCGTTCTCAAAGTGTATAGAGAGAAATTTTTTACGTGCAATTGAAAAATTACAATCACCAATTTCTTTAAACCTGCATTAGCGCGTTCCATGTTCGTCTGGAATGCTAAATTATAAAAATAATTTGAATCTATTGTTTTCAGGTTATTACATCCGATTGGTGCATAGTTTTCAAATAGTTTAAATCTCACCATTCTGTTAAATGTCTTTGTGTATCAATAATTTTAAATCAGTGCCAAAGGAATGTTTACAGCAATCATGCAGAACATACGTACCTGATAATACGGCGGTAAAATGAAAGAAAAGTCCTACTGAATGAAATGAAAGGATATAGGAATCAGTGTACATTAGTAAACCCTATACTCAAAGAACTATTTTACCATCACTTAAACGAGGTCAAGATAAGAAGAAAAACAAGAAAAAAAAGAAATAAATATTAATAAAGCCTTGATTATATTATAAGATATCGTCTCTAGCAATACTTGGAGGAAGAGTAGATCTTCATTACAGAGCACAATACTAAAATCCAAACTTAATTTAAGATTGACTGCCCAAGGTTTCCGTAGATCAGACCTATTTCTCTGGCCCTATAAAATGACAATGTGCTGTCTCAACCCGTGTCAGTCAACAATTAAATTAATTGTGGAGTTAACAACTGAGTTTTTTCTGTGAAAATCCAATTTATTTCCCTAATTCAGTGATTATCAATATATGCTTCAAGTAGTTGATTATTTTGGGGATGGAGAATTGAAACGATATGACAAGTTTGACATGTTTCGGTTCGTGTGTGAATTGATTAATAAACGATTATGTAATTAAGTTTCTATAACTGCACCTATTATTCATATTCTACTAATCAATGCCTACATTTAACTGTGATTCTTTATTGTTTTCATCTCTATCGAAGAGTTTTAACTCAATTCTGGTGATTTTAGACATGGCCTTTGTAATATGTAGATTTTAAATGGATAAAATGCAACAATCACAGCAATTTTTTTTACTAAGACTTGAAAACTAAACTCACATAAGACTCATTACAGACAATTCACGTATGCTTCGTACACTGGCAATCACTACATTGATAGTTTCAAACTCAGAAATCACGAGCCAAATAGCCCGTGCCTTATGACCGTCATGAATGCGATCTTTCATAACAGGCTGTGGATGTTCATGCAAATTATTTTACGCACATTTTCCATGCTCGCAGTATCATAATTTGCAAAAGTCGGGTAACTCATCCAGCGTATTACGGATCGGAAATTAATGCAACAGTTAATTTGTACACATTGAAAGCGGATTGAAAAGCGTATCTCTTCTCGTTTCCATTCATGAGTGCTCGTTACGGCGGTCTCCATACAACTTCGTGTTAAAAAAGGTATTCAGCCATGTGTAACGAATGATTTGGACGCCTATAATCAATTGCGTGTTGGCAGAATCATCATCTTTCATAATTCATTGCCAAACACTCGCTTCAGTTAAGTATATCCCTAATTTTCCAGTCCAACTGGGATGGAAACGGAAAATTGGTTCGCATTATCAGTGATATAGCATCGATGTCATTCTCTATTTTTCAGAAAATAAAACTATGTCAAAACACTGCATGAAACAGGTAAAGTTGTACGCAGTCACGAGCACGAGTAAAAAGTTATAAATATTCGCCTTGGAAGAAGATGGCTTGTAGGTATACCTGTCCAAAAATCGGGATATCTGGGTTCGTGTCCCGGCTAAGTCGAAAATATTTCATGGCGAATTTCATCCTTGGTGTACATAAAAATATTTGTCTTCTTCGTTGTTATCCATTCTACGATCACCAAGAGGGAATTCCTGTGGTGATTTTTTCCTTCATTTCTTATTCGTATTGGTTTAACCGTTCATAGTCCAATATACCCATTTGGGAATATTTATAAAAATTCATGAAAATCATATTTCGTATCTATGATTACTTTTATAGCTTTGCTATATAAATTAAGTATGGAAATATTTAAAAAAAAGTGAATGGCATGTATTACGCATACATTGGTCGTTAATTATACCTTTTCAAACTTTGTTGTTTTCATCTCCTCTGTATTGAGTACGCGGTTTATTCCATATTTTCCCCCGCAATCACTCTCCAGTAACAAATGGTCATTCATTCAAAAGATCAATATATATTACTTTGTAGTTTTTTGGTCAATTTTATAGTTGTTTTCATGCTGTAGCAGCATTTTTCGGCGTGTTCCCAATTGGGAACATGCTTGAAAACGCATTTGAAAGTTATTGTTCGGGTTTTCTTTTATAACATGTCTAAATTAGTCGAAAAATAAATAGGATATGCAAAAAATTATAAAAATCAGTTGGTGAGTTAGTTAGGTCTCTAAAGGGTTAAATTCAGTCAGGAAAAATAGGATATTTTGTCAGTTTGTGAGTTAGTTAGGTCTTTAAATGGTTAAATCCAGAAAAATTTGGATATTTTTCACAGAATACCAGATCCTTGCTTGAGTGTAGTTTTGTGGAGGGTATAAGTGTAGCATTATTTCCGTGAAATCCTAAGTGAACTTGGAACATTTCATTCGGAGCAGGCCAGTGCTGACGCCGAGTTTGTCTCCGACATTCTCCCCCTCCTTTCCCTTTACGCGCAAATGAACTCACCTTTCGGACATTGAATCGGACTTTTGATATCATGATGCTTTCAAGGTGCGTAGAGTAGGGCCTCTTTCTAAATATTGACGACTTAAGAAACTGCATCTCTTCTCGACCACTCGCGTTTTGTCTTTGTAGTGACACATGTAAATTTGGGGCGGAAAGCATTTTGCTGCTGACGGAGGAGTTATGAGTTCAAATACTGAGTGAAGCCTTCGGGTGTCCGCCAACAAAATCCTTGAAGTGCTAAGTTGCCCAGGGAAAGGAACTGGGTCACCTGCCCGGAATGGGTAGTATTTACACGCCGGTGGCTGTCTGACGCTTGGCTCTGACACCTCGCCTATCCAAACCAACCCTCGAGTTGAATCATTGATAAGCATTTAACACTCATATTTTATTGGTGAGATTTTGAGGTAGACGGACCTAAACCTCTGCGCCAAAAACTTTAAAAATATCGCATATATTGAAACACTGAAGCACGGCTGTCGTATTTGAGTCTCAACCAAGGGCATATATGGACGAAATACAATTCAATATCACTTAATTTTTAATGCGTTTTTTAAAATTAAAGTATTCAACCGGTGTCCATGGAGCATTTTAGAGGTAATATAACATCCTCCCCACACTTCATGTGCAGTCATCTTCAAATCACAATAAGGCCTACTACCTTACATTCTATCTAAAAATCCTATTCTCTTGATCTTAGGTTTTCCCGGCGTATCAGTTGCAGAAAAGTTTCTCGGGTTTTCCACCGGTTGATGTCGTCCATGCCTCCCGACGCGTCGCGACGTTTCGATCCGCGACTTGCTGATCAGCCTCCGGGGATCTTCCGCATTCGAAAGATCTCCTGAGGATGTTCAACTAGTCGTGGATCGAAACTTCGGGAGACATGGACGACATCAACCGGTGGACAACCTGAGAAACTTTCCTGCGTCATATTCTCTTCCTTTCTATCCCTCGGTTACCCAACATTCTACCCTCTAACAATGTTTTCAACATCTCCTACCCACTCAGTACATCTAAAAGCTGCCTCTCCTCACCCACCATGTCCAGCACTTCGTCTTTCCTACTCCTCTCCGTCCACTTCACCTTATCCATTCTTCGCCACACGCGCATCTCGAACGCCTCAAGCCTTCTCTCGTTCTGCCTCCCAAGCTTCAATGTTTCCCCACCGTCAAAAGCTACTCTCCAGATCTGACTTTCCACTATCCTTTTTTGTACTCTTATATGACGATCATCCCATGCCATTCCCAGCTCTTTTCTGTTCATGCTGGTACGATTATCTCCCTGATATTTTACTGTTTTATCAGTTTTCCTCAAACATTCAACCAAAATAGTTGAATTATTCCACTTGCTCTAATTATTTCCCACGCACTTTTACCTCGAGTCTCACATTCCTAGCTAACACGCCACGGAAAAGGAAAGATGTTTATCCCACTTAAGTTGTGGCCCTGCATGCATATTGAACGAGAAAATATGAGCTTGGAGGACGAGAGGGAAAAAGGAGGGGGGAAGCGGTTTGCTGTGTGAGGAGGGGTGGGAGGATTTCATGGGGTGGGGTGTGTGTATCATCTGGGGAAATTAACCGGCGATCACTCGGTGAGCTGTATAATGGATGGAGAGGGAAAAGGAGGAGTGAGATAGGGAAAGGTATCGTGGTGGGAATGCTTTCCCTTCGCGTATGTAACATGCATTTCGAGAGAGCACTTTAGGATGAAAGTGATCGCTCCTTCGAACACTGGCGAAATCGATAAGCTGCATAAAAAATGAAATACAGCCCAAATAGTTAATATATTGTGGTACACAGTAAAGAGTAGATACTTGGAAATATACAATAGGAGAGATTTTCTCTTAAGTTACCATCTATTTTGATTGATATAGTATCAGTATCGAGCAATAAACGATTACGACATTGACTTTTGTCGCAATGATAAAATAAAACATTGAAATTTAATATCATCGAATACAGATAATTATTGGATCGT
The DNA here is from genome assembly GCF_921293095.1 of Ischnura elegans. NCBI lineage: Eukaryota > Metazoa > Arthropoda > Insecta > Odonata > Coenagrionidae > Ischnura > Ischnura elegans. The sequence goes on from NC_060252.1 coordinate 94,333,078, forward strand.
AAGGAGAAAGTTCATTGTCATTTAAAGTATCATATTATATTCTTCTTGTATATTCCCCAAAATCTGTCTTTCAGTACATAGTCTAGTTGACGCCAAGCTGTTATAAATCAGGTTTTTTGTGTGCGGCCATTATTATTTTTTGCTTTTTTCATTGCTTAGCGGAATGGTCGGAAAGAGTTTGCTGTGCTCGCAGTTACCAAATGGTCAATGAGAATAAAAAAACCTTTGAAAGTTCACGCTGATATGTTATCTTAGAAGCAACGGATCGGATACTATGTGAATTGCTGATACAAGGCGCTGGCGAAGTCTCTGTACTGTAGGTCAAAATTGAATGTATTGCTATGTTACCTCACTACTGTGGGTATTCAGTTCCTCTTGGGCTCAATGCACGTTAAAAATACTAATAATGCAGAGTAGTTTCTCGGGTTTTCCACCGGTTAATATTCTCCATGTCTTCTGACGTTTCGAGCAGCGACTTGCTGTTCATCGTCAGGGAATCTTCTGAATACTGTCCTGAGGATGAAATGCGCGTCGCTGCTCGAAGCGTCGGGAGACATAGAGAACCGGTGGAAAACCCGAGAAACTTCACTGCACCTTATACACCGGGAAAACCTAAGGTGGTACATGCTAATAATTAATTGCAAAATATTCTTATCTCACGGAATTCAGCCCTTTTATAAGACAGATGGTGAATTGTGTACAATCTTATTTTTCATTATTTTCTAATTTTTACGGTTAATTTTTAAGTACTCATGATGATTTAAAATACCCGAGTTTATGCAAACTGCTATGAAGCCCGTGCTCGTAAAATGTGCAAATCACTTGTTTATCCTTGCCGCAAGTGTTTCATTTAGCATATACATCATATCTCTGATTATTAGATAATGCTGACTGCATTAAAACCCAGCAGCGAGTGACGCATAAGAAATTATACGCTTTCTCAATAGAAAATGAGATTGCAACCTCCACTGTGTCCGGAAATAGCAACGGCAGTTGTTTCATTAATTCTTGTTACTTGTATCAAATATTTGCAATTTTGTCCAATTGGGAGATGTGAAAATGGTTCTCAGTTAAGTGAGTGATATTATCAGCACATGTTATAGCACATTTGAATTTTAACTCAAGTACTTCCTCATTCTAATAAAAATTACACTCTTCATCCATTAGAACTATGCGTAAAATTATATTTAAATGTAGTAAAATTGACCTATTTAGCATTAATAAGGAAACATTGAAGAGGAAACTAACTTTGCTTTTGCAAATTTCTAGTAATTTGTTAATATTTAACACCATGGTGTACATTTCCATTGTATTATACATGATTGTAGCGATCGAGAAAACGTCTTGGCAATCATTTGAGTCACGCAATGAGTTGGGCTTGTCTTTAGTGAGGTGTGTATCCTCATCATAGAATGGAATACAAAAGTGTAATTGCTATTGATCTCAGTGGATAATATAGGTGTATTAATGTCAAATTTTTCATACTTACTATTTTACATATTTACATGCGGTCACTCATCAGTTCAAGTACACGTAATGTATCGAACTATGGAAAAAGCAGTAAATTCATACATCGCGTTTTCACGTTTCACGTGGCGGGACCACATTACAATATCTAGTGATGACTTCACATTGGTATGTTTTAAAGAAATATTGTATGCATCAAATGGGTTTCTGTTACCTTTAAATTAACTTGTATAGACTTCATATTTAGCTCTGTCTCCAAAGCATTTATGTGGAGTAATAGTATGTGAACGTATTCATTGTTTATTATTATTTTGTGATTCGTCCTAACAAATTTTTTTTGCATTGTTTAAATGTGGATGTTTTTCCTGATTTTTCGATAGAATTTTTTATGATAAGTTGAATATTATAAAAAATGAATATCTGACACTTTTTTCCTCTTCTTGCAGGTGAGTAAGCCGCTTACGTCCCTTTTGTTACAAAGCTTGGGGATACGCTATCTGAAAGAATTGAGAGCATGCTATGGCAAGTCTCCAGAGGTAACTAGATCGCATTTTTATATTTCTTCTTCTTAAAGAAAATAAAACAACGGAATAACGGAATAAAAACTATTTTCAAGAACTTTTGATCGTATCTTCGGGTAGGCCAACACATTTAAAATGTTAGTTACCATTTAAAAATAGAAGTTTTTGCCGTTAAAAGACTAAGAGAATTTTTAATACTTGGGAGTAAATGTAGACCAAGCAAACCAATAAGTGACTAAATTCAATGCCAAAATAATACATTCTATGTATTGTGCAGGTTTTGATTTGATTAGCTTGAAGAGAAGTAAATGGTTCCAGTTTCGCTGGCACTGCTGCCAGAGTCTTCAGGTCGAAGATGATGAGCTACCAGCGAAACTGTTGTCATCACCAACAAACCTACGCGGTTGCACCGGAAACATGGAGAAATTGGAACCTGAACACCGCGGAAACCTACGTAGTCACGAAGTAAATGGTTGTTTCTACTATGCTTGGTTAAAATTTAAATGGGTTGCGGGAGGAAATCTTTACATATTGTGAATTTAGTAATGAAATAAATGATGTGAAGAATTATTGATTCATGACTTTTGACAGGGTGCTCATAAAAGGATTGACTGAATTGTTTGACAGCAATTAGGAAGTACATCAGAAAGGTCTTGAAAAAAGCAGAGTATAGGTAAAGGGGCAAAGATTTGGGTTAGTGGTAAAGAATCAGGGACTTCATGTAAGAAAATCGTAAATGATTATGGCATAATAATAAATAGTCCATTCAATTTTTATAAACAAATTTGAAATTTGAGTGTCTGACTAGGCAAAAGGTCTGTTTTTAGAGTGCCAAAATGTTTTTACATACGTTGCCTAAATGGTGTAAATACGTTTCATTATTATGTATAGAGGAAAACTTTAACAGAAAAAGTAACTAACCTTCTTCAATAAACAACCTGAGTCTAGCAAGGAAATAAAAGGAGATTAAAAAAATAAAATAATGAAAAATATCTTTTGAAATTCGTGAGACACACTTAAGGTACACGGACCCAGAAGTCTCTGCTACAAATATACAGCATATGTCTGGCCATTTCTTTGGCTTGTCGCCGTCTCTTATATTCCTTTTTTTTACTACTTTATAGTAGTACACATTTATAAGGGGAATGACTCACAGAGAAATGAAAATGTTTTGCTCGAAACCCTAGCATCACCACTGCGCAGTTATTTACGTATTCTCTTTGACCGGCGAGAGGTATCAAACGCTGCCCGCCTCTTCTCATAATTTTCTCCTTCGAAATCAAGCCACGCCTCGGACACTCGAGTCTTCCTTGTGAATAAAACAAGAGACTAAAGGTGACGACGGAAACCGAAGTCGAGAGGAAAAGTCTTGGAACATGGACTCGTTGTGACCCAAACACTCATAATCGTATAATCTCATCTTCCTTGCGTAGCTATAACAGGGCCTATTTGGTCACTATACAATGTACGCACGCCACGTCGACATAAGACTACGTGACTTTTACATGTTTCCAGGGTGACCTCCAGTTATTCCATTGATCAGATCCTATTTTTCCTCTCAACTCACATTTGTACACGAAGACGTTCGAATATTCGAGTATATTTTCCCTCAAAAGAAGCTATAAGGTATTTGTTTTGACTGGCTGATTTATGTTAAAAATGTGTTCTTATATTAATTAGGCACTTGCTCACTTACTCTCGTGACCATGTAAAGCCCAGATGATTTTTGGCCTCGCCATAGACCCTCTCCGTCATTTCTCTTCCTGCTCCAAGACTTCTTACATTTTTAAGTATTTGGTTTCTCCAACGTATTGTTTGGCTTCCTAGAGGTCTTCTAACGTTGGATACACTTTATAAAAAACCTGTTTCATCCTGTTGTTGTCGTCACTTATCAATATGTGGACCAGTCATCTAAAACGGTTGCTTTTGATTGTTGCAATGATTACCGTCTCGCTATAAATCTCTCAGTAGTAATATCATAACCCTCTCACACTGAGAGTACTGTAGTATAGGTAGATTTATTTTACTATATGAGTAATATGTGAGATACAGCAAAGAGGTTACCTAATTTCATTTTGCAATAATAAGCCGGTGAATGTTAAGAACCTGATACGCGAATTATCGCGCGGAGACTATCGAAAGGAGGCAGTATAAAATTTCACACACAAGGATACTATTTATTCATTGCTTTTTTGTACAGCAAAAGCATTGTAAAATTTACCATCATGATAAGCCTAACTACGACAGCGCCATAACCCGGTGACGCGTCTCATTTCGCTTTATTTTACAGCAACTTTGTTTTTCTTTGTGATTGATCATTTGGAGACGCCTGTCGTGATTGAGGTTTCCCATAAAATATTGAATTCATACAGATTGCGTAAAACCTCTGAATTTGCGTCGGTGAAGTTGAGCAATCAACTCAACGTCATGAATATCAAGCCAACACCTCGTCAATCTCTTGACACAGCCAAGAAAATCGGAAATAAAGATACTTTCTATCGTAATACTTATTGCCTCGTATTTTCTGCTCTTGTTTTTTGAAAATTCTTTGCAGCAGCGTCATTATAGTTTCAATTGTAAACTGAGCTATTTATTATCGTAAACAGAGTAATAAATTAAGCTTTGCCATGACTCCTGGCTGTAGCCTCGCAATATAATGACTGCCAACAACTTTTAACGATGATCACGCACTATAAACCAATGGTTTCTATGATCTGTACTACGCGTCCAAAAGTTTACGCACGAAGGGAGTGACGCCACGTTCCAATGCTAGTGGACGATTGCTTTTTCTGCTCCGCTGCTGTATGATATTCTAAGTCAACTATAATAAAAATCAAATAAAAAATTTAAATGTCACACGAAATAATGCATTCTCAGTACTCTTTACTTTGAGTTCAAGCAAAACATACGCACTTGTTTCTAGGTTACCCTGCTACCTATATAAACCTATCGGATACCAAACGTCGGATATTTTATATGAGCCAGCAGGAGCATTTTGGTGGAAAACAAATTGATGGAACGCTGAGTTCAAGCTGCTTTTGTGATGAAACTGAATGACCAAGAGTATACATCACTCCCTGAGGGTTAGAATAAAAGTAGGTAGCCTCCTCGCTAAACCCATGTACTATCATTTGTATCACGTGACGTGAGTAATTGAAACATCAATAAGCCTAGAAGGCGATTTATTAGTTTATAAAATTATTTGCTTGAAAAATAGTTTTATCTTAGTTACATGCCTTATAGTAGTATCATTTTTCGTTGGTTTAATTAAAATTTGTTCAAAACTTTCGTTTCAATCCAGCCCTGATTTTACTTAAAGACTTTTGCTGCCCCCTCATGCCCCCACGCTGGGTACGCCCCTGCACCCAAAAAGCACAGAATTACTATTCGCTACTCGTATGCAAATCACATGACTCAGTTCTACGCTACCCTTGAGACGCTCGAGAAATGCTGGGACCAATTTAGTGACGTCACCCACCCTCTACCAACCTTAACACTCCAATTTAAAGTTTCCACTTGCCTGTGGTTTGGTTGGGGTGACCTCTACCCTCACCTATTCAAACAAACCTTTCATGTGGGAAATACCGAGGCGTCATTCTCGTGTGTGGGAATTTGAGGATTATACCGGACAAGGTGGTATTGACTGCTGAGTATATGATGCCACAAGCATTGCGGGTGACTCCGTAAAGATATCACCGTGGCTAGTCCCGGTATATTAAAATTCGGCCTTCATTTGTTCACCCTCCCACTTATCTCACAGCACTACCATACACCCCCTACTCCTGCCTTAGCTCCTTGCATAAATACATGAGTGAGTGTCTGTTGTATCACCTTGAAAATGAAATAGAGAGTCGAAACCATTGTCGGTAGTGAAGTTATACATCAAAGTGTTGAGAATACCATTAGTCGTTATTTTTTATAGTGGATATAAGTATCGCATGTCCACCACGCCAAGCCTGATACGATTTCATACGTTGACTCAATAAGGTATTGCCATATTTTCACTTCATTTATTTTCGCGAAGTTCGACGTGGTATAATATGCTAGCGTTACAAATATCTTGCATATTGCAAACGTCACAATGTCTTATCTAACTAATATTACTAACTTCCAACTCATTGCGCCACTTATCGTGCTAGTTATTCGAATAGATAGCATGGCATACCAGGGCAAACTTTAAGAAAACAACCGTAGTGGAAATAATTCATCGTCTCATTTAACTGATATAATGATAGCTTCCACCACATCATGTCACATATCATACAATATTACCAGATTAGGTCTGAAACCGCGACTCTGTTTAATCATCTTGAAAGTTACAAGTTAAATTGAAGAGACCCTTGTCAACGCTCATCTATATTTCATACATGAACATTTGTTCTTCAGTATATCCTCGGCGGTAGAGTATTTTAAAATGTAAGATATTGATGAATGTTGAAAAGAATTTCTTCTCTACTCTCTGAATATTTCAAGATGCATACTATCTTTGCATGAATTTTAAACGCGCACAGAAGGATTCGTCACATATCATACAATATTACCAGATCAGGTCTGAAACCACGACTCTGTCTAATCATCTTGAAAGTTTCAAAGTAAAATGAGGAGACCCTTGTCAACGCTCATCTATATTTCATACATGAACATTTGTACTTCAGTAAATCCTCGGCGGTAGATTATTTTAAAATGTAAGATATTGATAAATGTTGAAAAGAATTTCTTCTCTACTCTCTGAATATTTCAAGATGCATGCTATAGCATGAATTTTAAACGCACACAGAAGAAGGCACAAGGCGACCGCCCGGGTGGGCCGTTCTCTTCATAAATCTACTCCTCCCCCGCTGTGCTCCCTCTTGTGGTGATGATATGAGTTGAAGGTGTTAAGAGGAGGAAGTCGCATCGAGAGGGTTGATATTGAACATCGGCCACCAACTGCGTCACCGGAGGAAGGTATACCAGGTCACACGGCATCTTCAAAATGAGCGCAAACACTCGAGTACGTTGACGCTTGCTACATTAACTTGCTGACTTAACTCATGAAATTCCCCCCCCCAGCCAACGACAAGGGAGATCTAATGTGTGAATCGATTCCCTGAGCTGTTCATTTAGGTTGGCAGGAAACTGTTCTCCTTGCATGTAGAAAGTGCTTAATCTCCATTATCTTTAACTAGGTAGTTCGACTGTATATTGGGAGTATAAATTGAGTGAACGTTCCATAACATTTGTCTGTACCAAAATTGGAATCTTTTCCGCAGTATTTCCTATGATGTAATATTTATTTTCAAAATTTGAGATGCGGAAAAATTTGGTTCACGGGGCCTGAATTATATAATAAACTATCGAACAAAATTAAAGTGGTGTAAGAGACGACTGGCGTCTTCCTTGCCTCATTTCCTTTAGATTCCATCCCAACCAAAGTCAGCAATAACTACTTTCCTTTCGTAAAATCTGATGCTTTCCCGGCGAAAAAATTCAAAAAGGGTTATTCGGGCTACCAGTCGGGTGGTCTCCCTCCATTCTGCCGACATTTCGGAACACGAGTCGGGTTCCATCCTCAGGGCTAATGGTGAGTGGATGAAGTTTGCCAGCTTATATACTCTTCAATTGGTGGTAAGGTCTGCCGTGATTGGCCGGGAGGCCAATCTTACTCTCCTAAGTGCCGGTTTCCATACATTACTTAGTGAATACCCGGCGTCACGGTCGAGAGTGTTACTTTTCAGCCGGATCTCGATGGATTCCTTTACCAGTCTTTCCCAGAATTTAGTCTCACGGCATAGAATCACGTGGTCCCACTTCACCCTATGGTCGGATTCAATGGCGTCTTCTACAACCGCGGATTTTTCTGGTTGGCAGAGCCTAAGATGTCTCTTATGTTCTTTGATCCTAGTATTAATGGTTAACGTCGGCAGAATGGAGGGAGACCACCCAGCTGGAAGCCCGAATAGCCTTTTTCGAGTACTTTCCTTTCGGTTCCCACAATCCCCCACCACCCACATCCCTTCAGCGACAGGAAGTGCTTGCATGGATACGTAAGGTAAGACACCTTGCTTAACCCTTAACAAGTGACGTGCGGTCTGAGAGACCGCTGCGTTTCTGAAATTATGAATATTTTCAAAATGACTATTTCAAAATATCTATAATCCTCGTCAGCATCATCATCATCATCATCACTGGTCAACAATCCTAGGATTGGTTTGACGCAGCTCTCCACTCAGTTCTCCTATCAGCTAATCTTCTCACACCTACGTATTTCTTCTCTTTCACATCTCTCTTTACTTGTTCCATATATTTTGTTCGAGGTCTTCCTTTTCCATTCTTGCCTTCCACTTGTCCTTTGACGATTGTCTTCATCAGGCCATCATGTCTCAAGATGTGGCCTATAATGTGTCAGCATCATAATGTTGTATAATAAGGATATATTACTCTTAAAATTTAGCATTCTTATTATTTACTTCAGAAAATTTGCAACTGAATTTGATAAGCGGTCTGTGAGACCTCACGTCATTAAATTGGAAAAACCAATAAAGGTTATGCTGGTGGGAATGATTAAAAAGTTGTTAAAAACAACTCCTAGTGATTTTTCAAGAATAATAATTATTATTAATTTGTAAGGAAGCATTTTAGTGGCATTACGTGGATAACTAAGTACTTAATTAAAAAAAGTAATATAATAATAACAACTCAAATGTTTTTGATATCATTTTTTGATCCTGTTTGAAATAACGATTTTTATTGAAAAATTGGCTCGTATTGGGAATGCATAATATTAAATATAAGTTTCAGAATAGTTAATCAGTCAAAAAAAACGTTAAACTAAGCAATAAAAATGCATTTGCAACGTTATATGAATTTTTGTTTTATTGCGGTTTCCCGGACCGCACGTCATTGGTAGGGTGACCAGAATTGCACGTCACTAGTTAAAGGTTAAGAGCGTGATCCTGCTACGCACCCGAGAGAATAACGGAAACGCTGACCAGAGGAAGGTGACAGTAAGCTGGGCAGTCGGCGTGTGTACACGACTGAAGCAAGAATAAAGTGTGATTTTTGCCGATCCCCGGGCGACGACAACGAGAGGGTCTTGGTGACTTACAGAGACTTGGCGACTTACATTTTGTACAACTTTTCTTAGATCGGCTAAGAAATGGTTAATGTCTTTCATAAACATTGAAAATGTGCTTAGTAAATATTTTTTCTCTGTCAGTTTCTTTTGTTTCCAGAGCCATTTTGTAAGTTGAAGAAAGTTTTTAAGTTTTTTTTTTTGTTAAATCTTATTTATGCATCATTTGTTCCTCAGTCCCTCTCTTAATGCACACTGATGGTGTCGTGCCCTCTTTCATTCATAGGCCAACCCCTCCGCGTAATTTTGCAAGAGCGTAAAACACTGTTTCAATGCACAAAAACACTGTTGGTACCCAAAATTAAAGTTTTTGACTTAGTAGGAAACCTTACTTCCAAGGTATGCATAAAAATATCACACGAATCAATTTGTTTTTCTTTTTAGAATACACCATTATTGTTCTATACCCTATGCTAAAATTTTGATACGTTAGCTCCAGTTTTGACTAAGGAAAAAACCAGGTGTACCTACGACCTTAACGGAGAACTGTTAACTTTTATTGCGATATTATGATAAAGTGCAATGATATAAAATGCAATGACAAATGTCTCGGTTATTAAAATACCTTTAAACTCAAGGAATGTTGTTGGTGTTGGACGATGTTTCTTATTACTCTTGGTATTCTATTTAATTTATTTGATCTATTTTAATGTATAGAGTGCTGATCAATCTTTGGCTATTGTACGCACGTCTACACCATTTATGAGTATAGAAATTGCAGGAAATACAACAATTGAAATTTATAAAATCGAAAAATTTCAATAAGTCAAAGGAAAAAATCAAAGGAAATACGCAAAAGGACACTTAACTTTATTTTTATTTTCACACGTTCACCCTATTTACAACGCTCATCCAATAACTTAGAGATTCATGCCGAAAACAATTAGTAATGCTCGCATAATTTTGGTGTTAAAGAAATGAAGTAAACGACGACATTATGAATGTCAGCAGCATTATCTATCATACCCGCTGGAAGATGCCGTGCGCTACTCTCCTTTCTATCTGTTTCTGTCCCGTGTTTTCTTTTTTGTTTCCTCATAAGAGTTGAACTTCAACCACGAATTAAATTCTTCTCCATTCTCCCTTTTTCTCTCCCTCAACTCACCCCTTTAGTTCCACAGAAATTATTCATTAGCACTTGGCCCAACCATTTCACTCTCCTTTCCCTCATTTCCTTCTGAAGCCATCTGAGTCATTCTTTAACTTTGGTCAAAACCTCCTAATTTCTCCACTCATCGACCCATCTCATCATTTCCCCACACCCACATTTCATAAGCATTTATTCCATTTCTTACCCTTTTCCCTAATGTCCACGCTTCACAACCATCCATGAAAAAACTCCATGGATGACACGAGGTAAGTCTTTCTCAGCTCCAGATATCAACTTTCCCTACATGGAAAGTATTTCTTGTGGCTGAAGGCCTCTTATGCCATAGCTATCGTTGCATTTATTGAGAATAGGTACTTAATATACCCATGGCATTAGTAATTTTGTATTGTACTCATGCATTATAAATTCTACGATTCATTGATTTCTAAAAATACCTTGCTCGTCCCCTCGGCTATAGATTTTGGTCATGAATACACGTCAGCTATCATGCAAGCGATAGCCGATGGAGGCGTTGAAGGAGCTTCTGCTTCTCCATGGTGCTGGTGTGAGATAGGCTGATAGATTGCCCAGGGGTACGTCGTGTCCTTAATCTTCCAGGAGCCGCGACATATGCTTGCAAGAGAGAAGGGAGGGACTTTTCTCTTCTTCATCGTCTTTGGAGTAGAAATAAGTATCGGAGGACCTCCCACAAGGGACCCTAAAGTATGGTCTTAACGTCAACTCTTCTCCCTACGGGTCACTTAATCCCAACTTCTCAATCTTCCCCCTTGTTCTAGCGTCTTCATCTTTTTCGTATATCCTTCCCCCTTTCCCACCTCTCGTTGAACATCTCACTATCACTTATTGAGACATCGGAGGATGGAGACGTGGGTCTGATTAAGGGATCATGAGACCATTCACTTCAATAATCCGCAACCGCTAATAATATATGCGAAAAATTTCCAGGTTCCTCTGGAAGTATTTATTTACAACGCTACGCGACGTGTTTTGACACTTTCATATCATTTTCCGGTGTGTTTTTTATTTGAAAATTATACCTCAGTCACTCTTTTCTCATCGAAGGAAGTAAAATAGACATAAAATAGACTTTATTTTCACGAAGTCAACATGTTTCACTGCACTGCAGCATTGTTAGTGCTAACAAAAAAGTTAACAATTCTAGAATAAATACACACTTGCACACTCACAAAAAGAGAAGTTAGGGGTGGAAGCAGAAAATTATCCCATACTTGGTTTTTAAGGGTGGGGAAGAAGATGAAGTCTTGATAATGCTGTAGTGCAGTTAAACATGTCGACTATGTTAAAATAAAGTTTTTATGCGAAAAAGTGTATAAAGTTCTTCTAATATTCTTTATTCTTGCAATGGATCTCCACAAAATATCTGCCTCTTCAATTCAATTTATTGCGAATAAATCTTTTAGTCGTAAGCATCAAAATCTATTCCTTGTTTGTTGAAATAATTCCACCGCATTCCACCTAATACAATCAGTTTTAGGAAATACCTACATACGATGAAACCTGTTTTTTGTGTAAATAGTTTGCGAGATAACTTATTTACACCTCAAATTGATTGGTAAATAGATTTAAGATTTGTATATTCCTCCAAATATTTAATGTGATCTCATGTGGGACAAACGTGACTAAGTTTTTGAGCAAGGGAAGGAGAAAATTTCAAAAAAACCTTTTACAAATAGTAGCAACGAATCATACAGGTTAATCTAGGTTTGTAAGGTGTAAGTAATCCGCAAATACCAATTAAATATACTTAAAATGAAATAGATTTTACAGGTTTCTCTGAAAAAACTTCATTCACAACACTAAACTACGTTATTTTTTGACGCTTTCATATCATTTTCTTTTGTGTTTTTAACTTGAAAATTATATCTCTGTCACTCTCTCCTTAAAGATGCCTGAAACAGCTAAACACATGAAAATACCTGAAAAAGATGTGAAAGGGTCGAATTTTGTCATCTAGTCACGTGAACGAATTTTTTAAGTGGAACCAACAAAATCTATTTCGTATATATGTTAGAACAAATCCAGCGCATCTCTCCTAATACAAACAGTCTTAATATGCTCGTACAGTAAAACCTGTGTTAAGCGTCAATAGCTTGCGAGATAACTTTGAGAAAACTCGAATGGATTGTTTAAATAGTTTGGAGCTTCCTCCTAATATTTAAGTTGATCTCATGTGGGACAAATGTGTATAAGATTTTGTGAAAGGACAACATATATTAAATAGAAAGCCAATCAGTTTAGTTAATCCTTGATTAAATGTTATTTGAGTATCCAATTAAAAAAAGGAGGTATTACGTGATTTTGGAGAGTTATTTTACTGAGAACTTATTAATTAACCCTCCGTCAATCACGTCTCATTTTGGAAGGCTATATGTCGCGCAGCGTCTTAAAAACACCATTTTGGAATGGGCAAACAAAATGCATGAAAGTAGAAATAACTTTTTCAGCTACAATAAATCATTCACTGAATACTTTATTTTATGAACGGACAACAAATTTATGCATAATAATGATGGAGATATTTGTATAAATTAAAGACTGAATACCACTATTTTGACGTTTCTTACAGATTTTCTTTCATCGAAATTATATCAAATCAATTACACAAAAAAATTCGTAACAATAAGATGCATAACCAAAATTAAATGCTTCCGATAGTTATTAGTTTAAATTATAAACGTATTTTAAAACTGTGCGATGAATATCACGAAGGTATTAGCATGTAACGTATTGTAACTCATGTTGTCGTGTGGCGTCTACCAGCCTTCAAAAACAACAAAATATCAAAATTTATTCCATAAGTGTGACGAAACATATAATCATATTGGTGACTATTTCATAGTCATAAAGTAATAAGATACAAGGACATTTAGTTTCCTAACTATGCGATAGGAAAATACGATGGGCGCAAAGGAAAGAAAAATGGCCTGGCACCTGGAAGACGCCACGCGACCAACGAAGGGTTAAATTTGAATAAAAACAATTGATTTTAAGTCATGTTCCGAGGTGCTCGCAAAGGAATCATAAAATAGCTCTGTATCATTACGATTATGTTTTTAGGCTCAGTTGCAGTATATGTGGGTGCGTATGAACTGTGTGGAAAGCATAAAGTTGTTTTATTAAATTCTTCTCGGAATTGCATCTGGGTTATGCCCTCAATTTCCATCGCTGCCGACAACATTTTGATGAAATTTTTTCCATCATCATAAGGTGCATTAATGCCATTCTTAGAGACCAACTTTATATATCCTGAATAAATATGTAAAGCTGGCCCCGGAGAGTGGCATCATCGTCCCTAATGACGATGGAAAATGTTTTTTTCCCTGATATTCTTAGTGTTTCACAGAGCATGTTTTTTTGTTATAGCTTTATCAGCAGATATCCTTCATGAGTAGTTGGCATGTTTTGCCTTTGCAAGAATGTGGAGGTGTAATCTGTTTGCATGCATAACATTTTTATGACGATGTGGTGTGCAAATGGGAATCCCTTTGCATGCTGCATGCTTGTGATTGATCACCCCCTTCCAAACACCCAAGCGGTGACTTATGTACATTTAGATTAATTTGATTTCATCGAAACGTCGGTAGTAATAAAGATTACCTGGATAAAATCCCGGGAAGAATATACTACCGCCATTCGCCAGGAAAAAGTATAGTCCTGCATAAAGTTGTTTCATTTATCATTTTTTTACAAAGACGCAGTTGTGATGATTTTTTTGGGAGTTGAGTTCTTTTGCCAATCCTTCACCAATGACAGAAGGTATTTCTTTTTCTTTCCGGAAAAAAAATAAAATAAATAAACACAAGCGACGCAGGAGGTATGAGGTTTCCCTCGCATTCCTTCAGAGTGGAAAAATTCGTTCAGAGTGACTGATTGCCCATGTTCGTGTCTTCAATGAGAGTCAAATTGGGAGTCCAAAGCAGGTCGAGTGGGGTCAAACACTGTAAGGGCACAACGGTGTGGCCGCGAGTCTCCTTCCCAGCGATAAATCATTCGGGGATGGTTCATGTGCGTGCGTCCCGGAGGGAGTTTCTCAGTTCGCACCGTTCTCTATTTCTCTCCCTAAAGACGCCCTGATAGTGTCGCGCCCTCTTCAATACACACGCCAACCCCTGCCGCGCGTCTCATTCCTTCGGGGCTCCCGAACGGAGCAGAACTTATTTTCAAAGTCCCGAGACGATCTTGGCTAAGTGTATCATCGTCAATCATTTTGGAATAATCATTTATATTATTTCTACTGTATAGATACCTTTTTCTCAACTTATACGCAACCAAACTCTACAAATGAGGTACACAAATTCACAGAATTTATCAGAGAACAGGTGACGGCATATCTCACTTCTTAAATATTGCTATTGTTTCCTAAAATTGGTTTTTAAATAATAAAAAAAAACAAAAACCGGTAAATATTCCTGACATTAACGGCGAACAAACTGATTCATTTGTTCATTTGCAACAATATGTCGCATTCCATAAATAACTTTTATCAAAATGCGGCTGATTCCACATTCAAGTCTCCTGTTGATACGTAAGTATGAGTCATCATATGCGTTTAACAGAGGATAGCGTAATTACTTCCAATGTTGTGTTTAAAGAGGTCCTCTGACCTCAATTTGTACATGAACAATTCAATAAAATTTGTACATAATACCCTGCTTTTTTTCTACATTTTTAAATTAGAAACGCGCCTATCCCTCTGTGGACCTGCATTGAAAAGAGCGGGGGAAGCCCGCTGGGAGCGGGCGCGGCACGCTCGTGGTATCCTATTCTGAAAGATATCCTTTTTACAGCGAAGCTAGTGCACATTTCAATTTTGCCAACAGCTGGTTTTATAATGTCTCGTTGTATAACCTTTGAGATAATCGGAGCGTAATGCTTTCATAATTTAACTTGAAAATGCCCGAATGTTAAAGTAAACCAAATTTGTTCAGGATAACCTTCAGTTTAATGGGTGATCTCAAATGGAAGACACCACTACTTACCTCTCACTACCATGCTCCGAAAAAACTACAGAGGGAATTATAAATCCAGCCCTAAATCAGAGAAAGCGTTAACATATATCCGAGTAATGTCACGGTAAAAATTGGAATATTTTCTTATAAATACTAAATATATGCAGAATTTTGGTTGAACACTAGATCAAAACATTAGAATTTGAATGGATACAGGTTATTGCTGATCGTAATTCAAAGTAATTCCTCGTCCTACATGGCTCAGCAGTTTTTCACTACCGATAGTTGCTGCTAAAGTACACTACATATAAATATTTCAAGTTTCCACATAAGAATCATATGTTTAGTATATGCTTAAATACTTGTTTGGAGTTGTTGAGGACTCTTAAAATGAATTGGCGATGCAAAGATTACCGCAGCGCCCCTAGCGGCCGCGCCTGGAATCACTCTAACTCAGACACACTCCATCCTTTGTCGTATTTACTGCAAGTGTTTCAACGTGAAAAGCGTGAGAAGACGGTAATTTCTTGAACATGTTATCGGTTGTGGACGCCAATGAAAGCAACCTCAGGGTATGTGAGGCCCATGCGTGAGGGAGAAGAAGTTTTAAATGCTGGCTTTGTGATTTCGGTGAGGAAAAGGGAGGAAAAAGAGTCGGTGGTTCATGTGCAGGCTTTGGTCCTTCGCACCTCGGGCCTGACTTTAGAGCATCCGTATTCCGTGGATTTGTGGATTCATTTATCTAATAATTACGGCAATCGGTTATCGAGGGATCAGAGTTTATAGTGTGGCCGTATTGTTGTGTAACGTTTTAGTACTGGCGCATCATTGACCTCCTTTATACACTTCAGGTGCCCCTGGTAGTGAAATATCTATGTTTTACTCGGGGATGAGAGTGGGTGAAGGACTTTCGTTCTGTACTTCCCGGTCCTCCTCCTCTGCGTCTCAGGACTTCCATATCATTAGCAGTCTCTTGAGCAACCCCCCTTTCGAGGTGATTTCGAATGTGGAAGCACTCACCCAGATAAAACTCCAAAGTGTGGATGCAGTTCTGCTGGAATTTTATGAGCAAAATGATACCGTGACCTAAAACCAAGTGGCTTCGCTCTTGGCAACCCCGCAGAGGACTGATGCTTGGTTCAAAGGCAGAAATATGTCTATCCCAGCATCTAAGGCATACAGTCAGTCCATTTATGCGGTAAATTCTAAATGAATACAGTTTCGTCTCCTGACCTTCCTTATTATTACAACAATGTAGTGTTTATGATCTTGGAGTATAGGTCATGATTTAAATTAAATACACATTTGGCCAACGTTTCTGAGATTTATTCTCCTTCCTCAGGGCTCTGTGATAGAAAAGTTTCGTTACTAACGAAACTTTTCTATCACAGAGCCCTGAGGAAGGAGAATAAATCTCAGAAACGTTGGCCAAATGTGTATTTAATTTAAATCATGACCTATACTCCAAGATCATAAACACTACAATGTTGTAAATTCTAAAGCTAACTGGAAAAAAACGTTAAGTAGATTTGTACTACAACAATTTTACTGGTAACAAGTACACAGACAGTGGCAACAAACTTGAAACTGTAGCGAGAAAGAGGTATGAGGAGCTTGAGGGTTGTCAGGTGATGGAATCAGGACTTCTAGTCCGTCCAGAAATTCCTTGGGTGAGAGCAAGTTTGGATGGAACAGCTTTGGTTGATGGCAGGTTATTAAGAAATGTTGAAATTAAGACATTTAAGGATGGTGAGACTTTGACGGCAGCTGAGTTTTTGGATCAAAGAACAGTGAAGACCTTGGACAACAATGTTAATTTGAAGAAGAATACTGACTATTTTGCCCAAGTTCAAATACTTTGGCTTTGAGTGGCATCCCAGGCTTTGAGTGGCATCCCAGAATGTGATTACATTGTGTATTCTCAGGCTGGTAATGATTACCTTAAAGTACGTGTTCCTTTTCATTCGGATTATGTGTTCAATCTCTTAAGTAGATTGTGTGATGTTTATTTTGATAATTTTCTTCCTCTAATGATGGAGGATCATTATGCTAACTCTTAAACCTCTCTTGAGGTGCTTTTTCCTTCAATTTTTTTCTCCTGACATTTGTCATAAAACTGATTTTTTAAATGCAAACTGAGTCAACTTATGTTTACATGTTTGTTTTTCAGTTTTAGTGTTTGTCATTGTGTTTTTTTGTATTCTTGAACTATTTGATTTGTCCAGAAATATTGTCTTCATCTAGTTTTTTTTCTCTTGCTCAACTGTGATGTTATAGTCTATGTATTTTGATGTGCCAGTATCAAGTAACCAGTGTGAAGTTTTATTTTCAATGTTTTACTATAATATTTTGCATTTTACCAATGTTTTTGATCCGTAATGCCAAAGTAACTTTATTTTATGTATCTAATCAGAAAATATACTAGGATTTATTTTGCAAAAGCTTCATTTAGGTTTTTTTCTCTCAAAAGCAGTGTCTGTGGAGAAGTACGTGGTTGACAATTCCACATGTAAGTTAATATAACACAAAACAAGGAGAAAAGACAAATGTTGATGAACAGTTCTCAGATAAAAAGTTCTCAGTTCTTATTCACAGTTCAGTCTCTCTAGTCACAAACACAATACTTGTGTGTAATAGCATTACATGAACTTGTCAATATTCATGATTGGAGGTCCAAAATTAGTTAATCAACGCACAATAAAAATAATTTCATCAGCATTTGGGAGTAGCGTCCATTATATTGGACCCAGTATCATTTAATATGCCCGCAGGCGTTGAATCACTTTCTCAACATGACCTCTAGCTCTGGCAATGTCAGCATCATCCTTAGATAACTGACTTTCTTCTGAAGAAATTGAGGGCGGATGAGTCTTAAATTTCTCTGCAAGAGAGGACAATCTTACTTATGCACCTGCAAAATTACATTACTTCAAGAAAATAAATTCAAAAATATCTACTGGGCGACACTGATTTTCAATTCTGTATTCTTTGTCCAGCATCACTCCATTTTGGTAGTCTAATCTATCCAACTCGCAGCTATCAATGACAATAAACTTGCCCGAGGCTCGTCCACCATATAAAGAACTTATCTCAGTTATTAGTCCAGATGGGGCAGTGCCAAGATTGACCTTCGCAGTGTGACCTCTCTTGTACTGGGAATACGTTAAAATTCTACATTTGAGACTCTTGCATTTTTCCATGCAATCCAGTACAATCCTGGTGAACTTGTATTTTGAAAATGATGATGGTAGGTTGGCTCGGATCGTAGCTTGATCAGGCCAGGGTATCACTGACTTCAACACTCGTGCTATTAAAGGACATGTGTGCTTAAAATAATTTGTGGTTGGACATTCGTTTTCCCATCTTCAGTACTATAACCCACTTTTGCCGTAAACTTTCTTCCTTCGGAAAAAATGGAAGCTTACTTCGGGGGCATTATAACTTGAACACTGTGGAACGCTACACGGGGTGTACGGGGTATTTCTAGAGTTTTTCTGGGAGTACGGCACCGACAAATAATCGTGGTCCATGATTTCCGCAACGTAAACAAAGATATACGAGCAACGAATATGTCTGAGTTAGAGTGCTTCCAGGCGCGGCCGCCAGGGGCGCTGGGGAGAATCTTTGCATCGCCAATAGCCAGGGCAAAACTGTAGAAGCAAACACGAAAAATAAATTGTGAATCCTAGATGTCTTGAGGCCAGAAAAATGTGCCATGCCTGAACGGCTAATATAATGCAAAATACGGAGGCATTTTTTTCAGCAAGCAATGGGCCATAAAAAGAAGAGATAGGCATTTATTTTAATTAAAAATTACAAGATTAACTATTATTTTAATACTGCAACTCACACACACTAGCGGTTACTTTTCAATATAATTACCTAGAGGATTCAGGCATATTTCGTACCTGAGTGCCAGCTTTACGGTATTCTCTTCGCAAAATGCTGCCACCAATGCCTTAAAATGAGACGTAATATTGCCATGAATCGCGTCCTCCATTTGGATACGGTTTCCTTACAGCCACTTTTTTAATTCAGGGAAAAGGTGTAAATCACACAGCGCGGCGCTAGATCGGTGCTTTAATTTTCGAAACTCGCGTATTTTAAGAGTAAAAAAGTTCCTTTACGTATTATATAAATTTATATCATAGGTGTTACAGATTCGTAAAAAGATATAAGGTTCGCATAAATTAAAAAATTTCATTTGCGATTTTTATTTATTTTTTACGAAATACAAAACCTGCTGTGAAGACCTCTCTATCGGATGTTAGACCATTTATTTAGTAATGAAATTGCATTAAAAAAAACCAAAACAAAAACAAAAAATATCAAACATAGGAGCACAACATATTAGCTGTTTTACAATATACAGTGGTCTCTCGGCAACCCGGCAAATATCTGACCACAACACTGCCGGATTACTGAAAAAGCTAGATCATTGGGAAGCGCTAATACTGGCGCAATTAAACTGCGGAAGCTATGTTTTATTGTATACATGCATACATGTATACAACACATTGTATTATTCGCTGCATTAGTACATACATGCAAATGAAGTGCTAACGTAAAGTACAACTGTGAAGAAAAAAATCTACATTACAGTACTATATTGTTTCGTATCAATAGTCCACATTATTCCATTGAATTGGAAGGCTCCCCTCTAACTCCCCTTTTTTCTAAGTTGGACTAGGGTCAACCGCGAAGTTAACTACTTGAAATTACCGCGTCACCCGCTTGGTAGCTGCTGGTATAAATACGCCGAATTACTGGCTGGGCCGGAAGGGCCAGATTATAGAGGACGTGATGTACTTTATAAAAGAAATCAATTAAAATGACAACCTTATCCACTGAGGACATAATGATGATAGGTGAAAAGGAGGGGATTTGGAGAGATCATGAAAAAAAGGTGATATTGTCTCACGCGGGCCATTTTGATACCTTCGCCTTCATCTAGACATGGCAAGCTCTTAATCTAATTGCTCACGTTCTAGTTTTTACGCCATCATTTGAATGAGTTTCAAGGGACGTCGCTAGGTGGCAAGGGGCCCGTCCAGTGCGACGGAGATCGCGTGAATCAATTATTGACCGCCAGGGGCGCTGGCTACACGTATCGTTCCCCCCTCCACGCGAGGCAGCCGCGTCGTATTTGCTCTGAGAATATAATGGTCGGCCACTCGACGGTCTTTTGTCATTATTTGAACGCGCGCACGACGGTGCGTGACTGACGATGCGTGTGTTCCGTGAGTTTTGGTCACGTACTTACCCACCTACTTTGTGGACGAAACGTAATATTTTTTACCTGTAGAAGAAAGGTCGCTAATTTTGTCTACCTTAATGTAAACAGTGTATTATTTAGCAAAGTAAAAGTAATGGAATTATTTTTTTCTTTTGTTCGGTACATTCCAAAAAATTATTTTTTCTATTAATTTACGTTAAAGCTCGTGCGAGTTATCGTTACATTTTAGTAATCAAGTCTTAAAATTAGAATTTCTCGCGCGCTTTTCGAAAGCTTGTTCCAGCTACTTCAACATCACCCACAGTTTTGCATTTTTGGTTAAACATGTATGAATAAAGTGTCTGAATCAAATATTTCAATTATTATTTTATGAATTTGCATCAAATGATAATGAAAATGCTGGATTTAATGCTAGCACTCCCAGTTTGTGAAAACATTCACATCGATTGTATCGTGTACAGTAACGAAATTAAAAGTAATTTTATCTCTTCTTCTCAACTTTTATTAATTCCAAATATGACAAAGTAACTTGAGTAAAAGCCGATTATTTTTTTCAATGGTGCTCCCGTAAAAGAATGTGAATAAGAAAAAGATTTATCTATTGCATAGTGTTAAAAACCCATGAAGCCAGGTACAATACTTCATAACCAAATAGTTCGGAATAATACCATGCACACTATAATAGAACTTAATTTCTACAAGCTATACATGATATTTGCTAAAAAGTGCAACGATTGCTGAAGTTAAAGAATTTACCAATTGTTAATTTCAATTAAAAGAAATAAGCAAAATGGTTTCCAGGGGTCAAGAGTAGTTGATTAGTTACAGGATAAGATGAATCAGTCAAAGAGACAACGACGGCGCGTATAATTTGAGATTAATAAGGTCATTATTTACATCAATACTGTTTCTGATAGTCATTTATGGAGCAGAAGTAGAACCAATTCCAATAATTATAGTACAAAATTTGCACATTTTAATCTCTCCAGGAGTCGGTTTTATATTGCTTCGTTAGAGTTAACCGTAACATGATACTTACATAGTATTAATTTGATTAAAATCTGAATGTTAAGTAAACAAAAAGAACGTCAGGGTAACCTTTAGTGTATTAGATTATCTTAAATAGTAGCCGACGTTAACTCTGATCATAATATGGAAAAACTGGTAACCAAACATTTTAAAGCTGGGCCTTATTCAAACAAGAGTTCACAAACGTCAGAGTACCGTCAGGATAAAAAATGAAGCATTATGTTTTACAGTATATTCCTTCTTGATATCTTCAATGCAATTTTTGTTGAATATTTACCCAATTGAGGATTCATCACATATTTAATATTCTAAGCAATGCAATACTTATATTCTATGGTAATTGATTATGGTAATAATTAATGCCAATATGAACGAAAGCGCTGCGACAACAGCTAAATTAATTGCATAAATGGTATTTACCATAACGAGGAATGTCGCATCGTTTACATCGGCGTCCATAACAGATGAAAACCCGCGATTGAATCAACAAACTAGTTAGTCATATGACTTTATTTATACAATAATTCATCCATCTAAATTGTATATAATCCGAGCAATTGAATCGAAATTTTGATGTTGGTGGGTCGGATTATGCTGGGATGCACTGGGTTTTGGATTGGGTCGGAGCATGGTATTTGTTTGTACAAAGGAGGCTATTTCATCTTCCTTCCAAATTGTATACTCGAATAATAATTTTATTAGCCTGAGCTAATTTATTTTCCTCTGACAGTACCCGAATGTGCACTTATACTCTTATTTTCTACCATGTCACTGATCCACCTGTTGATTCGATCGTCTTTTGTCTTCTGTTATGGAAGACAATTTAAACAATGTGCCATTTCCACACACACCACTTGTGTACCATTTATTTAATTTTGATCGCAGCGTTTTTGTCCATATCTAGTATTGTTTAGAACGTGAAATAAGTGAAAAATCCTAAATATGGTGATAATTCGACGGTAATTGGCCGTGCGGTAAAACTAGTTTTTTAGCATTGCTGGGAGCAATAAAGAAATACGTGTTAATATAATATTAAATGATGTGATTAAATATGAAATTATATTATTATGTTTTTGAAATTTGAGATTTGAGATTGAGAATGATTGAGAATGATTGAGAAAGCTCAATGTTTTACGTGCCTTATTTAATTAATTGTATTTAATATATTTAGATGTGGCCACATTTGCGTAGCGATATGGTGAAATTGCCATTGCCTTGTCTACTAGGCATGTAAATCTATAATAATATTCTTGCTATCTTCTTTGTCTTTATCCTCGCATTATTGAAATTGGAAATTACATTGAATTCAACTAGGGTTAACTCTAGGCCCAGTGGAATCATTTTCCACACGAAATAAGCTTCTTAAAATCCCGTTAAAAAGACAATCGACTGGAGCAGTTAGAGATTAAATTATTTCGTCTTTCTCTCGTGCCACGTTCAAGTTATTTCATTTCATTCTCCTGTTTCCATTGCAGTTTTTTGCAGCTTTATATATGTGCATTTGAGGTCAGGTTTTTGCTAAATAGGAACCTATATCCCAATTCCAAAACGTTGCCTTTTTTAATTGGTGCTCGCTTAAAATTATTTTCGTATGGCAAGGCCCTGAATGACCTAGGGTGTTTTTCGATGATTCAAAAAAACTACGAATATTATTCTAATTATACTTCTTCGTAATACGTTTTGGCAACGCTTGAACTATGGCACTATGAATCATTCGAGGAAAATGAGGAATGATTAGACTATGTGAAGCTTGTGTAGCATTTAATGTTAGAAAAAACATTTAATAGCTATCCATTTCGATTTAATCCTTAGCATAAGTGGTTTAGGAAATGTATCCATTTTAAATTGTGAATGCTGATTTCACATCAACACTAGGTGGATAGTAATTACTTGTAAACTTGAAGGGCGTCCGTGTGTTATTTTGACCCATTATGTATTATTTGCTTTAATCACACTTTTGCCAATAATTATAATTTACATTTGTCCAACTCTTCGGTTGTGTGTTCGTAATACAGGTTAGGTTAGATCATAACAGAGGGAAAATAACTTGGTATCAATTATATTTCTGTAATGTTAAGTTGAACCAAAAGTACGTGATAATTAATGTGATTGCATGCCTCAATCAAAATGGACCCCTAAATGGAAGAATAGAATTAGAATGGTGAAAAATGTTACAAATGTTGAACTAGCCAATTGTTGATTCGGAAGTGTAATTGTATATGTAAATAAATGCATCAGACATGGAGGGAAACATAATATCATAGAGAGGTTATTGGAAAAGGACCAGTAGTAGGTCGAAATGACCCATCGTTGGTATAAAATCCATTTGAAGACGTCCAACGAGAAATTTCGCTTGCTATATTAGGGTGGTATAAGTAGAAATTTATAAAAATAGAATAGAAAAATTAGCAGTTAAGTATGACTTTGAATACTCAAAATGACTCATCCCGTCCTGTTTGTGTTGAAGAGGTCCTTCTGGCATTCAGCCCCCTCAAAAGGAGTCTTATGGGGTAAAAACAAGCAATAGCTCATCGTATTTCATGTCTCCGAGAGATGTGAAAAGGAATTACCTTAGTTCAGTTCGCATCTAAGCCTTTGTTCTCTTATTTTTCCAGTCTCAGGGGTCCATAATAGAGAGGAAAAAATGAATAAGTAGCGATCGGCAAAGGCTGAAATGCGATTTTGCGAGAAGAGGGCTGATGCTTCACATGATTGACGAGTTCACCGATCCAGGTAGACATAGGCCATTTTTTTCACGTAACTGGATTATTGAGCACACTCTTATATCTTCAGAGGTTATGCCCCATCAGAAGTGAGATGTTGTCTTTCCAATCGCTAATGTTACTATGCATACCGATTTGCACATGAAACATTGAATTGTTAAAGTAAGTAGTTTCATTATCGAGGATAATTATTGTTAAAGTATTCTACCGATTAAGGTAGGTTTCCATGGAGTACTAAAGAAGTGATCTGGGAGCCTCCTAGCGGCACCTTCTTCAATTCACTGTGAGGCCTACTCCCTTTCAATCTATCTAAAAATCCTATTCCTTTCCTTCCCCTCCATCGTTTCCCTAACATTCTACCCTCTAACACCATTTTCAACATCCCCTCCCCGGTAAGTATTCGCTCCATCCATACATTATGTCTCCTGCGTACCTCATCTAAAAGCTGGCTCTCCTCGCCAACCATATCCAGCACTTCGTCGTTCCTTTTCCTCTCCGTCCATTTCAACCTCTCCATTCTTCTCCATACCCACATCTCGAATGTCTCCAATCTTCTCTCGTCGTCTTTCCTCAATGCCCACGTTTCCGCATCGTAGACTCGTAGAGCACAACACTCCAGGTCAAAGTCTTCACTAACCTTTATTTAAACTCTTACATAACGATCCTCTCAGAAGCTCCTTCCTGTTCATGAACCTTCAATGTTCAAGCTCCTTCGCTAATGCAATTCTCTTCCTAATGTCCTTACTACTGTATCCGTTTTCCTCTGACGTACTGCCGAAATAGTTGAACTGCTCAACCATATCAAGTTTATCACCAGCCACCTTTATCTTATCGAGGATAATATGTTTATTTATTCAAATCAATATTTTATGTATATCCATAACGCTACTTTAAAGCGAAAACTTTGAAAAAAATAAAATGAGACAAAATACTACTAAAATATTTAAAAAAATAACGAAGAATAAGGGAGGGAGAGGAAAATATTGAATTAGCTGACGGATGGGGCTAAGTTTGCGCGGTGAAATCGTTGCATGATAAGTAGAGACGATCGATACAGGGAGTGAGTGAGTTTATAAAGGAGGAGAGGCGATATAAAGGTGAGCGCTTGGTTAGGAAAATCCTGGGATCTGTCTATGCAGATGGGGTAGGGTGAACGGGTGGAGTTGGAGTTGCTATCCTGAAATTCAATGGAGGGAGCTCATGAAAGTCGTCGAATTTTAAGCATTATGAAATGGTTTGAAATTCATTTTAAGTCTAAGATGTGGTGTACTAGATAGGAAGAGTGAAGACATCATAGCATCAGAGTACATATTGCTTAAAATGGGACTCTATGTCAGACTGATTTGGCATAGAGTGAGTGATACGTTCAACAGGTTTTATATTAGTTAGGGCTAACTAGATATTAGGTAAGGACCAATATAAAACTGTGGGAAGGATAATGGCTGAAAATCCTGATTTGATTTGGGGTAGTTAAATTTCATGCATAAAAGTTGCTGTGGCATTAAATTGTATTTTTTTGTGAGAAGGATTTTCTTGAAGAACAGGGTTGAATGCTGGATATGGATCATTAAAGAAATTCTGTGACTCTACAAAACCCTACAATGTATTCAAGATTAGAATACATTTAAGTAGGGTTCCATTGTAATAAGAAAAAGATTTGTTGTAAATTGATGCATTTCAAAAAGTGAATACGTTATAAAATATCCTTTTCGCCATAAGCTTAGAGGGCATTCGGTCATTTTCTTCTTGATTTCGTATCTTTTAATTTCAATATTCTCATTGTATCCTTTAGGTTCCCATAATTCGGTGCTTATTTGGGATATAGGTATCACGTATGATATTTCGGGATTTTGACTTTTACCGTATATGTATTCTCTACTTCTTTTCTTTCGAGATCGACTCATCACTTAGCGGTGATTTATTGGCAGTGAGGACTTCGGTTGTGTAATACATTCCCTTCCCTCGTCTGTTTTCGTCAAGATTCCAAATAGACCACCAAAATTGATATTTCTTTCCTCGCATGAAGATTCTTTACGCCTCCTTGGAGTTTGTCCCCAATGATTTTATCCATTATTTCTCCCTCATCGAGGAATTTTTTCATAGGGTTTTCATTTCATGTCCATCCATTTTTCGGAATATATTACTCTGGAATGTTTTTGTTTTTTTTTACCCGACACCAATATCTAGGTCTGCATACCACCATGCAAGCAGTCTCAACAGCTCTGTAGCGTGGAGTGATGGAAATCCAGCCGTAAACAAAAAAAGTAAAAAAATATAACATGCGCGCCCTTAGACCTAGTTAACACTTATTTTGGATTCCTTTATTTTTTGTGACAAAATAATTACCATATCAATCCTTTCGGAAAAATATCTCTTAATTTTAGCGTTTCTGCCATAGATGGGTATTTAATGAGGTTCTATTACGATGATCTCAATATCGCTCTAAAAATGTCTATTCTTAATCTCTCAATCCCCATCGTGTTAGCCTCGGAGTATCTAGCGGCTCCCAGGCTAATGGGTGTAAAAGTTATGTATCGATTTTTGTTATATCTTGGAAGTTTACGACGAATGACGCGAATTTCCGTTGAATTTATTAAGTTCACGGATTAAGTCTCCCTACGTCGGATCCCATATGCTCGCTGCGTATTCATAGTGGTTAACCGTCATGTTTAAGCGGGTGATTATTTGCAGAAATTACTTTCTTTTATATAAAATATTTTTCCTGATGGAAATAATTTTTATTCGCTGCAGTTTAAATTTTAACTACGCATATAAAGTTCAGGCTAATGTTTTAGTTTATAATGTACTTTATCCATGGCCACACGTGGTTCATCTAAGTACGTTGCTTGTTAGAAGATTCCTTACAAATGGAACCGAAGTTTTGGACACGTTCAATGTGCGTTATGTATAATTTATAATTACCATTGCCAATTCATTGGAAAAAAACAATAAAATTCCTAAGTTAGCCACTTCTGTTCCTCTTTGTTACTTTTTCGGTAGGGACTCTAAGTTCACGAACGATCACAACACTATATCTGAATGGTACCAATACCGAAGAGTTTCTTTTCAGCGTAGAATTAGAAGAATTATGAAGATAAGCCGAAAGGAGGATTGAGTGGATAGCTGCATCAAACCAATCTCAGGAATAGGGTGGTTTCCTATTATTTTTTTATTGCATAAATCGAAAGATTATTACTTCTGGAGAAAGCATTTACGCTATTAGATTTTTAAATGACGATATCTATTTTTCGCGATTAAACGGAAAGTGAAAATTTTCAAGCGCGCGAAAATGCGACGGCTAAGTAGGAATTCTGGGAAAAGCCCGTGTGACGTATTTCTGGTTCCAGCTGTCGCCATCTGAGGTGACCTTTGAGCGAGGTTTTAAGCGCTGATACGATGCAGGCTGCTACCAGGTAGCAGAATACCCTGCTAGATGGTAGTGCTTGCCTTAAATGAGGACTATTATTACCTTATCAAACGAAGGAAACTTTCCGACATTAGGCAATTTTAATGGGTGATTATTAAGAGACGTTTCCCTGAGCTCTGTGCCTCATGCATGCAGTGGTAATCTCAGACGATGTAAAATTCTTACCTACTCGTATAGAAACTAGGTCCCTGTGACGTCACGTGTAGTGGGATAGCATGGGCGCAGATCTGGCCTTTTTCAAATGAGGTTAAAATTGACCATTAACATTGGTCTAAACTTGGATTTCTTAAACCAAATAATTTGTATATTATGAATGCACTAATGGTGGGTAAGGAATCGCAATCAATGCCTTTCGTTTTCTTTGATGAAGGAAACTACCCTATTGATGACTGTTGATAATGATGCACAACTTGATGTTGTGAGCGAAACTTTCTTTCGTTGATAGCAGCATGCTCGTGGGTATTAAATTGGTCCGTTGATTTGATGAAAGTGTAATTCACTGGCTTCCCCATGATCATCCAGGCCAGAATTTAGAGCGAGTATCACGTCATAAGTTCCATTTAAATTTTTCGAAAACCTCCCGTCTTCCATCGGAGAAATATAAATTGATACGGGAAATCAATCTGGATGGATGTGTGGTACTGAGTGTGGGGGAGAGATGGCTCCGTCCTCGACACTCGTGTGAGAAGCGGGCGGATCATTAAGAGGCCCACCTTTCCCTCATTAATCCCCATCGCAGTCGATGAGGCAAAAACATTTTGAATGGGAGCTCTCTCACCCTGGGGGAGAATTTTTGATGGAGGGAAAAAAAGCGATGATCGATAGCAGGAAATCATCGAGGCTGCAGGCTGTTGAACGGAGGACGTCATATACGCTATAATTTCGCAAAATCGACGATGGTGATGAAGGACGATGAAAATAATTACTCAAAATATGATTTTTTAAAGGAATTAATTGATTGAGCTGTATTTTTCTTCTGTGTATGTTTGATTAATTAAGTCGATTTTTTCTCTTATCTTTCATCAAGGATTATTCACGCGTTATTCGCACCAGGTTCTTTAACACTAGCATACCCGACCAATCCTTACACCCTATTATGCCCGAGTGGGTGAATGTGACTCAATAAGACCATGTTTGCATATTTTACTCAAAATGCTTGATTCCTTCTCAGTTTATTTATTAATATTGTTAATAAAGCATTTGGGAGGGTAGTAGAAAATTTAATTAGACGAGTAATATTAATATAATTATTGGTGTCATAGGAAAATAGCTTCCACAAATTTGTGAATGCCTATCACTTTTTCTCCGATAGGTTTGGGAGGTGCAATGAATTTCAATGGTATCAGGTTAGAAAAAAGTACAGTAAAATGTTTACAATATATCAGTGTAAAACACACCGGCACATTGAATACAAAGGCATATTAGAAATGCTTCAAACGGATTTGATAGTCTGGGTCAATATGAGCCATCCAGGCATGGCAGGTATAAGTGATGAGAAAAAATAGGAAAAATAATAATATCAAGTCTAACTTTTGCACAGTTGAACATCAAACGAAATGATTAAAAGTCATAAAATATAAGTGTCAAATTTTTCTTCGTTTCAAAATAATCAACATAAATCTTCTCTTCTGGGTCAAATTGACACAGCCGGGCATTCTAGTGTTAAGATAGGTTTATGTAATTACGTCTACGTACTGCCCTGCAAATATCCTCAGTAAGCTTGTGGGGGGTGTTAGGACACAAGCTATTAACAAGAAAATAAAATGAAATCTACTGAGCATATTTTAAAATTCTTTATTCATTCACTATAAAATTCGAGGGATAAAAGAATTACTTTACCTATCCGGTTGGCAGAATATCCATCTTAATTTGTTTTTTATTACAAGCCTAGAGGTATAGTGAGGCTCTAGATGATGTTCCTGGTGGCACTCTATCGACGATATCTATTTTTGATTGCTCAAACTAACTAACACTAGCACGTAGACTCCGAATCTCCAGTGGCTCCTATCCTAACTCGTGTAAAAGCTGTGTAAAGCTATTTGTTTGCTTGTGGTAACTTTCAATGAATTACAGAGCTTTCCTTCGTAATTAATTAAGTGCACTGATTGTGTCTTTCTTCGATGAATACCGTTCCTTTCCTACGTTGTGAACCCGAAGTTAACTTTTATCATCTCTTCAATCCAAACCCCCGAGACTGGAACCGTTAACACTTCCGTCAGCAGTCAAGTGTACAACGCACTGGGCTACCGCGGATGATTGTCAAGTCAATAGGGTAGTTTCCTTCATCAAAGAAAACGAAAAGAATTGATTTCGATTCGTAACCCAAAGTTTTCTTCGTTTGATAAGGTTTTAATAATTCTAATTTAAGCCAAGCGCTACCAGTTAGCAGGGTACTCTGCTACCTGCTAGCATCCTGCGTCGTATCAGTGCTCAAGCCTCGCCCCAAGGTCACCTCCCTTGCGGCATCGGGAACCAGAACGACGTCACATGGAGATTTTCCAGCATTCATACTTAGCCGTCGCGTTTTCGCGCGCTTGCAAATTTGCACTTTTCATTTAATAGCGAAAAATAGATGTCGTCATTTAAAAATCTAAAAGTGTGAAATACGTACTCCAGGAGTAATAATCTTTCGATTTAGGCAATAAAAAATAATAGGAAACCACCCTATTGAAAAACTGGTGAAAGACCCTTGTAATCACATTTCGACCCTTTTTAGGTAGGCCCTCACCGATAAAGTGTCGGATTGTTGGAGTTTCGGAGATATTGTTGAAATGATTTCATCGGAAAATTAAAATCGGAGTATTTTATTACGTATAATTGTAATTTTCCCCTAAAGTGTACACCGGATATCAATGGATATCGATTGACTTTTTATCAATATTGATTAAAGCTCTACTGTATCTCTAATGACCACCTTGCGACTCAATAAAATGGAAGCGTTCACCAACAATCAAGGAACGAAGGACTTGCCTGGGTGAGGAAGGAGTTTTGCCAATTGTTTCATTCACCAAGAAAATTGTTTTGGCCATGAAGATAAGAAGGGTCTGGGAGTGTAGTTTGGAAGAGATAGTTTAACGTTGAAATAAGTTGTCTCCATTAATTCTGGGTTTCACCATTTGTTGGGGACGGAAATTTGCCGGTATTCCGACCTCGGTCGTCCTCAGGTCCAGTGTCGGGATGAGGTTAGTTCTAGTTAGCGCTAGTTCTTTCGCAGTGGTCGCTTAGTTCCTCTCTTACCCTCTTCCATTAGCTGTGGAGAAGGTAGCTGTCCTCTCTATTCATGTTGTTCAGAGTCTTTATTATTGCTATGGCTTCCTTGATTAGTCTGGGATAATATACCTTTTTATTAGCTACGTTTGTTGCTTGGTCAAATAAAATGTTGAAATAATTTTTAATGGAGTCACCAGTACAATCGTGCATGAAAGTTTCCTGCAGCGGAAGTTTGAAGTGAAGAATCCGTCAGCAATGATATCCGGTCGAGACGGAGTTATGACTCCTCTCAACATTGAAATTTATTAAATACTGTGTGTTTCAAGAGGAATCTGTAATACTTCATGAGGTGGTAGGGGAGGCTATTTGAAGTATTTTTGTCCATAAACGTGGGTCGCAACTCCTTAGTTTCTATGACAACGCAAACAGTTTTTGAATGTCTTTTGTAGTAACCATGAACACGGTTATTCCTGAGTATCCGGCCTTTCCGGCATTTTATTTCATTTTATTTAATACTCTGGACTTTTAAGGATATAATTAATTAAGGTTGGACGAAAATGAGCAAATAAAATTGTCTGAAACTATTTATCTGCGGGTTAAATGAAACTAGAGTTTTGAGCAAGTATCAACATTACGATTGCACAACATCGTTTTGAGATTAATTGTTTCATACGATTATAATCGCACATTTTCATTCAACCTTAATTATGCAACATCCTAAAAAATCGAGGTTATGAAATGAAATGTCAAAAAGGCGGTGGGGACCTAAGAAAAATAGTTTCCATGGTAACTGCTAAGTGCTCAGTAACACAGGAGATGCGACGCCATGTTTATGAACGAAGGATACTAAAAATTGCATCCCCTACCAATGGGGAACATGCATGAAAATTGTTCATCATGCTAGTAAGTCTCAAGGAATAGACAATTTTCTCACGAGTCCAAATATAGAAGCCAACTCTCCTAGTATTCCACAAACGTCATTAAATGCTGATTAATTGTACTTGAATATCGCTTGAAGTCACGTGACATAAAACGCCTCCTGACATCATCGGAAGGTACTCCTTTCACTTCGCTAAGGGAGTAGAGCGGTAGAGCCTTGAATGCAAGATATTGAAGTAAAAATATCAATTTTTTTCGCCAAATTTGCGTTTGAGCCCCTACATAGATTGATTTTCTATCCACTTCCTCAGTCTGTCAACAGTGAATACCGTACCGTGACGTCATGCCCGATCCGATGATGTGTTTTCAAGCACCCGATGAAGATTAATATTTAAAGACTCATAACTCAGCTAAAAAACATTATTCATCCGCCAGATTTTCAGCGAGTACATTTAAGGTATGGACCTATATTATAGTACTTTAAAAAAATGTTCATGTTCCCCATTCATGAGGCATTGCAGATTCCACGTGAAACATTCGGAATTCTTTCGCCGACCATTTGGATTCTAACGGGTAAGGAGAAGCAAAAGGAGGAATACGTCGGTACTGACTGAGTTGCTGTTTTTCGAGGCGAGTCACGTCAGATGAGATGATGAAGGTAGCGGGGTGTTAACGGCACGCGGGAAAGATTAGCTGGACCAGCGAACCGAGAGAAAGGCCCACCCATTCCAAGGCGGCCAGCGCCCCCTATCCCCCCCCCCCCTTCCCCACCTTACCATTTGGTTGCGTCCGGCGCTTTCAATTTGACAACCGCTGCTACGGCCGCCTCAAATTTGTTCCCGAAAATTACACTCAAACACACACGGCCGGTCTCTCCTTCGTTGGCAGGCAATGCAGGTGAAAAGGGAAGAGAGACTTGGAACAGCGTTTCCAGATGTTTGGACCCTTTCATTTCGGAGCGTAGACGTGGCGGGACGAAACGGAGTGTCAGGTCACAAAAGGTGTGCACTCAGAAAGATATCAAAAGGACGGAAAGATGGTACGTGTTTTTTTTGAGGTTTTTGTTTTTTTTTAAGCGAGATTTTTTTAACATTTCATGCTCGTTGTGAATTAATAAGGTGTAAAAGTCGTAGTTTCTTTCTGGTATATTTGAGTGATGAAAATTAAAATGCTTCTATCATATCTCTCGCCTATAAAAGGATCAAGATGGTAATATCAAAAATAGACTGATTTTATTTCAGGCTAGTTGTGAAAATGACACAGTGTATCGAAACTATTCGAAGATTAAAGGTTAAGTAGTAGAAAGCAAATATTCGTTCAATTGTATTAGGCTCAACTATGTGGAAGGTAATACTCGAAAATTAAAAGGAGACTTCGTTGATTTCCACTAATTTATTTTGTCCGAACGACATGTTTCGTACTTGATAATGACCTCTATGGCTCGAAACATGTCGTATGGACAAAATAAATTGGTGGAAATCAACGAAGTCTCCTTTTCATTTTCGAGAAAGCAAATATTGTTATTTTTCCAAACTTAAAATGGAGTTCTAAAAGGTTAAGGCCTAAGAAAAACAGTGTATCTTCCCATCTTTATAAAGAAAACTATCTTTTTGCGAGTTATCGTAATGAAAAACATGTGGGGTATTGAATTTGCGGCAAGCATACAAGATCCGGTGCTAAAAGATGTAATCCGTGGAAAAAATAAAATATGTTGAAACGTGGTGCAGTTTGTCAAGAACTGCTTTGAGTGAACAGTTAGCGTTTCCCAGATTTTGCCGTAGTTACGCTCGGATCCGCCATATGCTCTGAGACAGGGCCAAATTCCCAAGCTATGAACTATCCATGGGAAGCACTTAGTGTGATATTATTGTACACTCGTTGCAATGGTAGCGTTCATAAAAAAGTGTGGAATATGGTGAAATTTTCGCTAAAACTAACGGGGATTTGACCGAGTTTGAATGAACATAAAAAACAGACTTTTTTATCTCCTACATATCTGAATCAAGAAGGAAGGCATCTCTTGATAGGAAATAACATGTACCCAAACAATATATGACGAAGAAAATTAGCATAACTAAGCACATCTGGTGAATTGAATATGCAGCAAGGAAGACTTGGATAAAACCCTGAAAAACATATCAAGACAGTTAACGAACACCTACTTCAATTTCGATGCGAAAATTGTGACAGGTTGCATTGGTCTTTTAGCACTTTCATCCATTCAAACTAACCTTCGGGTTAAATAATTTACAGAGGAGTGATTTTTCTTGAAAACTGTCACGTGAGGGGAAAAATGGCAGCAGTGAGGCATGAAAAATTTATAGATAGGTATGTGCTATGTAGGAATAACTATGATACTTTACCTTTAATCACCTCCACCGGCGTACAGCTGGAAATGGTATCAAAAAGTGGACAAACGTTAAAGAATTGATGATACCTGGGTTGTTTGAGTCTGCATATGGAAGATACGATGTGAGCAACAACCAATTTGGTTGATAGAAACAAAATTTAAAAAAATCTTATTTTTCTTTTTTTAAACAAGCACGAAGCTCACTTCACTATGAGGCTGTAAATTGAAGAAAAGTGATGCAACATCAACAAGTTCATGTTGGTTGTTGTGAAATGCCGTGTTCTAAAGGCCTTATGTGCTTTGTAAAGGGGGATGAATATAAATGAATAAGTGGTTGCACATTACTGAAAATATGAATAATTAAAATTTTAACTCATATATATTACCATAGTAATACCATTTAAGATATTATTATATTTTTTTGCTGCATGCTACCATCGCATCACATGTTTCGTGATAGTAGTAATAATCAGTCAGCCAAAACTCGTATCTTCATGAGGTAGATTTAAAAATATGTGAACATTTTCAGGTGCGATTGAGATGCAAAATCGTTTTGCGAGATAACAATCGCCTTTAATCGAGGTTATTCCCCACTGTGCACCGAAAGCAATCGGATGCAAAGAAAAGACGCACGCCTCCCGAAGTGCTGCTTCTGCTCCTTGTAATTTTATGTTGAGCGATAACAACGCCGTACCGTGGATTCGCGGCCGTGCTCGGAACTAAAAACCGCGTTTTCCCGAACCCTACTTTTCCTCATTTCCTCCCCTCATTCTAATGTTTTCCTTCAATTCAACTTGATTCATCCGGTTCGCGGGAGAAGGCTGTGTTTGCTCACCGAGGTCCTTAAAGGGGACGGAAAGAAGACGAAGAAGAAGAGGGAGATTTTCTGGGGAAAGGAAATGCGATTTAGGCGTAGGAGACAGAGCATTGGAGGATGAGAGGGAGGGAAAATTCATTCTTGACGTCAGAGAAGAGGCTAACATGGCCAAGTGCGCATTTACACTCTCTTTTCCATCCTTCTTATATGTTAAACGTTGAATAAATAAAGTCTTTTAAAGTTTTTAGAAAAGGCAAAGGCCATGTTAGTGGATCCCTTAATTTGGAATCTACAAACTTCAAGTTTTAATAGGTGTAAGTCCAGTGGCGTAGCTAGGAGGGAGATCCGGAACCCCCCCGAAATATAAGAACACAATTACTTTTCTTCATAAAGGAAAAAATATTGAAAAAACATGAATTTACAAAAGATTTCTTTGACAAATGAATTTTTTTTATTATGAACAGTGTAAAAGTTAGTTTAAAACCTACTTATTACCCTGTTTTTCAAAAATTTCCCCCTCTGGTCTTACCCCCCCCCTGAAAGAAACTCCTGGCTACCTCACTGCGGCTGTAACGAATTATTTGTTGGGCCAATAGGAAGAACTTTAATGGTCACGGGAAAAGAACATTTCCTTTGATTCAAAAACAAGGGCCAAATACAAATTTTATGACTACAATTTTCTTCTATGAATTAAAGCCTAATATGGTCAAAAATATATCTCTTTTGCATTAAAAAGATGGCTGATACTGAAGGCTTACTCTCTTTTTGTGAAACTTTCCTTTGACGCGAAAAATAAAAACAATCTTGTTCCAAACATTTTATTTGCAGTATCTAAAGGACTGAAGAATGGATACTCTTAAATAAATCGAAAGAAAATTCGTCTTAGACCATAGAACAACTCTGTGCAACGAACATACACTTCATTAAATCTCTGCCTCTTTCCTGAGTCGCTGCATTCATGCGAAAGTAAAACTAAACGGAAAAGTTCCAATTAATCATGCGTAACTATGTTGACACAAAACTGGTAAAAAAACAAACTAACATTCTGCAAACAAAATATATCTGATGAAGCCACTTAGCAGTGAAACACGTTGTACTGCTAATTAAAAATTGTTGGTAAAGTACAACTATCAAATTCTGTATGCAATTTACTTCTGCGAAGGAAAGCCTGTTACTATAATAGAATAATAGAATAGCCTGATAGTAATAGATAAAATTAAGCACAAGAAATTCAGGTATTTTCTTTTAAATTTCTCCATTCCTATGATAGGCTATGTGTTTCCATAATTATGTATGTATTTGGAAGGAATCACGTGAAATTTTACTTAATATTGGAACTGTATTCTTTACTCCTTTTTTTCAAGATGGAAGCATCATCTTACTGAGATTTATTGGCTATGCAAAATTCTGCAGTCTAATAAGTCCGTTTCTCTCGTCTGTTTTCATCAAGATTCCATGGAATACCGAAATACATATTTATTTACTCGCACGGTGATGCGTAGCGCCTCTTTGTATGTTTTTCGAAAGGAATTTATCTATTCTTCCTCCCTTAAGGAGATAACATTATTTGACGGCTTCTCAGTTCATTCCTATACATGTTCTGGAAATTATTATTTTGGATTGTTTGTCTTTTCTAACCGACACTAATACCTTTATTTGACGTATGTTTGGCTAAAATGAGTAAACTCTTCGAATTGATGGAATTCCATCCGCAATCATAGCCGATAAACTCCTTTGAAGATAAAATCTCTTCCTGATTTTTTTCAGGAGTTAAATACTGGGATAGGTCATTATGACGCATAAATCATGTTGAAAAATCAAATTAAACCACTCATTTTCTATCCAATTACTCTGAAGTTTGTCTTTGTGTGTATTTACTCATAATTTGGAAAGAAAACTTTTTCATTGATCACACGAATTTTTCAAAGTTCCTCGACCGTGACCTCTCATCTAGGTCAGGTCTCAATTCTCTACTATTTTCTCCTGCAAAGCCAAAGTATTTTTTACGAATGAAAAGACATGTCAATGCATATAGACTACTTTCTTGGGCCATGACATTCCATTGTACTGATACTCTTGGATATATGGGGTTATCCGTCATTTGAGGATGCCTGAATCACAATAATTACCACAGTTATTTGGTTCAACCGAAAATTTCATTTGCTTTGGAAGTATGATTAATAGAATTTGATACGTAGTTTTCCGCGGCGTTGTCTAGATGATTGGTCCACCTTCTTTTCTCTCGTAGGACTCTCTTCCACGAGTTGTGGAGATGGTAGCCGTCTTCTCTATTCATGTTTTTAGGTCTCTTGAATATTTCGATAGCCTCCTTTATTAGCCTGGGATATTGTCTATTTTCTTTTGCAACAACTTTTGCTTCGTCAAACAGTACCTGGTGTCCGGATTCACTCCATGCATACTCCGCAATGGCGGAGAGCTGAAATTGCTTATTTCTTGCGGCTCTTCTGTGTTCCTGGATGCGCATTTTCATCAGCATCCAGCATGAAAATTTGGCGCCAAGAATGTACTATAAATGTCACCAAAATTGAATCCCGACATCGACCTGAAGACGCCGGTTGGGTTGGAATACCGGAGAAGCTGTCGTGGCAAGAGAAAATCCACGCGGTTGAACCCAGAACCATGGAGGCATCATGATTGATAGAAATGTATTTTTCCTCTATGGCCTAAAATACTCTGCAGCACGAAAATATGGCTAATATTTTGATATATTGACGACAGAGATTAGTATGAATGTAGGACACCTATTCGGTTAACATAACCCAGGACTGTCCTTCAAGATCGTATAAAACTCCCGTCCCTCTAATGTTATATAAACCCTTCCAGTTCTCATCATGCGCCTGTCATGTTTTGGGGACTAAAACGGTTATCATATTATTATCAGTAAAATCAAATAATTAGCACGGAAATATCTTTCATAGTCATCAGAACAGATTTCATCAAAAGCGCGCAGGCATGGACTGTTTCTGTGCCGCATTTCTTTCAAGTGCTAGAGAAGTGCTGAAGATGCATGAAGTGCTAGAGAAAGCTCTTTATATAATTATGGTTGGTTTTAAGGTCGGAGATGCTCATGATTGGTAAATATTTTATATTTGATACAATTTTTAAGTGCTAGAAACTCCGTTTCATTAAAGAAATACCATACTTCTTTAATATACCTTTGACTGTTTTCAGATAATATTTTTTGCATTTTCGTCTCCTCATGCGACAGTGAAAGACGAAATGATAACTGAGAAATAAAACAAAAGATCATTTATATGGCTAAATTTGTTCTTCTTTGCCTTAAAATTGAATACATGTGGTGGTACAGTTTAAAAAGTATTTCGATACCCTCAAGTACGTTATCTAATATATCATAAATATTCTAAAGATGCCGCTGTATTTCAGTGCCTTTTTTTAAAGAATTGAATGATTGTGTAGTCGTTGTGAATATTTTCAACTCAAAAAATTCAATTCCATTGCTTTGTTGAATAACCAGTAAAATTTAAACTCTTCATTTTCTTTGTTCCGAACACGTGTTGCGGTCCCTGAGGAAGCCTGCCGCAATCAAAACTTTGGCAAAAAAAACGAATAGTGAGTTTCTCTTTTGAATATCAGAATATCACAAATGGATAATGTTTACAAAAAAAACAATCGTGGCAATACCCATTGTTGGGCCTTACCCATGAATGGCCTTTTATGAATTATCTATTGAGTTCGATTTGTCTTTTACCGTGGTCAATAGGAATATTATTCTTCTATTGTGAAGAAACGTTGATACAATCGTGAAACGAGAACTTTTAGGAATTGGGAATTTTATTTCAGGAAAACCGCAGCAAAATCGCTTCTGATAAAAAAATACAACGAATTGAATAATTGAGCCGTTCTCCATGGAGGAGTGCTATTGAAAGAAAAATATATAATTTTCACGGCAGCACCAAAATGTGGAGAATCCGTTGAAACTTTTGAGAAAGGAAATTTTTGCCGCTGTCGTTGTTTGTCGTACTAGGTTTCCCCAATAAATTTGAGCATGAATCCTTGTTTTTATTCAACATACGTGACAATAAAAATTTATTTAGATGTCGATAGCTGCGATTGAAACAACCTGGTTGCGAATTTTTCTGAGACTATCATCAATCATCGCATGAGTTTCGGTATCATGATGCTCATGAAATGTTATTTAAGACGATAAATAGAAACAATTTTTGAGGGTTGACTGATCTATAACTTTTTTGTCTTCGACTGTTTGTTGCACGTATCACTTCAGAAGATACAATTGATTCTATGTCATATATTTTGGATGCGATACTGGTTTTAAAATTCTAAAGGCTATCTGGAACGAAATCTCCTGCATTATGGGTCATTTTCCTCGTTGATTCACGCGGTTTTCATTTCTCATATTGTTTGGCTACACATAGCTTATCTATGATTGTGAGATTTTTCCAAAAATAATGAAATGAATAAGAATACCATGACAATAGGGTGTCGATATATGTGTATTATATGCCATTGAAATCATTGTCATGGTGGTCAACTCTCTCGTATCATTTGTAAATAGTTTTCTACCACTTGTAATATTTGTTTGCAATAATGACTTTGATTGCCAGTATTCAGAGGCATATTTTATCTTAAATGATTTTACAACTTTAAAATTTACTTCACAGTCATCATAATTTGTAATGAAACAATAATTAATAATATATACCGGAAAAGTGTCGTGCAATCTCAGTACATGTTAACCTTAATTCACGCTGCCATTTAAATTGGTCATGCATGATTATTAATTTCCCTGATATATTTTTTAACTGCTAATATGTTCTTATGGTACCTACCTACTTGATTCCATGTAATCCTTCTTAAGGAATTCAAAAGCCAAGTGGATTGAGCTCACTACTATCGATTGGAGGATCCAAGTTTCCAGGCGAGGCTAAATGCGGATATAAAATTAATTTTGTTCCCGTCAGGATACGGAATATTATAATGGATAAAGTATTGGATTTTCAATCTGTGACCCCGAAATCAAAACACGACAAACACCACGGAGATTGACCCTGGATTGCATCAACCGGATGTGTAACTACCATTTTTAAAAGTAATAATTATTCTTAAAATATAAAAAAGTATTAGTATAATAGCATTAAATTCATAAACTTGATTTTATTCTCATTGTTCAGAAACATCTCTTTTCTCAAATTATTTAACCACTCAAAAATTTACTTTATGAGTTTCATAATTTAGTATGAAACTACCATGCCATAAATTATTTCTTAATCTCGAAGATAGATTTATACTTACTGAGCTTAACTAAAAATATTTAATAGTTTTGAAGTTACCACTACTGACATTCTATAGCCTTAATGTGTGTAGTATTGCATGATCTCATATTTATGGACAAATGTCACACTTATATATGGATTATTCATCCTTTCCGTCTTTTAAGTATGATTTCTACAATTGTTTTTGATTGAAACATATCGATAAAGGTTATAAATATGTAGGATACAAAGTAATTGTAATGTGTCCATCTGTTTTGTCCTAATTTCTTAATTTATAATTCATAATATTGATTGTCTAAACATTTTGCACTGGTTTGAAAATTAATTTTTTAAACTGATGATTTCATTTTTGTCGTAAATCGGATATCGGCTAAATCCTGTTCAACTAGTGATACTAGATATAAATATCTATAAAGAAGGCTATTCACCGATAAATATTTTTCCCTAGATATATATTTGTTGGAATATATATAACGCAGAGAGGAAACGTCTGTAAAGTTTCCTTTCAGTGCTTTTTGATACGTTTAGACTCGATATCTAACGGCCGCATTGGTATGAACATAATTATCGGCCCGTAAACTCAATTTTTTTATTTTGGCGTTAGTTTAGACGGTGGAGAGATCCATAAACTTTACCAATATGAATCAAAACCTATGACAGACTTTGAACCACTCCGGAATCAAGGCATTTTGAAATTACGGAATTTCGCCTCAATTCAAATGAAAGAAAAACTTTCGAAATATTCTTTTGCACTACAAGTAGGAAGTTCCATCTGCACAATAGCGGAGGCGTCCCTCCTTCTGGAAACTTCCTTGAAGTTGCCAACCTAGACATCCTCCGCTTCCTCTCGTTTCCATGAATACTTTTCATTCATTCCCGAGCCTCTAGGTAGTTAGAGAGGGCCTAAAGGGATATGCTCTAAATTGGAATGACGTCGTGAAACCCACGATAAAACCATCTTGCA
Organism: Ischnura elegans; assembly: GCF_921293095.1. Taxonomy (NCBI): domain Eukaryota; kingdom Metazoa; phylum Arthropoda; class Insecta; order Odonata; family Coenagrionidae; genus Ischnura; species Ischnura elegans. The sequence continues at coordinate 94,374,169 of NC_060252.1, forward strand.
CTTCACAATCAATGGAGGGCTGGAAAATTTTGGATTCCTTTATTTTTATCACTGATGGCATTCAAAATATTATTATTATTATACATTGCTGCAAGTAGGCTATTGCCTGGTGGCAGCATTCGATGTATGTACATGAATAACAATTGTATACGTACCAAGTTTCTATCTGTCTAATGCAAAGTTTAGAAACAGAATAGATATCCATGGTAAATATAATGCACTAATTATAATCTCATACAACTAAGAATTTAACATTGTTCCAATAAACCGGTTTGAAACAATCCATTAAATACATTAATTCTACTATAATACAACTAAAAAATGAACATTGACCCAACTTCACACTCTCCCTTTTAAACCACTATGTAATTAATCAATAAGTGATGCGCACTTCTTCCTAAAAATTTTGGCATTTACAGGAAAGATCTTAAAAATCACTTCAGGTAGGTCATTTCACTGCTTTATTCCTCTATGTAGGAAGGATTTTCTCAAAATGTCTGTTTTCTGTTTTTTTAACTTAATTTTAAATTTATGGTCTTTCCTTTCTATGTAGTAGGGTGAGCTTCAGACCTAATTCTTTCCAACCCTGCTCATTTGTAAATGCTTTGTATTCCCCGCATAGCCTATTTATGGTTCTTCTCACTTTTAGAGGTTTCCATCCTAACTCCCTAGCATAGCTGATACACTTTCCCCCTTCCATGTTTCCCTAGAGTATACCTGGCTGCCTTTCGCTGAACCCTTTCAAGCTTAGAAGATTCATTTTTACAGTAGGAATCCCACACCGAAGTTTGACGGTATCACTCTTTGATTTGTTTTGTTTTTTGTTCTTCCTAACTTCATTCTATTATAACTTTACTCGTCACTGTCAAAAAGTAGTTCTTGACAGAAGATAAAGTAGTATCAGCTGTCTCGCAAGAAAACGTAATCGGCTTTTGTTCATGAAATACCTAAATGACCCATGCTCCCGAATTTGAGCTAATGGAGAGGAGAGGCCAAGAGTGGGGACTAGAACTTATTCTGAGAAAATAAATGCTGGTACATACATTTCAGGTGTCGGTCTGCCAACTATCCCCAAGTATATGTTATAGATAGTGTCAAAACACAAAGGTTTCTCAATTTTTGCTGTTTGGTAAATCTCGAAGGGCTTATTGTGTGTAAAAGTCCATATTTGGGTCTCAAATAATAACAGTAAAGATAATTCAATAAGGATTAAGCTCATTAAAATTTGAGATGTGCATTGAAAAATTTTTATTCTCTTTAGATAATGCTATCGTATTGTCATAAAGCGAGATTACCATCTCTCAGAACACTTTGTTTGGGGTTAAATGCGGCAAGGAAACAAAAGGATTCACGAGGATAACAGATGCTTGTGGATAAAGGAAACAGATAACAAAGAATAAGGAAACACAGGAAAAAGGAAGAGGATGTATAAAGAGCAAAAGAGGAAGCTGAGATGAATGAATACATTCCAGAAACGGGTCTTTGAAAAAAATCATAAAAGGCAGAGCAGTGGATAGCAGTTGTCCAATGAACTGCTTTGGAGACAACGTGGAAAGATAAGGGGTTAAATGAGAGGAAAGGATACGGAGTAAAGAATGAGGCCTCACAGGGGACGGGGGTTAAATGGGAAGGACAGTGGTGGAATGAATGTGAAAGACTCTAAAGGGAGGAACTGTGGAAATATGGAGAAAAGGTCCAAAAGGTGGGAATCAGGGACATGCGGAAAGAGTTGGAGAGGGATATAATGGATGTTTTACGGCACTGTGGAGTGGAAATGAGCATTTTGTGAGGAAAACAATTCGGATTAAAATCGGAAAAGATGGCGGTTTGTGAAGAAGAAAGGAATGAAAGATAACAAATGTGGTGGAGCTGTCTGTTCACTTCGCGTTTTCTTCGGTTTAAAGTGAGGACTTGTCCATAATAACTTAACTTTCCGTAACTTAGGAAAAATTGTGGAGAGACACTGGTTCTCAACGGTTTTAAACGGCGTATCTCGACTTTAATCCCGTTCCTTGATTGCAATTTTTTTGTTTGGTAAATATGAACGGGCCTTCTACGTGTGCATGTCAATCTCTACGTCAAAATATTATAATGAAAGACAACGATTGTGGATTTTTAATGGATCAAGATTGAGTCATAGGTATCAATTGAGATAATTACAAATTTATTTTGGCAATCAGTCACTTCCCCTTATCATTTTAATGCCTATTAGAGTTTGGTAAAATAGCATACAATGATTGAAACAAACCTTTTGCTTAAATTGCACGATAGTTGCACATATGAGCCGTTGCTGCTGGAGTACGTCTATTATCGACTTTGGTCATAGTATTTCAAATTACGCCAAGTTAAATTATTATGAACGACAGAGCTGAAAGTATAGGCTATTATATCAAATAGGTAAGATAACGAGGTAAAGAACATAGTTAAAAGGGATTAAATTAATATTGCCCTGTTTTATGGTATAACCGTTTTCTCACGGGGAATACTAATTGTTTGAACAATGTGAAATATAACAAATATATTGTGATACCAAATGAATAAAAATTCTATGTTACCAAAGGGACCGAGATCGTCGTTTTCAGTGATGAAGTTCTGTGGCCGAGCATTTTAACTGCATTTTAAACCGTAGGCCTTTGTCAATAAAGGAAATTATTGCAATAAATATTTTTTCTGTCTCCTGTTTTGTTTAATGTACATTGTGACGAGCTCCGGCCCAATTCGATAGTGCACAGCGTACATTTCTCGATAGAGGAGAGACTCATGAATGGGGTTGTATAACAACTTTGTTGTGTGATTTTGTGTGTATTTTCTTTCAACTCAAAAACCCACTTTAACTTTTCTGCGTTATGATTCTTTTAGAATACAAATTGCATTAAGAAAATTTATCAGCAAATGAAGTTAATTGGATGAATTACCCACCATCATTTTTACAGCTATTTATTTTGTAATGAACAAGTAGTTGCTAAAAAAAACTATAAAGGGAAGCTGGCGGAACAAAATATAGTGAACTCTTTTAGAGAGCATATTTTTACAAAGAATATTTCATTTCCATTTCTATAACTTGATTTATTAATTAATATTTTCAATCTAACTTGATGGATGAAGAACTTTATTCCTACATTTTTACTTTGTGGTCATCTTTTCTTGTTTCCTTTGTGGAATCCAACTTCAACTTTGAGTGAAGCGAAGTTTTAATTGTGTTGCTTGGCCGTGATGTGATTATTCCATTTTTTTCATTTTCCCCTCGAGTGGCTTATTTGATTCTAAATTTATATGATTACGGAAAAAGGCTTTTTTATTCAGAGGTACTGCTTTAGAGATGCGGCAGTGGAATTTTCTTGCTGTTGCCTCGTATTGGACGAAAATACATTTGAGACATTTAGACGCCATTCCAGCCAGAGATGAATTTATTTATTTTTGATACCTAGTTAAAGTGAATGATGTTCAAAATATTCATTTAGATTTTCGTAATAATAATTCCTTCATTTTATGTTTCATTGCATCTATTCCTATCTTCATTTCCTAGCGGTTTTTCAAATGTGTATTTACACAATTGAACGCCTCCCGTACTCAACTTCACAAAAACGATATTTGCTAAAGTCCATTTGGAATGAAACCTGCTATTTAAAATTTTCATTGTTATTCCTTTTTGATTTTATTCCGAAAAAGGAGTCTAATTTTTAAGGTGAGATACATAAGCGTTATACTAGTTTTTTTCAAATTAAATAGGGGAATATCGTACTTTAAATTAGATTTGATACATAAGAGAAAGATAATGATGGTTTGGAATTGATCGATCGATGAGCACAGTAATGTTTTTGTGTGATGAATGGATGAACGAGATCATTCCGGCGAACGACGCAATGTTTTTGGTCATTCGTTGCCGAAGTCGTTCGCGACCGATGACGGTCGTCGGTCACTCACGACCAAAGTGCGTCATATTCACTCGTGATTAAAGTTGGTGGTAGTTCATTCAAACCCTTCGCTATTGATTCAAGTGCCGGTCGTTCGGGTTCGTGATAACATTTTGAGCGATTGATAGCCGAAAATGGTCTCTCGCGAATCTATTCCTCATATAATGTGAAGCCTTGGACAATCGTGGTTTTTTCAAGAACTGATTTTAGTGACTCTAATGGAGTTTATGTTACAAATATGTTTTTAGAAAATATGTACATGCATAGGTGTTGAATGTCTTTGGTAGTGATCGACATCGGTCGTGACTGACATTGGTTGTGGTTAACGTTGCATTTAACGATGAGCGGCCATTCGCGATTGACTCACTCAAGTGAATGGCGAACCGTGATGGACATCACCGAAACGGCTGTGTTGGCCCACATATAAGAATAGTTTTAGTTCCTGTCATGTATGCATCCTATGGTTACGAATGTATAGCTTGTGGCCCGAGTACACGGCGCTAGGTGGATCCTTATATTTCATTTTCTGGACGATATGATGAGTGTTAGCGGATAACGTTTGAATAACGCAAGTACGCAAAATGGAACTGGATATTATATTTCTTTATGCTAAAATGTGTCATCTTATTCTCTGGTGTGCTATTCTTATGAAAATTATGTCCACTAGTGGAATGTCTCAATTTTAGTAATATTTGTATAAATGGTCAAGTCCTCGTTGATTATTTTTATTGGGCCGGCAAATAAGAAAGTAAAAAAACAAGTATGTGAAAATATGTCATTAATAATACAAACAGTTATCCAATTGATCACTGACAAGGAACATTCACGAAGTGTCCTCCGCCGATTTCGTTCAAATTTGGTAGGATGGTAGTGTTCCGTAATTAATGGAAGCCCTGTGGCCCGAGATATCTGCATTCAAAGTTGCGCGCCGGCCACCCTTTTTGAGGCGAGGGGCCCCTCACTCACGGGCCGGCAGCGAGGTGTCCCTGCCGGCAAGCGCTAGGGGGAATGCCTGCGGGCGGTCCGGGCGTCAGCGGTCTACCATCCTTACGCTGACAAGAAGCGGAGGAAAGATAGAAATTATGGACTTGTAGGCATCCAAGAATGACAATCCCAGCCCAGTTTCCCTATAATTTATAAATTATAAATGCAGATAATTTTCCCGTGACCGATTGACAAATTTCCATAAAAAATAATAAATGTAGTTCAAAAGATGCTTACTCTGTATACGTCTGCGGGGAATTTACCCCTGCCAGCAAATTACGATGTTTATCTACTCGTAATGTCGTAAAGGGCAAAATTAATGTTACTCATAGCGAATTTAACGCTACAGCATTTTAGCTGCATGCAGATTTGCGTATTAAGTAAATGATAAACTTAATCAATTAGTGTTGTAGGAAAAAAGAAACATTCAACATGAATTTTGGGGGAAGGCGCCTCCAAGAATTTTCGGAGTAACAAATAATTAGATTACCGCATCCTATATTTCTTCACGTATTTAACATCAGGCAAATAGTACCTTCACCGCTTGAAGACCGGAAAAACCAGGGTAAATTGAAGTCTTTGAGAGGGTAACGCCTCCTTTTGCTGTGAACTGACACCAAAGGTCGTCTACGACATATTAATTTCCTCTAACCCTGCAGTGAATGCCAATGGATTAAGAAATGTCTAAACTTTTTTCTAATTCTCTTTTGAGTACATTGAACTTATTTACGCACAATGGCAAGGAACTACATACTCATGCGCCAGATTTTACACTCTAGGTGGATTGAAATCCGTTTTCGTGACTGTGACAATGCCGAACAGTCGAAGACCATCGACACTCATTAGCTTGGGTCCGACCAGTAGCGATTGACCCAACGCCGCGGGGGCTCTCCCTTCGGTCTTTGTTTGCAGTTAGGGACGGGAAACATAAAAACGCACAATGAGAAGGCGCCCGCTTCCTTTCAAATGTTTCCCTCAGGTTCACAGTTTACCCCACCCTCAAAGACTCCCACAAATAATGTCTTGACCTTCGAATATCCCCGAGCCTATAGATAATATTCCTTTTAGCTTGAGGAAAAACCCAATCGTTTACCCTCACCCCGTGAAGGAATAGACACAAAACGCTACATTTAGCACAGGCCACTCTTTTTTTTCTCTTTCTGGAAGGATTTACCAACATTCCCTTATTTTAAAGGTGCCATTAACCAAATAAAGTGAAGATACCCGAATTTCCCATGAGTGATCTGATTCAAAGACTTCCGATCACTTTCAAATAATGTATTCCGTCCCCCTCCGTCTTCATCTCTGTTTATCGAGTCCTGAACTATGAACCTCGTGGAAGTCTCTCCCTTGCGCAACTCTTAACACTAGAAGGACGGCAGGGGTCATTTGACCCATTTTCAGAATTCAAATTTATTTTTCTCTTATTAAAATATTTTTTTAAATTTTGAAACTTTTTGACTTTGTTAATTTTGGTCTATATTTTGATAATTTAGTGAAAATTTAACAATAATGTTTTGTTTTAAATTTTTATGACGTGTTATACCTAGAAGGACGGCTAGGGGTCATTTGACCCACAACTGGTTTTCGCGCTATTTTCTTGCCCGTGTGCACTTTAGTGCCATGTATATCATATAATCAGCAAGAGGCTAGAATGGTAGATGATTTGCTTCATTTTGAATCTGGAAGTACCCGGTTCAATGCCAGTTTCGTCCCAAGGGCCCCTATCTGTATTCAAAAACCTAGGCATAGCGACTTGTTGTGCACAATCTTTCGATATTTTTTGGGCAGCAAAGGGAAATAAAACCTTTTCAATCCTTGATTTGCGTAAATTCATGTAATTATGGTATTTTAATTTTGTTTTATTTATTGTTATATGATTATTGTATTACCCACGCCGGAAAATCGTCACGTATCCCCAGAATTGTTTTCCGTCGTCCAAGATTCAGAGCTCTTGGAGACATTATTTTCAATATCGACTCATCAGGTTTAGGAATAACTTTCATTTTTCTGGCCTTACGGCACTGTCACTTGACCTAGCCCCTTTGCCGTGTGTCCAGCATTAGTGCCGCCTTACCCCGTCGGGGTTTGGGGCGGGTTGACTGCACGCTGCGCCCTGTGGAAAAATCCTGTCTGTTTTTGAGAGAGCGGAGAAATTGGGTGGACTGTAAAATTCTGCTGTAAATCCTACCCTTGGAATCCGCACGTAGGTCGGAGAAGAAGCATTGCTGCAAGTTCCTGGAAGATACAAATCAGGATACGGTTGGCGGTTGAGTCCCTGCCTTTCGAACGGCAATTAGCGTTACTTCTGAAAATTTTGTCCTTTTGTATGAATTTCTAATGCTCTCCAGCTCTCTATACCTTCAATGCAACTAGAGAAGATTCTACCATAATGCGCTTTCGTTTGTAGATTGTTTTGCACGCATATCAGTAGCGAGTTGAGGAAAAAAGTAAGAAGTCGAGAAATATATCAAGAGAAGAGAATCGTCGCAATTCAAATAGCGGTAGGGAATATTGAAGATCAGTCTGGAAGTAAATCGTAAACATCAGTTCAAGAACATTCTGACCAATTTATCAACATCTGCGTGTGATGGAAGCGACGAAGTCCAAGATAGTGAATCCGATGGCGACTTTGGCATGATAGCGAATGCACAGCTCTATCAAAAAAAATGCAGCTGTCCTTTTATGAGGTAAATTCCAAATAAACCAGACAAATTTGGAATCGAGTACTGGGTTTTGACAGATGTGAAATGAAAATACAGCCTAAATGAATATCCATATTGTGGCAAAGATGATGGTTGGCCATCAAATCAAGCGTTGGGGAAATAAATAGTTACTAAAGTGACCGTAACATACAAGAATTCAGGAATAAATGTAACTTGTAACAATTATTTTCCATCCATCCAGAGGGCAGGAAGTCATAAACAATGGAAAACTTCTCTTGCATGGACGATCTGAAAAAACAGGCGTGATGCACAAATATCCATGACCCCTAAAATAGCCATGTAATCCATTCAACGGAGTGTTCAAAAATACCTTAGTCCATACTCTTACGTAGAATCAGGCGAACTAGAACAATAATGTACTTTCACTCAGCAGCATGATCTCAGACGACACTATTTCCGAAACGAATAAAAGAATACCAGAGACCATCCTATTTCATAATAAAAACAAAGCGGGAGTAGATATGATGGATAGCATGTATCAATTTATTTACACGTCTCCAAATCCAACAGCCATATCTCCACGGGCACAAAAAAGAAAAAGGTGCCAAATACCATCAAATTGAATCATTGCACCAATTTCCTTTCCATTTTCCAAATTCCTTTTCATGTACAAATGGCTGGTGTCCTAACACCCCTGCCACACGCTTTTAAGCGGCTTGCGGGTTAGTGTGTAGATTTAGATGAATAAATCGTCCAATGAACGCATTCAGCGCAAAAAAATATTTTGTGGAAACAGCGCTGAAAAAATACTGTCTGTCTGAGATTTACAACAAAGTAATAAGTTTTAAAAATTTTAATGCAAATTTTATAAACCCAGTACCCCTATTGTTTAAACATGTAACGCAACTTTTGTATTGAGTGTATGTATTCTCATTATTTGATTTGCAATCTACTACTACACACGGTTTAATTCATGATTCTTTAAAATAATTGTTATTAACTTTGGCGATGGAAATAATATTTAATAATGTTAAATAGTGTTTTTAATGAACTGATTCAACAATTAATACGATTAAATTGAATATTGGTTGAAAATTAGACGTTTTATTCCAAAATACATTTTAGGGGTCAAATGACCCCTAGCCGTCCTTCTAGGTAGTGCGAAACTCCCGTCCTCCTAGTGTTAAATGAACCCCAACCATCAAAAATCCTTAAGTTTTCCGCTCTAATTTTAAATACATACCATGCAAGGCAAAAATTCACATTAAACAATGAAACCCCATTCAGAAGTGGAATAGGGCAAAAATTTTTCTAATTTTTTTCAGCGAAAAATGGTGAAAACATTGATACTCAAAATAATTATGAATCAATCATCTATTCTATAGATAAAATGATAACAAAAAATGGTGCTCTATAGTGTTTTATTTTTCACAGTTGTGATGTTCATTGAAAAAATGGTGAAAACAGCTTTTTTTTTGCAGAGATAGCGCATCTGATGAATGTCATAAAGTTGCACCCTTGTTCTTCAACTATAATATCACATCTATCCTTCATAATATTACTATCGAAGCAATAATCAACAGGCGTAATATGCACTTCTGGTCTTTCATTCGTGTATCCCGCTCGAAACCAGGAATAGCGAATGAAATTTTTGAACAAAGGAGCGGAGAATTGTGAGTGAGTCAAAGATTGAAGTTTCAAAATATTATTTCTTTGAAATAAATTTAAGTCTATTTGGTCCAGCAACACACGGTCGGAGAATTTTCTCACAAAATTCTTCCACATTCGGAAAAAATACACACCCAACGGCTGTATGATGCCTGTAGTTTTGGGCGGTATTTGCTGTATTTCAAATTGAAATGACCCTGTCTTCATGGAAAGAATTCCTTCTCTGTCATTAAATGCACTCCACGAGTCCACCAAGAGAATTGTGTCCTTTTTTAAATTTGGAAACAGCACTTTACCAAAATACTCTTCTAGCAAAATGGTTTTTGTCAACAAACCGGAATTAGAAGCCACGACATGAAGATTTGGAGCTTCAAACACAGAAACATTTTTTGGAAAAATTCCACCTTTCTCCTGCAGGCAAATAAATAAAGGAGAGAGAAGTTCACCATCCATCGAGATCGTCGGCTGTATCGTATACGAATGGGTCGTCGCTCCGAGGGACTGTACCGTTGACTCCACCGTTTTCACTCCTCGGAAATGCAGGGTTCGTCCCGAGTGTAATTCTTTCTTAAACCCACTCTGGTCAGTATTTAAGAGAAAGTAATTTGGCTTCTGTGCCAATAATAGCCGGACATCGTTTACAAAAGAATGTGCCTTTTCGGATGTCTTTTGCCTGTCAAAGTTCTGTTTCCGAGAAACAACTTTGGTAACTTTCCTAGACACTATATTATGCGATTTTTTAAACTTCCACAACCATCCTGTTGAGGCAGAAAAATTTTCTAGGGGATTTGTCATTTTGCCATTATCTTCATACGCCCACCTTCGTAAGTCACTATCGTGCACTATCAGGAAATCTTCTTTCGCTCTTCTAAATCTCTCTATTAAACATGAAGAAATTGCGTTCAATTTCTCCCTCCGAGAGCCAGCCTGATTAATTTGCTCCTCAAACCGGACAAGCTGTGTTCTTGAGGTCACGAACCTAAAACGGTGCCTGACAGTATCTATCTTCAGTGGCCCAGTTTTTCCGGACCGCCAGTATTCCGCTGCCATCTTCTTCTGTGACATACTAATATCACCCTCTTTCTTCCTTTTCAATGGAGACGGCTCGCACGATGTTGAAGAAGAAGGAGAAACATCGTCTCCATTTCCATCTGCACTGTCGCATTCATCTTCGCTTACTACTTCCTCCTCTTCCGTCCTCCCGTCGAAGTCAAAAATTAGATCCTCCTCTACCACACAGGATGATTCTTCGCTTTCCACACAGGACTTCAAGGAATCTGAAAATGGGAAAATTTATTCAACAGGGAAAAATAAAGAATGGATGGGATGCGATTAACTTCACCGTAGTTACAAAAAAATGAAAAAATAGTGAAACTTACCAGCTAAAATTTCCGCCAACTCGATTTCGTAATCAGTAGGCTGTTCTGTGGAAATCCATGCAGTAAACTTGCTGTCCAATATTTTTATTACATTCCTAGGATTGATCACCATTTCGATGAAAATAAAAGGAACGGCTTTGCAGCTCACTCGTCTACAAAATCTCTTGCTTGTTCGTCCTCGTTCGGAGTTCACTTCGCAAATGGTGTAGAAAAAGCATTTTTGCTGATTTAAACAGAGGTACCGAAGACCCTAGCGTCATTCGCCAGATGGAGAAGCCCTTTTGGTTTTCCTATTCAGCCAACAATAGTTGAGGGTGGAAGGAGTGGGTTTTATGAATCCTTTCAAACCTTTCAGAAAATCTTGACTAGAAGCAGGAGCCGGCAAGGGTATGTGTACAAATTTAAGCTATTCAAAAATTCCTCGAAAACATTGGCCATCGTTTAGTCCTCGGATCACCCACCGCTTCTTTCGTCTGTGGGAAGATAGTAAGTAGACCGCTGACGCCCGGACCGCCCGCAGGCCTTCCCCCTAGCGCTTGCCGGCAGGGACGCCTCGCTGCCGGCCCGTGAGTGAGGGGCCCCTCGCCTCGCCTCGAAAAGGGTGGCCGGCGCGCAACTTTGGATGCAGATATCTCGGGCCACAGGGCTTAAGGGCACGGGAAATTTTGCAAATTTCCATTAATTATGGAACACTACCATCCTACCAAATTTGAAAGAAATCGGCGGAGGACACCTCGTGAATGTTCCTTGTGAGATAGTCTCGATACCAGCATAAGCAATATATATCAAGGTAGAGATGTTTCCTTGTATTTTAGTCCTTATCTTGAAATTTGAAATTTTCTGGATGGGAATTTGTGAATGCAACGCATAAAAGAAGTAATATTTCAAAAGACAGATATAAAGGTGACTAGATTACAGATATTCAAAACGGTTGCGAATAATGGATATACATTAGTAATAATGTATTACAAAATATTATATTTTCATAGCTTCTCAGTTATTTTATTGATTTTTGCATGACCCCATAAAGTAATTGTGAATAAAATTGAATGAATGTCCGCACTTCAGCAAGATATGCATGCGATGATTTGAGGAAGCAGATGTTTTTCTTTAACAGAGAAAAATCTTTGGTCGATCGAGTAAAATTTTGAAAAATTCCTGAAAAATAAATTTTCCCTTGAGTCGGAAGACGCACTTCTCAAATTCCTCTCCGGCGTAAAAAATATTGATACTTAGTCATGTTGATGAGGCTTATGAGTCATTAGCAGTCAAATTGATCCGTCATATCCAATCATAAACGTCTCTCGCATGCAAGAGATGCCTGTAGCTAGAATGTGCCAGTATCATATCACGGATGGGAAACATGCAACGGACAGTGCAAAGTGGCTGAGATACCTCAGAGAAACTGTATATTCTTTTTCTCGCCCGTCTAATATTTCACTGCATGACCATTGAACATACATTGAAGTATGTCTTCAAAAATGGCAATTGCCCTATGCATGGACCATAATACAGGCTACCTTAACCAAATAATGTCGAAGCTTTGTAAAATTAAGTGGATTTTGAAATTCGTTTATCAAATTAATATGGCTTCCGCGTATGCTTCAAGTCTTGAAAGAGTTGCTTCGGGCCTGATTTGGGGAAATTTTTGCGTATTGGTAAATTGGAAGCTGCTGTCATTTTTCCAAAAATTCATTAGTATCTCCTCATGGACGGTTTCAATGCAATACTTTTTTATCTTGCGATGTAATAGAAGTATTTGCTGGAAAATATCCAGGATTATTATTAATAAATGCCTCTCGTCCTATTTTTTGACCCTAAGTACATAATGTTTTTCAAACTTACAATATGAAAATGTAAAAATTATTATGGTGCACTTACATTTCTATTAAGAAAATAAATTTTCACAATCTTCATATTCCTCAACTATTCCCCCAAATTTCTAAATGATGACCTTTGATGCATGAATTTACAATTTGTACTATACCTGTATCTGGTGTCACTTTACAGAAAATAACGAAGGGTATATAGATATGTAATACCCATCTTAAAAATGTTACGAACGGATAATTTGATTGAATTGCATATTTTTCATTGAAAATGCTGAATTCAAATAATCTATATATATAAAAGAAAGTCGAAAATCGTGTTAGTTAGAACACTTATAACTCGAGAACGGCTGCACCGATTTCAATGAGATTTGGTTCTTTGGATTCGTCTCAGGCGGGGTTAACATATAGGCCATTAAAAAAAAGGATAATTTCACAAAAAAATTCATCTCTTTCCTATGGGCATGCTTTTAGGAGTTATAGTAACACAACAATTGATAAGTCGGTCAAAACTACAAATTAAATAATTTGTTTTGTTTTTACCACTTAAATTACTGAATTTAGTAACAATATAACATTTTAATTACTAAATATATTCAAAATATTAAATAAATTGAAATTACATTTTTTAAATTTAATTCGAGCTGATTGTAAGCCCAGCCGTGGCCAAGCTCGAGTTGACACTTCACTACCGTGTTTGTAAACAAATCTCCAAGCAATTGTTGACAAACGGTAATGTCCGTGTTCCTGTCGAGGAATCGAGTAGTTTTAACTCATTTCCTTGAAATTATTGCAAATTAGTTTCAGCGGAAGGTGAGCTCATCAACAAAGAGTTCCAGAATATGATTGATCACCAAAAGAATCAAAGATGGTTGATTTAGCGAGCAAGAACGAAGATGTGGATGACTAAAACGAGGTAAATTCAAATTATTCGTACTCTGCATGGATTCGAATCTTTTAAATGTGTAACAAACGAAGACGAAATCACCAACTATCTATCTGAATATTTTAAGTCCTTGGACGTACCTGGCTTACCAAGGCACGATTTACAGAAAAATGTTGTTTCTGTGCTCATGATCTTTCGAAGCCTAAACCAACCATAACTATCCAACGGAACGTGTTTGATCATTAAATAAATTGGTGATGAATGTGATTCACGCAACTTTACTCAAAGGAAAATTCAAAGGTTAGGAAGTCCTCATTCCGTAGATTCCATGATCTCAACTCATATGCCCTTTTGAGCTTAAACGTATTCAATTTACAATTCGTGTTGCATTCGTGATAACGATTAAAAAATCGTATGGTCATTCTTTCAGTTTTTCTGTTGTTTGTGCTCATGTGCTAATGAAAAACCATGATTTTCTCATGGTCAATTTAGCGTGCTATGTTCACGAGTCGATAAACCATCCTCTGTATTTCTTCCTTCGCTTCAAGTGCGTAGCTAGGATAGGGGGTTTTGGGCGCAGCTAATACCACGGGTCTGTAGGGTATAGAAAACTCGCTAAGGTAAGCGGGAAGTGTGGGGGCACTTCCCCCAGACATTTTTAAAGATAAATGGTTCCAAATTGTGGGTTTTGTGGCTGTGTGAATAGTTAAATATGTTTTGTTTGTTAGTCATCCGTCCCCCAAATATTAATAACAAAATCTTTCATAAAAAAATTCTCTAAGCTCTTGGGGGGGGGGGGGGGGTTATCCCCCAAAACCTCCCCTCGCTGCGTCACTGCTTTGCTTCGCTATATTTATTTAGCTTCATCCGCTTCATCTTGCGTCTGATAACAAAACAAAAACTGTTGTTTCTCAGAAGGTGCTTGACGCAAGACATTAAACCCGAATGTGTAGGGCTCACCGTGGTGCGTTTACGCATGCAGTACGTTTACGCAGTGCATTTTTTCCAAACAGAGATACTAAAACTGGCGCGCCTTAAGTCATTTAATGCGAATGCTGCTTCATAGGGGCTTTTCTTGCACGATTTTGAGCATCAGTCAAGCGTCGGTCTGGGGTCGTGTCAACCTGCCCCCTGAATGGGCCAAGTGTATGCAACAGACTTGGACCTAAAAACATTTTTTTACAGCTAATAGCGCAAATAGCCAGCAACTGAATGCGTATAATTTTTATTTCATCTGCTTCAATTTCAACTGCTTTATTAAACCACAATGCCCAAAATTTCTTAAGCTAAAACGTAAGAAAATTTGTTGAAAAAAATCCGCGTAAACGTGCTCCGATTCACCCTATGTAGATTCAAGAAAGAAAATGTCTTTCTGACAAGCAATTTTGGTACTCATGTACGTAGTTTTATTGAATTTGTATCCTTATTTTATTACAATAAATTAAACATGATTAAAAACGATACAGCCGCTCTTGATTTATAAATGGTGTAAGTAAACTGTAAGTTCATTGATTGTTAGGCGGTACGAAGTTCGCCGGGTCAGCTAGTAAACCTATATATTTCATTTTAAAATATTGAATATAAGCATTATAGGAACAAACCCTGAAGATTTAATCCAGGCATTAAATGAGAAACATTTTCTCGTTAGAATACAGCTCCTTCAGTTTTCTGGCTAAAGGGATTAAGTTGACTCAGGATTTATCCGTGCCTTAGCGAGTTAACAGTGATAACGACGATGAATATCATTACATATTTATTTATTTATTCATTTAACTATGTACAAACAAGAAATAATGTTTATACAACAGTGTAAATTTACAAATGAAAACAAACATTCTGGTCCCGCTAAGCCGAAATTGGCTTGTCAGCAGGTGCCAACTTAAGCATTACAATTTGTGTCTTGTAAAAATTACTGTATTAACAATTTCACTAACAAACAAATTTTTACATAAAAAAAACATTCTTAATAGCAATCAAGCATATCAATATATAAAATACTGTTACATTCCATTATCAACAACCAGACAATATCCATGTCTTAATTTTTCTTTTTACTTCACTCAAAGATTTTAACTCTTTAAATTCGCTCTTCAAATTATTGAACAGTTTAGGTACAACAACTTTCAATTGCCTACAACCCTTATGCGTATAACATCGCGGAATCTCATACATTCCTAAAGCCCTTAAATCGATATTACTATTAATATTTCTTTTCCTTTTGTATCTATTATTAAAATAATTATCAATTATTAATATGTAGTCATACAATTTATCAAGTGGTAATGTACCAAGGTCTTTAAAATACGAGTCACCTAAATATCCACCATTTTCCTCAAAGTCAGTTAAATAAGTCAGTTATTAAAGCACTTTATTTAATATTTTTTTTTAATATTGTAAATATTTATTGTTACAGGATAAAATTGTTACAGGATAAAAAAAAATTGTTTACATTAATACATTTGATAGTTGAAAATATTTTCATACAATAGTTCCATACCTATAAAATATTAACCATTCGTTAATAGCCATTCAAATAAGTAGTCATATTGCTTATCATATTACAAAATTTAAAAAAAGTTACAATATATAAAATATTATCTAAAAAAAAAGATATTGTCATTATATAATTCTATTCAATTAAGTATATATTCCAATAAAACATTCAGGTTCTTTAAATATTTACATTTGAATGAAAGCTACATTATTTGCATTTTAATGGTCCCGCTAAGCATTAAGCTTATCAGCAGGTTCCATTATTATCTTTACCTTTACAAAACATTTATTAAGTGTTAACACATAGACAATATACATATACCCCCTAGCCACATAGAGTATTACATTATGACACTCAAAAACATATCTAAGAAATAATAAGACAACCGTTTTACGATCTCTCCAGTAGGTGCTTTTTTAGTTTACTTTTTAATTCCCTAATAGTTTTTATTCTCTTCAAGTTATCTGGTAACTCGTTTATTGCCATTGGGATTTTAATATTCATTACACCTTTACCATAGTTGTTATTATATTTCGGTACATAGTAATGAGTAAGATTTCTCATTTCCATGGAGTGGTTGTAATCTTTGTGAATCTTTAATGTATTGTTGAAATAATTATTAATTACTAACACATAAATGTACAGGTCATTAACCTTTAGTATACCGAGTTCTTCATACAAAGATTTATTATGATCAGGAGAACCCTTGAGGGAAATACCTGCATTTTTATGGTTTGTTGTTGATTCAATCCCTGCGTGAATTAATTTGAGTATTTTTTTTTGAGTTTTTAACAGAGTGTCCTGATAGTATTGTGCAGTACTTCCCCAAATGGTAATTCCGTAGCGTAGTATTGATTCAACCAGTGCGTGACATATCATAATCTTTGTTTTCTTTGGAACTAGGGTATTAATTTGATACATCTGATAATTAATTTTCCTTAGTTTACTGTTCATTTTAACTATGTGTCTATCAAATTTCAAATACTGATCAATGGTTATCTCTAAGTATTTGTAATGTGTAACCTGTTCCAGAGGAGTGCAGTTACAAGTGCTAGAAAGGCCCTTTTTATGTAGACATTTGTGGTCATGCATATAGAGTATAATGGGAGTAATCTTAAATCCTACATTAGTAATTTGCATAACTTTTGTTTTGTTAGGATTTATTGTTAGGTCGTGATCGTGAGACCATGCAGCTATGTTTTGCAGATCTTCTTGCATGTAATTTACTGCTTGAGTGTAATCTTTATGGTTTGTAATTATAACCACATCATCTGCATAAAGTAGAATTTTACCGTACTTAATTGCTTTAAATATTCCATTCACATAAATGTTAAACAATATAGGTCCCAGTACTGATCCCTGAGGTACTCCATACTGAGTAATCATGAAATTACTCTGAACATTATTAATCCTGACTGCTACTTTTCTATTTGACAGATAACTCTTAAACCAATCTAAGACATTTCCTCTTATTCCAAATTGTTGGAGATCCTGTAATAGTATCTCATGGTTTACAGTATCAAATGCTTTTTTGTAGTCAATGAAAGAAACAATTACATACTTGTTCTTGTTTAGACAAGAGTTCACAATGTCAGCAAAAGTTTCAAGAGCTTCTCTTGCACCCTTACATTTCTGAAAACCATATTGATTTTTATTTATAAGTCTGTATTTAGATACATAGTTAGTTAAATGAGCAGCTACATACTTTTCAAGGACTTTGCTGAGAGATGACAACATTGATATAGGTCTATAGTTATTCATGTCAGTAAAAGTGCCATCCTTATATATTGGTCTAATTAAGGCTAATTTCATACCTTGTGGAACAATACCTTCATTAACACTATTTTTTACAAGAGCGGTCAAGACTGGTATTAAAGCCTTTTGACTTTTGATATCCTTAATTCTAATTTTATCTTCTCCACAGGCCTTGTTTTTTAACTTTGTAATAATATTAGCAATATCAGAATTGGTAGGTTCTGGTAGATGCATACTATTTATCATTGACTCTGGATATGACTTCCATAGCTTATATTTGAACATTTACTTTTTAAATTATTTATGCCATGTGTATAATTAGATACAAATTCATTACATACACTAGTAATGTCTTTATCCTTGCAAAGGTGTTTTATTATCATGTCATCATTATTTTTATTGACTTGTTTACCCCTGATAATGCTAATATTCTTCCAAAGTTGCCTTCCATCTTTGGCATTACTAATTAGGTTATGGTTGTACATTTTTTTGGCATGACAAATTTCATTAACACACTTATTTCTAAGTCTTTTGTATTCTTGGTGGTAGCCATTATAATAGTAATAATAATATTTTTTTAAATTTAATAATATTTATTATTACAAGGATAAAAATTGCTTAAATAATACATTTTATGGTTAAAAAATTTTCAAACAATAGTTCCATACCTATAAAATATTAACCATTCGTTAACATCCATTCAAATAAGTAGACACATTGCATAGCATATTACAAAATTTTTAAAATGTTACAATATATAAAATATTATCTAAAAAAAAGATATTGTCATTATAGAATTCAATTCAGTTAAGTATATATTCCAATAAAACATTTGTATGAAAGCTACATTTTTTTTACACTTTAATGGTCCCGCTAAGCATTAAGCTTATCAGCAGGTTCCATTATTATCTTTACTCTTACAAAGCAATTATTAAGTTTTTACACACAGACAATATACATATACCCCAACATAAATATGAACATTAAAGTATTCATAAATTCCCTAGCCACATAGTAGTATTACATTATGAAAGTCAAAAACATATCTAAGAAATTATAAGACATCAGTTTCACGATCTCTCCAGTAGGTGCTTTTTTAGTTTACTTTTTAATTCCCTAATAGTTTTTATTCTCTTCAAGTTATCTGGTAACTCGTTTATTGCCATTGGGATTTTAGTATTCATTACACCTTTACCATAGTTGTTATTACATTTCGGTACATAGTAATGAGTAAGATTTCTCATTTCCATGGAGTGGTTGTAATCTTTGTGAATCTTTAATGTATTGTTGAAATAATTATTAATTACTAACACATAAATGTACAGGTCAGTAACCTTTAATATACCGAGTTCTTCATACAAAGATTTATTACGTTCAGGAGAACCCTTGAGGAATATTCCTGCATTCTTATGATTTATTGTTGATTCAATCCCTGCGTGAATTAATGTGAGAATTTTTTTTGAGTTTTTAACAGAGTGCCCTGATAGTATTGTGCAGTACTTCCCCAAATAGTAATTCCGTAGCGTAATATTGATTCAACCAGTGCGTGATATATCATAACCTTTTTTTTTTGTTGAGACTAGGGTATTAATTTGATACATCTGATAATTAATTTCCCTAGTTTACTGTTCATTTTAACTATGTGTCTATCAAATTTCAAATACTGATCAATGGTTATACCTAAGTATTTGTTATGTGAAACTTGTTGCAGAGGAGTGCAGTTACATGTGCTAGAAGGCCCTTTTTATGTAGACATTTATGGTCATGTAAATAGAGTTTAATGGGAGTAATCTTAAATCCTTTATTAATAATTTGCATTACTTTTGTTTTATTAGGGTTTATTGTTAGGTCATGATCGTGAGACCATACAGCTATGTTTTTCAGATCTTCTTTCATATACTTTACTGCCTGAAAGTAATCTTTATGGTTTGTTATTAGAACCACATCATCTGCATAAAGCAAAATTTTACCGTACTTAATGGCTTTAAATATTCCATTCACATAAATGTTAAACAATATAGGTCCCAGTATTGATCCCTGAGGTACTCCATATTGAGCAATCATGAAATTACTCTGAACATTATTAATCTTAACTGCAATTTTCCTGTTTGACAAATAACTTTTAAACCAATCTAAGACATTTTCTCTTATTTCAAATTCTTGAAGATCCTGTAATAGGATCTCATGATTTACAGTATCGGATGCTTTTTTGTAATCAATGAAAGAAGCAATTACATGCTTGTTCTTGTCTAGACAAGAGTTCACAATGTCAGCAAATGTTTCTAGAGCTTCTCTTGTACCCTTATCTTTCTGAAAACCATACCGATTTTTATAATAATAATAGTAATAATAATATTAATAAAAATTTCAAACCTAACTCTTTTCCTAATTTGCCCTAAGGATAGGTAAATATTACTGTCTGGTACAACCAGCTGAGAAAGTGCATGAACTAATAAGTAATAATAATTTAAAAAAATTGTTTTATTACTCCAAAAAAATAAAAATTACAGAGTAGAATTAATTACATAAAAAGGAGTAACTTTAGGTAGCCATTAAGGACAACCTGTTTTATGGCCACCATCATTTACAAAGGGTCATGCTGACATAGAAACATTTTAGGAACCGCATTTGAATTGAAGTAAGTACGTACATGTATTACATGGTACTATATATAAGAAAAATATCCTCCATACTTTGCATTCTAAACAACCAAGACTGTGTATTTTTCATAATTGCGTTATAATTTTTTGATTCCAGACATGAATCAGGTAATAAGTTATACACTTTTGGGCCTATAAACAAGAAACAACGTTTATATAGCGTAAGGTTGGGTCTTGGTAAAGTAATACGTGATCTTGGTAGGGTGAAGGAAGGATGGTTGGACCACTTCCCATAGCAATTAAAGACAAGAGAAAGAAATATTTGATATTCATTCTTCCACATTTTTCTTGGATTTCAAAATTCATTCGAGTAGGGCATCGTAAGATGAAAACATTGCCCTAGCGCTAAACTCGCTGGAGTACCCTTGACACTGCCGGTGTCCCGACGGATTTTTTTTTAAGTTTTCGAAAAACCGTCGCGACTGCCGTCGTGAGAAAAATTTGGAGTCCTCTCCATGGATAATTCTTTTGTGTTAAATTTACCCGTGTACTTATCTCCTCAATGTCACAGTTCTTACCTCTGATGTATTTAAACAAACTAGGATTGGCAAAAAAAGTATATACCAACCGTTACAAACCTTTACGCTTAATTATTCGTCCGCGTTTTGCTAAATGTTTATTCTGTCTGGCTCCGAAAATTACTTTGTTTTCTGTTGCGAGGCATTTCTCGTATAGAGAGCGACTTTTTTTTAATGTCCTTTCTTTTTTTAACTCATTTGTTTGCCCCGGACTGACCACTCTGGTTGACCTTTTCCCACGAGTCCTTTTCGCTGCCCCAAGTTCTCCTGACGTAGTTTTGCCCGACTCCGTTTTGATATACCCATACATATCTCCCTCCAGAACGGCCTCACCTTCCTCTCTCTCTTGCTTGGAGTCTGGGTCAACATGTCAACGGAGGAGGGGAAAGCAGTGGCAGTAGGAGGTATGGGATATACCTCTCTCTCCTCTGTTGACTGGAGTACCTGAATGCCCCTCCTTCGCCCCGCGCCGTGCATTTATCGATTGATGGCTTCGGGGAGGAGGCCAACGGCAGTGACGATACAAGGTGAGCGCTTCCCGGGGACTTAAAACCTCTCTCATTTGATCGAACTCTAGACTGTACCATACTTTATACAGTGTGGATCACATGGAAGGGAAAACGCGCTGAATTAACACAAGAAATCTTCTCGAACGACTCTAATTTGAAGTTTTCATCCTTCATATTGAGATACAAATGAATAACCGGAAAATAAATGTGAATTTTACGAATGAAATCCGAAGAATCGAGCTAGATGGAGTGGAATAGTTCCATTTTGATATAAATATTAGCATTTTTCCGCGATAACAAAGTTTATTACGACGGTAAGTTTCAGTGTTGCTATTTCATCCTCGCCTGATGTTGATTATCATGTTATCAGGTCTCCTTGTAATTGTCATTGAGAGAAGACAAGAGAGAATGAGTTAATGTAAATAGGGAATGTTTTTGGAGTTGTAAGCGCTTAAGATAACTTGGCCGTTGGTTAATGGCGAAAATATTTACAATAATTTACTAGAACATATGCGTTTTGCTCACGAAGTTACTTCTAGAAGCCAAGTTTAACTGAAAATTTAAAAAAGATCCGGCTTCCGCCGTTTTCATCTGAAGAGAAAAAAAGCAAGCGGATGACATATAAAATTGCTCAATTATACTAAAAGTTCAATGTGTTCTTTTTTGCGCTCGGAACGAGTTCATTTTCAAAATTTTAGCATCCTTTGTAAAATAAAAAAATGGAATAATCTATATTATTTGGTGAACTGTGTTGAATTAAATAAACTCTTTATAATTCTGAAATTTTTCATTCCTTGGAAACAGTTTTGTAAATTATAGGTCATAAATTCTATTTTTACTCTCACCCAATACCCGCCCAGGCATAACCATCCAACCGTTCGTTTTTGCCCACTCCGATGCTGGTTCTACTGTTTCTGAAGTACGCAGGTGAATGAATATGCGGAGTGTGTATGCAAAAAGTTGATTTAAAGACTAGTATTTGTCCCTTCTTGACTTGGATTGATCTTCGTAAATTAATAGAAATAGCTAAATTCCTACTTTTCACTAGTATTGATTGATTTTCAATAGGTATGATGCACGTGGCATTATTTAACCTATTTACAACTTTTTTGCCAGAATTCAATGACAGTTTGGAGTTAATTCTGTACATTTACGCAGTATTATCGTAAGCTTTTGGTTTCTTAAAAAAATCCTGGCCTTAAAAAGCTTGCTGGATGTTAGCGCTTTACGTTGCTGAACCATGGATACCTAGGAAGAGGAACAAGAGAGAACTGGAGGTATTCGTGATGTGGGTGTGGAGAAAAATGAAGAAGGTGAATTTTACGGAGATGATGAGGAACGACGAAGTGCTTGATATGGTGGTTGAGGAAAGACAGCTTCTAAATGAAATCTGTGGAGGCCGAAGGTATGGATGGAGCAAGTATTGAGAGGTGAGGGGATGCTGAAAACAATACTAGATGCTAGAATGCTGGGTATACGAGGAAGAGGAAGAAATGGAATAGGATTTTTAGATAGAATTAAAGGGAGTATGCCTACTAGTGAATTCAAGAGGGACGTCCGATTTCCACGAAGGGAGAGAAGACTGCAGGAATACCTGTTAACTTTTCAATGGAAGCGTACCTTAATCGGTCGAATACTTTAACAATAATAATGCTCAATGAAACGGCAATCAACATAAGACTCGTTTTAGTTTCTAAGTCGGCTATTGCTGTGTTTCATGTTAGTATTTTCAATTGGATCATACTTTTCCAAGTGGTTCCATAGCATGAAAGGACATTGATATAAAAAATAGTAAATCAT
This sequence comes from Ischnura elegans, assembly GCF_921293095.1. Lineage (NCBI taxonomy): Eukaryota > Metazoa > Arthropoda > Insecta > Odonata > Coenagrionidae > Ischnura > Ischnura elegans. Next base: position 94,397,231 of record NC_060252.1, read on the forward strand.
TGCACAGAGTAAATCAATAAATATCAGTGGTAGCTTGCCAGAAAATAAAGTAGGGACTGCTGCGTTATCTGCTTCGGAAAAGTCACTCTTAAAAAGTTAGTGGTTTGAGCAGGCGGGGTCAAACTTCCATCATTCGGAGAGGGTGAAAAACCGAACTCCTACCGGGAATTCCAAACTTGAGGAGCATTTCTGTTTCTAAGGAAAAGTTTTTACGAGTCTTCCCGCGCGAAAAAATAAATTTATATTCCTGCGGCTGACTGAAAGTTTCAGCGTTAAAAGTTGGGAAATGACCGGAGTCGAGACAGCGAAGTGAATCCGCAAAGTGTGAATCAAAACTTGGTCAACAGGTGCGGAAGAATTCTCCGGCATCATTATTGCTTAACTTACCACTCAGAAATTTCAGCGCCTATTGGGGCTCAGACAGAGAATAGGACGCTCTATATGTAAATATCTGTTTTATCAATTCCATGATTGGTTACCCCAAAGTGTTCTCTCGAATTTGTGTCTATGTAAAAATATAGAACTTGGATAATCCAGTTTCAGCCTTCTAAACATTTCACAATGGCAATAGTGTGCCTTGAATTTTAAGAATGCGAACAACATTAAATTATTTCACAAACAATTCTTAGCATTGATTAATTATTGTATTGTATTGTATTCTCGTATTTTTACTGACAGCTTTACGTATGTTTTAGAGTGAGAATATTTTTAGTTGTAAAGAATAGAATTGAATTTTAAATTTAGGGAATGAAAGACGGAATCGGATGCTAAAAATTCAGAAATATGTTTTAGGCTGTTATTAGTTTTCGACACTGTCAATTATAGCTTAATCTATGGGATTTGATTTACTGCATATAAATGAATTTATTGGATATAATTATTAGAGATATCATACGCTTTGTAATGAGTGATTTCATAGTCCATCACCAGTTAATTCAATTATTAATTAAATGCCAATCCAATGAAATAAAATTGGCGACTTCGCAGACAGCTGAAATCCATAAGGTTTGCCCAAAACTTCAAAAGCGTATTTTTTCTCTTCGAATTTGAAATCTCATTAAAAGATTCTCAAATATATTATGCATAACTCGTGAAACAAACAACACACCTACATATTTGATTAATGTAATCCTGAGCCCGCATGTTAACTACATTCATATGAGCTCAAAGTTGAAAACATACATCCCTTATATTTCGAAATTAAAGTACCCCATGTAAAGTACACGTACCCTGTATAATAGGGTAGTTTCCTTCATCAAAGAAAACGAAATGCATTGATTGCGATTCCTTACCCACCATCAGTGTATGCATAATATACAAATTATTTGGTTTTAGAAATCCCAGTTTAGACGAATGCCAACGGTCAATTTTAACCTCATTTGAAAAAGGCCAGATTGGCGACAATGCGATTCCGCTCCACGTAACGTCATAGGGACCTAGTTTCTATACGAGTAGATAGAAGTTTTACATAGTCTGAGATTAATAATGCATGTATGAGGCACAGAGCTCAGGGGAACATCTCTTAATAATCACACATTAAATATACCTTTAAATTCCATACCTTTAAATACCCATTAAATATACCTAGTTCAGAAAGTTTCCTTCGTTTGATAGGGGAATAATAATCCTTATTTAAGCCAAGCGATACCTGCTAGCAGGGTACCCAGTTACCTGCTAGCAGCTTGCGTCGTATCAGCGCTCAAGCCTCGCCCCAAGGTCACCTCACAAGGCGGCAGGGGGAACCAGAAATACGTCACATGGACTTTTTTCCATCATTCCTACTTAGCCGTCGCATTTTCGCGCGCTTGAAAATTTTCACTTTTCATTTAATCGCGTAAAAAAGATATCGTCATTTAAAAATCTAAAAATGTGAAATTCGTAGTCCAGGTGTAATAACTTTTCGATTTAGGCAAAAAAAATAATAGGAAACCACCCTATTAGAACAAACACGATGGGTCAATTTATTAAATAATGGTATTCGTCGAATTGGATATTGTTTCGCACATATTACGTTTGATTTAGAAAACAAGAAAATATTAATTCCAGATACACGTAATGCCATTTATGAAGAGCTCACGAGCTCACTTTCGCCGTTTTCCTAGTAGGTAACGAAAGGCAAGCACGCTGCTGGTGATGACCGAAGCATTATCGCTGAGCAGGAAAAGCGCGCACCTGGGAAACCCAATAATTTCACGGACCGCCTGAAGTCAGCAGGACAGTTATACAATTGTCTGCACACGGCTGGATTGAAGAGAGCTTGTTGGTCTTCCCGAGCGACAATCTCGCGAATGGAGAAACAACAGGCTCTAAAAATATTCGGGCGAAAAAGTGTTCTATTTCTCCCACCGGTAACCCTATGGAGAAAGCTACCTCAAATGCAGGCGAAAGAAAATTTTTCCATTGCCTCTCTCGAAAAGAAAACGTTAATCCACTTTAAAATAATTACAATAACTTCGTTTTTCATCATAAATTGATTACGAATATGATCAATAATAAATAGTCAATCCCTATATCCGGAGGGAATACTCACGTGTGTCCTCAAGGAGTTAGCGACGCATATTAAACCGTTTTGAACATAATACGAAACAAGCAGTATATACCTGGCATATACCTGTAAATCGAAAAAAATACCCTAATATCAAAAAAAGGAAGTGGAGATGACCAACAAAAGAAAAATTCATTGTTATACATGATAGGAACGCTGTCATTGGTGAAGGATAGGCTGCAAGATCGTGTGGAAAATATACGGTAGATCGGGAAATCGAAATTAAAAACGAGAAAGGCTCCCGGAATTCTTCGCAGTATTCAAATTCGTGGTTAACAAAATCACATCTACAGTAGATATGCATGGAAAATGCCAGGAGACAAAATTAGATTCCAACCGGACTCTTCTTCATCATCCTAGCGTTCGTCCTGCGCTATTGCAGGGTCCACTGTTCTGCAAAGTCTTCTCCACTTGGCTCGATCCAGGGCGTCTACTGGCGTGGCGTTGATGGTCTTCATGACCGCCTTAATTTTGTCGAGCCAGCGCATCTTTGGTCGTCCTCGTGGTCGGCGTCTTTCAGTACTCAGCCGCATTGCTGTTTTGGCCACGAAGTTCTCAATGCTACGCACCACATGCCCATACCACCGCACTCGAGCCTCCCGCATCTTGTCTGTGATCGGTGCAACTCCCATTCTTTTCCGAATGTCTTCATTCCTGATGTGATCCAGGCGGGAGATGCCTAGGATCTATTGCAGCATCCTCATTTCCATGACATGCATGGCCTGTTCTTGATTTGCTGTGGCTGGCCAACATTCTGTTCCATATGGGACCATTGGGCGGACTACGGTCTTGTATACTTTAGCCCTGAATCGTTCGGGCATTCGACGGTCGCACAATACGCCAGTCACTTGGCGCCATTTCAGCCATGTTGCATTAATTAACAGATTCCAACTGGACTAAATGTTAGTAAAGTAGAGCTTTAGGAAGCAGAGAAAAGACTGCGAAAGCTATCTGGAGGCAGATATCGACAGTGATCTAATGATGATGATATTTTTCCTTCGTTTGATAGGGCATTAATAATCCTTATTTAAGCCAAGCACCACCTGCTAGCAGCCTGCATCGCAGCGGCGCACATGTCCTAGCCACAAGATCACCTCACTTTGCGGCAGCGGGAACCAGAATGACGTCATACGGGCTTTTCCCAGCATTCATGCTTACCCGTCACCTTTTCGCGCGCTTGAAATTTTTCACTTTTCATTTAATCGCGAAAAATAGATATCGTCATTTAAAAATCTAAAAGTGTGAAATGCGTCCTCCAGCAGTAATAATCTTTCGAGTTAGGCAATAAAAAATTAATAGGAAACCACCCTATTTTGTATTGCGGGTGACTCCTGTAAAGTTATCACCGTGGCTTGTCCCGGTGTACTTAAACTAGTAGCCTGAAGGTTCGCAAGTTATCAATTCGATTCTCATATCGAGTTTGTCTTTAGCTAACCTTCTTTGCTTTGCCTACCCGGCTGGTCGCTTAGTACCTCAGTAGGGGTCGATGTCTTTCTGTAAGCTCGCGACTCGAATCGAATTCTTTTATAGTGGGAGGGGACTTCAATTATACGTACGAAGCCTCTTCGCTAGGCCTTTGAACCGGGGAATTGGAGTGGCAGGACGGGGAGCCCTCCTTCCAAAAGCCCTCTCTTGCTATCCCAACGCTCTATCTTCAACGCGCGGACGAGGGTTCGTCGTTGATGCGGTCCGCATACGTAATCGAGATGGACTCTGTCGGTGAAGTTGGCGCTGGGTCCCGGCAATTCTTTACCTTGGACTATATGCCTTAACACGGACGATTCAGTAAGGAAGAGGCTGCTGTAATGCGGATTTAGGCCGCTTTATAGGAAAATTCTGCAATAAATAATGAAAATGGGCTGTACTTAGCGTTAGATTCATGTATCATGCATCAAGTGCGGTGTAAATAGAGGAAAAAACAGCGTGGAACATGGCTAAATTAACAGGAAATTACGCGTAACACACAAATTCTGTAACAATTGACCACGACAATGAGCCAGTACTACTTGTAGAAAAAAGCAAGGCATCCGAGTTTGAGAAGCTCTATTGTCTAAACGAAGCAATCTGCAATTTACGATGGCAATAAGCAATTGGCATATAACAGTACCAATCAATTTTCAATAAACTCATTGGTTTCGAAGTTTTCTATGTTAAAAATAAATCCATCAATTTTATTGGTGTAAACACTTTGTTTTCTGCAAACTCTTAATGCTAGTTCTGACTTCCTTATATTAAAATTTCAAGTCACAGGAACGAAAACTAAGGGAACACCATGCGCTCAAAGTTGGGCAACTTGATTTTACGCGCAAAAATCAATTTTTTTTTTAAGAAAAAAGTAAGTTCAGGAAATAATAATAAGAACACGAAGGTTTTTTAAAGTAAATGATCCAGCGTATAAATAAATTGTCTTTCGCATGCTTTTTGTTGCATTGAAATCGATTGCTTCGTTTAGATGATAGACCTCGTCAAACTCGGGTGTATTCCCTTTTTTTTACAGACAGTAGCAGCTCTGTGTCGTGGTGAATTGTTATTATCGAGCTTTATATGCGTGTTTTTCGACCACTTATCGTGAATCTTCAACGAAGATACCTGGGGATGAAATATACCGTGGATACTTTAAGAAATTGAGAAGTTAACTCCGTAAAAGATATAAATGTGGCTAAGAAACGGCTCAATGACGATGTCACGAGTGTGACAGTTTGCTGTTAGTCCTGCAGGTGAGTGATAGATAGCGTCGAGAACGCGTTAGTAAGTAACAACTAAGCAAACCGAGTACATGTATACCTTAAAAATGCGTAATGCTGCGATACGTAAATAAAATAACAATAAGGAAACTTCCTTGTGAAAAAGTAGGAAAACCTCAGACGCTGCATGTTGCCAAAAATATTCCTGGTGCGGAAATAAATTGCCCAGTGAAAGTCATAAAAATAATTGTGATTAGCAGTATTCTTTAAAAGAAACAGTTGAAAGAAATTAATAAAAAGGTTCAGCAGTCGAGACTTGTTCTTGGTTATATTTTCATGAGAGTAGAACACCGCAGTCATTGGACCATGGTAACACATAGCAAAAGGGTGTTAATTAGGGTATTCAAAGTATTGACACCTACCGATCCTCGCATCACTGGTGACAAAAGTTGGAGTGCGGTTTAATGCGCGGGTGATCGTGTTAACGTTAGAACTGCTGTTGCTACCTAAAAATGTCTCCTGTAGTACGAGGATCGCTCTTTAGAAAAAAGGTATAAAGACAAATTAGGTATATTGGGCCATTTTTTTATGTTTTTCATTATAGTCTCACATCAGCTCTACAAATTCTTGTTAGCATTCTTTCAAGCATTTTAAGCCGTCCAAAAAGTATAATCTCTGAACATCCTAAAAATAGGCATTACGTTGGGTTATTACTTTCTCCTTAGAAGTAAACCTGGACCACTGGACCATGGTAACACATAGCAAAAGGGTGTTAATTAGGTTATTCAAAGTATTGACATCTACCGATCCTCGCATCACTGGTGACAAAAGTTGGAGTGCGGTTTAATGCGCGGGTAATCGTGTTAACGTTAGAACTGCTGTTGCTACCTAAAGATGTCTCCTGTAGTACGAGGATCGCTCTTTAGAAAAAAGGTATAAAGACAAATTAGGTATATTGGGCCATTTTTTTTATGTTTTTCATTATAGTCTCACATCAGCTCTACAAATTCTTGTTAGCATTCTTCCAAGCATTTTAAGCCGTCCAAAAAGTATAATCTCTGAACATCCTAAAAATAGGCATTACGTTGGGTGATTACTTTCTCCTTAGAAGTAAACCTCTGTATGTCAAGCCAATTTTTCAGGTTTTAAGATTAGAAAAAGTCACAGGATGCCAAATCTGGAGAATATGGTGAATTCTGTAATAATTGAAATCTAAATTCCTTAATTTTGGCTATTGCAATTGAACTGGCGTGCAGCTGTGTATTGTCTTGTAGAAGGAAGAATGTTTTCCGTTACAAATTAGGACGCTTTTCTCGATTCCTACCATCAAACGGTCCAATAACGGTGCATAGCACTCTCCTGTTATCGTTTTTCTCTTTTCCCAAGTAATCGATGCAGATCATTCCGCACCCATTCCCAATATATAAATATCCCAACATATAAATATAAAAAATAAATAGGCTTTGCGCACTCTTCGGCACACTTAAGGGGGAAAAGGCATGGGGGGAACTACGTAAGAGGATCGAATACCCCAGCTATATTGGTAGGAATGATCACCAATGCAAGATGAAATGCCGGCCTCAAAGGACTAACGTAAAGAAATTCTCGTATCTCTACAGGACGATTACGGAATGGAATAGACTCCTCGCAGAACTGTTTAAGCCCTACCATAACAACGTAAGGATTTTCAAGAAGAGGTGTAAAGGATTTATATTGGAAAATTAATATCATTTAATTTTAAATATTCACTATCTAGTTTCATTTTGGTGATGTATTTTTCATTTACAATATTTTTGTTTTTTATTTTGTAAAAACTGTTACCACCTGGCAAATAGCCAACTTGTACTATATAATAATAAAAATAATAATAATAATATATCGTGGCCGTGACCAGACCTATCCATTTCATCATCTTCGGCTGTTTTGGAGACTATTCATCCACTAAATGCCACTTTTTTCCTGCTCTTATGTCTCTAAAGTGTAGTAATGAATCCAAATTTCATCAAAAGTAATGTTTCAACGTGGAAAATCGTCAGTATTGCAAAGTAAAAGCGCCAAAACTGTCTCTGAGTTGACCACACGATTGCGATTATTCTCCACTATGAGCAAACGCGGAAGCGATCTTGCCAAGATTTTTTTCACACACAAATTTTCCTGCAAAATTAAAGCTATTGCGCATTGGAATATTTCTGTGGTCATCGCACACTTTCGCATTCTTTGTTTGATTCGTCTATCACAGAAAACCGTATAGTGGATTTTTCAAATCATTGCGAGGGTAGACACTTCCCAAGGCATCCGGAACGATGTTCATTTATTTGAATGCACGACCTAGTTTAAATTCATTAACCTAATTGTAAATAGTTGCAAACACAAAAGCAGGTGGTTTATGAACTCTATGCAACGCAACTTTGATTTCCTTCAACGTTAACGCTTTCAAAAACAAGTGTTTGATCACTGCACGAAACTCCCTTTTTTGCATTCTCATAAACAAGTGAATGTTGTTCACTACAATTGTTAACATCAATGAAAGTGTGGCATGGATATAGCTGAAACTTAAACAGCTGACTACTCACGAGTGCTTATTTCTGGTTGACACAAATTTTCGATACGATGAGAGAAATTGTTTTCAAAGATTCTAAGAAGAGTACTTATTGACCGACCCTCCTAATATAATCTTTATGTATTTTTTCTTTAAACTCCCCAAAGCTGAGCAGCCAATGTTTTTTCATGTGCTTGATTTAAATGCATCGCTTATTTTTTCTCTAAACTGGCCTTTTACTCTCGTGATTATTCTGGGCGTAGATCGCTGAGTTGAGTCCATTTTTTCTCCTCTGGGACAACTGACGATTCTGTGATGGAGGCGTATGGATATCGGGTATTTCTGATAGGATTGAGTGCAGCATAAATACCACCCAAATCCGTTGCAAACGCCCCACCGCGAGGTAATGCTGGGAACGGAGGGGAGCTTTTCAGTACTTTCATTCGGAGCTACCGCTTAGGTACTCACGATTGACGCGGGATTTTGGAAGCGTCTTATTCTCTCATCGTATCACCATTAAAGCGAATAATCCATTAGAAGAATTTTTCTTGTAAACTGGGGAACAGTTATGCACAAGCTATAACTTATGCTATTTACGAAAAAATCATTAATATTGGTTGTGGTACCCATCCAGCAGTCATATTAGCTTGTTGTGGTTGTTGTTGTCCTGTGTTTGTGTAGACTTAAATAGACTGGAAAAGAATTGTAACAGAAATAACGACTTCGTTTGTGGAAAATCCGAAAAAATAGACATTGAGAGTCAAATTTTACTGTGTTTTTGTATGAATTATGAATTTTGGACATGCAATTTATTTCTTAATAAATACGATGATAAAAGTTTTATTTTCATCAACAATTTGCTGAACACACGGCACAACAGTATAATAGCGCAATCTTGGGACTCAATAGGGTAGTTTCCTTCATCAAAGAAAACGAAAGGCATTGATTGCGATTCGTTACCCCCCAATTAGTGTATTCATAATATATAAACTATTTGATTGTAGAAATCCCAGTTTACACTAATGGCAATGGTCAATTCTAACTGCATTTGAAAAAGGCCATATTGGAGCCCATGCGATTCCACTCCACGTGACGTCACATGGACCTAGTTTCTAAACGAGTAGATAGGAGTTTTACATCGTCTGAGATTACCAATGTATGCATGAGGCACAGAGCTCAGGGAAACATGTCTTAATAATCACCTGTTAAAACTGCCTAAGGTCGGAAAGTTTCCTTCGTTTGATAGGGTATTAATAATCCTTATCTAGCAGGGTGCTCTGCTACCTGCTAGCATCCCGCGTCGTATCAGCGCTCAAAGCCTCGCTCCAAAGTCACCTCACACGGCGACAGCGGGAACTAGAATGACATCACACGGAGTTTCCCCAGCATTCACACTTAGCCGTCGCGTTTTCACGCGCTTGAATATTTTCACTTTTCATTTAATCGCCAAAACTAGATATCTTCATTAAATATAAAACTGTTAAATACATACTCCAGGAGTAATAATCTTTCGATTAAGGCGATAAAAAATAATAGGATACCACCCTATTAATGCAGTCACATTTGACTCCTATAACCTCCGTATCCTGCGAAAACCTCCGATTTTTCCGATTACCTCTGTCCCTCAACCTCTCCTCAGATTGAGGCCCAACTGCCGCCGTCAGTATTACCAGGGACATCCGGAGAAAACGTTGTGATGGTATTCAATGATTCAATCTTCGGATAGCAGCCTCCATATTGCAGCCCTATCAGGAGGAATTCACTCATGCGTCAATCAAACACGATGCGCTAAATGAATGAACTTTTGCAGTCTATGGTTTTGCACTTGCTCCAGCAGAGAAAGTGAAAGATTACCACTTAATTTAATTGTCTTTGGTAGTTAACACTGTAATTGTTGATGAAATACAGGGTTTTAATAATAATAGTTAATTTTGATCCATTAAAATATGCGTCTTAAGTTGATGAAAAATAACCGAGAATATTAGGCTATGATTAAGGGGTTTCTAATGAAATCCACGCCTAGTCATTGCTGAAAAATTTTCATGTACTCATTGTTTATTTTGGAAAAAAGTCTCTTTAAAAACTAATTATTACAGCTAAATATTTATGAGTAGAGTATTTTGCGTTCATTGACAGTTAACTGAAAACGCAGTGCATAAGTAAAATACACCTACAAAATATGCAACCGTAATGAAAACAAAACCTTTTTTCATCATAGGGATATTGCGTTGGAATTTCCACCGCGGGCTCACTGGAATATTTGCTCGTAGATCTGCTGCATAAATTTCAGCATTTTATGATTATCTGTTCACATTTTCCTCCTCCTGCTTCAATTCTAGTGGAGGTTTCGCCCTTTGAGCCTATCATTTTGAGCGCAGCATTTTCGGAAATTCATTTCGCTTTTCCTTTGCCTGAGGCCGCCCGCCACCGCTAACCTTCCTCTTTACACCCTGGGGATCTTGTGACCCTTAGCTCTTCCTCGGCGGCGTAGCGAGCGCCTTTGTTTCAGACGTTCAACCAGCAGCTGGCGCCGCAAGATTGTCTCCCACGCCCTCCTTAGCATATGGAAACCAACTGGATAACCGCTATATTAAATCCCCTTAGGTAATGATCATCATTTTACTCCAAGAATGGAAGTTACTAGCTTACAATAATGAAATCAAGTTATTAATTAACTCAGGTGCTCGAAGGACTTAATAGCTCATCATTATTTTTTTACTAAATACCACCTTATTCTTCCTAGGCTAAGATTCTACATTAAAGAGCATTGTTTATTACTCCAACCAGTTTTTGACTCGTATAAGTAATCCTTGTACCCTAAATGGGCAAAATATGCTTCTAGTGAGTCATTAGCCCTCTCTTCAGACTTCATTCCCTTAACAAATTTCTTTTTCAGGACTTGCAAGTTATTTACTAAATCTACTATTCATTTAAAGTGCCGATATCCATTATTTTTGACACGCCATGTGAGGTGTTGCTAGCATCGTCAGTAAATCAGTTGGAAATCGCCTAAAACCTCAAACTAAATCATTTATTGATATACAGCAATGTTAGCTTTTTATGCTGTGGTATCCCATACATATTTATTCTCGATCATAGCTGAGATTTTAAACAGTGAGTTGGTGTATTATTTTCAGAAGATAATTTGACACATACACTCATAAGCACTGTAAGGAAAAATAAAATTTTGCTGATAAACTTTCTGGTTTTGAATTTTTGCTGAAATTACCTTACTTTTTAAACAATATGAGTGAAACAAAGGAATTATATCTTAAAGAAGTACTTATTTTTTTATATCCTCAGAGAAAAATGTTTCATCTTCATTTTTCTCTTTTCACGTAAGCCAATCATGTTAATTTTTCCTTCTCGATCATTTTATGCATTTCTGGCATTTATCTCCATGTTCTTCATTAGTTCCTATTGCCATATGAACTTAAAGCTATTTAGTCAGGGAATTCAGTTACATTATCAACATTATGTTCAATAATATAGCCCTTTTCAATTATCAACTTATTACGATAAACACTATAAATAATTACCACCAGGAAATGCGTGTACGTTACTCTTCCTCTTACAATAGATTTCGAGCACATTTCCTGGCTCTGAGGGACCCTTTTCTATGGAAATCATTTTTCGATGTAGCTCACCTGGACCCTTCCTCTTGATTGACCAACGTAACCCTTCATTCAAACGATTCTCCTTGGCAATCCCTCAGTAATACATATACTTACGTCAGACTTCCTGCGCTTCACTGAGAGAGCTCGTGAAAATAACGTGTGTAGTATGTTGAAACCGGTGAAGGAAAAATTATACCAAAGTTCGGAAAATTAATATTGTTATCTCTTCGTCTCTTAAGATTACATGAGTTATGAATCCACAACGTTAACTCGACAACATTCCGTCTTAAATAGCTTATGTTTATTTAACTTGATTGTCTCTGTATCCGTTTTTAGTTAAGACTCATAAAAGGAAGTTCTATAGTACAAAAATGGGATCGTGTATATAATTTATTTAGCACAGATGTTGACAAAAGATGCCTGGAAAATATATTAATGATGATGAAACAAATATTTATATTATGTCAAATAATATGAATAAATATACAAATATTATGTCAATTGATAAGCTACTGACTTGCATTTTACTTCTCAACAATTAATTCACATAAAAAAATAAAAAGAGGAAGCATATATTATGGACTCACTTAGCTCGCTGGGGGGGCTCTGCCCCCCCTAGGCCCCCCCGAAAAAGGCCTTCGGCCTGTTATGCTCACTGTGGGAGGTCTTACACTTTTTGTTTGCTACTTGTTACTTAAGGATCGTTTACTTTTAACCTGGCTAACTTAGGTATAAGCAATATTTCCACTTTCACGTAAAACGAGCGCATGGTACGTAGGCTACAATGTGAATGTAAATATTTATAAAGAGAAACGTTTTTCTGAGGGGCTAAGAAAGTAAAATAAATTTCTACGAGTTTCTCTAACTTATTCAATTCAAATACAAAAAACGGTGAGATCACGTTCCACTGTAACACCCAATGCATACGTAATATCATAACATAACGACTTTACGAATTACAATGAAAAACACGTTTATTAATTATTTTCCACAAAACAACCAAATTCTTGATATACGAATAAGATGTAACAGCTGTTCCCCTTCGTAAGCGAATTACGTTGGGACTGAATATCAATATCTAGAAACAAATGCGCCTTAGCATGAATTGGGGCTAGTATAACGAATTTTATCGAAATATTATTTATCGTGATCGTGAATGATTTCACTTCAGAAATGCCTCTATTTAAAGTTTTAATGAATCGGGATACACAAATATCTCAGCTTTAATATCCAAAACGCAATGCGCAATAACTCTGGTGAGAACGGAGTGAGTAACGGATCACAGCCTTTGGTGTACAAGGCATTGTGAATGTCAAGATTTCGATAATTTTCACAGTTGAATAACTTAGTCACTCAAGGAAACGTGATTAACGCAAGACAAATAATTGAATAAGAAATACCTTTATTTGCACTTATCTTCCATATTGTATTATTCACTGCCTATTCACTCCTGCAGCTCACGGATAACATTGTACATTAAAAAGGAAATTAACGGAAAAAAGAACGTAAACAAAAATAAGAAGTTATCACCATCACAAAACACGATAATAAAATCATTTTTACCAACCTATATTATGTAAGACTTGTTTAAAAGTCTTTCTACTACAATCGTGTATCGCCAACAAGATACGAACTATAGTCAACAGCACGAATCATATTTCTAATATGGCATTTAGAGCACTTGTTAACTTTGAAATTAATAACCACCACGCTCTCGATGCAATATATCAAAAACAACAACTAATTTCTTACCTTACATTTCTCCGCTTTTGATTTGAATGCGCTTTGATTTAAACAGATGTTTGTTCTTGCGGAAAGATGACGCAAAGAAATAGACACTTCAATTATTACTTTCTTAATTTCCTACCTTATATTTATCAGTTTTTCGTTTCATTTCCCTTATCTTCTTTCCCAATTTAGCTCCTCTTGTTTGCATAAACAAATATGTTGCTATGATTATTCGTTTGTATGACTGCCGCGCCGCCATTGGAATTTGGTGGCCATTTTTTGAACTTATCCCCATACACTCAATTTTATATGAATAGACGGATAAATAATTGTAAATTTAGTGTTTTCATAATTTTTCCTGGGGTTTCAGACACTTTTAGAGGGGGTCTTCATTAGACTTTTTGCCGTATCTCGTCTCGTTCACCCCAAACATTTGTATACGTGAATGAATGAATGAATGAATGAGTGGTCGTTAAGGGGCTTCATGGGGCCGATTGTGTAACTTTACGTTCGAACGTAACGATCCGGTTCCCGTGGATTTTAGATCAACAACTCGAAAACAATTGAAGGAGCGATTGTGTAACTTTACGTTCGAAAGTATTCCGGCTCTCGATCGAAAGCATCTCTTCGTCAACACATCACTTGACGATAAGGCTATCGAATCGTTCACAGGTGAGGTTTGGGATGGAATTTAAATGTTTATTACCTTTCATGGCCACGTTGTATGTCCTTTTTTTTGGGATTAAGTGAATTATGCAATCAATTATATTCATAAATCGCAGTGTTATGTTGTTGATTACGTGAATTTGTAGTGAATTGACATAAATAATTGCAATTTGTGCGTATTAGTTCACTATGGTTTAAAGATGAGCAAGTTTACATTTGCTTCGCTGTGTAATGTGTGTGCATTTGAAATGAAATTAACTCATGTGGAATTAAGTGAATTAAACATTCTATTTAATTTATACATCATTCTGTTATGTTTTTAATAACGTGAATAAGTAGTGAAATTACATCGATAAATACAATTTGTACGTGTTAGTTTACTATACGATACAAAGATGAGGACGTTTACAATTGCTTCGCTATGTAATGTGTGTGCAATTCAAATGAAATTATCCTTTTTGTATGCTTGATTTAAACGTGGTTCCACTATAGTATATTAGGTAAATTATAGTTGTGCTATAATACATTGCCAAAATTATATTCTCTACTATGTTTAATTTAATTCGGATCATCGGGCAGTTATTGACAAGTAAATGATTTAATTTATGTACTCAAATAGTTTATTTTAACTTCTCAATGACGTCTTAAATTAAGTTGAATTTATATGGTTTATATACTTCAATTAATGTCTCTGATGCGATATGGTTTTCTCAGAAAGGGTAAATTTTTTGAAGTGATATTCGGGTGTTTGAGACGAGAGGAGATATCAAAGATGACTCTGCATATTTGCTTTTTCTTTCAAGTAATAGGTGAAAGGTTTGTGATGATGAGAATGTTTTTGATTGAGAATATTAACGTACTTATTTATTTCATGAGTTACGTGCTTTTTTAACTGTTTACCTTACGACTATTATTAAGACGTCGTACTAATTCTTACTCGTCAGTTTTTATTTCTTGCAAATATTCAATATTCTGCGGCATTGCTCCTTGCAGACACACAAAGGCGAAGACGAGAGCCTATCACTATCTAATATCCGTTCATATATTTGATCTAAATGACTTTAGTCAATTACAAATGATACAAGTTATTATTTAGCGAATTGCAAAAGTAACGAAACGGAGACTTACCGCGGCATTTCTAAATAGTCAGCGATATCTAAGTAAAAACTACTTATCCCAAATATCAGCTACGCTCCAACGAAAAGGAGGAAAGGAAATACTGAATTGAAAGAGATTGATTTATACGCAAAGTTAAATTCTTTCATTAATATAAACTTAATTGGCCAATTGTCTCTGAAACCAATATTGTTAAGTTAGTTTCGCTATTCAAAACAACCACAAGCACTTTCAGCCTTACTGCGCATGAGCAGAAAGAAAACAATCGCGTAACGTATTCCCAATTCCAATTAAATATGACAACGTCGTAACTTTCGATTGCTTGTTGACGATCGTCCATACACAATCGCACATACGGCTTACGTTCGAATACCGGGAACTCAATCGAGAGTGAACGGATCTCTAACGATCGTTCGAACGTAAAGTTACACAATCGGCCCCCATGTTATATCTATATATATAAAAGAAAGTCGAAAATCGTGTTAGTTAGAACACTTATAACTCGAGAACGGCTGCACTGATTTCAATGAGATTTGGTTCTTTGGATTCGTCTCAGGCGGGGTTAACATATAGGCTATTAAAAAAATGATAATTTCACAAAAAAAATTCATCTCTTTCCTATGGACATGCTTTTAGGAGTTATAGTAACACAACAATTGATAAGTCGGTCGAAACTACAAATTAAATAATTTGTTTGGTTTTTACCACTTTAATAACTGAATTTAGTAACAATATAACATTTTAATTACTAAATATATTCAAAATATTAATTAAATTGAAATTACATTTTAAAAATTTAATTCGAGCTAATTGTAAGCCCAGCCGTGGCTCAGCTCGAGTTGACACTTCACTACCGTGTTTGTAAACAAATCTCCAAGCAATTGTTGACAAACGGTAATGTCCGTGTTCCTGTCGAGGAATCGAGTAGTTTTAACTCATTATCTTGGAATGATTGCAAATTAGTTTCAGTGAGCTCATCAACAAAGAGTTCCAGAATATGATTGATCACCAAAAGAATCAAAGATGGTTGATTTAGCGAGCAAGAACGAAGATGCGGATGACTAAAACGAGGTAAATTCAAATAGTTCGTACTCTACATGAATTCGAATCTTTTAAATGTGTAACAAACGAGGACGAAATCACCAACTACCTATCTGAATATTTTAAGTCCTTGGACATACCTAGCATACCAAGGCACGATTTACAGAAAAATGTAGTTTCTGTGTTCATGATCTTTCGAAGCCTAAACCAACCATAACTATCCAACGGAACGTGTTTGATGATTAAAATAATTGGTAATGAATGTGATTCACGCAACTTCACTCAAAGGAAAATTCAAAGGTGAGGAAGTCCTTATTCCGTAGATTCCATTATCTCAACTCATATGCCCTTTTGAGATTAAACGTATTCAATTTCCAATTCGTGTTGCATTCGTGATAACGATTAAAAAATCGCATGGTCAGTCTTTCAGTTTTTGTGTTGTTTGTGCTCATGTGCTAATGAAAACCCATGATTTTCTCATGGTCAATTTAACGTGCTATGTTCACGAGTCGATAAACCATCCTCTGTATTTCTTCCTTCGCTTCAAGTGCGTAGCTAGGATAGGGGGTTTTGGGCGCAGCTAATACCACGGGTCTGTAGGGTATAGAAAACTCGCTAAGGTAAGCGGGAAGTGTGGGGGCACTTCCCCCAGACATTTTTTAAGATAAATGGTTCAAAATAGTGGGTTTTGCGGCTGTGTGAATAGTTAAATATGTTTTGTTTGTTAGTCATCCGTCCCCCTAATATTAATAACAAAATCTTTCATTAAAAAATTCTCTAAGCTCTTGGGGGGGGGGTTTATCCCCCAAAACCCCCCCTCGCTGCGTCACTGCTTTGCTTTGCTATATTTATTTAGCTTCATCCGCTTCATCTTCCGCCTGATAACAAAACAATAACTGTTGTTTCTCAGAAGGTGCTTGACGCAAGAAATTAAACCCGAATGTGTAGAGCTCACCGTGGTGCGTTTACGCATGCAATACGTTTACGCAGTGCATTTTTTTCAAACAGAGATACTAAAATTGGCGCGCCTTAAGTCATTTAATGCGAATGCTGCCTCAAAGGGGCTCTTCTTGCACGATTTGAGCATCAGACAAGCGTCGGTCTGGGGTCGTGTCAACCTGCCCCCTGAATGGGCCAAGTGTATGCAACAGACTTGGACCTAAAAACATTTTTTACAGCTAATAACGCAAATAGCCAACAACTGAATGCGTATAATTTTTATTTCATGAACTGCTTTATTAAACCACAATGCCCAAAATTTCTTAAGCTAAAACGTAAGAAAATTTGCTGAAAAATATCCGCGTAGACGTGCTCCGATCCACCCTATATAGATTCAATAAAGAAAATGTCCTTCTGACAAGCAATTTTGGTACTCATTTACGTAGTTTTATTGAATTTGTATCCTTATTTCATTATAATAAATTAAACATGATTAAAAACGATACAGCCGCTCTTGATTTATAAATGGTGTGAGTAAACTTTAAGTTCATTGATTGTTAGGTGGTACGAAGTTCGCCTGGTCAGCTAGTAGATATATAGATTCATGTTATATAGATTATAGTAGGGATGAGTCGATTCCACTTTTTTTCGATTCCGATTCCAATTCCGATTTCTTCAAATCGATTCCCGATTCTCGATTCCGATTCCATCGATTCTTATTCCTTCTAACAGGTGGGATTTTAATTTATCTGTAGCATTGCTATCATTAAAATTTAAGAATTGAATGGAATAAAATAACTAGGGATGGACGGATCCTGGATTTTTGGTGCCAGATCTTTCGAATCGGATATTTTTGAATCCGAAGGCATTTTCAAATTCTTGTCATTAAACAAAGTCATTATTCAAGTTTATTCTGGGTAGATACAATCAATGGGATGATTTTTAAATTTTCATACACATTTTAATATTTTTATAAATTAAAAATAATTTTATGGGCTTTCAAGTTGTTTTTTAAAAACATCTTTACATACTCAGGGCCTGAACTGTTACGCTTGGGTTTGGAAATGAAAATAGGAAAAATCTTAGGATGAATCACTGACCAGTCGCTACCTTGGTTTTACGAGGTTCTAACTGACATTTTTGCAAAATTTGGTGTTTTCACTCAAGATAACTAAATTCATGTTTCTCTATGTGTTGCACCGGTTTTTATTCCTCTATTTAAAATAATAACAGATTTATAACAGTGACAAAGTTCCAACTGCAAGGTGAAAAAACTAATATTTGGTGTGACAAGGTTCTAACTGCATTTTACTTATTTTATTACTCATATAAACATGTAAAAAAATAAAATAAATAAAATTTTTTCTTAAAGTAATAATTACTAGTGTATCTAGTGGATCACTAGTGTATTGCCAAAAATCAAAAATAAATTCCTATTAATAATAGAAATAGAGCAGTTTAAAACTTTGACAAGGTTTTTCTCAAAACCAGCTGATGGTCAGTTAGAACCTTGTCAAACCAAGGTAGCGCAGTGGCGTAGCGAGAGGACACCCCAAAATATAAAAACACAATTACTTTCCTTCATACAAGGAAAATATTTAAAAATCATGAATTTACAAAAATGAAAAATGAAAGAAAAATGTATCTTTGCCAAATGATTTTTTTTCTTTTATGAAGGATGTTAAAATTAGTTTGGAACCCTCTCCTTTGTACCCTGTTGTTTTAAAATGTCCCCCCCTGGTTTTGGACCCCCCCTTAACAAAATTCCTAGCTACCCCCCTGCCATCGACTGAATTCAAATTTTCCTCACGCACGTTTCCCCCGAATTTTACTTTCTCATCGCATACGGACTTGTGTTTCACCCGAAAATGCTTCAGTATGAGGTGGATTTAGCACATCTTCGCGATAATTTACGCCACAGTGCACACACACGGTTCGGTTCGGAGTCATATTTTGCTTCAGTGACGTCGTTGCCTTCAAATCGAAGCCTGGCGCACTACGTGATGTATGTAGTTGGAATATCTAATCCTTCTCTGATTGTTTGAGGGGTTAATGCTGCGCTTGTTTCTTTGAAAATTGTGCTGTTTGGACAATGTTGCATATCAGTAAAGTCTAACTGTAGAATTGTAGATAGAAAACTGAGTGGCATTCAATTAGAGCTGAAGAATAAACAGAAATATCGTCAGGAATGCCTCTCGTTTGGTCTAATTCTTTTTTTAAATCTCGTGCATGTCATCATATTGTCGAAGCTATCAAGATATCTTTGGGCCCAGAAAGTCACTCTCCTAGCATTTTTCGTCTAGAAACGGAGAGTTGAAGCAGGTAGGCCAAAAGAGTTCAGTCGGTGAGACGAGGTAGGGATGAAACACGCTTCAATTGTTTTCGTGTGAGTTGGCATTTTCCTTAGAAGACAATCAGTTATGATCCGTTTGATTTCGGATACGAAAAAACAACAATAGAGGCACGGGTTGATGGACGGCCAAAGGTGGTTTTCTGAAATCCGCGACGTAGTTACTTTTGACGTGGTTATTATCCTACGGCGTTGAGATTCCCCCGATGATTGTTCAATCTCTTGGGAAGAGTCACACTATGCGCCAGTCGTATTTTGCCTTTTTTATTTTCTGGCTGAAAATTCTGGCCACGGCTGAAATTCTACTCGTAACATCTGCGAGAGCTTTCAAACAAAACAGTTCATGAGTAGGACAAGAATCGCATGCGACGGCGCATTCGAAGAGGGAATCGGAACTCTTTCCACCCTGATGGGGCGTTGCATTCACTGAAGCTGTTATTTAAAATTCCGGATCCAGATCCGATGTCTTCCGCGACTTTGGATCCGATGTAGGACAATATCCGCAGATATTTGGGTCCGAGGTATCCGATCCGACCATCCCTAAAAATAACAGTAGCCTCGGTGGCTAAACAATAATGTAGCGTTCATTGCGTCCATACATACCAGAGCAGCCTGGCGGGTGCGCGGTGGCGGCCGAAGGCAACCTGTCGTGTTCGCCCGGAGGCCGCGGCGGCTTATGCCAAGCGAGGATCAACTTTCTCAAGGGTTGCATTGATGAAACTGGGCTATACAAACGCGAATGTGTCTAAATTTTTTATTATTGACGCAGACGCGTGTTAGTCTAAAAAAAGTTACATGTATAAAAAACCCGCTCTCACCGCGTATTTATAAGAAACTTTTTTCACAGGAAAACTCGCTCTCTGCACGTTTCCATTATCATCAGACTTCCAATATCATTCGAAATTAAAACAAAAATATATTTCGATCTATTATACTTTAAAATTGGTGGTCCAGATGAATTCTCCGAATGTGATTCATAATCGCAATAATTTGATTTGCCGTGACCAGTGGTTAATAAAAGAACGGAAAACGCATGCATTGCTTCCCGATCCCGTGGTTTCCAATTTTTTTTTCTCTGAGAGTTGCTCATGAACACACGCCATTTCTGGGTTCGTCAGTTTTGTCGCTCTTGCCGACATTTTCATGTTTCCGAGGCCTCTTAGGCATGTTCGTCGCAGCTCCCGCGTGCCGGGCGTATCCTCCGCGCGGGCAAGGCTGACACCGCGGCCGCTTAGGTGTGTGGCAGCCTTTATGCCCCAAACGTATAGTATATGCTCAAAACATTTATCTTCCTGGAATCGATGGAATCGGAATCGACTTTAGGCGATCGATTCTCGATTCCGATTCCGTTCCCGAGAATCGGTGGAATCGAGAATCGACATTTGGAATCGACTCATCCCTAGATTATAGAACTGAACACTACTTTGAAGTTCCAAAATATTTTCATGGAAGTGTTGGAAGTAGAATAAAAGTGACTGTACCCAAAATTTCAATCAATTACCAAATGCATTGCGTGGCTTCGGTACATTTAGTGAGCTCAAAATACAGCCTAGGGAACATCTATTGGAAATATGACTCTGAAAATTATTATTTTAAATTTACATGATTATTGCACGTTAATGCATACAGAATCATAAAAACGCTATTTTGACTAAAGCATGATTTCTCAAAGTTTAAAATTTACTATTTTATGTGATTTAACTTTTTATTATTATATCATTTAACATTTTAAAATTATTTTCAATTGCGAAGTTTAAATTTCATGGCAGGTGTACCAGTGTTAATTTAGTGAATTATGTTTAAACTCTGTTTTTGTGATAAAACAATAAAAAATAATATTGTAATAATTCCTAAACTATGCCTTGCATGTTATCACTTATCAAATGTAAATTTTAACGGAAAAATTGATAAAAGTGAATTGCAGAAAACTTCTGATGAGCTATAAATAGCTTAGAAGGACTTAAAATGTAAACGAAATTATGAAAAAAAAGTTGAGCGAAAATGCCTGAGAGAAAAAGCCTTTCGTCTTAACGGGGATTCGAACCCGGATCACGTAATCTCCAATCGAATGCTTTAGCCAGTGAAGCTACTAATCCGTTGATTGGAAATTTGTGGACTATTTTTTAACAAGATCGGAAATCGGGGAACCCGGGTTCGAATCCCGGTCGCGGCGAATGACTTTTTTCTTGTGGGATTTTCACCCAAATTGTGCATTGCGGGTGACACCGTAGATTGTCATCGAGGCCAGTCCTATTTTACTTAGAAAGAAAAAAAGAGTTAGTTAAAAACGTTTTAAAAAAAGTAAATAAAAAAAATAAGGATCAATAATTATGTAGTAAAAAAAAATAATTTACAGAGTCATATTTCCAATAGATGTTCCCTCGGCTTTTTTTAACTTCACTAAATGTACCGAAGCCACGCAATGTATTTGGTAATTGACTGAAATTTGGGGTACAGTCACTTTTATTCTACTTCCAACACTTCCGTGAAAATATTTTGGAACTTCAAAGTAGTTTACAATTCTATAATCCATTATATATGCTTCCTCTTTTAATTTTTGCATGTGAATTAATTGTTGAGAACTTTTTGTGGGATTTTCACCCGAATTGTGCATGTTGGGTGACTCTGTAAGTTATCATCGAAGCTAGTCCGGATTTATTAAGAAAGAAAATAAAAACATTGGTTAAAAACGTTTTAAAAAAGTTTTGTGACCACGGCTGTATTATTGTCTCTTACGTCATCCACCTACTTTAGTATTCGTTCACACACACTCGCTATCAGACACACTGTTAGCCCGTGCTGATGAAGTCCACCAACGTCATCGAAAACCTCTCTTCACCTGCTCTCTCTCTCTCTCCGCCCGGTTCCATCGAAACCGACGATCCAATTAGAGCCTCTAGGATTGGGGACGAAGGCTTCCTCCCCTCCCTTCATTTTTGGTTCCTCCCCCTCCACCTGATCACTCGTCCCGCTGAGCTTACTCGCGGGCGGCGAAGGGAATTGTGGAGGGCCCCTTTCGGCCACTGTGGCTCAACACCTATTCCTCCCTCACCATGATTAGCTCTCCTGGCTTGACCTAAAAAAGGTACAAGTTTTGCCATGGCTCTTATTTTTACTCCCAATTATTTTAAGGAAAAATAATTTCTCCATTTTTTTCTGATCATAGCCAGGGACGCCGACTTACAAAAAATATTGGGGGGGCCCACATCGGGGATCTTGCCCCAGAAAATTATATAACTATTAAGTTTCAAGTTTTTTAAGCATTTTAGAAGAGTCATATGATCAACATTAGAACCCTGTTAACACAAACATCGATATCTTGACACTCCGGGGAAAATCGACAAGCTTGGCACATTTTTTTCTCAGACCTATAACGAATTTTTGAGGGGGCTCGGGCCCCATCAGGCCCCATGGAGTCGGCGCCACTGATAGCATCATCATTCTGTGATGCAACCAAAACTGATCAATACTTCATCCATAAGCAAGGAATCCGATCCAAATAGAAGTAACTGAGGAACGCAAGATGCAGTGGAATGACATCCTTATTTAATGAAAAAGAAAGATGGCAACTTTCCACAAATTTATTTAATGATGTGCGACGCGCCTAGACCATCAAGTCAATTTCAAGTAGAATGTCAAGTCCTTCCAACGTTTCGATGGCCCACTCGTACATCGTCTTCAGGGATTCAGGAATCCAATTCCATTTCATCCAATCATCGTGGTAAAATAAATTAGGAGTCAAATTAAGTGTCAAATGCCTTACAACACACAAGCGTATTTTTTCAATTTTAGAGACGAGAGTTTCACTGTCCATGACGTGAGGGTAAACGGCTGGAATAATTGGCAGAAGCAAACCTTCCGGTAAAATATTTTAAGAAACAATAATTATAGCTCAGTGTTAAAATACCTCTTACTGCCTAAAGATGGTATGGAGGTCTTTCTGGGTAGTTTTCAAATTTCTGATTCCATACTTTGGCAGGTTCTCCTCATTTTTCAGGTTCACTCATTTCTCATTGCTAACCTTTTTCCTCCGGCGATCAAGGTATCTCATAGAATAGGGTATTTTCCTTTATCAAAGAAAACTAAAGGCATTGATTGCGATTCGTTACCCACCATTAGTGTATTCATAATATACTAATTATTTGGTTTCAGAAATCCCAGTTTAGACGGAAGTTAATGGTCAATTTTAACCGCATTTGATAAACTCCATATTGGCGCCCATGCGATGCCACTCCACGTGACGTCATAGGGACCTAGTTTCTATACGAGTGGATAGGAGTTTTACATCGTCTGAGATTACCAATGCATGCATGTGACACAGAGCTCAGGGAAACATCTCTTAATAATCACCTATTAAAACTGCCTAAGGTCGGAAAGTTTTCTTCGTTTTATAGGGTATCAATAATCCTTATTTAAGCCAAGTGCTACGTGCTAGCTGGGTACTCTGCTACCTGGTAGCAGCCTGCATCGAATCAGCGCTCAAAGCCTCGCCCCAAGGTCACCTCACACGGCAACAGTGGGAACCAGATTGACGTCACACGGAGTTTTCCCAGCATTCGTACTTAGCCGTCGCGTTTTCGCGCTTGACCATTATCACTTTTCATTTAATTGCAAACAATAGATATGGTCATTAAAAAAAACCAAAAGCGTGAAATACGTACTCCAGGAGTAATAATCTTTCGATTCAGGCAAAAAAAAAATATAGGAAACCACCCTCTTGCCGAGTTATTTTCGCAGGTGTCAGAGTCTATGAGGGCGAGGATAGATTACGTCTCACGCTTGCAAACGCCTCTTGGTCTGAATAGAATTTCGGCGGAAGATTAATCGCTGATCGATAGCGCAGTAATGCATCACACTTAATTTCCTACTAATGACGTCTTCCTTTTGTTGGATGTCCTCTCTCCCGCGTCATAGTTCGTAATGTAAGATGATTTTACTTCCCCATCGAATGAATATCTTCTCTTTTTTTTAGAAGACGAGAATGCACCATCATCTCCTTTTTCCTTATTTTGAGCGGTGAAATATGATCGCGAGAGCGAATGAGCTAATTCGTGCTGCAAAGTAAAGAGGGAAACTTAGCACATTAAGGACCGGATATTGTTTTCCGAACTTACCCCCGTGGCCTGGTATCTTTCAAGGCAGGCGTTTATTTTGCATGCAACTGTAATTTGGTTTACATCTGAATTAATTTTTACAATATCTCATTCAAAATTTAAGTGCTTTAAGATAAAACGTAATGGCATAATATGATAAAATAATTTTTAATGCATACTTAAAATTAATAATTTTTATGACACATATCCTCGATAAATTTATAAGCTTTATGTAGGCAGCATGTAGTAGGAGTTATCTCTTGATTCGTTCGTAACAGATGGCTCGCGAAACTCGAGTATAATCTGTCCGTCCGCAATGTGTAAAGAAGGAGACGAGGACGGAAAGGAACACGGAAAAAGTGAGGGATGAAAATGGATTTTTTTTTCTCCCGGGAAGGAAGAGAAAAGGAGGCGGAATTTAACATCGTCGTTAGTTGTCCCCCATTCTATGGATGGTATGACGCAGCTCTTTGCTAATTAAAATTCATAAAACCCATTTTTAACCGCATATTATTCCATTTGAAGGTTTCTAAGTTGGATAACTACTACTTATACCACTATTTTTTTAAATATAGCTACCCAGGTTTCGATGATTAATTACTTACATTATTAATTAATTATCATGTATTAATAATTTACGCCAGATGATAGTAATTATTTTAATAATAAGCTTTATTTTTTTAGAAATAAGTGGCATAAGTAATAGTTATGCATCCATGAAAGTTTTTCTCCAGCTTCAATTCACCTAATTTTCATTATTCTTAAGTCCTTAAATGAAGAAAATTTGGGGTTAAATTATATTTAAATACTTGAAAAGCATGTAGATGTGTTCACAGTTGTTTAAAGCACGGTCGTTATCTATCTGTTTGTGGTGTTTTCGAAAGGGCTAATTATCAAGTTAACTTTAGTTCATTAGCCCCCCTAAGTTAAGTTTAGGTTTTTATGTGTAACATATTTGTATATTTTTCTGTTTGCTTCTGAATATGAAAAGAATTTTGATGACCCAGTTTTTTTTGCACGGGATCCATGTTGAAGTAAATATTTCTCGGGTTTTGCACCGGGTCAAGTCCTCCATGTCTTCTTACAACGTTTCCATGAGCAACTTGCCCATCGTCTTCAGGGATTCAGGAATCCAATACCATTTCGTCCAATCCTTGGGGTAAAACGAAAAGGTATTGGATTCACATATTGTGGTAATATAAAATGATAATAGCATATTTGCCGTCGTAATGGAAATTAATTTTCTATTCTTAGGCTTACAACCGTGAAGTTACGAGTATGAACATCTTAATACATACCCTTGTGGAGATCCTTTAATAACAGTGGATTTTCAAGCGTCCATCAACTTTCTTTCAACAAATATGTATTTTTATCATCGTGGACAACACGAGGTCATAAGGGTCTTGATTACGAGGTAGAACTCTTGAGCTGGTCGCCTCCTGAATGTGTGCGTCGCGAATAGTCACCTGAAGGGGACAAATTTCTGGGGGTCACCCCTCCTAGTTAGGTGCCTGATGAGCATCGCATGCGTGCGTGCGTGTTAATATGCAAAATAAAGTGGGAACGGGAGGACAGAGGGAAGCCAGGAATAAAGCGAGGATGAAATGGAAGGAGTGGACGAGGAAGCGAGATGAAAATGGAATTTTTTCTCGCAGGGAGGAAGGAGAAATTAATGGAGACAAGGCGGTAAGAAGGAAGGAGGGAAGGTGGGCTTTAATTAAAAAGGAAATAGCACGGACGTGCACCTTGTGGTGACGCATCACTCTCACCCGATCGGACGTATTTGATGTCTTTCCCGGTATATTAATCATTTAAACTCACTCTGTTATCTTGATATCTGAAGTAATAATGAGTATATAATTTTTATTACTTAAAACATTATTCGCATAGTTATTACTGTGTTTAATATTAATTTTTATTTAATTTTTTTAAATGGCTTAATGAAAATAAGTTATCTAACCTTGTAGCTCAGTAATTTTGGTAGCCACCAGCAACAATTAACATTAAAGTCATTTATCAAAATTCACTTCTCGGTTGAATAAATTCTTCATTAATTTTTTTCCGTAGATTTGCACTCGAAATTATTATGACTCCAGATTGGAACCATTTAAAATTTATATTTGAATATTTTTTTATTTTGCTTAGTGGAGGAATATTATGTCACGAAATTATAATCTTGGGTAGCTTATCCAAGTAGGAACCAAAATTACTTATAATTTTGAGGTCAAAAACGTACCATTTTTAAACTACAGAAACTTTGCTCCAAGCGCTCCAATTGGGTTTTAGCTTTCCCTGATGCCGGATGCTCTGGACAACTCTTGAAGTACGAACGTTTTACGTAAATATTTGCCTAGGTATTGAAGATAAAAAAGAAGTCTTGATACCTCGATGGATTCAAACCCAGGCCCACAAACTGGAAGGCAGGCGCACTACCGCTTAAATGCGCTCTAGCTGCCTTAGATATATTATATCCCGATCTCCACCAGGCAAAGTACTCGAAGTCATGAGTTGTCCAGAGCTCACTAGCGGCTAATTTAAGCCCTTGACACAAATTTCCTTAGTAAAAAAATGGTGCGTTTTCAACTAAAATATCATCAGTAATTTTGCTTTATCTTACCATCAGCTATCTAGTTGTAAAATTCCATCCTGTATATTTAAACAGTCTAAATAATAGAAAAATATTGTTCCAAAGTCTTACCTTTTATTTTCATAAATAAAAAAGAGACCTTTTCTCATAGAGGCTGTTTACAAATATAATAAAATGTTAAGGAGATAAATCATTCAATATCATTTTCAACCTCTCAATGCATCTCAGAGACTCGGAGAGCTTCATCTTAGAATCTAGGGTACGAAAAAAATAAGAGAGTTTGTATGCCGAACGGATTATGATACGGATATGCGGAACGGAACGAATACAAACTCTTTAAAAAGGTTTTTTTCCTAGCCATGAAGTAATTTAATCAATTCTAAGTCGGTATTAGGCTGTGAAATTAGAAATCCACTACATATCCATGTCGTGCTGAAACGATGAACGAAGAAAGATATTTTTCCCAGCGTATAGGCATGTGAACTCGTTTTATTCCCCGCACAATAAAATACTCTAACAAATGTGGGACGTAAGTTCGTGGGAGCATGTCCATTTATGACGTAAACTGCTGCCGTCTTACACACGCCTATTATGGAGGCTTTCGGGGTAGTGTGTAGATGTAGATGCCTGTGGATGGGGGAAGCTTTATGTTGGAGGCAGGGGAGGATTGAGGTAGATGTTTTTTGTGGTACTAACTTTCCATAAGTGTTAAACGAATAAGAATGGTGACCCCTAAAGACTAGGCTTAGATTTCTGGTGCAAATGAGAATAGATACATTTTCAGAACGACACGGAGTACATCATACTAGAGTCCCGCTCTATATCCAGGTCCTGCAGAAACGATGAATTAAATGAGATATTTTGCCAAACAGATAGGTATGGAAATTCGTTTTTGCACCAGGAAGAACAGGGAAAGACTTAAATAAATGATAGATGTGGCTACGCGTATCTCCTTTCCTTTATTTCTGCTAATGTTTTTGTAAATGGATGGTATCCAAGCCTCTCCCCCCGTCACTAATATATTGAGGCGGCTTGCGGGGTAGTATGTAGATGTTGAAGGCGAAAATGATCTCAGCTGCGGTTCGTCTCCTCCAAATACCGCACCATCGCTAACCCACCTCTTTAATATGGAGAGGACAGTGTGAGGAGGGAGGTCTTTCTTTGATTAGAAAGGAGGAGACTCGGACGCGTTTTTGAGGACGTTGATGAGATGGTTCGCAGGGAGCAAGTGATGGAGATGGGAGATTTTAAATGTCGGTATGTTGGAGGACCCTTTTGAAGATATGTTTATGAAGTAGGCAGCGTGTGGATGGATTCATCGTTCTGGATTTCGTTACTTCATGGAAATTTGAGGAAAAAACTACGGTGAAACTTTTCAGAAAATTTCAAAACTCTTATGCCCATATGAAATTTTAATCTTGAAATTTAAAAAAATCAATTAATGTGAAACCTCAATACATTTCAAGATGTTACAAGGAAAAAATAGGTTTTTAAAAGTAATTGTATTTATTATATCGACCGAGTTTGGGTCAATGTCGGTTGGCACAAAGGAACGTTGTGTGGAAAATTACAAATCCCTTATAACTGCCATCATCATGATGAAATTCCACTGAGTTCGGAAGCATTGATTCATTGCTATCAGAATAAATTCGGTTATCGAATCAGATTCATTTTTATTAGTTTTGGGGGGCAAAAAATTACTGCGATCAAGACAAACCTTGGAATTTAAGTATTTGAATAAATTGTTTGGCCCTACTGTAAGAACGAAGTGTACAATTAAATATTTAACAAAAAGTTATTTATTTCACAGACCAAACGTAGTCAAGGTCATTAAGTTAAATAGATAGTTGGGCATGTCATGCGAAAAGTTTAAAATTGTATGAAAGAGATAGTATAAAAATTCGTTTGACTATATAAAAACGTGAAGTGTACACACCATATATTCCTGGATGATAATATATTGCGGTACAAATGGTTTGCGTAAGTAAACTTTCTTGCTCAATTAACGTCATAGGGTGGATGAAGAAGGGAAAAAGAGATTGAAGTGGGCAAGTAGGAAATTTCCCAATTCTCAACAATTATAACTATGATTTTTACCATGGGTACGAAGAGTACTTCTTCCAGAAATGGAGCTCAGACTCGTCGGAAGACATGGTCCTGAGAGCCCTCACTTCTTGATCATAGTTCACTTTTATTTGGACATCTTGTATTTTCTCGGAAAGGGAATTATTTAGATGGAATGTTATAAGACGAAAAGTGTGTCTCTCTTCACGACACTTGGGATTAGTTTCTCTTTGCTTGAATAAGAGAGGGGAGGAAAAAGGTAAAAAAACGCGTATTTTGAGGTCGTTAAGGGGGAAGTAGGAGCTGATATGATGGTAGGAAAGAAAATTTCACTTTGCATGTACATTCCACGATTTATAATTTATGCTCCGAACATGGTTTCAGCACTTTTTTTAATACCAAAACTTATAATTTATCCTTGATAGTGATATATAGTGCTCAAGCCATGGTTGGATATAATGAATAAAGTTTGAACTCTTTTGATTAATTTTTTTCCCAAATCAGCGATTCCTCCAAGTACCACCGCACGGTAACCATATTAAAAGTTATTTACTGATTGGGTACACCTTATCAAAAACGGTATAGTTTTGCTTAAAGAACCAACTTTTTGAATGCTTTAATTTATGTGGAAATCTACGAAAATTTGCCTAACACAGCATAGCTGTTATAAGATATTTTGTACCCAAAAAATGTTCGAATTTTGTAGATAAGTGATATTTTGCAGTCACTGCTGCTATGAATGCCACAATTAGTGTTTGTAGGGCCAATTTAGCAACACTGTGATAAAATTGTTTTATTATGCTACTCATAAATCATAAATAATGATGAGATGTGAGCAGAAAATTTTCTCACTGTAATTAGATTTTAAGTTCGTCATAAAAATCGTGCAACAAATACTTGCAATAAGCCTCGTGAGAATAGTTGACATGTAACCTGGTGTAGCAAAAGTATTCGCGTGGCGTCGATCAGAAGCCAACAATGAAAAAAGATTTTTTTAAGTGCGCTGATGTGAAATAAGCATACAAACGTAGCGATGGTGTAGAATCGTAAAATAATGAGATACACGGAATGACAATGGTCTAAATTTAAAAGAAATTTAAAGAGAAAAGAAAAAGAAGCCTCGCATAAAATGGAGGCCAAGCCACCAAGTGGCAACCCACGAAAACAATTGCATATAAATTACGTCCTGTCCCAAAGAGTGTGAACTGAGCTTAAAGAACAAAGGCTCTAGGTGAACCTTTTTTGGCGAGAAATTTTCTTCTTGCGCCCTTCCTACGATAATCGTAATAATTGTTATCATTATTGATGAATTTTTTTAACTCGTCTGCGTCAATCAAATTTTGTTTTCCTCAGCTACCATGTGATATCAACGGGAGCAAGTCTATGTACTTAACAGCAGACTCACCTTTTTTGTATTTTTGCAGTAAAAGGTCACTCAAGAAAAAATTAGTGTACACTCTAAGCTTTTATATATAACACTCCGAATTACAGAACTAATTTTTTTCTGCAATTTTTAACTTCTCGCATTGAATGGCCAACCATCAAAATCTTGTGAACTTGATCACCCCGATTGCTTCTGGTCCGTTCAATAAATATATTTCAGTGAAGCGTTGTCACTCTACAATAGGCCTGTTGCTAAAATAAGGCCGAATAATGTTCTCAAAAACTTAACTGAGTCTTTTTCACTGTAATTTCGTACCTTTGCAGAAAATTATCATCAGTAAAATTTGGTGTGTATAGTTTCACCTTTTTCCAATAACACTATGCATTTATATGCTGTAATTGTCATGTAATTTTAATTATTACCATTGACCAAGAATTTTTTTGGTGCGTTCTTATCGTCCACCAAGCTACGCAGCTCTTAAACCTTCCGTCATTCCCCCTTTCCCAAGGACACAATCTACCATAACAATATCACGGAATAATAATGCGACATCCTTTGGAGACTAATTGGGATGGCCTCGTGAAAATGAATATCACTCAACCGCACGCATTATTTTTCATCCGCGCCTCCCATTCTTCTCAGTTCGTTAAGTGCGAAAAAATTCTGTTTTTTTTCCTCCCCTTCCTGTGCTTATAATGAATGGAAAAGTTCTCAGTAGGATGAGGTACTGGAATGAGGTGGAGAAAATAAGAGTGAACCTTCATAATCAGCAACATTAGATTGCCCAAGGCCATCATAATACGCAGTCGTAGAGAAACTAAGGTCCTCGTGTTCATCTATATAGTACTACCCCACAAGTCCATCCTATAGGTATGTGGCGTGGGTTGCTAGGACACCAGTAAAGTCTTGGCTTTTCATTGCCTCCCCTCGCGTCATTCCTTAATTGGCTTCAGTTTAAAATGCCAAAACTATATGGCTTGAGAAAAAAGATCTGGCGCTTTCACGGCGTATGCTAGAAGTAAATGTTGTTCGGGTGCTCCACAGGGTAATCTTCTCCATGGCTACCGACGATTCGGGGTACGACTCGTACTGCATCATCAGAGCTGAATATTGTGGCTTGGAAAGTATATTATATACCGCTGCCAAGGTCTCATATTCCCTCTGATTGGTCCTTGTTTTTGGTCAGACGTAAGACTCGGAGAAGTGATTGTTAGCCCCGATTTGGTTCGGTTTGGACGAGTATATGGCTTGTGCTTCGTTTAGACCTGAACTTTCTATTCACAAGCATTATTTGGAAGGTGGTATAAGCGAAAGATAATTTAAAAAAAATACTTTCCTCATTCAGAAATACTCTCTTAATGTTAAATAAAAACGCGAATATTGCTGCGTACTTCTCATGAGCCGGTGACGTCATTGTAGTCCTGGTTCATCAGTTTGTTCAGGGAGAGCCGCTCCGAAGAGAAAGGAATAAGAGTGCAAAAAACTTAGCAGTATATATTCCTTATAACACAGATTTTAGGTAGAAAATGTTTTCGTAACCCTCTTCCGCGACCATGTTGTGGTCAATAATGCATTGAAATGGCTGAAAATTTTACTTCTTCAATTCTTCCATACTCACACTGCAGTTTTTTCTAATATATATCGGCCTCCCGTAGACACTGACCACTTTGAGTACAGGATTGATCCTAATAGGAGTAGTATGTTGCATGTTTTAATTTCGCATCATTTCAGTGCCGCATTGATTAGTAATATACGCTCCTACTCTCATAGGAATTGGCCAATTGACTAATTCTTGCTTCACTTTGTGGTATTCCATTATAAGTTTCCTGGATATCAGACAATTACTTATACCACTTATTTTTTATCAGAACGCTACTTGAGTAGCCGTACTTGCTTCACGAACAGGTACGGCTTGCTTTTTTGTTCGTGAAGCAAGTACTCAAGCAAACTCAAGTAGCGCTCTGATAAAAAATAAGTGGTATAAGTAATTTTCTGATATCCAGGAAACTTATAATGGAATACCACAAAGTAAGGCAGGAGTTACTGAATTTTGTTCAAGAAGCAAGTACGGCTACTCAAGTAGCGCTCTGATAAAAAATAAGTGGTATAAGTAATTGTCTGATAACCAGGAAACTTATAACGGAATACCACAAAGTAAGGCAAGAGTTAGTGAATTTTGTTCGTAAAGCAAGTACGGCTACTGAAGTAGCACTCTGATAAAAATAAGAGGTAGAAGTAATTTTCTCATATCCAGGAAACTTATTGGCCAATTGTACCAGATAACGGAGTATGAGGGTGATTGGGAGTGTTGCGGAATGACTGAGTAAAATTAGCTGATTTATCCATAACGAGAACATTTCATTTTCTTTTTACTTTCAATCGTTGTATTCTACAAGCTGTTGCTATTACTTGTTATTTACTCCCTGCTTTCTAAAAGTAATCGTTACTTATTACATACCCAACCAAAGCACGTAGATGGAAAAGTCAAACTCGCGACTCGGTGAATTTGTCCCCACGAGCATAAGTTTAGTTGGAATAATGAGCGCTATGGTCACAGCCATTATCTTATGTGGAAATGTGGAAATGAACTGGAGAAATAATCATAGGAGTGGTTCTAGCGTTACGTTAACACTAGCATGACCGGCCATTCCTTACACCCTATTATGTCATAGCAAGTAAATTTGACCCAATATGACCATGTTTGCATATTTTACTCAAAATACTTAATTCCTTTCCAGTTTGTTCATTAATAGTGTTTATAAAGCATTTGGGAGGGTAGTAGAAAATTGAATTGGGCGAAAAATATCAAAATTGTAATTGTTCAACAATTTCTACGGTGTTAAGGGAAACTAGCTTCCACAAATTTGTGAATACCTATCACTTTTCCTATGATGGGTTCGGGAGGTACAACGAATTTCAAATGGTATCAGGTTAAATAAATTACAGCAACAATTTGACAAACATCAGTGTAAATCACGTCGTTACATTGATTACAAAGGAAAAATAGAAAGGCTTCAAATGGATTTGATAGACTGGGTCAAAATGACCCATCCGGGCATGGCAGGTATAAGTGATGAGAAAAAAATAGAAAATAATAATAATAATATCAGGCTTAACTTTTGCGCAGTGGTAAACCAAACTAAATAATCAAAAGTCATGAAATATGAACATAACATTTTTTTCCGTTTAAAAATAATCAACATGAATATACTCTTTTGGGTCAAATTAACACAGTCGGGC
Organism: Ischnura elegans; assembly: GCF_921293095.1. Lineage (NCBI taxonomy): Eukaryota > Metazoa > Arthropoda > Insecta > Odonata > Coenagrionidae > Ischnura > Ischnura elegans. Next base: position 94,430,824 of record NC_060252.1, read on the forward strand.
TAGCGTTAAACAAATTTTGCCGGTGCCAAAAGGAAGGAACGCGTATTTTCGTGTATTTTATTTTTCTGCGGCAATTAATGGCAAGCCGACCATTGCTCGCGTCTCGCGATATACATAGTGGAGAAAAAGTGTATCACGAAATTTTAACTCTAGATAGCAAGGCTAATGAAAACGCACCATTGCCTTGGGTGCATCGCGATCTCCGGCAGGTATTTGAAGCCATAAGTTGACAAGAGCATTTGGCAACAGGGCAAGCTCGTGGCCAGTCGGAGCGCTTAGCTCAAAGTCTCTGTTGTTTAAAAATGGTGAGTATTCAACCTAAATATCTTTTGTAGTTTTGGGTCCTACAGGCATTAGCTATCCAGAGTGTACTTTTCTCGACTTTAAAATGGAGCAACATTGACCTACCACTGCGTAAATCATCATCACTCGCCTCCTTCAAAAATGCACTACACGTAAAATTTCTTTGAGAACAACAACGAGACATGCAACATCATGGGAACATTAGGAAATATTCATCACTTATCTCCTCCTGCTTCATCTAATTTTCTTTTTTTTACAGGTACTGGGTGACACTTCCATGTAATTTATTGTATTTGTATATACCCAGGTTTACATTAGCTCTCTCAGTAGGCGCAGGTTTTTCACGCGTGGGCACGTCTTACGTTTTCTTGTGTGGGCGTTTTCCTATAAGTGGGTTTTATCCAATAAGGACGACAGTCAATGTACTTAGGTTTTTCCCACGTTCACTAACATCTTTTTACACTTGGTAAATGGTAACTTTTTAACTTATAATTTTATTTGTTGACTGAAAATGGATCTTCAATGTCTCTTTATGTAATTTCATGAGCAACTTCATTACGTATTTAACAGCAATAATTAGATATTTGACGAGGGGTTAGATGGAAGATGGGAATTTTCTATTCCCAATCTCTTCCAATAAAGACATTTTATTATTATCATTATCATCACAAAAAATAATTTTTTCACGCTCGTTTTCCATCTTATGTTTTCTGAAGCTCGGCAGCTCGAGTTATCTCCTCAAGATGGAGTGCGCATTCCTTCACGGCGTCTTAAAGGCTTTAATCCTCGGGTCCTATAGCCTCCTCCCCCTCATCCCATATGCCACACCCCTTGCCAACCCAAAGAACACCCCCTCTTTCCTCTCTCTCCGTTCATGGGAGAACTCGCACCCTAGAGAGCGGTATCTTCCCGCCTTGCGAATCCGCCTCCACCCTCCACTTCTCCTCCAACTACTCGACCTCATAAACATCCAAGTAAGAAAGGGATCGCTCCGCCGCGTGGGAGTTCCCAAGCGGAGAGATAGAACACGATGCTCACGTATTGAAGCGCAAGACCCTGGCTTAATAACGTACGGGGGATCGTCAGCTATATCCAGATCATTTACCCCATCGTTTTAGAAAAACGGAGCAAGGTTGATTGGCGATCCAATTTTGCTCCCTTGGCATGGACCGACAATAGAAAATGCTCACCTAGCAAGTCACTCGCTTTGAGATCTACATCTATATACTCCGCAAGCTGCCTCGATAGGCGTGTGGCGGGGGTGTTGTGACACTGGCCCTTACCTAATGAAAAGAAAATGCGCATACCAAGTGTCGCCTATCATTTATTTAAATCCTTGATCGCTCGGGAGAAAAACGAATTCCCATAAATATCCGTTCAATCAGTTCAACAATGATAAACGATTTTAATTTTTCCGGGTGAATACAACTGACGAATATTTCTCGGGTTCTCAGCCAGGTTAATGCTTTTGTATGAGCCGACGTTTCGGGAGACGACTTGCCTCCCATCCTCAAGGCCGTGTTACTTTATGGAAGTCCAATTTCACACTGAACCGGATCGACCGTTTACCGAGGACAACAATGCGGCTCAGGTGTCGTCCGATTGGCTGTAGGTCTTTTGAAATTCTTCACGTTCAACCCTTATGTTTTTTGTACAGCTGATTACAGGTCTCCATGTATTGCTAAGATGAAAGCCGGTGTCCCGATTGAAATTATTGGGATTGAGGCGGGTCTTCATTGCTTCCTTAATTATGCGGTCCCAGTGACGTTGTGCGTGGCAAATCTTCCCATCTAACAGCATGGTCTTCATTAATGCTGTGTTCCACCATGGCCGACTTTTCTGGTTGCGCTAATCTAAAAAATCTTCTTTTAGCCTTGTCTCAATCGCTCGACCTGTCTCGTTCGTTGGTGTTGATGGGAGACAAGTCGTCTCCCGTAACGTTGGCTTATATAAAAGCATTAACGTGGCTGAGAACCCGAGAAATATTCCTCAGTTCAACAATGGTTTGTTCCACGAGATAACATAAAATATAAAAATTTAACATAGTAAGAAAATGACAAAAGTATTGCATATCGTGGAGCTGCTTAGCATTACGCCTCTTCAGCCCTACTTGGGATACACACTGGCACTGGAGTGGTATTGGCACGGCATTCACCCTAAGGACGGCGGGAAACCCGTAAAATTGCCGTCAGGCCACCACGGTAGATTAAACTATGGAATATTAACGTGACAAGGTTAAACTATGGTAACATAATAACATGCAAATAATAAATAAATAAGTTAATGAATAAATACATTACTAGTCTTTCTCCTGCTTCACCGGTAGCAATAAATAGATAAATAAATAGTTTCTCTTCTAATTCACTGGCGTTAATAAATAGATAAATATATAATCTCTCTTCTACTTCATGTCACTAGTATCACTGAGGGTGTGGGGGGGGGGGGGGGAGCGTGGACGATATCGTCCTCACTGGGTTGAGGAGGAGGGGTCACAGAGAGGTCTCTTTCTCTTGATTTCTTCTGTGTTTTCGCCTTAGCGGAAACATATCTCTTTAAATGTATCGTTTCTCTTGGGCCTGGAAATTGGTAGGCTTCTGATATGATGTTCGTTGAGTCGCTCTGAAAGATGCATATTCTCAATTGTTCCAGCTATCTAAGCCTAGCAACAGCGTTCGACTCTCTAGCGGCTCCCAGCCTAATTCAGTTCAAACTATGGAGAACTAGTTGTCATAGGTTTAACTAAAACATTGAAGTGGAGCTTTGACCGGTCACATACGAATCATTGAAAAAAAAATGGTTTCATTGTATTTTAAGTCGTGTGCAGCATTCTAGACTCTGTGATTCGCATTAAATGCATCGCTTAATCCATATAAGTTGGCCGCTGTAGTGAAGGATCGTCAGCTAACATCGAGGTCATTACTCCCTCTGTTTGAGGAAAACGGGTCAAGGCGATAGATGAATGGAATGATAGCATCAAAAGAGATTGCTTGCCGACAGAGCAATGGCTCTGTTTGAAGACTCTTGAGTCAGCAAAATCCCAATTAATGCACTTTTTTGTGACACGACCACGCGGTGTTTTTAAAAACAAAGAAAATTTGTTGCTGTGGTGGTAGCTACAGCAAATAGGGGGCACTTTTTGAGCAAATTATTTCTGTGTATTTGAGTGCCAAAGAGTATCATTCACTTATCACGAATTTTCCTTTTTTTTGATCATACTATTTATGGTTCATATTAATTATTAAAGATTCGCTAGAGGGTGTGAAAAGGGGATCGGGTTGGTGTGGTGGCTAGAGTGTAGGCTTTCCACCCGGTGGGCCCGGGTTAAAATCCCGGCAGCGGCAGAGAATTTTCAGAGACTGCCCGATCCCTGATTGAATGTTGTGTGGAGGACATTTCAAGCGCAACACTTCGTCCGTCGGATGGGACGTTAAGCCGTGGTCCCCTTGGTGCTCTGTCCCTTTCGTTAAGAGCAGGCTAATGCCGACGCCGGGTTTCTCTCCAGCCTTATATCTTTTTTTTATATGATATTTCTTGGAGTATAGGTCAATGTTAACCAAGTTATAGCCAACGTTTCGATTTATTTAAAATCATCCTCAGTGCTATGAAAGAGAAAACATGAACAATATAAAATACGAAGATGACAACGATATACAATATTTTTACATAAAAATGTTACGATTCGACGACAAAAAAATTGTCAAAATTTTTTGTGTATTCTATTATGTTCTTATACATATATGTATGTGTGTATTTTAAATTATATTACTGTATTAAAAACGCGATCGTAACATTTTTATGTAAAAATATTGTATATCGTTGTCATCTTTGTATTTTATATTGTTCATGTTTTCTCTTTCATAGCCCTGAGAATGATTTTAAATAAATCGAAACGTTGGCTATAACTTGGTTTACATTGACCTATACTCCAAGAAATATCATAAAAAGTCATTAAGCAAGGTCAAGAATAGAAGAGGAAAAGTATTAATAACACCCTTATATCCTCCCTTATCTCCACCCTTCCATGCCCTTCCCTCATGGCGCAAATGACCTCAGCTGTCGGTCGCCTCCTCCAAATACCACACCATACCAGGGTATGAAGAATGAAATTTTTACTCAAATGTACCTAAATTAACTCGTGAGGCTGTCCATTTGCTGTAATAGTCTATTTTTTTGTCTAAAGGCAGCGTTGACTTTGACAGGTCTCGATGTTGTACATACGATCTTTCGAAAAATCCCATCCCATTCCAGCCTTACTTCAAAATACCAATTATTACTACATCTACATCTCACATGTACTTCTTCATATTGCCTCCCAAGCCGTCTAAATATTCTTGTGTCGGGGTTGGCAGGAGTATGGCCGCCAACAAAGGACGAAGTTACGCCTAGCATTTATTATCTCTTTCTATCTAGCCCTTTATTGTTTGGGGGAAAAGCGAATTCCCATGCCTTTCCGTTCGGCGAAATATCCCTCTTAATTTACCGTTTCTGCCGTACCTGGAAATATAGTGGGGCTCTACGATGATGTTCTTCTTGTCGCTCTGAATTATATTCATTTTTAATTGATCAAGCAATATAAGCTTAGCGCACAGCCTTTAAGTTTTAGCGGCTCATTTTAGTTCATCCTAGATTACTCATCCATCTCTTCTCTTCTTCTTCTTCCTTCCAGGATTAGGCTACTAAGCCTGTTCCGGCTCCACATTACCATCTTTTCCTTGGGCTTCCTATACTTGCCAAATGGTTGATATTCCATTGGTTGTTTTGGAATTCTTTCATTTGGCATTCTAAGTTAATGTTCTTTCCATCTATGTTTGTAGTCTTGTAGTTTGTCAGTGACTGCCTGGACACCCAGTTCATCTCTTATTTGAGTGTTTCTTATTTTATCCAATCTTGTACAGCCTTTTACTGATCTTAAAAAATTCATTTCCGATTATTCTATCTGCCTTAATTCATTCTTTTTTGGTACCCAACATTCTGATCCGTAGAGTGCAGTAGGGACTGCCATCACTTTGTAAAATTTTATCTGTTTTTTTTTGTTTTTTTTTTTTTTTTAGAGTTCCTCTAATTGTGCCACATATTCCCTGGAAATTGTTGACATTATTTATAATATCTTATTCCTCGTCATATGTTATATCGCATATTAAATACTGAAAGTGCGACACTTGCTTCAGGACTTGACAGGACAGGCTTACTCATCGATATGGCATGATAATAGTTAATCGCGGTCTTAATTTCTTGGATATTTCTTTTACGATAAGATGCATCCATGCTCACTCCGATCGTCCGCAGCCATGATATTCCTCGTTTCGGCCCTCACTTTCTTTGCTCCGGCACACATATGCATTCCTTGCTGGTTCCCTTGCTCCGGCTTCCCAGCCCAGCCCTCTCTCGGAATCCCATTAAGCAGCGTGGAAGGTCGATGGATAGGGGAAGGAGGGGGAGGGTGAAAATATGTGGAGGCCGTAATCGTTCGTCGGAGGGATCGTAAAGGAGGTGGAGGGAGGTTAGTAGAGGGGACGCACATTAAAGTGGAGCCTTCACTCATCGGTAGAAACTTAGCGAAATGCGTTAATTTTTTAACCGATCGCTCTCGTGATACTAGTCCTTTTAGATGTGGGAAACACAATAATGATTTGTTGCTGTGGTGGTAACTTGGGTTCAATTTTTGAGCTGAATTGTAAACTATTTCTGTGTAATGGGTGCCAAGGAGTCTCATTCACACCTCGCGAATTTTCCATTACTTTTCAGATATGCTGTCCAGATGATAAACGGAGATATCGTATTATCCACCTTTTATTAACCGAGTACTGCACGTACTTCTGTAGTACCTGAGGATATTGTATAGTAATCGAAACACGTGTAGCACTCGCGTAATAAATTGTGGACAATACAATATCTCCGTTTACCATTATAATTTGTTATGTTCCACGACACCTCTCCTAAGGAAGTAGACTTTATGCTTATGTAAACTAATTGCTAGTAAAGTCCCATTATTTACACATTCCATTGAATTCGGACTTGCTGGACATGGCAGGTGATGATCATGGCAAGGTTATGCCTTTTTGTGAAGCATCGCGAGCTACTACTGTGAGACATCGATTATTATTCAACTGGGTGTGCAAAAATTTGAGCAGGTTTAGCAATTCTTCTATTTGGGCAATATAATAGAAGAAAACGGATAAAACAATAAGGACAGCAAGAGAAGAATTGCGTTACCAAAGGAAGTGTTCATGGACAGGAAGGAGCTTATGAGAGGATCGTTAAGAAAGAGTTGGAAGAAAACGTTAGTGAAGAATCTGGTCTGGAGTGTGGAGCTTTACGGTGCGGAAATGTGGACACTTAGGAAGGAGGACGAGAGAAGATTGGAGGCATTCGATATGAGGGTCTGAAGAAGAAAAGTGGAGGTGAAGTGGACGGAAAGGAAGAGGAACAACGAAGTGCTGCGCATGGTGGCTGTGGAGAGGTATCTTCTACATGAGATATGTAGAAGTCAAAGGTTATGTAGGGCGCGAGCGCTGAGCGGGGAGGGTATATTGAAAACGCTGTCAGGGGGTAGAATGATGGATAAACAAGGGAGAGAAAGGAAGATGATAGAGATTTTAGATAGAATGAAATAGAGTAGGCCTTATTTTAAATAAGTTCAACCGACTCAGGGGTAATATAGTGGAAGTTCGATGTATTGATATGAAAAGCAGTTGCACTTTTCCAAAATTATTTGATGCATTCGACGCGTTTTGACTCACGAAGCCATCAGCTGGTACCGCTTTTATTCTGAATGGATAAGGAAAGTCCATAAAGTGAAGGGAGACTGTAAAAATACTTCGTAAATTCTCCTTGCAAACCTATCTAAATCGGTAGAAAAATCAACCGACAGATTTTACTCAGTCAGATACGATGTTTAGAGAATGTTCATTACGATGTTAATTTTCATGTCCTGTGGGTCAAAATGCATGAAGAAGGCAAATATATTGGAAAAACCTTATTCGTCGCCTCGTAATTTTTGACATAGTGTTATTATTTTTTTCGATAGCGTGGGACGTTAGCGTTATTTTTTGTATTGCTGTTCACATATTGGTGAAAATATAAAAGGTGAGTTTCCAGTGGTTTCGGAATCAAATTAGAAAATTTTCAAGATTATTTTGCTACATATCACTCGTGTTTTTCCAGGCGCACGTCCGATTCCTGTGGCTTCCACATGCGATGAAATAAATAGATGGCGAAAAGTCGCGCCGCGCGGTGGTGGCTCGTAAAACAAAAAAGGATCCGTTCGCGTCGTCGCGTCGACGTTGTTTCATATCAGCAAAAATACGACTCGCCGATCTTTTCTCAACCAGTGGCACCGCGAGGAAAAAAATACAATAAACCATTTACATCCGAGACGTTGAGCCTGAAAAATCGCTCTCAGTTTTTAATATTTGGAAAAGGGGAATAAAAGACGGCTTGGCGTGGAAACGTGCAATAGTGTCTTTGTAAAAAAATATTAAAGGAATACATTTCTGGCGACGATTCAAATATGTTTTTGAGCAGCGGAACGGAGGAGTGAAGGCAAAGGAAAAGGTGTTGAGAATGCTAGAGATCCTTAGCACTCACTATTCTTCTTATGTTTGAGAAAGTAAGCCACCATACTAGAAACTCCACCCATTATTACTTCCATTAATGGAGAAGCGTCTACTTTTATTTATAAACAGGTGCTCTGTTTTACCTAAGCAAATATCATCAAGTAGTCATCTGAAAAATTTTATGGTAATATATATGGAAGCTAAATTTACTTATTCAATAATATATGTTTAATATTTATAAATAAGGATTAAAGGTATGGCGGCAGTCACAATATTTGGAATACTTAGCTATTCTTTAAAAGGCCATTTTCTATTCTTCTTCTGTTAAATGAGGAATTGGCTATGTCAAAATTCCTCATATTAAAATGATTATAGCTGAAATGTCTAATGTTTATCTGCAAAAAAGTGGTATTATGTTAGCGAGTATCTTAATAAAGTTATCTTAAAGCTGTGGTGCCTATATAGAGAGGCTAACTTCACTTTTTCGATAAAATATTTTGCTATTGAAAGCCTAGCCTTGGTGCCGATGAAATTACATGTGTGATAATTTTATTCATATTCATTTACTTTGCATCACACGCTCCCTTATAAATAGAAAAGTTCTAAAGAGATATAAGGAAGATTTTTGCTGGATATGTTTGTCAAATTTCTCATTTTTAAAAACGAATGTATTGGCACGAAAACGTGCTGAACTCTATTTATGTTTCCAAGTGTCAGCTCTGTTCGTCTGGTTTCATATATAAGTTTACATTATTTCAAATCTCCCAATATCCGTTGTTTTTATGCTTTTATAAAAAACAAAAATTCAGAGAATTTTGGAATTGATATAAAGGCAATTAACGAAGAATTTACTTGAGCAAGCATATGCTGTAATTTCAAATTTCCTTCCAGGATTTTCGGCCCAGCGAACTATTACTTTATCAGTTGCCTTTAACCTAGCTAGCCTCTATCTCAAACTAGTAATTCGAGTTTTTGGAAAAAAATGTGTTGCATTTTAAGGTGAGTTGCGTTATATCCAGGTAAAATACAAGGTTGAAAAAAAAACTTGAACTACGAGGCAGTGAAATGTGTACAAGGCACTGAAAGATTTTGTGTTTTCCAGCTCAATTAACTCTTTTCTCGCACGTTGAATTGTCTTCCATAGTAAAACGGCTTTGCTGCAGTTCTAGTGCATAGTTTGTGAAGCAAAGGCTCTCAAATTGTTTCCAGTAAACCGCGTTATCTTCGAGAAAATAAAACACAACAGTCCAGTAAATCATGCTATTTTCAAAGAGGTAAAGGTTCTTATTATTTATTGCAGAGCTCTGAAAAACTAAAGCGCAGTATCAACCTTTTTATTACTCATGAGCAGCCGTACTGTAGGCTGAAATGGAAAAAAGCTGGCCAAAACCTCGAAAACATATTTTTAGGCACGGAACTTTGCACAGTTGTTGTCATTTATATTTTATAAGTGTTACAATGATTTTCTACCTTTAGCCCCTATTAGAGGGATTCAAGTAGAAATGAGTCACGCAACAGAAACATATTTCATGATATTAAGTTGATAGGAATAAATCCGATCCAAAAATAATATCCCTCACGTAAGGAACAAAATGATCATTAAAACTTATGCAAAAGAGGAAAATAAGTTACATGAAGAGAAGACATACTTTGGCTAAAGTAAGTGTCTAAGTTTAGAGAAAAATCAATTACAAGCAAAATAATCATACTTAACACCGAGTACAGCATAAATATTAGCATAATTTATCATAATCACAGTTTAGTTTCTGGTAATTACAAAATTGTTCATTGCCAAAATAGATATCGATTATAATGAGGGGAATCTGGATTGTTAGTATTCATAAAGGATCATGCAAATCCAAATATTTTGACCTTATAGTGAGAATATCGTTTTTCATAGGTTGTTTTTAAAATTATATAAGTAACCTGAAATTGAACAAATTTGAAAAAAATCCTTGTATAGAGTTTTTTTCGATACTAAGCATATTAGAAGTAATGGTAAATATTTTTTAGAGATGTAATTTAATGCATTGAATCTCAAAATGAAAATGTTAATTAAGGTTTTGTTATTACTGATTCTCATCAACTTTCACGACATAGTTGTTCTATTAATGATCGGTATTATACAAATTGTCAGACCCTCAAATCAAATTTAATTAATCAGTTTACAAATGTAAGCTTTACAGTTATGATTATTAGCATTGAAATGCTATCTTATTAATCAAAATCGATGTAAATAAATATAATATTGTAACATAGCAACTAGCATATACAAAACCGCAAAAAAGATTCCTCACATAAATTTTCTTGACTTATGTTTTAAATTTTAATCTGTTGTTTAAAATTTTTGAAAGGACATTTGTTGCATTATGTAATCATTTTTCGTGGTCTAAGTTTTTTTATTTATTATACGCTCATCCTTTTATACAATAAGCCTTTAAGATGGAAAATAAATTTGGCATATGTATTTTTTTATAAGAGACCTAAACCTCAAAAACACATGTTAATGCATAAAAAAGAGGTCTAAAGCGAAATGAAAATGTTTGAAATATTTTCACTCCCAGGTAATAGGAAGAAAGTGTCAGCAAGCCGTTAAGCGATGCATACCAATCAAAGATGAAAAACTTTTTTAAATCTAATATCGACTAAGCGATAAAATTAATTCCACTCTACCGATATTTTCAATTTTTTTGCGTTTGTCTATATCTTTGCTTGACCTTATTTAGTTATACTACCTTAAAAAGGCTAGAAAGATCGATATTTTACAAAAAAAATGTGTTCTATGTAGTGACAACCAGTGAATTAGGCTACAAAGAAAAACTCAATAACACAAAATTGGTTATTAGTAGACCTCCATTGCTTTATTATAGCTTTTAAAAAAATTGGTTTTTAATTTTTTCGTAGTTTAAAAGGTTCAATTCATGTTATGTGTATTTACTACCTGCATCTAACCAATAGTATTAAATATATATTTGGGAAGCTGGTCTTGCAAAAAAGAATTTCCACCCTACCGGCTCAAACAAGCAAAAATTCTCACCGTTTCTTCACAAAATCATCCAATTATGGAAGATTGAGGCCTCTCGTTAACTTTGGCTAATAATTTCTATTTCGTACATTATTGTCTATACTCAACATTGTGTATTGTCTCACTGAAATATCATCTCTTTCCTTTTTTCCAGGTGAGGAACTGAATAACTAGTAATGGCTCCATCAAGTAACGTCAGGTTATAAGGTGGGTTCCATGAGATATCAATTGTGAGTAATCGCAGACATTTTGCTTCAAGAAGAGCCTCTCAATGAACGCAAGGATTTCATGAAGTTCTTTGGAACTTTTTTCTTTCAGATTTGTGAGAACGTGATAAATCATCTCTTCTGTATTTGTTTTTGTCGCGACCGTAAGCCCAGTCTATGCAATATAAAAGTATGCATATAATGAAAAAGATCGGTTAACAATATTGCTCATATCTGTACAAGTATGAAAGTATTTTCTTTGATTATGTAGAAGATCTAAGTATAATCAAACTTAAGTTTCATCGTCAGATTTCCTTTAAATTTTCCTTGAATAATGCAAGGGATCGGAATGTGGAAATGGCTAAAGTTTTGGCTCCTAACGCTGTGTATCTGTGTTCAAATCCCAGCGGTGGTAGAGATTTTTAGTGACTGCCCTATTCCTGTTTTAGTGCTTTGTGGAGAGTACTTCAAGTACAGCATTCTGAGAGTTGGATAGGTCAACAAGCTGAGGTTTCTTTGGTGCCTTTCATTAAAAGCCGGCCTATGACGACATAGGCCTCTCTCCTCCCTTCCCTATGAAGTACATGACGTAATATGTCGGTTGTCTCTTCGCATTCAAATACCTGTCTTCCGGACGTCACAACTGAAGTTGAATTTTAGGTCTGATGGTGTATGTCCTCACGTTTGTCTCCTGATTTTTTAAATAAAGAGTTGATGAAATAAAGTTAATTTGGCCCAGTTACGTAAGGCGGTAGGGGGGCTGAGCGTTCCACTTCAACATTAGTCACCTAATGACATTGTGATTTTTTACACGCTTTTTCTTAACGTGCTTCGCCGGTTTGTCCGTTTCATCGATGGAATATAAATGAACTGTAACCCACTTCTCACCGTCTGATCAGAATGAATCACAGTGCTGAATAGGTTTACATGTTAATTCTTCCTGCCAGTCCATACATCCTCGCCCATCACGCTGGTCTACACACATTGAAAATAAGCCCAATCAGCACCCATGCTTTATTCTCTGAGAGATTATATATTTTATGGAAAAAGCGTGTTTTTCATCTTTTCATTTTATATTTTATTAAAAATTGAATATACTGAAAAATTATTAATGACAGTATTAATAATTCGAATCGCTAATCTTAGAGAATTAATTGTATATTAAATATGTATGATAAACATGATTTCATTGGGAGCATAAGCTGAAATGGAGCGGTAAGTGCGTTGCTGGGACTTTATTTAAACAGCCTCGTCGCTGTTCGGCATCATCAGGTTCAAATACAAGATATGGAGAGAGTATGACCATACATTATACCACATTATTATACCATACCCTCCTTTGTAACTTCCCCACTTTGGCCAGCATTCCACCACTATTGACTCAATGAAAATAAGGTCATACTCTCCCTGTATCCCATATTTGCACTGACGATGTAGCACAGCGAAGAAGTTACTAAATTCATGCGAGGAGGGACCCAAAAATAACTGCAATCTGCAAAATGAAAAAAATCGTTGCACGCGTCGCTCCAATATTTTCGGCTTCTACCATTAGATGGGCGTTATTTCATCATTTCTGATTCAGTATGCGGAACGGCGTGGATATAGACGGTTGCAGCGAGTCCCTGTGACGGTTTAAATTCGAAGATTTTTTCACCTCTTCGATTTGTGAAATGGCTGATATTCGAGAACAGCGTGCAGCGTTGAAAATTTGTTCTCTGCTTGGTAAAATTGAGTCTGACTCGACTTTTGTTTTATTTTACCTGGCTCGAGTGAGGCCACAATCCGGCCCCCTCTTCTCCCGGTATTTAAGTTCATTCTTAAGGGCAGGCGCGCACTAGCGCGACCATGGCCACGACCACGACCTGTGGCACACGACCAGTTTTAGCATTGCAACAAATGGAGTTAAGCGCACTAGCCCAAGTGCCACTCGTTGGTCGGACCCGAGTCGTCCGACCAAAATTTTTGAATTTGGTCGTCCCCGACTCAGCGGTCGTTGCGGGGCGGGGAATGGCGCGCCGCGCACTGACTTCGACTTCACTCCGACCCGACCATACCGACTGAGCAAGTGGAAGGTGAATGTGTTTTGCTATCATGGGTGTGGTCGTGATCGTGGTCGCGCTAGTGCGCGCTTGCCCTTACAGTACAAAATATGATATCGGACACGGTTAATATGTTGCCTACAGCTTATAAAAAAAACGCTTTAAAAATAACTCAAGTGCTCGAGCGGTATTTGCAATTCAAACGTGGCAACATGTCGATCGAAGGCATTCAACGCCCGGATCGGCCTTCCCGGTCCAAAACTGATCACAATGTGGGAAAAAAAACTCTTAACCTTGTGTACGAGAATTAGAGGTGAAATATTGACGAACTCGCTGAAAAATCGGGTCATTCCTGGAGTTTATTACAGCGAAATTAAGCTTAAGGCCCGTATTCTTAGTCGACCCTGTAGGGCCAACCGACCATGGATACGTCATCAGCCCCTACATAAACCGATCTCACCCTACATACGCCACATCAAGCCCTACATATGGCCGTTTTTGGAACTAAACGGGCCCTACTTGATGTAGGGTACCCGAACCAACCCTACACCCTACAAAAACATGGCGGCCAAATATCGTCTGCTGATCACTTCGATTAAAGAATCTACGTTGTAATGCATATTAAGAGAGACGATCTCGCACAGGCTATTTTAAAATATACTGCAACACAGCGGAAAGGTAATAATACTACCACTTTATAGCCACCAAGTTAAATCAATTATAAAATTGACTGAACTAATAAGAACAATATAGCTGTATACGAGCACCTTGTTTCTATGAATAAATAATATTTTTCACATTTGACACTTGGTATACTTTTTGGAAACCAATACTTCGTTTACGTATAACCATAAAAAGCGTATTTTCACGCCACTATTTGCCACATAATAAACTTAACTACGTAAGGTAAAAGCGAATGACGAACCTTGATGATGCAACTTAAGTTCCCACGTCAATGATCATATTTGCTCCGTACTTATTACTGTCTTGTACAGACCGCTTTCGAAGTAATTTGAAGACAATAAGATTCTACTTTTGGCTCGATATGAGTGTATTTGTAGCGATAATTAAGGTACCGACACGACCTGGCGGACGACACCGATTGTTTATTTACCTTGAGCTGTTGCCCTAACAATACGCCCGAAAATTATCGGACGTCTTTTCTTAGTTTCAAAGTTAGTTCCCATTACGCCACCAGCATGGAAAATTGGCGCTGCACCATCATCTACGTCATCTCAGAGAACTTGACGACGGAATCACCCCCCACCACTTATGTAGGGTCGACTGAGAAACGCATGAAGGGTCCTTCTGTTATGTAGGGACGGATATGTAGGGTCGACTAAGAATACGGCCCTAAGATTAGCAAATCAGACTTATCGCGGCGAAATTCATCCCCCGATTGTTGCCGCCTGATCAAAAGCGGCACGTTTTGCCTGCTTGCCGCGACTTGTTTTTGTTAAAAAAAATTGCATGATACTGCTTCCTCACCCACCCTACCACCAGATCTTGCACATTTTGAGTTCATTTTGTTTAACCTGATGAAAATGGTGATAAAAGGGAAATGTTTGGCCATATTAGGGAGGTGAAATAAAATCGAAGGCGGCGATGAAAGGTATCGGAAACGACGAGTACCAAAGTTGTTTCGAGAAATGGAAAATAAAAAACGCTTTAACCAATGTATCAGTGTGCATAGAGAGTGACTTCGAAGGTGACTAACGTTTGTAAGACAAAAAATTGAATTTTTCAAAGAATGTGTCCGGCAATTTTTGGGCCCCCCTCGTAAGTGAAATTCACAGTTTTTTATTTAACATGAACTATTTTCACGAAGTCGTGCCTCAAACCATCAATATCATTACTTTCATACTTAAATACTTGAACTACGGGGCAGTGAAAAGTGTACTAGGAACTGAAAGATTTTGTGTTTTCCAGCTCAATGAACTCTTCTCTCGCACGTTGCATTGTCTTTCATTGCAAAACGGCTTTTTCGCAGTTCTAGTGTATAGTTTGTGAAGCAAAGGCTCTCAAATTGTTTCCAGTAAACCGCCTTAGCTTCGAGAAAATAAAACACAAGAGTCCAGTAAAGCATGCTATTTTCAAAGAGGTAAAGGCTCTTATTATTTATTGCAGAGCTCTGAAAAACTAAAGCGCAGTATCAACCTTTTTTTATTACTCATGAGCAGCCGTACTGTAGGCTGAAATTGAAAAAAAAGCCAGCCAAAACCTCGAAAATGGATTTTTAGGCATAGCACTTTGCACAGTTGTTGTCATTTAAAAGTGTTTAAGTATATCGTTTTTCATATGTTGTTTTTAAAATTAAATAAGTAACCTAAAATTGAACAAACTTGAAAAAACATCCGCGTATAGAAATAACTCAAGTGCACATTTACTTTAATACTTTCTTTCAAATTTTTATGTTAAATATTTCTGGCATGATTTTCAGTTACTTAGCGCTTCATTAATTTGTGGAAAAGAAGCGGCGAGAAATTTGTGAATCAATTTTATTAAAATGTCTTGCTACTCATGATGTAATATTACATATGACCTATTTTTTCTTTTGATCCTCGTATTCTTCCCATCATAATCTTTACCAATTCTGTGGGTAGAAAGCTGTTTTTTCCTGTACCATGAAAGGGCACTAGCCGGTTTCATCTGACGTAACGATTCTCTGTGACTTTCAGGCTTCTGTTACGCGAAGGAAATCAAATTACCGAGTTTAGTAACTATAGCTGCTCAAAGTCCACTTCCTCGTCAAAGTAAGCCGCGAATCCTGAGTGAATGGAATCCAAAAGTCACGCGAGTGAGTGGACTACGCGTACTCAGTATTGATTGCACACGAGTCGAGTTTTTACCAAATTTTGATGGGTGGCGAATGAGATGCAAGTGATCCTTTCTTTCCTCCAAAGCAAAACTTTGTGAGAGCTCAGGGCCCTATTTGTAAGTAGATCTTTTGGCTTATGATTGAAAGGTTCTGTGTTCACATTCAAGGTGAAGCTTTCGGACGCTCGAAAATCTTCAAAGCAGGAGAGGTGGCCCAGGTAGAAGACCCGGCCTAATTACTCTGAAAATATGAACTTCACAAGGCTGTGGCTTAGTTTGGAGTTACCTCTACCCTCACGCTTCCATACCAAATTTTGTATTGAAACACCGAGTGAGTGCTATTCGGGCTTCCAGCCGGGTGGTCTCCCTCCATTCTGCCGACGTTTCGGAACACGAGTCGGGTTCCATCATTAGGGCCAATGATGAGTGGGCGAAGTTTGCCAGCTTATATAGTCTTCAATTGGTTCTAAGGTCTTACGTGATTGGCCGGGAGGCAGCCAATCTTATTTTCCTCAGTGCCGGTTTCCATACATCACTTAGTGAATACCCGGCGTCACGGTCGAGGGTGTTACTTTTCAGCCGGATCTCGATGGATTCCTTTACCAGTCTTTCCCAGAATTTAGTCTCACAGCATAGCACGTGGCCCCACTTCAACCTGTGGTCGGATTCAATGACGTGTTCTACAACCGCGGATTTTTCCGGTTGGCAGAGCCTAAGGTGTCTCTTATGTTCTTTGATCCTCGCATTAATGGCTCTCCCCGTTTCCCCAACGTACACCTGCCCACACTCGCAAGGAATTTGGTAGACCCCTGGAGTTTCAAAACCACAAGGATCCTTGGATTTAACAAGTAGGTCTCTTAGTTTGGAGCATGGTTGGAAAACGGTGTCAATACTGTGTTTTTGGAGGATCCTTGAAATTTTCCCGGACACCGTAGACACATAGGGAATTTTGGCTGTAGTGATGGGCTTCGGTCTTTCTTCCTCCTTTGAAGAGCCTAGGTCTTTAATGCTCCTTTTTAGGGCCGAGTGTATCTCCTCATTGAATAGCCCTTTTGGAATATGTTCCCCGGGAAAGCATTAGATCTTACTTCACCGAGTGAGTGTTCATTTAATACCTTAAGTAATTAATTAGTTAATCGGAGTTAATCGATTACATACCATCAGTCATAGGCTGCTGACCACCGTCAGAGTATTTTATTAGCTCATAGCCTTTGGCTATCAAGGTCATTGCCAAATTCAAACAAAAAAAACCGTCGTCAACATGTACACTGAGTGAGCCGAAAAAAGTCTTTTTCGTCCGATCAAAAACAAAAGTTGTGTACTAGCAGTAAATTAAACGGCATAAAATATTAGGTCCAACGGACTTTAGACTGCGCAAACGCCTTGAAATTTCATATTTTTAGGAAAAACATGAGTATTTGCGCAGTCTGAAGATATTATCCGTTAGACCTAATATTTTATGCAGTTTACCCTACTGCTAGTACACACCTTATAAGGCATACTTGTTTTTGATCGGACGAAAATGACTTTTTCGGCCTACTCAAGACTACATACAGCCATTAGCATATGATCGTCTCTCCGCCGGTGAAATGCTACCACAATCGCCCATGGGCTGCGCGGACCAAATATATGGGGAAACTCAGGTGAAGCATGCTGCTTGTGAACTGAAAATTTTCAATATCTTGCTTTTTTCCAGTCATTCTAGGGCTCTTTCATGCATGCTTACACCACTTGGTCGGTAAAAAAGTAATCAAAGAATAAGGTTTTCTCGAGTTTTCAGCCGGGTCATAGAGTGCGTTGGTTTATTCCGATTTCCGTCCTCCAATGACTTAATAATTTTCATCACTAACCCCCAAGCGTATTCGGATCCCTATTGAAATGCCAGTTTTCCCATCGGATTTTTATGGCCTCTTTAGATATTCATTACCAATAATTGAATGCCCGGAAGAATATTTCCGCTTCGTGAAAGTGGATAATTTTTGGCTATCCAATGCTCGGCAATGACCGACTTGGTTGGTTGGGTTAGACCGGTGTTTCCCAAACTTTTTCGAGCCACCGCCCCCTTGGATCCATAAACCTATACTCAACGCACCCCTAGTCGGTATCTTTAAAATAATAATCAAAATCATATGCTAATCAACCAAATGGGGAACATTGTAAAATTGAAAAAAAAAATGACTAGCAACATGTTTATTTTCAATCCAATGGATGTTTGGTTTTGTAATCATTTATGCAAATGATTTAATACACAATAAAAGGAACTGAGAATATATTGTTGATATAAAAATAAGTAATTTTAAGAAAGCTTTTTTAGAATTTTACATGTCATTTTTTTACTTAAATTAAGCAGTTATATAGCATATAGCAATTTATAGTAATAGAATGACCAATCAATTATTTTAACAATTAAGTGACTTTTTAACATAGTTGTTCATGGTATAAAAGTAATTTAAGAAGATTATGTTGATAAAATTAATTACATATTTCCATCAAATAAAATTTTAATGAGAAGGATGAGCTTGGTGACACGATAAAAGTTTTCCAACGTGCGGTTTAATGTCACCTAGCAGAAGTCTTAAATCACCGCGTTCGTAAACCTGAAGTCGGTTTCTCTGCTTGGAAATAAGCTGAGTGACTGCAATAAAACCACGTTCCACCAAATATGAAGTCGGAAATGCAAGAAGGAGTTTTTTAACCTCCATCCATAATTCAGGTTAACGATTGTGAATCTCCTTCTGTAGCCGAAACTCTTGATAATTTATCTTAAACTTTGGTTTCAATTCAATTTCATTTTGTAGTCCAATTAATTCTTCCTCTAATACCTCAACTTCATCAATATCTACAAACGGATTTATCACCCAGTCTGGAATTTCCAACAAAAGAAGATCGTCTAATCTTTGTAACATATTTTTTTGTAAGGTAGCTAAATGGTCGCCGTTAGACGCAAGTGGTGACGATGCTCCTTGAGTCGCGTTTCTATGGTGCGGCAATTATCCCCGATATACACCTTCCCTCAACCATAGGAGACACGGTGGACTCGAGATTTTTAAGTCCAATTTGGTGCTTTGATCGTACGGGTACGTTTCAAATTTTATAAGATGGCTTGCACATTGTCTTGTTCTTATGCCTCCTCAGAATTCTCAAGATTTTTCCGGAGATTGCAAATACGTATGGAAGATACGCTTTGGCCAACGGTTTCTCCCTATCTTCGTCAGACTTCAAGTCTAATGGCTGGTGGTGTTTCTGTGGAGCCTTCATTATGAGGTGGTTCTCATAGCGCTTCTGCTTTTGAACTCCCTATATGTCGGCAAAATTTTAAGTCCATGTTGTCTTCTTCTAAGTGGTTGTGCCTAGGAAACAACGAGAGAAGTAAATAATCACTTCTTGCCTCTTATATCATTCGTATCTTCAAGAGCGGAACCCGGATATCTTCTAGGGGGATAAGTGTCTGACAGGCCAATGGTATTCTCATTTTTGAGATTAAAAATAACATACAACCATTACTGCACTGATTTTTGTATTTATTTTATTAAATCAAATCAAAATAATTTATCAAATTAATTTATATGAATTATTATTAATATGAATAATAAAGTTAAATGAATGAAGCTGCCTAATACACAAAAATAAACGAGAGTAATGATAAAAAATTAAAAATCTTATCTATTTTGTAAGCACCTGGGGCGGGGCACGTGCCCCTCGCCCCAAAATTCGCCAATGCGTATCTTCTCATCGCACTGCATAAATTCAAAATTTCGTGCTAGTTTATCATTTAGGCCATTCACGCATGGTCATTTTGTCGACTGGTTTTATCTCCGGCAATGCTAGCTTGAAGTTACCTTTTTGCATTCCATTTAGCCGGTTTAGCTATATATCTGTAGCCAGTGTTCTAAAAATGACCTTTAAGGTATTAGGACTCATATAATCCTCACTGGTATTCATTACGCAAGCAATTATGACGAAGGAATTGTTCAAATTGAAGCTTTCCCAAAATCTGAACCTGAGAGACATTTCGAAGTTGACTATCCTTTAGTTTAAATGGAGAAAATGAGATATTTTTCTTCTTGTCTTGACCTCTATTATATAATGACGACTATTTTGGCGCTTTAATTCATCAAGCGGGTAATTAGGGGGGTAGGAACATTGTTGTGTCACGTGTTTTCGAGTTTTGTGTCCTTAAGTGGTTTAAAACACGTAAAAAACACACAACATCAAAGGAATAACACTCTCAATAACAAAGGAATAGACGGAGAGTACGCTCTTTCGCCCTTATCAGTACTTTACATCGCCTTAAGCGTAAAAATAAATGGAAAAATTATTTATCTTCCTAAAATATATTTCTATTTAATTAATGAAAATTGATGGTAACAAAGTTAGGTAATAAATTAGTTAATGTTGGTGGTTGTTTTCGGGAATTGCTGCGTAGGCAACATTTTCACTCTCAACGTTTCACTCCTCCTACTGGGAGCGTTATCAAGAGAATGGGAGGGAAACTGTTCTCGTCCCGAGCTTATTTAGGTTTCGTTAACCCATTGTTGACCCGATTTTGAATTTTCGCGGAAGGCGTTAGCTGTTGGTCATTATATTGGGCCAGAAAAAGTAATCAATCCTGTGAAAATACGGTATGTCAAAATTCTTGTGTCTTCCGTTTTCATTTTTAAAATATATAATTGTAAAAAATATATTTTACTTGTAACCTTTGATTTATGTATCAACATTGAACAGTCATTTTTTCATTTTTAGATCTCAGAATGGTTCAAAACAAACCGAAACGTCGGAGAATCACTTTTGCATTATTGGCCTAAACTCCAAGAACTTAATGGAGAAAATGTTTTACAATTTAATGCATATTATTGCTTGCCTGTAGTCCGTGTGTCTGCCATCTCTCTGACAGTTCATCTGACGGTCCGTGAGTATGAGTTGCGTTAGAGGGAAGCCAAGCAAGTGTGCTCGCGGTCAAGGGGCCTCTGGAACACCGTCGGCCCCTGTACTCCCCCCCCCTCCAAAAAAAGACCCAACCCAACCCGCATAATGGGCGTAGTGCCTCCCAGAACCTTCCCTCTGTAGGGAGGTGCACCGCCGGGAAGGTGTTTTTGGGGAGGGGCAAAGCCTTCGGTCAGACGGGGAAAAAAAGATTGGAGGCGCGCGAAGGTGCGAAGCCTGGAGGAAGGGTTGACTTCGAAGGAATTTGGGTCGTGAAGGGTGGTGGATATGGGCGCGTAATTAGTCAATGTGCTTTACTGAACAGGTAGGTAAGGGGTTGGGGGTTTGAAGGGGGCTCCCTCTCTCATCCCACACCCTCATTTCGTGACAAGCAGACTCACTCCTCACTGTGGAGACTTCCTCGTATCGAGTGAGAGGATGAGGCAAAAAATATATATGCGCTCCTCCCTGGCACAGGCGTAGAAGCCGTAATAGTTCCCACTTTGCCCTCAAACCAACCCCCTTCCCCACCCACACGAGGTTTTAAGCCTAAGAGTACGATTGGGGGCGGAGAAAATCTTCCACCACCCCCCGCTACGCGAAGTCGCGGGTCTTTCTCATGCTGTGGGGAAGGTGAGGGGTATTTCTAGGGGACTGTATATGGTTTTGCTACCCCTACTGTCTATAGCACCACGACAGAAAACCCTCACTGCTCTGTCTCTCTCATTCCTCCAATTTTTCCCCACACTTCCATCCCTCTCCATTTTTCCGCAACAGTATTCGCTTCGGAGTTACTTCACTTTGTAGCGGAGGTTTCCGTTGTTGTGGTGGTGCTGTGCTGGATCTTATAGAACGTGTAAACCGTTTTCCGGCATTTTCTCTCATCGTGTGGTGTTTTTTGGTATTGTTTTCGGTCTTGCAGTCTCTCGTTCGCGTGACGTGATTTGTGTCTTTAATCACAAGCTCCTAAAACGTGGCATTTGCATCTCCTCTGGCCGGTACTGACGAAGGAATGGTCGATTTAGACTTGTGCAGTGTTTGACGAGAGGAAAACTTGGAACTCAAGATTCGACTCCCGCATTGCCTCCTGTTGTGGCCCCAACTCACCGAGAACGTGCTCGTGTCTTTAATACCGGTTGACTTAGCGGAACGGATTGAATCATGGGTGACGATGAAGGGTAAGTTCCATAAATGGATGCTTATTCGCCGGCTTAGGATGGACTTTTCCTGTGAGGAATTGTGTTAATGAATCATTGTGTAATATGAAATCGTCTCTTGCTGCGTGATGAGGAGCTTGGAGAGAAAACAAAAGATAATATTTCATGAAGTTTTTGATGAGGTTTTTTGACATCCTTCAAATTCTAACTCCACGTGTGAAAAATAAGGAAGCCGTAGAATTCAAATATTATTGGATTATTGGCCTAATATTGCATACGGAAAAGGTGGTACTGTATTTAAAACAACGAATGGAGGCAAGGGCAAACGAGTGGTTGGGCGAAGATCAGCTTGATTTTGGAAAAGGAAAGTCAGCGCGGGATGCAATGGCGGTAATCTACATCTACATCTACATAATACCCTGCGAGCAACCTCTATGTTGTTTGGCAGGGGGCGATAATTAACCAACGTGCAGCATGCAAGAGGACCGCCGCATGCACACCGCACGGTCATAGAAATATTACGCATTCTAGCAAAATATACATGCTTATTCATGAAAAAACTTACTAATGGTTAGTAATTCCTAGAGCAAATACATGCAAGGTTAGAACGGTGAAAAAAACATGCAATGAGTGATCCCAGCGAGCGACGCCATTAATCTTATCAATTGAGACAACGTTGCTATTGCTATAGTACGAGGGAAGAATGACATTTTAAATCTCTCTGTTTTGTAGTCTATTTCTTTTATTTTATTCTCATGATCACGTCTACTTTAATATGATGGTAAACGAAGGATGTGATTCACGTCGTCTGAGAAAATATCTTCTTCGAATTTCCTAAGTAAGTTAAACCTATACTTGGATCTAAAATCTCCTGTAAAGACTCCCATCCTAACTCGCGTAACATACTGGAAACGCCGCACTTTTTATCGTAATAACTTATCACAAATCTGGCCGCCCTGCGCTGTACTCGATTGATTTCAGCTATTAGTCCTACTTCTTAAGGGTCTTAGCCATACGCTAGGAGCGTATTGTAGGTGAGGTCTCACTAGTGTCAGATAGCTTATTTCTTTCACCTTTTTTGAGCATTCACGGAGAATTCTTTTTACAAATCCCAGTTTACGGTTAGCTTTCCCGCATACTTCATGTATGTGTTTACCCCACGAAAGATCCCATTTAATGGTGACCCCCAAGTATTTAACGAATTCAGCATTTGATAGTGGAATCCTGTTAGCGGTGTAGCTCCTTCTTAAAAATATATCCTTTTCCCAAAAATTCATCATCATATACTTTTCAAGATTTAATTCTAACTCCCAAGTACTGCACCATTCATTTATGGCAACGAGGTCCTTTTCTAATGCTAATCTATCACTATGGTCGTAAACTTCTATATATACAACTACATCATCTGCGAAGAGGCGAATTTTGCTCGTGACCATGGTGGTAATATCGTTAATGTAAAGAAGGAACTAAAGAGGGCCGATAACACTTCCTGGGGGGTAATGAGGTACCTGACGTAGACGAACCTAGAATATTACCAGGAGTGTATGCACACTTCGTGGATTTTGAAAAAGCATTTATTAGAGTGAAATGGGTACGGCCAATGGGCATTCTTAAGAAAATGGGCGAAGATTTGAGGGATAGGTGACTCATTCGTAATATGGCACAGGCTGCGCAAGTGAGGGTAGCAAACGGGGAATCTGGGTGGGCAAGCATTGGACGAGGAGCGAGGTAAGGCTGTCCACAATTGCCATTTTTTTTTACGTGAGCGCTGAGGAGATTGTAAGAGAAGCGAGGCATGAGTTGGAATTAAGAGTTAAAGTGGGAGGAATGATGTTTAAATAAGTGAGTTTTGTGGATGGCCAGACATTTATTAGCCAGTCAGCGAGAAGGCTGCAAAATCTAGTGGATGCGAAAATGACATTAAGTTTAATCATATAGGGACAAAATTTTGTGGTATTTTAAAGTATCACGAGCAACATATATGTGGATCAAGATGAAATTAGGTGGCCAAAAGATTGAGGAGAAAAAGCAATTAAACTATTTGGGCAGAAAACTAGGAGAAAACGGATAGAGCACTAAGGACATCAGGAAGAGAATTTCACTGTCCAAAGAAGTGTTCATGAACAGGAAAGGCCTAGTTTTTATTTGATATCCTTAATTTTTTTGTTTTCATCGATCAAATTTTGCAAAACTGATTCACGTAATTCCTAAACGATTCGATGAAAAGGAAACAGATAGGAGCCCAGGAATTGTAGCGTTGGCATAATCACTGAAGTCCCAGGTACAATTCCCAAGCAAGGTATAACCGCTTCACCATCTTAAGTCGTAGAAGTGTTATGTGGCACAGGTGAAGAAACTAGCCTCTATATACTGAACTTAAAAGCCCACATCCTCGTAGGTTCGGCAAGGACAAGCAACACCCTCACCAATAGTGGTCAAGCTTCCGTTTGAAGCACTGGAAAATAAGAGAAGGGAGTTAGTACCGGCTTTCAATGTATATAGCCCTAAAATATAGCCGTAATTCCCCCTATAGCTATAGACGTCTTTGTCAGAACATGTATTCATCATTATCGTGAAGCATGCTAAGTGAGGAAATACCTTAAGACTAAATTTTCTCACGAAGTGCAGGCGAACAGGTGGGTGATAATAAGTTAGGTATGCAATGTAAACATATTAAGTTAAATTTTATGAGTCAGAGCTATAAGCCAATGTATTACATATCCACGTTACCCGGTGCATTTTCACACAGCACAAATCTAAATTATTTCCGTAAATACCAGACATTCATTGTAGTAACAAAATAAAATTTTGTCATAGCAGTATGGGAAATTTTTGCCGTGTGTCATCGTTTCTGTTGGATAAGTTCCGTAAATTTAATAAAGTCAATACTGAAATTGGGTGATTACCCCCAGGAGTTATTGAGCTACTTATTACTCGGCGAGAATGTATGCACTATATCTTAACCTTTCCATAAGGTGAGATTTTCATAATTAAATAAGGGGATGCATAATATTGCGATTGGCTTACCATCAGAACATAAAATTTCTTCATGCCGAATGGAGATAGGATTAAAATTTCATTTTTTGAGCTGCCGAAAAAACCTTGAGGGTAAACAAAAAAATTGAATGCTGCAATTGGTAAATTAATTTATTATTTAGCCGTGCAGGTTAACATGCCACAGAAAAATATTGCTTGATCGCATAGAACTTGTCGCCGCCGAATCGCGATGGATAATTCATGCATCGTTTTAGGGAAAATTTCCTGCTTCATGGGGGATTGGTTTTTTGGACTTTTGTGGTAAATACTACGATTAAGGGGAGAATAAATAAATTATTGTGGTAAAATTTATCTTTCCCATTGATAAATATGGCTTGAAACGTTTACGCTAGCCTCAACTACAATGATCCTATTATTTTCGAGCACGAAAAGATAGCTTCCGAGTAAGACTATATTCGTTATTGATATTTATCATATTTCTCAATGGTAACTGTTTTAGAATGCAAATTTCTGGAGACTTTCTCTAAAGTATTTATTGATCCTGAAAGACAGCAATAAAAAGAAAAATAAGAGCATTAAAAGCTAGTGACAGGTTAGTATTACAAGTGAAATACGAATACGTTTCAGTAATTTTATCTTCAGAATATTTTTATCTGCTGGTGAAATTCTCTTATAGGTAGTACTTGGCAGTACTTTTGTATTCCAGGAAGTTTTAACGATACAAATGTCCGCTATCTTCCCTCGTGTGGCCATCTCTCAGGATTCTCACCTATACGTTTTCCGCTTTAGTGCAATTCCTGTTTAGGACCTTAGTGACGTCCCCGAGATACCTTATTCAATTTTACTATAATAACCAAATTGGATGAATCACACGGCTTCTACATATTTTTATGAAGCCTTATGAAGAATATGATGATGAAAAGCTCATGATGTGGCTACCAATCAGAAGTCCTACACCTTTGCGACTATATATACGCTTGAAAGAAGACACTACATCGCTATATGTTGCCTATTAACATAGTTCTCTGATACTGTTGTTTTATTCCGAGAATGTCATAATGGACTCGAATTTCACATTTGACGGACACTTAATGGAATATATTCTTTTTTAGTTCATCTTCTATCCACCACGTCAAGCATGTAACGAGTTTATACGTGTAACAGTTAATTTTCAAACTATCAAAGTTACCCTATTTTGCGGTACCTATTCTGCCTGTTTTCTTTATATCTACGGCTTCAAGGATGAGTCGACATTTAAAAGTTCCCACTCTGTCTATGATAGTAGATTAATCAATGCCTTCCTCTTGAAATAAATAAAAATCAAATATTGATAGGTAAGATCATTTCCCATGGTAAGTGGCCACCATCAGTGCGTGACGAAACGTCTCTTGCGGACTAATCTCCTAATGTATCACGCGGTGTACATCCGTGGGCCAATTTTGCCATCTCGATCCGCAAAAAATTCATCCTTCTTTTATTTTAGACTAGGAAGATGAGATGGGTCATTTTAACCCACATGCTACGATCAAAATACAATTGATTTGAGATATGATAACCTGGTGAAAACAATAGTAGCCGGACAGGTGGAAGGGAACGAGTGAGTTACAAAGGACAAGTTGTATAGGATGCAGAAAAGAAGAAAAAGAAGAATTCTAGGGTTATAAAATTACGTTTATGTAAGACAATGGTGTAGCATGGTTGCCAAGCCGGCAGAGCACTTGGCTGCTGGCTGAATTCTTCGTTTATTTCTTTAACACCACTATAAGATCTACTCGTGATGCGAAATGACTCAATGAAAGGAGCTACCATTAGGTCCCCTACTGACTACAAATGACTGGAATTCACACACCTGTAGCTTAGTATTGGGAGAGCATTAGCTTTGTTTATCCAATGTGAACTTCGTATTGAATCGCTGTGTGATTAAGAAGGCAATAAATAACCCCGTTTTCATGATTTGGAATTGAGTTATCAAAAGAAGATACAGGTTTTCCTTTGTGAATGAGGTTTGTGCATTTCATGCATTAGGATGCCTATTGCACTATTACGTTATCAAGCCTCCGTGGTAATTTTAATTGGTAAATATCCTCAAATTGTCTCAGTTTTGGATGCATTGTGAAATTTAGTGAAGATACAACTGCATTTGTCTAATATTTTCATTGTACGGAGTTTAGAGTGAAAATATAGAATGTACCTACATCTTAAGTGAACGTTTAGCTTCCCACCAATTTCACCATTGGGGAAATTGTAATTTTTTGCGCCTTCGTTTGGGTCGCCCCGGTAGTAATCTGTTTATATGAATGAGAAACCATGAACTAAGAGAGCAAGATGAATCGACAATATTTATTTTAACAGAAAACATTTTTATGTTTCAGTAATAAAGCCTTAAAGCATTCATAATTTTTGAACTACCCGACTTACCACTTATAAAATATTTCCTTTTTTTTCAATTTCTACCCTAAAAAGAAAAATTCACTCTTTTTGTGTCTTCTTTCTTCAATTTGGTTTCCACTGTGTGATTATTGATACATTGAGGCGAAATCTTGCAATGCGTTTGACTGCTATTGTCCCTCTATACCTTACACACACATTATACATATATACATTACCATTCTTATACCTCTGTACATTACCATTCTTCTTTTCATCATCGATAACATAGTAATTTCATATCATATGCTAAAAAGCAGTCATCAAAGCAAGTACGGGACCATTTCTAAGCAGAATATCACTTCAACGTACGAGTCACTATATTAAATACATACAGTTGTTAAGGCTCTGTCGTATTAATTTACATACTTTTAACGGTAATTTCTGGAGTTTTGGCGATGAAATGGAAAAAATGCCTTCACCAGCACCCCATGAAATGACACAACATAATTAGATGAGTAATAATCGCAGATGCATTTTAATTAGTCACCGTTATGCTTCCCAATCAAAGTCGCTCGTGATAAAAACACGTCGCGTAGTGGTAATGTTATGAGCGCAAAAATGTACGGCCGCGGGTGCTTGGACGGTATTTGCCATGCATAGGTACAGTGGGCAGTTGCTAAGTGTGAGCTTGTATTCGTACACGTGTGTCCATAACCTCCGATACTCATGCTTCAAGAAAACCTACGATATTTACAATATCTCTAGTCTCTCATGACAGTTTGATTTATTCTTACCAAGCTATTCAGTAATAATATTTCTTCATTTACAATTGATGTGCAAGTCTTCGCTCCTATTTCTTATCTAAAGCTCACATTTTTAAGGTGTCTAAGGTGCCTCAGGTAGAGTGTAAATTTACCATCATTCTAAAAAAGGTTTTGGGAAAGTACAGCAAGATTATTTGGCAGTATTGTGGCCAATGTTGTTGTATCGTAATATCGTATCAAAGTTGTATCGTAATGATCCAATTATAATCTAAATGCAATGCTATTTCATATAAATGTTTTACTGGATCGTTAGCAATCATTGGCGATTATGGTGTTCATGATCCTTGTTGCATTTTTTCAAATATTTTTGTTACAGCTCATACACTGGGTATGTATACATACTTGACCGAGGCTGGTTAATAATTTTTTTTTGGAGCTGCTGTTTATATGTAACGTATAAACAGAGGCATTTGAAGACGTGAGTCTGGAGAAGAATGGAGATGGTAAAATGGAAGTAGAGGAGAAAAAGGAATGACAAAGTGCTGGACATGGTGAGTGAGGTGAGGTAGCTTCTAGATGAAGTTCGGGGTAGACCGAAGACTGGATGGAGCGAGTGTTGAGCTTGTAAGGAACGCTGAAATCAGTGTTAGAGGCTAGAATGTTGGGTAAATGAGGGAGAGGAAGGAAGAGAATAGGAGTTTTAGACAGAGTGAAAAGGAGTTGGCCTTGCCATAACTTGAAGAGGAAAGTCCATGAAGGGAAAGGAAAATTCCAGAATATTTCTCGAATACTCCATTGAAACCTACCCTAATCGATAGAATGCTTTCATTAAGATATTAATAGTAAATGCATTATAAGGTAGACCAGAAATTCGCCTCTAATGTGACTAGTTTTTGTTTTTCTTTAATTGCAGTAGAAGGTAATGAATTAACCAATTGCTAATTGAAATTAAATGAAATAAGCAAAAGGGTTGCCGAGTGTCAAGAGTTATTGATTAGTTACAGGATAAGATGAATCAGTCAAAGAGACAACAACGGCGTGTATAACTTGAGATTAATAAGATCATTATTTACATTAATACTGTGTGTAATAGTTATTTATAGAGCAGAAGAAGAACTAATTCCAATTATATTTGAGAAAAATTGCAGAAATGAAAGCATCTTTTCTTAATCTCCATAACATATACCCCGGTCTCCCCTAACATGAGTCGTTTTCAGGCTGTGTAGAGGATAGCTGTCAAGGGTCAGCTTCGCAGTCGTGTCATTTCATGGATGTGTGGCTAGTCTCCGTTACTCTCGCTAGAGGGCGAGACCCGCGATGCGTGGTCTGAAGGCGATGCCGTCGGGAGGAGGGTTGAAGTCCGTCTGTGAGAGCGCTTTGATTAGGTACCGGCGGGAGAGAGGCAGCAAGCGTTCATTATGGAAGGCTTTGCGTTGAGTGAATTAATTAATGCGGGTGGCGGCGACCGCACGGGGACTGTCTAAATGCGCGGAATATTCATCGAGTTGGTGGGAAATTCTTCTGCTGCAGCGGGATCTCTC
This sequence comes from Ischnura elegans, assembly GCF_921293095.1. Taxonomy (NCBI): domain Eukaryota; kingdom Metazoa; phylum Arthropoda; class Insecta; order Odonata; family Coenagrionidae; genus Ischnura; species Ischnura elegans. The sequence continues at coordinate 94,460,522 of NC_060252.1, forward strand.
CCTCTCCCTATCTCTCTCCATGTTCGCGTAGTGACGTGCTCAATGAGATAATTATCATATTCCCGTGTCCATTTCCTCTCGCTAGAGAGAAAGGAGTTGTATAAATTTCCCCGAGGGTGTGGTGTAATTCCTATATAAATTAATTAATCTACTCCGCTGAGGGGTGATACAGTAAATGATTTCCTGCATGATTTTCCTTATTCAAATGCGATGCTTGATATTAGCGCGTGTTTGGAGTGAGGCTTTATGTGGAGGTGAAACATGGGCAATGGTAGGGGTGGAAGAGGAAAAATTAAGTGACTTTGAGGCTTGGTGCTGGAGGAGAATGCTTAAGATTAGATTGTAAGATTAAGATTGCTCAAGATTTTGTAGATCATGCTACAAATGTTGAAGTGGTCAGAAGAGCTTAAATAAGAATAGGCTTTTTGTATCTATATATATATAAGAAAGTCGAAATTCGTGTTAGTTAGAACACTTATAACTCGAGAACGGCTGCACCGATTTTAATGATATTAGGTTCTTGGGATTCGTCTGAGCCCCGCATAACATATAAAACATTAAAAAATAGGAAAAGTTCACAAAAAAATCCATCTTTTTCTTAGGGATATATTTTTCGGAGTAAGTAACGCAACAACAATTGATAAGTCGGTCAAAACTACAAATTAAATTATTTGTTTTGTTTTTACCACGGCACGATTAACAGCTGAAGGTAGGCTCTGTGTTCATAATCTTTCGTAACCTAAACCAACCAAAACTATCCTACGGAACGCGTTTGTTGATTAAAAAAATTGACAGTGAATGTGATTCACGCGACTTAACTCAAAGGAAAATTCAAAGTTGAGGAAGTTCTTATTCCGATAAGTCCATGATCCCAACTTATATGCCCCTTTGAGCTTAAACGAATTCAATTCCCAATTCATTCGTGATAACGATTAACAAATCGCATGGTCAGTCTTTCAGTTTTTGTGATGCTTGTGCTCATCATGTGCTAATGAAAACCCACGACTTTCTAATGGTCAATTGTATGTGGTATGTTTACGAGTCAGTAAACCATCCGCTGTATTTCTTCCATCGCTTCAAGGACGTAGCTAGGAATTAAGGATAGAGGGGTTTTAGGCTTAGCTAATACTGGCGGGTCTGTAGGGTATAGAAAACCTGCCAAGGTAAGCGACAGGTGTGGGGGCCCTCCTCTAGATATTTTCTAAGATAAATGACTCAAAATGGTGGGTTTTGCGGCTGTGTGAATAGTTCAATATGTTTTGTTTGTGACTCATTCGTCCCCCTAATGTTAGTAACAAAATTTTTATGAAAAAAATCTCTGAGCTCTTGGGGGGTTTTAATCCCCCAAAAGCGTCGGTATAGCGTTGCGTTATCCTCCCCGTGAACAGGCCAAGTTTACGCAACAGAATTAGACCTAATAGCATTTTTTACGGTTAATAACACATATAGCCTTACAAATTGAATGCGTATAATTTTCATTTCATTAATTGCTTTATAAAACTACAATGCCCAAAATTTCTAAAGTTAAAACGTAAGAAACTTTATTGAAAAAATCCGCGTAAACGTGCTCCGATCCACCCTATGTATATTCAATTAACAAAATGTCTTTCTGACAAGCAATTTTGATACTCATTTACGTAGTTTTATTGAATGTGTATCTTTATTTTCTTCATATCTTTTCTTCTTATCAAATATGATTAAAAACGATACAGCCTCTCTTGATGTATAAATGGTGTAACTAAACTGTAAGTTCATTGATTGTTAGGCGGTACGAAGTTCGACGGGTCAGCTAGTAGCATAATAAAGGTAGATAAAATGTGATAATACATACTCTCAGACATAATAACCTGCTGGTTAGAGTCATTGAAAGGAAAGTAGAAGGACGGAATGGAAGAGAAAGATCATAACTTGCATACATCAGCCAGAGCATGAGTTATATGGACACAGCATCATATTGACAGCTGAAGAGGATGGACAAGAACATGAAAGAATGGAGAGGGCTGCTAACGGAAGAAGTAAATATTGTTAGACATTAACCATTGAGAAGAAATGGGAGCCCTATAAATACATTATTTATATTTATTAATTATAAATATATTATTTATAAAATATATTAATATATTTTCGAACGGGAGAAAGGATTGTGTATCTTTTGTTTAGCTTCATATTCATAATTAATACGTCTAGGCGTATTATCAGCGGGAAACTTAAATATGGAAGTAAAGAAACAATTCATAAGAACCTACATTTGGAGTATGCTCCTATACGGGAGTGAGGCATGGACAATGACCGCAGTGGAGAAAGCAAGGATAGAGGCCTTCGAAATGTGGTGCTACAGGAGAATGATGAAAATCAAATGGATCGACCGAGTTAGTAACGAGGAAGTCCTAAGAAGAGTGGGGGAGAAGAGAAGCCTCATGAAAACCTTAACAAGAAGATGGAACAACCTTATAGGCCACATCTTGAGACATGATGGCCTGATGAAGACAATCGTCGAAGGACAAGGGGAAGACAAGAATGGAAAAGGAAGACCTCGAACAAAATATAAGGAACAAGTGAAGAAGGATGTGAAAGAGAGAAATACGTAGGTGTGAAAAGATTAGCTGAAAGGAGAACTGAGTGGAGAGCTGCGTCAAGCCAATCCTAGGATTGTTGACCAGTGATGATGATGATGAGGCGTATTATCAATTTAATAATCGTTAGCAATCAGGTATATGGCCGGAGGCTTTACACGGGTTGACTCAGAAATAAAAATTATGTTTTTCTGGCAGTTTTTTTATGGAACTAGGAAACTTCTACAATGTTAAGTATCTTTTTAAACAAAATCACCATGTGCGGCTGAAGTTTATTTTGAACTTAAATGTCGTCTCTGTGGAAGATTTTATATTCACCGTCACCGTCACCGCTAATACGTCAATTCAAAGCAAACAGTGAATGCAAGCTTGTAACAAGACACAGAGTAGTCCATTGCCTATGTGTAATGAAACGCTAACCGCAGGATTAATTTGCACAGGGACAGTAACTTCAACAGAACAGGTGGTTTTGATTGAATTTTCGGTTCACTACTAATTGTAAAAATTTAATAGCTTAATCGAATAATGTGGTTTGTGTGTGCTTGAATTGCCTTAGTTCACCTAACTCATTATAATTTCATTTTGTTGTGCTAGTAGTGTCTTGGACTGACTGCGTTCAGTGAGGAGTTCAATATTGATTTTTTTAAAAGAAGTTCAAACGATTCAAGCGGGATATAGTGGAAGTTCGACGCATTGAAATAAAAGGTAGCTGCATTTTTCCACAATTATTTAATGCGTACGACGACGCACTTAGCGTATTCATCACCAAGTACAAGATCTGGACCACAGAGCCATAATGTGATGTTGAAACATATGATGGTTCTGTGACCCGATACGTGTGGTACGCATTAAATAACTGCGGAAAAGTGCAACAAAAAACTAATTTTTTCCGGCCACAACCAAGACCACGACGGCGTTATCTTATCTTGCACCAAATGATGACGGTGTGAGCCGATACGCGTCCTACGCATTGAGTAATTTTGGACAAGTTCAACCACCTTTTATTTCAATTATAAAAAAAAATAATTAGCCCTTAAACAGGGAGCGTGGTAGCAAAAGGGATGGAATCCATAGCTGCTGGTCAATGGGTCCCGGGTTCATAGCCCGGGTGACGTCATCGAACAACCCAAATCAAAATTTACGGAGTGCTAGGTGGCCCAGTGAAAGGAATTGCCCCCCTCCCCTTATTATTTTTATTAAATATTCATTTATTTTTAGGGAAGACATTCTGGAGTTTAAATACGAAATGTTTTTTATCACTAGTTTCTGCATCCAAAGTCTTTTCTTGACGGTCAGCGGTGCAACTGCGACGAAGAGCTGAAAGAACATTTTAATTCATGGGATATTACATTGGAGGCAATATTCTACGAAGAGTGTATGCAAAACATTTTGACAGATACCTGAAAAATCACGGGATCTAGGTCAGGCATAGTTTAAGAGTGGTGGAGATGTGTTCTTTATATTTCCTTACTCTGAGATTTCAAAACGGGATTTACTTTCCGAGCATAACTCGTTTCCCTTGGCAACCATGTTTTTGTGTATTTATTCTAACAATTAACTTTACCGAACTCTGTTGAGAAAAAAATCACTTGTACCCCTTGGCTTCCAACACAATTGTTCTATTACTATATTAATAATGTGGTACCATTAAAGTTCTACCGCTTTTGGGGGGACCGACCATTTAATCTGGTGAGTACTCGTTCGGGCGCAAACCTTTTGTCATACCTCAATGTGTCTCCAAGTTGAACGACCTTAATTTGTGAATACTTCGGCACTCTTACGCCCTGTTGAATGGCATGCGGTGTGAGCTAGATTTAAAGGGTTTATAGGCCCGAGGAAAACGTAATGTCCTGCCGTAATTGACCAAGTCTCTGGAACTAATCGTTCGCACGTGCGTTCGTAACCGAAACGATTACAGTGGGACCAAACCAAAAAAGAAATACGAGAAAAGTCTTGATCATTTTCCACCGTGTAGTAAATCCCCTAAGCCTCCGCCATCCCTCTTGGGCATAAGCGCCCCCCCCCCCCAATCCCCCCGCGGCGCGAAATTCAATTTGCGGCGTCGTCCCATCCCCCTTATATTCTCTAACCTTCTCTCCCCGTCTCTCGGGGGTGGAAAAACGGTGGAAGACCTTGGGGCTTTGTTTTTCAGCTCGCTGTTGCGACGGCGGCTTCGGGCGAAAGCTTCGCCCGGAATTCCGTGAGGCTTCCCTGACTCTTCTTGGGCACACCCACTGCCGTACTCCCACGAGATCTTTCTCTCTCCTAGCTGAAGTAGGACGAGCGACGTGACTGGTAGGAAGCTGTAGGGTTGAAGGTATATGACATGAGTTTATTTCAATCATTTACATAATTCATAGCATACAGTAAGCATCAGCTATGATATAATGGAATTAGGCACCTCAGAAGAGCACTTAGTTGGTGGGGTTACCGTCCTGATTCATCTGGCAGCACAGGAAAACAAAAATATGCTAGAACCCAGACAAGTTTATGCTCAGGAAAATGTTCATTATTAAAAAATATCAAAATCAGTGCACAGTTGCAACATTATAGCAAAATATTTATGACAAATAAATTCATTAAAAGGACGGTGCATACATGGCTTTTTAATTACTGTAACAAAAAGAATTAATGGGTAGGTATTTAAACTCTTAAAAGGCCGGTATTAGGATTATTTATTTTTTATTCTAAATTTTCATCCTTTGCTTATTGCGAAGGATGGCGGCACAGGGTTACACAGAGTATCCCATATTTATATCATATACTTAATTTGGAAGTAAGGATAAAAATTGATAGAAATAATTCCATCATTTTGAATAGACTAATGAGAGGTATCCCTTTAATATCAACGGGCAATGAATACTATAACAACTTATAAAAGCAGTTTGAAATGGGTTTTGGCTCAAGCAGTTTTGCTATTTTATATGTCTGAATGCATTTCTATGCCTGGTTACTACGGTTAATTTCTATTGTTGAAAAATATGTATTGACTCGGATCTTAAAATGTAATGTTCAGAAGAAAATTTAGCGCGTTTAAAAATGGAATCAAATAAATGACTACAGAATTCCTTCTCCCGCACAATGGTATACTTTTTCAGTTAATATTTCGAGTGCAATAATAATAAAAAAGCGTAATGATGGAACATATGCACAGTATTCAATTCAATTGATATAGGGAAACAAAAAATTAGCATTGATTATTACCAAATTGACTTATTGAAGTTATTATTGAACAAAAAAGTATTTTTTTGCATAAATCCTTTGTAAGTGCTTTTATGCGTGACTCACAAAATAGATCCTAATAATTTTGTAGCATTGTCTTCAGTAGTTTAGGGTCTGTGTCGATGAGTGTGCAAAACAGTCTGCTAGGCCTCGTTGATTTGTATAACATTACAAGTATATGAACTTGTATGCATACCCTATGCATGTTACCGCATGGCAGTACAGGAGATAGAAATAATCAACAACCCATATTGGAATTTTTTTTGGATGAATGGTAATTGCAGGTAACATCGGAATTAGGATGAAGTGTAATGGAAAGAATTTCCGCTTTTACAATTCATCTTACGTGATAACAGATACACACCTCCTCGTCTATGGTAGTGCATGATATAAAATAATTAGTAATACACTTTAGATGTGGCCAATAGATTGGTAGCAGCATGAAATTTCTAAATAAATATTGATTGACAGAATTTCTCCGCTTTTACGATAGGTCAAAAGGAAAAAAGGTGATGCATTTAGTATACATCTCCATGGTACCTAAGGAGATCAAAATAATAAATAAGCCACATCGAATTTGGCTGACGATTCATGATGGCAGGTGACATCGAAATAGGGAGAAAATCTTTAAAGCGAAGAATGTCAAGGCTCAAAAAAATCATGTAGGTGAATTCTGTTGTTGAAAACGAGGAAAAATGGATAAATTAAGTAGAAAATATTCAACATCAGTATATGTCAGTGAGAGACACAAAATAGCATGCAGTAGCACTTATGGAAATAAAGGAGATAAAATAATCAGTGACCCACCCTGGATATATACTTTTGTGACAAACGTTACAACGTTTGCTGCAACGTCTAAAGGTAAGGAAAAAGCGCCGACATTTTTCATCGAACATTGCTAGGAACGCCTAAAATCTCAAAGAAGCAAAGAGCCCATTGGTATGTTATCATGTTTTGGAACATATTGTGCCAGCATTTTTTTTGCATTCAGTTTTCCATGCACAAAATTAGTGAAACTCCAGTACATCATAACGAAAGAAGCAAAGCTTAAAACTTCATAGAACCAAAAGAGCCCATGTGGATGTTATCATGTTTTTGAACATATTGTGCCAGTATCTATTTTTAGTACTCAGTTTTCCATGTAGAAAATTAGTGAAACTCCAATACATCATAGCGAAAGAAGCAAAGTAGCTTGCGGTGTAATTTCTTTTGATAAACGGCACTGCCAACGTTCAAGTGTATTATTTCTTGCCTTTACTATTAAAAATGTTGTGTAGTTGTGTGGTTGTATCATGATGGTACAAACCTCAAATGGAGAATGGATTACCGTCTTTGGGATGAGGAATCGCGCCAACTTTATTTTCTATCGAACATTGCCAGGTGCAATTTTTTTATTTAAGACGGTCTGAAGGGAAAATTGTAGCCCAGGAGGGTAGAAAAGCTTTTATAGAGCATATTATAACAATATTTAGTTTTTATAGCCTGTATAAAGGTTATTCAATTCCAGTATATTTCAGTGTAAGAAGTAAAATATTAACGATTATGAATCTCTTCTCTGCCATACTTGGTTTCCAACGTTCAATTACTTTAGTTTTCCTTATTTCGAGGGTAAAATAATGTTATGAACATGTCTGGTTATGTAATTACGTCTGGTTATAGACCTAAAATGAAATATGGATTACCGTCATTAGGATGGGGAAAGCCGCTGATATTTTTTATCGAACATAGCCAGGAGCGCTTCCTCAATTCAGCAGAGGCTGAAGATACAAAAGTGGTCCGTGGAGTGGGTATTTCAAAGGAGAGTTGTGGTGGTGAATAGGGAAGTTCGGGAAGCCAACATCACGGCGACCCATAGTTCGATACTTTTCGAATTAGTTTCGCCTCTACTTCTCCCTTGCGCCCCGTTCTGTCGGGGCGGGGAAACCGTTCATTATTCACGGAAGGAGCGAAGAAGACAGGAAGAGTCTGGAATGTAAGGAAACAAAAACCAAAAAACGAAAGTTCGATTCTATTATTAAGAGAGTTCTGTGTGTGCGTGTTTGAAGAAATGAGAAAGAGGTTTTCCCTCTCTTTTATCCCTAATATGAAGCAACGTGTCCTGACTGACTGATTCAATCTCTCGTCATCACACAACCCAAACTACTGAGCATAATAATTGCTTACTTCACTCCTGTGGCCATGTAAAATTATTGTGGTTCTTATTTTATTTCCATTTTATTTTGCTCACTTTCGTTAATACCATCGCATTTTGTTTTTCAGAGAATTTTCGGTTATATTGTGGACTTAATTACCAACGTTTCATTTTTTTGACTTCCTTAAATTCCCTTATTATTCAACAATACAACCCAAAATTCAAGAGTTTATAGTGACATGAGCTTCGATAAACACCTACGAACCATAACTTAATCCTGTGGCCATATGAACGCAATATGGTTATTGTTCTCGCAAGCAACCTGCCTCCACTCTTCTTCTGCTACAAGTCAGCCCCAAGCCTTCGTACACCAATCATCGCTCTTTTTCTCTCCAACGAAGTATCTTTGTCTTCCTAGAGGTCATCTATCGTTTGACCTACCATAAAAAATCTGTTCATCAAACTGGTATCATCCCTTCTCAATATGTGGCTCAGTCACCTAACATTTGCTTTTTACTGTAGCAATTATATCCCGCTCACTGTAAATCCTTCTAAGTTCTCTATTTTTTCTGATTTCCTAAACTTCTGTTTCATGAAATGTTCCAAACGCTTTCCTCAGTACTCTGTTTTTAAATATTATGAAGTCTTTTTCATGAGACTTGGCTCGTGACAAAAATTCGCTGACCTAGACTTAAGCTATTACATGTTGTAGTACAATCTTACATCCTGATCGTGATTTTTCTACTTACTTTTTGACTTATTAAATAGGAAGTATATAATTAATTCTTTTGTTCAATTTATTAATATGCTTTACTTTATTCTTAAAATTGCATTCGTAGTCCCAAATATAACCTTGTTGTATCATGACGGTAAACGGCTACTATGAAATAAGGATTATGTCTTTCGGATGGGGAAATGGCGAAATTTTTTTTTGAGCGTTGCCAGGTGCGTTTCCATTGTTCAAGATGGTATGGAGGGACAATAGCAATTATTATTTTTTGGAACATATTCTTCCAATATCTAGATTAAAGAGTCTGTGGACAATTAAATCCAATATGTGTAAGAGGAATGATTAAAATATCAAGCAATATGGATTTCTTGAGTGTCAAAATGTGTTACTAACGAATGAATACTTTAGTTTTCATACTTTTATGGATAGATAAGTTCAAGTATTTTAATTTTCGTCCCTTTCAGGATGAATTGATCTTGAAAAAGTTAAATATTTTTTACTCAAAGACGTCACCAAACCTCAATGAACATCCAATATTTCGGTAAGCTTTTATTTCTCTCTCAATTTTTGTGGCGTAGAATAACACACCTCAATAGATAACGTCAAATTATTTTAAATTCTTTTAGTAGCGGAAGTGGCGCTACTCAATTTTTCACCGATAGTAACTGTACCACTAATTTCATTCATTATATATACTTACTTATCTTTTTTTCTTCTCTCTCTTGTGCGAAAGAAAATCCACGAAGTTTTCGGCAAAGGGGGCTTCCTTTTGTTTCCATTCCCACAATTCCCTTTTCTTCTCTCTTTTCATGTTCTCCCGCGGAAGTGAAAGAAACAAGATCATTGTTTGGATCTTTCGTTCCCCAACATCGACTCTTTGTCCAGCGCCAATGCCCGGGGCCTCAGAAAACACCTCTCTATAACCCTCGACTCTCCCTCTCTCTCTCAAAGAAAGAGAAAGTGAAAGATTTCTCTCTCCTTTTGTCCTCCTTTCCCTCCTTCCAATTCTTTTTCCCCCGTCGTCGTTCGGCAAACTTTGGCTTGCTTAGAATTTGAGCTTTGAGATTTTTCTGCTCCCGTCACAAGTTCATTCTTCACCGTGCTGAGTAAATTCATTGATCCATATTAAATATTTACGTGTTGCAGGTACTGAATTTCCTTCCTCCCAATTTGCTTCCGGCTTGCTTCGTGAAATTCCGACTCACGTCCAAAATTCATCCTTCACCAAGAGTCAGCATTGTGTATTTTCATTGTTGGGAATCATATTTGATCGTTGGCGTGTGTAATTACCGAGGATCTGAATTAACTTGATTCCACCACCTTTTCCTCCACAGCCGTTTGGTAAACTTGGCTTGCTTCGTGCTATCCCGGTTCTAGTTACAAATGCATCCTTCAAAAAGATTTAATGTTGTGTATTTGATAGGAACCATATTCGATGGTTGGCTGTTGGTGCGTGGGCTCTGCATTTTCCTGCAATTCTTTGCTTGTTTCGTTTTCCATATTAAGTGGCTCTATTCAAACTTGGGCCCCTACTCAAGCCAATGACGTGGCATCAGGCCAGGAAGCATTCACGTAGATAACTATTTTTATTTGGGCTGATTTCATTATACATGGAAAGAGCTACACTATTTCATAGGTGTCTCCATGAATTATCCTATTATTTTAATTATAGGTAATCGGCGAGTATCTATTTCTATCCAGTGAATGGAGGAATAAGAAATCTTTCGAAAATCCTATGCAGAAGCCACATTAGTCGTATTACTCACAGCTCGATTTTTTCAAAAATTTAAAATGACTGCTTTTCTTTTCTTTTCTCTTTGATAAAATGGCTTGGTGGTGTAACTGGTAGCACGCCTGACCGGCAATCGGGAGATCCGGGTTCGACTCCCGCCTAAGTCAAATATTTTTTCATGGCGAACTTCATCCTTTTGTGTATTTGCTTTTAATATAACTGAATATCACTAGAGGCGTTTGAGATGTGGGTGTTGAAAAGATAAATTAGGTGAAGTGGACGGAGAGGAGGAGGAACATGGATTGCTGGACATAGTGGACGAGGAGAGGCTTCTTGAAAATATACGAACGGTACCAATGGTTTGCCGAGTCCCAAGTGTTCATACCACGACGAATCCTAAGGAATATTTGCACTTTTTTTTTCATTGGCTATTCGGAATTTCTTACACTTGTATACTGACGATGATGATGTAAGGTTTAAGATAATTACTTATTTAATAATGACGATTTACGTCTTAAACTTTTGACCTTGTTTACTGGGTTCTCGCATGAAAACTTTGTAAGTAATACTAGAGAAGACTGGATGCGGTCAACACGTGTGTCTGTAGAAAAATAGAGGTACTGAAGTGGAAGGAGAGGAAGAGGAACGACGACGAAGTGCTGGACATGGTGGGTGAGGAGAGGCAGAGGATACATAAGGTTTGGATGGAGCGAGTACTTAGCGGGGAGGGGATGTTGAAAAGTGTTAGAGGGAAGAATGTTATGTAAACGAGGAAGAGGATGGAAATGAATAGGATATTTAGATATAATGAAAGGGAGTAGACTTTGTTGTGAAGTGAAGAGGGAGGTGCTTGAAGGAAAGGGAGGCTCCCTGAATACTTCGTATTAAAATTCATGCAAATCTGCCTCAATCGGAAGAATATTTCACTGATAAGGAAGTGCATTTATCTTTGTAGCATTATACTGCCGCATTCATTTTCTTCTGATTTCATATGGCAGAAAATAATCTTATTTCAACCCTTCGATCGCATTTATCTATTTGCCATTATTGAAATCAAATACTTTTTTATCATTTTATTAATTTGAAAGAAAATGCCCCAAATTTTTAATTCTTCAGTAAAGGATACGTTTAGCATAATGGATACATCTTTTTGCGTCTAAAGTTTTCTTCACTCTCAAATTGTTTGGTGAAATGGGACTGGGTGAACGATTTTATATCTATCCTAGACGTTGGCAATGAAAAATTGAAATAATTTGTCATTGCGTTCAATGTATGAGGTGACATCCCTAAATTTTATTTTATATCTTATCGTCGCTGTAAATATGACTTGTTGCCAGGATTAAGGAAATGCGCGTCTATTATGAAACATGTGTCACAGTTCTAAAATTAAAATGACACTGGATACGTGATTTGTCATGCGCCGCTGTGAAGTAGGTCACTTGGATTGAACTGTTTTAATATTTAGCACCCGAAGTCACAGCTGGCGAGTGGCATTTATTTCGTGGGAACTCTTGGGGACGGTCGCATTTGTGCGACACATTCAAGGGTCAACATGTGTACTAGAGTAAATAATAAATCGCACTTCGGTTATCGCGATTTATTTTCAGAATTCCATATTCTTTTAATATCCATCCTAATTTTTTCCTGTGGTTTACATTAATTCTGAATGCTGTTTTTTTATTTTTATAATCTTTTTTTGGTAATTTGCGTTTAATTCGAGCGATGTATACTTGGCATGAACTTGCACCCTCTGTACTACTCTTACATCATACCCTCCGAAAAGACGCGATTATTCTCCATACTATCAGATTTTCATCCGTATTTATTGCATCATTACCTGTCGCAGAAGATAATGAAAGGCTGAAGGCTGATGGAAATGTAGTATCCGTTGACAGTTGCGCACACAGTAATTTCTTTCTCTCTAGCCGTCCTTGAAACTGTTGTAGGTAAAAGATAGACGTTTCTCGCTTACTTTTACCATAGTTGTGTTCTTACCAGATACGTTTTCATGAGCCATCTTATCGAGCTTTCCCGTTAACAAATCGTGCCACGGGTTCATGTTGATTGTGTCCCTGCATTAATAGTTTCTATCTTCGAATTAGCCTGGTGGTCAATACATTCGAATACATGTTCCAAATTCCAATTAATGTCAGAAGAAAAATAATCTCCACTTCAACCTCAGGGCCGTATTACAGATGCTGACTCCATCTTGTGTACCCACTCCTTCCAGTGGCGGATACATAGGGGGGGGGGCGCTCTCCCTTGCGGGGCCGCTCGCATTGCCTAACATTGTAGAACCACAATTGGAACATTTTTTTATACCATAAGATATAGCATTTTCTTGTAGCTATACGTGTAAAATCAGTTTGAATAAAACTTTCTTAAATTTCTCATGCGACTTATTTTTCATTGCGATAAAAGTAAAGGCAGCTCAAGAAATATTTTTCGCCCCCTCCCTTCAGCTTTTTTTGAATCCGCTATTGACTCCTTCTCAATGGCTCCGATCTGAAACTCAACTTGAGTTTTAGCTACCTACCTACGCAGTAAAAAGTAGCATTACTGGAGAATAATTTTACGCGTGAAAGTATTTTGACGAGAAATAATGCATTTTAACACTGGGACTACCGATGAAGTCATTTTTGATCCCTTGAAATTTTTATTTCTCTGCTCTGACGAATGATTTACGAATTTCGCCCACAATTCAGGGACTTTTTATTCATTTTTGACATAGAACACGGCTTTGCGATAAAAATTGATTTAGAAAAAAGTGAACATGTTTAAAAATGTACCATTGACTACCAAAGAGAGGAGGTAACTAATGTAATAAAAAAAATTTTTTTAAATAAATTATCTCCCCACTTTCTAAGCAGCCTAGGTAATATTTTCTATCATGTAGGTACACATGACAATTGTTTATGGGAAAAGTTTATGTTTACTGTTTTATCCATTTCCTCAGTAATAATCCCATTAAAACAGTATAAACTACAAGATAAAAGAATTTCAAAGCAATACTGTCGAACATCGCATTTTTTTTTAATATAATTTTTTTGTTAAAACCACGACTGAAATATTGAAATTATAAACAAAAATGATAAGATAAAGTAACGTTTCAATAAAAGCAGATTATAAACTGCAAAAATAAAGTTTATCCATAGTAATATACAAATATATGTACAAATTATTTGGTTTTAGAAATCCCAGTTTATACAAATGGCAATGGCCAATTTTAACCTCATTTGAAAAAGGCCAGATCGGCGCCCATGCGATTCCACTCCACGTGACGTCACAGGGACCTAGTTGCTATACGAGTAGATATGAGTTTTACATTGTCTGAGATTACTATTGCATGCATGAGGCACAGAGCTCAGGGAAACATCTCACCCATTAAAATTACCTAAGTCCGGAAAGTTTCCTTCGTTTGATAGGGTATTAATAATCCTTATTTAACCCAAGCGCTCCCATCTAGCAGGGTACTCTGCTACCTGCTAGCAGCCTGCGTCGTATCAGCGCTCAAAGCCTCGTCCCAGGGTCACCTCACACGGCGACAGCTGGAACCAGAAATACGTCACACGGATTTTTCCCATCATTCATACTTAGTCGTCGCGTTTTCGCGCGCTTGAAAATTTTCACTTTTCATTTAATCGCGCAAAATAGATATTGGCATTTAAAAATCTGAAAGCGTGAAATGCGTAATCCAGGAAATAAAAAAATAATAGGAAACCACCCGGTACCATTCGGTAGTTCTAGTTGCGGTGTTAAGACCGGTATCCATAGTGTTAAAAACGCGAGGGGATGGAGGCGGACATCTTGGAAATTGGTGACTCAATTTGAGTTTAGGAATGGAGTGAGGTCTCGTGATACCAACTTAGCAACCGAGTCGTGTTGGAGTCGGGATCGAGATTTAGTGGGGAGCTACGACAAGCCAATCATGACTGTAGTTGATTATTCGAAACTGATCTGTAATGTCACTGGTCCCTCCTAACTATTATTATATTAGTGGTAATGAGGCAAATGATAGGCATGTACATTTCAAGCACAATCTAGGAGTGAATTTGTCTGAAGTACTGGAATATTAACCCGTGCGAAATTTTCACAATTTCGCGCTATCAGTTAATAAGAATGGGTAATAAGGTAATATTGTAACTGGGTTTTAAGTCTAAAAGAAGAAGTGTCATAAAGTACTTCTTTTTTTGCTTGTTTTCCTGCAAAAATATATACAAAACATATTAGTACAAAACATGCAAGGGAGATTGGTTCCAGTAGGAACAATCATGACGTCTGTCACTGAAAATAGCGCGAAATTTACAAAACTTCTTTAAAGACAATATCAGAAGTAACAATGTCGTCCTCCGTAACTTTTTTGCTATGAGTTTCTGTAACGCAAACACAAATATCCCGGTAAGTGCGAACTCTAGAAAATGCTACATATAACTGTCCATGCGAAAAAAACCGTTCTGGCGAGTACAATCCGGCTCTCTAAAGATTCTGACTCCGTGATTTATTAATTGTTATTGCGAAGAAAACTTTGATTGGAAATTGCTTTCGTGACATTTGTAACGGCATGGTCAGTTTTTTTAAGACTAGAATAAAAAGAATTGAGGAGTCGATAAACCTCGAGAGAATAATTGACATGGAGAAATCGAATATTTTAAGTCAAATTTATGTGTAAATATTGAGATTTGAATTGAGATTGTGTTTTTCGTGAGAAGTCGGTGATTTATTGTTTAAAACGATGCCTCATTTATTTTTCATATCTCCTCACCACTAGGCGGTATACACCCTTGACGCATATAGTAGCTTTATGTATTGACACGCTCTATGTAACCTTTCACTTTTCGCATTTATGCCGACTGTGGCGGATTATTCAGCATAATTAAGAAAAATAATGGCACAATAAAGCTATATAAAAGCATTATTAGATAATTAAGTTAGGAAAATACAAAGCTCTGATCTTATAAAATTCACATACTAAAACACATAACATATGTATAATAATATTTAATAGCCTATGGCAGGGGTCTCCAAAATACGGCCCGCGCACTTGTTTAAAGTAGGGCGCGATTCTCGCTCGTCTCTGTGAGACGCCGCTAGGAGCATTACAGTGCTGTACTGAACGTCAAAGTCGCCTTTCACTATTCGTAAATAAGAAATACGCCACCGGATACTTCAATAGACGTTGGTCTCGAATACTTCAGTCATCGGCAAATTTGCTATCCGGCCCGCGGGGCGATTCGGAACTTGGAATGTGGCCCTCGTGGCCTAGTAAATTGGAGGCCCCTGGCCTAAGGAGTACGTTAAATCGCCCCTTGCTGGATTGGTCTGGGGCCGTATGACTGCATGTAAAAGGGATATATGCATAGCATGAATGACATCATGTAAGTGTTCGACTACGCTTATAATGGCGCTTTAAACTTTAAAGGTGTGCCACTGAGCGATACTAAGAGTAAATTATATTTTTTTCACATCTGTGCCTGTCAGGCACATTGCGGCTGAACTCAGCAATAGGGTGGTTTCCTAATATTTTTTTTCGCCCAAATCAAAAGATTATTACTACGTATTTCACGCTTTTAGATTTTTTAATGACGATATCTATTTTTCGCGACTAAACGAAAAGTGAAAATTTTCAAGCGCGCGAAAACGCGACGGCTAAGTAGGAATGCTGGGTAAAGTCCGTGTGACGTCATTCTGCTTCCAGCTGTCGCCGTGTGAGGTAACCTTGGGGCGAGGCTCTGAGCGCTGATACAATGCAGGCTGCTTGCAGGTAACGCTTGGCTTAAATAACGATTATTATTACCCTATCAAACGAAGAAAACTTTCCAACCTTAGACAGTTTTAATATGTGATTATTAAGAGATGTTTCCCTGAGCTCTGTGCCTCATGCATGCATTGGTAATCTCAGACGATGTCAAACTCCTATCTACTCGTATAGAAACTAGGTCTCTGTGACGTCACGTGGAGTGGCATCGCATTGGCGCCAATCTGGACTATTTCAAATGCGGTTAAAATTGACAATTACCATTTGTCTAAACTGGGATTTCTAAAACCAAATAATTTTTATATTATGAATACAGTAATGGTGGGTTACGAATCGCAATCAATGCCTTTCGTCTTCTTTGATGAAGGAAACTACCCTATTCCAATATTGCACCTGACGAGAGGTTGACGGAGCATATATGGAATGGCAGAAAAAGACATTTCTGTTGCAATATATATGATTTCACTCTGATTTGTATTGAAGTACCGTTTAGCATTATATCTGTTTGAACTGAGTCCTCAGCTCAAGCAGGCGCTCTCCTAAGAGAATTGCCCGTTTTATACTGACACCCTCATCAATGTGGTTCATCACAAGGGCTATCATGACTATATGTCGCTTGGTTTCACGATGCGATACTATGGATGCAAGTGTTGATATAGTGGGTGAATCACTGAGCTATCATCAAAGATTTTCATTGGGTGCTATGTTGTCAAAGATTCACCTTACTGAAGACTTTTTTCTTCATTCCTCAAATTCTGGAATGGGGTCTGGTAGTTTCATAAACATATTTTTTTTAGAATTTCGTGAAACAAAAGCGAATTTTACTACACAAATAATGCAATAAGTTTAAAGATTACAAAAAATGAGGAATCTCATAATTTAATACGCCTTTTGATGCAAACGTTTCGCTGAAAGTTTCAACATTATGCGCAATATCCAGGTTTTCTATCAAAAGTTTCTCTTTTGCAGGAGAAAAAATTAATTATTTTAAATTATTTTTCTTCATTAAATAGTTCTAAGATGCAGTTGCAGTCATATCTTAATCACACAGAGAGTATTTTATGACACACTTGAGTGGTTAAAAAACCACAAGCAATAGGATCATCAGATCGTCAACTCAAAGTGTCAGATACAGAAACGGAAAAATGCTATTTAATATATTTCCAATTTCTATCATAATCCACAATTGGAGAAAATTGTCCGATAGCTACAAATTTAATCGTATATTGAAATAAATACTATCCATTTTCCACGATTTTAAAACTTTTTGCGTCCTAGGTTCCAATATTACTGCATCATCTTCAAGTTGATGCATCAACTTGAAGATGGTGTAGTAAAATTGAAACATAAGTTGTTATCTCTTTTATAACTGTGGGAAATTGCAATTATTAATTTTAATATGGAAAATGATTCTCTCTATCACGCTCAAATCTTTGGATTTTATTAAATATATTTGCGTTATTTCATTCCTTATTCCGATTGATCACAAGAAGACCAAGGTTATGCGTTTTTGTAAAGGATCGCGAGAGAGGAATGTGGAACTCAAGATAAAAGTAGGTGGGGAAAAACTTGATCAGGTAGAGCTATTCAACTATTTAGGCAGCACAGCAGAGGAAAACGGATATAGTAGTAAAGACAAGAGAAAGCGAATTGTATTAGGAAAGGAGGCGTTCATGACCAGGAAGGAGCTTCTGAGAGGATCGTTATTTAAGAATTTAAAGAAAAGGTTAGTGGAGAGTTTGATCTGGAGTGTAGCTCTTTACGGTGCGGAAACATGGACACTGAGGAAGGAGGACGAGAGAAGATTGGAAGCATTCGAGATGTGGGTATGAAGAAGAATGGAGAAGGTGAAATGGACAGAGAGGAGGAGGAACGACGAAGTGCTGGATATGGTTGGCGAGGAGGGGCAGCTTTTAGATGAGATACGGAGAAGATAGAAGGCACGGAGATAGATGGATAGAGGGAGCACTTAGCGGTGAGGGAATGTTGAAAACGGTGTTAGAGGGTAGAATGTTAGGTAAACGAGGGAGGGGAAGGAAGATAATAAGATTTTTAGATAGATTGAAAGGGGCTTTAGTGTAGGGAAAGTAGGCCTTACCGTGAATTGAGTCAGTGCTAGAAGAAGGCAGTGCTGGAAGGAAAGGGAGCCCCCCAGACCACTTCTTTAGTATTCCATGGAAACCTACCTTCGGTAGGATACCATAATAATAATTCCGATTCGATACGCATTAGTCTCCTTCAAAACTCTCAGTACAACGCGCATGCGTGGTCGTAGCAAAGGTCAAGAGGGTGGGCGATGGAGGGCGTAGACATGGGATGGCTTATTACAGAAGACGACCTCAACAGAGGAGACGGAGAGGGAGTGTTTTGGGAACAAGAGAGAGAGCAGCGGGCTTTAGGAGGGAATTTATAGGCAGATGGAAATGCTGCCGTTTGAAAGAGGAGAGCCAACCCCATCTCTTGGGCCGGAATCGAGTTACTCAACGGGAATCATAGGATGTTGGCGAACGATTAAAAGGGCCTTCCACAAAGGGTCCCGCTGACCAGAGCATGCCCGCGAAGGCTCACGGGAAGGGAAACGACCGCTCTCCTCAATTTTGCTGCCGAAAACTTTTTTCTTGACTTCTCTTTTTTTGCCTTGCCCTTATTTCCTACCTGGGCTCTTATATGATCGCAGGGTATGGAATATATACGAATAGCCTTAATTTTTTTTCATTTTTACGGTTGTGTGCATCTTGTTTTTACAAAAGTCCCAGCAAAAGGCATAGCATTTCGCGATTAGTCCCTATAAATATAATTCATCGCTTTGGGTAGATTCAGGACCCAAATTAGATTAGTAGGGAAAAGAAACTACTGTTCAATGCTTATAAATTTACTTTCTATGATAGTTATAATTCAATCACACCTCAATTTTTCGGAAAGAAATTTTTTTTCCCCCTTTGAAAAAGAAAATAACCCGTATAACAGCCCAGGAGAATATAGTTGTAACACTTAATGTTGAGTTGTTTTGAGTTGGATGTGTGGGTGTGACGATTGATGGGAGGAGGACAATGAAGCGGGCAATAATGAGCAGCAGAGGTGGAAGGGAGCAATTGTTGTTGACGGCGCGGGAGGGAGTGTACATGGAGTTGGATTGTAATAGTTGTGGCGTGCGGATGAGTTTTTGCTCTCGAGTTGTTATATTATAAAAAGTGATTTTAAAGTGTAATAAGAATATTTGTGAAGTTTGAAGAGGAAATAAAAACAGCTGTCTACACACATCGGGAAATTAAAATCTGGAAATAAGGCAAGTATATATCAGGACCGACAATTTGGAGCAAGTTTCTTTACGGAAGTGAGGCATGGGCAATGGACATGGACATCAAGGATTTCGAAATGCGGTGCTATGGAAGAAAGAATGAATGGACCTCGTGAGCAACGAGAAAATCCTAAACAGAGTAAGAGACTAGAGAAAACTCGTGGAAACCTTAAGAGAAAGACGCAACAGCCTTTTTGGCCATATCTTGATGCATTTTGGTCTGATTAAGGCTATTGTCAATGAACAAGTGGATCCCTGGAATGGAAAAGTACGACCTCGAATACAATTTATGGAACAGATAAAGAATGATGTGAAAGAGTAGATTTATGTGGGCGTGAAAATATTTTAGTGGATTGTCGCTGTAAGCCAATCTTGGGATTATCGAACATTAATGGTGATGATGCATTATTAAAGAACTCAAATAAGCTACGCCATTCACCATCGCTTACACCTGGTATGGTATATTTGAGACATCACTTCCCAAGATATTTTTCCTTCATTTCGGACTTGAAGTATTTGTATCCTTAAAAAGTTTAACGTTATGTTCTCATTCTTCTCCTAAACCTTAGGGTTGGTGGGCAATGCCCACTGGGTGAAAATATCTTCTTCCCTTAGCCAATCTCCCTACATAATTTTACCTTATTTCGGGTAATATCTTTGTATGGATTTGTTTTATTGGCCCACCTCTTCTATCACGCCCATTTACCATTGCTGGCTTGAAGAAGAACGGAGATGAACATGACCAAGAGCACGAGATATAGCGAAGTGCTGAGCTTGGTGTTTAGGATAGGAGTGGTTAAGCTTCGGTACGAGGTACGGAGGAAACAGAAGAAAATCGTTTTATCTTTTTATCTGTTTTTCAAATCTAAGACCACAATTGGCGAGATTCCATCGGGTATGATAACGTTTTCGTTTTTTTTTTTGGCTAGTAAATGGCTCTGATCTGCCGACAAACGGGTTGCTTTAGAACCGAAATAAGAGTGGAATTTACTGTCGTGTTTTACTATGAAAGAGAAGAATGGTCTTTCGATGGGAATATTTACTGCAATATTTCATCGCAGTCTGCTCACGCATCCCGCCTTTCGGGCAGGATTTTGCTCTCGAGCTAAACGGGGGTTTCTCATCCTTCCTTACCTCAAAATGCTCTGACGAAAAAGTTACACCCGCACGTGTTACTCTAGTTTCTCTCGCTAATCCATGGCACGTAGCCCCTCACGAACGCTACGCTCGGAACATCCTCAGGAGTCGAAAGCATCTCAAGCAGGTTGTGGCAAAGAAGTCGTGACCTGCCTGCAGGAACATCTTTGGATATGAGGCTTCTTCGCGAGGACAGGATCCGTTTACGATAGGATAATACTGTGTACTAACCCTGTTTGTAAAACACGTGCAACGATATTTACACAGCATGATTTTTAAAGAAATTTCCTAATGTTTTGTGATAAAGCCTGCATTGATAGATTCAAGCATGACCACCATGATAAGGTCCACGATGTGCGACGATCCGCTTTTAAGTAGACTGGAAATAGAGAAGAATATTACCTTATGTTCTCATTCGTAGATGACGCTTATCCTAAGGACTTTTCTGTTCCCCTCTCTTCAAAGGGTTTCCGTTTTGATCATTCATTTGAATCATTTTATCTTCATTATTTTTTCGATTGAAAAAATTTAGAATGTTCCAACCATTTCAAAAGGAAAGGAGTATTATATATGTTTATGTTTTATACAATGATTTCTATATTAAGTTTCTCTATTCGAATAAAAAATTAGATGGATTAATTTCATCATATTTTTTGATTTTTTAGATATTGTAAGGTAAATAATACATTCATACCTTTTGGTAGAAGCCAGTATGCTTGGAATTTAAGTTGATCAAAAGTTACAGTGACTCTTTTTTTGCAGTTCAACTCATTACACCAGAATGTTAAGATATGT
The DNA here is from genome assembly GCF_921293095.1 of Ischnura elegans. Taxonomy (NCBI): domain Eukaryota; kingdom Metazoa; phylum Arthropoda; class Insecta; order Odonata; family Coenagrionidae; genus Ischnura; species Ischnura elegans. The sequence goes on from NC_060252.1 coordinate 94,481,895, forward strand.
CCGAAAGCCCTGTTTTTAGTTGACCTTTTTTGATGAAAGTTGGTTTTGTATGTCTCATGAGTTTTCCGATATGGTTTAAATATGAAGATCGTGCTTTTTTTGAATGTTTTATTTTCCTAATCAAGAGGATATCAGTAGAGTCTCACTAAATATTTATACTCCTCTTTTTATTTATCATCATAAATTAGCAATCCTTATTTTGATTTGAAGCAGCTCTCCATTCCGCTCTCCTCTCCGTTAGCCTTTTCATAGCGACGTATTTCTTCTGTTTTACATCCTTTATAACCTGTCCTATGCAACACATTAGGGGTTATCGCTTGACCTTCTTCTCTTCCACCTGTCCTACGTTTGTTTTCTTCAAGTGATCATGTTCCATTATATGGCCAATTTAGTCGTCCCTTAAGGTTTTTAGAGGAATTCTTTTCTCCTATTCTTGTTTTCACTTCCTGATTACTTGCTCGGTCTATCTGTTATACCTTCTTCATTCAGCAGTAGCACCTAATATCGAATGTTTCCACTCTTGATTTCTCTGCTGCTGTTGACAACCATGCCTCGCTCCCTTGTACAAACGTTCCCCATAAGTAGCATCTGATAAATTGTTTCCTCACATCTACTCGACTACCCATTAATCTCTGCATTTTATCTTTTGGAATCGAACTTTTCTACAAAATTGCTTAAGACTTCAACCGATCAAATTGCTTTTGTGGAGTGTCTGATTCACTCTGATGGTTGTTTTTATAATTGTATGATTTTCTTTTGAAGTTCTTAAACAAGATGGGAGCGCATAATTAATATATACAGGGTGTCCCATTTGTCTTGAACACCCGAAATAACTTTTTGTCTAGATGCAAATTCAGAAATGTGTCAAGCAAATGTTCATTAGCCGTCAGGGGGACATTAATCAGCATGGTTGCCTTACTTGTAGCTTTGTTATTTACAAATATATGAACAGCGGTATGTCTTTTTTAACCCTCATATGGATTCACAAATTTAGTTACGTCGTTGGATTTTCGGCGCCGCGGCGGCGCCGCGTCATTGTTTGTTATTATCTTTCAAAGTCAGCGTGAATTTACATGTTTTGTGATTGATAATGGTAAATACATCTATTATCTTTATTTCTCACCATGTTTTGCTATATTTGACCCATTATTGTGGAAGTTATAACAAAAAATCTTGAACGCTGCATTCTTTTCCATTTGTTGCCGTAATGCTCTCTATTTCTGTTCCCTTTGTCTGTTATTTTCGAATGAAAGTTTTAATTTCGTGTGTGATGGTTGTTCGAAATATTGTTTCTGATATGCTGTGCTGGAAAAACTCCGCTCTTTAATGTTTATATTGTTTATATTTTTATGTATCTAAATACTAAAAATGAGGACCGAAGAAAGTTCATTTATGCCCATATGACATAATTTTCCTTCACTGTGTCCACCCATATGTTTTGTCTTTGCAGTGCATACAGAAGGATAAGTTATTAAACGTTAATAATGAAACAGCTGTAGGTAAGTGAGAAGTGACGAGTGTTACTTTCGTGATTTGAAAAGGATTATGGCGATCAAGGCAAATCTCGCGAATATTCTGGGAGCCTATAACCTGCAATTAAAAAAAAAATTTGAAATATAACGAATATGGTATAATTAGCGACGTGTCCAACAACCCAACACCGCTTCGGAGGTGGAGCTAGAAGAGCTGGTATTTTTTTCCGACCGCGGAGCCCCATTCCCTCACTGAGGACGTTTTCTTAGACACGGACGAGTAAATATGATGTGTGGGAGTGCACCAGCTGAGGTTTTACTCCTGGATTGGTGGGAAATCCAAGAAAATAACTTCTTAGAAGTACGGGTTATAGGTGGTAGGGAAGAAGGAACAGGTGCCTATTTTCTTTCGTCCAGCTCTGCATGAGGGACGAATGGAAGAATGTTCTTAGGTGACAAAAATACCCTCAAGTTGGGAGGACTTCCCTCATCTTTTCTTTCCGTAGAGTTTCACTGACCCAAACATTAAGACTATCCATACCTTCCCACTAAGCTTCCTTATTCGTCATTCACCGCCTTCTTCCCCCCTCCCACAAAACTTGATTGAACTTCTCTCCACCCTAATGACCCACCCGAGCTGGACCTTCTTGGAATGGAGGGAGGGACACTGCGAGGCGTTTTGACAAGGCTTTTGTCCCCTGTCCCTCATGCAGCGATGGAAGGATAAAGAAAAAGAAGGCTATTGTATCTAATTGTCTCCTTGCACTCCCAACATTTTTCGCGATAAGGGTTTTCTACTCTTACCTGGCCTAACGATCTGGGTATTCCCTGATCCTTGGCAGTCGACACACTACCACCCCTTCACCTCAAAACAACCTACCTGGCATTCCTTCTCCTTACTCCTCCTCACTCACTCCTTCAATTAAGTAAAACCCCCAATAAATTAAATATCTGTGCATTTGAGTACACAAAGGAACGAGAATTATATTCACAAACTTTCACTTCACGGAAATTGTCTATTCTCCTATTCATCATGAAACGATATTTACCATGTAAATACTGAAGTAATGGCCAGGAAAAAGAAATAATTTTCTATCACACAATTAGTTGGGTAGTTATCTTGATTTCACCCCAATGGTAAACTGATACGTCATCGGTAATTATATAAACGCCAGCAATTTTGTATAGACTATCGTAGCCGCAAAGGAATATTTTCGAATGAGAAGTACAAGACATATAACAGTAACCGTTCGATGTGTTCTTCACGGTAGTCGGTGAAACCTCTGAATCTCCTGGCAAGTACAGTTGCTCATTCAACGAGAAATATTCACACGACGGTGAGAAAGCAATATTCTACGATTTCAGATAATGCATTGTGTTGAAATTTTCTTAGAATAGCTGATTGGTGTAATTCTAAACAGAGAAACACTGGGATTTTTTCAAAGGTGACTATCACCATGGCAGGTATGTGGACGCGGAGCGGAGAAGGTGCCCAAGCAAAACTAAGACGGAAGCCATGGAAAAAACAACCTAGCGTAGCCATGGGTTTCTATGAATAATTCTTGCAAAACGATGAAGTTTTGTCAATGAACATTATAACGAGGCAAGCATAGTGATTCTTAGCTGTAAGAAAAAGCACAGTTGGTATTGTAATATTTTCCTTTTGTTAAACAATTTCACTTGGTTTATAAGTTTTAAAAAATAAATAACAGGATTATAAATATATTATAGCATTTCATACGAAGCATAATTGCTTTGACATTAGCGTTCCGAGTGCAGTACCTGACGTAGCGACGAGGAAATAATCGGCCCTAGGAAAACTAAGTCGGAGGCCCAGGAAATAAACCACTTTAGCCATGAGTTTCTGTGAATAATTCTTGTAAAAAGATAAAGTTTTGCCAATGAACATTATATCGAGGGACATTACGATTCTTAGCGAAAATAGAAAGCAAAATTAGTATAGTAATATTTTCCTTTTGTTTAACAATTACATTTTGTTTATAAAGTTTATAAAATTAAATAATATGATTATAAATAGATTATAGCATTTCATACGAAACATAAATGCTCTTACATTAACATTGAGAGTGCAATCCCCGACGTAGCGACGAGGAAATACTGAGCGCCGCAGCGGCGCCATAAATCCAACGACGTAACTTTTTTCATTGGAGGCCAATAAAATGTAAACTATCGACACAATGCAAACAAAATTTTAGACCTAGACGAAGAAAGCAGAAAAAATAGACTACTAAAAATTTCAAAATGATCTATTGGAATGGAAACTTTTTACACCAATTTAAAAACCACGAGCGCCGCTAAGGCGCAGCAAATCCATTTGAGGGTTAAATGGCACCCTAGACGTGGACGCGGTTGTGGTCCCGGGCTCAAAGTGACTTCTGTGTTACGTTTTGACTTGCTTGTCATTTGTTTACTGCTAGCTCCAGGAAGTGGATGAGTTTCTTATGTTTTCATAACGTTCTGTTTATGTTAATGGTCCACTGTGCTACATTTTTTAATAAGTCTTTAGGAGAGGAAATGAATTGCCGAATAAAAAATATAGGGTGCCATATAAAAAAGACATACCGCTGTTCATATCTTTGTAAATAACAAAGCTACGAGGAAGGCAATGATGCTGATAAATGTCCCCTTGACGGATAATGAACATTTGCTTGACACATTTTTGAATTTGCATCTGGACAAAAAGTTATTTCGGGTGGTCAAGATAAATGGGACGCCCTGCATATAAAACAATTATGTAGTGTGCCATTGAGCCTAAACGTCAGTCAAGACTCTTACACCTTATTTTTGACGGATGGATATGCTTATATATTATTTGTGGTGCGCAGTGATTCCAAGTGCGTCTTCAGTTCTAAGGCGTACCTTTCGACCATCTTTCCACCTTCAGCCTTAACCCATTATATCCCAGTGGCAGGATTTCCTGCCACTTACTTTAATCTAGGCTAGATGGCAGAAGATGAGTAATACAGTAATAATTTCAGCATTATCTAGTTCTACAACCCTCTGGTAGACGTATTTCATGATTTCATCACCAGGTGTTAGGTTCTTATTGAAATACAGTCTAAAAAACATGTGCTTGCATTGTACTTCACTAAGATGGCTGAGCGAACGAAGTTCAAAGGGTGTGTTCTCCTATAGTTTATGGAAATATTAATTATTGAGTTGGTTTACTATGCTTATTAATGTTTATATTAATTGCCTATAAAAGAATATTCCCGATTAGTGTTGATTTGGCAGGAATATTACCCCATGAATTCAGGTGGCAGGATATCCTGCCACTGGGATATAGCGAGGTCAAATTTTTTAAACTTACATTTCGGTCATTTTTTCAGCTAGAGCGTAAATGAAATTTACGACCTGTTAATGGAGTTCGATTTTGGAGGAAATGAGCCTCCTCTATTTATGCCTCCTATTGAAAACCGGATGCTGATACTGACGTAGAATCGGATAATACTTTGTAGGGTTGGAGTGGTACTCCAGACACAGCTTTACCATCCCAATCAAATGGACTTAATTAAGGAAACATTAAAATACCTCTAGATGCACTGAAAGTGACGTTGTCAGAGGAATTAGTGGATTTTATTGTTCTTCAAAGCGAACTATATGCTGTGCAAAAAGGCCTTTCGACTTAAATGTTAAGTAAGGAAAACATTCTAGTTTTTTTAAGGAATGTTAATGATTTCCGGATATAATAAACTTCCTCATCGGAGATTATATTGGATTACATCACCGGAAGTGCACAATGATCTAGTGTCCAAGTCTATGCGGCGGAACACATTTGATGATATAATGAGGCGTCTTCACTTTGCAGACAATATGGGCATGAATGACGATCGGTATTATAAAGAAAGACCATTTTATGACATTTAGAATGAAGCATTCAAAGTTGCAGATTGCAGATGGTATTTAAGCATAGATGAGACGATTATGCCCTATTATGGAAGGCATGGAACAAAGCAATTCATTCGTGGGAAACCAATAAGGTTTGGCTTCAAACTGTGGTCCCTTTGCCGATCAGATGGATACTTGCTGCATGCCGAGCCATACTGTGGAAGCAGTACGAAACTTCCCGTTTCAGGAAACGGGAAAGGTTTTGATGTTGTTACTGGTCTCCTTCAGAAGGCTGATGTCAGAAAGGGCAGTCATGTTGTGTTTGATAATTTTTTTACGTCAATTAATCTGCTCTCTGAGCTAGCCAAGAGAGGTATTGCAGGAACTGTCACAATTCGAGACAACAGTTTGCACAGATCTCCTCTGACACCGAAGTCAGCTATGTAGAAAGAAAAGGAGATGCAACAGAGAAAGCAGTTGTACACAACATAGTTGTTATTCGATGGAATGACAACCAAGTCGTTTCAGTCGCAAGCAATGCTGTGAAAGTACACACTATCGCAAAAGCGAAGCGATGGAGTCGAAAAGAAGACGATTCAAGTTCCTCAGCCTCAGCTTATAACTATTCATAACGAACACATGGGTGGCGTAGATGCCCATGACCAGTTTGATCCAACTTATAGAGTTAGGGTTAGCTCCAAAAAATGGTGATGGCCATTATTCGCTTGAGGTTTGAACGCTTCAATTGTAAATGCCTGGCGCCTTTACCAAGACTTGGGACATGATATTTCTCTAATTATCTTTCAACAACAGTGTTGTTTGCAGCTGCTAGGGCAGTATGGAGCAGGAAAGAAAGTTTCAGGACCTAAGCTTCACATAAGAGGAGCTACCCATGATGGCATACGCTATGATAAAGTAGAGCATTGGATTGTAAAAGGTAATAAGCCAAATGCACGATGCAAATACAACATTTGCCGTTCGAAAAACATTTATATGTGAAAAATGTAATGTTGCCTTACATCCAGAGTGCCAAAAACTATACCATATTCCTAGTTAGAGTGATATTGCTTGATAATAAACATCATTGTGTGAACACCATTGTGTTAAATAAAATAATATGAAAATCCCACGTATCAAAATTTTGATACCTGGGAATCCCAGTGGCAGGAAAACCTGCCAGTGTAAAAAACAGTGTTACACATTTCCGATGACAGTAATTTTTGGCAGGTATGTATTTGAAGTCATTACGACTGTAACTGGTAAGTTTCATTGAAATCAGAACAAAAAATAATTCTGGGCATTAATGGGTTAAGATCCCTGTGTATCCCCGGGGAAACCGTCAAAATGCTAAACCTTTCAACGTGGTGGGAAATTGAAACGATTGAGAATTCTGCGTTAAAAATTAAAACAAAGAATGCTAGAATTTTGCGTAACAATCTCATCATTAAAAATACTGGTCTTAAAAAGAATGAATTTGATAAAATAAAATAATATCGGGCAATTTTTAATGAATGGAAGCTGGTGTGTGTGTGAATAAATGTAGGAATACAATTACCGTTTGAGAATCATTTGAAATTTCCATAACGATAGTGTATAGTGCCTTTATTTAGTTAAATAATATTTGTTTACTGCGTCAGATGACTAATGAACTGCTTTTAAAACTGATTTATAGTGAAAAAGGACTTTATTTCCTCCAGCAAGCGATACCAAATCCTACGTGAAGTGACATGCGCTGAATTGCGAAAATACGAGAATAAGAAAACCTCTGTATCCCAAGTCAATCTTTTTTTTGTGATTTGACAACATAGATAATTTTATTATACCATTAGCATGAGCATTTTATTCTGACTAGTTTGAAAATCATCATTAGTGTCTGATATCGGTTACATCTTTAGCTAATTTTTCCATGAAATGGTTTGACGTGTGCATTGAATGTAATATTAAATACGAATTTACTTCCTCTGATTTGTTTCATTTATGGTTGTTTGTATTACTGCGTTGTGAGATATGCTATTTACATTACACTTAAAATTAGAATTTTTTTCATTCACAATTAATTAAAAATCACGTTGTAAATTCACAAATAAGGTGTTTGTAGACAAATCGAGGCGTGAGAGTAAGTTATAGGCACAATACATTCTACTCCAGTAACTTTCATATTTATCAGCGCCAACGCCACGTAACCCTTTTTGCCGCTTCCCAATCGGCTCGCTGACCTCAATCCGTAGGCTTCTGGGAAGCCAAGCAAGGCAGAAGTCGCTATCGATGGGGATTCTTTCCTCAAAGCTCGAAACTGAATTCATTATTTACGATTATATATATCTTGAATTCTATTTCGTGGTTCCAGAAGCTTAGAATCAGGTAATGTAGTAGTCATATCCTGGAATTATAATGAATTGTAAATTAGATTCAAATTAGATTTAGACGTGGTTAAATGGTTTATACTCGACACCTTTTTTTAGGTACATTTTAATTGAGTTAGGTACATTTTTATGAGGCACAAACAGTGCAATCAGGTAACTAGATATAGCGTATTTATTTTCTGGTGGGTATTACGATTCTTACGTAAAAAGAAACTGTTTCACGTATTTAAAATTTTATTTTCCTAGTTTAATATTTATCCTAGCCTACATACTAATATCTTAGTTTTCTTCCATAAAAGATAGTGATGCATAAATTTGACAATACCAGCAGTTTTCTTCTGGAGCCTAACTTTATTTGGTACAGGTGACCTACCTTATCACTCGCCAAAATAAATTTTAATTCAGTGCAAAAAAGTAATTACAATATATTTTTCGCCAAAAAACGTTTAGCAAATTCAGGGTAAGTCGACTGTAAGCTATTTAATCCCTATGTACTAACTTACAGATATGGTGGCCACAACTTATTGTTAGGATTTTTGTAGGACGTCTCTGTTCTTCTTGGTGACATGCACAAATTTAGCCGGTAGAAATCCCGAAGATATTTCGTGGAAATGTTTAGGCGTTTTGCACCTGAATATACCGCGTCAATACAAAAATAATATTTATTGACCCGATGAAAAAAACCTGGAACGCTAGTTGTAAAACACACCGTTGGGTTTGAGTGATACGTGATGTGTATTTTACCAATTCTTTCACAATAACAGTTGCAGTTTGCACGACATCTTATGTGTGTCCCGGATTTCTTAGTAGGTATATGTATAGGGAAAATTTACGTCCCTACGGTTCTGTAAAATACCTCCTATTGACATTGACATAAAAATATTTGAATTAATTAATAAATAACCAATTCAAATAAGAAATGGATCAAGGAGAAAGGTATAAAAATATACCGTCCAAGCAACTCAATAGTGGTGTTTATTAGCCGCTAAAATGGTGTAAATATCCATGACTGTCACAGGAAAAAGTTTAGACAAATGCTATTTTTTAGTATATAATAAAAAACGGCTCGATGCAATATTCCTATTTACTTTTGGTATAAAAATATAGGCACACATTAATTAATAAATAACCACTTCAAACGAAAAATGGATTAAAGAGAAAGGCTAAAAAAAATCAAGATTTGCAACTGAATAGTGGTATATACAACTAGGCACTAAAATCATCAAATACATCCAGATACTAAAAAACCGTCTTATCACCGAAATAGGTTTGAAAGTTGTGTAGTTAACACTATACAATGATTTTGCTAAATTTACTTGACACAGTCTATTAGGTGCTAATAATTAACCGAATGATTACTGTTGAGGGTAATGAAGCCGTAGTATACGCCGTGCGCTTGAAGCATTCCTTAAATTCAAACGCAATTATTACAGGGCCTGTCGAGCACATTGTATTACGTGAGTATCATTTGGAAACTCGGTTAAGTAGCTTTATGGACAATCAACGAGGAGTGAATTATCTGGCGGATGTATATTGTGACTGCGATTGCTACTACAGGGAGGCCATAAAATGAATATGAATTTAAAAAAACGTGAATTTCAGGGATATCTCATTTCATTGACGTATGGAATTGCTCCAAATTATTAATACCAGCCGTGTTTTCAGCCTTCGGTGGCTAGTCCTCGACTTAAAACCATGGATCAAAATCTGTGTTCGTTTGCTTCGGAATGGAAATGGCTTTTTTCCGGGAAAAAATGGAACATGGCTATAAAATCGTGTAGTTTCAACGGACGAAGGTCGGCTCATCCGTTTAATTTGCCGATTTATTGACGTTTTAATGGGACATTTTGCGTATTAATTCCACTTTATTTTTATTTTTTTTTGAAATGAGATTTGATTGCCGTGTTTTATAATTAAGCTCCGTCGTCACGACGTATAAGGTCCTCTATTTCGATTTACGAAGTCCCATATTGGCCGAATATATAAATGAAAATATCATTCGAGAGGGTACCATTTTTTTAGAGTCGTAATTCGTTCAGTGTTTTTCGTTCCATGTTTTTAGAGCGTTTTAATAAACTTCATGGCAAAATCCAATATCACTGTAATGAGCCTAATCCGAGCTTGTCTACGCTGTTTGATTTTTTTCGTTTTTTTTGCGAGTATTTCCGCTGAACCACAACTTTATGGAGGGCTAGCAATTAAATTTGATTGAATGGCATGATAAATTTTTATTTAGCGTAAATTACATATAATTTATATGATTTTGCAGCTGCGACATAAATTTTCCTTTGGAAATGAATTAAACGTTTCTTGCGTCCATAGAGGGGAATTGAAATCCATAAAATAAGGCTTTTGAATTGAGTTTGTACTGTTTTCTTTATTCAACCTCTAAAAATACGTGTGATATTTTTTCGGCGTAGTTTATTAGGATTTATTCGACTATTCTTCGTTAGTGTTTATTATTAGTCCAGCTTTTCATAGCGTGAAATATGGCTATTTCTTAAAAACTCATTACAAGTTCCTTTCTTGGTATCGGATAGTATTTTTAAAATTTTATGAAAAGTATTGCTACGTTTCTCCCCATTTATTAAGAATAATGCCTTATATTAACCTGCAGTTGGTAATTTTTTCTTTATATTTTATCAATTTAAAAATCAAATATTCATTAAGTAAAAATCTTTTATTTAAAAAGCGTACGTTTGACCGATCGACGATATCTTTCCATCTATATGTGTTACCTAAGTGGATAATTTAATTTGGCTGATTTTGTATACAATATGCCGTAGGTACTATAAAGTTTATCTTGGTCGACAACCTATTGGTGAATTAATAACTTTTACCAAGCAAACACATGTTGAGCCTTAGTTAAGGAAAATGTACTCATCCGCTTGTTCGTTTAATTTTATTAGATTTTCGTTTGTTTAATCGCAAATGACATTTCTCAAGCAAAGTTAACATAATAGAGCTATAACCGTCCTGTTGAGTAAAAAAATTGCATATTGTGAGGGGATTTTGAGTAAAACAATTGCATGGCATTTCAAAGGAGAAAGTGAATTGCAAAAAGTAATTAGACAAACATTTTTATTATGGTGTGCACACTAGGGTTATGATTTATTTGTAACCCCATGTTCCTGTCCTATAAAATGTTGAACATTTATCCAAAAGTAAAGAAAATGAGATAATTTCTATTTATTTTTTGTAAAAGGTCACCCCCAACCCAAACAACTATTTTTACCATAATACACGTTTAAGGTGAAAAAATCATGTTTTAACTTTTTTTATTTAAATTACAAATTAAATTATAACGATGCAATTTTATAAAGCTTATGTAGTAACACACACCTTTAGAGTGGCGTGGCAAGGGGGAAGTCCGGGGGGTCCAGAACAACCCCCCCCCTCCGAAATATGAAACACAATTACTTTCCTTCATAAAAGAAAACAAAATATAGAAAAATCATGAATATACAGAAGATTTATTTGAAAAATGAAGTTTTTTCGATTACAAGAAGTGTTGAAAGTAGCTTAAAACCCTCTACTTATTACCCTGTTTTTCAAAAATTTCTTCCAATGGTTTCGGACCCCCCCCTGAATGAAATCCTGGCTACTCCACTGGATGTGTCCAACTTTAAGAGATAAATCTACAAGTTTTGAGTAGCGAGGTTATTTTTTCTGGTAAAAGAAAAAATGACAAAAGAGCTATTATTGCTCGGGAATTCCACCTGGCATTACTTAAATTAGGTATTTTCCGAAACTTTACCTTTGGAAATCTTCCAGTTTCTTCGAAAAAACGGTAAACCCGAGTTAAATGAAAAAGAAATTTCATATCATTACGTCATCCTGGTGATTCATTAATCTCTTCTTTACCGTTGTTGAAATTCATTTTTACCTGCTCATAATTATTTTCTAGTTCCGCAATAAATGGATATTTAATGTTGGGAGATTTCTCGTTTTCTCCAATTTCATTATCCATTACTAAGCGAAGAACTCGATCAAAAACATGGTGCTGACAACGCATTTCCTTGGCAACCCATTGGGCAATATCTAGGGGAATCGGTACAATAAACGAGAGAGTAGCCCTACTGTAATAACAGTCATATATGTCGATTGGTGGTCTGAGCATCTGCCCGTAAAGCAGAAGGTCGCTGGTTGGATTCCCGGTAGAGGTAAAATTCTCCATGTTATTTCGGCCATTACTGAATCTCTCCAAGTGTAAATGTCTTGTGCATACTTGAATAGACGTAAGCCCGTTGCGGATAGCTTCCTCATCTATGCTATCAAAATTAAACAAAAATATTACTTATTTAGCAAATTTGATTAAACGCCCATTTTCACACTTAACCGGAGCTAAAAATGCCTTCCCTTTAAACAAACGTTTATACCCTCCAATTACTTGGAACTTAATATCTAAAATTCTTTGAAAAAAACACTTACTGTGTGACCTCAGTTACCTAACGTCATTGTAAGGTTTTCACACAGAAAAGGAAACTTTAGTTTTACAATAGCTACATGTAAGGGCAGCAATACACACGTAACATTCTATTACAACGAATATTGAACGTTTTACTAGAATTTATCTCTAAATGGAGGTTATTACTATAAGTAGGACTATGGGTCATTTTGACCTAAAACTGCTAGCATGCAAATTTCCGGACATCTGGGTAATAAAAGTATTTCATATTGCTATCACCAATCAATATTTCAACGATAACACTTTTCCTGACATTGCCTTCACCCTGCATGCACATCTTCTATTTATAACTTGCATTATAAATAGCAGAATTATATCATAATTCCACCTCAATTGCCCTTCAAAAATGACAACACTCAACAGATTAGAGATTGGCACTGTAATCGCTATTAATCTTTTATTCATTAATGTATTTCTTTAAAAAATTATAAATATTCTTGAGTTTAAAAGCAAACGGAACATTGTCTGAAGAATGATCAGTTTCCTCTGCCAAGTTGTACAATCAATAATTGATTTTTAACTACTTGGAGAGATGTTCGTTAATAATTCAGTATTTTCTTTACAAAGATATATTTCAAGCAATTGCGTTGACTATGGAAAGACTTCACGTCAATTTTTACACCAGAAAAAAGACACAAAGTTTACCATGTTTATGTTCCTATCTCATTGTTTTTTCTTTCGTTTGTATTTATATATTTTTCCCTCAAATCCACACTTTCTTTTTCTATCCCCCCTCTAAACACTAGTTAGAATAGGATTTTTAATTGGAATGGAAATGAAATAGATCTCAATTTGAATTGAACAGGAAAGTCCATGAAGAAGCAGTAGAAGGCTAAGATAATTTTCGGACGCAAACCGTCATTAACAGGACAAATGTTCAAGTAATTATAAAAGAAAATCCATATTTGCTTCACGAATAGCATCTACACACCGTTTTCCAACGCTGAAATTTTGAACTTAGCCACTTTTTTTTTATATTTAAAGCTTTTGCCTTGCCCAGAAATTTGTATGCCTCCTGGCCAAAGAGTGGCGATTTATTATTCGCTACGTTAGCCCAGAAATGGCTTCATTATTCTCTCATTCCCTCCCTTGCTCGGCGAAAAGACGAGCGATAGAAATGAGCTTTCTCTTTTCCATTTCCCGTATTTAGTTTCCTTGCGTTCCTTAGCTTTGTGGTTCTTTTAATATCCCTGAGATTATCAAAAAGGCAGCAAACCAATTTCCTCTTCCTTCCTTCCTCCGAGATTCTTATACTGGCACTTAATGCTGAATCCCTCGCCTTACCTTCCAATGGGGTGGAGAGGAAAAAGTTGCTCTGTTCCTGGTTAAGGGGGTTCCAACTACACCGGAAGGGATGTCAGTTTCTAAAATATGCCCTTCTAGTTTTATGTCTTATTGTGTAGAAAAAATTGGATGGTTATAAAATATTTATTTAACAGTAGGAGGACGAGATGGTTCATTTGAACCAATTTTTCACTTTCAAAATTAAATATATCTCTCTTTTTCCTTTCTATTCCAATTAAATTTTGTGAATAATTAATCGTTCTGTGCTAATACACAAAGATAATTTCGTAATTGTTCATAGAACTTTAAAAAGTAGATTTTATAGAAGAAGAGGATTAGATAATCCTCTTCTTCTATAAAATTCTTCTTGATCTATAGATAGAGGATTAAATAATCCTCTTCTTAAAGGAGGAAGACCTTGGGTCATTTTGAAAACAGGTCCACCATAATTACCTCTCTTTAAGGCGAGGTTTTCCATTTCCTTCTGCACTCCCGGAATATTTACTATGATATATGGTAACTATGATTTACTATAATAATAAAGATTATGCGTCAAAATAAATGGAGATCTAAATTTTATTATTAGTTGCCTTATTGTTACGTTCCAATGTAGTTTTCCCCGATATCAAGGATTTTACTGGATTGCGGTTTGCCTACATAATAAATCACAATAAGTATCCCATTTCTTAGGTTCCTCTACAAATTACATTTTTCTTACGAATTTTATTAAGAGTACAATAACTGCCCTACATAATTCTCTGCATCAAAATAACATTCCTAAGAGCTGGACCCTTTGATGACAGATATGTACATGAGGCTAGAAAAATCTGCGGGTCGAAATTACCCAAGCCTGTCCTTCTAAAGTTAAGGGATTTTAAAGATTTAAGTGTGATTACTTGCAGTAATGACGGAATCTTCTTAACTGACCCTGTCCTAAAACTGAACTTCTCGCTTTAATTCTCAGTATTGCTCCTACCTATCATTTCCATTATCTTCCCCGCGGCCCTTATATTCTTCCCTCTATTAATATTTTTAAGTATCATTATTATTATTCTATTATTAATTATAAGCATTCAACATCCCCTGTCCACTCAGCATTCGCTCCGTTCAATCCCTTTTGTCTCTTCCGTATTTTTCTTGGAAGTTTCTTCTTAAGTATATCTTCGTATCCATGCACTCAATCTTCTGTATTCTCTTCCATAACCGTGTCTCAAGTTCAAGTAGGCTTTTTTCCTCATATTTCCTAGGCGTGCATGTTTCCGTACCGTGAAGCGCATCACTTTTACTAAATATTCACCAAAAATCATTTCTTAAAAGTGATTAGTATTCATTCTGGTCCACAAGCTCGAGAAAAACGAATATTTTAACTAGAATGTAAATTCATTACCTAAAAGAAAGTGATTTAACGTTCGATTTTAATTCAGAAATATGGCGAGACGTGTAGATTCGCCTCACTTAGAAGTTATTAGCTTATGATTACCGCTTTCCCTACTCGTGCCTAACCCAGCTGAGGGTTTCGTCTTAATTGAAGACAAATCATCAAAGTTACCTGAAAATAGCGGTATGATATTCGTTAAAAAATCATTCAAATTTTCCACTTTCTGCGTACCATAATTTTGAATTCAGAAGCGGAAGGATTGTATGCAGAATATCAAAACAATTTTCCCAATTTTGCGGTCTTTTTCGCAGAAAAGTCTCAGTTCGTCGTAGTTGGAACTTCCCCGATAACCCCGGACCCTACTCTGAACTTTTCGAAGGGAAACAACGAACGGCCCAAATGCTTTGGTTGCCCTCGACCCCTGTTTTTTTATGGATGGATGGCGGGGGTGAAGTGGAGTAAGGGGAAGAATTGGGTCACAGGAGGCCCCCGGAAAAGGTCACTGACCTCGCTTTTTAAAGGTATGGAAAAAAGGAAAGGAGCGGCTTACGAGGCCTGTGAGAGGCAGGAAGCGAAGCAGGGCACGGCAATCGATATGAGAGTGGACCTCGGTGGCGGCTCTCGCCTCGGATGCCGGGGCAAATGAAGTGGCCGGAATCAAATTGGATTGTGTGACGGATGTTATCTTATTTCATACTCTCTGCCTCGCTCCCTTGACGAATGTCGAGGAAGTTGAGTGCCTAACTTGCCCCGGGAAAACGAGGGTTATTTTTAGTCTAACCATATTGACCGACTCCTGGTTCCTGGGGAAAGGCTGGTGGTGATTAACTCAAGTGCATCTTAAAACTAGAAAGACCGGGGTCGCATGATCATATGACTACCTAGAAGGACCATTAACCACCATTTTGGTGTGTAACAATTGTTTCAAATATTAACTCGTTTATGTTAAATTGGATGGATGAGGTAGATACTTTGTGGAGATCCATTATGAGATATTAAGTGAAACACTTTGCACTTTCCACATAAAAATTTATTAAACTGACCGTAGTTTATGACTATCTAGCGATTTGATCGATGGATTTCTCTTCCTCATAGGAAAACTCACTAAAATCGCTGGCACATTAATTGCGTATGCTTGGTTTCGCTAATAGTGGGAACCGCCCGCCTTTGTGACGGTGCGGGATTCCTCGTCCCTTCCCTTCCTTCCCTATCCCCTCCCAGGAGGTGTCGTCGGGCTCTCATCGCGGCGGCGCCTCCTTCCTTGTTCCTTCCAGTCCATCCCCTTCTGGGTGCAGAGGAAAAAAGCTCGCGCTTACAGTCCCTGCCCCAGGAGTGTAACCTTGCGAGCCCGCCCTGGAGTCTCGTTTCCACTGTAGTTTATGGCTGTACTATTACTGACTGTACTATTAAATTGGCTGTAGTTTAATAAATTTTTACGGGGAAAGTTTAGTGTTTCACTTCATATCTCGTCTATGTTAAAATTAATTGATAACTTCTTTGAATATAACCTTTTCCTTTATCCATCCATACAGCTGAGTCAATACAATTTTTACAAATCATTTAACAATAATGAATTGAAATTTGACTGATGTCATTTTGCACCTGCTTCCTCCTGCCCTGGAACTACCACACGCCACTCCGTATGGCAGATATCCTGCGTATTTTCATTCAAAAAATAAAAAGGAATGTTGAATTCATGAATGCGCAGACTAAAATTTTTGGAAAAAAAAAAACCTTCGAGAAAAAATTCAGTCGTGTTAACATCAACATGCTGTGTTTTTATTTTGTTAATACAATGTTGATTTTTAACTCTATATTCAATGTTGATTTTTATCCAAAAGCAAAGTTGCTGCACAATTATTACATTGAAAAATAACTTAGCCAATAGCCAATACTTCAGCTGGTGGCACTTCTCGATGGAGAATAAAAACTCCATACATCGGCACGCAGCACTATGAGAGTTCGCGTAACTTTCTTACTTTTTCCTGAAATTTTACACAATACATAAATGTAGAAAATTCACTAATCGTTGAGTAACCTTGGACCTTAATGCCAATGCTAGAACACTCAAAGAACTTAGAATGATTTTATGACTCTGTAATTGGATTAAGATTTCCCTGGCTGTGGTAAAATATTGTTGTGGTTCGTATGCCTAGTTGAGAAGCATTTTTTGATTATTTATTCGAATAATGTTTACTCTTTCACGCTTGAAAATTATTGCAATATTACTATGATTGAAAGGATTTCTTTTACTGTAATAGAGCCTGTATTCAAAACGATGATCAGTTTCCTGCCACTATTACAGTCGCTACAATTGGTCGAAACGGAAGTGCGAGCGCCAATACCGTCATCATGGCTGGCTCAGAGAGCTTTCCCTGTTTTATATGTTCACTTCAACCAGCCAGGTGACTTTACAATAATTGTTTACGGGCGTTTGTCAGTGCTGAGTGAGTATTGTGTTTTTTGTTGTCACTAGCTTAAAATTTAAACTTCAGGAACCTTAGTCGAAGCAATTATTTTTCATTGCCTAGATACATTCATTTACAAGGTATTTTTTATAATATTTATCTTTTTTATTTTTTATTGCTATTTTGGTACTTTTTTCCTATCTGAAGCGATATTTATCTCATCAAGGATTGACCGATGCAGAAATATAAGCTAGATCAAGATGAAAGAATATACGTTCATATTCAAAGCATTGATTGGCTTACTTAGCAGACCCCATTTCTCCCTATCTAATGTCGGTCAAGATCTCTCTCCAGCACCACGCCTTGAAGGCCTTTCTTTTCTGCACAGCTTATATTTTGCAATATTATATTATCGTGCCCATAATAAATTGAGTGCGTGTTATACTGGGTATTAAATGCAGTGAATTATAGCATTTGAATGAAAAATAATTACAACAGCGACTGATTCCTTATTTTATTTTGATGTCGTTAATTCATTATATTGGCTATTATTTACATTAAGCTTGTTGATCTTATTAAAGTTATGCTATAATTTGAACATTAAGGTGAAATATTTTATAAAATGAAAGAACACATGGAAGGTCCTTGGCAGTATTTTTCTGCATTTGGAAATTAAACGTCAATGTTATTTAAAACGATAAAAAAAATTGAAGTAATTTAACCATCATAAAAATATTGCATACTCGGATGATTTGTATATAACGATGAAATTTGCTCCCAAGAAGACAAATTCGACTGTTCAAGATGGGGTGATTCGTACTCATAATTTGATATCAGTTACACGTCGTGAATTTAGGAAATACATTAGACTGGGAGTCATTCCTCCTCTTTTCAGTTAACTGAACGGCAAGGAAAAAGGTTTTACCAACCTTTGTTTCGTTCTTACTCGATTTGTCTTTCTTCATAAATCTTTCATGTTTTACTTCTTACTATGATCCCGAAATCTTCATTGTAAACAAAAAACGCCCTTGGCTACCTTTTTCAAAACTTATAATTGAAAATACACCTCCGAATGAAATTGAGCAAAAAAAATATACACGCTTTGGTAATCTGAATATTTTTACGAAATACGAATACATACTTTGAATATAATACGAAAGCTTTCAGCATCAGGGAGGCCAAGAGGAGAATTTTCGGCATATGAGGAGCATGCTAATAAAGAATGGTGAAGATGAATTGGATTGGAAATGAGAAAGCGCTTAGAAGGAAAGGAAATATGTTATTTTGAAACTAAGCCTAGCAGATAGGAGAGCGAAATGAAGGTATGGTTCAAAGTAATCTTATGCTACGTATCCATTGGTTATGAAAAGTCTCGCGATTAGGTCCCGAGGGTCGCGTCACAATTAAAGATGGCAGAGGGACCACTCTTGGAGACAATGCGACAGACGTGCGATAAGAAGTTTCGGAGACTTCATATGTTGTCAGTAGACACGCATGTGCATCCCAGCTCTTCAGGCAAAGTCTAAAAATATAATGTCGTTATACTGAGACTAGTATCACGTACCAAAATACTAATAGCGGCGTATTTGTCAATCAGTTTTCCTTCAATGGTCCCAGCGTATGAATACATCTTCGAGACTCGAGTCTCGAGAACTGTCCGTAGGCTAAGACAAGTCTCCAATGGAAACAGCGCAGATATAAATGTTGAGATCAAGTCTCGATTTAAACGCTAATGGACACGAAGCTTAGGATTTCACCAGGTTTTATTATCCTCGCTTTCTTCTTCATTCGTGGAAAAATCTTGCTACTCGAATTTCGGCCACTTCCTGATTCGCTAGAGCAGAGAAGGTTTTAAGTTAACTCAGAACTGGATGACAATACAATGTTCTTGCGCTTAAACTATGACCGGAGCAGTATCAAGAGTAATTTTATGAAATGAGAATTAAATATGGAGTTCCAAAAATTGCCACCAAAAACCAATGGAGGGACTGAATTATAGTGGCCTCTTTGGAATTGGTAATATTCATATCCGCCGCAGATCAGTGGTACAGAGCGTGTGACGACTGACCGGGGGAGTCGGGGGAACCGGGATCGCGACTCGTGTGCTACCTATTTTTCATGACTTTTTTTTTTTCTTTTGATGAATAACGATAGTTTGGTTTAAAAAGACGATCAGTCATGGGAACGCGATTAATTCTCATAAATTATGAAAAAATTACGTGTAGGGAGATCAATAAAAAATATGTGGCTGGGAGCGATGCTTTCTCTATAGGGTTAACTATTTTTTTTGGGTAAAGTTTTTTGCTAACCTCTGGCAGGAATGAAAGCACTGGGTACAACCTACCACGCAACAAGATAATATGAGGAAGTATTTTGTTTCCCCAACTCTTGGGCAAGCTTCTAACAGAACTCCAAAGGACCTCTTCGGGCCAATTCCCTGGGGGGCTAGGGGTCACAGCCATTTAGCAACCGCATCCACTTACTCACTCGAGTCACCGGCCGGCAAGGAAGTGAAACGGATCCCAGTGGTCAGGGCACGAAAGCAAACAAGAGTTTGAAAGTTTCCGACCGAGACAGAGTGAGAGGGCAGCAATTCGTGGAGGGTGTAATTTGACGGGAGTGGCTCAATTTCAGCGGGCATCTACAGTGAGTTGAGATATCGAATTACCAAGGATGATGATGGTTCCATCTCAATGTTATCCTTAAGAGAAAAAGCAACAGCGAAGGATATTCATTTTCATAGCTTATCTTGCAAGTTAGACAACTCGTTTCCAGAAAACGAAAAATTGTTTAGGAACATGGACCAACGAAGGAATGTGACAAAGTGTCCTTACGAGAGCGCGTCCAAACTCTGCAAGGTGATCAAAGATGACATTGTAATAGATTATTGTACTTGCTTAAGTGACAATGGATCTGAGTTTTGGTCATATTTTGGACAGAAAGAACTACGAAACCCCCTAAACGCAACCCGCGATGCAACAGTCATAATTATCATTATAAGTGGTCATCCTGCGTGGAGGGACCTAACCTAGCGATTGAAAGGACCAAGTTATCTGGCGAGGAGGGATCATAATTATAAGATTAAGGCTCCAAGGCAGCTGTCAAATAGACTAAAAATTTTCCTTCCTACATGGATAGAGGGGGATAGAGGATTGGAATGGTTTACCGGAGGAAAATGTTTTTAGCTCTTCCCTACTAACGCCACTATATTTATCAATAGGACAAATAAAATTGAATTTTAAGGGC
Organism: Ischnura elegans; assembly: GCF_921293095.1. Classification (NCBI taxonomy): domain Eukaryota; kingdom Metazoa; phylum Arthropoda; class Insecta; order Odonata; family Coenagrionidae; genus Ischnura; species Ischnura elegans. The sequence goes on from NC_060252.1 coordinate 94,502,363, forward strand.
TTCATTAACGTATATTTTTTGAATTTGGTGTTCCTTGTTTTTTTACTTTGGTCTTCGTATGTTATTGTGGAAAAATGGATGTTGAGGGTAATTTAAATGTTGTCATGTAATGTTTTTTGCTGATTAGGTGCTATGTACATGGGGACATGTATTGTGTAAAAAATGGTATTTTTAGGGCTTTTAAAATTTTTTTTGTACTTAGTATTTTGTTTTGTATTTTGGTTTATGTATATTTTTGTGTGTGATGTAACCTATCAACCAAGCTGACACTTTGCCTTTTATATTTTTGTCCTAACGTACTTCCTGACTTTATGTTACCAACCAACTTCATGGTCGACTTGTAGCAATTTATGTAATAATAATAATAATAATTCAACAATCCTAAAGCCTGAATCATACGATCATTTTTTCGTCATTTTTACGTGATCACTCCAGCGATCGTTCGATCAATCACTTGGACATTATCGTCGTGCGCAATAGTTTTTTGCGATCGCTCCAATGATGAGGAACCCCATCCCTTTTTTCATCACTCGTCTGGTCGCTTTTTCCGTCGCTGAAACCGTCACTGAAACACCATATCAGCCAATCGGAACGCATGCCCGTATGGTGCGATTGCAGCGCAGCGTTTGACACTGTGGGAACGATATAGAGCTTTGATATCGGAAATCGGATCGGATATCGGTTGGTTTCTTTCATCAAAGAAAACAAAAGGCATTGATTGCGATTCCTAACCCGCCATTAGTGTGTTCATAATATAAAAATTATTTGGTTTTAGAAATTCCAGTTTAGACGAATGGCAATGGTCAATTTTAACCGCATTAGAAAAAGTTCAGGTTGTCGCCCATGGGATGCCACTCCACGTGACGTCACAGTTTCTATACCAGTAGATAGGAGTTTTACATTGTCTGAGATTACCAATGCATGCATGAGGCGCAGAGCTCAGGGAAACATCTCTTAATAATCACCTATTATAATTACCTAAGTTCGGAAAGTTTCCTTCGCTTGATAGGGTAGTAATAATCCTTATTTAAGCCAAGCGCTACCTGCTAGCAGGGTACTCTGCTACCTGTTATCATCCTGCGTCGTATCAGCACTCAAAGCCTCACCCCAAGGTCACCTTATACGGTGACAGCGGGAACCAGAATGACGTCACACGGTGTTTTCCCAGCATTCATAATTAGCCGTCGCGTTTCCACGCGCTTGAAAATGTTCACTTTTCATTTTATCGCGAAAAATAGATATCGTCATTTAAAAATCTAAAAGCGTGAAATACGTACTCCAGGAGTACTAATCTTTCGATTTAGATAGTAAAAAAATAATAGTAAACCACCCTATTATTCGAGAAGCGACGGCGGGAGGGACCTTGTGATTCAGAAAAATGATCACTCGAGCGATCACTTTAGTGGTCGCGAAGAGCGATCGCACGAGTGATCACTAAGGGAACGAGACAAATAATCTTGTGATTCAGGCGTAAGATATGTATGAAGCAGCTCTTCATTCCTCTCTCTTATCCGCTAGCCTTTTCATAGCGACGTATTTCTCATCATTAAAATTTATGCATATGGTAGGTTCGAGTCCCGCTTAGATAGCTTTCCTCGAGCTAAGGCATGGGTGTTTGTAATCGTCTTACTTTGTTTCTGCTTAGATTCTCCCCGATTTAAAAAAGTTCTACCTTCAGGGCGGTGAAGGTTAATATATAAATAAAACCTGTCGTTAAAATAATGTGTTCTTATAAAATTACAGCTAATGCCTCTTACCTTTCCATTTGTCATGTGAAAGGACAGACGTGGTGAAAATAATTGAATAACCTGGTCCGGTAGTACAGTTGAAGTCAAAGCTTTGTAAGAGCGCCTTGCGGTTTGGAGTGGTAAATGGGTCCTTTGGCGAAGCCGTGGGTGTTGAATTGAGAAGAGGCTAGGTGGAGTGGAGAAAGGGGTGACGATTGAAAAGGGTAGAAGGCAGGCACTTAGCTAGGGGGAAGGGGCTTCAGGGGATCCCGCACTCCTCCCCACGAATTTTTTCCATTGAGGCGAATTCCCACAATGCATTTGCTGAGGAGACCTCTAGCCCAGAGAGAAGCCAGATGGGTTAATAGTTGAATGGTCTTGGCTTCAAATAATTGCGAAAAAGTTTAAAGTCTTCTAAGCATCCTTGATACTAGAATGCCCGGCTGGATCAATTTTACCCAAAAAAGAATATTTATATTGATTATTTTGGAAGGAGGAAACATTTTAGACTTACATTTCATGACTTTTAATTATTTAGTTTGATTTACCACTGTGCAAGAGTTAGGCCTGATATTATTATTATTGTTATTATTATTTTCATATTTTCTCATTACCTATACCTGCCATGCCCGGATGGCTCATTTTGACCCAGACTACCAAATCATTTGAAGCCTTTTTACTTTCCGTTGTATTCAATGTAACGGTATGATTTATACTGATTTTTTGTGAAATTGTTTCTGTAATTTTTAAACCCATCATAGGGAAAGAGATAAGTAATCAGAAATTGGTGGAAGGTGGTTTCCCGTAACGTCATAGAAATTTTTGAACAACCACAAATGTTCACTTTTCAATTAATCGCGAAAAATAGATATCGTCATTTAAAAATCAAAAAGCGTGAAATACGTACTCCAGGAATAATAATCGTTCGATTTAGGCAATAAAAAAATAATAGGAAACTACCCTATTATGCGAGAAACGACGGCGAGAGGGGCGTTGTGATTCAGAAAAATGATCACTCGAGCGATCACTTCAGTGGTCGCGAAGAGCGATCCGCTTGCCTTTTCATAGCGACGTATTTCTCATCTTTTAAATTTATACTATTTTTCGTCCAATTAAATTTTCTACTACCCTGCCAAATGCTTTATAAACAATTTTAATAAATAAAATGGGGAGGAATTAATATATAATATAATAAAATATGCAAGCATGGTCATATTGGGTCAAATTGACCCACTTGGGCATAATCGGGTGTAGGGATTGGTCGGGCATGCTAGTGTTAATCAAAATATCTATCTGAGGCCACTCAAACCCAGAAAGGTTTTTGACGTCGTCAACACCTGTCCGCCATCCGTAAGGTCTTGCTCCGGTGTTATGTTGAGCCTTTACATATCTTTCTGCACTTGATACTCCTGACCGTAGTCTTGTGCGCCCCCTTTGATCGTCTGCCTCGTGGAAGATTTTCTGCCACTATCCTCAGTGTGGAGTTAGTCCAGGCCCTTAATGTTCACGTGGCCAGGCCCATATTAATCGTCTGCTTTTAATTTGGGCTATGATTGTTGGGGATCTTGGTAGAGGGCCCTTAACGATCTGTTTGACCGTATCTTCCAGTTACCTCTATCATACGCTGTGCCTAGAACAGGGTGTAGACCGGGATCCCGGTCAAGGCGAATGATTTGTTTTTCATGGAATTTTCGCGCAGTAAATCAATAAATTTGTCAATATGCTTATGCTCTGATAGACTAATATTTCGGTTAGCTGAAACACTGATATGTGCGACTAGTAAGAATTGGATGACATTTAGCCCAGTAGCTTAAAGTCAGAAATGTGGTAGGTGGTTCATAAGGTTTCATAATCTTATAAAATTCTTTATCATTTGTTTTCTTACCCTTGCTGTGACTTATCCTGATTTAAATAAAATTCCTGTTTTGCTGACATGTCACGCATGAGATATTCGGTTTCATTAATTTCAACCGGACCTGAAGATGAGCTCCTTTAAAGACTGTCAACTTTTTAGTCCTACAGAGCGACTACATAGTTTTTGAGGAGACGTTACCCCGGAAGACAGAAGAAGAGGGACAAAATACGCCTACACAGAAAAAAATATGCACAGTGAGAGAGAGATCAGATTTTGAAATGAAATAAGGATGCAAAGTATGTGCACTGCTACTTTAGTTTGTGTTCATTGCTTAAAAATGGTGCTTTTCGATAAAAAAGTTATTTATGATGCTTCACATTGCGAATGGTCCCATTTTCTTTCCAAGCGTCATAGCCAGGCAGGCCTGTTATTGGAGTCATTTCTGTGAAAAAAATGGGATAAAAATATGCTTGGTCTTTTAAATTTTATGCCAAACACACATTGATGTCGGTGTTGATGTTTCTGCTTCTCAAATAATCAGGTTGGAAGCGTTCTTGCATCCAATTTTTTTACTCTTGATTCCGAATAGATTACATGGTCTAATATATGCTTTCTCTAATTTACATAATTTTATTTTTGAATATATGAATTACTGTGAAAAACTTTTAATGTCAATCAGTCGTTTAACAACTCATAATTGGAAAATTATATGTAATAATACATATTGATATATATATCAGTGAGTCTGAAATTGGAGTAGAATGTAGGAATCTTTTTTCAAGGGATTCATTATAAAATCGTATTTAGCTTGAATGACATATCTCTTAACTGCCAGCTGTAAATATTTAACTTAAGGTAGCAAAAGAAATAAAATATTCTGTCACTTTCTCATGTCTGATTGATTTTTTTTCATTATTTTCAGGTAAGCCTGATGCATTTTCTGCATAACTTGAATTCTATCCAGTTAAAAATAGTCGGTAGATATGTAAGTACATAAAAATCTTAGGCATTAATATTTCAAGATAAGATTATTTATATTATTATTATTATTTCATTAGTATTTCATCATGGTTTTATTTGCAATCTACATTTTCAATCTGCTAATTTACATAGAAAGATAGAAAAGATAGAGAGATAATATCTATTGATAATAATTAACGAATCTTCTGTGGCATTAATGGGATAAAATCGCTTACTTATCCTGTGTGAACTATGTCTAAAAAGTTTCAATTTTAAGTTATCGAGCTAATTTTATTGTATCAGTAATTATCTTCCTTCGGGTTCATTCCTGCGGGAATGGTTTGTATGACATAGCGAGATCTCTCGTGTGTTTTTTCTCATTTTTATTACAGTGATATGGTAATAAAGTACAAGTTTTTTGTTGTTGTTTTAATCGGCAATCTCATTTCATTTGGAAGCAAGCATTTTAATACAGCTAAAGCCTACGTAGCAGGAACGTGAGATGATCAAAGACTAATTAAAAAAAAGTATTTTGGCGACTACTAATTCAGTTTTTTCGTTAAATATTTCTTTTAATGCGAGTTTTATATCGTTTTTTACCCATTCACGGGAAAAGTTCGATGAGATAACGTTGCTATCTTTGATTAACTACAGGAATTGAGGTTGGTCTCAATTTTTGCTAATTGACCTTGTTATTTGTTGAAGGTGTATTGTAATCCAGTTTTAAAACCACGTGGTTATTATTACCCCAGCTATAAAATAACTCTTCTAAAATGCCTGTTATGAAATTAATGGCTATATATTTTACTAATTTATATATATTCTTCAATTTGCTTGTGATTTAGTGGAAGTTTCGACATATTAAAATAAAATGTAATTGCACTCTCACCCACTTCCTCCTTGCCTCTGTAATTAATCCCAGCTCTCCATTTCTAATGGCATGCGTGCCTCTCTGACACCCTGCCTATACTATTGTTCCCTCCTTATGGTGTTCTCGTTGCTCTGTTCTAAACCAAAGTTATTCTTCAGTTATTCCGGGAGTCTACCTCAGTTTTTCCCCCATCGCCTTCGTTGTCCGCTTTCTCACTGTCTCCCCACTGTACTTTTGTTGCCACCCATTCCTCAAACTCGTCAAATCCTCCCTCACCTCTTCCTCAAATGTAGATGTAAACGTGATTTTCTCAGATTTAGATGTCAATGTATTGTTACAGATGATGGCAATGGGTGCTTTCCATTCATCGACGCACGTCGGCACAAATTGACTTGTGTCGTCGTTTTCGTGTTCCATTCTATGTGTGTCGCCGACCATTGTGACACAAGTTAACAAACGATTACGCGCAGGAATTCGAGAGTTATAGACGGTTTCTGTGAGTGGTATGAATGGAAAGCACCCATTTTGAGCCGTAGTGTGTCAAACTCATGAAAATAACTGTGCAAAAGTGCTGATATATTTTATTTTAATAGCTTTTTTTTTAAATCTCTACAGCTGAAATTATTAAACTCGTTTTGTTTGATTTTCGTGCAGGCAAACGATAACATGAATGTGCCAAACATTATGGAAAGTCATAGCTTCCGTCTCATGCTTTGTTCATCCACCGGCAAAGCGCTAATCTGCCTAAGGATGCGTGAGACAGATAGTCCCCTTCAAACAAGGTGTTATATCCTAGTAATTTATTATCCGGGTTATTCCACCGTCACTAAGCAAACTTTGATGCCTGATTCCGGTATTTCATGCGCACTGTTTTAAAGCCTGCGCTCGTACAAGGATGTTTAGTCAGAGCAAGAACGGATTTTAGAATATGCTTGAGGAATCGTGGGTAAACGCCGTCGAGGTGTTCAAAGTTTGAACTCCATTGCTATTACGGTGACTTAGCTCTACTCAAATATCCGTGAATCCGTCGCCTAGATTGCTTTGTGCATGCAATACAATGGTTTGGTGCAATGGCTTGGCTTAATTGGCCACTATCGATCAATATTAATTTTATTTTAAAATAGTTTGTTATTTTTTGAAGGTTAATTAATTATTACCTTCAGTTTTTATGAAAATAAATATGATAAAAAAGTCCTTGAAAATGACACAAAATGTTGAAACCATGGTCGGTCGTTGAGTGTTAAATAAAGTAATGTAGAAATTGCCATTTCTATTTTTATCATGGATATAGCAAACTTCCACAAAATAAAGCCTGAATCGATTTTATAAAAAAAAATATTTTAAATTTTTTGCATGTTTGGTTACCTAGTAATTTTTAAGTGGAAATCATACGAAGAGAAATTAATATCAGGTATAGTATCGTCTACGTAGCTATTAATGTATAGAAGTATATCATTACATATAATGTCATCTAATCTATGTATAATTAGTTCCATAAGTCCTTTGGGCATTGTACCGTTCTTAGTGATACTTGGTGTATCAATAGGCATTGTACCGTTCTTATTGATACTTGGTGTATCAATAGACTACCTGGAGGAAACTATTTTCGAAGGTGACGAAGCTGTTGTTGAGTTTTGCCATCATGCAATGCAAATCATCCAAAAAAGCAACAGGCTTCAAACGAATAACATGCCTAACCTCCTGTAGGCAGTACTATCAAGGAGAATATATAATTTTAACATGGATGAAATACCCGTAATTTGATGGGTATGCCAGCATAAATATTCCAATATAATGAACGGCTAGGATTGCTAACAAAGCGCACCATGACGGAAGTACCTTTTGTTAAGTGTACAGTTCCTTATCCATTGATTTATTCTAAGTTCCTTGATTGATTACTTATAATGTCACACGAACGTCAAATTTGCAGTCAGTGGCAGAATTTTATGCGAAAATTCGTATTTCAATATCGATCAAAGTAATGATTAATAACGTCTATTTTAAGGTGATAATTTAAAATATCTTAATGTGGTAATAATGGTCGCGTGTATTCACCAAGCATTGATATGAGTTTGTGCTTTTTTGAGATAGTGAATTTATGTGTTACTTCCTGCTAACGTCGTCCTTGTATATCGTTTTTCTTAACCATTTAAAATTCTCTCAAATTATTATCAAGTGAAAATAGCCATATGCAACAAGGTGAAATTCGTCAGGAGAAACTCATGTGCCCTAATCGGGACTCAAACCTAAGACCTGTCTGGCGGTCAGGTATGCTACCTCTTATATCGCTCTCGGGCGAAACTTTGTTAAAATATTGTAAATTGAAACAATGATTGGGTTAAATTTTGTCCTTATTTTACCGTCACAGTTTTTAACTTCATGTAGTAAATCCTAAGTAATATTACCCAATAGTCAGTGAATTCAGTCCTTCACTCAGACATGGGTCTGCTTGTTAGCATTGGATCATAGATATAGACGTGCAGCGACTAGGTCGACTGACTTGGAAAAGGCTTGAAGGTTTTTACTCCACTTGTTTATCGCGTGTAGTCCATAACAGTCGGCCCGTGAGGCCGTAAAACGAAAAGCAAGTGCGCGGCACGGTATGCAACTCACGTTGAGTCACGCCCGTTTCTCGTCGGTACGTATATGCACCTTTGTCACGGCACTCACTTCGATATTATCCAAGCGGGGAGATTCTTTGTATACCAATACGGGAAATGTTCGTTTTACGGTTCATAACTCTTCGGCCTTACCTACCTACGGGAGAGACCCCTTTTTAATGTTCGGTACCCACGCGAAAAAGTGACTCGTTTTCCGTGCCAATATCTACTCACATCTTCGTTATCTATTCATGAGGCATTGCTAGAGTTTTCACAGGAGTGAGAATTTGTTTGGATGATATCTGGGGCGTAACGATCCCCCAAATCTTCATTATTGGGATTAATTTTAATTTTTATCATATCTACTTGTTATATGGATTATCAGTGGCCTGAATATATAACACTAAACATTTATTAGTTATTTGGTGTGAATACTAATATCCAAGAAATTCCATTGGAAAACGTGATAGGTTAGTCAGGAAAAGGAAGGTACATGAAATATTAGGCATAAGTTAATTTTAATTTTCACCAGTTCAGCAGTTATTTCTCGTTACATTAATTAATGAAGGCCAGAATTTATAACACGTAAACAACTATGGATCTATAATCACGTGGTGTTAATGCCTATAGCCAAGAAATTGTGGTGTAAAAACATGCTTGGTTAGTCTGTACGAGAAAGTAACTTGAAAAGTTAGTCATAACTGTGCCACGCGCGGAATTTCCCATCTTTATCTGATCAAGGTATTTGTAGAATTTCCTTAGTTTTCATCGAGATATTTACGAGAAGCGTTTTTTTAATGTATGTCTTTTACTTGGTAACACGCGAGGCATTAGTGTTATAAAATAATTTATATGCGTATGACCTTGATGAAATCTGTTTTAAGGTTTCTATTCATTCGTAAATCGTGTGACGTCAGAAGATCTCATTCTAGATTATTTTAGAAAGAAACACTACCGGTGGTGAGAACTTTTTCGTGCCTTGCCATTAAATAGTGGACAATAGTATTATTTTTTTCACATTTACTAACATTTACTACACAGTTGGTGCATGTCACGAAACATTAGCTCTTTGTGCCCAATTAAGCTTCTGGAAAAACTCTTTTTATGTCATGCGGAATTGTCATTAAAGGAGCAACATGATCAATACTCTCTTGTAAATTTGAAGACAAATCGGGTTTTTGGAAGCACCAAAATAAATCAGCAACTCATACATTTTCAAATATACTCATATTCAAAACTCAATTTAAATTAGGAACGTCACCACATGGAATAATAAAATAAGTTGATCAGGCTTGAAGTCATCTTAAAAACGAATTAGTGAATATAACGGTCAAAATGAAAACTTTCTTAACAACCGCAGCGTTTCTTCATAAAACATCGAGAATGGATTCTCCTAACGCAAAACGATTTTTGAATGAAATAAAAGCCTCAGATGTCAACAAGGTTGTATATGCATTAATTTACAACATGAATACATTGCGTGATCTCAAGTAAAAATATGCACATTTTTCATAATGGTTCTAGAACTTATCTCGATGAAAGATAAGGAAATTCTACGGATACTTTATTCAGATTAAGAATTGAAATACCGTGCATGACACATTTTTGCCTAATATTGCAAGTTGTTCTCTTTTACTAACTAACCTCGCATGTTTTCATTTGAAATATCTTGGATATAGACAATCACACCACCCAGCTTATATTATATATTAGTAGCATGGTGATGCATGGCATTGGTGTACAGGTGTTTATATCCTTTTAGTTCAGGCGCCGTTTTAGGCATGGATGGGTTGATTCACCAAGTAAGAACTGATATGGTAAAAATAAAAATTAACTCTCCACCCCCTCCTACGATTTGGGGTTTGTTACGCCCCTGATATCATCATAATAAATTCTTGCTCCTGGTACAAGATGATGGCTTTGTGAGCCGAAAAGCGTTGTACCTATTAAGATTATTGTGGAAAAGTGCCGAAGTTCCATTATATCACGCCTGAATCATAACGCGTTGAATTCACAACGCAATTAATTGAAATTCATGGCCTCATCTCAGACTAACTACATTTTATTTGGGTAAAATATTTTATGCATGGCTCGTTTGCGTAAATTTTTGGTTTACGTGGTTCATTTTTTATCGAAAGCTATCATTCAAGTGCTGCTTTCTGGTTTTCGTCCCGTTTATTACTCTTACAAATTATCCACACAATACTGGGCACTATCCGTCTGGATAATAATTTCAATATACTTCTGTTTATGGCTGTTATCCTTCACCTACCTTCACTATTTTACGTCCATATTTTTGTTTTATTTTGTGATGCCATTATCGTAATATTCCAGTGTTTTCAAAGTCTTTAATTTGTAACGCTCAAGCTTAAACGTCATGAAACAATAACAAAAATGGAAGCTAGAGTGATAAAAAGCCTACTTTTATTATTTAGTGGTTAAGTCATTGTAATCCAATATTGAATGTAATTTTATTGAATCTAATATAGCGAATTATATCGAAGTATTCAAGCTTAAGACGTTGCTCTAATGCATAAAATGATGGATGAGCTACGAAGGTATATAAAAGAGAGATTATGTCAACATACTTAGATATATTTCTGCCGAACAGTTGCAGTAAAAATTTATTTCAATGCATTATGTCCTTTAAGAAATTGATGGCGGGCCTAGTAAATAAATCAACTTAACCATAGAACTCAACTCTCTGTGTTAAAAAAAAGATCGATGAGTGAATGACGAATCTCCCAATTTACGCAGGTGCAACAATTTTTCCAATCCAGCCGCTGGTCTGATGCGCAGAGGTCAAATTCCAAAAGAGAATTCAAGAGTTAAAAAGTAGGGCCCTTCATCAGCACCGGTCTCAGTGCCTGTGGATATGATATCCTGCATCCCGAGCACTAAAACTCGTGCGTGGTAACACGAGGCATTCCCTTGGTCCATCGAATGCAGTACCCCTGCAGGTGGCAAGAGTACTATTCCTGTGCCCCATTTGACTGCTGATGATGGAATTTTACGACTGCACTTCGCTAGGCTCGGCCAAAGCTCTTGCTTGCTCTTGTTTCAAATGGACTGATCTCTCGTGGCTAGTTTCACAGTCCTCCTCTTCGCCATCTGTTGGTCCTTTTACTTGAAGCTTTTTAATGTCCACTAGGCATTTTTTTTATTTAAGGCAGATTTTTATGCATAATTTATAAAATTGATTGTTTGAGGCGTAACTTGGTGAAAACGATTCATTATCAAAATTAGAAAGAAGAACTTTGTGCTTTCAAATTAATATTTATTCGCAAATTTACGACAATGGTTTCAACGTTAGAAGTCATAATCGTGTGATCATCGTGTGAAGTTGACGTTTAACGTTAAATCCATGGTCTTAATTTTGTGAATAAATATTAATGTGAAAGAGCAAAGTTCTTCTTTTTAATGTTAATCACAATTGATAGATGAAAAGCTTTGAAATCGCGTTTTGTGAGGGAAATACTATGCAATTAATATCTTTGCAAAGAATTGGACATTTAATAGATTTTTTAATGTGAAATAATAACCGTAGTTTTACCATTCCATATCTTATGTGTCATGGCAAAATGTTCGTGGCTCCTTTTTATTGCTTTTAGAGGGAAAGTGAATTTCGAACGATCGCCTAGCGATGGATAATAAAGATAATTTTCAGCCATAACCAATGGCTGCTGTGGAATTTGGCAATTTTTCCCCTGGTGAGCCAAAAATTATTATTTACGAATACCGAGATTAGCCAGCCCAGCCATTTTAAACTCAGGGGCCAACGGCTTCTGATCGAACTATAATTGATAGAAAAATCGCTTATCTATTTCATGCGGGAATAAGTAAATTTAATCTTCAAAAATGAACCGATTATTCTGAAAATTACTGTTAAAGTTATCGCTGATTTATCTAGCAGCGGTAATTTAAAATGTTAAGAAAACTAGCGAGTATTTTTTAATCTCTCTAACCTAAATTCATCTTTTTATGATCTCGTGTGAGTTGAAATTACTACAGTCCCTTTGGATATAGACTGTGCAGCTGGGCAGTGGCCCAAATTAGGTACATTTCGAGGGAATCTGCTGTTTCCTCGACGCTTGAAGGAGATTGCTGATGAAAATGGCCTCAGGCACTCATCCATTGTCGCAAATGACCGTAGACCTTGAGGAACTAGCAATTTAGACTAAGCGCCTTGGGGCAGGTGGCTGTTAATATACGAACGTTGAGAACTCAAAAAAAAAAAAAAAAATTCGCAGCGCATGCGACAGCAACGCTACCCAACAGTATGGTGGCCAGCGGAGTCAACGACGGCAATTTGCGAAAATCATCCAATTGTAGTCGGAGATGTAGGAGTCTCTTCTTCGCAGATGTCTCTATAATGTCCCGTCTTTCCCTACTTCGTATGACTTAGAATCCTGCACGAATATGTCTTTTCTTTATATATCCTTTATCTAAAATTTGGCTCCAAATTTTGCTTATTTTTTTGCAGCCATTCTCTTTGTTGTTTGGCCTTACATACTTCTTCGTGTGATCTCCATTTAAAATCTCAAAAAAATCCTGTAAATACCTTATAAAGAACGAATTAACAAATATGCACGTTTAAAATTCCTTTAAAATATTTTTCTAGCTGGAAGGTGGTAAAATATTACTTTTAAACTTAATATGTGGTATATTAAAATCTTACCACATTAATGTGAACTGTATCGATTCTTCCGCATGAACGGCGTTGAAAGTTTTGCATGAATTGCCATGACAAAACATTTCCTCGAAAATATTTCTTGGAAAAAGATTCGCCAGCCTTGATGGTAGTGGTTTCAAGTGCCCGCCAAACCAAACTTCACTGGTTTGATTCCCCCCGGAGTGAGTTGCCACCATTCTTGGCAAAGGTTTTTCTCATTTTTTTATAAAAGGTATATTCATCAAAGTTAGTTCATAATATTAGCGCCGCACTACATTTCCAGGTCCGACAGAAGCGATAAATTAAGAGAGATGTTTTGCCGAACGGATAGATATGGGCATTACGTTTCCCCCAAACCATAAGGGATTTCTACGAATGCTAGTCGTAATTTCCTTAGATCACTTCCTTTATATTTGTAAACGGCTGGTGTCCTAACAACCCCTGCCACACGCCTTTTTGGTGGCCTGCAGGGTATTATGTAGATGTAGATATAGATATAGAGGAATGTCGATCGTCAAAAATTCCCTCATGTGCAGTTGAATACCTTATGTTGATGTGATGCTTAATGCCGTATGTCTGTAAATTGTGCATTAAAACTGCTGTTTTCGGGGAATAGAAGATAAATATAGGAAAAAATAAATAAAGTGAAGACTGCTCCGCACTCCTCGCCGCGTTGTGGACATTTTTAAAAACTGATAGTGAAAGTCGAAGTGACAACAGAAATCAACCATTTATGGAACGAAATGAGGCCTCCTCCAAGTAGTCCCCTTGAATACTAAATATTTTGATTGGAGAGAACACTATTGGTGAATTCATTGGCCATCCGCGGTCAAATACTCAGATTAAAAGCATCGCTCTTATGAGGAAGGGTCCCGTGAAACCCCTCACTGACGTAAGCGAATCCGTGAGATTCCCTCATAGTGATGATAACGTCCTCAGAGGTTTCAATGAGGACAAGATCCGGCTGGTATTCTATCAAACGTGGGAGACAGTTACGCAAAAAAACCTTCTGAAAATACCAATTTTATGCCAATTCTTAAAACGTGACGAGTTCTTTTATGACTTTTTCGTGCAATTTCCAGAAGATAAAGGTAATTATTTAGAATGTATTTGAACGAACCATGCATGCATAAAATTTCTCATCATTAGCATTCACAACTTGGACAGACCCTCAAAATTTTAATTTAATACGTAAATACAGTCACCAGGGATATAAGATTCGGATGGAAGACCACTGAGTGGATTCATTGTGTCATATATAAATTCAGCTCTTTAAACGGACTATGGACCGTAGATGTTCTAAATTATAAGAGAAAAAATTATATTTTGAAGTATTTTTAGACACAGGTTGAGGACGACGGCTCGTCGCCTAAGGATAGGCTGTTGACCATGAAAATATGTGGCCTATGGCCGATGAAGAAGGTATGTCACGCAGATAGGTGAATTCAATTTCCCCATCGTTATCAGCAGTCATCCATTCAAACATTGGTGTAACGAAACTCCCCCATAGCTCCACGACGCTATCCAATCATTTCTCCTATCAGCTTATCTTATATCATCTATTTACATTACTACCCCTTTGAGTCGCCTCAAGAGTGTTGGCAGGGGGTGAGTGTGCACCAACATGCCATACGGTGAGTCTTCCTAGTCATTGAGGAAAAAGGCCATAACACTTGCGCATGGCAGCCGGCTCTCACAAACCTCACATTACTCCATGCAAGTATACAAGAACCGTGCAAAACATGGAAAATCATTAGATGGCAAAATTTTCTTGCAGCTGAATAAAACTTGTTTGATGTTGGAAAGGAAAACAAAAACAACAAACACAAACCAGAAGAGGGAGAAAAAAACAAAATTTGGTAGACACAGAGAACGTAGCAATTACATCGATAACACGTCTGTTACTTTTCCTTGTAGTCCTAGGAAAGGAAAATATTTTAAATGTCTCTGTTCTGTAGTCTATTTCTTACATTTTCCTCTTGTGCTCTCTCCTACAGTTATATGAAGGTAAGGGAAGTAGTGTTCCTTTCATCTCATCGGTGAAAATGTCCTTTCTGAATCTGCATAGTAGGTTCAGCCCATAAAAACTTCATACTGATGCTGTACCTACATCCCTCACTATCTCCTCTGTGGATCTCCTGTAAGGCCTACCTCTTCCGTTTTTCCCTTCCATATGCCCGTGAACAGCAATTTTTTATTAGACCCTAGTGTCTTATAATATGGTCGATATAGTCTTTCACCCTAGGTTTACAGAAGACTTTTCTTCCTTCCTACTCTTTTAAGAACTTTCGCATTACTTTCACGATCTATTACCTTGCCAAATACCCTACAGGTGGCTAGCAGGTTACTAAGGAGATGCAGATATCCTTTTGATCTTAATCAATCTACTGCGACACCACATTTTAAAAGCTTCGGACCTCAATGTATCCGGTACCGTTATAAATGGTGGTAGTGTCACTCTAAGACGGGGTTTGGGGGATGCTGAGGCAAATCCCGTCCCCGTCTCGAACAGGTACCAGTTGCTGTCGGATGGAAACTCCGAGGTGCCTGACGTGCCTACTCCTACCCCGAAACCGGCACCTAGGAAGGGGCGTCAGAGTGGGAAGGGGGGGATCATAGTGTTAGGGAGTAGCAATGTCCGTCGTGTGATGGTCCCGTTACGGGAGAGGGCAGACCGCGAGGGTGTAAGCGACCGTGTAACGTCATGGTGCATCCCTGGTGGCGGTGTTCCTCAGGTGACGCAGGCGGTTGGTGCGGCGGTACGGGGCACGAAGTGCTCCAGACTGCGGGTCGTGGCTCATGTCGGCGTCAATGATGCCACCTTCCGTGGATCTGAGGAAATTCTAGATTCCCTCCGGGATCTGAATTCCGAAGTGAAGCGGGTGGGTGGGACCATTGGAGTCGGCATTGAGCTCTCGATTTGTAGTCTTGTCCCGAGGATCGATCGTGGTTCTCTGGTTTGGAGCCGAGTGGAAGGCATAAACCAGAGGCTGCGTCGTTTCTGCACGGACATCGGAGCCTCCTTCGTGGACCTTAGGCCGGCAATCCGATCGTGTCGGATCCCTCTGAACCGTTCGGGAGTCCATTACACGGCCGAGTCGGCTAGTCGTGTAGCGAGTAGCATATTTGAGCACTGTAGGTCTTTTTTAGAGTAGAGAGTAGGGCAGAGTGTAGATATATTAGTGGGTTGAAAAATAAAGGGGTAAGTTCAAAACTTTTCACAGACAAAGATTCTTCCAGAAATGAGAATAGAGAAGTAGAGAGAAAAATCAGCGTTTCAGGTATTACATTTAAGCACGAGAAGCGTCAGTCGAGCAATACGTTCAAAGGCAGTCAAGGCTCAAGTCATTTTGATAGTGTGACAATAAGACATGCATTTCCATTTATCAGCGGTATAGAGCCTGTGAATAGTCTATTCGACAAAAGCAAATCAGAATTATTCCCGAATCACAATATTACTACTTCCGAAGTTTTAATCGTGGCTGTGGTTAATTGCCGTAGTCTAAGAAATAAGATTACCCACCATTTAATTCATAGTACGAAGTGTAACGTCATTTTTGGAACAGAAAGTTGGCTAACAGATGATGATTCAGACAATGAGATCTTCCCAAAATCGTTCACTGTTTATCGGAAAGATAGAATTAATCGAGTTGGGGGCGGAGTTTTTATAGCTGTAAAGAATTCAATCGTCAGCCAAGCGATAACCGTAACTGAGACCAGCGTTGAATCTGTGTGGTGTTTAATTAAATGTCCAAAATTCAAAACTATTTTATTATGTTCGTATTACAGACCACCTAACTCAGATATAACGTCAATGTTGGATTTTCAAAATCAAATAAACAGCGTAGCATCCAAGTATCCTGAAAGAAACTTGATTGTGGGTGGAGATTTCAACGTACCTTCTATAGATTGGGAGACTTATAGCTTCATTCCTGGTGGGAGGGATAAAGTGATCTGCGAGGCTTTATTACACACTTTCACATCTAATTCATTGTTTCAAATAGCATCCGCACCAAACAGAGGAGAAAATATTCTTGATTTATTAGCGACAAATATACCACATCAGGTAATAAACGTTGGCACTGTCGAAGGAATAAGTGACCATAGGGTAGTAACTGCAAAGTTTTCTCTAAATACCGCTGTAAACTTTAAAAAAGAGCGTAAAGTTTTCATTTCAAAGAGCTAATTTTGATGGGTTTAAGAGTCATATGAAAAATGCTTTCCCCGAGTTTCAAGAATCAGTATTAAAGTTAAATGTAGAGAATACTTGGAAAGCTTTTCTTTCGCTCGTAACTTCGGGAATAAATAGCTACATCCCTAGTAAAATAGTAAAAGAAGGCAGCGAACCGAGATGGTACGACGCGGAAGTGAGAAAATCATTGAGGCGACAGAGAGCGTGTCATGCTAAAATGAAAAAAGTCAGCACGGATTTATCCGCTAATGAACGCGAGCTAATAATTAAAAAATATAGGATGACTAAAGCCGCCACGAAGGAAGCGTTCAGGAATGCGTTCACGAATTTTAAAAGAAAAACACTAGTAGAGCAGTTACAGGATAACCCAAAAGCATTTTGGTCATATGTTAGGGAAGTTCAAGGTAAACGATCTACCGTATGTTGGCTGAGAAACGACAATGGAGATGTGTTGACAAGCAGTTACGATAAAGCCAATTTATTAAATTCCTACTTTAAGAGCGTGTTCACGGAGCCTTCCGAAAACTCACCCGAGACCGATGACAATCCCTGTCTACATAAGATGCCAACTATTGACATTAGTACGCTCGGAATAGAAAATATATTGAAATCGCTTAGTCCAAATAAATCACCTGGTCCAGACGAAATCCCTTCTCGCGTATATAAAGAACTAGCCTCAGAACTTGCCCCCTACTTGCAGTTAATATTCAGTAAATCCGTCAAGCAACACGAAGTACCTAATGACTGGAAAATCGCTAATGTAACGCCTATATTTAAAAGTGGAGACAAGGAACAGCCATCTAATTACAGGCCGATATCTTTAACGTCCATCTCTTGCAAAGTCCTTGAACACATCGTAGTCAGCTCGGTAATGAAACACCTAGACGCGCAAAACTTATTAATGGGAAATCAACATGGATTCAGGAAAAGCAGATCGTGCGAAACTCAGTTAGCGCTTTTCGCCCACGATATTTTAGTCTCCGGGGAAGACAACATTCCAGTAGACGCGATTTTTCTTGATTTCAAAAAGGCATTTGATAAAGTACCCCACGGAAAGTTAATAATAAAACTGAAATCTTATGGTCTAGACGAAGATGTCATTTCCTGGATTAGAGAATTTTTGAGCGACCGCGTCCAAAGAGTAGTATTAGACGGTGCAGTCTCCAATGAGGTTAGAGTGACTTCTGGCGTTCCTCAGGGTAGTGTCATTGGCCCACTCCTATTCCTTCTTTATATAAACGACATTGGCGAAGTAGTGCAGAGTAAGTTACGATTATTTGCAGACGACGCTGTAGTTTACAGAGAAATCCGTTCCAGCAAAGATATAGATGAACTAACGAATGACCTTGCTGCTATCCAAGCTTGGTGCGATGCTTGGCAGTTAGAATTAAATTTGGAAAAATGCGTCGTAATGAATTTCTGGAAGAAGAATAACTCCCTACAGCGTAACTATGTCATTCGGGGCACGCAGTTAAAGGCAGTTGAATCTGTGAAATATCTAGGGGTTAGACTCAATAATGATCTATCGTGGAATAAACATATTCGAGAAATAACCGGTCAAGCTAATCGTAAAATGGGTTTTGTTAAAAGAATATTAGGAAAGTGCGACGACAAAGTGAGAGAAATTAGCTACTTTTCCCTCGTTAGACCACATTTGGAATACGCTGTCAGTGTTTGGGACCCTCATGAAAAAGGCTTAATAACAGAGTTAGAACGCGTGCAAAGAAGAGCTGCCAGGTATGTGAAAGGTCGTTACGATAGTCTTGTTAGTGTAACTGACCTCTTAGATAAACTCGGATGGGAATCTTTGTCGGACCGTAGATTGAAAAATAGACTAAACCTTTTTGATAAATTCAAGAGCAGTGTCTTTTCTGACGAAGTTAACCATATCTTGCGGACGCCAACGTACTACGGAAGATCAGATCATATAAATAAAATAAGAGAGATAGATTGCAGAACAGACAGATTCCGAATGTCATTTTTTCCACGATCAATAAGAGATTATAACGGCAGCAATAGAGCGCGTAAATAGATTGCATGACTTGTAGTGTAGCCTACTAACCTATGTAAAACTTACTGCATGTTTCTGAATTTCTATTCTATATTCTATTTCTAACAGCATATAGTAGTATAGTTTGTTATTATACGGGACGTTTCTTGGACGGTGTGGTGTGCATGTGGGAGTCCAAATGCATGCTGCATGCTGGTGATTGATCACCCCCTGCCAAACACCCTAGAGGTGGCTCGCAGGGTAATTTGTAGATGTAGATGTAGATAAATCCATGCCTCGAAACATGCTCAAAATGTTAGTCGTATCAAATTGCTTCCAAAATTCAACGCCTATTTTTCAGCCTTATAGAGTGTCCTATTTTGGAGGAATGCTTACTTTGCTTGGGCTATCACTGCCATCTAAAAATAAGAGAAGTAAGCATTAAAAAATATATTTTTACCGCATTTCAATGAATTTTCATGACAAAGATACGAAAAAAATTCTGGAACAAAAGCCCGTAGCCTTTTTGGTTCTAAAAGTGTTTGGGATGCACTGTGTTTTATTGCGAAAATATCGACATGTTGGAAGAAGTGAAAAGCTCCTCTGCCACCTGCTACCCTCGTCAACGACAGTTCCCTAGTCATTCAGGACAGCTGAGATATGTTACGTGGGCATATGCGTCACAATGTATGAATCAACAGAATGCTGTGTGAAGACAAGACGTGTGACCTACCTTCCCTTGCGTACCATTTCTCCCGGTTTATGTTTTATGCATGTGTTTGTGATGTGCCTTTAGGCCTCAGCTTTCTGCCTTCTCTCTTTAAGGAAAGGAAGAGGGAACCCTCTTCAATGCAGGGGTGAAGAAGTCTTGAAAGGCAAACATTTTCGGCACTGATTTGCATTTGCTTATCCGTATGTTTTGGCACAGGTGTTGTTCAATATATTCGTGTTTTTCTGTATTCATTTTCGTTGTTTTCGCCGATTTTCTTTGAATCTTTTTCAGATTACATGAATTACTCCTTAAAGACTTCTGTTGACACTTGCATACATGAAATCTCAATAATGATCGCCTTCCATTCTTATGCAATAACTTTGCATTTTGCTGCGCAACAAAGTACTCCATTTCTGTTCATTTTTTTTAACCCAAAGTCATCTTAAATCGCAGTATTTTCTTATGGTTACTTATTTTTAAAGGCGGGTATATTTATCCACAAAAGGTATTAGTGTGATGAGTTGAGGGTGATATTGTGAGATATTCGAGCTTCTCTAGTGTGCATTCAATTACTTATTCCATTTCTCCTTTCGAGTCATCGAGGGGGCCAAATTTTGTATTAGACTTGCAGAATTTTTCAATCATATGGTTTGGAATATCCTGATTTCATTGATTCATAGTTAAGTGAAGTGAAATTAATCAGAAAGGCGCTCGTTCGCCGGGCACAGGCCAAGCACACAGGTCAGCGAGATGTGGTTAGACCAGAAGCTGGGAGAGTGCTAAGGACAAGAACATGCTGCCATGCCAATTAAACTACTAGTTTATGATAGAATAAGGAAAAGTGATGTGCTTAGTAAGTGATTTGTGCGTGAGTTTTAACATACCCAACAGACAGATTGATTTTTCCCTTTTCGCTTTTTTAGATTATCTTGCTGATTTAGAATCGTCGATTATTTGATTTTAGAGTGTTAAAGTGAAATTTCTTCCACTTACTGAAAGAACACCGGTGTTGGTATTTCACTAAGAGACATTTAAGGTTAATGTACTGGCTGGATTTTCTGGGTTTCACCGCGTCGTTGTTGTGTTGGAGACAACAGTTTCTCCTGCATTCCAGCAGGCGTCTTCAGGTCGAAGTGCTTATGCCATGTTTTGGCCGCCATTATATATATAGCCCAGTGGTGTATGTTCTCCTTTATTGGTCGCCTTGCCAATTGCATAGGGGTATGGGGCGAAGAGTCTCTTCCACGTACTTTGGAGTTGGTAGCTATCCTCTCGATTGAATTTATGAAGATGTTTAGATATTTCAATCGCCTCTCGGATGATCCTCGGAAAATATTGGGATTCTCTGGCAATGACTTTTGTTTCTTCCCAGTTGATGTCGTGTCCTAGTTCACACAGAGAATGCTCAGCCATAGCCGGCAGATGGAACTGTTTATTTTTCACCGCTGTTCTATGTTCTAGTATGCGGCGCTTCTCAGCCTTCCCGGTCTGCCCGATGTATAACATACCGCAACTTTCATGCATTCAATAAAGGTTCACTTTACCGGGTTTAATTTTTCCTCAGTGATGATAGAATGCTCGTTTATATATTATTATTTCATTTTGGAATGAATTAAAAAATCAAGTAACACAGGAAATAATATTATTTTGATTTGCTTCAGTGTTTAATTTAGCTCTTAATAATGGATTAAACTTTTTCCGATTCGTATATTTTCTTCGAAAATAAAAACCAAATTTCACTTGGAATCATTTTAAGCCATTTATAAGGCAGTATTTCTTTCCTATCAATTTATTTAAAGCAACCTTGCGTCGTGTCTTGGATTTATTAGTACTTGCGTTGTGTTTTACGAAATTGGCACACATGTGACACTTTTTTATGATCCATTTACACCGAAGCCGTCGGAATCGCAGGGGTATAAACTTAGCCTCCCTTTATTCTGGTAATTTATATTCGTACCTACGGACACACTCTAAAATCAAATAATCGACGATTCTAAATCAGCAAGATAATCTAAAGAAGCGAAAAGGGAAAAATCAATTTGTCTGTTGGGCATGTTAAAACTCACGCACAAATCACTTACTAAGCACATCACTTTTCCTTATTCTATCATAAACTAGTAGTTTTATTGGCATGGCATTAGTAAGCATGTTCTTGTCCTTAGCACTCTCCTAGCTTCTGGTCTAACCACATCTCGCTGACCTGTGTGCTTGGCCTGTGCCCGGCGAACGAGCGCCTTTCTGATTGAGGCTAGGATGAGTGCTGAATGCCAGGTGTGGAATGATCTCGTGACACACACCCTGGTTGTGGCTTGCACTGTACCTCGTAAATGGATATTGCCCAAAGGCCCCCATACAAAAACCACTATTAATGGGAGATATTGAACACACTTTAAATTGACGTGACAGCCGCGAAACGTATAGTACCAATAAATAAGGCTCTTCAGTTGAACTGCAAGCCGCATAAAAAGGCTTTTGGCAGGGGTGTTAAGACACCGGCCATCTACATATAAAAAGCAAATGACCAAAGAAAGTTCCGGAAAGGTTTATTGAAGTCCTTAATGGTTTGGAGAAAAAACGAATTCCCATAGCATTCCGTTCGGCAAAATGTCTCTCTTAATTTAGCGTTTCGGTCGGACCTGGATATTAATACGATATTCGCCATGTTGCTCTTAAAATATCTATTCTCCATTAATGCGTATGGCTGGTGTGGATTACTTCTTGTTACACACCCTAAGTGGTGGCTTGAACAGTACCTCGTAGACATAGAATTGAGTTTTTTCCTATTATTTTTTATTGCCTAAATTGAAAGATTATTACTCCAGGAGTACACAGTTCACGCTGTTAGATTTTTCGGTTGACGAAATCTACTTTTCGCGATTAAACGAAAAGTGAAAAATTTCAAGCGCGCGAAATCGCGACGGCTAAGTATGAATGCTGGGAAAAGCACGTGTGACGTCATTCTGGTTCCCGCTGCCGCCGTGTGAGGTGACCTTGGGGTTTGAGTATGTGCGCCGCTGCGATGTAGGCTGCTAGCAGGCAGCAGAGTTCCCTGCTAGCTGGTAGCGCTTGGCTTAAATAAGGATTATTATTGCCCTATCAAACGAAGGAAACTTTCCGAACGGTAATTTTAATCGGATATTATTAAGAGATGGTAATTTTAATGGGTGGTTATTAAGAGATGTTTCCCTGAGCTCTGTGCTTCATGCATGCATTGGTAATCTCAGAAAATGTAAAACTCCTATCTACTCGTATGCAAACTAGGTCCCTGTGACGTCACTTGAAATAGAATCGCATGGGCGCCAATCTGGCCTTTTTCAAATAAGGTTAAAATAGACCATTGCCATTCGTCTAGACTGGAATTTCTAAAACCAAATAGATCGTATACTATGGATACACTAATGGTGGATAAGGAATCGCAATCAATGCATTTCGTTTTCTGTTACGAAGGAAACTAACCTATTGAAAAGCGTGTTGTCCGTCACCAAAAATGGGCTCTCCGAGAGGAGGGAGGTATGCATCCTCGTAAGCCCCCTCATTCCTCCTCTCTTTGGGGCATTCGTTAGATGTGGTGCTCCAAGTATTCCAATTTCAAGGGTTCATCCCTTTATCCCTTTCCCAACCCTCTCGCTACGGCCATTCCTTTTCCCTTCCACTCTTAACACCAAACACATTTCCTCCTCTCGTCGTCTCACGAACCCATCGCTTCACAATTTTACCGTCACCTTTCGTGGCTTCATCGACCCGTCATCTGGCGTGAAATTTATCTATTTTTTTTACATTTGCTTATTTTATAGGATGCTAAATATTTTATACTCATTTTGTACTTTACTTTGAAATTTTTTCATTAGAAATTTTGCATGATTACCATAAAAAGCTTACTAGTCCATAAACTAATTCATCACCATCTTTATTCAACAATCCTAAGATTGGTTTGACGCAGCTCTCCAATCCTTTTTCCCACAAGCTAGCCTTAATTTAAAGAAAATAAATGTTTATAGTCATTTTGTATTATGTTTTGAAGTGTTATATTAGAAATTACGCATGATTGCCACAAAAAGCTTACCGGTTAATAAGCTAATTCATTATCATCTGTATTCAACAATCCTAAGATTGGTTTGTCGCAGCTCTCCATTCCTTTTTCCCGCACGCTAGCCTTAATTTAAAGAAAAATAAATGTTTATACTCATTTCATATTATGTTTTGAAGTGTTACATTAGAAATTACGCATGATTGCCACAAAAAGCTTGCCAGTTAATAAGCTAATTCATCATCATCTGTATTCGACAATCCTAAGATTGGTTTGACGCAGCTCTGCATTTCTTCAGCTTCCCATCCGCTAGCCTTTTCATTGTGACCTATTTTTCCTCTTTCACATCTTTTATAACCTGTAACTATGGAACTCAATCGAAGCTGAAGAATTTAAGTAGTATTAAAAATAATTATTAGTCTGAAAATACAAATTCTTCCTGTTGTATTTTTTGTGCATACATTTTGTTTTACATGGATGACTATGCGTGCTGCTGTCTAGCGAGCGATCGTACCAGAGGCGAAGTTAGTCCTGGAAAGTTTTAGGTCAGCAGATATACGAAGGGAAATAGCCTAATTTCACGGCACAATAGGATAATAAGAGAGTGAATTAGTCGAACGTATCGGTACTGGAATTCGTTTTCCCCCTAGTCATTCACCATCACAACTCAACGCTGAGAAATGCTTGACGTAGCTCTTGATTCTGCTAACCTTTTCATAGCGACGTATTTCTCCTCTATTTTATCCTTTACAAACATTGCTCTGTGACTCATTCGGGGCCATGCCTTACCCGTCTTCTCTACGATTTGTCCCTCTAGGATTGTTTTCATCAGGCAACTATACCTCATAATATGGCCAGCATAGTTATACCGTCTTCTTCTTAAGGTTTGTACAACTTTACTTTGGCTTACTTCTATTTTATGTCAATCTTATTAGCACTTCTTTATTACTCACAAGATCGATTCATTTTATCGAAGGGCGTTCCTCTTACGCCGAGAAGTAGCGGAGAAGCGGTAAACTGCGTGGCAAGAGACAGTGTCGTCATAAACTTATGCAGCGAGAGGTTGAAGTGCGTCGAATTTCCGGCGCTTGATAAGTATGCGACGGATCGAAAAACAGAAAAAATAACGGTTCATTTATTTTTCAAACATATTCGTAATCGGCAATAATTGTAAAAAGAAATGAAAAACGAGCCCATTCAGTCAGTTTGAGAGGTAGCGTGTAGGTGACGTACGTGATATATTTAGGTACTCTGACATGTTTGTGACTCTACTAGTACTCTGACATGGCAATTTAAGGTGCATTGACCTGCTTTTAAATGTTTTTATCCATCCATTTCTGAACCTCCTGCTTCTTTCGAAAGGCTGCCATTGAGAGACTTCTTTCCATTTGTGAGAAAGGTCCTCGAAAAATTCTTCATCACATTCCTCAAATTTCTTTGGCTCAATATTTCGAACAAGGAATCCCTGGCTATCCCATTTCTTCCATCGAGCGAAATAGAGTGAGGAGGCGTTCGTATGGGTGGAGGAAGTTTGATGGGGTGTTTAGAATTTCCAATATTCGAAGTATTGAATGCATAAAGAAGGAGGAATGTCTTTCAGGCGGGGTGCGAGAGGTTAACGACAAATGACCTTAAGTTTTTTCCGGCTTTATCTCGGAGGACCCGCATGGGTATGCTGTGTATTTCATGTGGACTCCGCAAAAATTTAGTAAGCGGTTAGGCTTTCTATGTGAGAATAAGTTTGGATGACAGTTACGTATTAATCAGGTCTTGGAAACCTAATAAATCAACCCGATAAATAACTAATTCTTGTAAAGCACTCATTAATTGAGCAATATTTCTCGGGTTCTCAGCCAGGTTAATGCTTTGATACAAGCCGAAGTTTCAGTGTGAAATTGGACTTCCATAAAGTAACACGGCCTTGAGGATGGAAGACAAGTCGTCTCTCGAAGCGTCGGCTTATATGAAAGCATTAACTTGGCTGAGAACCCGAGAAATATTCATCAGTAGTATTCACCAGGAGAAATTTAAATCGTTAAACACTCATTAATTAGTTGAAAACTTTTTAAATACTTAGGTATCTATCCGCAATAAAGGGAAGCGTAAACTGATCCAGTTTCGGACGGATGGCTGTCATTTTCAAGGGTCAAGACTTTGGTAATGGCGGTCATGCGTTGAAAAAAATTAATATGGGATGTTATGTTAGCCAAACAATTTTAGAACTCAAAATTGAAATTTAAAAAATGCATTAGTCGTTTATATATTGACTGTCTTTGACAATAAAAATTATCACTGAGTCTATAATACTTTATTAGGATCATTAATTTCATTGTATAATCTGGTATATTGCTTCGTGGATAATTATTTTTTAGCAGACTATAGTGAATTCGTCAATAAAAGATATGGTAGTGGGCAAGCGGGAAATTCAAATAAAAAAATGGGCTTCGCGCTTATAAGGTGAATGATACTGCCCCCAGGAACTATACCCAGCAAGCCCTAATTCGGAATAAGCACAGAAAATAACGTCTCAGTGTATTTTTTTCGCTGATGCCGCAAAAAATTTCGGGAACTCGAGAGTTTTTCAACTGAGATTACGGGAGAAGTGAGAGAGAGCGGGTGGGAATTGAGAACCCAGCTGGAGTGAAGTTTGAGACGGGATATATGCGCATGTGGGAACAGACGATTTGCCGTCGGCGTAATCATTTCGGAGTTGAGCGGAAGTTGGAATAGTTGAGATTGACACCATGAGATGGAGTGCAGGAGGAGAAAAAGAAACTGTTATGAATTGATTCCGTGTGGGTTACACGTAAAATGATATTTTCCGACTTCACGTATAAAGCGATGGTGTAGAAGATTGAGCCGAAACTATTTCCGCATTCAAATCTCATCGACATCTACCCACCACCCCACAAACTGCCTCAATAGGCGCGTGGCGGGGGATTTTAGGGTACCAGCCGTACACAAATAAAAAGAAATGCTCTGAAGGTATTCTACCTATTGTCTGTTCACTTTATGTCTGCGGGTGAGCTTTCGTCCCGGACACTTTGGGATTGCTTCGCTGATAGGAGAGGGGTAGTACCGAGAGAGAGGAGGAGCAAACATAACGATGCCAAATGTACATAGCCGCCCTACTATGTCACAGAAAAAGTGTGAGTCATCGTTGGCCAAAGGTATTTTTGCCCCGGCGCCGAGACAATATGCCTACTCATTTGGAAGGCATTGGGGATAATGCTGTCAAAGAAGTCCATGACATTGCCAGCTACTGTGCTGATTGAGGCACAGTTGGTGGAAGGCATATTTAGTCACATACCATGAGAACACGTGAGGTATGGCAACACTGCTCCACGAGCAGATTCACGATGTCCACTCGGCGGAGGTCTGAGAGCGACTCACTGAGGCCACACATACTGTTTGCTGATTGGCAAAGGCAAAGTCACATGTCGAGAAACTTCCCTCCCTCATCTCCACTTGCTTTGACCATACAAGCTCACCCGCAGAGATAAAATGAACGGAGTATAGCACTTAAGTTTTTTTGCTCGAGAGAAAAACGAATTCCCATACCTATCCGTTCGGCAAACAATATCTATCCTAATATAACGTTTCTGTCGGAAAGATATCGGGATTCTCAATATAAGATGGTTACCAAAAGCTACCTTGTAGCCGCGTTCCTAGTATATTATGTGAAAATTGCATTAGTTAAATCGTATCGTGGTAATAAATTGGAAATATCATTAAATGTTAACGACAATGAGAATAATTCAAATTACTTTTCCAGTATCCTATTGAAAATTTTATGATGATGATTTTTCAGGAAAACTAAATATTATTTTTCTTACCTTGGATAAAGTTCAGTAAAATGTAGATTCTTTTTATTACTTTCTCCACTACTAAAGCGCTACCTATTTTATTGTTTTACGATAAGCATCGATCATATGGGATCCACCGCAGAATGACTTAATCCGTGAATCCGTAAAAGGTTAATTTAGTTTATTTGAAAGCATCATCACGGCAATATTGAAAACATGGGACAACATTAAAATAAAATGATATACAATATTGTTTCATAAATAAAGGTTATAAAAGAGTTTTTTACAATAATATATTTAAAAAATAAGACGAGAATACACAAAAATCTTGGTATACCTTAGTTTTGTTCATATTTGTTTATTGATAGTCGGTAACTATACATAATTCATTTTTGTGCATTATGTATGACCTATACTCGAAGAATTATTTAATCAATAATTAAATGAGGTCAAAATAAGAGGAAAAAGAAAACGTAATTGCTAAATTTTATTGATAAATTCGAAATTAACAAAAGCCCAGATGGACTTTGTAATGTTGTTTTATTTTGTACTGACTCACCTTTGTTAAAGTTAAGCATCCTCATGACGTCAAAACCCTGACCTTCACTTACGCTCCAGTCGTATGTTTTCTGTCATCGGCCTTCATTCATTTGTTCACCCAAACTGTTTCCCCCGCCCACTCCTCTCACACGATCCCATATTCTCCCACCTCTTACCATGGCCTGGGCATATATGCTGTGAGAGTGTTGCTTGTATCACCTTGAAATTACACAATGTATTGAAACCATTATCGGCTGTTGAGTGTGGAATTAAAAAGTGTGGAAATTACAATTTGTGTTCTTCATCATGGAAAGAGCATTATAGTGGGGTTGTAATATAAAATGTTTTTTTCTTTTATAATAGTGACGAATTCTTTAGAGTAATTACGATGATAAAATATATAACAGTGTAATTATCCATAGGTATATTCAGAGATTAATATTGTGGCATCTCACCCCTTGCTCGCCCGGATACCAAAATAGAACCGGGGGGAGATGTCTCACAAAAACGAAAGAAAATATATAAATCCGCGTGGATCCCTCCCGCATGGGACCTACGGGTCAAACCTATGTCACTCTCTTCGTGAAATTTACAGAAATTAAAATTATTCCCCTTCTTTGGAAATAATTGCGGGTGGGGGGTTCCCGATTCGCCCTGATGGGTAACGTACGGACGCTTATGCACTCTTCCACAACGCATTCACGGAAAGAAAAATGACCGGGGAGAAAGGAATGGCGAGGGATATTTTTTCTTGAGATGACCCTTGAAGGAGTTAAAACAAAAACACTTACTCAACCCTTTCAGCGAAACAAAATATAATTCAAACAATAAAACTGCATGTAACAAAACAAAAAAGAAGCCCTCTTATAAACTAGTGATGTATGAGTTGGTGAAAACAATTTATGACACATCAATGATAAAAACACAACAATATTGCTTGATTTTCAAGATGAAATAATTGATATAGCAAATGATAACAACAAAATATAGTTCGGTTGTGAACACGTAAATAATGATACACTTATTTAATTATTTCTTGATAGGGGAGGTAAATGAAAGTCCATCCCAATGAATGTTATTTTTACTTTGGTGATTAATTTCACTTTCACTGAGTAACTGATGCGTTTCGTGACTGTCTGTCTTGAAACTGGGCAGAAGACAAGAGGGGGTTTTCGGGGGGGATAGTTGCGATCTTACTTGACCGTTGTCCGTGGTTAGACCAGGTTGGATCCAGCAAACTCTCGTTCCCTTTACTGCACACTCTTCTTTCTCCCTCGTTGGAGGAAGCTGCATCCGGAACCGAGGGAATGCGTCTTCTTAAGCTGGTCCTTGCTCCTGCGGACAGGGGGGGGATCTCTTATTTCAGACCGTATTCTTCTGGAACCAATCAGTTGCGTGATTTGGTCTTCTCTGCCGTGTCGCATCGCACTTCGGGTATGGGCTCCGCCCGACACTCACTTCAAAATTGTCTTTCTTCTTCCACGCGCAAAACGTTTTTATAATCCCCATCTTGGGGTGGGGTAACGCACAAGAGGGAGGAGGAACACGTTATGCACGGGAAAAACCCGAGTTCCGGTCCTCCCAAACACACTCACACAACACTCATAATCTTACATAACCGACATTCATCCCCACTTACGCATACACAATTTCCTCCACGGGCCGTGGTCTGGGGGGTGAGAAAGTTAAGCGGAACGGAGCGGGTAGGGAAATGAATGAGCTGATTCTAATGGCACCTCGTAATGGTGTTTGAAGCATTACAATACTCGCCAATATAAATCCATTTGAATTAATTTTGTATGCCTACATAAATTGTACTTAATTTTTCAATGCTTATTCTGAAAAAACATGTTTTATTTACATGGACCAACTCATTGAAAATACTTACATGCAAATTCATTTCACGATCTAAAAATGTGGTGTTTTTAAAATCAAAACAATGATTACTGCTGATGGCATGATCGGCTAATTCACATGTATGTTTTCCTAATTTAGTGCATGGCTTATGATGGTCAATCCTACTTCTAAAATACTGAAATATTTTTCCGATATATAACATGTACATTTTTCGTTATACTGCAGGTTGAGCGCTTAGATATTGACCAGTGTTCTGCGATGATTGTCCGGATTTAGTGCACGGACACAATAAAAAAAAAACATGTGAGATGCGATTGGGTAAAAAAACTGTCCTCCAGAAATTCCTGAAATTTAGACGCCTTAGTTGACCTTTATCTCCCCTTTCCAAGCCAACATATGGATTTTCTCACTTGGTAAGCGAGTAATAACTAAAAATCAACATTTCAAGTTACTCATAAAAAATTCCCCTTGCATTGCTGGAAAGAACAAGCACGGTGTACTTTCATAATTAAATTATTTATGCCCATAAGTATCTCAAGACATATCATACTTTAAAAATCCACAATCACTCTTTAGTTCGTTGTTTATGCAATTTTTTTACAAGATATGGCACAAGAAAGCTATTAAGTGGTATCCTAGTGATTTCGATTTTTTAGCGTATATTTGTAATTGTTGTGCTCACTTACACATGGTTGGTCATGAAATACTCAGAAATTTCCACGCAAGGGTCATGTGAAAATTTAATTTTCTTTGTAAACATTGAGTTATCTGAATCTAGTTGCTTCCTGTTTTATTTTAAATGTGTAAGGAATATTATGTTTTTACAGATTTATTGTACAGATTCATTTTTATTCCAAACTCATGCCAAAACTGATCAGAAAAGCATTGACGTATTTAAAAATACGCCTGGGAATTTGTGGCAATAGAACTTTAGTTTTTAACCTATTTACATTTTTCATTCTATTTATAACCATTGCTTATTATCATTATGTGCATTTTCACTTCAAATAATTACATGTGTTTCCAAATTCTTTACTTTTGGTGAATATATGATCAGTAAAATAACTGTGCAGGTAATGAAATTCTATTCCAACCGCCGTAAGAATGAGTGAGGGATGCTCATGATTTTTAATTTCCTCGTTTTGAGGCAAAGTTTTTGACGGATAATTTTCCTTCTCTTAGTCCTACTTCCGCACTTGCGCACTGGTTGTTCTGATTTTTTTTTAAAGAAACGAAATGCTTCGGTGACGTTCAAGGAGATTTGTTTCAGGAGAGTCCGCCCACAATTCTTCTAAGCTTACGTCGCGAAAACCTCGTCACGCGTAACTGAGGTGGATGAGAGACATCTAGCGAAATCTGAGGCAATTTTTCTCCTTCTTCATCTGAAAGTCTCGGGCATATCTCCGTGAGAAGAAGGTCATTCATTGTGAGACTAAGGGAGGCAAATATGTTATTTTTAATATACACTTATGCAAAAAAAATACTCGCTGCAATAAAATGGATATTGAAGTCATTTAGAAGTTTATGTTTATAATAATATCTACATATTAAATAATTATTCAGATGCTACATATGAAGCATTTTTCTCAAGAGAAGCGAGACCTACGTAGCAGCAGAGAAGTTAAGAGTGGAAGAATTCCAAATGTAGCGCAACAGAAGAATTATGAAGATAAAATGGATTGACCGAGTAAGTAATGAGGGAGTATTAAGAAGAAGGTGAAAGAAGAGGAATATTCTAAAAACCGTGAGAAAAAGATGGGAAAACTTAGCAGGCCAAATTATGAGGCCTAATGGCCTGATGACAACAACCGTTGAACTACAGTTAGATGCAAAGAAAAGCTGGGAAAACCCTCAATGAGTTAAATAGTGTAGATCAGGGGTCTCCAATTTACTAGGCCACAAGGGCCACATTCCAAGTTCTGAATCGCCCCGCGGGCCGGATAGCAAATTTACCGATGACTGAAGAATTCGATACCACCGTCTACTGAAGAATCCGGTGGCGTATTTCTTATTTACGAACAGTTGAAGGCGACTTTGACGTGCAGTACAGCGCTGCAATGCTCCTAGTGACGTCTCAACGAGCGAGAATCGCGCGCTACTTGAAACGAGTGCGCGGGCCGGAAAATGAAGGAAGAAAAAGAATAGAAATATATTGCGATACTATAAAGAGGCCAGTGGATCTGAGAGCGGACTTGAGAGACACGTCAAATTAATCTTTGGATTGTTGAATTATGATGATGATGCTTCAAAACAGATTGACATATTAATTAAAGACTCCGAAACTGGGTTTTCGGACTGCTGGGCAACCATCGTCGGAGAAGAGAATGTGTCTTCAGCTAAATGTGAAAACGGGGTACAGTGTCGCCGAGCCAACATGAAAACCAGTTTAGGAGACTTTCATTCATATTTTAACTGGCTTTAAAAAACATATTCCTCTAATATTAATTTTTGCCAATAAGCTGCTCCTTCCAATAGGATGATTTCCTATTTTTTATGCCTACACCAAAAGGTAATTACTCCTGGAATGCGTATTTCACGCTTTTAGATTTTTTAATGACGATATCTATTTTTCGTGATTAAATGAAAAGTGAAAATTTTCAATCGCGCGAAAATGCGACGCTTAAGTATGAATGCTGGGAAAATCCCGTGTGGCGTCATTCTGATTCCCGCTGTCGCAGTGTGAGGTGACCTTGAGGCGAGACTTTGAGCGCTGATACGATGCAGGCTACTAGCAGGTAGCGCTTGGCTTAAATAAGGATTATTAACGCCCTATCAAACGAAGAAAACTTTCCGACCTTAAGCAGTTTTAATAGTTGATTATTAAGACATGTTTCCTTGAGCTCGGTGCCTCATGCATGCATTGGTAATCTCAGGCGATGTAAAACTTCTATCTACTCGTATAAAAACTAGGTCCCTGTGACGTCATGTGGAGTGAGTGGCATCGCATGGGCGCCAATCTTGCCTTTTTCAAATGAGGTTAAAAAGTGACCTTTAACATTCCTCTAAACTGATAATTCTAAAACCAAACAATTTGTATATTATGAATACACTAATGGTGGGTAACGGATCGCAATCAATGCCTTTCGTTTTCTTTGATGAAGGAAACTACCCTATTCTGGATGGCGAAGAACTCATAAAAAATGGCTTAACAATTTGTACTCATTTGAGGCCAAAGTATTGTTGAAGATGATGTTGACGAAGCCCAAACATTTTATTATCCAAAGTAACTTGTTTTTCCGTAACTTACAAAATAGTACTAGATTGTTATCTTCTTTTTGAAGTCTTCAGTTTGAAGTCGTAATCTTCAACCTGAAGGGTTCAATGTGTCACTGGGGAAATAGTCGAAACATCAAATACTCTGAACGCGATGGAAATCTAAAAAGATTGAGAAAAATTGCCAAAAGAGGTGTGACAGTGAAAACTAAATACAGGAGAAACTTTCTAAGCCCTTTGATTGCCAACCGGTTTTCTAGGTACTATGCTGAAAGTGCCGAGTAATTTTTTTCTGATTGTGACTCGATAATCTGTTTTTTTTTGCATAAACATCAGAGACTATTTTGTGATAGAAAAGAAAAGATGAAGGATCAGATAGGATGGCGAAATGGAAGGAAGGAGAGCTAATGGAATGAAAAGAAGGAGCGGAGGAGGGAAGTACCCAGTGTATGGGAAAAAATAAAAAAAAGAAGGAGGACGAGCGACACGGCGCACCGGAGGATCGAGATAATTCCAGAGAAAAAAAAAGCAGCCGCAAGCAAGCACACGGCAATGAAAGGCTTTTTAATATTCCCGCCGCTTCATGCATTATGCATCGCCCGGAAAGATGCAATCGATCTCCCAGCACGGCAAGGATGGATGGGGTCTGGGGGTTGGCGGGTGCTTCGTGGGGAATCGGGTGGGGAGGGCCCTTTATTTGGAGTGTTTTGATAAAAAGGAGGGCGGAAAAATGAACATGTTATTATTATCAACGTCGTCTTTCCTCATTAGCATCATGGCAAACATTGCCCTCGAAATCGATATCAAAAATAAAAACTTGTGTTTAACTTTCACAGGCGGCTTATCCCAAGAAGCCTAGTATTGAAAGCGAAGCCGCTAAGCTAATACACTTGCTACAAATTGAGGCGTGTATTGACAATGTGATTTTACTGCGGCCTGAATTACATCAAAGTCATTATTTCTCCTGGCATGATACGGTTTGTTATTTTACCGGAACATTATGGTAGCAGATAATCAATTATATACTGCAAGCAACATGTTGTTATTGTAAACATCGTCTCTCCTCATTAGCATCACCGCAAACATCGCCTTCGCATTCAATATCAAACATAAAATATTGCATTGAGCTTTCACTAGGAGCTAATATTAAGAAGGTTGATATTGAGACCGCAGCCGTCAAGCTAATATGCTAGCTAAAAATTGAGGCGTGTATTTACAAGATGATTTTACCGCGTCCTAGATTTCATTAAACACATTCATTTCTCCAGGAATGATACGATTTGTTATATTAGCGCAACGCCATGGTGGAAGATAATCAATATTACGTATTGCAAACATTGATATTATTGTTTCAAGTATACATTTGGTTTGAAACCATCATATACCCTTGCAATAATCCTATTTGATCCAGGTTTCTTCGATGGGACTGAAATGAATTCAAATCTGGGCCTTGAGTTCTACCGTTAAAATCAAACGGACCATACCGGTTGAAATAAAAATGAGCTTTTGTTTCTGTTTTTGTCTTATGTAGTTAACTCTCGTGTATTTTGCTATGATGCTAGCTAGTCTGGGAACCGCTTGAGACTCGGAGGCTGCGCGCTAGGCTTAGATTGCTTGAACAATTGTGAATAGATATCTTTAAGAGCGACACGGAAAACATAATATTAGTGCCCTGCAATACTTCCAGGTCCGACAGAAGTGATAAATTAAGAGAGATATTTTGCCGAACGGATAGATATGGCAATTCGTTTTTCCCCCGAACAAAGAGGACTTTAATAAAGGCTAGTCCTAAATTCGTTAGAGCTTTTCCTTTATGTGTAAACGGCTGGTGTCCTAACACCCCCTGCCACATGCCTTTTAGGCAGCTTGTTGGGTAGTATGTAGATGTAGATATTGATAAGAGGAAAAAAATCACGGATACAGATGCTTAATCGAAAGGATTTTTAGGAAGGCAAGATCTAGAGCAGGGGCTCCCAAACTGGGGGGCGCGCCCCCCTGGGGGGGCGTGGAGAAATTCCAGGGGGGGCGTGACACCCAAATGAAATAAATAAAAAAATTACAAAAATAATTTCCTCAGATCTTTGAAATAAAGTCTTTCTAAGTTTTCATAATTGTTTTTGTAAAGTTTCAATAAAGTTGTAAACTTTATCAAAGAAGGTTACAGGTAATTATATTCGTTTTTCATGTAATACTTGTTTTAATTTTCATCATACGTACTATTATTGAATCTTTCCATTCTGCGTTACCGCATTCAACAGTGAACAAAAAAATCTACCTACTCACCGTATCAAGTAGGCACATACTTGTACGAGTACAAGTACTTGTGCAAGTAGGAGTTGGTATGTACGGCACCGTGGAAATATGGTATTGCAAAATGGAGAGCTGATATGTGTAGCGGGGGGGGGGGCCTGGTACAAAAAAGTTTGGGAACCCCTGATCTAGAGTGAGACATTGTTAGGTTATTGCGTTAAGCATTAGGAGGACATGAATAAACCTTTTTTAACGCTATTTTAGAATGAGTATTCATATAGCTACAATATATATGTATCAAAATGTTAAAATAATTCTATATTTCAATTGTCTTTATCACTGAAATGGGAGGCCCTTAGATCTTTTAGAGTATATGAATCTATTTTTTCTGGTAGCTCTAATGAAATGAAATCTCTATAATATCTGCACTAGAAAAAAATCCTTTTATTTTATTTGAACCATTCTCGCTGCTTCCTCCTTCTGTTACCGTAATCATTTGCCTGCTTACATGCAGCCTTACATGTCCACTTGTCCTTGGTAGCTAGTTCTGCGCTGCGTTCGGGATTATTTATGCTAACCATTTCATGCCATTTTCCAGCTCCATTTTGAATGCTTTACGATACGAGATTTATCGCATGGTTTCAGATATGCTCTAACTTATTTTACGAATATAGATTATGACCTCAAAGAGCGGGCATGAAAAAAATGTTTTTTTTTTTCGCCGTTAAATATATTTTTCAAAGCCAAGGGTCTGCTTTCAAGGTCGCTGTTATGATTAAGATCGTTAATTTATGTGGCTACGCCTTGTTGACTGCTTAGTATCACGAAGACCGGTCATTTCTTTTCCTGGTAAAAAGACCTGCATACATTCACTTACCTCATTATTGTTATTTGGAAATACGCAAGCTATTAATTTGACTCTGGCTATCACATACATCCCAAACTATCGTCTGAAATAGATAAATAATTCCGATTATGATTAATTTTCGTAAAAGGTTCTTCCTAAAAGAAGTCACCTCACTGGAGCAAAAAATTGTGCTGGTGCTTTTCATAACTGAGTTTCTCAATTATCGTTCCAGTACTTTACTTTATTTTGTTTATCGGTTAGTTCATTCCAAACATGGTACTAGCGAAAAATAACAAATATAAAATAGCTCGACCAAGTAGACCTGTAGGAAATGCTAACAATAGTGGGAGAAAGGAGAAGTCTCCTGTAAGACTTGAGGGAAAGACGGGATAACACAGTTGGTCACCTTGCATGAGATATGATGACCTGATGAAGACAATCGGAGGACAGGTGGCGCCGTGGCAAAAAGGGAATAGTGGCGCAGCGAGGAGGGGGTTTTGGGGGATAAAACCCCCCCCCCCAGAGATCAGAGAAATTTTTAAGTTTAATCCATTTTAATTAATTGGATTGATATTACTAACAGAATAGTGTAAGGATTAATAAAATATCCCTCAGAAAGCCGTAAATCTCACTATTTTGAACCATTTATCTTAAAATTCCGCGATTTATTTATCTCGCACATATCGCTTATCCTGGTTAGTATTCTACTCCCCCACACACCCCGGTATTAGTTGCACCTAAACCCCCCCTCCCCCAGTCTTAATTCCTAGCTGCGTCCCTGGAAGGGAAGTTACATTAAACAAGTTATAAAGGATATAAAAGAGAAAAAATACCTCATTATGAATAGGCTGGCTGATATGAGAGAGTAATGGAGAGGTGCGTGAAAAAATTCTCAGGATTGTTGACATATGATGATGATGATCGCTTAAATTTCAAATAACATTTTTATCGGATTAAATAATCGCTCTCTTCCAACGGTGTTGCATTTGCAGCTTCCTGACTTTCTTGCTTAATTTTGCCTTGGCCCAGGTTTCTCCTAGGCCGTTTCTTCATGTCTCAGAGCTCCGCATCAACCTCCGTATCAGTTCCTTTTCGCTTAGGTCGCGCTAGATGTTGGAGAACTCTTTGAAGCCTCGCCCGCGAAAACACTATCGGGAACCGCTTAGGGTGCCTTCACAGTTCGGCGTTGCGTTGACGCCGCGGCTAGCGAGCCAATCAGAGCCCGTATTTGAGAATTGATGACGTCAAGTCTCCAGCTCGCTGCGTCGTCGCATAAAAATTGAACCTGTCGGATTTTCTCTGCGTGAAGGCGGCAGTACGCCACCGATTCCGAATTGGTGTTCGTTTATGGGAATCTTAGGTATACAAATATGCAAGATTAGCTGTAATGGGAGCCACAAATGCTATTTATTCTTCACTATTATTTTGAAATGAAATATTTCGTATCTTTCCTAAACATAAGATAAATGTTAACCCTTAATTAGATTACAATCGCTGAGGAGCATAGATTAGCATAACACATACCCGTCAATGGTATCACAACCTAAATACAGCGTGAGAGCTCCTTGTAAGTGTCTACGGTCGTTAAAATTCCAATTGATATCTAATATTTGTGCCCTCATGATCTGCTCAGTTGGAGCTATTAAGATAACATGACAAGGACAATCTGTTTGAACAACAGTGATCATTAAGAAATATTCCTGATAACATTCCACGTTACTCTTGTTCACTGAGTGTATATAATTTTTTATTTTTCGAATATTCCGAGTTAGGAAATAAAATTTAAAGGTCATAATAATGAATAGGCAAGGGCCATCACAACATGTATGATTTTCGACTTCATGGTCCCCATGTTAACTTCAAATGCTATTTATAGTAAAGAAGAGTATTTTTTTTAATGAAATTGCGTTAAAATGCACAAAACAGCATATGTATTTTTGCGTTTAGCTCGAAATCATAAAACGATAAGCTCCCAGGCCGATTTTTAGGAGCCGACGCTTTTTTCCTTTCATTTGTTTTCGCAACGCAGAGCTAAGAAGGAAAAAATTTGCTTGCAAGGCAGGAGGTCCCGTGGCGTCGACGCAACGCAGAGCTGTGAAGGCATCCTTATGTATTTAGAGGAGGTGGGATAAAAATTTGAAAATTTCCAACCGTAGATTGACAGGTTCCCTTAGCTTAATGGAGCGTAGAACTCAATACAGGCCTTCGAACCGTACTTATTCTTCCTTTTTCTATCGATTACGTTTCTTCATTGAAAAAAATGAGTGTCATACTTTCTTCAAGCCCCTAAATTTTAGTCTGTAATTCAATGTTCTATCATTTTTACCACTAGAACTACCGAGGGAGTCATTTTGACTCCTTGAAATGTTTATTTATCTGCACTGACTAATA
This sequence comes from Ischnura elegans, assembly GCF_921293095.1. Taxonomy (NCBI): domain Eukaryota; kingdom Metazoa; phylum Arthropoda; class Insecta; order Odonata; family Coenagrionidae; genus Ischnura; species Ischnura elegans. The sequence continues at coordinate 94,540,873 of NC_060252.1, forward strand.
TTTTACGAATTACGGCCTGAAATTCCGTTGTGTTTAATAATTTTTGACATACAATAAGGCTTTGCGATAAAAATAGCTTTAGAAATAAATAGAACACATTTATCACAATTTACCTTTGGCTACCAAAGAGAGGAGGTACCAACTGTAATAAATAAAAATATTTTTTTTAATCAAATATCTCCCCACCTTCCATGTACCCTAGGTAGTATTTTTTTCGTTTAAACATGATAATAAATATGGTGAAAGGTTTCTGTTTTGCTTTTTTATCCAACTCCTCAGTACAAATCCCATTAAAACAATATAACATGCAAGAAAAATGAATTTCAAAGCAATACTGTCGAACCTCGCATTAAAAAAACTCCACGACTGGAATACTTCAATTTTATACAAAACTGATAAACTAAATCAATGTATCAAAAAAGCAATGTGTCAATAAAAAATAAATTGCAAAAATAAACAGTTATTAGGTAGGAGTCAAAATGAATCCATTCCGTGGTTCTAGGAGGGGTGTTAAGCCCGGTATTCCTAATGTTAAGAAAATTAAGGTCACATTTTACCGCTAGGCTCGCACGAACGAAACGAAACAACGAAATGCTCATCTCGCACGTGTTCTGCAAGGAGAGTCGTATAAAATACCCGGGTATTTATAACTTAGATAAAATACCAAAATAATTATGAATATTAATGATGACACGTATTGTAAACGCCTCTTGAATTTGATAGAAATTTTGTTGAATTTATTCGAGTTGCATAATTTATAAGATTTTGAGTGCCTGCAATCATTTTTCCCGAGAAGTGGGACGCAAATGTATATAGTGACGAAAATGAAAATTTGGTTTGCAAATCATTAAATGAGTCCACAGGTGATTATGTCACCTATAAAATATGCACCGCACCTTGAATATGCAGCGAGCGTATGGGATCCGGTGCAGAAAGACTTAATCCGCGAACTGAATAAAATACAAGGAAGGCTGCGCGTTTCGTCAAAAACTGATACGGGCGTACAGTGTTAGCCAGATGTTAAGCGAATTAGGCTGGGTGCCGCTGGAGACTCGGAGGCTGCGCGCTAGGCTTAGATTGCTTGGACATTTGAGAATGGATATCTTTAAGAGCGACACAGTGAACATAATATTAGAGCCAAACTATATTTCCAGGTCCGATAGAAGCGATAAATTAAGAGAGATGTTTTGCCGAACGGATAGATATGGGAATTCGTTTTTCCCCCCGAACCATAAAGGGCTTCAATAAACGCTAGTCCCAACTTCGTTAGAGCACTTCATTTTTTTTTAAGCTGTAAACGGCTGCTGTCCTAACACCCCCTACTACACGCCTTTTAGGCGGCCAGCGGGGTATTATGTAGATGTAAATGAAAATGGTCTAATAAATACCCAAAAGAAAATCTTATCAACCATAGTATGTGCGTATTTACAAACCAAAGCTTTTTTAACTCACTGCGTGATCCCCTCGTGAGTGCCATGCGGAGTAGGGTGGGCCGAAAAGCTTTTTTTTTTCGGGAAGACCTTCTGTGCTGGAAATGTGCTGGAAAGTTGCATTATGATATCCGGATCTCGCACGCATAATGTTTTTGAAATAAAATGAAATTGATCACTGCCGCATGTGCTCTAAAGTTAAAGGTTAAAAAAGGCTTAATTCATAAGTAAACTGCTATGTAGACCAGTATGTTGTAGTTAAGGGATAATTAATAAAGTGAAACAGGGAATGTATTTTTACAGATTATAATGTTGAAAGTTGAAGTTGATGTGATAAAATATTTCGCTCAAATCATGACTACGTAGGTGAAACAAATGTGGGGTATACACCATCCGCAAATTTAATTAAAGCAAGGGGGAAAATTTGGGCAAGTATGATTCGATAGAAAAACCTTTTTCCGGCCCAACCTAATGTCCAGGAATCCTCTAGTGAAACACTGGTCTCCCCGGCAATCAAATGAAATTTAAATTAAATGAAAATTAAATGAAAATCTCTATTGGTATACATCGACCTCAAAATAAATACCCCGAGGCCGTTTTGCAAAATAACTATGTGTTTCTATGAATTTTATTTTTTTCGCCTTTTTGACAAAAAACTTTTCCTTGAATCATTTAATTTATTTAAATTTTCCTTCAAATCGGAACAGAGACATTTTTCATGGCTTTTTTTAAAGCTAAGAATTTGTCTAAGACATCTAATGCATAAACATTGAAGAAATTGCCTCTCCCGTTATTGTCATATTTAATTGTTTAAAAAAAATTTACTTTTTAAATATTACATCTCAGAATCGGCCCTAAATTTTATTGCATAATCTAGAAATATCTAGCGTTCCATTTCAATAATAAAATTTAGTTTATATTTCGGGGGATAAACGAATTCTCTAACCCATTCTTTGGCAACATTTCTCTTAATTTATCACTCCTGTCGGATATAGAAATATAATATGGTTGTTATACGATGTTCTCCGTGTGGTTCTGGAAGATGTCTATCCTCAGTAGTTCAGGTATTATAAGCTTAGCCCGTAGCCTCCGAGTCTCCAGCGGCTCGAACCAAATTTGTTTCACATCTGTGTTTTACAAATTAAGGATAACATTATCTGTGAAAAAATCATTTGGCTTAGCCAGTATTCGAACCTGGATATCCGGAGTACCGATCAGGCGTGCCACCAGTAGCGCCAATTAGCCCTCTTTTTCGACGGCGAATATCAATCTGAGACTCAAGCTGAGAATCTAGACCTTAGTTATTTAGAATATTTAATTTTAAATTAATTTATGAGTTTCCACTAAATTTTATTTTTGGAATATGATATTTTATGTATCAATATTATAAAATAAAAGTTACAGTCAATCCTGCAGTGCAGTTCATGAGAAAAATCAATTATTATTTTGTCAGGAATCTGAAAATGACGAGAATAGGAGGGGTCATTGAATATTTTTATTTTCAGTCATTTACCTTTTTACGTAAAAGACTAGCTTTAAAATGATTCATGAGGCTCCACAACAATTTGGTGTCAGACTAAGCTTCACCTAAAAAAAATATGGGCTTTCGGAATTACTAGCAGCTTACCAGACCGGCAATCGGGAATTCTCATTTCGAATCCCGGTTAAGGAAATTTTTTTTTGTTATTATTACTCATTTTTGCAATTAAAATATGAATTTAATATTTGATGATTTCCATAGAATAATACACAAATTATAATATTTCCATTTATTTATAAGTTAAAATTTAATGCAATGAAGTTAAACGGAATTGAAGTAACAATTTATAAAATTAAAAAATATTTTTATGTAAATCACGTAAAATAATGAATTCATAATGCTTGTTTAACCAGTACAGTTTATTTCAACAATATTCATTCCCAAAGCGGTAATAAAACGTACAAACTATGCCCACATGGCATAAATAATATTTCAATACAACATCTATAGCAATTGTCTGAGCACACATCGTTTAGCTGGACTCGGTGTCTTTACTATGTATCCTTCTACCGACGTGAATACGGGAAAGAAAAATATGGCTGTGACCCGATAGCTGGCCTACATATAGGTCAACGCGCATGCTGATGCTTTCCGAGACCTGCCGACTTTGTAGTTTTCCCACGGCTGTGATTTACGCCACCGATTCTCTCGCGCGAAGTGAACTTCGTCCGACTTCTTGCGGCCCACAAAACTGCTCTGTTTCGCGAGGCAAAGATGTCGGACGAAAAAATGCTTCGCTGGAGAGAATATCAGCCGCGAGGAGGAGGTCATTTGGCGCACTCTGAAAATCCACGGCCTTTGCGCCTCATTTGACCATGCTGCGCTGGCCCGGACAAGCCGAGATCATTTGCCTGGCCATAAACGTGTTGGGAATTTAATGGGACTTATCTCTTATCCACGACCATTCGTTTTTATGAATTATCACTTGCTTTTATGTGATGTAGTTAAAAACTTTCATGTTGTACACATGCAACTTTTGACATTTTTTCGCGTGCTTCCTAAAATTTGAACAACTCATCTGGGTATGTCCTCCTTATCCTTCCGTTAGGCGCAGTATTGGAATAGCTAAGTTCAGGCGCAATATGCCTCACAGGCACGCCTACGAAAAAAACATGATTAACTATTATCATGGCTCAGTGATACATCTTGAAAGTTTAAAGCGCCATTATTAGTGTAAATAAAAACTTGTTAAAGTTATTTCTTATTCGCTATGTAAATACCTCTTTACACATCACCATTCAGATCCGAACCGATCCAACAAGGTGCGATTAAACGTGCTCTTTAGGCTAATAGGTATTACCATTTGTAATGTATTTTAGCACGTAAATTCTATAAGAACAGTGTTTCTTATTTTACTAACTTATTTATCTAGTAATGCTTTTATTTTGCTTTATTGTGCCATTTTTATTTTTAACAAGTATATTGGCGCTTGAGTTATTCAAGTGGGTGTGTAAAGGGTAAGGAGGTATGGTGTTCTCACGTGTTTTTGAGTCTTGTGTTCTTAAGATGCTTAAATATTCGAAAATTCCACCATCTTTTAATCGTTAGGGTAAGAAACTAAAATTTTCACCCACGTAAACTCTTTAAATCTTCAATGGGATTACACTTAACAGATAATATGTATTTGTTGAGATTGGTTTTGCTAGCATCGAGACAATTTTGAACTTGAGTATTCAAAAAGTACAAAAAAGCAACGGTATTGTGGTTATATTTCAACGTTTTAGATCCATAAGCGTTGTGAAAAGCGATATTTGAAAATGTATAACGGGGAGTCGATAGATATGGAAAGAAATGCCAGCTACAAAACATATTACCTTTATGAAGTATAATAAATATTATTATGTACCTTTCCCTCAAATATCCTTGGTCTAACTGAAACAAGTAACAATACATTCCAATTTGGATTTTGCCGTAATAATCGAAACGAAAATTTACCTCGGTTTAACTGACGCTAATGTACAATCTTCGATCCTTTTGGTTTCCCTTCGAGTGAATGGTTACATGCTGCTTAGTGGTGCGGAGAAATGAAAAAAATTAAACTCGTGATGTGCCTGTCAGATCCATTTCGCCCGACGGAATGTTAAATTCGTAATTTTTGCATCGTTATCCTTTTGCGATGTGATATTTTTATATTCTACATAGTTGTCAATTAAAAAGAAAGTTTTTACACCTACGTTCTACCCCTCGAGGCGATACAATTGGCGTTTGGCAGAAGGTGTTAGGATACCAACTGTTAAAATACGAAAGAAAATGGAAAGAAGAGACGCGTGTACTAAGTCCTACTTAGAATTTATTAAATTCCTTTATTGTTCCGTGATAAAACGAATGCCCTTACCTAACCTTTGGTAAAAAGATTTCTTTTATTAAATCGCTTTAATCTGGAAATGTAGTGGGATTATAAATGATGTTCCCGGTGTCGCTATGAGAAATATCTTTTCTCAATTGCTCAAGCCATCTAAGCCTGGCGCCTAACCTCCTCGTAGCGCGAAGTCTCTAGTGGCTCCCACCTTAATTCATTTAGGGCCGGTTTTATAATGTCTGGTTAAACCTCACGTTAAGTTGACGTGGAGATTACGGTAACGTGGAGTTTAACGAGAGGTTGTGTTTTATAAAGCAAATCCTACCGCCGGTTGGCTGATGGGAACTTTAACGAGAGGAAAGCGCAGATACTGTAATTCTCATACCAACAATTGATCGCGAAAAGTGAAACAGACGAAAGTCAAAATTGAAAAAAATCGAGTTGGAGAGTGGTGAAAGAATTGTTTACGTTTGTTTTGAAGTGATGGTTAGCTTTGAAAACGAAGATGACGCCAATATTTTCGGTTTTAATCGTTGACGATCTTATGGTCAATCATCAGTGTGTCGTTAAAATAAAAATACTCGCCTCGATCTGTGAATATTTGGCAAGTGCAAGTGTTAATTGTGTAAACCATAAATTACACGGAGATAATGAATTACTATTTGTTAATGGATTGAATCAAGGTGGAGTCCCTTTGCAAGACATAGTGGTAGATTAACCTTGTTTGTGCTTATTATTCGAGAACGAAGATTCTCATTTGTATTGTGAAACCAATTGAAATGGTTTTCTATTGAGTACGCCACCAGAGCGATTTTAGGAACATTTTGAGGCTACAATTTAATCATAATGACGATAAATTTTAATCATACTTTTGCAGTAAGATATATCTTCTTAGCGTTAGTATGGCCCCTACGCTAATTTATTATCATCTCTGCGTTCCCTACGGAATTAGGAACAGCCTGCAAGTTGTGAATAATCAAAGCCTTTCCCGTTTTCAAAGTACTCACCATGGCCATAATTTAAATAACAGAATTTATAACCAACCACCGTCTAATAGAAAAATTCATCAGTGTTCATTAAAACGATAACGAGGCTTCTGTCACAATGATGTCATTGTTATGATCAATTAATGGTAATTCCTTTGATGATTTTTGTGTTTTTATAGAGCATTTTCAGTTTTATTAAAATTTTCACAAGAAGGAGGTATATTCAGCCATGTGCCACTCGTGTTACAGACACGAAAAGAATTGAGCCATATAATTGTCAGCTAGCAGCAGATATTTCATAACTTTAAATTATCTCATCTTTTTTATGATTATATATATACATATACTGTTAAGAAGCAATATGTTTCATGAAATCCATAATCTCTGGCAAATAAATTTTCAATAAGGGACAGAACTAAGTTTAAATTTCTTCATTAGAGATACCAAAATCTATTGCATGACACCAAGTAGCCCTTACCATTGAAGTATAAAGTGAAACATATTTTGATACTGGCTGTCAATAGTGTAGTTGATATTGCAATAGGGATGACTGTGAGTCTTTATGGTAATGCCATTGAGAATGTATTCATTGCCATTTTAAATTGAATGGATGTTCAGAAATCACTGATTATGAACATAGCTTCACAGTCAAAAATTATAATTAGAGAAGAATGAATAAAGTTTGAATAACTTATGCATAACCCTACCACAGTTACTTCAAGGGCTCCTGCTATCCAATTATTAAATAAATGTACAGTTTGCAGCAAACCTTTCATACTTTACAAGTAGGCTGCATGTTGTTATAAAAATATGCATCTGTAACAAATATTGCAACTCTTTTTGGCTCATAGCTTGGGATGGGGGATCTATTCTTTATGTTAATACTATTTTTGCAAACCTTGTGTAAGAATAAGTTTTAAGTGCTAACATAACTAACTTCATATCTAATCAACAGCAAAGGCTTGTATTGTATTTAAGATTTAAGGAAAAGAGATGGGGTGCAAAGATATTAAAGTTGCTGGGTTCAATTTATAAAAAATCTGTCAAAAAACATATCTAATCAGAATGAAATCATTAAATTTCAACTCTCAGTGGTGTTTATGAAAACTATACTATACATGTGATAGATATTTTCTTTTATTCTCAGCCCACAAAATATGAAGCTTTCATTGAACATGTTTTAAATATTTAGCAGAGTACTAAATTATACAAAGACAGTAGTGGATCCAGGATAGGGACAAGGGGGTTGGGCTAGGTGAGGTTAAAATTCCAGCTGTAGTGGAGGTTGGAAATAAACCACCATTCTATCTAGTGTAAAGTGGATGATACCCAAGGGGAGCAAATTGGAAACCCTCCTTAGCCCCCCCCCCATGTATCCGTCACTGTCCAAATGTACTGTTATTTATATAGCATTTAAAGAATTTATTTGTATCAAATGCAAACCATAAGGATTCCATCATGATGACTCCTTCCTTGCAACTGTCTTTTTGGGATATGGGTTTTCAATGGAATTATGTTGTTACATGTTGTCACAGTAAGTAATTTTTTTTACTACCTACTTCTGGGGTAATCCTTTTGAATGCTGTACCAAGTAATCTCTGAATTCACCACACTGACATCACTCACTTATAATTAATGTATGTGCTTCCATATTCATAAATGCAATAATATGACTTCCTCACTGACTTTTATCGTACCATGTTCTATTTATGAAGTGATTATATAAGCAATTTCCCTTACATCCACTCCACTTTCACAAATCTATTAAGAAAATTTGCCTTTGTGATATGAACATAGACTGTTTCTCATTACATATGTTTGCAGCTATGCATGTTAAAATATATCTCTAGTGATGCAGATCGGAGCGAGACAGATGAGACAGAGATAATCCTTGGAATAAATAAAAAGAGGAGAATTAAAGGGAAAATCACAGTACCAAAGTGCAAATAGAAGTCCGGTTAAGATATATGGAGTAAGGTTTGCTATGGAACTGGTATTTTTGACCCAGAAGGAGTATAAGAATAGAGGTATACAGGAATGTATAGATAATATTGACAGGAAAAGGAAGTGCTACCTAGACCTGATAAGTGAGGTGAGGGAATAATTGCAGGAGATGAATTAGATATAAATGATGTAGATGAAGTGTATATCAAGCTTGAAATGCTGACAACAGTGATTAAGGTAAGGATTTTGAGTAACAAGCAAGGGCAGGGAGACAATGGTTCTGGAATAAATGGAATAACCATGTATGTTACAAAAAACTATGTCAACCTTAATGAGTAGATCACTTCTAACAGTAAGTAATGGAATGAGATATCTAGTCATGCATTATTATAAGTGTTGATGATATTATACCTAATAGATTTTTTGAACGTATGTACTCATTAGTGACAGTTCAATGGATGGAGCATGAAAAAATTAAGAAAAGCTACATATGGGATTGACATCCCAAGAAACTAACGAGTGTACCAGATATGTGATATAAATTGGTTGTTATAGGAATATGTCTTCACTTATCCTTTGAAGACTTATTAAACATATTAGTTAGTTAAACGTTGACAAGTAGTAGTAAGGGTTAATATTTTAGGAAGAAACCATACCAAGGATCCCACTTAAGACTTTGAAAGAGTTATTGGTAAAATTAGACATTGCAATATTTCCACTGATTTTATTATAATAAAACTCAGTGGAAATACTGCAATGTCTAATTTTACTAATATGAAGAACTTCACCATATCTTGCTCAATATCTTACAAGATACTTTGAAAGAGCTTATCGATGAAAAAATTTCAGTAGTTACTGATAAGCATGGAAAATAATGAATGTAATGGTGGTGAATGCAGTCATTTCCTGTAAATTCAACCTCATGAGCAAATACATATGTACACAGACAACAGCTTTCCCCAATTGCAAGCAAGAGTAGCCCAGCTGGCTCAATATTGTAAGAAATACAACTGACTCTGATTGTTTCAAACATTCCCTTAGCAGACTATGCTTGAGAACCTCAATAAATATATTCCCTTAGCAGGCAATGCTTAAGAACCTTAAAATAATATTTCTTTGATTAATCTGGCTTTGATGTTCCATGAGTCTTCAGGTGCAAGGGTCAAAATTATCTCCTTGAATTAAGGCTCAAATGTGTGGAATAAAATCAAACCTTTTCAGGATAAAGTATCGAATTGTTTACTTTCACTATATTAAAATATTCAATCCTGAAATAAGATTAGTATTGGTAACCAAATTGGCACTCTTATATTTTAACATGAGGTATCTAGATGGGCACCACTGATTCTATAGCTCTGAAGCTACTTTTGATGGTAGATAATTTGCTAGGAGGTTGTAATAGTACATAACCTATGTTTGGCTACGAACTGCACTTAGGCAATTAAGTCGCATTTTTTTCCGTTGAAGGCTACACATTAGAAGAGAAGACTTTTCTTGTTTAAGGTGCCTTTCCAAATCTTTTTCTATCAAAAGGATGAGAGGTCATTACTTTAGTCACAAAAAGTACAATAATTAGTAAACTCCACACTCTAAAGACTCATTTGCCTAACAAATTCATTAATATGTCATACCATCTTATGAGCAAATCAGTCATTCTTACTTTTTCACCCACACGAGCTGTATTGGTTTGATCAATTTGCCTTTCTCCGCTTCCAAAGAAAACTCAAACAGTATCTAGTATACATTACGTACGAAACGTGCAAAATCCTTTCTTTTACACGCAATCTTTCACTTGCCTCACTTATTCCTACATATTTATCTCCAAGAAATACCAAGCCGTACACCAGATATTGTTAATGGACTTACCTACAATTTTTTTTGTAGTACTTTGACAAACATATCTTTTGGAAAAGGAAATACGAAAATACTTTCACCTCATAACATATATCCTCACAATTAATTATAAATTCTATAGTTATATCACATGCTAGTAAATCAGAATGCAATCAGTAAGTACGATCTTTTTCTCTCTTTCGATTGCCAAATACGAAACTTGGCTGTTCTTCTAATTCAAACTGTCTTTGTAAACACCGACACATTTTAAATTCGTTGATGAAGTCAGCAAAACCAGGTAATAACAGATTTCTATACCTACACTCCTGTAACACCTCCTTCTTTCTCTCCGATATGTAATTCTAATATTTTTCATCAACTCACTTGGCTGGCACAAATCATAACAAACTCCTACACCGGCACAAATATTGCATAACTTCAACATTTTCAGGGGTTTGGCACACGACCTCCGACTGCAGTCCATAGAATAGACAATATTATTTATTGGATGGTGATTATTATCAAACTTGAGATGTTTGTAAGGATTTCGTAGCGTATACCGTAGAATACGTCTAATAGCATGAAAACAGTGGTCCGTTCCGGATATATCACAGGTCTTATGGAAATATTTCACTTATTAAATTGCTAGTATGGTGCTAAAAATATTGGAAATTGAATGCTGATATCGTAGACACGGATAAAAACGGAGGATGCTGCGCTTGGTCGATTATTTCTTCCGTATATTATCGTAGGGTACTTCAGCATTTCAAAACATCCGCCATTTTCAACAATTTAAACTTCACGTTAACCTTTTACCCAAGGGAAATCCATGGTTTAGCTTGACTACCACTTTAACGCTCAGATTTGACTTAACCATCGATTATAAAACAGAATTTTGGGACTTAACCGACGCTTAGCTTAAACTCCAGTTTAACCAGACATTATAAAACCGGCCCTTAACATCTCTGTAACGCTCTATGTACGCCTTAAGGAATTTTTGACGTATTGCGCAGCTTTCTTTTGAATTTTATTAAGTCCACGGAATAAGTCTTTCTGTGCCCAATCCCATATTTTGGCTGCATATTCAAGGTATGGACGTAAGAATGCGAAATTGCACCTCCCTTGTACTTTTCGCCCGGAAATATTTTTAAGGAATCGTAGCTTCTTCGCGGCTCTGCCACTAATATTTCTTATGTGTGTTCCCTACGATAGGATCAAAATTATCAGAGCTCTTTCGATGTCCTGTATTCCGAATTCTTATCTTCATATGAAATTTATTCGTCGATGAAACGGGTGTGAGCTTTTTTTGTTCTAAATTTTAAATCATAAGAACCAGTGTGGCGAGGGGTTTTTTTATTCAGAAAAAATAGCCTTAAGTGATAAATCTCAGATGAATATTTTTAACATCGGTATTTGAAATCGGAGTGTGCCTTGATTTCAAGTGAATGATTACAATGCATTTTCATATATAATATTTCAGCACCGATTTTCACGTGCAAATGGTGGACAGATGGCATAGAAACATTCTGATTTTTCCGGAGTAAAATGTTACAGAAAAAATTAGATGCTACGAATGTTTTTTTTTTACTTTTTGGAAAATACTGTTTGAGGTCTGGACCACCGAGGAAGATTGAAGACTCAAGATTGAGTCAGATTCTGGAATACGGCCCTGAGTATACTCTTCTCTGTGAGACCATTCCAATGACGTGCAAAATTTGTATTTGTGGATCCCAGAAGCCATGGGCTGAAAGTAAGTATTTATCGGGTGCGACCGTCAATGGCGGACCTATGAAGTGCGGCAAAGAATGAACAATCGAAAATGTTGTTTTTATCCGTACACAAAACTTTCACTGTTACTTGGTGTGTTTTCGCGGTGAAAAGCATGTTGTTTCGTAACCATGAATTATGCGCAAACAACTTTTTTTGTAGATTTTCGCGAAAAAATTCGTGTACTGTTTGCAAAAATTATAGAAGATTTTTTATCAGATATAATGGATTAAAATACAATTATATTATAGTAATTAATCGATGGCATTTTTTAAGTAAACCCAAATCCCTTTTCGGCTCGTTGCTTTGATTCCAGCCGGACATTCTTCCTAATGTATTAAATACGTTATCTATCGAGTAATGATCTTTTAATATCCGCATTGGATGCTCTGTGACATTGTCCTATTTTCAGAGTACCTATTTTAAAGTTGAACTGCGAGCTGTCTAATGTCTATGATGAGTGTTCCTTATTCGAAAAGCTGCATGCACCATGCTACTGGCGTGAATGCCGTGAAAAACCCTGTTAATAATCATTCGTCAAGCGATCACGCAAAAACTGCTGTGCTCAGGGTTTTTCCGTTCGCATGCAAGCCAAATGAAATACTTATTCTATGTTACCATAAAGGGCCAAGGGATTAGTGACTCTTATATTCCTCATATACACGTACAGTGAACATGCAATCTTGCTATTCCTACTGAGAGATATTATCATCAATCACTTGGTCAATAGTTAAATAAAATATCCATGCTCCCTCTTAGACGACCGAGCTCGTATTCACGTGATGGCTATCATTAACTCCTGTCACACTCGGGTATATTTTTTACTGGAGTAGTTTTTTATTCTAAGCACACATTACGGGAATACAGTGAAATTAGTCATCCCATCGTAAAATGGTTGGCTTTGAGTATGCAATCTTCGCCATTCGCCTCCAACTGAATCATGTAATACGTGCATTTATTCTAAGGACAATTATCAGCTAAGAAGCCCAGCACAAGCGTGTAAAATATGCAAGAAACTCTTTATCGTGTAAAAATTGAACTTTAAATTATATCCTTCATAATTACAGATTATATTTAATCACTTCCATACCTCTTAACAGTCTCCCATTATCTGTTAGCACTTTAAGTGCAGTAGATGGGAAGTAAAAACTTTAAAACCTAGTAAAGTTAATGGCCAAACTTTAATCTGCGTGCTTTCATTTGCGTGCTTGCATTGTGATTATTATTTACTTCTGAAGAAGCATTCGTTCAAGTTTTCTTTGTTTTTACACGAGTTCTTGCCTGCGCATAGGGATATGTACTTCAACTGCTTCTTTAGTGAAAATGTACAAATTATGGCGCTGAAATCTAGTTCAATATACAATATTATCTTCCAAACTCCACGGATTTTAAGGTTTCTATGCCCGATAAAATGATCCCTTCCATTGTAGTTTCCGTACTTATTTTGGTCATAAATACGAGGACCCGTTTTTTTCAAGCTCCGATGGGACATGAACAGATGACAAAATGATTGATTAATAATTATTTCATAGGTTAATCTATAGTACACTTGTGGTGTCCTTTCGACACAATCACCTCGGCGATTGAAGGTGTGATCATGCCTGTGGAAAAGCTTAACTAAACTTCCTTCATAGGATGTTGCCACCTATGACTTTCAGTGAATGTTGCGATTGTTCTGAAACTCATCGCCCGTTTGAAAACGCTTCTCTCCAAGCCACATATTCATTTCAGCGTAAAGATGGAAGTCACATGGTACTAGGTCGGCATTGCAAGGTGGGTGATCGAAAATGTCCCATTGAAATTGCTCAAGGAGCAGTTGGGCTGCATCAGCGCTGAGATGACGGCCGTCGTCATGGATCGGAACACTTCCAGAAGTCAGCATGTCTCTTCTCTTCTTTTGAATGGGAATGGGCATAACGCTTTATACTGTTTCACACTCTAGCCACAGTGCATTAAAAAATTCTCTTCTATCGGCATAAAGGTGTCAATGTCAATGCTGAAACCATTCACCGAGTTCTCTGTCTGTCCCTCTGCACTTGGCGGGAGAATCAATTGAGGCAGTGCAGTTTATGGGATTGCTAATGACCTTAAAATAGCAACTTACGGTCAGAAATGACTTGAACGTTTATTGTGGAGGACACACTGTTGCCCTATCCTCACAGTGCCCGCCTATTGCCTGTATGGTGTTTTTGATGAGCTATCGGAGGTTAATAAAAACGGTCCTCGTAAGTTTTAAATATCCCGATTCATAAATTCAATTTCATTTTTCCTTCCAGATGGAACAGTCGTGTAATGAGAGCAATCAATTATTATCTTCAAAATTAAATAATTTAATTAAGTTTTTCTGCTACATTTAGTCTTTTGCTATTTTTTAAGGTGTGTCAAGAGTAATTTTTCCTAAATATAAAAAATCACTGGTAAACATATCATAGTTAAGTTGCCGCTCAACACGGCTGCAATCTGTTGCTGAATTTTTCCTTGCTATTCATATGATATAATTTTTGGAAAACAGAAAACGTTTTATACCTTTAAAAAAATGAAGCCGTCGCAAAAATATTGCCCTAGAGTTCCCATTACCTACTTTTGGTTCAAAGTTCCGCTTTCGTATTCTCTGAGAGCTTTATTGCTATCAAATGCGTTCAGAACACTATATTTCATAGAATAGATACATGTTGTTTTCCTAGTGCTCGGTTTAATCTGAGGCATTATCCTACGAGCCTCGCCACCTGAAATCCAATTACTTCCGGCTTATCAGTTGAGGGAGAAAATTCTTCGCTGCTGGCTTTCAAGACGCTTATCTCGTCCAGAACACGCGGCAGACATCCGTTCGTGATAAATTCTCAAAAATAAACGGGCGCACGCATCGTGGAACGTCGATCAAAACCATAAAATGTTAAAGGTGTCTACGTGTCCATACTATTCTCATGTATTACAAGGGGCTGTAAAACTTTATTGTTGAGTGACGAGATGCAGCCCTTGAAAACATGGCGATACTGTTGTGATAAATTTCCTCGATCACCAGCTCGTAAAAAGTGGATATGGAAAAGAATATGTTTGTTGGTAGGTTGAATCAAATCTTTTTACAATAGCATGCTCGACCAATCCTTACACCCTATTATTCCCGAGAGGGTCAATTTGATCCAATATGACCAGGCTCATATGATCATATTTTACTCAAAATACTTAATTCCTTCCCAGTTTCTTTATTAATATTGTTTAGAAAGCATTTGGGAGGGTAGTGGAAAATTTAATTAGACGAAAAATATTAAAATTGTCGTGGTTCAACAAAATCTATGGTTTTAAGGGAAAATAGCTTCCACAAATTTGTGAATAACTATCACTTTTCCTCTGATGGGTTTAGGAGGTATAACGAATTTCAAAGGTTTCAGGTTTAAAAAAAATAACATAAAATTTTGACAAAAATCAGTGTAAACACGCCGTTACACTGAATACAAAGGAACAGTAGAAAGGCTTCAAATGAATTTGTTAGTCTGGGTCAAAATGAGCCATCTGGGCACGGCAGGTATAAGTGATGAGAAAAAAATAGAAAAGATAATAATATCAGGCCTAACTTTTGCACGGTGGTAAACCAAACTAAATAATTAAAAGTCATGAAATATGAGTCAAAACGTTTTGTTCCTTTCAAAATAATCAACATTAATATTCTCTTTTGGGTCAAATTGACACAGCCGGGCATTCTAGTGTTAAGCTGCTATGTGGTGGAAGTAATCCATAAAAGCAATGGAACAAGATTAATTGTTTCCATTGATTTATTAGACACGACCGATTGCGGATGTTACGTCATCTTCAAGTACGTGATTTTCAGATGGCAAACCTTGCACAATATATCCTATGCAGCGAATGTGTGATTCAGAGGAAGGGTTAATCTGTGAACTTGAAAAATAGAAAGGCTGCGTAATTTATTAAAAACTGCTACGGGGGTACAGAAAGCGTTACACAGGGGCAAAACGAATTGGACTGGGAGCCGCTAGAAACTCGGAGAATACGAGCCTGGCTAGGACTGATTGAGAAATTAACAATAGGTATCCTTCAGAACGATACGGACGACATTATTTTAGATCCCCATACTTTTCCAGGTCCTAGAGAAACAAAAATTAGGAGAGAAATCACAAGAAAACTAAGGTTATGCGGTTTTGTAAATCATCACGAGCGAGGAATGTGAGACTCAAGATAAAGGTGGGTGGTGAAAAACTTGTGCAGGTTGAGCAATTCAACTATTTAGGCAGTACGCTAGAGGAAAATGGATTCAGTAGTAAGGACAACAGGAAGAGAATTGTATTAGCGAAGGAGGCGTTCATGAACAGGAAGGAGCTTCTGAGAGGATCGTAATGTAAGAGTTTAAAGAAAAGGTTAGTGAAGAGTTTGATCTGGAGTGTAGCTCTCTACGGTGCGGAAACGTGGACACTGAGGAACGAAGAAGAGAGAAGATTGGAGGCGTTCGAGATGTGGGTATGGAGAAGAATGGAGAGGGTGAAATGGACGGAGAGGAAAAGGAACGAAAAAGTGCTGGATATGGTTGGCGAGGAGAGGCATCTTTTAGATGAGATACGAGAAGGCAGAAGGTATGGATGTAGTTCGTGCTTAGCGGTGAGGGGATGTTGAAAATGGTGTACGGGATAGAATGTTAGGGTAACGAGGGAGGGGAAGGAAAAGAATAGGATTTTTAGATAGATTGAAAGGGACTAGGTCTTACAGTGAATTAAAGAAGGCATTGCTGGAAGGAAAGGGAGGCTCCCAGATCACTTCTTGAATACTCCATGGAAACCTACCTTAATCGGTAGAATACTAAATATTTTTCCAAACGGATAGGTGTGGGATTATTTCCCCCCCCCCTCCCAAAAGGACTTCAATAAATTTTACAGGCGAAACTTTGTTAGCGGATTTCCTTTTTATTTATTCACGGCTATAGTAAAAACACCCCCGCGACACGCCTCTTTATGCGTCTTGTGAGGTAGTATGTAGCTGTATGATAGGGGTAAGTTAGTTCGAGGAAAGGGTAGAGGGGAGGAGAAGCAAGGTATATAATTTTGGGGGAATGAAGAGAGCTCGGAATTCACTAGAGCTGTATGGTCATGAGTATCAATAGAATGGGTTTGGAAAGGTAAAAGTGTGGAGGTCGCTTTGCTGCAAGTGTGTTTTATGGAAAAACCTCCAAAAAATCTACAATTGTCTAAATCTGTGACATCTCCTAAATTTGAGTATAAATTTGGAAATGCAGAGGAAACTCTAAAGACTTTCAGAGAAAGCATTAAAGACTCCTTACCTACGAATACTCCTTCAATTTATATTTTACAAGGTCACAATAATAGGCTTGCTAATTCTCATCGTTTAAGCGGTCTTAGTTCTTATTCTTCTAGAAATATCAAGTTTGTCTTGCTTAGCACTTTTATTTTTTATTCAAGGGGGTCGTGATAGTCTAGTGGGTGGAATATTCGGCTGCTGATCGAAGTGTCTGGTTCATTTCCCTACGCCTTTGGACACAACAAAATGTCCTCGATATGCGAGGTGGCCCAGAAAAAGGAATTGGGATTATATAAAGCCTATAACGTGAATGTGAAAAGTTCACACGCCTGTTGTCTTCTGTGGAGCGAGCTCCACCCTCACTCATCCATACCAATCTTCGGAGTTAATCACTAAATGAATGTCCATTGTTTATTTACAAGGTTTTACGTCGATTTTTCATGAGAAGTGGAAATATGGGGTTATTATTATACAACCGTCCTTCCTTCACCCTACGGTGATCACGTATTACTTTACCAAGACCTAACCTTACGTTGTATAAACGTCGTTTCTTGTTTTTAGGCCCAAAAGTGTATAATTTATTACCTGATTCATGTCTGAAAGCAAAAAATAATAACGCAATTATGAAAAATACACAGTCTTGTTTGTTTAGAATGCAAAGTATGGGGGATATTTTTCTTTGATATAATACCATGTAATACATGTACGTACTTACTTCAATTCAAATGCTCTGCCTAAAATGTTTCTATGTCAGCATGACCCTATGTAAATGATGGTAGCCATAAAACAGGATGTGCTTAATGGCTACCAATAGTTACTCCTTTTTATGTAACCAATTATATTCTGTACTTTTTATTTTTTTGGAGCAATAAAACAATTTATTTATTATTTATTATTATGTTAACCTTTCTATTTCTTCATGTAAAATTCAAAATTCTCCCCGATAAATTGACAGTGAATTGAATCAAACTTTGTTCAGGATGAAACGTTGCATGGTGTAGGCAAAGGTGGATTCGAGTATTGCAGGTTTGGTCGTAGACAACATCTTGCACTAGGACAAGACATAATTAGGCTTATGAAGCTGAAGGCATTTGGGATGAACAACTTTTTATAATAACGTCAGATCTTTAATAGCTGGTGTTTCAATTTCTTTCTATGAATAAATATTTATGCATAACATATCCACGCATGAGAGGTGTTTCATTTCGAAATCGGCTGAAATTATTTGGGCTATTTCTTGATTTACGTTTTAAAGCAAAATGCAGTTGCTATTGTTCATCATTTAATGTATTTCAGTTTTTAGAGCCATCATCTATTAGAAAACATCATCGTACATACTTATACCTTCATAGAATAGGTGGGGGAGGATTTTTTAAGTTTGAGGAATGGGTAGGTACAGTGGGGAGAAAGCTAGAAAACAGACAACCAAGCACTAACCAGACACCCACCTGTTTTTTTTCAGATTTCCTTGGTTTTCTGTTTTCCCACTGTCTCACTCTATGTCTTTTACCACTCCCTCAAACTTGCCAAATCTTCCCCAACCTCTTCTTCAAATTCATATATGCAGAGTTCCCCTGTACTGTGATGAACCAGATGATTACTCTGTCAGCAGAAACGCGTCGTAAGCATTTAAATAATTCTGGAGAAGTTCGGTTAAGTTTGATGATAATGTGTCAAACTTCCATCATATTAAGCCTGAATCCATTGAATAAATTCTTTAGTCACGGCATCAATTAATATGCGACTGTTACGTTACCGCAGCTGGTGGTCCTCTTTATCCCAGAAAGCAAACAGCATTCTCTGCATTGCACTTTTCCACTGCGGACCTTCCCGGCAGTGGGTGGTCTGCTGTGATGCAGGCAAGTTACGCGGACAGATCGCATACTCACCGCGGGGCGTATCTGCATGAGCCGCGTGACCTCGCGAAGGACACGACATTGCGGGCTGTGAGCACTCACTCCACGGGAGAAGTTTTTAAAAGCGACGGTCGGATGGAAGGCACATGGGATTACTGCAAAGGCGCATCCAACTCCTCAATCCCGTCTTCTCTCTGTGATGAGTTGCAAAGCTTTCACCGCCCCCTTTTGGGACAGACAAATGTAGAGGGCAAGCATGTTGCCTCACCGTATCCCGCAAAAAAGTTACTGGAATTTCCACCCGCCGTGTTTCTGACATTCAAATTCCCCTAGCCCGCGCCAATATATATTTCAAATCTTTTCATCCAACTGCGTATAGATTCTGGAACTCTCTACCGCCAAATATAAAGACGTCACAATCACTTCAGTCGTTTAAAGGAAGGCTCTACTCCCATCTGAAGTCTGGGGCTTAATGCAGTCTTCTCAGCTCATTGAAGTTATCATCTTAAAGTTGTGTTATCAAAACTCTCTACATAAATGAGCATATGTATGTGTGTGTTCATTACTGTCTATGTTAAAACTTATATTTTGGTGTTATTAGTATTGAATATTTTACATTTTTTGTTTAAATATCTACTACTTGTTAGCCTAGAAATAATCTATATGATGCCATATTTTTGTTAAAATGCCTTTTCTTAAGAGTGGAACATTTCCTGTATTTTCTATTTTTTGCTCTAATAGTTTTTACCTGGAGCATAATAAAAATATTAATTAATTCATTCTTTCACCTAACAAAGAAAGGACAAATGGGAAAAACATCGGTGACGTAAAGCCTTTCTATGACGTCAGCATGAGTGCGCACTTGACTGTGCTGCTTAGGTCATCGTTAGCATGAAAATTTATTCATGAGAAATTAAAGCCGGCATGGGACGAATCAAGAAAGAAATTGCCAGTAAAATAGCGCAAGCGAGGAGGGATTTCTAAAAAAGAAGATTTTAGGAGGTAGAATAGGTGAAAATACAAGTGTTGAAGTGAGGGAAACCATTCATCAAATGCTAATTATAGGAGCGAGACTTTGGCGTTGACAAGTGCAGAGAAGTCAAGGGCAGGGGCGCAGCCAAAATTTAAGGCTGGGGGGGGGGGGGTTTAGGCGCAACTTATACTCTGGGGTGTATTGCATACCCGCCAGGGTAAGTAAGAGTTGCAGGGGCCCTCCTGAAAATTTTTAAGATTTATTGTTCCAGATAGCGAGTTATACGGCTTTTTGAAGGATATTTGATCAATACTAAGACTTTTATATAAGCAATACCAATCCATTGAGTAAAATGGATTAAATTTAAAAATTTCTCTGAGCTCTGGGGGGGGTTTTAACCCCCAAAATCCCCCCTTCGCTGCGCCACTGGTCAAGGTTGGAAGTATTCGAAATGTGGTGCTGCCAAAGAGTGATAAAGATGACACGGATTGACCGAGTAGGTTATGAGGAAGTGCTATGGAGAGTGGGAGAAAAGAGAAGTCTTCTTAAAACCTTAAGGAGAAGACGGGACAACTTATTTCGTGGCAGTATGAGACATAGTGAATACCCATGGAGAAAAAATTAGCATGCTAAATTTTCCAATGACATAGCCGTTATAGCAGAAACAGAGAAGGATTTGAAAAATATTGTGGTTAATATGGGTAGGGTAATGGGTAAATATCAACTGAAAATAAGCACGAATGAAACCAAGATATTAGTATGCAGCAGAAGATGTCAAGACTAACATTAAAATAGGGAAGCAAAAACTGATAAAGGCGGATTAATTCAGTTATTTGGGAAGCAAGATAACTAGTGACGGGAGAAGCAAGAAAGAAATCATCAGCAGAATAGCCCAGGCGAAGAGAGCATTCCACTAAAAGAAAGACCTACTTACAGTGGGAGACTTAAATACGGAAGTAAAGAAACAGTTTATAAGAACCTACATTTGGAGTATGCTCCTATACGGAAGTGAGGCATGGACAATGACCGCAGTGGAGAAAGCAAGGATAGAGGCCTTCGAAATGTGGTGCTACAGAAGAATGATGAAGATCAAATGGATCGACCGAGTTAGTAACGAAGAAGTCCTAAGAAGAGTAGGAGATAAGAGAAGCCTCATGAAAACCTTAACAAGAAGACAGCCTTATAGGCCACATCTTGAGACATGATGGCCTGATGATGACAATCGTCGGACAAGTGTAAGGAAAGAACGGAAAAGGAAGACCTCGAATAAAATATATGGAACAAGTAAAGAAGAATGTGAAAGAGAAGAAATACATAGGTGTGAAAAGATTTGCTGATAGGAGAACTGAGTGGAGAGCTGCATCAAACCTATCCTAGGATTGTTGACCAGTGATGATGATGATGAGACATAGTGGTCGGATGAAAAGCAGTCGAAGGAGACAGGTTGAAGGGAAGTAGGGCAAGGGACGTCCCTGAATGGGTTACATGGGACATATTATAAAGCAAGAAATACGTCATTATGAAAAGGTTTGTAGATAAGAGAGCGCTTCAAAGCAATCTTAGGATTGAAATTGGTACGGAGGCTTTTTAATAATCTTAAGGTCATTGACTTAAGGTGATCATACCTTTAAGAAAACGGAAAGTGAAAGTTAATCCCATCCATCAATAAGTACCAAGAAGAGTGGTAAAAGAGAGAAAGGTTCCATAAAATCGATTATAATCATATATATTGAACTTCACACGATGACACTAAGTGTACCACGTGACGTCAAAACTAGTGCTCTGCACTCTTCTCCTCTTATGGCCACACACTTCCGTGTACTCATCATCCCAGGCTGCTTCGCTGCAGATCATTCGTTGCAGAGCAAAATTCACTAACTCTTGATTTACTTTGTGGTATTCCATTATAAGTTTTCTGGATGTACACAATTACTTATACCACTTATTTTTTACAGAGCGCGACCCGGGTTTCAATGAATTATCATCATCTTCAGGCGCAAATTATGATTAGTCTACCTTATTATTGTTACCCAGTTACTTGATGAATTTTAAAACGGACGCCAGAATAGGAGAAAAGGATGGGTAGAGATATTCATTTATAAGAGTACTGTCCTGAATTTCAATAATTTTTAAAATTTCTAACTTCTCCCTAGAGTCCAGTTCACGGCGGTCTTTGCAAAATTTTAAAATATTCATTTAAAAATCACTCCTATGGCAGTTGCATATTAAGTGTTTAGCAAAATTACTTTTTTCATCTTCGTTATATTTGTAAGCACTTAAATGTTCTTTCTTCCTGATTTCAAAACTTCTTCCTGTCTGTCCCACGTATATTCAGGAAAACTCATTCGTTGCAGATCTTCTGCTGCGTTATCCTTAAACCGTTTCTTTGGTCTTCCTGTTGGCCTTCTCTTTAAAATATATCGATGGCTAAGTTCTAACAGCATATATCTCAAAATTTGGCCGGTCGGACTTAATACTGCTAATACTGTTAATAAAGAATAAAATCCAAGCAAAAAACATCTCTTTGTTTGGAAATTTATGCTGCTTTTTCAGTTTTATGTATTTTTGGTTTTTAATTTCAATTAAAATTTTATACAATTAAAAAATTAATCGTTTTATTTTGCTCTCCTGAAAAAAAGACATTCTGAATCTGCCTGTTCTACTGTCTATCTCTCTTATTTTCTTTACATGATCTCATCTTCCGTCATATGTTGGCGTTCGTAAGATACGCTAATGTTTATGTATGTGTTGTTAGAACTTAGCCATCGATATGGACCATACAATTTGCTATATTTGGACCATACAATTTGGGATATTTTCGTTATTCATCCGTTCCCCATGCCCAACCTAATCCTATCTCCTGCGTTTTCCTGATTCCACTATCGTAGTGTCCCCATAAATATTACATAGTTCCTGATTGCGTCGTTTTCTCCACTCATCTACATCTACATAATACCCTGCGAGCAACCTCTAGAGTTTTTGGCTGGTGATGATCAATCACCAGCATGCAGCATGTAATTGGACTCCCACATGCACACCACACGGTCCAGAAACGTCACGCAGACTAACGAATTATACTACCACATGCTGTTAAAAATAATAATAAAATTAAGAAACATGCATTAAGTAATACATAAGTTAGTAGGCTACACTACAAGTCATCTTATCTATTTGTGAGTTCTAACGCTGCCGTTATCATCTCTTATTGATCGTGGAAAAAAAGACACTCTGATTCTGTCTTTTCTACAGTCTATCTCTCTTATTTTATTTACATCATCTCATATTCCGTAGTATGTTGGCGTTCGTAAGGTATGGTTAACTTCGACAGAGAAGACACTGCTCTTGAATTTATCTAATAGGTATAGTCTATTTTTCAATCTACGGTCTGAAAGAGATTCCCATCCGAGTTTATCTAAGAGGTCAGTTACTTTTCAATTCTCCTGTTGATTCGTCCTGGACTAGACCATATCTTTTCTTAAGTACCCGCTTCTCAAAAACTGATGCATACACGTCACGTTCATGTCTTGTTTCTTAGTGCTTCAGAATTGGCAGACATAAAGAATTAGCATGAAGATGTGTGTATATTACGGTTATGCCACTTTAGTGAGTGCTGAAAATGAACGTTTTGGAAGATTTCTCTGATTTCCAGAGTATAAATACAGCTGCAGAAAAAAGTATGGCATGTTACTTTATGGTATTTTGGAGGAGGCGACAGCAGCTAAGGTCATATGCATCGTGAGGGAAGGAGGGCAGAGAGAAACATGACGATGACATTAGCTTTCTCTTAGCAAAAGGAGACAAGGAGACCACGGCTAACCATCCCATTCGACGGACGGTGTGCTGTACTCGATTGGCCCTCCGTAATATAGGGACCAGGCAGTTTATGAAAATTCTTTCTCTACCGGGATTTGATACAAGCCGAGTGGGTGGGAAGCCAACATATTAAGTAGGGATGGTCGGATCGGATACCTCGGATCCAAATATCCGCGGATATTGCCCTTCATCGGATACATCGGATCCAAAGTTGCGGAAGACATCGGATCTGGATCCGAAATTTTGAATAATAGCTTCAGTGAATGCAACGCCCCATATGGGTGGAAAGAGATCCGATTCTGTCTTCAAATGCGCCGTCGCATGCGATTCTTGTCCTACTCATGAACCGTTTAATTTGAAAGCTCTCGCAGAGGTTACGTAGGAGAATTTCTGCCGTGGAAAATAAAAATAGCATAATACGACTGGCACATAGTGTGACTCTTCCCAAGAGATTGAACAATCATCGGGGTAATCTCAGCGTCAGGAATTTGAAAATGCATTTGGATCCGAAAATATCCGATCCGTAAGATCCGGCTCCGAAAATCAAGGATCCGATCCGAATCCGGATCCGAATAAAATTCTGGATACGTCCATCTCTAATATTAAGTCAACTCACCAACTCGAACCTTATCAATAAGCAATTGACGCATAAATAACTCTTAGTACTCATACTTAAGATATTGACAGCATAGATTGCAAAAATTAATGAAATTATTATTGAAAAGTTGAATACGTGCAGGTTGGTATTTTTCCAATCCCGATTAAGCATGCCATTGGCAATAATAACGGTGGCTTCAGAGCTCCTCTTCTTTAAATTAGGATAATCCTTTACATTTTTGGAAAAATTCATGCATGGGAGCTATAAAAATGGCTGAAACATCATAGCCAATCGGTATTCCTCCTACTTACGCATTGCTTTCCTTTTTGGCAAATAAATTAATACTTAGTGAAGTAAAATGAAGATTAAATCATATCGATATTCGTCAGGCTTTTTCATTTAAAATAGGGGACGCGAGATGGTCAAAAGACAACAGAGAACCAGAATCACCAGAAAATTTTCTCTCGTTGCTACAACCGTTAATTTTACCTTATAAAATATCAGTGCATAATGAAACATTTTTCACGCTTGCGCCAATCTAATAAAAAAATTGCTCTGATAAAAATGATGGCTTTGATGTTACGGTTATATTTTTAAAGTCATGGCTACGCAAGGTTATGGAGGAAAAAGGGGGCTTTGTGTTGTAAAAGCTTTCAACTCTTCCGAAAACGCTGCACTCTAACCCTTAACAGCGGCTAACTCCCTCGAACAATTTAATGACCCGAGGCCTCTAACGCAAGCGAAGTGCAAGGAAAAGGTTTTTAGAGTCGAAAGCATGCAAACTCACCATGGAGACGGAGATAAAATGAGAGGAGCATAAAAGTCGCATTAAAGGAAATGGCTGGCCTAGTATATCACAATAATCTCGCATTGAAATAACCGTTACATCAATTAGCCTTTAGTGTAACAAAAAAAAGAGATAAAAGTAATTATGACAAAATGCTAATTTTTTATGAAAAAAATGGTTTAATAGCATACCATGCCCACACCTGGATCTTAACCTCTACGCGTGGATAAAAAGAACGAGGATTAACAAAGACAATGGAGGTGTAATCGAAGCAAAAATGCAAACGATTCGCTGCATGAAAAAAGTGAATTTGTAAGAGTTCACGCGCACTGTTGCAAAGTTACCCTAACGACCAGATGAGTTTTATCCTCGACGTCATCCGAAGCATCTATCGTAAATAAATAACCTCAATGGCGACGAGGCACAGTCCTCACTTGCCTAACCGGGTCGCGGGTTCGAGTCCAGCCTGTGCAGGTCGCTTCTACCCAGGGAATGGGTTTTTGAGATCGTCCTGCATTGTTGTTCGCTAGATTCCCCCGTTGTAAAATCCTTAAATGCATTGTTTTCGGGGCAGTAAAGATGATTAAAAAATAAATGTTCAGGTATCAAATTCCGCGTTTTAAAGGCACGAGAAGTCAAATATAAAAATAATATCTCTGCCTTTTACAGAAAGACCCGAGAGACGTTTAATTCAAATGAACCTAACGTGCGTATATTTTATGCTTCAAGGGTAGAGAAAAATGAAGATTACAGTCAGAGCTTTTTTTTGGCCATACTTATCGACCAATTGTCTATGATTCTCCATTAAAGTGTAAAAAATTTCACTATTAAGGAGATTTGATTAACTCCTAAAGCATTAACTCTCTGCTTTGTCAAATTCAACTAATGGGCACTCGAAAACTTGCGCTACAAAACTCACATTTCAAAATTTATTCCTCAGGTAAGCCTCATATTTTAACCCATTGTAACGCAATGTTGCTTCTAAGTACCATAAAAAAGTGTACATTTTCAGCTCTATTAGAAAAATATTTAAAATGCGTGTTCTTTTTATGCTGTAAATTTTAATGGCGGAATATGTAGATGCCACAATAAATACGACCGAATAAAATTTTTTTCATCTATCTAAAATTAGAAGTAATGATATTTTATTTCTCCAAGTAGCAGGTCGGGAGAATAAAGGGTTAATTACTGTTTTCAAAATTAATAAATTTCCAATTTTTCTTTTTTTTCTAATGTTAATTCTTTGAATTGTTTTATTTCGTTTTATCGTTACGCGGATACTATATTGTACGAATAATATAGCATAAATATATGTGGACCCAAAGCAACCACACTACCAAAAACTAAAACACACAAACAGAATAAACATTGTAATATTACTAAAATTATTTATACCCAAACTTAAAACCCCCGTGAGTGTAATAATCACCTGCCATCGTAAATAAAGTGATCTTTAGAAAAAATATATTTAAAATGTTCGAATGGCGTGTCAAAATATTCAAGTGGACAATTGACGCACAGTCAGTCGCTATCTGGGCAACGCAGAGTTATACGCCTGATGTCATATGACTGCGGATAGTAAAATACTGATTCATTTAACGCGTATTCCAAGTATAAAGTCGCGAATACAGTTTTTTCTCTTACATTTTTCTTACCTAGTATTTGTGAAAATGACGTACTGTCTCGAGTGTTGGTAGCATTTATGGCGTAAGAAATTCTTTGGCTGGCATGTTTAAGCTAAAACTTACCCATGTAGAATGTTTAACTGTTCAGAAAAGCATTTCTAGAGTCGATTTTTCCTGTAAAAAAATAGATATTCAGAAAGAATTACCGTTTAAAAAAATTATCCACTATCAGCTAGCAGTGATTGTAAATTGGATCTTTTTCTATGGCATGATTTATGATTGAATTGGAACCACTTGCCTAAAAGCCAAAACTTTCTGGACATATCTTTTCGGGCAATTTATGTTCCCAAAAAAAATGTAGTGGCTATTATCTAAAACCTATAAAATGTATGAAGACAATTTATTGTAGAATATATCATTGAGAACTTTAATTAGCAAATGATAAATAATTTCTCGTGAAAAAAATTAAGTGTCGTATTTTATCCTTGCATGAATTGACTTATAAGATTCAACTCAAATTAGCCATTTTCCAGGCCAAATCTTCTGTTTAGCCGTAGCGTAAAATACGATTTTACTCGCCTTGTTTCGAGCAAATGAAACCATGTGATGTTATATGCAGTGAAATATTTATGCCTTGTTCTGTAAGCAGCAGCGATATGGTGAATTCCGCAAGTCCCTTAGGGGATGACTGAAATGCCTCGCATGCAAATGACTCCATTCCTTGTTTGAGAAACGACTTCAAAAACGACGCGGTCATAAGTTATTTATTTTCGACCAAATATTGCGGCCAGGGGACACACCTTAATGTCCAAGGGTACGGGCATAAATTATTATTCTCCCTTCCGAATGCGAGGAATGGCAATAATATGAAAAAAATGAATGACGAGAAAGAATCGCAGTGGGGCCATAGATTAAACCTTTCAACGATTTTTGCGGGCTCGCGGTTTAAAAAAAATTGCATCTGGAGGAATTTGCTGGGAACCACTCCTCCGATTTCCCTCGCCTCATCTGTCAGCGAATTGGTCGATCTAGAGGCGTTCATCTTCCAGCGAAGGGAAGGGGAAGAACGGAGGTCCATTAAGGGTTGGATGGGACCAGAGACCCCATCACGTCACGCGCAGAATGAATGAAAGCAAATGGGCAAATTAAAAAGAAAATTCCACAAATGGACCGGAATTTGATGTAAAAAAAAACAAAGTTGCTCACTCATCAAAATATTTACTTTCCTCAGGGAATCCTCTTCAGATGTTTTCACTCAATTTTTTTTGCCTCTATGCTTGCCCTAGATAAACTTGATTTTTTTTCCATAGCTTCCCTTTCTTGTCAAAAGGAAAGATCGCACCATACAAATTTTAAAAATCTCATTTGATTTGGGCTTTTGCATGCGGGATTGGCATGATACGTCACTTTCAAATGCATGCCTCAACTTTCAAATTATTAACCTCAGTAAAATATTGCACATTTTTTCAGTACCATTTGGATTGTCCCTATACAATTGACTGAGCCATTCCTTGAATTTATTCTCCATTCTATTCAATTAGAAATTTATTTTAATGTAAGTTATTCATATTTTATGTTCCTCTTGGATTATTGAATTAAGTTTCTTTTATATTTGTGACTGATGGGATGACCCATTTTTTACTGTTTGAACCATTTTTAAACAATTTATTTGTTTCCAGCAGCCAATTTTGGGCAAAATGTGATGTGTAAGCCTTATGAATCCATATTTTTAATGAAGTATTGTATATTGCATAAAAGTATACGATAAAAGTATTTTTGTGACATTTACCGTCATTACATTGCGCGATCTCCATCAATTTTTATTTTACGTTGCAGTGACTTTTTTGCACGCTTGTTCAATTCAGTACCCAATACACAAGCCAAAAACAATGAACTAAACATGCTCAAATTAACATCATTTATGTTTTATAAACTAGCGGTGCTCATATAATTGAATTTATAGAAATTCATCAGTTCTTTGTGAAAAATTAAATAAAGAATGAAATTTTTTTCTCGTAACGTATAAAGCAATGAGTGACATTATTCCAAACACTATTTTAAGTATATATCATGGGTAATTTTAGGGTTATTTCTTCATCTCTAATTAATTAGTCCTATTACCAAACGGTGAGAAATTCTTTGCAACTACGAATTTAATTTTAGCGTTTCCCCGGTACGAGCGTCACATGTGCTAAGTTTTTCCTTGAATGCTTCAGGATAAGTTCACAAATATTTTCCTCGAAATGTATTTTATATAGGACAACTATGCGAGCCATATTAAGCCCCTCGAAGCATATTGCTCGCAGAGTAAGCTTTTTTGATATTTTTTGGTGCAATTCAATTAGCCTGCGTATAAATTTGTTTATATATCTCTTTGACACGATCCTTGACTCAATGAAAACAATTTTTTTTTCAGCTCTCAGCTTCCCAGTGAGAAAACAAAGTTAGCCATTTACACTCCATCTGCGATATCCCGCTTCCTCGGATAATCGCATTAAAGTCACCCAGGCTCCGCATCTTATTTTCAGTCATAATCAGGACCTCCTCGCTTGTGGATTAAAAAAAATAAAAGAATCTTGTTTGATCATCGTGCTTTTGATCCCGTTTATTTCTCTCCTCCTTTCCTCTCTGTCTTGTTTATGCTCGCGCGTCATGGCAACTCGATATGGCGTGGAGGGCTAAAAATGTCATGAGTTAACGTAATTTCGTGCGGAGGGAAGGATAAGGTTATCTCTCCTTCCCCTATTTTCCATGTTCTCTTTTTGTGAAAGCAACGCTCCCATTCATAATGGAGGAGAAATGCTTTTGATACCCGTCTTCCTACTATGCGTAAACGAGTTATGCTCGTATCTCGCTAGGTGGCGTTCAGAGCGTTCATGCGGGGGAAGTGGGTCAAATAATCCGAAACTTAAATCTCATATTGGCCACCTGCTCGCTTCCCAGATATGCACTATGCCTTACCCTCCCTACCAATCCTCCAATCCTTTTCTCTCATCCGTCTCTTTCAGTCAACTCTCGTTATCTCTTCACCCACACTCAGCTTTCAATTCGCACGGTGATTAGAGTTTTGGGGCCTGGATTTGAAATAATATAGAAAAAATGAAAAATTTACCAATGTCACTTAAAATTATATTTGTGGTGACGTCAGTCGGTCAAAATTTTTCGTCACTCTTCGTATGTTGGGCATCATTGCCAATCCCCTTGGATCTGCTTCTCAGTGTGAGTGGCCCCGGTCTTCCTGGGGGGCACGGGGGCACGTGCACCCCAGGCCCGTAAAATATGCGACATTTTTAATACAGTCCCATTATCACTGCGTCCTTTTTCTATTACGAGCTATCCTAGTGCCCCCCCCAGAAAAAAATTTAGATACGGCCTTGCTTGTGCCCCCCCTCCCCCCAGAAAGAAATCTTGGATCCGCCCGTTTCCTCGTATGTGGTTTATGGTTACATTTACCTTTCATTTCATTAACGATGGGAGTTATAATGATCGTAATACCATGGTATTCTGATTTCTGAGCCGTGCCTCACTCTACGCTATGGGTGGAGCAGCTTGGCGGGTGGTGAAATCCTCCGCCAAAGGAAATGGCCTCCGGTCAGTAGGGGCCTAGCATTGGTAGTGGCAAATGGGCCCAGACGTATGACGAGCTGTGTCTCACTCTACGTCAGGGGTCTCCAATTTAATAGGCCATGAGGGCCACATTCCAAGTTCCGAATCGCACAGCGGGCCGGATAGCAAATTTGCCGATGACTGAAGTATTCGATACCAACGTCTACTGAAGAATTCGGTGGCGTATTTCTTCTTCACGAACAGTTGAAGGCGACTTTGACGTGCAGTACAGCGCTGCAATGCTCCTAGCGGCGTCTCACAGAGTTAAACGAGCGAGAATCGCGCGCTACTTGAAACGAGTGCGCGGGCCGGATGAAAGCCCTCCGCGGGCCGGATCCGACCCCCGAGCCGTATTTTGGAGACCCCTGCTCTACGCTATCGGTCGAACAGCTTGGCGGGTGGTCAAATCCTCCGCCAAAGGAAATGGCCTCCGGTCAGTAGGGGCCCAACATTGGTGGCGGCAAATGCGCCCCAATATATATAAGGGTATGTTTGTCCGCGAGCGGTGTGCATTGTTTTGCTAAAGCTCTTGTCGAGTGTTTGGGCTTGTGAAGAGCTGCTCCCGGGAGGCGAACAAAGGCACCTTTTTCGACCACTGCGACCTCCTACAGGCAATGTAACAATCCTTTATCCCAGGTTCTAACCTCCTCTTTTCCCGAGTCTTTTAGTTGGTTTCCTGGCTACCACAGTTCAGAAAGGCGTTTTTATTTGTAAAATGACCGTTTCTTTTGTTAATCTTTTCTATTTCTTTTGTTATTTGTTATTATTATTGGATTCTCGTGTTCAACCGTGCCTTTTTTCTGTGCTTTACACTCCTCCGCATACCCCCGGGCTTCAAAGTACGTTGTAATTCGTTATTGTAACACAGTATGATATGTATAATGACATATTTGATCCGTGAGTCATTGCTCCTAATTTATTATTTGTATTTCGCAAATGTTGATGCACCTTCAATGCCCAAATGCCTGTAAGGAAGCGACCAGTAGCTTTTGATCAATATATTTCAGTGCAACACGGACGCCAATATGAGTTAATAATTATATGAATATCTATTGTGTGCAACAGAGAAACATTCAAAGCATTGCATGTATTATTTCATTAAAATTGTGTTTCCTCCAATTTTTACGTACATATTTGTAACTTTGTAGTATCCTAATTATACCTATACATTAAAAGGGTCTACCATGTTTGCAAAATTTGATCTGCTATATTTCTGTCACTTATCACTGAGTTGCCTTTATTAATGTAGAATGGAATTTTGGCGAAAATGAAAAAACAGAACTTTTTAGTTACATCCTTCAAATTTTTATGAGACCAAAACACATAAATTATCTATTTACCTCAACGTATGCTCTATTACATGGGTCTCCGAAATACGGCCCGCGGGCCGGATCCGGCCCGCGCACTCGTTTCAAGTAGCGCGCGATTCTCGCTCGTTTAACTCTGTGAGACGCCGCTAGGAGCATTGCAGCGCAGTACTGCACGTCAAAGTCGCCTTCAACTGTTCGTAAACAAGAAATACGACACCGGATTCTTCAGTAGACGTTGATATCTAATACTTGAATCATGGGCAAATTTGCCATCCGACCCGCGGGGCGATTCGGAACTTGGAATGTGGCCCTCGTGGCCTAGTAAATTAGAGAAATGCTCTATTAAAAATAAAACATTGATCCCAGTGTATGACCCTATTACCGTTGCGGTACGGGAGCGTGACACAAAAGATATATGATGCTTGAAAACTTATATACTGAGAATTTCATCCGGCAGGCCTCATTTCTTGTGTACAGTTGAACAACCGCTGCCTGGGCGTCCCTCGTTTTTTTATGTGTATTCCGCGGGCTCTTCTCCGCTTCACTGCAGCGTTGCTTCGTTCCCTCACATCCTTATCCATTATTGGTGGCCCTTCCCCTCTCGTCACCATGACGACCCTCCTCCTCCTGCTATTGTATAAGTCATCACGAGTCAGCCTCATGTTTGTCGCGCGATTTTGGTGAATTCGTCGAATTCACTCCAGCCGTGGCTGTCATGCCAACGAGCAGCGCTGCTCCGTGTCAATGCAGTGATCACTAAAGCAGCCCCCAGTGAGACGGAATGAACTGGATGATTGGCATTTAGGTTTAAAATTAAAAATACCGCTCCTTGCTGCGGCACTCTGCTTCTTGCGATGTTTTGTGGTAATTTGACAGTCGTTCCGCAGTTATTTTTGCTCGGCTAAATTTTCAATTACCTATCAGTTATAGTGTTTTTTTTAGGTAAATAAATTATAAACCGTGATGCGTATAATATTTTTTGCATTTATAAAGAAAATATGTTATATAGGAGTTCTCACATGCCAACAACTAGGCACCTCAGAGACAATGAAAATACTCTGATTTAAAAGAACTTTCTTCAAATTCTGCTTTAAAAAAATTATTTATTTTTGTGTGAATGGGATTTAAAATGAGTTAGTTTTTAATCTTTACTTTATTCATAGTAAATGTCATCATTGTTAAAAACGTGCATTGAGATTTCGTAAATATATTTTTGTTTGAACTAAGAGGCCAGGTAGAAAATGTACTATCGTATTCAATAATATATACCCATTTTATTTTAATAATGGGGCCGGGCCGGTAAAAAAAAAACGCAAAGGATTGGTACATGAGGCAGGCTGATTCCTTTGCCTTTGCGTCACGAAGAGCCGACGAGGACGGACGCAGATCCGATCGGGCTAGCGAAACTTGAGCCACACTCCACGAGAAAAAGCTCTAGCGGATGCAATGCGCTGAGGAAACTCTGTTCCACGCACACATTGAGCCATCAGAGTGTTTTCTTTCGGGCTCCGTGCCGAAGTTTTTCCTATCATTAGATTCATATTTGGGTTCTACGTTTATGTCTCACGAAGACGTGGGTCCAGAGTCTAGTGGGTTTATTTCATGCTCGTTAGTTGCGGTGAGCTTGTGAGAGGGTTCAAGCGCGAATTATTCATACATTTTACTTTCTGTAAGAGCATTCTTAGCATCAAAGCAATCACTACAGTTGACTCAAGAAAAGTGTAATATTCTTAGCACCAACAGAATTGTCGCAGTTGGCTCAATCAAATTAATTTATCTGAATTTTTTAAACGACTAAATTTATTAAAACGATGATTTTATTCATGCTAATGCATTTATTTCTAAACAATTTTGAGTGCAATCGAAGGTTTTTGCTGAAAGTTTATAGAGAAAAATAAAATTGAGCACGGCCATGAGAAAATTAAGTCTATACAAGTAACCATCTCTCTAGGACTGAAGCCACCTAGCTTTCTAATTACCAGCAGAGTGCTAAACGTTTACTTGCTCGTTTTCAGCATATATTATTTATTGAATTTTGTCACATTCCGATGATAAATTTTTGGGAACTCACTCTAAATCCGTGTGCATGCAATTTATAATTTGCTTTATTATGATTACGAGAAAAATCATTGAGACTTGAGTGCAAGATAAAATTAATACATGATTCTAAAAGTTGGTTCATTCAAATTTATGAGTTAGTTTTGGAAGGGTAGGTAAGTTAAGCATATGAAGGAAAATTATGACTGTTACACAATAATTCCCATATAACTGTAGTAGACATCCTTGAGACATTAACATAGGTCACATAGGAACATAGGTGAAGGGTTAGTAGATGGATGACATTTTCTGAACGATTTTTAACCCGGTAACGCCCGGATTAAAAAGTTTGCGCGATTTTTGTTGTAATCATGTATCTAAATTTCAATGAAATTCTGAGTCATAAGGTGCAAAATTATTCTTTTACCACTAATAGTAACGCCTAGTGGTACCATATGGTGCCACCAAAATGTTTTGAATCACAACGTCCCAAATTTTAGGCTCACATCAAAAAAATATACTTTTTCTGAGATATACATGTTATAACAATCGTAATTACATAATATGACTTTTGTATTAACAGTAGATACGGCGTAAGCAAAGAAAATCGAAATATTTGCACTAAAAATTCCGTTTTTTTTGGGGCTAGTTGATAATTCCCAATTTTCAAACGGCTCTTAATGCTTTAATTACATCTTTAAAATTGCAAACTTTTCGGAATAGTTTTATTGAAAATATTTTAATGAATTTAAAAAACTCTTAAAACCCCTAATAAATTACGATGAATTACAAAACATTTACGCTTAGCACTGCACTACCAACTGGTGCCATTTGGTACCGCTAGGCGTTAACGGGTTAAGCCAAAAAAATCTTTAATAATTGGATTTCGCTGCTTCTGCCAAAAAAGCAATTTTTTCCCCTGGAATTTTCAGCAAACTGTTATCTTTCAAGTCGAGAATGTCCCAAGTCATTGAGAGATG
The DNA here is from genome assembly GCF_921293095.1 of Ischnura elegans. NCBI lineage: Eukaryota > Metazoa > Arthropoda > Insecta > Odonata > Coenagrionidae > Ischnura > Ischnura elegans. Next base: position 94,575,519 of record NC_060252.1, read on the forward strand.
CTTGAGTTGTTACCCATAAGAATCCTGCTAGTAGCCTTTCTCATTCGCCAAATGGACTCCCATGGTCCCTTCCTAATTCTGCTCTCCTCAAGCTTATTTCTTGATAATGTCGATTAGTTAATCTAATTTCCAAAGGTCAAAAGGAGTCGGCGGTGTAAATATCGCCTTCCAAATCGAAGGTCACGGGTTGGAGTCCCGCCAGGGTAGGTTTCCCCCTCCTATTTATGGTTGCTATAGATTGTCCCTTGTTGCTGTTAGTTAGATTTTACCGATTAAATGCCTCACATTCGCCGGTTTCGGAGTTTAGAAAGCATTGTTAATCATTAGTCCTTCATTCCGCATTTACCGTTTTTGCTATTTACCCTCGAAATTTTTTCTGACATTAACAAAAAGTGAGTCAAGTTTGCATGAAAAAATTATCATATTCCAGGCTCAATTCAGCATTTTTGACATTTCTCTTGTCGTTTAGGCCTTTATTACAAGTTTCAGGATCTCTTCAACTAATTACTTTTGAAGAAAGGTTAAACTTATCTTTTCATTTCACTGAAAGAAATCGCAATACTTGACTCTTTTGAGATGTCATCCGCGTTACATGAGCGTGCCAAACTTTCTAAGTTATTTTGTATCCCGTTTCAGTGAGAAAATGTCCCCAAGTAGTTCCATTGTGAATTAAACGCGTGACATGGAGTCTTTACTACTCTTGAACGTCACAAAAGTAAAGGTCGCCTGCGGCGGTAGTTGGACGATAACCGGCCCTTTTAATATGTAATGAATTTGGCGAAGGCCGCTTCCCACACCTCTTCTGAAAGGACAACTACCCCATTCACGGATTACGTGGATAACTTGCGAAAAAAATAGACCTTTCTCCGAAGAGAGAGAGGGAGGTAGGTAATCTCGTGTCGACCTCGGGTTAAAAAATTATTATTTTTTTTAAAAGCATTTAGCTAAAAATTTATGTAGGTGTTGAATTGAAAAAGACGTCGACGTCATTATCGGGAGTACGTTCGCCTCCTCACGAGGAAAAAAAGCTGTACCCTGCATCTAATGTCGGCGTCTTTCTCCCGGCGACCCTTTAAAAAAGGAAGAAGGGGAAATACCCTGAGGAGACATCTCCTTCATCCCATTCTCATCCTTACGACCCTTGCGAACCCTCTTCCCCAGATGGGAAGGAGGATGGAGAATAAAAGATGGTAATACACTCTTTTCCGGCTTCCAGCTACATTTTTAGAAGCACAGAATCTTCCACCCCAACCGCTTGATTTATAAATCCATTAAAAAAATATATTGAGGGTTGTTTGTCAGTTTGGTTGATGTAGAAATCATTCATAGTCATTGTTTCGGACTTTGAGTAACTCCATCCTCATGGCTACATAGATAGAATCATATGAGAGCACGACACCTATATATCATAGCTTATTGAAAAAAAACAATACATTTTTAAGAACTTTAAGAATACCAGGACTATACTCTTTTCATTTCATCCCTGCGGGTGAGCTGGTGTGGCCAAAGCAAGTGGAGATGAGGGGAGGGAAAGTTTCTTGGCATGTGACTTTGCCTTTGCCAATCAGCGAACACTAGGCGTGGCCTGAGTGAGTCGCTCTCAGACCTCCTCCGAGTGAACATCGTGAATCTGCTCGTGGAGCAGTGTTGCCATACCTCGCGCGTTCTGCTTGTATGTGACTAATTGTAAGTATGCCTTCCACCAATGGTGCCTCATTCAGGGCAGTACCTGACAATGTCATGGGCTCCTGTGAAAGGATAATCCCCAATGCCTTCCAAATGAGTAGGTGTATTGTCTCCGCCCCTGGGACAAAATATCTGTGGCCACTCATAACTCACACGTTTTCAGTGACAAAGTAGGGCGGCTATGTACATTTGGCAACGTTATGTTCGCTCCTCCTCTCTCTCGGTACTACCCCTCCCTATCAGCGAAGCCATCCGAGAGTATCCGGGCTCTCACGAAAGTTCACCCGCAGACATAAAGTGAATAGACTATAGACACGGTGATATCTTTACGGAGCCACCCGCAATGCACAAATTGTGCGAAAAATCTACAGAGAAAAAAATCACTCGCCTTGACCAGGATTCAAACCCGAACGAGTGCTTTAGCCAGTTACGCTACCGAGGCGTCATTCCTCACTGTGGATATTTGTGGACACTACCGGACAAGGTGGTATGGACTGCTAACCTTATGATGCCACAAGCAGTGCAAATCGTGCGCGCAGCGCCACAGCCGGGGAGCAAAGCCCGAACTTCGACCACACAGAGGCGGTCTCTCTTGACTAATGTTAAGAATACCGGGACTAGCCACGGTGATATCAGTACGCAGTCTCCCGCAATGCACACGTTGTGCGTAAAATCCCCAGAGAAAAAATATTTTGACTGACTTTTTACCGGCTTCGGTGGAAATTAACTGGTTAAGGAACCGGAAATCGGGGCATCCAGGTTCGAATCCTGGTCAATGCAAATGATTTTTGCCCTGCGGATTTCTCGCACATTTTTTATTGATAATTACGAGGGTAGTTCAATAATTAATGCAACACATTTTTTTCTGAAACAGGGGTTTGTTTAATTCAACATTCAAATACAACATGCTGTATCGTTTAGCTACAAAACACTATTTTTCAACACAATCTCCATTCAATGGTGCGGCTTGACGCCATCTTGAAGGGAGGGCCTGTATCCTTACACGGTATTCTTCCACTGGTCGATGTCGGAACCAACGTAATGCACAAATAACTTCATCACCCCCGTAGCGATGATAAGAAAAATGCGTTGCCCAACGACTTTCCATGCTTTTGTCCACTTCCAGATCACTGTAGACATGCTGTAAGCGCCGATGAATATCTGAGATAGCATGGTTTTCCGCCAAAAGAAACTCATTCACAGCCCGTTGCTTGGAACGCACCTCCGTTACAGACGCCATTTTAACAGCTCCATGTAGCGCGGTCACCTATCGGAAGTCAAAGCAACTTTGTAAGACGAAGCGGAAAATAATAATAGGGTAGTTTCCTTCATCAAAGAAAACGAAAGACATTGATTGCAATTCCTTAAATACCATAAGTGTATTCATAACATACAAATTGATAGGTTTTAGAAATATCAGTTTAGAGGAATGTTAAAGGTCAATTTTGTCCTCATTTGAAAAAGGCAAGATTGGCGCCCATGCGATACCACTCCACGTGACGTCACAGGGACCTAGTTTCTATACGAGAGGATAGGAGTTTTACATCGTCTGAGATTACCAATGCACGTATGAGGCACAGAGCTCAGGGAAACATCTCTTAATAATCTCCCGTTAAAATGGCCTAAGGTCAGAAAGTTTCCTTCGTTTGATAGGGTATTAATAATCCTTATTTAAGCCAAGCGCTACCTGCTAGCAGCCTGCATCGCATCAGCGCTCAAAGTCTCACTCCAAGGTCACCTCACACGGCGACAGCTGGAACGAGAAATGCGTCACACGGACTTTTCCCATCATTCCTACATAGCCGTCGCGTTTTCGCGCGCTTGAAAATTTTCACTTTTCGTTTAATCGCGAAAAATAGATATCATCTTTAAAAATCTAAGAGCGTGAAATGCGTTCTCCAGGAGTAATAATCTTTCGATTTGGGCAATAAATAAATAAGAGGAAACCACCCTATTGAGGCAACTGTAGTATTTTTACGCACTTATTAATATTACTCAACCGGTTTCAATGCTTACGCATCAATCAGCTCTTGAGAATGATGTGTAATCATTGAAACCGGTTGAGTTAGATTAAAAAGTTTGGAAAGATACTGCAGTTGTCTCAATTAATACTATCTATGGACTTCCATGCAAATTCAACTCGTCAACAATCAGTCTGATACGAAGCGGAAATGTTTGAGAATCTTAAGCAAGTTTTTTCCAATCAAAATTGGCCGATTAAATAAATGTTTTGCATTACTTTATGAACTCACCCCGTACTTTAGAATTTGTTATATAGGTACATCATCATTGCTGCTTTATACTTGGATGATTGCTTCAAAAGTTATGTTAAGTTGAATAGTTATAATAATGGAACAAACAAAAAAGGAACATATAAAATACTGGCCTATACCATTTATAGGGCAGTGCTACTGGGCATATTTTTCTTTATCGGTGAATGAGAAAAAAATTAAGAAATGTAGGTAAACTTGTCGTACCTACGCTACGCCTCAGAAGTCCACGCGGCCGCTTTACACTGAGGTTTAAGTATGGCTCCCTCCGATTGACACACTGGGAAGAATATTTTATGAAAAGTAACTGGAAAACTCCGCTCACCGGGAGCTTCATTCGGTGCATTTTTCCGTGCGCAGAATAGGGAAGAGTATTCACGAAAATGTTTAGATTTCACACGTCCTATCCTGATAATATATGCAGCTAACCTGTGAAAAGCGTGTGAGTTCTGTGAATCGATATATATTTTTCGATTCTATATTATTACAAAAATTGTCAAGGATTGCGAAGGATTGCAATGTAATGAATGAATGAACGAATGATTGGATATTTTTTACTTTGGTACATCACTAAATGTGACCCATTCCATTCCCCTACGCCGGAAGGCTAGGAATAAAATGATAAAAAGATGCTAATCCACCCTTTTCCGGCCCCTAACTCTATTCTTGGCGTCCTCCACTCCCATTCCTCCGGAGGAGTCCTTATTTCCCTGCACCTCATCCTTTTGCATTCACTCATGTTTCCGTCTCGTCCTTCCAACCCCACTCATCCCCGAGAGCCAATCTTCATACCTAATGAGCTTCCACCTTACGCGCTTCCTCCTCCCCCACCCATGAAGAGGGGGAAGGAAGTTCATTTCAACTCCCCCTCCTCCTTCTGCCTTCTTTCCGGAATTTTTATCTTCCAATTTACTCCCACGTGTTCCAACCCTACCTTTACCCCCTCACTCCTCGTTCTAAATAGTTTAGCTAATATGCGGGTCCGAGCATCGCACCTTGCGGTACTCATGGTTGAAAAAAATTCCGCACAAATTGAGTGGCGCCACTTATGCTCTGGGAAGAAATTTCACCTTCTATATTGTTGCATGCCATTACGAGTCCACTCGAATGGAGAAGGTTAGCATGGTAACGAATGGCTTTGTTTACTTTTCAATCAGAAAATAGTATTACGTAAATACTTCATTTCAAGTACCGTGCTTCATGCCCTTGTAGTAAAAAAATAATAACCATGTGAATTTTCTCATCTTTGCTCTATGATATTCTACGAAATCCTTCCCTGAGGGTAAATCTTAGAAGAAAGGGACCGCAAATAATTTCTAGCTTCATATATGCATGGAACATTGAATTACAGCAATAAAGAAAGGAAAATGTTGTCCAAAAGAATAAATGGCGCTACTCCATTTCAGCGGAAACTTTTTGGACCCGACGCACCTTCATTTTTTTGAAGTTTTGGAAAGGTACGAGTCTCCTCTTGACTTCTGCCGATGTGTTTGACTTGATTTGACGTGGGATGAGCCTTTATTAAGTCAAACTCTTGGTTGGCAGAAAGAGTCATTCATAGTATTGCGATTCTACTGTTGTCATACAGCAGCCCTTCCCATTTCTTCCTATCCCATGCCATAAATATCCTGGCCCCATGGTTATCATCTGGAAACACTCCCATCATTTTTTCCATCCATAATGTTACCACGTAACTGCTGTGTCTGATTACTAGGGCAATTCGCAAGCTTCTTCTTTGGCGAAAAGTGATCCACTGTTTCCTTTCTTCTCCTATTCTTTTATATATCTTTTCATTTATCACCCTATTCGTCCATTATGTATTCAGGATCCTCCCTCAGTTCGCGATATTGAAGGTATCTATTATTTTCTGACCACTTTCTCCAATGGTACAACCTTATGAACCGCAGAGTGCCTTTGCCCACACGAATGTTTTCACGTGCTCATTCCTGGCCTCCAGTCTGAGCATCTATGGTGATTCAGTCTCTTCGAGCATGGTGGTCTCATATAGATAATCAGCTTAGCGCTAAAAATTATTGCTTGTTTGAGAGAGAAACCTGAGAAAGGTTCATGAGATAGTTTAGAGAAAATATTTCAGTAGTTTTTATGGCATGAACATGGATCAAACTACTTGTTTTCATCAAATGGTTGCGAAATCGTTGCTGGCACAACTTTGAGGAATATCGTCATAGTGCTGGGAGTAATTACGAGTAATGTTCCCCACACCGTGTTTAACCCAGCTGGTTGTACCCGTTAGAATAACACAGTAAGTGCCAAAATTGGTTTCTCTAAATAAACATAGTTTGGAAAATTAATAGCTTTTTATAACTCACACTAAGGTTGCCATAAAACTATTCAAGCCAAGTGGTAAAAATATAACTTCACTACGCGAAAACAGCATCCGTTTCTTGTAAATGGTTTCATTTTCAATCATCAGCTACAGATATTTATGAATGAATATTTACATCGTTGGATTTATGTTCTATTTATCACCAAATTACTAGTCGCGAAAATTACCGTGAAATATTATTAAAAAATTCAATAATGCGCACAAATGATTTTCCGAACTATTTAAATAAATTTTAATCGAAATTATATCTTTCTTCGACTGATAAAATTTTTTCTTTCTTTACTAGAACATGAGGGTACATTTGAAATGTTACTATCCAGAATTTAGGCAAGGAAGAGGAAGCAAAAAGGCTATTCTTGACTTAGATATGTTTTGTTTTGTTATTTTCACCAAAGCTATTTCTCAAGCGGCTTTTAGGCATCCTCAAATGCATCTTAGAAGATATTTTTGTGGCTATATTTCGTAAATTGATGATTTCAACAACTTCCGTAGACAAAAAGGAAGGAATGGTTTACTTAGAGGTCGTATGAATTTGTTGAAGTTCATTTGAAGGAGAAACACATCAGGCTACATTTGCAGAAATTTTGTGGAAGGTTGAAACTTCTTGATCTGCTACAGCCTTGGTATCAACCCAATCAAGAAAAATTAAGAAAAAATAGAAATATACTATATAACACCTCCTCTTTCGCCTGTCGAACTATTTGCGATTTTTCCTGACAGTTCTTACGTGAAGGGAGGGGTACCAGCTTAGAGTGATTGAATTCCGAGAGGGATGCCCTTCATTAATGTGACCTCTAGCATGGTGGAATGCTGTGCGTAGTTTGGAGGAAATTAACCCAATGCGTGGGTAATTGAATTTCAGCGCGACAAACTTCTATATAGTATTTTGAGTAGGGTAAGACGGCGTGGATTCTCTCCAGCTCTGCCGATGCATTGCATTTTCACCATAAAGACTGTATTTGGATCAGAGATCTACGGTCGTTTGGCTGAATAATTTCATCATGCCATTACACCTGACATGTTTCAATAAAATGAACTGTGGTTGCAACAATCCTCGGGAGATATAATTGCTTAATTATGCATATATGATGCATTGTGAATGGTTTATCAATTTTGTGCAAAATATAATCGTTTTTTAAAAGCCTCTTTGGTCGTGATGAGTAATTGCATAACCTGATGCACATAAGAATACGCAATTTAAATTATAATGTGTTTAAGGGGAAGTGTAGTTTCCTAGTGATTAAAGCGCTTGGCTACTGACGGAAGAGTCACGGGTTCAAGTCCTGGGTGAACCCCTCTGACTTCTGACACCCACAAACCAAATGCTTTAAGTGCGATGTGGCGGAACAGGCCCTTCCTCACCCTGAATAAGGGTCATTCAGGCGTCTGTGGCATAGCCTGGATGAGCTCTACCCTCACCTATTCAACCTAACCTTATGGTTGAATCATTGAGTGAGATTGTGTTTGGACTTAAATTATTTGTTTGTGGCTGGGGTGGAGTTAAATTTACTATTATCAATTTCAAACTATTCAAAATCATTTTTCCAAAAGTTGGTTTTGCCGCTTTTAACTTCAAAGTCTGCCGTAGAAACCAGCAAAACTGATGATTTTCCCAGTGAAGCAAGAAAATTTCAAAACATGTAAACATTTTTACACTGGTTTCGATTTGGCATAGAGGAATATATTTTGATTTTTTTCTGTTGTTTACATTCTGATCAAAATGCGCCAATAACTGTAACCGCACTTGCTACTGGTATTAAGAACATTTGGAATATTATAATTAGACGTAATCCGAGCTGAGATTCAATTGTAAATCTCAAGCAGTAGCAATTTATCTTATTATAATTTTCATCCGATTGAGGGAGATTACTATAGAGTACTGAAGAATCGTTTTGGGAGCCTCCCTTTTTTTCATATACTTCCCTCTCGCATTCACAATAAGGACTACTCCCTGTAACTATCTGTAAATCCTTTTCTCTCCCTTTCTCTCCCTCGTTTGCCCAACATTCTACTCTATAATACCTACCATTTTCAACATCCACTCCCCACATAGTACTCGCTCAATCTATAGCTAATCTCTCCTCCGTATCTCATCTAGAAGCCTGTTCTCCTCACCCACCATATCCAGCACTTCGTCATTTCTCCTCCTATCCGTGATCTTCACCTTCTTTATTCATCTCCACACCCATATCTTAAGTTTAAATATTGTTTCTTGGATGGATAACTATTACTTACACCACTTATTTTTTAAAGAAAGCGAGCCGGGCTTCGACGACTAATTATCGTCACCAGGAGTAAATAATTATCCCAATTAATTAATCGAAACCCTGTTTGCTTTTTTAAAGACAAATAAGTGGTAAAAGCAATATTTATCCAACCAAGAAATCTTAAAAAAAACCACACAGTCAAAAACGAGTTAGTGAATTCATAAATATTTCTTCATGGGTAAAAATCTATCTCTCTTGGGTTTTATTCTGGGCCCAACCAGTAACTGGGTCACTGGTTTCAAAATTTACCTGCTGACGTCTTGGATCCAGCGAAGAGTAAAACGAACTGTGGAGCTTAGAGGGCTGAGAAGGAGTTGAGAGTTCGTCTGTGGAGTTGGGTGAGGAGGGAATACGTCACCCTCGCGTTATCCTAATCCTTCTTCATTTCCGCTAACTGATGGGTCTTTTGTTAGTCCCTCCCACGATCATTTTTCTCAAGTTTTTTCTCCTCTGCTACGCATCCGAAAAATATTATCTTCATACACAGAGACCGTAGGAAGCATCTCATCGCGAATTTTTAAGGCTGCAGAGGAGTTTCGGTATAAATTTTGATTTATCACTTGCTCGAGTTTTTCAACTATTAAAATAAAAGCGAATAGAAATGAGTTCCTTTTAGGAGGAGAGAAGAGAAAAGAATGGAAGGAAAATTCTCCTTGATACTAGATATCCGTTTTCATAATGCAAGCCATGAGGAACACTAGGCTGTGGAAAGTTTTGAGAAAGGCTTTTGATGGATTTAGCTGAAAAAGAATAGGGTGTAAATATATATATTGCCATAATAAGTGAATTTTATATATTTATGTAACGAAAATAATAAAATTATTGCTGAAAAAGAATAAGATGTAAATGTATAAACACATAAATAAAAAGTTTATTTTTATATTTATGAATCATATAAACTTATAATGGGATAAGTTTTATATATACATAAACCATAGTACTTCCATATAGGCCTCCGTTCCATCAATTCCAGCAACACGCTTATTGACGCAGCTTGCGGAAAATGAACATACATCCTATGTTTTGATCCATTCAGGAGATTTATGTAGCTGGCCATGCTTGTATTATTGAGGCCTCAATAATAATTTTTAACTATTATTGCCCGTCACGTAACCTATGAGTTACACAGACACGTCTTATTTACGTAAAATGCTGGTGTCCTTGACCAATTTGCTTGTGTTAGTGAAAATCGCAATGATGTTGCTCTCTCGACAATCTTAATGTCACCAAAATGTATTCATTTTGGATTCAAATCGTGTCATATCCATCAATTTCAACGAGTTAGTTCATGCGTTTAAGTTTTAATTTAGCCGTAATAATGTTTTTTTAACTATGATGGTGATAAGCCCGCAACACAACCCATACGTTACACAAATCCGTCGTATTGACGTTTCTAGCATTTTCCTTTGACTCAATTGCTAGAATTAATGAAATTACGCAGAAATATGGATCACGCAGTTTTGAAAAAAAACTGTATTTGCTAATCCATCGTGTAAAACCTATCAACTTGGTACGATTTTCCTCTTTCGATAAATTCGATAAATTGAATCCATGATCGATAGTTATTAATGTGGGCCTACTTCAAGGACGCAATTATTAATATCACCCACGATAGACCTCCCGCCAAGGAGTTCGGGAAAATAATCTTTGTACTCTTGAGCGGTGGCGTGCTGTTTTATGAGGCAGGACGAAATGAAATACGGCCGAGTATAATTTACGATCCGGCGAGATAAGCCGAACTTGCACTTCAAAAGCTTATACTACGGTGCCATCCATTCAGCGAGGCGGGCTGTAGGCCGTTAACGGAGAGAGCCGTACATTGCCTACCTCGCAACTCAGCGACGAATATATTTTCCTGTCAGCTCTTTTGCATGCACATTATCACCTGACCTTACTACCATATTGAATCTAGGATTATGGGGGTAAGGATTTACTTAAAGGTCTATAGACGAAAGCTGATGTTAATCATCACTAAGATGCGTTGATAAGGTGATTTGTAAACAGATGCATAGTATGAATCAAAATTCACTAACTCTTGGTTTACTTTGTGGCATTCCATTATTAGTTTTTCCTGGATACACACAATTACTTATACCACTTATTTTTATCGGAGCGCGACCCGGGTTTTAATGAATTATCATTAATTAGCGCCTGAGGATGATGATAACTCATTGAAACCCGGGTCGCGCTCTGATAAAAATAAGTGGTATAAGTAATTGTGTATATCCAGGAAAAACTTATAGTAGTAATCATTTTCCAAAGGTGTGGAAGATTGAGGAAAGCGATGAAATTAATCAATATAAACAGCTGGAAACTTGATATTCGACCGAGTTTGAAACAATGGGGAACATGCATGAAATTTGTTCATCATGCTAGTAAGTCACATTGAATAGACAATTTTCTCATGAATCCAATTATCTAAGCCAAAACTCTCCTAGTACTCCACAAACGTCAACAAATGCTTATTAAAAGTGCTCGAATATCGCTTGAAGTCACGTGACCAGAAATGACTGCTGACGTCATTGCACGGTAAACCATTCACTTCGTTAAACGAGTAGAGCGGTAGAGACTTTATTGCAAGATATCGAAGCAAAAATCATAGTCAAGCTTTGTAGTAGTTCCTTAAAGGACAAATTGACTTAAGAGGGATTTAAGAAGGCACAATACGACAGTTTACTTTTCCTCGACTCCCTTATGGCGGCTGAATTTCTGGAAAACTGTGATTGCTTCGTCACTAGCGCGTTGCATGGAGTACAAGCAAGCAGGTAAATAATAATGCGATTAATAAAAATTACATCGCGAAGGTTTATTTAATTATTGTCCATTAAGTTTTGAAAGATCCATTGCTAGCTGAAATTCTATCTTAGGTATTTACTTAGTAACTACCATGCGGAACTCAGTTTTCCCCAATCGACCGGAGTTGAGATCCAAATGATCGTTTACAGGTAATAAAAAAGTATTTGATAGATAGAAAATAAGTTTAAAGTACTATTTACCCTGTTTTGAACCGAAACCCACTGCAGGAATGAGTCGAAATTTTAGGTTTTCCGTTAGCATGCAGCTAACTTTATGGGCATCACAATACCTATATTTAGTTTACCTTCCTGAAAGCCTCATTTTTCTCGTGCATTCCTTATTTTTTCCCGTGGTTCAATCGTAATCAGTATGTGTTCTCGTAAATAATCACCTTCCTTTACATTAAATCCATTAATGGGTAGACTATGAGGTACATTCCTGGGGCTGTTTTCAAAGTGAAATGGGTAATACATCCTAAATTTGGTGGCCATCCGAGAAAAACTGTTGATTCGATAAAACTCTACGGTGACCCTGATTCAAGAATGTACTAACATTGAGAAATATCCCGTTGACAATGTAGATAAGGTATTTAACTCCATTCTGTAGGTCATCAACCACTTTCTTCTCTTATGTTTGTCCTTTGGGACACAAGCAAAAATTTTCTCCGCCGAGAAAATAGAGGTACCTACTTGAGAGACTTGAGGATGATACACGATTTATATGGTTTTCACCCTTTTTTCTATTGAATATCCATGCTGTAAAACACTGATTCCATTAATCAAATGATGTAGGGGTGAAACGTAGATCACAATCCTCAATTTACTTATTTTCATTTAATCTTTCCAAATCTCTCCAACAAATCCTCTTTATTTGTTTTCAACAACACCTTGAATACCCAATATATTCACAATCTGCAATTGACGTTATAACAGCCATTATTTTCGGAAAATTTGCGTTTGAGCCCCAACATTGACATATTTTCTATCCACTTCCTCAATGGATACCGTGCCGTGACGTCACGCTCCGATGCAGTCGTGTTTTTAAGCACACGATGAATATTCATTTTTGAAAAGACTGATAACTCAGCTTAAAAAAATTATTCATCAGCGAAATTTTCGGTGAGTACATTTGAGGTAGGGAGCTTTTTATTCTAATATTAAAAAAAAGTTTTGCATGTTCCTCATTATTTTTATTTTACAGTTCATTGTTGTAATTTGTAATGGCAAATATGCATGGGTAAGTGTCATTAAAAAATGTTACTTTATCCATCCGCTGTAGCAATACTTCAATCGAAGCATACTTATTGTTTTCATCATATTCTCAAAAAAAAACACATCTATAAAAATCTTATAACGGTTATTCTTAATGTAAAAAATAATAACCTTTTTCGAGAATATGTAAATTGTATACATAGAAAAAAGAACAGACTGAGAAGCACATAGTACGATTGTTACTTGCGAGACGCATTTTGCAGTCATAATAAATTAATATTCAATTAAATCGTAAAATTACTGGGAAATGTACTTAAGTGAAGTTCAAGTAGATCAAATTCAATTCTGCGCTGTGAACCGTATAGCACCCGTAGGAATTGACATGTTAAGATTTTAGCACGTAAATTGAATTCAGTCAGATCATGAGGATACATGCTGTTTTTTGCTATGCTCACGCAGTTTTATTATGTGCGTGAACGCCCTATGAATGCTATTTGGGTTGGCAGCGGGAATTGGTATAATTTATGTTTCCTCTCTCCGACCACTGCGACCTGGTGCTAGGCATAAACATATATTTCGTTATATTGCCTAGGAAATTAGGAAAACCTTCATTCATTTAATTAGAACTGGATTCTTACCTAATGTTGGCATTTTCGAACAGTACATTTTTGAAATTATGACAGGTCAAACTCTTTTTCGAAGTTGTTATTTACTATTACGTAAGCGATACATTCTACATATATTACGGTACTTATAAAAATACTTTGCTTATTTTTTTCATTTTTAGTGTACTTCTCTGGTAATTCTTGCTTGAAATTTGAAGTACGCTCAGTCCCATCTTTTACCCACGAAAAACTTGTTTCACGCAGTGCTTCATGATATTATTGAGCTCTCTGTATCGGTATGTTAAATGCACTCATGTTGAATATGTATTTATTTCTCAGGGAATTGAGCAAAATAAAGTAAGTAACTGTGTATGCATAACTTCAAGTCCCCGTTCATATCTTGAGTATTTGGAGAAAAGGCAAAAAATCTCCTGATCCATTTTGCCAGCCCAAAAGGATCCGAAGGACGTTCAAACACGAGATAAACTGCGTGGAGCACTGCTTCTAATGGTCGCATCAATCTTAAATTTTGCATGATTAGTTTTATAAATATTCTTCATCGAATTAGGTGGCAGTGTGCAAAATTAGTTCTTTTCTATTTTTTTCATACCACTTAAATCCCCCTCAAACTTGAATATGTACATTTCACACCTCTGTGGCGTATTCTGAGGTGAGCTATACCCTAACATATCATGACTAACGTACCTAATACAGCACTGAGCGATTCAAGAAAGTCTTGACCATCTCACAATGCACTTGTTGATGTAAACGTTTACAACCTTTTAATGTGTTTATACCTCAAATATTCTTTTGTAACTTTCACTAGGATAAAAAATGTTTTTAAGACCCCGCAGGTAATTCATCTACCATCTCAGTCCTTCCTCCAAAAGTTTCGCTTGGCATAATATGCGTGTTTTGGGCCTATGAGCGAGAGTAAGAAAATGCTCAAGTGACTTATCTGAGGGCATTAATCGTGTTATTCAAAGCTGGAATGCAAACATGCGTGTGTGGCCCTTATTGTGGATACGGGGGCTATGGAAACGGATTAGGGAGAGATAAAAACTTCCGGGTGGCAATTCGATTCCGAGAAAACAGTTGACCCAAGGCTGGAAATAAATAAAATAATTCTGAATAAAAGTGAACTAGAAAATTCTTGGGCATAGTAAGTGCAGTTTTTTATTTAAAATGTTCTACCGATCTAAAGTTAGCCGGAGTGTTATATGAAGAATATTAAATATCCCATTCAATTAAATAAACGTCTCTTTTCGTGCAATTCTCTCTCTATTTTTACAGTAATAATAATATCACCTCTTTATTCATACAAAATACATATTATCAATATATTTATACACGTAATATTAAATAAATCTATAGTTCACCGCTAAGTCGTTTAGGACCTTTTTAAACAAAATTTTTCATTTTTTATATAAATAATGCTTACTCAATTCCAATTTTCAGTAAGTATACAATAAAACATAAAAATTAAATTCACATTGGTAATACTAGCAAACAGACATTTTATGGTATTTTAGGAACTTTTTCTTTAAAGCAGTGTCTTTTGAAAATGTAAGGAGATATGCGTTGGCGGAAGAAGTACATAAGAAAAAACGAGTGAATTAATACAGGAATAAGGTAGTCTCATCTCTTTTTTATGACATGACGTCTCTCCCTTACATACCACTCTATTAATTTTTTCTGTTTACCACTATCCCCGAGGCGACTTAATTGCTTACATCTATTATATTTCTTTCATTTAATGCCATGAGATTAGTAAAGTCGTGATAGAAATACCATTGTGGTCAAACTAATAAAAAGAGATGCTACAATAAATTAAAGGCACTTTGTTCTTTCCACACTTATTTTAACATTTTGCAACTTGTTTCGACGTGTTCTACGTCATTTTAAAGCTAGGCTACCTTTTTAATTAGGTCATCTATACACATTATAGTTACAAACTGCTTGCTTACGAACTACTGATGAAACTAACTTAGTAATTATTATGGGCTGAGGGTAAATAAAAATTGATTGGTGAAAATTGGGGCATCGCGTTGACTCAACTTCGTGGGTTACTACACTTCAAGATTTCTCTCGGCGTCAGGAAAAAGAAAGCATCTAAACAAATATTGTGAATGCCAGTTTTTGCCTTTGGAGAAAATATAATTCCACTAATCAATTGATGCTCAAAATTCATTTTTCTATAATTTAACGTTTCAAAGAGTTCAGTACGCGCGGAATATCTAGCCATCTGGATTATGTCAAGGAAATCTAAAATTTTCCCGTATCTCTATTAACAGATAAAAAAGTTGAATTAATATACATAATTTTGGAAAATATACTTCTGTGTAATCTCGACTCAAGTATGCTTGTTGGATCAAGTTGAATATTTGAATGAATATTTTAACTGTAGATTTTTGGCTCTGGAAAATTTTTAGGTCATAAGCGTATGCTCCTAATTCTAGCTTTTTTACGATACATGTATTTAATATTTTGATTTCCTAAGTATTAAAATATGTTTCTCAGTAGTAAATAATGAAAAATATAGAAGTTTTAAGCATATTCACCCTAAGGCATGTTTAAAAAAAACATTTTGGTATTAAATTTGTATGAGGGAGTTAAAAATTGGGATACTAAAGGATCTGAAAATGAGTTCTGGATTAGTTTTCACTCGCAGAATAACTCTGCTCGGTTGTGGGAGGGAAGTGTGTGAAACAATTTTGAAAATGGTGTTTTCACGGCTTTGGTGATAAAGTAAGTTAGCTCATCAAGATATGTCAGATATCCAACATTTTAAAGATTCGGGTATTCAATAATTTTATTTAAGAGAGTGTTATATTATCCAAAATCCTGTTGAAGCGTACAACCATGTGCGCTTAATATAGACCATTATATACAGCCTCGAGGAGATATAACCCCGTGCCAGGCATTCTGTTTTGCTAAAAAACATTATCATCGTCAATATTGGTTAAGGGTACTATCCAGTGGCGCAGCTAGGAATTAAGGCTGGGGGGGTTTAGATGCAGCTAATACCGGGGTGTGTGGTGGTGTGGAATACCCACCACGATAAGCGGTAGGTGCGAGATTAGTAAATTGAGGAATTTTAAGAAAAATAATACAAAATGGTGAGTTTGACGGCTTTCTGAGGGGTATTTTATTAATCCTTACACTATTCTATTAGTAATATCAATCCCTTTTTAGTAAAATGGATTAAACATAAAAATTTCTCTGAGCTCTTGAGGGGGTTTTATCCCCCAAACCCCCCCCCCCCTCGCTGCACCACTGGTACTGTCTACAATCATTCCGGTGAAATGCTAAAACTATATGTGATTAATAGATACTCACCATATTTTATAGACATACAAACTCGTTTCAGGGATGATTTTTTGCTAAATAATAAATTACTTTCAATATTGTAGCCAAAGAGCTAGTGTAAATTTTGGGAACCAAAAATTGGGAATGAATATTAATCCAGCCTCAGGCATCAATCTCATAATTATAACTGTGCTTGGTCTCTTTCGATCGCAGGGAGGAACCTTTTACACGAATATAGTGAACTCCAGATATTCGGCTTTGAGGGAAAAAAATATTAATTCATTTCATCAAATTCTGCCCGAAATCCCCGTTTCAGCCTGTCTTTCTCGGCATCCGAAGCGAAGGCAGTTCACCCCGGGAGAGTTTCCATCGCGGAGCGAACTCGAATGCTGGTGATGGTGGCGTTAATAAGTGGCGCCCCCAGCCCATGGCTGTCCAAAAATTCAAAAGGGCGATTATTCGCTCCATTCCAGCGGAAGTTGGAGGAATCCAAATGAAAGGAGACGCAGAGGGGCCGAATGACGGAGATAAGCGGCCTCGGAGTGGGCGGAGATCATTGACTGAATTCTGCTGGGCCCCTGCCATATCAAGTCATATAACTGCAATCATATGCAAAATAAAATAAATGCCTACTACATAAATACATACAGCAGCCTACTACACTAATCATCATTAAAAAATAACATACATTTCTTTGCACTTGTGAACGATGCAAATTTTCAATGCGAAGCAACTCATATTTCTCGACAGTGGAGATAAGCAGGAATAGCTTAAAAAAATTAGTTAAGAGAATTGACGTAGATGGTTTAAGCAAAATAAATCGCAATCTAATAAATCTAAATTGACGTAAATGTAAAAAAGTACGTGAAGATGTTCTTATTCAATCTACAGCCTGTGGTATGAGAATCATTACGCTTTGCAACCTAGGAAATCAGCGCCACAGTTATCGTCAGGGTTGGTCAATTTTAAATTAGGTACTGGAAAAATTAGCGTGAAAGTTTCGGAGCGCAAAGTTTTGTAGTCTTTAAAGTTTCATGCGCTTTTCACCTGTGTTTTGTTATTTCGAACCATAACCCTTGAATTAAACTTATTGGGAGGAGATAAAACGTGGATATAGAATTGAATTGATAAGAGAACTCCGGGAAAAACGTCTAACTAAGAAGCCACTGTACTCCATTTCTAAGCAGGGCGTGCGTCAGCAAGTGATTACTTCTTCTGGATAATTACAGATGGCGTTCAATCCCATATCCAATTTTCTATAAAACCCGAAAAAGCCTTGAAGCTAACTTTAAGTTTATTAAAACTTTCATCTTATTGTATTCCTTTTGTTATTGACCTCTCGTTTATATTAATATATTGCCTCCATATGTTTTGGTCATTTATAAACAACATATTAGCCGACGCTGCGGGAATCAATTTTCCATTTTCAAGGTTTTTCAAATTTAAAGTTGAGACGCACGGCAAATACTAAAGTGGTCCTGTGTGAAAAATAATGTTACAGCGCAAAACGTTGTTTGTAAAATATTTAAGCCTCAAAAGTTTATATGCTTAAATTTACTCTTATTGGATTTTAGACCGGATCATGGAAATTTTTTCCATGATCCGGGCTTTTGTTTCCAACAGTGTTAAACCGCTCACGTATCTGGAACTGAGTGAAGCAAATAATGTGAAAATACACCATATTCCCAAGCTTTACGAGAGAGAATTATCGTTATTGCAATTTCATCAACCCCTATTCTATTAAATATGTTAGCTAAAATGTTTCGTTGGTAATTTTTGGATCTGCATGCTTACCTTTTAATAATGGACCGCTGTTTATTTATTGAAGATCGCATATTTTTATACAACAAGGTTAAAGAATGGAAAATAAATTACCTGAACGCCGGCAAAATTACAAATATGTTATTTGTAATTTACTTAAACCTCAAGAGGTCGTGTTAAAATCTAATACGTATCGAGCCCACCTTTATCTGCAAGTGTGCTCGGTTCTGTGAAAGTTGGGATTGAATCCCTTCGGTGGACGTTTACGATCGGTGATCCAGCCGGAAGAGACGTCGAGTGAGTTCCGGTGGCCCTCACAGGGGTGGCAAGACCATTAACGCCTCCCCCACGCACGCAGAGGAAGTTGTGCGAAAGAATGAGAGGTTAAAGGCGAGGGCCTGGAGGGATTGGCGACGGGGTCGTGTGAGCGTGGGGTGTGGGAATGTGATGGTGGTGTTTGTTGGCTGAGAGTTGACGGATATGTGTTTTTTGGAAGAGGGGGTGGGAAAAGCCTGACGTCAGCCGTCAGCGTCACCAGCCTCCAACCCCTCCACACCCTCAAACCCCACCCCATCCCTCTCCATATCTCGCGTGAACCCCCTTTCCTCACCCAATACCTGCCGTTTTGCGCCTGCGCACATGAAGGCGCAAGAAAGAACTGAATGAAACGTTCTCTCGAAGACGTCATCTGATTTATTGGCGATCTTACGATCACAAAATTCAAAATTAAATTCAAACGGACATTTAGAGGGAATCCTTCCTGCAAGTAGGATTGAAGGAATGGGACCTGAAGATCTTCCCAACAAATATTAACCCTTTAAGTGCCTACCGATTTTCTAGGTCCTATGCCAAAAGTGCCGAGGCATTTTTGCTGATTTTGCAGTAGGTTAGGGAAACGATTCGGTCTCTAAAACAAGTAAAGGTATATGTTCAAAAACTTTAGGAAATCTTTATGATATGTGGTTTCACCTTTTATTATTTTATTTGACGAATTTTTGGTAATATGAGTTAATATTTATAATTTAAAGAAAATAGTTAGTGCTAAAATAAAATGAATACAGACAATTGTATGATTAGTTAATTATCAGCATCTAAGAGTGACATTGCATGAGGAGCGCAATAGCTAGGATAGGATAGAGATAGGAGCGCGATAGCGGCGGCTAAGTATGAATGATGGGAAAACTCCGTGTGACGTCATCCTGGTTCCCACTGCCGCAAGTGAGGTGACCTTGGGGCGAGGCTTTGAGCGCTGAAACGACGCAGGATGCTAGCAGGTAGCAGAGTACCCTGCTAGCTGGTAGCGCTTGGCTTAAATAAGGATTATTATTCCCCTATCAAACGAAGGAAACTTTCCGAACTTTAATTTATTTTTAATGTGTGATTATAAAGAGATGTTTCCCTGAGCTATGTGCCTCATGCATGCATTGGTAATCTCAGACGATGTAAAACTCCTATCTACTCGTATAGAGACTAGGTCCCTGTGTCGTCACGTGGAGTGGCATCGCATGGGCGCCAATCTGACCTTTTTCAAATGAGGATAAAAATGACCATTGCCATTCGTCTAAACCGGTATTTACTAAACCAAATAATTTTGTATATTATGAATACACTAATGGTGGATAACGAATCGCAATCAATGCCTTTCGTTTTCTTTGATGAAGGAAACTACCCTATTATGTTGATGTAGCGCTACTTGAAGCACTCTCACTCTTTCTTTCAAAAGAGGACTACATAGAACACATCTCGAATCGCAACGGTGTGAAAAGTAAATTCTTACTACAACTACATACACTTTATTCCTTCAACTTTAAGAAGATGAGATGGATCATTTTGACCCATGCAACACCACGTTCAAAATGAAATTCAACCCTCGTTTTCCATCTTGTTCCTCTGTTTTTTCACGTGACTTTGTGTTGGATTACTTATTCAATGCAAATACCTACATTGAGAAACTTTAGTGATTACTCATTCAAATTTTTGCAATGAATGTCATACCTAGAAGGTCGGCTAAGGGTCAAAATGACTTCTAACCTGTTAATCGTTCTCGATTACCTCTTGCTGAGACCCAGTTTTCAATGCATTTTCTTCTTCACACTCCAAGTAGTCATTCCTCATCATGTTTTCACCGGTTTAACACACGTCCTTTCGTGTGTGGTTGTATCCCTGCTGTGAGTTCCGTCCATTAAAATCTCTCCAAAAATATGCATACTAGGTTTCTTTTCTCACGTTTTAATAGCTTTCTTCTTTGCTCTTTCAGTATATTTTCATATTTTTATATCCACTTCCCTCTGTTTCAAAATGCTTTTTGAAATAATTAATCCACAAACTTGGTAAAGAGAGAGAAATTTCGTTAAGAATTTAATGGAGTAATTGCATGAAATATCCCCGTGGAATATTGAGAGACAACCCAGTTATGTTTTAGGTTTATTTTTTTCCAACAAATCAATTCACACACTTTTGACCTTCCCTTTTATCCCTTCACATTTGACCCCTTCCTCAAAGTCACTCACTTATTTATTCATCCCGATGGTTACGCGAGGGTAAAGCTCATCCCAGCCTTAGCCACATGAGTGAAATGTTCACACATTCAGGGAGGGTAGGTCCAATTCTTTTCCCTGGGCCACCTTTATCATTGAGGATTTTTTTGTGTTGTCCGGAGTCTTAACCTGGGATTTGTTTATAGGAGAGATCGCTGACAGTGTGGTATGAAAATATTGCATAGGATTTAGTAATGAATTAAATACTGTATAGAGTCAAGTTTCGAAGATGTAATAATATTTGTTTAACACTAAAACTATCAATGGAGCCATTGTGACTTCTTGAGATTTTTATTTCTCTGCTCTTGCTAATATTTTACGAATTTCGGCCTTAAATTCAGTGACTTTTATTCATTTTTGACACATAATAAGGCTTTGCGATAAAAATAGTTTTCGAAAAAAATAGTACACATTTATCAAAATTTACCGTTGAGTACCAAAGGGAGGAGGTACCAACTGTAATAAAAATATTTTTTATTTTATTAAATTATTTCCCCACCTTATATGTAGCCTATGTAATATTTTTATCATATAATCATGATGATAATATACGGTGAAAAGTTTATGTTTACTGTTTTATGCAATTCCTCAGTGATAATCCCATTAAAACAATATAACAAGCAAGAAAAAAGAATTTCAATGAAATACTGTCGAACATCGCATTTTCTTTAAATATCATTTTTTTTGTTAAAACCACGACTGAAATATTGAAATTATAAACAAAAATGGTAAACTAAAGTAATTTATCGATAAATTCAGTTATAAACTGCGAAAAAAATCAATTACAAGGTAGGAGTCAAAATGACTCCATTCGTAGCTCTAGGAGGGGTTTCAAGACCGGTATTCCTATAGTTAAAGAGTGCAGCCATCTCACTCAATCGGTGTTTCATTGCAAATTTTGGATTAGTGAGGGTAGAGCTCACCACGTACTGAGCCACTGGAGAGTGAATTTTACGAATTTAGAGTATTGGAGCTAGCTCCTTTCGTGGATCTTTCCTAACTCTTCCAGTTTAGCCACCATCCTACTTGTGGAAACTTTAATCATCATTTCAACTCTTTGGGTACGCTAATGTTATACAGTGATTCCTGGAAAAATCATCTATATAATCCATTTGAATTTGAATTGGTTGAATTAATTTCGAATTACTTTACGTATTTTTGTAAAACTCTGTTTAAAGACAAGAGATACGCTACTAATACCTACTTAATCTCTTACAAATCTTGATTTTCGTTTTTTTTCCTGAAATATACCTCTTTCAAAGCTACTATTTAAAAGAACTAGTATTAGGTGGTTGAGATAGAGTATAATTGAAACTACGACAAAGACTTCCTTCTGAGAGAAATCGGGATATTTCCTTCAAGACGAATCTTTTTGCTATTGCGTGAGCGAGGTTTTCACATGGATTTCAACTTAGTACCTTTTGTTCAGCAGCCAAGAGCTCTTTACCTACGAGACTGTAATACTCCCCACTGTTAAATTATTATCGACGAATTATTTTTGCTTCTCCATGAAAAGAATAAAAAAGCTGTAAATTTCTCACACCCCTCACTTGGGCACTGCTCTAAAAAAAATTCACCAACGTTATGGCTTCATCGTCGCTGTTCGTGTTAAATAAACAAGGTCGTAATTTGGAGACTTCAACTTGATTAAACACACCTTGCTTCCCCGAATTATTTAATTATTAAAGGCGCAAGGTAGGAACCGCCGAGTGGAGACGGAAATAGTTTATCTCATCGGGAAGATTTCATCATTTTTATTACATCAACTCTTGTGTACACAGGGATGGTAGAAAAGAGTGGGTGACGTTCTTAATCATCCCATCCTCGGTGACAGTATCCTCCTGATTCAATTATTCTCTTCTGAAAAAATGCCTTATTTAAAAAATATTATTCCATGTTTCCGCATGGAAGGATCCTAAAATTAAACATCCTTTCGAGTCTTAGAAAAGGCAAAAATAATATTTTTGTGTCGCCTAGTAAACTACTGGCCGATATTCCGTAACTGCATAGTAGAATCAATGAAAATGCTTGTATATATCTGTCACCAAAGAAATTAAATTATTTTCGCCAGAGTTAAGAGATACTTTCGAAAATATCATGTAATTTAGTCCTCGATTTATACCGTCAAACCTAGATGACTTTAGGGATTTAGAAAGTTTATAAATCAAGGTAGAGAAACGAGATGCCATAGAATATATTATTCATTTGAAAGATCCACGATGAGTGATTTTTTGGACACATCTCTCACGATAATACAGTTGTAGAGAAAATAAAAATTACGTCTATTTTTAATTCCCCTTAAATTATCTTTTTTTTTATTTTTTTTATTTTTTTTTATTCATTCGTTTATTAATAACAACTTTTATTTGCAATATACAGCAAAAAGAAAATATGATACAATGTCTTGCATGAAAATCATTACATGATCCTAACTTTTGTTTTTTACAATTAAATCATTAATACACAAGTGGAAAAATAATCCGAACAATAATACAATCTTGTATACATATTCATATAGCAAGTGAATAATTACATTTTTAGTCCTCCTGAGCCACTGGCTCGTCAGGAGGTGCTTATGTAAACAAACATATAGAGGGCAAATTAAACTCATCATGACAATTGATCATTAAACTTATAATTAGAAAAATAACTAAGACATTATTTTACACTAATTATACATATTTACAAAATTTTTAAGTAGAAAATAATGATTTTACATTAGTAATAATCTTAGCAATAACTTACCTAAAGACTGTGGTATCTGATGTGATTTAGTTATTTAAAAGTGACCATTATGTATTTTATTTTACAGGTGAGTGCCATAAGGTCTGCATGCGCCCTTTTTTGCTGTGGAATCTCAAATGCCGTGAGTATGAGGTACCAGTGACTGTAATTCTTGAGGCGCCAATGAGATATTCAGTAATATTATCTGATTTTGCGGCATCGTTTTTTAATTTTCAGTTTATTTTATTAATATGCGTCTTCAAGGAGCCCATAATTCGAGCCGAAATCGTTCCACATTACTATTTAAGTGATTAGATTTTAAAGAAATGTTCATTGGTAGTATTTGGCCATCATATTTTCAGGACTTGGAACTTAGTAGGAGTTATGCGAAAATGCATCATCTAACTATAATTCCTTGGCCGGGTTAGGGGCAACGTGCCCATTAGGCTGGGAGTCGCTAGAGACGTGGAGACTTCGCGCTAGGATGCCTGTGAGATCCACGCAGAGAACATCAACTTAAAACCTCGCTGCATTTCTATACCCGGACCGATTGTGACGGGATAGATTAATTTAACATTTTGTCAAATAGATAGGAATAGGAAATAGTTTTTTGCACCTAAAGACAAAGGCCTTCAATAAATATTACTCGGGACCAAATACGCTCATTTCCCTTCTTACTTTAAAATTCCCTCAACTTCTTTAGCGAGTTTAGTGCTCCTTGTATCGCTGAAAAATCGCATTAACTCAATATCGTATTCAAATATGACAGTAGAAATCTCATTTAGATCAAAAATTTGAAGATTGTAAGTGGTGGAAGGGCTCCATGTGATCAATAACAGAGACTTTTTTGCATCCACATCATATAAAAAAATTTAAATATACTGTGGAAGTAAAAAAGTGTCTGTTATTGATAACTGATCTCATTTTAACTCATCCAATCCTCCGTATCAATGAAAAGTCTCATTTCTATCATCATGCTTAGCATGGAGTGCGCTCGGAGATTGTTCACACCATATACGAAGACAAAGACTTCTTATAGAGGAATGTTCAAAAACCTTACGTAAGAAGTAAAAAGAGAGGGAAACTTTAAGAAAGGGCATAGGAAGGTTTAGTTATTCCATTGAGAAAAGAAACATACCAGAATTGAAAAAGTATCGCATTTTCAGGAGTTTTTTTTCAGCCATAAAAAACATTTATGTAAGCCACGGCTTTGGGGCGTTCCTCCGCGTTGTGTTGCTGTGTCAACTCTAGAAGTAACGATGCATAAATTTTGACATCTCACTTAGGCACTTGGTTGATCGGTGGCCGCTTCTGATTGGTCTGTTCTCAGGTGGGCTCTGATTGGTCATTGATTTTGAAGACCCTTTTCTATGTGTTGGCTAATGTGTAGCCGTCTTCTCTGCTGCAGTTCTCTGGATGCTTAAGTATTTCTATAGCTTCTCGGATAAGCCTAGGATAGTAGCGGCTTTCATTACACACGACTTCAGGCTTATCGAAGTCCACAGTGTGGCCTGGTTCCGACCACACGTGCTCCGAGACGGCGGAAAGGCGAAACTGCTTCTTCTCCGTGGCACGTTCATCTTCCCTTATCCTGGGGCGGAATTCTGTACACCGTACCGACGATTGTCGGTGTCGGTAAGCCGGTCCTACCGATAAGTCTCGGTACGAGCGATTCAGGAGACACGTTTTACCGACGATTGTCGTTATCCCACCGACAGTTGTCGGTAAACCCGTCGGTACATACCGACGATTTCAAAACGCTCGGTAGGACCTACCGACAAATTTTTAGCAACATGGCGGACTTTTGTTTACACTTTTCGGCCTAAGCTGACGATTTTAAATCATAATCTACGATGCTAGATCCGTGGAAGCGCTCTAATTGTATTTTATTTATAATATAAATGATTGATTAAACACTTGAAACGTAAAATTTACATAGTGGGAGCAGTATTTAACTTTACCAATGTTACACGTATATTACATTATGCGTTCCAATAGCGTAAGGTATTTTACATTATAAATATTCCGTAATTTTAAGTATGTAACGTATTGCTTTGCTTTTAAATTACTCACAACAAGACACGATAGGTATCTATTGTTGATTCGTAAAGTTTGGATCCGAAATTAATTTATATTTTCAATAAAAACGAATGCCTATTGAGTATAGATGCACTTTCAATGAAATATATACGTGGACATTTCGTTCACTTTAATTTTAACTTCAATACCATATGTGAGCATCTGAGAATGGGGTTTATAATGAAAATAACTCTCCTACCTTCGTAAGTACTCTTGAGAGCATCAGGCAGCAACTACGAAATAGAAAAAGCATATTGCTACTATTTTAGAAGAATATAAATGGCATCACTTAACTCCTCTCACTCTTTGACGTTGTTACCGGTGCACAAAACTTCCCGTAGAATTAATGCTGAATTTACTTCACCATACTAACCAAACACCGTACGAGACTTCAAGATAGATTTTCATTATTACTATAAGAGCACTGAGTAGGTACGTACCGTGTATTCCATCGGTAGAAAGGGGCTAATAAAAAGAATGATTGCTCGAAACAAGGAAACATTTAATGAATTATTCATCATAAAACTACAAAAATTTAATTTCAACACGAGAAAATCTTCATATGTACTTCCAACGGTATATCACAAATTAACACTGATCAAGCATATTTAGTCAAAGTCATATCAACGCAAAGTTTGAAATAACACACAAATGGTATCAAAATGCAAAAGCTAACACTTCCAAATAGATAGCGTAAAGTATGTCACTCAAGTTCACAATCACAACACTTGACTGATGATATCTTCCGTGACATCCGCGGAATCTCGGTGTTTTTCTCAACGAATGTATTTTAAATAGCCCAAAATGTGAATTCAAGCGACAAAAATGTTTTCTAATTAAATAATTCCCCTTGTGGAAGTATCAGACTTACGGCGAACAATGAGGCAAACGATGTAAACAAGCCGTGGCTCAAGATGAAGGTACATTGTTACAATACTAATAAAAATAATTTCGTCACTGCTAATCCCAAGAATACAATTATAATAAGCGTAGGTGAACAATTATGTAGCAGACAAGGTCCTCTTCAAGACAATTATACTTGAAAATTCCAATACATTGAGCACCTAATGTTGCCGGTGTTCTTCTATCAACGACCGTTGAATTCTTGAATATAAAGGCTTTTTTACTTGGGCTAGAAAAAATCCGATGGTAAATACAGCAAAATCTCGGAATACAAGCCACATCGCACCAACGGGAGTAAGAAATTGTGTTCGCAGAGTGATTAAACATCGTAAATATTTCACAAAGCAGTGATCAACTCTTTTTAACTTCTTCGCGGGCTGACGAATAACAGATGGCGTTTTCGGAGCCTCATTTGTTTAATGCAAACAAAGGAGAAATATGATTGGTCGAGGCGCCTAGCCTCGCGTGCGGGTGCCACTTTCGTACCGACAAAAGCATTACGTCACGAAATTGTCGGTTGCACCGACAATCTGTCGGTAGCGGGGTTTTGTGAATCACATTTCTATCGGTGCGACCGACGATCGTCGGTAGCTACCGACACCGACGATCGTCGGTATCCGTGTACAGAATTCCGCCCCTGGTTTTGATATATCGTCCTGTCTGTCCTATGTAACATTTACCACATGAGAATTACAGTTGATAAATGTTATAGGGAGTTATGGCAGTGGTAATAAGATTCACACAGCGTTAGTTCAACAAGATATATTCGGATATAAACGGATACAACTCAATGGAACATTAGGCGCGAACACACAGAGAGAGACCACTAGCGTGCACCGGAAGTGCGCGCGCACACAATCGACAATCATCCAATACAATCGATAGTATCGAACAATCGATACAGAATCATAGCAGACAGACATAAAGAAACTATTGAGCACACCCTTCAACAATAAACTCCCTCGCATAGTTAGCGCGAGATCTTGTCCTTCGGCATAGGCAGAAGGTCGCTTGTTTGCTTGCAGCAAGTGAACCTGGTCTTCGCATTATGTTTGGCCACAATTCTGGCGATTCTGTCCACGTTTCCTGCCACATATGTCAGCGTATGCTGCGGGTTTCTTTCGTGACGAGTCTTCTGTGGATTTATTTCCTTTTTAACGCCGCGGAAACCTTAGATCCAACATAAAAAACATCCCATTACCATGATAAGGTTTAGAAGTATGATTTTCAATGAAATGCTGGCAATACCATTTAAAAATCATCGATTTTTTTGTAGTTTCTCCACATTTCTAGTTGTGGTAAATATGTTTTCAATATGAGTCCGCTTTGCATCTGAGAATTCTCAATTTTTCGCCACCTCGACTACCTGCCGCAGTATTATCTACGCTGACAAATGTTTCGCAGCACCACAAGTTTGTGAAAATGGGACGAAGATAATGGGATAAGATACATGTAGGTTAGGGTGCGGAAATATTGATTCATCGTTACGCATTGCGTTGAGAGATAGGTATGCTATATGGCAAAGAATATATTAAGAAAGGGTTCCTAATTCCACAAGGATCGCGGTCGCAATCGAAGAGAATGATTCTCCTAATCAGAGCCAATGAAAGAAATGTTACTAATTTCCGAACGAGAGTTCTTATTGAGAAAAATACTGGCCGCATGTCAATAAGGATCGGAAGTATGAAATCCAATTAAGTACAAGACCAACCATGTTAATGTTAATTGTTTTTTTGTATTTCTCTCTTTCTATACGAAGTAGCGTACAATTTTATTTCATTATCAGTCTTCTGTGAATATTGAAAGTTCCCAATTGCACTCTAAAATGGCAGCTTATCACAATATAATGTAATCTGGGAAATATTTGACGCCTATTCCAGGGGATTACTGGGTGGTATGTGGATGCACGTAGTTTTGGAATTATCCTCGCCCACGCCTTCTGACGTCAGAGAGTGTCATTACGTCACTTTAATGAAATTATCTCCATTTCCATGCATTCTCTCTCTAATTTGACCCTTTTTTCCCATTCTATGGGTCCAAAAGCTCCATATCTTCCTTTCCATCTCCCTCCGCGTAAATATTTGAATCACCCTACTGCGATAATGAAAAGGGTTTCTCCTGCACAATACCGGGCGCGTAAATGGAGGTTTTTTTTTTGGAGGAAAGGACGGGTTAAGGGGATCGACCGAGCAGGCAAAGAGGGGGATGTGAATTTGATAAAAGATCATCAAAAGAGAGCACGGCGTCGCAGATCAGCGCAGTTAACGTCAGGTGTGGTGGAAATAGGCCCATCTCCGGCCGTAATAAAAATATACCTATCTAATTCACTCCTCCATAAAACTGATCTTGGGGTTCTTTCCCGGGGTAACCTATGAATGAAGCTTGGAATGCAGTCCATTTATGCCTTGTGTTTTCCCGTTAGAGAATATACAAATGCACTGCATAAATATGTCCCAGGCAGGAAGCATTTTTACCCTCTGATTTCTGGCCTATTCCATCTACCACAGCACCGTTGTCCTCGTCCTTTTTCTATTACGTGTTCCTATCCCTTTCTTTCCTTACCTCTGAATTTATTTGAATGTGTACGCTTAAGGCGTCGTGTGAATGAATGAAGTAGTGTTTTAATAATAATTAAAATATACTTGGTACAATTTTCTTGGCAAAAAGAAGCAAAAATGTAACACCGAACACTAAGTATCGACATGAAATAATGATCAGGAGAGAGAGAAAAATGAGACGAAAATTACCCAGGTGGTATTTATTTATGTGCAACAAAAAGAAATTAAATTTATCGACACAAGTGCTCACTGAGGTAACAATAAAATAGTTTTTCTATGAAAATAGACATAAAAGAGACATTGACGTAAGTTATAAATGAAACTGCCTAAAGCGAGGCGTTTTGGTAATCCTTTGCAAATTAATATTCAAAAATAAAACTTATCCGATATTTCAATTCCAAAAATTAAACCAACAAAGGTTCAGATGGGGATCTAAAATATATGGTAGTTAGAGTGATTAGATTCCCACCATATGAGTCCAGGATCAAATCTCGGAAGTATCCCAGATTTTCCATAGAATGCCTGGTCCCTACTTAGGTAGTAATGAAAATCTTGTTTTAATACCAGCGAATTGACGAATTTTTAGTCTTTTCTTACAATTTACTTTCTTTACAAAACGGAAGCTTGCATGCCCTGGATGTTGGAAAATTCATTCTGGTGGAATTCGAACCCGGTGGTCTTGGCGGGGACTGCTCCGCCGTCAACGAGGACGGCCACCTTATGTGAATAGGGTGGTTTCCAGTTATTTTTTATTGCCTGAATGGAAAGATAATTACTCCTAGAGTACGCATTTCACGCTCTTAGATTTTTGAATGACGAAATCTATTTTTCACGTTTAAACGAAAAGTGAAAATTTTCAAGCGCGCGAAAACGCTACGGCTAAGTATGAATGCTGGGAAAATCCCGTGTGACGTCATTCTGTTTGCCACTGCCGCCATGTGAGGTGACCTTGGGGCGAGGATATGTGCGCCGCTGCGATGCAGGCTGCTAGCAGGTAGCAGAGTACCCAGCTAGCAGTCAGCGCTTGGCTTAAATAAGGATTATTAATACCTTATCAAACGAAGGAAAGTTACCGAACTTAGGTAATTTTAATGGGTGATTATTAAGAGATGTTTCCCTGAGCTCTGTGCCTCATGCATGCATTGGTAATCTCAGACAATGTAGAACTCCTATCTACTCGTATAGAAACTAGGTCCCTGTGACGTCACATGGAGTGGGCTCGCATGGGCGCCAATCTGGCCTTTTTCAAATGAGGTTAAAGTTTCCGTTGCCATTCGTCTAAACTGGGATTTATAAAACCAAATAATTTGTATATTTTGAATGCAGTAATGGTGGGTAAGGAATCGCACTCAATGCATTTCGTTTTCTTTGATGAAGGAAACTACCATATTGTTGAAGGTACTTCATGCTTTCGGATGGTACTTTAAACTTTGCCTGGATGAAGGCTAATGCCATCGCCAGGTTTCTTTCCGCTCCCTCCCTTCCCGACCCTTCAATAAGGCACAAATGACCTCAGTTTTTGGTGTTCTCCTACGAATTCCACGATCAGGTTCAAAATTTACTTTCTTCCAGCATGCTAAGCCATAACTTTGATTGGGTAAATTATTTCTAGCTTTTACAACGTCTCCATATTGACCAACGCTTAAGTATTATTCTCATCCAATATTCTCTCGCTGAAGGTAAATGTTCCATATCTAGAATGTTTGAAGGTACATAACCCTAACGACGCCCATTCTGATACATGACCTGAAATAACTTATTTATTTTTAAAGTTTATAATTAGGTCGGCTATTTTTAAGTTAAATTGTATCCTAATAGGCCATAATCTTTCAATGACGTTAAATTATCAATGCAATAGTACTTGTGCTCCAGTATCTCAAATATGAAATTGGAGCGATTCTTAGGCCATCAAGCAATTTGATATATGTTGATGACTCTCAGCCGCTTACTGCGCTATGAAATTCTCTTTTACGCCGCCGACCTGAACAATAGGGTGGGCCGAAAAAAGGTTTTTTTTCCTGATCAAATTTGCCCTATGCGGGAAAGTTGCGAAATGGTATAAGGATCTCGCACACAAAATTTTTTTCAAATCGGATAATATTAACCACTGCCGCCCGAGCTCTAAAGTTTAAAATTTTGCGAAAAATCAGGCTGATTTCAGAATCAAACGGCTATGAAGAAGAATTTTATGGAAATATGGGATGATGGATAATATCAAAGAGTGGATACATGTTTATAGTTTATGAAAATGAAATTTGAAGTTTTTCTGACAAAATCTATGGTTAAAAAAATGTCTATGAATTAACAACAAAATTAGAGTATAGACCACCCGCACAACACAACTCATTTTTGCCTACATTTCTAAAACTCCATTTTGGGGGCTAAATTGCCGGTAAAGTAATATTTATTTCGATTGAATTTCATTTCTTATCAAATAAGTCATCATATGGTAGTAAATAATCCCACAAAAAGTAATAATAAGGTAAATTATTTGAAATTAACATCAATCATAATGACGAATAACGTACCTGTGGAGCTATTTTCAACAAGAAATTCAGCCAAGGCTGAAAAAAAACAGAACCTGAACACCAAGCATTTCACTAAGTAACTCTCTGCTAGTTTCGTAAAGAAACTACCCAGAACTCACCACGAGGAAGAGGCTACCATCGAGTTCCACCCGTGTCCCCCCCAGCCAACCTTCCAAAGGATTACGGGAGGATTGACGCAATGGTTAGAATAGAGGGATAGCGTACCAGGTGTGGAGTGGAGTGCGTGATATTTGTTTCACCCGAAAATTTCATGGGTAATGATTTGCCCACTTATGAAGAGATGATGAAAATGTTTTTGTACTCTCGGTACATTGAAGAAGAAAGTTAAAATACCATTATTTCTCTGTCGGGAATCGCGGAGACAGTGGCTTATGCCATTGAAGGCATTTGGCATAGATCCTCTATCCCAGTTGTTGGATATAGGCAAATTGTTTGACAAATTATTCAACATCATGGAAATAATCGCAATATTCTTCGATCTGTCAACAAGAATGCTTTCATTGATCTGAAGCAAGACTTTCTTCGTCACGCACGTCAGCTTTTTGATGTTGCGGCATGTAAATTGCTTTAGTGGGACTGATTCTGTTTGTGATATTCTTTCAAAAATGCCTTGTTTAGAATGGGAATTCCCTAAGGGCAGAGAATTGGCAGGAAAATGAAGATAGGCGCCATCGATATGCAGGAGACCAAAAATAGGAAGACGAGGCTTTGCAGGTTGGAAGGAAAAAAGGAACACCCGAATGTTCCACCCTATTTTGTCATAACACTTCTGTTCGGAAGACTCAGGTGATGAAATGACATTGAACGGAGAGTTATGTGATGCAAGTGAAGGAGAAGATTTCATGGAAAAAGGTTAGTGTAAGTAATTTGAAATTGCCAAGATTTGCATCATCCTGTGAATAATTCTGCATGTCAAACCATACCTCTGCAGCACTTGCATCTGCGCACCTAATAGATATCTGGTTGGTTACTCAAGGGGTCAATGTACTTTTTGTTGACAAGAACAAAGTTAGAAGGGAAAGAGAAAGATTGCGCACATCTCTTCGGAGGAACGTGGGAACTGTTAAACTGAAAGCGCTTTACTTCGACGAGAGGAGAGACTCTGCTTTCGTTTATAGTCAATCAAAGTGAAAAACAATAGGTGAAGAGCATGTAACTCTCGTTCAAGAGCCCGGTTCACGCTACTTATGGCATGTCACCCCATGTGTCATCAAAGCTATTGGCCTCTAAGATTCCATAACGAATTTTCTAGGGGAGGAAATGAGCATTATCGATGGACTCCAAGCAATTGTGTGCGATGGAACTGAGGTTAACACCGGAAGCCATGCCGGAGTAATCAGG
Organism: Ischnura elegans; assembly: GCF_921293095.1. Taxonomy (NCBI): domain Eukaryota; kingdom Metazoa; phylum Arthropoda; class Insecta; order Odonata; family Coenagrionidae; genus Ischnura; species Ischnura elegans. The sequence continues at coordinate 94,608,462 of NC_060252.1, forward strand.
AAAATGGAAATGGCCCTAAGAAGACCTTTGCATTGGTTTGTTTACCTGCTTCATTGCAATGAACTATCGTTCAGAACCGTCAAAAGAACTGATGACCCTGGCAAAATTTGTTATCGAAGTTTACGCTCCAATGCGGTTTTCAATAAAATTGAGACAATATTGAACAGAAGTCCCGAAGCATATTATGAACATGATTCTTCTTATGAAATATATAGATAGAGACATAAAATTACGCCGCTACTCTATGATTTAGGGAAATGTAATTTTGCTCACCCAGAGAATATTCCGCTTGCAATGTTAGCCGATGAACGCAGACAAATTCGTGCGATGGCCATCACAAATACATTGAAATCGAGAGAAACTCAGCAGGAGGAATTGAGGAAATTCGAATTTTCCAAAGCTAACCGTCGATGGAGTTAAGGAGTCTCGGTATCGCCACCGAGTCAGGAACTCCATATCCGCCGACGTTTCGATGTCCGACTCGGTCGTCGTCCTCAGGGCTGATAATGAACACTTCACAGCCCTGAGGACGACGGCCGAGTCGGACATCGAAACGTTGGCAGATATGGAGTTCCTGACCCGGTGGCGATCCCGAGAACTCTTCACTCAGTCCATTCGCCGGGAAAGCACAAAATATTTCTAAACTTCGATGCTCAAAATTATATTGACTTGGTTGACTGTGAACCAATTGAGATAAATCAACCACGAATAGTAGCTGGGATGACAAAAAAAAACTTGGAAGACCTTGTTACGGAAAGATCTGTATTAGAAGTACCTTTTCCCTGCCATACACAAGCAGTTGAAAGGATGGTACAAATGATAATGTTTGCATCAAAATCCGTGTACAGTATAGAACGCAGGCATGGATGGGCATTATCGTGCATAAGAGACGGATAATAATAATAATATAATAGAATAATTTTCTCAGAGTAATTGATGTGCTTTCACAATCGTGTCCTTCGGAAGGTTGGCTGGGGGGGACACGGGTGGAACTCCTTGGTAGCCTCTTCCTCGTGGTGAGTTCTGGGTAGTTTCTTTACGAAACTAGCAGAGAGCTACTTAGTGAAATGCTTGGTGTTCAGGTTCTGTTTTTATTCAGCCTTGGCTGAATTTCTTGTTGAAAATAGCTCCACAGGTACGTTATTCGTCATTATGATTGATGTTAATTTCAAATAATTTACCTTATTATTACTTTTTGTGGGATTATTTACTACCATATGATGACTTATTTGATAAGAAATGAAATTCAATCGAAATAAATATTACTTTACCGGCAATTTAGCCCCCAAAATGGAGTTTTAGAAATGTAGGCAAAAATGAGTTGTGTTGTGCGGGTGGTCTATACTCTAATTTTGTTGTTAATTCATAGACATTTTTTTAACCATAGATTTTGTCAGAAAAACTTCAAATTTCATTTTCATAAACTATAAACATGTATCCACTCTTTGATATTATCCATCATCCCATATTTCCATAAAATTCTTCTTCATAGCCGTTTGATTCTGAAATCAGCCTGATTTTTCGCAAAATTTTAAACTTTAGAGCTCGGGCGGCAGTGGTTAATATTATCCGATTTGAAAAAAATTTTGTGTGCGAGATCCTTATACCATTTCGCAACTTTCCCGCATAGGGCAAATTTGATCAGGAAAAAAAACCTTTTTTCGGCCCACCCTACTGAACAAGTCAGGTCGGCGGCGTGTTAGAGAATTTCCTAGCGCAGTAAGCGGCGCTTTTTATCTAAATTCTACTGTAGAATTTCAGAACGAAAGATTGGCATTGACAAATTTATTGAATATCAACAGTGTTTTCCCCTTTTTTCTAATGCGTGAATCATCAGTCCTTTCCACATCTCTTTTCTAGAAATGGCGAGCCTATTCCTAACGAATACCAATACCAGAGTCACACTTGTAGAAATGTGATTTTGCTGTTGTTTGATTACAATTGCGTATCGCTTAGAACTTTATGAATTCATAAATCATCCTTTTCATTCTTTTGTTCACCTATCTGCCGAATTGTATGCGTATGTGAGGAACCCTCTCACAAGCTATGTGGCTCAGAGGGACCGTATTTGTTAAATGTAATAATTTCTTAAATCAATAACTTATAATTTGACGCTCATTTAGTTCAGAAGATCAGCTATTTTTTAATCGAATGGATCACATGGTATCACACCTAATCATAAACATTTGGCTTCCTTAGATGGCTATATTTTGTCCCGTATTGTATGGCTACAAGCAATTCCATGATGATGAGTGTTATGAATTGATTGTGTTGCGCTTGAAGGCGCTCAACTTGAGTATGTTGCGTTGACAAGGTTTCGTTTGGATGGGATGAGAAGACCGTTGAAAAGGGGTGGATGGTTACTCATTTGGAAAATAATTGCATTTTACCTGCTTAAATAAATGAATCTCGTTGAAAACGGTTAAGCGTGGTCAGCCAATAGTACCCAGGAGGCACTCATTGAAGGCTACCCGAGTCGTTGAATAAAATTGACCATAAATTGAAATAAAGTTTACCATATGTGTCCACATAGCCCTTTCGTCGCACGAGCTTTTGTGGCTGATGGAGAGGAATTGCTCGTGCTCAAAATGAGAGGGGTGGTTGGAGGGTAGGAAGAGGCTTACGCGTTGGGTGATTAAGTATCGTTTCATTCAAGACTGGGAAACCTTGAGCGGGTACGAGCGGGGATGAATGGGAGAATGTACGGCACTGGAATGAGCGAATGAATGGAGCAGTGGATGAATGGAGGATTGAGGTTGTGGATGGAAGGAGAAATGCAGAAGGAACTGAGTAAAAGAGATGAATAGCAGGAATGACTCGAAAGAAAACCCAAGGAAAGCTGAATTTGCCCTTGGGTAATATTCTCGGATTTATCGGATATCATTCTCCACGTCAGCAGATGAGAATTTTGGGATTGAATTTCGTACGCTTCCTCATCATCATGTATTTTTCATGTATGACGATGATTTTACCCTTGGACCCGATGATGACATCTAACGTTGAAACCAGGGTCGTAAATTTGTGAATAAATATTAACGTTAAAGCACAAAGTTCTTCTTTTTAATTTTAAGAATGAATCGCTTTCACAAAGTTACGCCTCAACAATCAAGTTTCGTAATTTTCTAATATTTTTTTATTATTTTAAACACCTTTCTCAGTTTTGTTTCGGTTACAGTGCACTTCAAACAACTAAATTCCCTTTGACTCATTTTTGGCAACCTACTGCAATAGCGAACCCCTCTCTTAGTAAAAGCAAACTTTTTTCCCTTCCCATGCATCTTTCATCGATAAGAGATGCTAAATATAGGAGGAAAAGGAAAAGAATTATAAATTCCTGTTATGTATATCCCATTATCTAGGTTAGAGAAAGAGTATTAGATGTGAAGGAGTGGCAAAAATGATTGTGTATTCCACAGGAATGGTTCATACATTCTCAGAAAGGCAGAGAAATACCAGCAGTGAGAGTGAATACATCGACGGAATGTTAAAGAGAATATGAAACAAGAATTTTTTAAATTTACAAAGCCCTCTACGAATAACTAAAGAGAGCTTGTTTATAGATTTCATTTTAATGTTTCAGTATTTGGTTTATTTTTTACTCCATTCCATCCCTCTTAGTCTCGATGAAAATCGGATTTATAGCCAGCCCCATCGACCCTCCTTTGCAATGCATGCTTATAAAGATTGGAAGTTTTTACAATCAGGTAGTTTTATTAGTGAAGTGGCTAAGAGGGAAGTGGAGTAAAAAAGAGAGATGAAGATAGAGTGGAATAATAATTTGTCACCAAGTAACGCGCAGTGGCATCTACATTTTGAATTTGAATTTAATACTCCAAGCTTGAATGTACACTTTTTTTAACAGGGCAACACAAATGGAGCTTTAGGTAGCTCCGATGGTTAAAAACCCAGCATGGGAGCTACCATCTTAAAAATTGATTTCACGGCAGACCAGAAACAAAAAGAAAGTATATATAATTTTTTTGAAACATTATCACTATGAAATATATATGTGACACAATAACTTACAATAAGCAAGAATAAAGTATAATATGTGGACAGAACAAAATTAATTTCTTTTTCCTCCTTTCACAAAAATATAAAAATAATATATAATAATATGTCTATTATTCACAAACATCAAAAAGATCATCCATATCACCATGGGACAACAACCAATCTTTGGGCTTTTTATAAAACTTATTTATACTCTTTAACTCTTTGATCAAACAAGGTAATTTATTAAAAATCTTCGGCTCCAAATAAAGAAATGATCTTTTAAATAAAGAAAGATTAGGCTTAGGAACTAGAAAATTTACATTCCTACGTAAGTTATAACCATGCTCGGTTCCAGAAATTGCTGGAAAACTACCACTTCGCAAAAAAAATAACTTTAAAGTTTTATAAACAAACATGTACCTTAATGGCAATAACTTAAGACTAACAAATAGGGGATAAGAAGGCTCAAAACGATTTTTGTTGGCAATTATTCTAATTAACTTTTTTTGAAGTACCACTGCAGGGTTCAATGCCGTTTTGTGGGCACCACCCCAACATATCAAACCGTAACTTAGTGCCAACCAAAGCGTTGTACAATATTACTTGAAAATAGTAAGGACACTTACGTCGAATAAAATACAGCTTCGATACATAATACCGTAAGACTCTTACTAAATCATTTATATGGTGATACCATTTCAAGTATTTATCAAATGTTACTCCTAAATATTTCATGCTGCTGACCTGCTCAATTATTAGACAACTACAGTTCTTCTTTCGGCAGTCTACATTATGGTAATATAATTTAAGATTGATTGCATAGCAGTTGCTAGGATCAAAAAACATAAATTTGTTTTTTTTTCACTTAGTTCAAGCCCATTATAATCAAACCATTTACGTATGAAGTACAAGTCATCTACATAATACCGTGCAAGCCTCCTCAACAGGCGTGTGGCAGGGGTTGTAAGGGCATCAGTCGTTTATAAATATAAAGGACATGCTGTAAGGATATTACGACTACCATATATTAAAGCCCTGTTACTCCCATATCTATCCGATAGGAAAAATAACTCTCTTACTTTATCGTTTCTGTCGGACCTAGATATGTAGAGGGTTAATAAAATGATATTTTCCGTGTCACTGTTAGTGATATCCATTCCCCATTACTCAAGCAATATAAGCCTAGCGCGCAGCCTCCGAGTCCCTAGCGGTCGTATTTGTTTAACGCCTGAGTAACGCATTCTGTGCGCCCGTTGCAATTTTGACGAATAGCTCATTTTTCCTTTTTTTATTAAGTTCATGGAATAAGGCTTTATATTCCGAATCCCATGTACTTGTTGCATAATCTAGGTGTGACCGTGCAATACCACTTCTTATTAAGTTCATGGAATAAGGCTTTATATTCCGAATCCCATGTACTTGTTGCATAATCTAGGTGTGACCGTGCAATACCACTTCTTTACTTTTTCATCTGAAAAATAATGTCATATTACACTTAACTAATCCTAGAAGGCTTCTTTATGACTCTGCCACAAACATTTCTTATATGTCTACCCCACTATAGGTTCAAGGTAAAAAAAATCACCAATCATGAGTGAGATTTATAAAAATGAAAATAGAATTACGGCCGTATCATGATAGATTCCGAGTTTTTCGACGGCTTTTCATCTTTTTATATCTGATAATTTTTTTAAGGTTTATCATCCTCTCTGCAACAATGAAGAATCAAAATTAAACTGAAAACAATATAATGCCATATAAGACGCTGGTAATTTTATCAACACCCACGAACCTTTCTTGAATTAAGCAATAAAAATGAGGTTGATTGATTGGTTGGTTGATTTGATTAATTGCGGTCTCCCAGGCCGTTCGTCACCGGTAGTGTAACAAGAATACGGTGGTTTCCTACTAGTTTTTTATTGCCTAAATTGAAATATTATTACTCTTGATTACGTATTTCACGCTTTTAGATTTTTAAATGACGATATCTATTTTTCGCGATTAATTGAAAAGTGAAAATTTTCAAGCGCGCGAAGACGCGACGGCTAAGTATGAATGCTGGGAAAACCCCGTGTTACGTCATTCTGGTTCCCGCTGTCACCGTGTGAGGTGACCTTGGGGCGAGGCTTTGAGCGCTTATACGATGCAGACTGATAGCAGGCAGCAGAGTACCCTGCTAGCATGTAGCGTTTGTCTTAAATAAGGATTACTAATACCTTATTAAACGAAGACAACTTTCTGACCTTAGACAATTTTAATAAGTGATTATTAAGTCATGTTTTCCTGAGCTCTGTGCCTCATGCATACATTGGTACTCTTAGACGATTTCAAACTCCTATCTACCCGTATAGAAACTAGGTCCCTATGACGTCACGTGGGGTGGAATGATATGGGCGCCAATCTGTACTTTTTCAAGTGTGGTTAAAATTGACCATTGCCATTCGTCTAAACTGGGATTTCTAAAAAACCAAATAATTTGTATGTTATGAATACACTAATGGTGGGTAACGAATTGCAATCAGTGCCTTTCGTTTTCTTTGATGAAGGACACTACCCTATTGCACTTTCACACTAGCCTGACAAAATAGCATATTCTAGGAAATTTATCATTATCCGACACTTTTTTTATGAAATGGATTTAAGAGAGGAAGAAAAACGTCCACAGAAATATGTGTATGGGAAAAAATATTGGTTTATCTTTAGATATTGCGTCGAGAGAGGGATGCTTTAAGACACACGATTGGTAGCAGAAGGGGTCGTCAAAACACGGGAATGATGGCTGCTATCGAAGAGATTGATCCTTCTTATGGGAACCAATGAAAAAAGTCGAAGGGGAAGACAAAATTTCAGAAAAAATTGTAATCCGAATGGAAGTGTTTTAGTCTAGGAAAAAAATTAATCGAAGTAACTTGCCTTATGAACCGGAGTTTTCATTGAGTTTTGGTTCTGCCTGAACTTACTTTTTGTATTTTGATAATATTTTACAATTATGGTTATTTTTAAATTGATTGATCCGTCCATTTTTCCGACAAAAAATCTAATTTATACTCAACCCAGGCTACTATTCACTGATAAAATTCATTTTCACTCGTATCAGTCAAAATAGCGTACCCTGGTACTACACGGGGGATCGGGTTGGTGTGGTGGCTAGAGTGTTGGCTTCCCACCCGGCGGGCTCGGGTTCAAATCCCGGCAGTGGTAGAGAATTTTCCCTGCTTGAATGTTGTACGGAGGACATTTCAAGCGCAACACTCCGTCCGTCGGATGGGACGTTAAGCCATGGTCCCCTTGGCGCCTTTCGTTAAGAGCAGGCTTACGCCGACGCCGGGTTTCTCTCCACCCTTCCTTCCACACCCTTCCCTCATGGCGCAAATGACCTCAGCTGTAGGTCGCCTCCTCCAAATACCATACCATACCTGGTACTACACCACACCTTTCATCAATAAAAACGCTTAAGGACAGCGGTAAAGGAAGAAAGATAGAGGGTTAGAGAGAGGGAAAAATACATTGATTTATCGCTAAGTATTGGGGGAAGAGAGAGAGGAAGGTAGGCTTAAAGGCACGGAATAGGGGCACAGGAAGGGTCGTTTATTCTGCAGGGATGGCGGTTGTAATCGGAGAGATTGATCCCTCTAATGAGAGCCAATAAGGAAGAGGAAGAAAAAAAGGTATCGGATCAAGGGGAAAGTTTCGGAAACATTGCGGTGTAGGAAGGATGGAAGCGAAGGAAAGGCTCTTTAATTTTCTCCTTTTTTTCTTTCTTTCTCGTTGAGGGGGATGAAAGTGCGTGGAGGAGCATTTGCGGGCGAAGAGTCTGCGTGGGCGAAGACTAGAAGGATTGGGGTGAGAGGGATGGGTGGAGGAAATTCGTTTTTCTCCCCCGAGAGGGCTCGAGAGGGATGTTAGTGGATGGGGATGGGAAAATGGAAGACGGGGGAGGGTGCTAAATGGGTGGCGCTGTTCCCTGGATTGGCGAGAAGTAACTGGCCCGAGGTGACAAATGAACGCCGCCTCGAGCTCTTTTCCCTTCTTTAAAGCGTGAATTCCATGCTAAGGGTATCCCGTGTCCATTCTCCATCATTCATCGACCTATTTTTTTCCTTTGCGTTAGCGAATCTATTCTTCAAACTGTCTTCGCCCTTTTATTTCCTTGGAGGTTTTTCTGACTTTCCGTGAAATTCAATCTCAACACCGCACTCTTTACTTATAGGTTAAAAAGTTAATTTCTATGAGAATGTGCACAATAAATAGATTATTTAATTTAAGTATCAATCCTCTCTTTTATCAATTAGTTTTCTTCCTTTTGATAAATGCTGCGTATGAGTCATTTTCGCTTGACGTTTCGCTCTTTCTACTGGAAGCGTTATGAAGAGAGTAAGTTAAAACTGCTCTTTGTATTCACATATAGAATGTTTCCGTAGGCTTCTGAAATACTTCAAGAGACGGTAGGGGAGACAATAAAGCATTTTTGTCCATTAAACATGGGTTCAAAACTCCTTAGTTATCGAGCTATGATAACGCAAGCATTTTAAAATAAAATGTGTAGCTACTATGAAAACGGTTTGATCAAAACTCCCCGAAACCCGTAGGGGATGGATTTGTTTATCGTAAAATTGGATTTTTTGGGATGAATGAAATATGCTTGCCGCCAGCTCTTTGTTTTGGCAGGGCGAATGGTACGAGTAGCGTGAATATGAAACGAAAAGTTCCATAAAATTATTAAATGTATCGAAGGCAGATTATTATTTAAAGCGGTTAATTAAAGATCGATAAACTTTAATCGTGATTTAAAACCTATTGAAAGAAGTCCGTATAGGCCACACAATTTTGCTATTTACCGACCATTAGGTGGAACATTTCTTTAATTATACCTCTTTAACGACAAAAACATACTATATAGTGGTACTGTCAAGTTATGGTATGATGACATTATGGGATATCCAGCCTCACTGATATTTTCCTTAATACTCTGGATTTTTGAGGGCATTAAATATTTAAGGTCGGACGAAAATGTGCGATTATAATATTACGAAGCAATTATTCCCGAAATGGATGAAATTGGGCAATCGTACTGTTAATACTCGATCAAAGTCCTCGTTTAATTAAGTTCAAATATTTATTTTTACCCTCCAAACTGCCGGTGTACTCCAAATGTGAAATGGAAAACTGTATTTGGTATATCTTGTTACAAATTTACATCTCCACCTTCTTACCGATTGCACTGTCTTTCTATACACTTTATTGGGTTCATTGTTTATTATGACTCCTTTTTTTCCTCGGAAATACCCCTACGAAAGTTCGGAAAGGTCAAATGCACGACTGGTATTAAATGTTCTACTTTAATTCCCAAATACATCTCGTTTCCTTCCTTTCTATTTAGTCACCAAGTTTCTTCGATTCTCTAGATGTATCGTTTTCCCAATTCATTTATTTTCGTTTTTACTCATTAGTTACACCCTCAATTTTGGCCATTGTTTTCATTTATACGATAAAAACTCCAATATCCTCCAGTATCCTTTTCATATCCTACGATGAATCACGCTGGAAACTCTATTCTCTAGTAATATCGGTACTGGAGTTTTAAAATCGTGACCATGGAAAATTTCTAATTTTTAGTGTCATGAAAGCTATGCAGCACATGGGATTATATTTTTGTTTCTGAATTAAGAAGGAAAGGTAAGTGAAGCAACGCAAAATATTCAATGTACAACTAAATATTGAAGTGATGTTCTTTCTTCATATCAACATCGACGTTATTTAATTTTTCATGCTTTATGCAGGTATTTTCTCAGAAAAGTCACTGTTTTATCGTAAAGCTAAAAGTGCGGTACTGAAATTTTACGGAGATTAAATGATGGAGATGGTGACTTCTGACATTTACGATACAATAACGGTACAAATGGTCGTAACTATATTGGAATTTATTATCTATGCATCCAAGAACTCCTCTTTTGCAAAGAAACCTGTAAAGTTAGCCCTTTATGATTCCCAAAACTTGATGCATTGCAATTAGGACTTCGTATTGATCATTTGCATTTCGTGACAACCCATGGAAAGATTTCGAAAAGTTGATATGACATTCAAAGAACCCAGCCGTTTCAGCTACCGACCTGGATAGCCAGAGTTTGAATTGGTCATAATTAGATCACTTCATGCACGACGCTTCAGCTTAGTTTTCTGAATGGAAGCGTTGAATCAAACAACTCAAAGAGTTGTTGTATAGCCTGTTATTCTCTCCTTTCACAACTCAGTCAGGTGACCTTCCCGTTGTTTTATTCTCCGATATCCACCCATATTTGAGTTTCAAACTCCCCATTGCCGAGCTAATCAATCAATTAATATTTATGAATACCCTTTCAAAACTCCCCGAAACCCTTAGGGGATGGAAATCGTAAAATTGGGTTTTATCGTAATATTGGGTTTTTGAGAATAATAAAATATGCTTGCCGCAAGCTCTTTGTTTTTTGGCAGGGCGAATTTTTCTAAAGCGTGAATATGAGCCGAAAAGTTTAAAGGAATTATTTAATGCATTAAAGGCAGATTTAAAAAGGAAATTTAATTATCGATTGAATTCAATCGTGAATTGTAATGTAATGAAAGGAAAACGTCTGCGTGGGCCACACAATTTTGCTATTTACAGATCAATGGATGGTACGTTTTTTAATGACAACTTATCCCTCCTTAACGACAAAAACATACCATATGGTTATAATGGTAAATAATGGTATAGATATTTGCTATCAATACCGTTAGTACAGTTGAGGAATAGTATCATCACGAGTCATTAATTTGTAGAGATGGACTTAGAGCGGTTACCGCAAGTCACATTTACGAGGGTGAGTTATGTACACATTAGTTATAACATAAGCCAAATATACAAATCCATTTCAAAGATACACTAGTTTAATGAAAAAGATAGATACGGCACTTATTGACATTTTACTCTTTAAAAAAGTACTCCATGATGACCTGATGGTCGAAGCGCATTAAATTAATTTGATAAATATTAATTATTAAATAAATTTGTGGAAAATTGCCATCTCTCTTATTCATTAAATCAGGTTGCCATTTCACCACAGATCGCCTGCTTCAGTTAAAATTATGCTACATAAGAAATCCTTATCAAATTCTCATTTTTACTAGACTTCCTACAATTTTTATTTGGCAGCTCTTACTTTGCCTCTTAACTACACTTTTTTCAAAACCTGTAATTTTTCATCACATATGCGATTCTACCCTATAGTCTTATCTTCGGAAAGAGAGCTAATCCTTTATTTTTCATTTAAAACCTATTCTGATCTCCTTCTTTTTTACTCATTTTCCCTAATGCCTCTGCAACCTATCCACCCTCAGAACCTTTTTTTCCGTGTAAAGAACCCGAGCATACCTAAACCTTCTCAACATACCCCAAACCCATACCTATATTAGTTCCCAGTACCTAAATTCCTTCCCGTTTATAGCATCCAAGTGTTGGATTTCATTACCCCCGTCAATAAAATGCTCCTTCTCCAGGGAATATTTTTAGAGGAAACTGTACCAATATTTAAAACAGTAGCACTGTTCGTTGTTTCGAAGCTTGCTGCGTGAACGGCGGTAAAGTATTCATGCCTTTTTTCTCATAGAAATTCATGTAGGATAGCACTGTCGTTTTTAAATCGAAGAATGTTCGTATTGGTTTATTTGATTTTTGTTTGAACCATTGTATTCGATTAATTTTGCGTTTATCTCATGCTTATGCTTATTTCATAATTATTGGATTGTGTGTATTTCTTTTTGAACATTTTATCTGTACTTAATTATTTTTGCTCTTATTGGATTCTAAAACCATCAATAAAACCATGTGTTCTTTCAAACCTCCCCTCTTTCCATCCCACCATTTCTCTCTTACGAAGTGTTCTCTTCACCCTGCTGTTTAGCTGCATGTCTGACAAATTCCTCTCCATTCACAGCAACCCTCCACATCTCTCCTCGGCAAGTGCGCATATCAATCAAGGGAGTCCTTCGCTCCAAAAGAGGATCCTTCGTAAGCCGCGCCCTTCCCTGCTGCGTGCAAGGATTTCGGACTCGATCTAATATTCCGCCCCAAACTTGAGGCCGCAATCAATCTGGCTCGTCAAGAGGTTTTTTTCGGCAGCGGGAGAACCCAGCGTGTGGCTTTGTATATTAACGTCCAACAGCGAGACAGCCAATAACATTAGAGACCCTTGCAGAATCCCGTGTCTTCGGCGGGATCATGCGGTTCAGGTTGTCCTCTGAGAAAACGAGGAATGCGAGTCACTAATGGCACTTTTACGCGTAGTAATAAAGCATAGCAGGTGTTGTCTTGTGTGTGTAATACGAAAATATCTTTAACTCGAAAAATATAAGCATAAACAGTAATCAGCGGAGGATATTAGTAATTGTTTAACTTTCCTTGAATTTAATATTTATATTAACTTAACATATTGATATTGTGTTTTTATGTGAAAAACCGTGATTATCCATTAAATATGCGCCATCGACTCATTTCTTTTGTGCCTGCGGAATTCGAATCGAGAGTGCCAATAAAATTCTAAGGCAACAAAGAAAATAAAAGAATATCGTTATAAATATCAAGATACTTCAGTTAATATCAAAACAGGATTAGTATTCATGCTGTGTTAAGTAGTTTCCCTTTGCTCAGTTACCTAAGTATTTTCACTTAAGCCTATAATATTATCATATTTGTGCAAAGATCCAGCTTACACCTATATTTTAACTCAATACTTTCTCGCAAGACAGTGCGAATCATTTTCAACGCATGTAGGAAGAAAACTTGTTGAATACGTTACCTAAAAATGTCAATAAAGTCATTATAATGCACATTTTAAACTTTCTTCCTAAGGTAGTAATTATAATTATCTATCTTTAATTTGTGCGTATTCATTACGTTCGTTTAATCCCGCGATAATAAATAAAAAAATAATCGGATAATAAGTTTTAAAAAATTAGCAAGAGTGATAAACATGGTGATATATTTTTATTTTTGCGAATAGTCTTCGGTACAATTCGGTACACTTCAAAAAAGTTCCAGCATAATAATTTTACCGTTGAAGAGGTAAAATTAAATAAATACGATAAATTTACTTCAACTCACATATGCATGCACTCATATCGATATCCTTGTTTATGTTCCTCTACATAAATGACCTTAGCTGTTGGCAAACAGTACGGGAGGGAGAACGCTGGAATTTCTTCAACTACATCCGCCTGCATCGCTTTGTGACCTTTCCTATTTCAAGAGGCAATCCGTGACATTTTCGCAATTTATTCTCAGGTTTACACTGGATGTCCTTAGCTACGCTCCACTTAGAATTTGAATTCCGTGGATGAGGATCAGAGATCTGGCTTACATTTGATTATTTTGAGACCCTTGATGGAAGATTTGATGAAGGTACTTCAAAAGTACCAGTCAAGTAATAAAATCAAATTCTAATGCCGATGATGAAATGGAATTTTTTATCCAGGAATACGGCATTACACGTGATATTTTCATTTCATCTTCCCTCGAATACATGTTTCGCCTTATTTTTTTTGGAACTTTATGATTTTGCTTAAAAAGACGCTTGAGTAGCATCATCAATTATTTCTGTTTTCAATTTTCTGAAAACTTTTATCCGTATAGAAAGCCATTCCTGAAGTAATATTTTTTTAATAATTTGATATCTCCCTATCGTCATTTTCAGCACTCAAAAGTTGAAGCACCTGGAAAAAGGAGTCATTGGTGCGCAATGCAATAGTTATTTAAAGATAAACCGAGACTTGCCTCTTTTTACGTTTTAGGTCTTACCCCGTCTAAATCTTTGATATTTACTTCATTTGGAAAATTTACTGAGAAAAAAAGACGAAATAAATAGTTTATCGGGTTGTTAAATGTATTTTAAACTTGTAATAAATGCAATATAAATGTAACCTAAATCTATTTATTATATATTACGAGGGCTGCCCAAAAAGTAACAGACTTTTTGTAGTAGCGCGGCTCTAGGCGAGACTAGCGCCGCTACTTGGCGTCAGAGTGTTTCCAAATTCCGTACATAAGTAGCCAGAGCCACCTTGCGCATCAGGCCTATCGCAGTTAGTATGCAGTGGAGTTTTAAAATGAGCGCTGCAATGGGGTATTCTCATAAAATTAAAATAGTGATTTTTTTAGATATATAAATAATTAAGTTAAGTTATTTACGTAGGCAAAATATGACTTCATAATTCTCAATACTCTTGTTGCTAGAGAGCTTCAAAGTTCGCGAAAATTACTAAATTCTTTCGCGCTACAAGAACGCCCTGTGACGTCAGACGCGAGTAAGCAGATTCGCTCCATGGCAATAACAAAACAGCAACGACGATACTAATTTATGCCTTGAACGGTGCGTGAAAAACAGTTGTGAATAGTTTGAAAGATTTTACGGCGTACGTATTGCGTAAAGGGTGAAGATATCTCGGCGCGGAGTTAAGAAGCCACAAAATTGAAATGTCACTTAATTTAAATCAACTATCTCGTTTGATAGCAATTTAGAGCTTGGAAAATAAATTGTACTGAGAAAAAGGTACGAACGGATACATGGGTTTTTCTTAAACTGGGACAAATAGTCTACTGGTACAACGTAAACGTAGTGTTTACTGGACTCTGACGTCACGCTCAGAAAACATGGCGATGGGCCGTTTTGGAGCGCAATATTAGTATACACTTTTCAACGTGGAATTTTACGAATAATACGCAGGTTAGAGAAAAACTGCTTTTACTATAATTTTCATAGGGGAGAATATTTTTTTATCGCATACTCATCCGTTTTCAGTGGATGGCCCCATTGAAAATCCCGCCAGTTGTCAAGGGAGAGCTATGATAAGTTTCTCGTTGGCGAAAAATCACAAACCAGTTGAAATTTATTTATTTAACTCCAAAAACATAACTAAGGCCTTATATTGGGTTTATAAATAAAATAAGATATGTAAATATAATAAAAATAAACAAATATAAAAATAATCTCATAAATAACAAACATTTTCAACACATAAAATACATACAAAATGGGTATCAAAAAGAAAGTCTTGGTTATTGAAATTGGTGCGGGAGTGAAATAGGTCAAGAGAAGAAGAAGTATTTGAAATGGAATTGAAAGGAGAAGGTAAGCGGTAAAAAATGTACCTAAAGGATATTGACAGTCGGAATTTTGGCTGGTGTAGAGTTCCAGCATTGTGGGTTGTGCGAGCTGGAATGCGGATAGAAAAGAATGTCAGGAGATCAATGCATCTGAAGGAGCCATTCATTGAGGAAATTTGACATCGGATGTCAATCGGCGGTATGGGCGATGTAATAATGTAAGTGAGTGTAGTATTTCGTCACATTATCGACAGATTTGCTCTGTGTAAAGCCAAGGAATAACCACTCAGAAAATTGGCATGCGCGACATAAAGCAATCATCTGGTAAAACTCAGGGAGAAAGATTGTTTCTCCATGGTAACTCTCGTCCACAATTGGCAATTTGAACAAAAGAGCTCTCGGGTTGTGTGGAATGGGAAGTTTTCAATAACCTGCAATACATCCCGGATTTGGCAATGAGGGCCTGTCGATGACACTGACGATGAATTGCATGCCAGTGTACCTAAACCAGTGGCTGAACTCGCAGTCGGCAGATTTCTATAAATAGGGCATTGTAAAGCTCACACCACGTCATGATAAAAGTCAAAATATAAATGGCAATTATGGATAAACATAGCCAAAGAATTAAACTTCAATGTGTTTATGATAAAAATTGTTATTCCTCTCTTGTTTTTTTATTATAAGGGGCCGGTAATTTCTGGACAGCCCTGGTATTTTATCCCAATTAAAGTACAGTACCCACTATTAGTCAAATTAGGCATTGCAATATTTCCACTGAGTTTTATTATGAAACTACGCGTTTCGTCGTTACAAACAACATTACACTTATCAAATTTTACTAATATTGTCAAATTTTACTGATATTAAGAACTTCCACCATATCATGCCCAACATCTTACAAGATATACGGTACCCAGTGTTGAAACCAATTGTTAGACACATTGACAGCCCAATAGGTGACTCATGTAGCAGCTGGCCTCCAGACACGGAAAACGAAGAAGCAGGTATGCTGAAGTCCGTTAGTTGGCTGGAAGGGGGAGGGGTGAAATATGTTCCTAACTTTCTCGTGTAACTTGATATTTTATTTGGAAGCTAATGATTCATGGCCTTCGTAACATGAGCCCTGCGCAAGTCATAACACCGGTCTGCTGCCTGTTGGATGCAATCGGAGAGGAGGATAGCGTGAGAGGAGGGGTCGGTTGCTGGTAAGAGAGAGGGATAGCGGATTTTTGGAAATGTACGACGTAGTTACGGTATCCACGGCGATGAGCTTCTTCCGATGATGGCTCCATCTCTTGAGGGAATGTCAAACCATGTGCCTGTCTTCTTTAGCCTGTAATACCTTTACCTAAAGTGAAAAAGTATTGCTGGTGATCTAATTGTCCACTCGCACCCGTTGTCAACAAAAGCCGACGGACCCATGGTGCCGAAAAAATGCAGAAATAATCTTGCATTTTTCCTACAAAGCACGAATAAGTGGATAGTGTAAACGTGGCTTATGACGTCACTAAAAAGGTAAAACATGACGCCGTGTCGGTCGAGCAGGGTTGATGCGGTCTGTTCACGGATAACAATAGAAACTAAACGAAAGTCAATACCAGTAAAATTTTAATAGTTTCGTTCCCATGAGCGTAATGTAGAAACGAAAAGAAATGGATTTAAACCCAGGGAGTTAAACTCAAGGTTGAAACGAAATCGGAGTCAAAACTACTTCGAGTCGAAACTTAACTAAAACTCTGGGACAAAACGAAACGCAGATAATGTTTCGCACCGGACGGAGGGACCACGTGCTTTACCTTTAGTTTCGACCCACACACCGAGTACGAGGTATGGTTGAATAAAGTAGAGGTTCGACCTACCGCCATTAGATGCTGGGGGCATTCATATTTTTACCACAAACAGGAGAACGGTGAACGCAAGGTGGCTATTCGATTCTTAAGGTCAATGCTTTAACCTCTCTACACGTAAAACAAACAAAATGGGTGGAAACTATCCCCTCTTATCCCTCTCCACTCAACTTCTGGGATCGAAACTTGACTATGAGCGGCAGAGTTTGATTAATTTAGTTTCGTTACCGGGAGTAAAGATTCGTCCCTGGTCGAAACTAAACTCCTTGGTGCTTTTAATTTCGTGCGGGAATAAAGGTAAACCCAGTCCTCGTGTTTTCGTTTCGATCCGAGTCGAAACGAAACATTTTCGTTTCGTTTCACTTGCCATTCCTGCTTTAAGGTGGTGTCAAGCCATAGCATTGAATGGTGATAACGTCGAAAAATATTGATGTGTAGCTAAAACATCGGGGAACGTCATGGTGTATTTGAATGCTTTATAAAACAACCCCTGTTTCAGAAAAAAATGAGATAAATTACTTATTAAACTCCCCTCGTAGATGCAGATATTTTGTGTTTGCAGTTGATGGCAAGCAAAACCGATAAATCCTTCTCTTCTTATCTCTCCTTTCTTTCCTGGAGCGAAAGTCTATTTTTGCTCCCTCGCAACGGTCGATGGAAACGCGACCCCTAGCGCCCGCCGGAAATCCCTAAAAACGGTACCTCTCTCACCTGAGCCTCTCCTTGGGCCTTCCTTCTTTCTCCCTTCCGCATCATATCAACCCTTTTCCATAGACTTCCGCTCTCCCGGCCAAGATCCTGGCATTTCCTTACCTTCCGACCGTCCATCCTTCAACTCATTCTTCTCCATTGTCTTTCCTTCACACGAACACCTTCCGTCATTCAATCTCTTTCTTTAGATACCACTCCTCTTAAAAATAATATCATGAATATTAATATATCCTTTTACTTTGCTGAACTCCATTTTGTTAATAGCACTAAGATGTATCAAAATTAATAGCGGGGTTTTAATGCTTTCTAATATTCATTACACTACACTTGTAGCTATTAATTAAGCATCAAATGAAAGAGCAAATCAAATAGCTTTACTTGAAAACCTAAATGTGTTCAATTTGAGTAGCAATAGTCACAAAGCAAACATATTGACGGTATGCGATTTTTTCTCGAACGCAAGTACCTCTCAGTTGCAACAGCATATATGATTTGATACTTTCCCGGCGAATGATGTGGGTAGAGTATTTTCGGGGTTCGCATCGGGTTATTTTTTTTCGTGAATGACCAGCATTTCAAGCTCCGCCTCGGAGCTCATCCTCAGGACTAAATATTCAGCCCTATTCAGGGTTCCTATTCAGCCCTGAGGATAAGCCCCGTGCTTGCGAGCTTGAAACATAGGCCATTATGGAAAAATTAACCGGGTGGGAATCCCGAGAAGAGTTTACCTGCAACAACTTATGTTGCAAATGAGGGTAGTTATTGTTGCAACCGCTTATAAAATCTGCCCTTTTTCTCAAACTCATTCAACATACTATGCATTTAAATTCAAACATTCATCTTTATAGGTGCAAAATATACCTGTAGCAGCTTAACGCATTATCCTTGGTGAATCACAAATTGGAATTGCATAGCGGACAGACAAACAGATATCCTCTTTTATGTAAATATGTAGATATATGATGCACTATCCTCGCAAAAAGCTTCAATTATCGATGATTTATTATCGTAGCTGTATGTGGTATGCCTTTGCTCAAAGAAATTGATCATGTTATTCCATTCATTTGGATTGAAAGATGGAAAGCGTTTAATATTCTCGCTCACATGGGCCATAAGGCGTGGCTGATTCACTGAGCCAAGGGTTTATGTGTGAGCACCCTTGAATAAAGGCGGATTTTAAGGGGTATAAAATGAGAAATTACCCTGTTCCCCATCAAAGCCAGGGGCACACCCTGTTATAACACCATCCTTTTGGTAATGTCGTTGAAATTATAATACCAGATGCATGTAATTACCGGAGTTTAGGTATGCTAATTAAAGCGATTCAATGGCGAATGGATGGTTACGTAATTTATTCCGCGAGTGAAAGGTCGCAGGTGTGACGATGCGTCGCTCTTCACGCTAACCTCATTATCTCACTTTTTAAAGGAACGCCTTTATTGGAAAATGAGTACATTTTCCGTTTTGGATCGAATTTCCGTGCAGTTTTCTCATTTTGCTCGCGTATGAAGCATTTTACGGGCTAATTCAGTTGAAACTTGATGAACATTTTGCAAAGCTCATCTGCTTAATTCTAAGGTGAAGTATGGTGAGAGAAAATCTAGTAATCTAGTATCTTTGAATCTAATTCTAGTACCTCGGAATCAAATCACTGTTCAACTTGAAAAGCGTGCTCTGAAACACCGTGCCATTGAAATACCATAAATCTTTTAATTCTCAAATAGCAATGGCGTCAGCAAACATAAATGCAGTCGAAAAGAGAAGCTAACCTTGACTTCAGCATAAAGAAATAGTCCAATTATTACTTGAAGACTTACATGTAATTTTAAACCACTTTTGCTGATGAAATTGCATCATAAACTCATATGCCATTTTCACCAATTATTCTCTTACTATGACTCTTTCATAACGCCTATATGAGTGGTTGCGTTTGAAGGCTAAAAAACAACGCCCTTCCGTTAATTTACAAGGAAATAATATACTTAAGAAGTCGCTTCACTACCGCTCCGCGAGTTCTTTATTTGTCACATATCACATGCTGTATATGGTGGATATTTATGTAAGAAAAGGATAGTGGACATGAAGGCGGAATGCGGAGCTGTGTCAAACTTATATTTTTATTGTTTAAGTTTGATAATAATGATTCCTAGTTGGAAAAACCTAACCTATCTTAAGAATTTTTCAGGATAACTAAATTAAACTCTTGATAGAATTTACTTGAGAATCATAATTGAAAAATGTTTTTCGGAATTTTTTGCAATGATATTATATATACACGGAATAAAATTTGTAGTTTAAACTACCGCAATAATCCTGGTTTAAACCATTTCATATAGAATAATGGAAATCATGTTTCAAAATGCTAGAATCCTTATCAGTTTTACCAGACCCAGTTTAGCATTATAAGCCAGAAGTTGGGTAGCAGATGCCTAGGTAGTCTTAACAAACCAGCTTGGAAACCATTCAAATGGGTATACCTTAGCTTGTAGGTAGCTAGTACCCCTCGGTCATTTTTTCCGTACATTTATTCACGAAATCTCAAAGCCGTCTAACCAGAGTCAGTCTAACCAGATGACCTTTTACTACACGGTGTAGTAATCGTGACCATGAATCTAACATGTTCATATTTTACTACACCTTTTAGTGAAATACTAGGATCCTTGTTATTCTAACTATAAATTTTTTCCGCATGTATTTGTCTTAAGGTCAGTATCTGAATACTGTGATACAGAAAAATGTTTAAAATGGTCTTCTCTATTCTTTCTGAAAAAAATTAAAATGATTACTAATTTTTATGCGACTACTTGAAAACTGGAGACTTGGAGGCTGCGCGCTTGGCATTGAGAATAGAAAAATGTCAGAGAGACACGGAGATCATCATATTAGAACCCTATTAAATTTCCAAGCCCCACGGAAACGGTAAATTAAGATAGATATTTTGCCGGACGGAGATATATGGGAATTGGTAAAAGCCTCTCGTAGAGGATTGGAGGTGGTTGGGTGGAAATCACCGTACGCATTATGCCTTGACAACTTGTATTTTTTGATAAAAATGTGTCGACGCCCTCGATAGTTGATCTCTTTGAGCTTGTAAAATACATTGGTGCCGGACAGCAGCCTTAAACTCTTTCATCTCCGATCATGTAATGAAGTGCATGCGGTATAATTTTTTGGCCGTCTGCTGTAGTATGTGTCAAAGGGTGGGTGCATGAAGTGTCATGGGGTTAAATTTTCGATCACATCAGCGAAAGGTATCTGACTCAATCTTCTATATTATTTCTACTGTATAGATACCTTTTTCTCTACTTATACGCAACCAAACTCTACAAATGAGGAGCCATAATGCACAGAATTTATCAAAGAACATGAGACGGCATATCTTGCTTCATAAATAATGCTATTGTTTCCTAAAATTGGTTTTTAAATAATTTAAAAAAAACGGTAAATATTCCTAACGTTAACGGCGCACAAACTGATACATTTGTTTATTTGCAACAATATCTCACATTCTTTAAATAACTTTTGTCAAAATGCGGCTGATTCCACATTGAAGTCTCCTGTTGATACGTAAGTATGAGTCATCATGTGCGTTTAACAGAGGATAGTGTAATTACTTCCAATGTTGTGTTTAAAGAGGTCCTCTGACCTCAATTTGTACATGACATCCCAATTAAAATTGTACATAAGACCCTGCCTTTTTTTTACATTTTAAAATTAGAAACGCGCCTATCCCTCTGTGGACCTGCATTGAAAAGAGCGGGGAAGCCCGCTCGGAGCTGGCGCATCACGCTCGTGCTTCATCTATTGCAATTTTAAATAAAGGTCTGGTTCGCGACAGTTTTAATATTTTGTTGTCTCCCAAGCAGTCCTATAAAGTGCACCCTTACCTTATGCCATTTAAACGTGTATTTGATCGATATAAATTTATATCGGCCATAATTAATTTGTTTATAATTATTAAAAACATTTAATACATTACTCGGATTTTACCTACTCTGCTAGCATTATCAAGGTACATGTAAGAGGTTGAAAGTTCTTAAATTTATAAAAAGGCAATTGGGTGATGGAGTGAACCAAACACATCCTTTTTGTCCTGTATGATGTAACATTCATTCGGGGCCGTCCCTTGCCCTTCTTCCCTTCCAACTGCCGTTCTGTTATTTTTTTCATCAGGCCACATAATGTGACCAACTTAGTTGTCTTGTTTTCAACTTAAGGCTTTCAGAAGACACCTCTTTTATTCTCCCATTTCTTAGAACCTCCTCACTACTTGACCGCTTCATTATATCAAGAGGACTGTATAGAGCAGAGCCAATTCCATCCCATAAAAGGATGGTTTCTATTGCCACTTCGGACGCATTGTAATCGGTTTTCAAAAATGTCCGCGACGTGGTGATGAGTGCAATGCGATCCAATTTATTCCAAAATTTTGCATTAGAATGTTTGTAATTGCGAGGAATATTATTGAAAAATTATGAATTTGATAGATCACATCATCATGGATATAAATTGCGGTTAGAAACGCTAATTATACCTTTCTAGCTGACCCGGCGAACTTCGTACCGACTAACATTCAATGAACTGAGCCAGTTTAGTTGCACCATTTATAAATAAAGAGCGGCTGTTTTGTTTTAATCATATTTGATTTATTATAAATTAAATGAGAAAATATTGATGAAATAAAAATTATACGCATTCAGTTGCTGGCTATTTGTGTTATTAACCGTAAAAAAATGTTTTTAGGTCTAAGTTCGTAGCGTAAACATGGCTCGTTCACGGGGCAGGTTAACGCAACGCTAGACCGACTCTTGACTGATGCTCAAAATAGTGTAAGAAAAACCCCTATGAAGCAGCATTCGTATCAAATGACTTTAGTCGCGCCAGTTATAGTATCTCTGTTTGGAAAAAATGCACTGCGTAAACGTGCTGCATGCGTAAACGCACCACGGTGTGCCCTACACATTCGGGTTTAATGTCTTGCGTCAAGCGCCTTCTGATTAACAACAGTTTTTGTTTTGTTATCAGGCGCAGGATAAAGCGAATGAAGTTAAATAAAATAGCGAAGCGAAGCAGGGACGCAGCGAGGGGGGTTTTTGGGGGTTAAAACCCCCCCAAAAGCTCAGAGAATCTTTTTATAAAACATTTGGTTATTAATATTAGGGGGACGGATGAGTCACTATTATATAAATATTTAACTGTTCACACAGCCGCAAAACCTACCATTGTGAACCTTTTATCCTAAAAAATGTCTGGGGAGGGCCCCCACACCTCTCGCTTACCTTGGCGAGTTTTCTATACCCTGCAGACCTGCCAGTATTAGCTGCACCTATCCTTAATTCCTAGCTGCGGCCTTAAAGCGAAGGAAGAAATACAGCGGATGGTTTACCGACTCGTATACATGCCACATATTATTTACCATAAGAAAATCATGGGGTTTCACTGACACATGAAAACAAACATCACAAAAACTGAAAGACTGGCCATGCGATTTGTTAATCGTTATCACGAATGCAACACGAATTGGAAATTGAATACGTTTAAGCTCAAAAGGGCATATAAGTTGGGATCATGGAATCTTCGGATTGAGAACTTCCCCATCTTTGAATTTTCCTTTGAGTATAGTGGCGTGAATCACTTTCATTATCAGTTTTTCTAATAACCAAACACGTTCCGTTGGATAGTTTTGGCTGGTTTAGGTTTCAAAAGATCATGAACACAGAGCCTACCTTTAGTTGTAAATCGTGCGGTGGTAAGCCAGGTGCGTCCTAGGACTCAAAATATTCAGATAGATATTTGGTGACTTCGTCTTCGTTTATTACAAAGTTAAAAGATTTGAATTCATGAAGAGTACACGGACATTACCGATAATCAACAATTGGTTGGAGATTTGTTTACACACACGGTAGTTATGTGTTTGTTGACAACTCAATTCGAGCTGAGCATACCTCTAATTCAATTATTTTAATACTATTTTAATATTACTTTAATATTTTAAATATGTTTGAACATTAAATTTTTTTAAATATTGTTAAAAAGATCAGTCAATAAATTAATAAAAACGAAAAAAAATCTTATTTTTTTGACCGTCTTAACAATCAACTCCTAAAAACATATCTCTAAGATAAAGTTGAATTTTTTTTTGAACTTTTCCTATTTTTTAATGCCCTATATGTTATCCGGGGCTGAGACGAATCCAAAGAGCCTAATGTCACTAAAATCGGTGCAGCCGTTCTCGAGTTATAAGTGTTCTAACTAACACGATATTCGACTTTCTTTTATATATATAGAAGATTTCCCCGTGAAACTCGGATCAATTTCTCCGTCAGCGACGCGAATGGCGACTTTTGTTATTTTAATGCGCCTTGGATGACAACACATTTAGAAGCCGACTTGAGGATCCTCTTCTGTAATATTCGTGCATTATATCTTCATCATTCTTCGGTGGCACCACATTTCGAATGATTCCTCTCTTGAATCCTCTGCACCTGTCATCGTTAAAGACTCGATCTCGTGGAGAGACATGCTCCATATATAGCATCTGGTGAGGGGTTGAGTGTTATGGATAGCATGTGTTTCTAGGTGAAGGGCGGGATGCATTGGCCTTCACCTTAAAAGCCATGCTTTCCGCGACACTCCATCTTCCACTCCGCTCCTCTATTCCCCCATACAACTCCCTAAAGTACATACATTGAAGAGCTAGCAACCTGTTACTTACCCATTGGTTATGCGCATGGAGTACGTGAAACCTAGGTCGACCGATGAATATTGTGTGGAACAGTGGCGTAACTAGGAATATACCTTGGGGGGGGTTGTGGGTAGGCCTGAGATGGTGACCCCTCCCCCAGGAAAAATTTAGTAGACTTTTTAAAAAATGAAATGAAAATAGATTTTAAACCATTTTGGCAATAAAAGCTTAAGGAGATGCACTTATTATACGGAAAAAATAGTCCATAGTTTTGAGGCTTTAAGACTTAATTTTGAGTTGTTTTGAGTTGGATGTTGGTGTGACGATTGATGGGAGGAGGACAATGAAGCGGGAAATAATGAGCAGCAGAGGAGGTATGGAGCAATTGTTGTTGACGGCGCGCCGCGGCGCGGGAGGGAGAATTGAAGTATGGTTGTAAAAGTTGTGGCGTGCGGGTATGTCTTTTCTCCCGAGTTTTTAACTTATAAAAGGTGTTTATAAAGTTTATTAAGCATATTTGTGAAGTTTGAAGAGGAAATAAAAGAAAAGTTACAAGGCTTTAGGGGGGGGGGGGGGGAGGGTAAACGTTTCAACACGTATCTCAAAAATAGCAACTTTTCAGGAGAGCAAATAACGATTACTTTTTTTTACTTGTACAATGAAATTAAAACCCAAAAGTTCATTAAGCTGAAAAAGAAGCATTTATTTGCTATCAAAGAGTTGCTTTTTGCTAGTAATTTATTTTTTTAATGTTATTACACTTTGTTTCAAATACCTGTCTCAAACCGGCCGAATTTGAGATACGTGTTGTTAGAACTTAGCCATCGATATGGTGTCTCTATTTTATTCATTGCCTTCGGAATTATTCATTTTGTATTGGGCGACCGTCTTCCAACTAAATGCATTTCTTATAATTATGACAACGGAATACATTTCCCATAAACGAAGCCTCCTATTTCTTCTCACCTATCATCTCCTCCAAATCTTAGAAAATCCGTGGCATAATAATATATACAATTCATATGAATTGCCATGAGAGAAAATCCACCTGGACCCGTAATCGACCGCTAATTTACAATGGACCGGATATTTCGCTGGACCCGTAATCGACCGGTAATTTACAATGGACCGGATATTTCGCTTTCCGGGCCATTACGTAGACCACTACGCTATCCAGGTTCCTAATTTCACCATGGAAGTTCTACAGAGGCTCATGGTACAGAATGTTAAATCCAAAGGCCCGTAGTTCCATTCCTAATCAAGGTTAATTTTTTCCATGATTTTTGATGCGAATTTATTCTCTGTTCATGAAGTAGTATTGAAACAATGCATAACAAAAACAAGTTGAATATCATCGAACCCAATAAACTCAACGCAACAACTAATAAGAGTAATTAGACACTACAGCTTTATTAAAGTCAACAATCCTATGATTGGTATGACTTAGCTCAACATTCCGCTCTGATATCCGCTAGCCTGTACATACGACGTGTTTCTTCCCTATTACATCCATGGTAACTTTTCCTATGTAACTAGTTCGCAGCCGTCCCTTGCCCTTTTTCCTTTCCACCTGTCCTTCTAAGATTTTTTGCATCAGACCATAAAGTGACCAACTAAGTTGTCCTGTCTTCAACTTACCTTGACACTGCTTAAATACCTAAACGCCATTATGATGATAAAAAAATAGTCTCATGTCTATGCTTGTCGCCATTAAAATTAACAAAAAAGTTGATGCCGCATGACCATAATGAAGACAACAAAATTTACGAAGCCCCGAACCCCAGTCCCCCGGATGACAGTTTTAAACGTTATCACTACCCCGCCTGACCCATGTGTAGAGTAGTGCGATATCATGAAAGTATAACCGGCTTGTAATAAGCACCGCATGAAAATTAATTAATTACAGCCAAACTAAGGTCCATTCAACGGAACCACTACTAGTTCAGGGATGTGTTCACCATTCCGAAGTCCATAAAAAATACGGCATTGAAAAATGCGGAGCAAGTTTCGTGGTCTCCTCTTGTTAGTGCCTTTGGAAGACCTCTCTTTTCTTCACGCTATTCTTATAACTTCCCGGCTACTTGACTATACCTTCATCATTCTTCAGTGGAACCACATTGGAATGATTCTACTCTTGACTTCTCTGCACCCGTCATCGTCCAAGACTCGCTACCCGATCACATCCAATCCTCTATGAGAGGTTAATACCAATTTCCATGCCTCTCCGTTCGTCAAAATATCTCTCTTAATTTATCGCTTCTGTTGGGCCTGAAAATTTAATGGGGTTCTAATATAATGTTCCCCGTGTCGCTCTGAAACATATCTATTCTCAATTGCTCAAGCAATCTAAGCCTAGAGCGCAGCCTCCGGGTCTCCAGTTTCTCAGTATCGCAGGAAAGTTTAGTAATCATTTTGATTTTTTCAGAATTTTCCTGTATTTCAGTATGCAAAAACTAACATTGTGACGAATACATGCGGAAAACATTTATGGTTAGAATACCAAGGATCATAGAGAAACACGCTCCATATGAATCATCTGATGAATTATTCCCTCACTTCCATACGTGTACTTTAAGCTGTTAGTAGATCCTTCTTTTTTGTGGAAATCCCCCCTTGCCTGTCACATTCTACAGGCCATTTATTCCTATCTTGCTAGTCTTTTAGTTTAGTAGTCTGCACTATCTTTAGTTTATCTCGTAAAAAAGATTAAATCGAAACAAAAAGCTTCAACGTGATAGAAAAGATCCATTTTAGCAATGATTGCACTTCGTGACTTCAGCAATTTATTTGAAATTTGCGATCGGCTTCGGCTATCACAACGTTATCAAGTGCATAAGTAACAATGCAAAAATACGGCGGGGACATGTTTGTACATATAAGTATAAGCTGTGTGGGTCTATTAGAGGGATGGGGGGTTCAAAGCAGGGATTTATTAAGCAAGGAGGGAAAGAGTGTGGGGGAACAAAGTTTGACATCCGGGTCGTGGGAGTGGGGGAATTGGGAGGGTGATGAGTAAGAAAGGTATCGGTTGTAATGAGTGATTTGTCGTGTAGTATTCAATTTCTTTCAAACTCAGTTTCCCGAAGGGGAATGTTGACTGGACGCTGAACCATGACGTGTAAGGACGCGTGTTTATGAGAACAAGATTGACTTGAACTGCTAGACATCTGCATAATACCCCGCAAGCCGCCTAAAAGGCGTGTGGCAGGGGATGTTAGGGCACCAGCCGTTTACAGCTGAAAAAATGAAGTGCTCTAAGGAAGTTGGGAGTAGCGTTTATTTAAAGTCCTTTATGGTTCGGGGATAAACGAATTCCCATATCTATCCGTTCGGCAAAACATCTCTCTTAATTTGTCGCTTCTATCGGACCTGGAAATATAGTGTGGCTCTAATACTACGTTCTCTGTGTCGCTCTCAAAGATATCCATTCTCAATTGTCCAAGCTATCTAAGCCTAGCGCGCAGCCTCTGAGTCTCCAGCGGCTCCCAGCCTAATTCGCTTAACATCTAGGTAACACTGTCTGTACGCCCGTAGCAGTTTTTGACGAAACGCGTAGCCTTCCTTTGTATTTGATTCAGTTCGCGGATTAAGTCTTTCTGCACCGGATCACATACGCTCGCTGCATATTCAGGGTGCGGTTGGGCGAGAGCGAAATAGCACCTTTATTTTACTTTCTCACCTGAAAATCTTCCCACAATACGCTTGACGAATCCTAATTTCTTCAGGGCTATGCCGCAAATACCCTTCATATGTATTCCCCACGTGAGGTTCGAGGTTATCGTAACTCCCAGGTACTTCACTTTGTCTGTTGCCTTTATGTTAACAACAACTGCATAAACATGGTTATAGTTGAACGAATTCCGCAAGAAATGGAATGGCATTATGGCATACGGATAAGTAGGTATCCTGTACCTAAGCCTTTTTTAATTCAATGGAAATAATCAAGTATTTAATATTAAAATAGTAGGCTTATATCGTCGTCAGCGACGAGGGAGACGGATAAGGGACTAAGCGGTCCCGTGAGTTTCTCTCGGCGCGTGTGCAATGCGCGTGTCTCAATGCCTTCCCCGCGGCTCATCGTTCCATGTGCTCTCCTCTTCCGGGGAAATGCAACAAGTGTAACGATCTGTCTTCCTTGAAAGACGCCGAGATGAGCAAGAGGAGGGTGACCCCGTTTGCCGTTGCCTGGGTATCCCGGGGGGTAGCCAGAGAAAGAAAGAGGTGCTGATTTATTGCACTTCTTATTACCCCCAAACGGAAATAAATCTGGCTTGTACAAGGGAGTTTCAGTGAAATACCAAAGCAATGGGTATTGTAATAATTGCCTCTATTGTAGTGGGTTCTGCATCTCTGGGTTGCGTTTGGTGGTACTGTGGATAATGTCGTAATGTTCATTTTATTTGCTGAATTGGATACACCGAAATCATTATCCTTCAATTTTTTTAGGCACAATGTATAAGTATGTTAACATTTATTTGTCCTGTACATGAAAAAAATACATGCTTTTAAAACATTTCAGCGGCTTTCATATGGTACATGCTATAGTGTAGTAGGAATGGTTTTCTTAACTAACCTTCAATCATTCATACTTATCTTAAATACTCATTTATCCACCAATCATACCTTGAAAAATCGAAGTATGTTAAATTACATTCATCGCTGAGTAAAGATTTATTGCAGTATAAAACGACGTAAATCATATCTTGAAAAATCGAAGTATGTTAAATTACATTCATCGCTGAGTAAAGATTTATTGCAGTATAAAACGACGTGCATTTTTTATTATGTTACTATTGTACTTATTTATCTTCCATAAATTTAAATCGATCCTTAAAAATCCTCTAAGTCGTATCACCGAATCTCTTAATGGCTTCGGCAAATCAACTTTCCTCACCGTTTCTTATTAATACTAGATTCAAGCGCTAATTAATTTGAAGTTGTGTTAACCGCTTTCATTTTTAAAAGTTTCATCTATCACCACCAACGACAGAGTAAAATAGTCATGAATTCTTTTATTTTCTCGCCAGCTGCTACTTATATGCTTTTTTCATCTATTTTTTTCCACATATATTTTCTGTTTTTTTTAAATTGCCAATGCCAAGGTTCATCTCATGATGTAGATTATGGCATGATGTGGACTCGAGATATTCCTTACTTTACTCAATATGCAATTTAATTAGCATCATTACATCGTCTTAAATCAAGGATTAAAAAATATTGTCTCAAATGCAATATATTCTTTGCTTGGTCCTTAAATATTTTTTGCAACGATATAGCTGAGTTTTCTAAAAATCTAATTAGGTATGTCCTTTCTTACTCTTTCAGGTGAGTCTAATTTTCCTGTTGCCGTTCCAATACCTATGAAGAGTATGAGTAGATGATGAGTCTAGACACAGCTAACTAGGACTGTGTTCTCGTCCTGCCAAATTGGTATGTATATTCCGAATTATATATGGAAATCCCTTAAGGAGAGTGTTTCATTGAAAAGGCCGTTAACAATACGGATAATTATGTTAGAAATACTGCGCTCTGAAGTTCAACGTTCCCGGTCCAATAGGAAGGGCCTGGGCGTAAAGACAACCTTACTTTGACAATCTCCATGGATTTGAGCAAGGTTGATATTTTTCGGGTGCGATGTGTGACACCTCCCTTTTCAATGTCCTCCCATAGGAGCCGTCACTCTAGTCCTAATAAATATTTAAACTAGTAATATTTGGCATTACCACTGAAAATGCGTAATAAAGTTAGATTTTGTTAATAGCCGAAATTTTCCTTGATTCGTGTGTTCACCATTTCTAATATTTTGTATGAATTTTATGCCTCTTCTCCATATTTGCCTAGAAACAATAAATGGAAGAGTCGTAATGATTTTTACAAGACTTCTCTTTTCTTCTATTCCTCTTAGCGCTTCCATATTGCTCACTCGATTGATCACTTAATCTCCATCATTCTTTTATATCACCGCATTTCAAATGCTTTGACTTCTCTACACCAATCAACGTCCATGCTGCGCTCCATTGGATAAACTTGCTCCATATGTAGCATCTGATGAATTGTGCCCCTCACGTCTATACTTGTATTTATGTCTCTAAAAAAACTCTTCTTTTTGTAGAAAGCCCTCCTCGCTTGTGCTATTCTACTGGCTATTTCTTACCCGTTTCGTCCATTGTTGGTAATTCGGGTTTCCCAAGTAAGAAAACTCTTTCCCCTAACCAAGCCTTTCTATTCCTATTTAAGTGTTTGGCGTAACCTCCTCTCTCTTGCTGCACGCTGTAATGACTTAGTCTTCTGTTTGTATAATTTTAGCTGGTCTTGTCACTGTCCTTTCTGTATTGGTCGAAGCCTTTTTAAAATGGTTTTATGTCTCGGCTATGACTGCTCATCCTATCAATCTATATCAACAGGTTACAGCATACTAATTCTTTCTCCTTGGATATTGGCATCTTCAAAGCCTTCCCTTTGATTTCATTTTTGGAAGTATTTTAATAAAATACTCCAAGTTTCTGCGTTTATTTCACTCTGCTGTTATAGGCAGGCAATGGTGTCATGGTGCCGGAACGCCGCACAGTGGGCTGAAATCGAAAAAAGCTGGACAAAACCTCGAAAATGGTTTTTTTGAGGACGAAAGTGAAAACTTTGCACAGTTTAACACATTAATGCATTTTCAACACATTAATGCATTTTTTGACGAAAATTATTTTTTATGGATTAATTTTTTAAACAAAATACATGGCCTGAAAGTTGAACAAATTTCGCAAAAATTGACCGCCTTGAATTTTTTTTCGAAATTCAACATATTAAAACTAATGGCACACCTATTGTAGTGATTCAATAGCAAAAAAAATTAAAAAATTGTTGAACGGTTTGTTTCTATTGATGACCATAAATTTTCACCACTTAGTTGTTGCATTTGTGCCCAATATGAGACAAAATGGTGGACCCTGTTTTTCGTTGAATTTTTGTGTTTACGTAGGGTTATAGAAAAAGAATCACCTAGTTACCTCGAGATATTTGCACTAGATATACTAGCCTGTCAAGTGCGATGCTTAAGATGAATTGCGACCACCTGCGACGCCAAAACGAAACGGCGCGCTGTTCCAGCACTGGCTAACGAAATAAATAGTGGTCAAATAACACTTTCATCAATTTTAGTTCCTCAAAACTTGTAATAAATACATTCGTTACCAAAATAAAAGAAATTGTAATACATTTAAATAATTACTTCTGATAAAAAACACTCAGATTAATATTAAACTTCTTAAAAAGTTAAGTAAAGTGCGTTCTGGCACTGCTAATTTTGCCATGACGTCACTGGTGGTAGGCCATACTAATTCATCTTTACCTTAACGATGATTCTCGTGAGAAAAGTTTACCTGGGATATCGCCCGAGGCTGCTAAGCCCAAAAATAGGCTAGGAGGATGCTTTGCTCTTTGAGCAGCCCGCATCAACGTCTCCTCGTGCTGAAGCACAGAGCCCAGTGCAGTGGGAAGAAAGGCCAATAATGGGATTCTTGGACCACTCCCTCGTTGAGTGGGAAGAAGCCTGGCTGAGAATTAATTAGTCCAAGTCTGAGGACGAGGGAGATACGACAGCAAGAAAAAAAAGTCTCCGGCATAATTCGACTTGGAACATCCCCGGATATTTCAAGGATTTCTTATTTATTTATCTCGGGTCTTTCATCTCTTCCCTAAAGGAGGACGGATTCCAGCTATTTAGTACGAGAGGGGAAAACTGAGGTACCTGCTTGCTCCCTACCCTCAGGGCGTAGGAAAAGTTCAATCCGTTAACAAAAAAGAAAAACTTTCATCTCCTCTTTTGACTCCTCCTTCTCTCCAAAGCGCAAAAAAAACTATCGGGAACGTTGCTCTTCAAAAGGTCAAGGAAAGATGGAGAATAGACTTCGTTGGTTGGAAAGGTTGCTGAAACTTCCTTGGTTGTTCATTGCCTCGAGTGATAGCGTGGAAATATTCTTTCTCTCTCTCCATCTCTTTTGGTTCCTGTATTAGTCTTCATATTTACCTCTTTCATTCCCACACCTTTTCATCCAAATAGCTTTCCTTACACCGTGTATTCTGGTTAAATGGTCTACCAGATAATAAAGGCCGTTCATTTGCTCACGGTACGCTGATTTAGATGATTTTGCTATAATGAACACTTTTCTGTGCGTATACTTGCCTTGATGCGTACAATTAAATATTTTTTGTCTATGCTGCTTCATGCATCGGATGGCACCCCACAGAAAAATTACTCTTCTGCGGTGCGTATTTTCATTCTGATGATTATTGTAATGAATTGAGTAAATGTCTGAAATAAATTCATGTATTTGAGTGACATTTGGGTAATATTGAGTGATATTTGTATAATGTCATTACTTGGAACAAATCTCCAAGATAAGAAAGCAATTGAGGAAATACCTGAAGCATTTTTTATTTAATTAAAAAAAAGCCGTTTGAACAGGTTACATATCGGTGGTGAATGAGTTATTCCTCATTAAGTCAATCAAAGTGCTTTCCTCCGATTTTCACGAAAATTGGTGAAGTGAGCACATTTAATAATGCATGATTGAGACTTCATTTTCAGACTTCAACAATGAAATGTGTCTCAGATAGTCACGTAAGTGTAAAACAAATAATATTTGTTGATAAATATTTACAAACTCTATTGTGCACTAATATCCGTGTATATTGCTTCAATTAAGAGGAAATGAAAATTTAAACGCTATTACGAAGTCCTTTATTTATCTCAGGATATGCCGTTTCACTTCCATCGACGGTTAAAGTTTGATCATCTCTCCTTTTGAATTAATGAAATCAATACACGTCGTGTCAAATTTACATGGAAAAGTACATTCTTATTCTCTATTTATGTGCAAAATTCTTCCGTGGGCCCTCAGTATGCATGGAGTGCGATATTAATGGGAATATTATGCCACTCACTCTTTTTTCTTTGTCATAAAGGTGAATGGAATAATTAAAAAGGCCAACAAAAAATTTGTTTGAATACGTTTTTTATTTTAATAGCTGATCTTTATAAATTTTTGTGTGCCGAATCCAAACCTGGCCTTAGTTTTTTTGTATCACCCATAGTTTCCAAACAATATGTATTTTAATATCTAACAACTAATTTCTCTATCTAAGTCTAATACCCCTATATGGTATGTTGGGAAATCAATGAAACACTGTGTTACATCATAAAATTGTTTGTATTTACTGTTAAATTACCTACAATAGTAATGTAGCCATGATAGTACAGGGTTCACTTGTCAACTGGAATAGGTCTACATTTTTTCCCCTTTTTTTCCTTGAAGGTTCTTGTCTAGCTTTTTCTGCGATGAATCGCTTGCTGAACTTCTCGGTGAAGTACCAACAATAATCCCCCATTATCCTCGTTCATTAGATCTACTTTTTCAAATTTATTTTAACTATTAAAAAGCTGTTAAATTCTATATATATTGCTTGATTTCATAAATTTAACTACAAATTGTGAATAAATGGTGGTGATACAACTTTTTAAGCATCACATTTGAATTCAGCAACTTAAAAAACACAAGAATAAGGTATTTTCAGTAAAAAGGTTTTTTCATCGTTAGCCTGTGTTATAAAATAAATTACTGTAGCCCTTTAAATTCCAAGGGACATATGTGTCCAACATATTTAAATTCTCTGAAAATTAAATGTGAAGGATTGTGATTGAAAGAATCGGTTCTATTAACGGAGCGGCTATTGGCTTCCAGTGTTAAATTTTTTTCTGATATCATTTAGGTTTTGTAGTTCCCACATTTTTAAGAACTTTCACTTGAAATGCTGTTCACGAAGTGGAAATATGATATTTTATAAAAATCAATGAGAAGACCAATAGGGTGGTTTCCTATTATTTTTTTATTGCCTAAATCGAAAGATTATTAATCCTGGAGTACGTATTTCACGCTTTTAGTTTTTTCAATGACAATATCTTTTTTTAGCGATTAAATGAAAAGTGAAAATTTCCAAGCGCGCGAAAACGTGACGGCTAAGTCTGAACGATGGGAAGAGCCCGTGTGACGTCATTCCGGTTCCCGCTTCCGCCGTGTGATGTGACTTTGGGGTGAGGATTTTGTGCACCACTGTGATTTTGGCTGCTAGCAGGTAGCAGTGTACCCTGCTAGCCGGTAGCGCTTGACTTAAATAAGAATTATTAATACCTTAGCAAACGAAGGAAACTTTCCGACCTTGGACAGTTTAATAGGTGATTATTAAGAGGCGTTTCCCTGAGCTCTGTGCCTCATACATGCACTGCTAATCTCAGACGATGTAATACTCCTATCTACTCGTATAGAAACTAGGTCCCTGTGACGTCACGTGGAGTGGCATCGCATGGGCGCCAATCGAGCCTTTTTCAAATGCGGTTAAAATTGACCATTGCCATTCGTATAAACTGGGAATTCTAAAACTAAATAATTTGTATATTATGAATACACTAATAGTGGGTAACGAATCGCAATCAATGCCTTTCGTTTTCTTTGATGAAGGAAACTACCCTATTATAACAGGACTTTCGGTATATCCTTTATGTGTAGCTTGCCTGTCGAGTCAGTACGAAAAACTGCACATTTGTGCTTAAATTTTCACAAAATTAGTGTTTTTATGTAATGGGACACATGTGTCCCTATGGACGATAAGAGATAGAGAATTTTTTTTCATTTCACGGCCCAAACTGTATCTCAGGAACTATTGGTGATACTGCTTTCATATATATTTTTGGAATACACGCATTAATATTAGCCCAAAAACGTATTTTGTAATGCAATCTAATGGCTGCGTTTTTTTATGGACCTTAAAGGGATAAGCATGTGTCGTTGAATAGCTAGCTGCTAATTAAATGGCCAATTTTAAACCTGCATAGAATTAATCACCAATGCACAACTTCCTTTTAGTGAAGAGTGGTTAGAAAACAGAATATGAGTCCTTAAATCCAATTCACTGCGTACTGAGTTCACATTCATTGAAAAGTTTGAGGTTCATGCCGGCTGTATTTAAGCGTGGATAGCTTGGCGACCCTCTCTTGAACTTTTCTATAGATGTTTAATTTATCAAACCTCAACTTCCAGGAAGTTTCTCTTTGAAAATACATGAACACTTTTTTTGTTATGGAGAAAATATATTTTTTGATATATTTTTACTTGGTCTGAATACCCTCTTACCTCAACTGTTATTGTAGCGAATACGGTCTGTGTTCAAATTATTTTCTGGAAACTATTCTGCCTTTCTGTTTCTCTTCGGTATTTATTTGTTTTAAAACGAATGATAATAGTTTTTCCATTCCCAGAAAAATATTGTCCCTGGAATAATTCATGGCACAAGTTCCCAGTCTCATAATACTTGCGTTTCGTAGGAGAGAGTTGTTTTTGGGGGTTATAGAGGACTATAAAGCTCCATCACGAAAAGTAGGCAGTCGTTTTTAGTGGTGAAGAAGATAATGCCCTATGGATCTGAATTACAGACAGATGAAGAAGCAACTTTAACCACCAAAACCATACGCTAAATAATCATGTTGTATCAGTATATTATTGCAAATCGCTGCTTCAACCTTGGTATATTTTCTTTATGTTGAATCCAATTAGGGATTTATGAAATAATATGAAAATCTATGGTGGATTGGAAAGCAATAAGAGCAACTGGAAATCTTTCATTGAATCATAGAGGGAATAGTTAATCAAAAATATGAGAAGTAATATGACGCAAGTTCGTAACTGTTCGTCAATAAAAGTATCAATATAAAAACTAATGAATTATTTCCTGCCTCGTCCATTTACCAGTATCCGCTTCATTGTATTCTAAGTAATTGTTTTAGCTACTTTTTCCGCAGAAAAACATCATTTCAATGTTATGATAACATAACAGGCAGGGCACAGTTATAAATTATACAATGAGAAAGGATCAATGTCTTTTCTAATTTCCTTTTATAAAATACATCCATTCGCTTACGGAAGGGAAAAAATTGCAAATAGGAACTCCTTCATTCGTTACATTTAAGGAGCGATTGCGCAAAATGTATTTTATTTGAGACCATGTAGTACATATTGTGTCTGGACAGAGTATGAGTAATCTTAATTGTTTTTATTGAAAGTAACCATTGCGTGATAACTGCAAGGAAATATACTCTCATAAGCATCAATAAGGCAGCATGGTATGGCAGATGTGATCCCTTACTCACTTTATCATGAAGGTAAGGAAATATTTCCATTGCCTGTGCAGTGGAGCAGTTGGGATAGGGGACGGCTGCATTTTTAGAGAAGATCGATGGAGATGTAATCAGAAGTGTGGGTATTCGGATCGCAAAACCTCCATAAAAACTTGTGAACATTTCAATTCAGTCTTGCTATTTAGGATTGAATAATTGGACGTTAAGAATCTATATATATCAAGTATTTAAAAGGCATGTTCTTTGAGACTTTTCAGTGAAACTTGAAATTTTAACATGGAATTTTCAAAGAGAAGGGTAGCCACCAGTGGTCGTAACGTTTCGGATCACGTCATAGGCAAGAGACAAATGACTGTGTTCGTTTGTTGGAACAGTATGATTCGCAGCAGTGACCAATCCCAGCCTCTGAACCGGAAACCCTTAGCAAGCACTCTCTCAACTCGAAGGAAACTTAGCGAGGTTTGAAGGGGCCTCGCTGAGGTTACATCGGTTGTGATACCACTCACACACAGACACTTGTGCGTACAACAATCAACCCTCGGACTCAACTCCGTGATAAAAAGTTATGGTACGGATGGAAGCGATGGTACGGATAAACTTGACGGAATATTATGCGGACCGATTTTTTAATCAAATATTTTCTTATCAAAACAGTTGAGGTTCAGTTCTTCACATCGACAAAATGTGGAGAGATCACTCAACATTTACAGTTTAGTACGTATCCCCTGGGACATAATAATAATAGTAACAACAATAAACGTCTTTATTGGGCGCGATTGGGACTAAAAAGTCCCATGTTCCATCTAACCCCTCGTCAAGCATGAAATATATACAGCTAAATACATTGTCAAGCTGCTCATGAAATTACATTAAAAGATATAAGTTCCATTTTCAATCAACTAATAAAATTATAAGTTAACAAAGTTACTATGCGAAAAAGGATGCTAGTGAACGTGGGAAAAACCTAAGCATATTGACTGTCGTCCTTATTGGAAAAAACCCACTGCAGGAAAACGCAAGAAGGGGGGCGTGAAAAACCTACTGAGTAAACCTACTGGAATATATGATAACTTATACAAACAATTTTTTTCTATTTCTACAATAAATTTTTAAATGACTTATTTACTTCGTTATTCACTCTCTTCTTTCACCAGCAAAGTACATTCTTTACTTTCCCTCTACTTATCCGCCTTCTCAACTCTCTGATGCCCCATGTCTGGGGCCAATCATTTTCCCTCCGCAGGAATAAAGCAAAGCAGTGAGATTGAGAGCGCAGCTGCCGGTGACTGCTGCGATGATCTTTATTGAAAAGATGGGCTTTGAACGCTTGTCCACATTGTTTTGAAAGGCCGTCCGTCAAAGGTTTGCGGTAAGCAGGCCCCACGTTGCTCGTGCTCTCGATGAGGCTTCCCGATTGCGTGAGACGCCGAGTTCACACAAACGAAAAGGCAAAGGATCTATCATCATTTGTCATTTGCGTGAGATCTTCTCGGGATCTTCACCGGTTTGTGAAAATTATATTATTTCATTTATTTCGTGAGTCTCTGGTCCTTGAGAATACAACTGCACGTCACTTTCAACATATTCAGAATCGATACATGCCTAAAACTAAAAGAAAAAAAGAGTGCAAGTTCAAACAAATGCTCTCAGTGCGAACCACCGATACTATGGAGACAATTGTGTAGTTTCCTTCATCAAAGAAAACGAAAGGCATTGATTGCGATTCGTTACCCACCATAAGTGTATTCATAATATAAAAAATTATTTGGTTTTAGAAATCTCAGTTTAGACGAATGGTAATGGTCAATTTTAACCGCATTTGAAAAAGTCCAGGTTGACGCCCATGCGATGCCACTCCCCGTGACGTCACGGGGACCTAGTTTCCACGGGGACGAGTAGATAGGAGTTTTACATCGTCTGAGATTACCAATGCATGCATGAGACACAGACTTCAGGGAAACTGTCTTAATAATCACCTAATAAATCTGCCTAAGGTCGGAAAGTTTACTTCGCTTGATAGGGTATTAATATTCCTTACTTAAGCCAAACACTACCTGCTAGCAGTCTGCATCGTATCAGCGCTCAAACCCTCGCCCCAAGGTCACCTCACACGGCGATATCAGGAACCAGAATGACGTCACACGGAGTTTTCCCAGCATTCATACTTAGCTCTCGCGTTTTCGCGCTCTTGAAAATTTTCACTTTTCCTTTAATCGCGAATAGTAGATATCGTCATCAAAAAATCTGAAATCGTGAAATACGCACTCAGGAGTAAAAATCTTTCGATTCAGGCAATAAAAAAGTAATGGGAAACCACCGTATTCTATATAATAACCAGCTCACCCAGCAAACGGTTTTTTGGCACTTAAATTATTTCAAGTGAATATTTTGATAGTCAAATAAAAAATAAGTGACTTATTGTATACGTGTGTGAGGATGGGATACGTGACTCAAAGAGGAATGGAGCGCTGTGAACGATGACGACCTCTAAAAATAGCAAAACACCAAGCATTCATTTTTTGAATTCATAGTATTTTTAGTATCAATACATTTCAAATTACATATCTTCAACAAATTATGAATATTAAAAAAGCATAATCGGTCTCTTAGTGCAATTGAGTGTACGATATTTTCAATGGGTCAATTTTTAGCCAACACAAACAAACTGGATGGTTTACCTACGCGAGAGTATGCTACGTACAATTACCCGGATGAAAAACACGGTGAAAAACACAAAATCTAAGCCGCAAACAGACATCGTTTGGCTTATTGACTGACTTATTGACTGCCATTGCGAATGCCAATCTAATTGGAAAAGGTACCCGTTTTGATTCTACTGGCGCATCTATCCGAATAATTAGATTCGTGGTAATAAAACATGCACTCCTTAGACCTTTCCATTCAAAATGTTCAACTACGTTTTTTGATCAATTATTTAATGACTAATCGCGTGCCAATGCACAGCCGAGGTGGGTTCATATTAAGAAGCATATTTAACTGGAAATCCAACCTCGTTTTTAACGGTGCGATGGCATGCCAGGCAAATGTAATGACGTCAAAAACTCTGGTGGATAATTTAAAGCTTCGTTGATATCCCAAACTGTATCGATAGAAGAGATGTCAAACTGCATAAATAATGCTGACGTTTGTCAAGGGAATAGTGAGCCATAAACGCTAAAATTTAAGCATTTTTATATGTTGTTTTTTTCAAATGTTACCGTAAATTACACGAAAAAAGAAAAAAGAATGTAAATATAAGAATTTGCATATACTTTTCTTTCCATTGGTGTATGTTCCATCTAAATGTGACCGTTATCTCTAATTTAAATATGC
The DNA here is from genome assembly GCF_921293095.1 of Ischnura elegans. Taxonomy (NCBI): domain Eukaryota; kingdom Metazoa; phylum Arthropoda; class Insecta; order Odonata; family Coenagrionidae; genus Ischnura; species Ischnura elegans. The sequence continues at coordinate 94,648,328 of NC_060252.1, forward strand.
AAAAGTAAAAGGTCTGCAGGCATTAATTAGGCGAAAAAGTCCTTTGAAACTTTGGTGATATATAAAGTTCCAAATCGGTGAATATCTCGGGAAGGTTTCAAGCAAATAATTCGAAAACATTACATCCTATTCTAAAGCCCTTCTTATTCTTTCTCTCTCACGACTCATTGAGCTCTGTAGTTTCGCCTATTTCCGCTATTTTAATCTGTTTTTTATTTGGTATTTTTTATGTGATTAACGTGAAATTTAGGACCCAAAAACAGTTATTATTTGCGCAAAATTATTAAAGGTTATTTTTTGAGACTATCTTACTCGTTTTTGGAGCCTAGAGGTTGTAACCCGAAACCCCTCCCCCCACCCCGTGGCTATGCTACTAAACCAAGCCTAACAGATGCTCTGCATTAAAATTGTCTTCTAATGGGAGTCCATGGTTTGACCACTCTGTGGCATTTTTTAGTGCACCCCCTCAAAATTTCGGATACCCCCCCATTTTGGAAGAATTCCTCCGAATTCCTACAAACTTATCCGCAGAACTTAGCGCGAAAAGTCCTTAGCGGTTTGTGAGTACGTAGATTTCCGCGGTGTTCAGGTTGCAATTTCTCCATGTTTCCGGTGCAACCGCGTCGGTTTCGTCCTTAGCGGTTTTTCGCACAAAGGCCCTTCGACTCAAAGGCTCGGAGACTCTAAGTCTCGGAACTCTTGTCTCCGAACTCTGCCATACGAACTCTGCCAACCGAATCAGCCAACCGAACCAGCCAACCGAACCAGCCAACCAAACCAGCCATACCTGGAGATCAAGACTTATATAGGTAGTACGGCGGAGGAATACCTACTCCTGGCAATCAAGGGGGAGTGGGAGCTAAGGCATAAGAATGCAGTTTGGAGTGAGAATTACTCCACTTGTCCTATCACAACTCTCTCTCCCTCCAATACCTCATTCTACTTCTCTTTCCCCTCCTTGAATTCCAATGACTTGCCTCTACCAGCTATCACACGACTTGGCTATGTATCCAATGTGTAGAGGAGAGAGAACCGGGCGGTACGCGGTTCTCCCCCAACCCCGGCTTGGATGACAGACGTTTTGCAGAGGTCCCAGTCAACACGGGCGCCTGCCGGGATATTTACACCGATGCAGCTAACTTGGACATCGCGCTATTACCCCTCCACTCCTTTGCAAATTCCCTCCCCTCCATCCTGACACTGTTTGGAGGTCGGCCAGGCCTCTTTCTTTTTCTCCGGCGCTCGTGGTGGACAGATTGCTCGGCTGAGATGGTGATTTCTTAAAAATCATACAGCTTGTAGTTTGTCTTTGGTAATGTTTGCTATGAGATTATTAGTTATCATTGTTGTTTTCTGCAATAATTTTGATTTTGAATTTTTCTACTTGTAATAGATATTGATTGAAAGTGACTCGTAGTTTTGTGACAATTGTTTTTTTGAGTGCTGATTATTCTTGATTGTGGAGTCTTTCCCTCAACCAGCTAGTGACAGACAATCGGAGTTCCCTGTGTCTGGGGGTTAGGTTCAGAATCTGGAAGATTTAAAGACGTAACGCCACAACTCATTCAAGGATTTTTACTCAAATACGTGGGATAAAATGCATGTATGTATAGTTTGTTTGATATCAGAGGGAGCATTTCATTCCAGCAGTTTTATTTTCTATGTTTCAATTTTAGTGTTCATTGACTTTGATTCCATCGTTTCAATCTGTACTTTTTATTCGTTAAAAATTAAATTTTATTGTGTCTTGAATATCGTCACTAAAAGTATAATTACCTTTTTAAATGTCTCGAGTGCAAGTAACACTAACAAAAGATGCAATCGATAACAGTAATTCGATTACTTTTACTCCGCTATTCGACATCTTATATGACTTACGGTACACGTAATTGTCGCTTGTATGGCTCCCATGCATGCCGTAATTTCTCTTCGTTTTCCGGGAAAGTTTCTGCCTCGACTCAGGAAATTCACATTTCCCCCGGGGATACGAGCCTTTTTCCTACATTTCGCCACGGAACTGCGCTGTCCATGAAGATAGTCCCCACCATTCATCATGACTCGCTCGGCCGTTGTCTGAACCGCGAATCTTTTTCTCTGCAAAACAAAATACGTATTTCCCGGCAATTTAACCTCAGAGACCCTAACTGATGGAATGCTTTTCAAAGTACTGAAAACTGTTCCCACGTCCCTGAGCGTCGTACCCTAAACTTGATCATCAATTTCCCGCGAGTGCTCGTTAATCTGTCCGCAGGACACATGGAACTTAGAGCACGGGATAATTTCATGCTTATTGTCTGATGAACCTATTCTCAATGAATGCTGAAGAGAATATTAAACTGCTGCAATGTATTTTTATTGAGAAGATCCGTTTATATTTCATGAACTCATTATGCCCTTGATGCTCATCCTGTATAATTGAATCTGGGATCCGCTAGAGACTCGGGGGCTGTGTGCTCGGGTTGGATTGCTTGAACAATTGAAAATAGATAACTAGAAACGGAGAACATCATATTAGAATCCCAACATATTTAAAGGTAAAACAAAAACGATAAATTAATGGAGATATACGAGGCATATTCATGAAGTAAGGGCCGTTTTCTTACATTTAAATATTGGCGCTTCAGAGCACAGTTTTACTCTTTCAGCGCCATCTACTGATTCATTGAGAAGCTTTACCGGCATTTCTTTTGCTTCAGAAGTCGTTTGCTTGCCTGTGCATACAAGCAACAAAGTACGCGACAACCGTTGATCCCGCCAGCTGTGAAGTGCGTTCTGTCGTACAATTCTGGCATGGGAAAGGATTATCGGCTGCCGAAATTCATCGGGAGTTATACCTAATTTATGTAATTACAGTTATGAGTGAAGGAGAGGATAGATAATGGTGCCGTAAAACCAACCTGAAGCAGTGGCTCGGTGGTGGACAAGGTTGGAAAACCGTAGAGAAACTCAGGAACGTCAATTGGTACAACTCTCAGGCGGCAAGCTTCTAAGCAGAGGGGTTAAAGAAGCTGGTGCAGCAAGAAAAATACTTCGAAGTGAACGGCGATAATATAGAGAAGTGAAATAGACTTGCAGATAACTAAAAGTGCCAAAAAAATGTGTTTCACATGAGTATATTTTTTCATGTGACCAAATGGCCATTACTCTATGAATATTCCTCGAATTTTGCCGAACGGATAGGTATGCGAATTCTTATCCTCGTACAATGAAGGACTTTGATAAATACCAAGCGTAGCTTCGTTACAGCATCCGCTTTTCATTTGTTAATGACGGGTTTCTAAAACCCCAGTAACACGCGTATTAAGGCAGCCTGCGGGGTATTATGTAGGTATAGATATAGATTAATAAATTTACGGTTCAAAATCAAAGTCCTACATGTACCTATAGATTTTCTTCTCTTCGAATTTATTATTAAAAAATGGAGCGGAAAATCGTTTCGTATGCAACGCCTTTGTAGTTATCTGCACTTCACTATTGCATGATACAGATGATTTTCAGTGAAATTTTGTCTTACCTGTCACTGTTGATGTTGCCTCTAGTCCAAGTGACATAAAACGGGAAGCGCTTATCCTCATAGGCGAATGATTTGCATGTGATAGACCGTATTAGATACAACTGTAGTGCTCTGAAGCAGCGATTATGGCCAGATTAGCCCAAACACCTGTGAGGTAGTTGCAGGTAATGATTATAAACCTAGGATTAATCCGTAGACTACTACTTTTTTCTGATTGGTACATATGCGTACACTAAATGTTGACATTATTATAATAATGGTAAATAAAAAATAATGATAATGGCAGTTTGATGTAGTATATTTCGGTTTTGGTCTTATAATGTTTCTTCCCTCATTTTTTATTCTTAATTATTGCCACGTCATCATTTTCAAAATACCCGAAATAATAAACAGGCCAAGAATGAAAAAACTTTTTTACTGTATCACCCACCATTTATTCACATTTTAAAGTTAAATTTTGAAATCAAGCAATATTTTTAGAATTTAACAGTTTTTTTATAGTTATAATACAGTTGAAAATGTAGGTCTAATGAACGAAGATAATGGGGATTTCTGTTGGTACTTCACCGAGAAGTTCAGCAAGCGATTCATCGCAGAAAAAGCTACACTAAAAGCATCAAGGAAAAAAGGGAAAAAAATGTAGACCAATTCCAGTTGACAAGTGAACCCTGTATTATCACGCTTTAGTAAATACAAACAATTTTATCACAATGTAGTGAACAGTAAATACAAACAATTTTATGATGTAACACAGTGTTTCATTGATTTCCCTGTATACCGTATAGGAGTTTCAGACTAAATATTAAATACATATTGCTTGGAAACTAAGGGTGATACAAAAAAACTATGGCCAGGTTTGGATTCGGCACATCAAAATCTATAAAGATCAGCTATTAAAATAAAAAAAAGTTTTCAAACAAATTTTTTTTGCTGGTCTGTGTAATTTCCATCTCATTTCTGTGTCATGACGAATATTCTAAATTTTTGCCATTTTTTACATATCGACTGTCCCCTTGAATTGATGTTTTTACCACTAATTTTAGGTATGCTAGCTTGTCAGAATGTCGTGAAACTTATCAGATACTTCATGAAAGGCTGTTGCCTTTTTGTGTTCGATCCAAATTGAACGATATTGGCCTTTTGATACTATGATGCGAGTTCAATTTTTGCTTTTTGGGTTTCAATGTTCAAAGAAGAAATCAAGAGAAATGTCTCACTTCCTTGGTTAAAATTTCATTTTTTTATTGTTTTGGGTACGGCGAAAAATAATGAAACAATTTTTATTTATACAAATGAAAAATCGTCCTCTTTACGGACAAAGGGATAGCAAGCATGTGAGTTTTGCTACCAAGGAGTTGAACCATAGGTTTTCAATGCAGAAAAGTTTCTCGGGTTTTCAACCGGTTGATGTCGTCCATGTCTCCCGACGTTTCGATCCGCAACTTGCTGATCATCCTCAGGGGATCTTCCGAACGCCGTTCTTCAAAATTTTTCCGTATATATACACTCCCTCCGAGTTCAGGTGTAACCTGATTGGTTCACGCTTATTGAGGTTTTCCCGCCATTTTTGTCGTATATAATGGACTTCATTATTGGTCTCCAAGCATTGCTGATTTGGAAACCAGTGTCCCTGTTGAAGTTGTTGCGGTTGATGCGGATCTGAATGGCTTCTTTGACAAGGCGGTCCCAGTAGCCATGTGCTCGGCATAGCAGTTTCGTCTCTTTCCATTGCGTATTTGTTATTTGTTACACCTGAACTCGGAGGAAGTGTATATATACGGAAAAATTTTGAAGAACGGCATTCGGAAGATCCCCTGAGGATGATCAGCAAGTCGCGGATCGAAACTTCGGGAGACATGGACGACATCAACCGGTGGAAAACCCGAGAAACTTTTCTGCAACTGATACGCCGGGAAAACCTAAGATCATACATAGGTTTTCAATGGTTAAGGTAAAGCTTTTCTCTTAAGTCAATGGTACCTCCCTCACATTCTTACTGATTTTTTAGCTGTATTTTTTGCTGATGATGTATTCTTTTGGTACTCTTAAACTTTTTTCGGTATATATCTACTAAAAACATTCTCCTTTAGTTTTTTTAACCCATTATCCTGGGAAAATATATTTTTCTCTCTTCATCATTAGACCAAAATAGCCTGCGATTCTTCGCTGGTGAGTAAATCATTGCTTTTCTTCGAAAGAAAGCAGGAAACATCTTTAACGCAACATGGGAAACTCTGACCTGCGGAGGCCATTACTTTTCTCTCACGTCCGCAAAGATACCTTTAATGAAAATGAATGGAAAAGAAGTGAAATTCCATCCGATGCGTTTTCAAAGAGCGGTCTTTTGCCTAATAATGATACATGCCCTGTCGACAATGCCTCAGTGAAAAAAAGAAAAATCAGACTAAAAAAAAGAGATGCCTATAAGCCATCCTTTTGTATTCTGATTTTCTATGATATATGAGGACTGTACAAAAAATAATGGTAATGGGGACGATGAGGGAATATTTGTTGCAGAGGGTGGAAGCCCTGAATACCATCGTTTATCACATGCTCAATTTTTCCGTCCCTCGAGAATGATAGCTCCAGCAATAGGTTTTCAGGGACCAAAAGAGTGATCGGTCGACGCATCATTATCTTAATCACACGGTAACTTCCACCGTCTACAGTCTCCATTATTATTATGTCACTTTCCGTACTTGCAACTCTCATCCAACTTAAATCCCATTTGGCGCTACAATCGCTGTTAGTTGCTGTTTGCTCTGATTAGCTGAAAGACTTAACATGTAAATTTAAAATTTAACAGGTAACTTTACAGGTAGTGATTAAAAAATGCTTGCAGCAGACATTTGGTTGCAAAGAGCCATTCCATCTTATGTAGTTGTCATAAGGAAAGAGAGTGGCGGAATGAATTAATGGCAACAATTTAGTTCAAATTAAAGCTCAATTTTTTAAAGAATTTTTATTATTATATAAAAAATGATATGAATAAAATTATAAAATTAAAACATGAAACGATGAGGCGGAAGAAAGGGGCAGTTTTTTCATTAACGCAAATATTTTTTCATTCAATAGAAATCCACGGAGTAAATTTGGTCACATCTCTCTGGATATGAATTAGCTGTGTTTATGCATAATTTTGGAGCGGTTTAGCTTTAGGGGATAGAAAAGGGGGTAGAAAAGTTGCTTCTCTGCTGCGGGGATGCTCTTTTGAGATTAATGATTCATGCACGTGGTCATAAACTGGAACTAATGGACCTAACGGAGTAATAGCGCCTTGCCCATGGTGTATTCGCCTACCACACAGAACAAGTGATGCGTGTATTCATAGGTGCGCGCGTGAGGATTAATTGTTGCTGTAATTTATCATTTTCACGCTAACAGACCCGCTATGCCCGCTGCTCTCAATTCTATTCTATATGGAACTCTCTCCCAGCCCAAATAAGAAGCAGTACAAATATCAATAGGTTTAAACACAGCACATATTGGTTTCTGAAAGATGCCTCCTTATCCCCAAGTTAAATTTCTTTTGTTTATGTTCACTTTCTCATGTTCATATTTATTGTTTATATTCACTGTCTTATGTTCATATTTCTTGTTTATATTCACATTCTTATGTTCATATCTCTTGTTCATATTTCTTTTGTTTGTCACCTTAAATTTTGTAATTAGTGTGTTATATCTAAGTGCGATTATTTATTTTTTTGTCGAAAATATTGTATTGTTTTTTTTTTCATGCACTAGGCGATATGCACTGTTCACATTTGACTGTATATGTATATATATTTATTTACTTTTTTCTTTTATTTATCTATCTCAATGTGAAATGTAGAAAACTGTACTTATATTTTCTCATGGGCCCCAGTGCCTACGAAAATAAACGATATTATTATTATTCTCCTATCAGCTTACTTTTTCATGCATAGCTACGTTTTTTTCTGTTGTATCCTTGATAACTTACCCTATGAATATCATGAGGGCCCTTTTTTTATTTTCTTCTCGTCCTCATGTCCTTGTACAATTGTTTTCAGACTATCATGTCTCACAATGATGCTAAAAAGTTATCCTGTCTTATTTTTAAGATTTTTAGAAGACATCTCCTTTCTCCCTAACTTTTAAGGAATTCCTCATTACTTATTCCTACGGTCTATTTCATATCTATCATTTTTTTATACCTCCACATATTTGATACCAATTAATTCAGATTGTTGAAAAATTCAATGCCTCATTGCTATGAAGGAGCATTCGGAAGTGGTACATTGTGACTTTTTTCTCAGTAATTTTTTAGTAATAAGTTGTCATTTTTTATGTACATAGCGCTTTCTAAAGATTTGAAACTATAGCGATCACAGCAAGGAACGATTTCTCACCTTCAATCTACCGCTGTTTGCCAATACCAATGCATTTTATAAGATGAAAGACTTCAGTAGTCGAGGCCATCGAGCAATGAACAGGAAAAACTACCAGTCGTCAACACGTAAAACGATTTGTTGTTAATTCGTGATAGAATTCAGCGTCGTTAGCAAATAAAAACATTTGTTAATGTGAGAGATGAGGTGATTTTCGTGGTCAGGGTTTTGTTTCTTAAAATGTAGAGATAAAAATGTTCTAAAGGGTTCTGCGAAATAAATATCTCATGATTCTCCCTCCCCTCCTCGTCCCTAGGCTATCAGACCTCGCCATGTGCTGATTCGCCCCCACCTACTGCGATGTCAGATTACCTTCTGAGAGCAAACACTGCACCGTTGTCGTTCCCCGAAATAGGGGCTCATGTCACAAGGGCCGCCCCTGTTCACTGTTGTCGGTCGTGTGCAGGTGTAGGCGAGGTACGTGAGTGTTTATTTGCCCTACGGAGCGCAACAGGTCCCGCTTGGAAGGCAGGGGTGAAATGCGTTCCTGGTTTGAGGGTGAAGGATGCAGAGTGGATTCGTTTGGGGAATAAGGGTGAGATGGAGAGAGTGCTTGGGGGGAGGATTGGTAACACGGCGGGGGAGGTTGGCTTACCTACCTACGCAGATGGTGTTTCGGGAACCAGGGGACTGCATAGTGGAATCTCTAACCCAGGGTTGGCATGTGGCCCGCTCCCTTACAATATGCGGCCCGCAGCACCATGACTTCTTCAATAGCAAACGGCACTTCCTTGGCTCGTTTAAGATTTACAGCTCTTGCAGTTGGAAGATCAAAACTTACTGGCACTTCATCCGTGTTACCCACATGCATTTCTTCATTCACTTGTACAGGCAAAGAGGTGTCTAGGCTCTGGGAGTATTAGTACCAGAGATTAAAGTAAATACACTATTTTTTCTCTTTCAGTTGCCTTTTTAAATAATAATAATTATAATATACTTGCGGTAGTATTTTATATATATCTCCTGTAATTGGTCCTGAAATACATATACGGCCCTCGAGCTATATGAGTCGGCTAATGTGGCCCGCCAAGGTAAATGAGTTTGACACCCCTGCTCTAACCCGTCCCGTGCAATCTTGATTTATGCTGAAATTTGGGCGCATTTTAACCCTTAACCAGTGACGTGCGGTATGAGATACCGCTGCGTTTTTGAAATTATGAATATTTTCAAAATGATTTTTTTAATATCTATAATCATCGTTAGCTTCATATTTTTGTATAATAAAGATATAACACTCTTAAAATGAAACTTTTTTTTATCATTTAATTCTTTGAATTTGCGAATTAATTCGATTGGCGGTCTGAGTAAAAAAGACGATAGTAATAACTCGTGTTTTTGTCGCCAGTTTTTGGAGCCTGTTTTAAATTACTTTGTTTACCCGAAAATTGATGCGTATTGGTAACGCATAAAGTATAGAGTTTAGAATAGTTTAGCAGATAAATAAACATTAACCTAAGCAATAAAAATGAAGTCGCAACATTCTATGTATATTTGATTTATTGCGGTCTCCCAGATCGCACGTCACTGATCGTGTAGCAAATGTTTCACGTTACTGGTTAAAGGTTAACAATGTTCGCTGCACAGTGATAAGTACAGAGCGATACATTTATTCTCAAGATTTACAAAAAATCAGGATTAAGAAGGAATACAACTGAAAAGTTCCGGCTTTGATATGGATATCATCCTCACGAATGTAAATTTCGGATAACGCGTCTAATTAATTCTCAATTCCAATTCCCGCATAATTTATTTGAATACCATTGCTATTCTTTACTGTATCATATTGCATATTACTTATGCATCAAAAATTTATCTAGAAGACATTTTTATTATTCACTAGTATACAGTATTTCGGTTATTTCCGAAGGTAATCCGAACAACAGGCATAAGTCTCACCGAAAATCCACCGTAAAATTGATATATAATTCATATATTATCACTATTATTATTTATTTTCATTCCCTTCATTTAAGTGTTCGGTGGATGTAGGTAGCAGTAGGTTTAAATGTAGGTAGCACATCAAAAAACGCACTGAGAACACTTTTATATTTCTGCTTGTAGATATGAGAGTGTCTGGTGCAGAACACCCCTCAGGGAGAATAGTTTCTCAACCAATGGATTATTAAATCGGTAATTAGAATTAATAACTTGGTAATTTCATTGTAGCTTGTCACGTGAAAGTAAATTCAATTGAAATATTTAAATGCCTTATTTAACTAATCTTAATTACTTCCGCGTTATCGTGCAACATTCCGCACAAAGAACTGGAGAACTACCACTGCTATAGGTTGGATAATATCATACATGAGGTAAATGTTTGTAGTTACTACATCAATCATATCATATGCGTTCAGTAGTCAAATAAAACTAAAAAATTGCATAATTTTATTTCTACGATGGAAACTAACGTTAGCCAATGTCAGAGCAACGTGAGGACAGATATAGAAATTTTTGTGTACATTGAACATTTTTACAAAATTTTTGGTTGAATTTGAGATTTAAAGGTTTATATTTGTATGAATATAGGTTATTGGTGGTATTTAAATGTTGGTATGCTTGGGCGACAGAACAGCTTCGCTCTTTGAGGCGCGCTGAATTTCCAAGAGGATTTGTTTTTATGCTTAGTTGATGCGTACAAACTGTTTTGTTATGAGTGTTTTAATATGCTCTTCCTTATCAGCAAACTTTTTTTTGTTGCCTCGTCAACCATCTTCGTTATTTTTACTTTAATCCTTGCCCAATGCGTGTCCATCTTTGACGTCATCACGTAAAGTGAATTTCCGTTAGTGCTACAATTTTTGTCTTAACTACCTTATTGTTCGTGAAGATCTTTTGGGTGTTTTACTGGGTGAAGTTTTCCATCTCTCTTTTCTCAAACGTCTCGATGAGTGATACACTCATCGTCTTCAAGGAAAGCAAGAATTTCAGTAATTCAGGGATCCAAGTCACTTAGATTCTCGGATTCCTGAATAAAAATAACGTATCGTCATCGTAACGTTGAATTGGGAAACTTTTCACGGTGTGAAACTCGAGAAATATTCATTAATATTGTTCCCTGGGGAAGCATCAGACATTAATTCACTGAAATACCTCATGCTAAACTTAGTGGTATTCCATTATATGGTTTCTTAGACAAGTCAATTAGACTTGATACAATTGATATTGGCTTACGAGAGCAGTTGGAAATTTTAAAATTATTGAAAGTCAGGACAGCACTCTGATAAACGAATATCCTTTTACCCTATTCTGGTGTCCATTTTAAAATTCATCTCTCCTTCCATTAGGTAGCTAGGTATAAAATAATAAGATATATTCATCGTAATTTACGCCTAAAGACAATGATTACTCATCGAAACCCTGGTTGCGTAATATAAAAAAGCAGTAGTATAATTAAAAGTGGTCTAAGGAACCTTAATACCGCACGGCATATTTAGATTGAAGAGTTTGAATTTGTTACCTGAGGCAATGGAAAATTAAATTTTCAAATCGGTAAATGTTCCCGTATTTCAATTATTTTATTGGTTAGATATTTTCCTTTCCATTATAACTCTTTAATTCGAAAGAAATGGTTGCTGCCGTGTGTATAATGCTGAGAAAACCTTTTTTCCCCAAAATAGTCAGAATTTCTGATGCTCTCTTTAAAGAATATTAACACATTTTAGGTACATAATCTGCATTTGGATCTTAACACATTGCGGACGAATCACGTGTATACTTTTTTTCTACATGCTGCCTTTATATGCCACATGCAATGATACATTGTAACGACATTTTTTAAAAATTATTTATTCATATTATGACACAAGGGTTTATCTTAAAATACAAAAAATTTGAAAGAGATATTCTGAAAAGTTATTCAGATGTAAAACAAATTAAAGTTGCATGCAAAAAAAACAGTCTGCCTTGATAAATACCCGGCCACTGGGGTAAGTTCGATAAAAATTTTCCGGTCCTTTTTCATGGTCAAGTTTAGCACATGAGGATTTGATGAGCTTAGAAATATCAATATTCATTACATTAACCGATTATGTTCTTGCGTTTGAATTCTAGGGGCTATAATTTTCCAAAATTTGGGCTCGAAAGTTTTCAGGTAATCACTAAATTACATATTTGCTAAGTTTTGTATTCATTATACTAATTTTTATGAGTATTCCTTGGTCATTCATTGCATCTCATTTTATCGGACAGCTTCTGCCCTTATGAGAATGATATGCCTTATGGGTAAATAGAGGAATGAATTTTCGTGCTTAATTCCTCATGCAGTCGTTATGCTTTCGTCCACCGGCGTCCTAAATGAAACCACAGTTATCCGTCGTGGAGTCCAATTTACTTCTAGAAGCTGAGCCATCCGCTCTAAATTCCACCGAATAATGGTCAATAAGTGTGGTGTAACTTACGCCCTCACTGTTTGGATTGATGCGAGCTCGTTTAGTGCGGTAGGTAAGAGTATGCAGTCATAGCCCCTTTGCGTTTAATTACGGCGGTACTCTTGAGTACCGAGTTTATAGACGCCTCGCTGCTCTTTGTGGTTTAGAGCAGATTAAAAGTTTGGCCGTGATGTCCGAATGGAGAAGGAAACTAATGAAAAGTGTTGATTACTCATGTGTGCCAGCGGAATAAAATTAGCGATTTTAGAAATTTTGGAGACATATTTTGACTTTTTTTGTTACTTCGACGTAAATCGTCTTGATATTTGACGGTAAAACTCCTCCTCATTGACATAAGCCAATGTTTAGTGGATGTGTAGCTCTCTCAGGATGGAAAGAGCAAGCTTTAAATTATGGAACACCTGCGGTTACCCAATAACTTAGCTTACATTACCTCGCCTCCTGGGCCACTCGAACCTCATAGGTGGTTTAAATTTGGATCATAAAATTATATGTGGGTCGTTGGATAGCTCCCTTAGCTTATAGTTGGCCCGAATTCCCCGCATTGCGTCTTCTTATGGGTCTCCAGATGCATTTATAATTTTCTAAAACCATCACTTTGCTTCTTATCTGTTTAGACATTGTCGATATTTTTAACCCATACAAGACATTCGTTTTTTGCTCTGTAGTTTACTTTTTCCATAAATAATTTGCTTTTTTTAGACATCTCTTGAAGGCTAGTAACATATGTTTGCATTTAATATTCTATCATTTGTCCTGTTCTTGTTTTTTTCAGGTCAATATATAATTACTCCAAAGTACTTACATTCAGTTACTCTTTCAAACGTATAATTTATACACTTACAGGGTCGCTGATGACGCTTATGAGAATAATTTAGCTCGTTGAAATTACTTTTCGAGTGTACTAAGGGGAGAGTTACCTACCATGTACCACTTTTTACATTTTAATTTATGCAGCCCAAGCAATAAGTTACGCAATGATTGATATTTTTTATCCTGTTCAGTGTGATGTAATTCATAGAATTCGATGGTAAAATGTCCAAAGCCACACTGTTAAAAGCAAAATATTTCTGAATTTATAAATATCCGCAAATGGCACAAATTAGGAAACTGGTCTCCTAATTTGTGCCAGCGGTTTCCTAAATTGGACAACTCGTTTACTCTTACCAGTTGTTTTCTGCAACAGCAACATGTGGCTAATGTAGGGAATAAAACAATGAACAACAGACGATCACACACTCATGTCCTAGTAGGGGCAATTTATCCAGGCGGGACTCGAACCCGCGACCTTTTAATATGGTAGGCGAGGACTTATCCCCACCGCGCCGCCACCGAGGCCGCCGAGTTAATTAGCCGAAGCTAAATGAATCAGTCGCAGTTTATATAAATGTTTATAACGTAAGCATTTTACTGTACCTTCGAGTCAATACATCTATTTATAGATATTAGAGAAAAACTTTTTCACTTTTTTTTCCCATCTCCGCGCTTTTAGCGCAGTGACGGCTCGTGAGTCAAATGCTCGGAGGGGCACACTTCACCAGCATTTCAACATTTTTTAATATTTTGTGTATTTTAGTGAGTTGTTAAGGCTATCTAGGTATTAAATTTGTTCAATCTAAAATAATATAATTTGAATATTTATAATAATAAATTCAAACCAAAACAAGGTATTCTGCAACACTGCAGTGCCAAGTAGACACCAGATTATAATGCCGCCAGCCGTAGCGGCGATTTCATCTCACTAGATACGTCGCTCTGCGCATGCTCGGGCGGCGTCCCAAGACTTCCATAAGGTACAAGCTTAGACGCATCATAGCACCAGCAGCCCCCACCACTACCACTCTTAATATAACTGCATGGCGATGGATTGGGACGTTCTGGCCAGCGCCCCGCGGCTACAAATGCAAACTTCTCGCGCTATTTTTGCGTGTTTTTCCTACATTTCGATGTAGGCGATTGAAAAAAAAACTTCGGTAAATAAGATATATAATTATAAAAGAATAGGCATTTAATTTTTTTCCTTTTCCAAATCTTTGGGAGGGGCGGCGTCCGAGAGTCCTTATAGGCAAACCGCCACTGTTTTAGCGTGAATCCTTATAATGCATTATCACACCTTGTGATAGATTCCATTTTGTCTTCCTCGCACAGTTGGCAATGACATTCTACCACAGCACCATCCCTTGGTTTCTTTGTGGATTTCATTGCAGTGTCACCATAAAATTTCCTTTTTACGAGGAATTTTGTAGGTTTGGACTTCTCCTCTCTCGCTAATAATAATCTGAGTTTCCCCTTATATGGACTGCTAGTAGCAGGTCATCTTGCTTTTACCTTGGGAATTGGAGAATTCCCCAATTAAATATACTAATACGGCTAATTGAAGTTCATCTTCGGTCCACTTTCATTATTTTCTTTTGGAACCCATACGGTAATTCAAATTACTTACTCACGATACATAACACATTAACAATAAATAACGATAGTACATCAACTAAAAATATCTTTGCACATAAAGAACAGCTAAGTCATCCTTTAATGGCACTACGTTGTCCTAAAATGTACCGGTACAATGTAAAAAACTGCTAGTGGTACATTACTCCAATACACCCTAAGTGAACTTTGTTGAAGGATAGTGATGCGTTTTCTTAAGGTGTCGGGCAAAATGTTAAGTAACCATCATGATGCGATGGTAAAGAAGCATTTTTCGAATGTTATTTTACGTTTTAGCTGAGTGAGACATTTTATTTGCTATTCTTTCCATTTTTTTGCCACTTTAAGCCAGTAATGGCAGCGCCCTCACGCCCTTTTATAACTGAATATCATTGCAAACACTTCAAGGGTGGAGCGTCTTCCTGTGCGGAGGAACTCAAAGAAAAAGGGCATCGCGTGAAGTGGTCCAAAAACAAAGGAAGGAGGAGATAAGACGACGCCATAAAATGCTTCCTAAGTTAACCTATCTCCCTCCTTTGGATGCATAAGTCATAAGTTTACTTTATGTTCAAAAAAGCATTACACTACGGAAGGTTTTCGGAAGAAAAGAGCCCTATTTGGTATAAGAGCCCAAAAGAGCATTTAGTGTTCAATAGAATAATACCGTATTTGATAAATGATTAAATCAACATCGTTTGGCAAATATTTTGTGCCATGAATTTGGGAGCAAGTAAATATGCATATATCCTTGTTATTTTATGCTCGAGAACTACTGCATAAAACATAGTTGCAGTTAAAAATAACATGATTTAACACATTTTATATAATAATAATAATAAAACTTAATTATTTTCCTTCCACCGCAAATGTGCTATAACTTCAGGCGTTCCAGGCAAGAGAAATTTAAATTTGCACCCGTGCGCGTGACCGCGCACAAAGTCACTTGTTCGTGCAGTGCATTTTTATCATTCATCTGCGTGATGCGGTGGGGACAAGGTTTGTTTGAAGGTACCAGTAATGTCATTCAAATCACATTTATTTGGAATTTTTAAACAGTGAATTTGGCTTATTTTGTGTTACTTATTTAAAATTCAAATAAAAAAATGACGAGTTATTTAAATAATAACGAAATTCATGCTCCCTTTGGTGCCTACTGGAAAAACATTCTTTTTGAACGAGTGAACTCTAATAGTGTGTGTGTCTCAGTCGCCTACTCCAAAAATCACACCATTTGTTTGGAGAATTGTTCGGAGAAATTCTAAAAGAAAAACAGACATCGGGTTGATGCAGCATTCCATCATTCAGGTGGGACGTTAATCCGTGGGATCTGTAGCACCTTTCGAAAAGAGAAGGGCAATGCTCACGCCGGGTTTCCCCCCAGCCGTCCTTCCCTACTCTTCCTTGAGGCGTAAATGGGTGCGACACTCCATATTTTGGATGGTACGTCAAACAGTGATCCATGAGCTCCTTATGTAAGGAGTAGGCCAATGGCGACACCGGATTTCTATTTAGCAATCTTACTACACTCTTCCTTGTGGCGCAATAGGGTAGTCTCCTTCATAAAAAAAACGAAAGGCATTGGTTGTGATTCGTTACCCACCATTAGTGTATTCATAATATACAAATTATTTGGTTTTAGAAATCCCAGTTTTGACGAATGGCGCAATGGTCAATTTTAACCGCATTTGAAAAAGGCCAGATTGGCGCCCATGCGATGCCACTCCACGCGACCTCACAGGGACCTAGTTTCTATACGAGTGGATAGGAGTTTCACATCGTCCTAGATTACCAATGCATGCATGGAGCACAGAGCTCAGGGAAACATGTCTTAATAATCACCAATTAATTCTGCCTATGGTTGGAAAGTTTCCTTCGTTTGATAAGGTATTAGTAATCCTTATTTAAGCCAAGCGCTACCTGCTGCCAGAGTACTCTGATACTTGCTAGCATCCTGCGTCGTATCAGCTCTCAAAGCCTCGCTCCAAGGTCACCTCACTTGCGGCAGCGGGAACCAGAACGACGTCACACGGAGTTTTCCCAGGATTCATACTTAGCCGTCGTATTTTCGCGCGCTTGAAAATTTTCACTTTTTATTTAATCGCGAAAAACAGATATCGTCATTTAAAAATCTAAAAACGTGAATTTCAGGAGGAATAATCTTTCGATTTAGGTATTAAAAAATAATAGGTAACCACCCTATTGAATTTTGCTGCCGGTCTCATCCTCCAAATGCCATGCAATACCATGTGAACATGGAAAGAGTTATTGAGGAGTTAGAGAAAAGGAGAGACGAAAGAGGCAGTATACTTCTCCTTCCTTACTCCTGTGTGTATCTCTCTTTTTCTCCCAATATAGATGTGTGGATAAGTCGTGGTTTCTTTGATACATTTTGTGAAGAGCAGGCTAATTTCGGCGCCAGTTTTCTATCCAGCCATCATTTCATAGTCTTCGTTGTGGGGCGAATGACTTTTGCTGTATTGAATGACTTTTTCCTCGAAATACAATACCAACGAGTAAATAGGACTTGAGGTAGTGGCGTTGCCAGGGGAGGGGTTAGGACCCCTCCCCCCGGAATACAAAAAAACAATCATTTTCCTTCATAAAGGAAAAAGAAATATTGAATCATCATGAATTTACAAAACATTTTTTTTAATGAATTATATCGATTATGAAAGTGTTACAAATAGTTTAAATCCATTATTTAGTACCCTGTTTGTGCCAAAAAATTTCCCCCCCAGTTTTTGGGATCTCCCCTCCCGAACAAAATTCTTGGCTACACCACTGACTTGAGAAGAGTGAAAAGGAAAGGCGAAAGCAGTGGCACAGCGAGGGGGGTGGGTTTTGGGGGATAAATCCCCCCCCCCAAGAGCTCACAGAAATTTTTAAGTTAAAACTATTTTACTTAATTGGGTTAATATTGCTTATAGAATAGTGTGAGGATTAATAAAATATCCCTCAGAAGGCCGTAAAAATGATCATTTCGAACAATTTATCTTAAGTTTTTCCGGCGGAAGGCCTCCGCAACTCCCGCTTACCCTGGTGGATATGCAATACCCCAAGCACCTCAGTATTAGTAGGCTTGACTGAAACCCCCCCTAGCAATAATTCCTAGCTGCGCCCCTGGGCGAAAGAGTCATTTTACTTTTCCTTCCTGACTCCTGTATGTCTCTCTCTATCTCTCTTTCCCACGCGAGCTGCTTTTTTGCGTAAATTTCATCTCACCCCTTCTGTGTGCATACGCCACTGCGACGCGAAATAGCCGGTAGCTCAAGGAGGGAAGAGCTTCGCGCATTAATATTTCAGGGCTGCCCGCGACTGTGACTCTGGTCGAGAGAGGGAGTCTTGAAAAACAGTTGACTGTGCGGAAGGATTCATTCCTTCGTGAAAAAAAAAAAGGTTTCGTGTGTGAGTGTAGGGCGCGTGTGTGTTGGAGGTAGCAAATGAGTTGGCGTCGTAGTCGCGTGGGTTGCAGGTGAAGGGGACGAGCTCCCCCTGCTGGGAATACCGGGTGAAATCTGATTTCGCTCGTGAGAGAATCTCCATGCGTAAGCGAGTTTAATTATTCCCTTTGCCGCCAGCGGTGTATGGAACTCATCATGGGAACAACTTCGGCGCTGATATCAACGGGAATTCAATCGTAGATGTTGTAGGATATGTGGCACGATGCGGTGAAAGTTATTTAATATTTGGTGAATAAGGTATTGCAACTTTTCCAGTGAGTTCATTTTCGCAGGAAGCGTTTCGTCGTCACAACAGCATTTTGAATGAAAAATTGAAAGCAACTTGTCGTTTGCTAACAATTGTTCATTATTTTCCAATATTTATCTATTTACGAGGGCTGTCGAGAAATTAACAGACGTTTTGAAATTAAAAAATTAGCAAAGTGAAAATAACAATTTTGAAGGTAAGCGGTTTGGCTATTTATCTACTTAAACGCCATTGAAATTAAGGCCTTTCTTTCAACATTGTACAAGCTTTACCATGCCCTGATGTAGAAATCGGCCACCTGTGAGTACGACCACTCATTTTTCAGGAATTCAGTTCAGCGTCAGTGTTAAATATTCGCATAGCGAGCCACATATTCATTGCAAGGTGCAGGTGGTTATCACTCGGCATCAAATCTGGGCTATATGGCGGGTGATTGAAAAATTCCCATCCAAAAATCTACTAGATCTCTTGGCCGTGGCCTTTCAATAGGGTGGATTCCTATTATTTTTTTATTGCCTAAATCGAAAGATCATTTCTCCTGTAATTCACGTTTTAAGATTTTTAAATGACGATGTCTATCTTTAGCGATTAAATGAAAAGTGAAAAATTTCCAGCGCGCGAAAACGCGACGGCTACGTATGAATGCTGGGAAAACGCCGTGTAACGTCGTTCTGGTTTCCGCTGCCGCAAGCGAGGTGACCTTGGGGCAAGGCTTTGAGCGCTGATACGATGCAGACTGCTAGCAGGGTACTCTGCTACCACTGGTAGCACTTGGCTTAAATAAGGATTACTAATACCTTATCAAAGGAAGGAAACTTTCCGACCATAGGCAATTTTAATAGGTGATTATTAAGAGACGATTCCCTGAGCTCTATGCCTCATGCATGCAATGGTAATGTCAGACGATGTGAAGCTCCTATCTACTGATATAGAAACTAGGTCCCTGTGACGTCACGTGGATTGGCATCGCATGGACGCCAATCTGGCCTTTTGCAAATGAGGATAAAATTGACTATTGCCATTCGTCTAAACTGGAATTTATAAAACCAAATAATTTGTACATTATGAATACACTAATGGTGGGTAACGAATCCCAATCAATGCGTTTTGTTTTCTTTGATGAAGGAAACTACCCTATTGGCCGTGTGTGGACGGGAGTCGTTATGTAGAAGCAAAACTGTCTTACTCATTCACCGACGCTTGTTTTGCATCGCGCTCCTTCATCTGAGTCATTATTCCTTCATTCCACGCACCACAAATCTGGCAATAAATTTCAAATGTTATGTGATATTTTCCAACAAAATCCTAATCACAGCTAGCGCTTTACAACTGGTGGGAATTTTATTTGCGGCGTTCATTTCAAAAGTCCACTGTATGCAAAGTTCTATAAGAAGGTGTGCAAGCTACCATGCCTGGTTGTGTACTGATTGTTGGATTATCCTGACGCCAAGATAGCGGTACCTACTAGTCCCACCCATTGCCACGCCATAGCAAAACGTCTGTTACTTTCTGCATAGCCCTCGTACGAGAATTCTTATTGTCTATGTTGGAAATTTAATCATATGTTGAGATAATCAGGCAATTGGCTCTTTTACTTCAGCCCTTTCCAACGGAAATCTTCTCTTTCAGCATTTAAACTAAACTATGTTAAATTTATTTTAAATAAGCATTTATATAAATTTAAATTTCTCGTACATGGAGCATAAGAACAGGAGATTGTTGTTAGTTAAAAAAAAACATTGCGGCGTTTCCACTAAATTAATTTCTGCGCGACGCGTGTCTTTTTTACGAAAACATTTTCAAGTAGGTACATCATGTGCAGCCAAGTTTGCCTTGAATATGTCCTACTGCTTGAAGGAGAGGGGTTAGAGAAAGAATGGGGTTTGGGTGTCGGAAAGTGGGAATATTGAAGGCTGTGGGAGAACAGGGTCGCTTTTCTTAGGGCCTCGGGAGAGGTTAGGGTAGGGTAGGATAAAGGTTCCAGGGTGAGGGTACCACGTGCGTCTTCACTGACGTCTCGCCTGGTATTTGGGTCATAGCTGCTAGATAAGACGTAGTACTTTGAAAGCTAGAATTAAAAAAAATCTTCCATCTAAATATTTCGTCTCAAGCCGAGCGTCAATTAGTCATAAAAATGAGGGAAACAGGTACTTAAACGACAAAAATAATTAGAGCTCGATGTAGGTGTCTATGTCTTTCACTTCGTAACTTTTCAGTCCTAAATTTCATATTTAATGGAGGAGCTTATTTTTTTTAGCATAAAATAATCGTATATTTATACAATTTTACGGAGAAATTAATTAATATATCACTCAGCATTCTCCCCCATTTTGATACCCTCGTTGGATCTAATCACCATTTGATTAATCCGGGTATTCTACCGAGGATATGTGAAGAAGTGGAGTATAACTCATGTATGAATACTCTGGAAAAGAATACAGATGTTCTTAATCTATGAAAAAAGGAAAAAAATATCATTTCATAAATGCTTCTAGCTTGCATAAACCACCAAGTTAGTCAAGACTAAAACATCATCGACATGGGAAAAGCGAAAAGAACGTGATAGTCCTTTTAAAAATTTGCCTTTGTTATTAAACAACAAGTAATTTATGAGTACACATATCTCAATGGCACTTCAATCCTTTTTTTGTTTAGGCTTACCTTCAATTACTCTCTAGAAAAGCTTAAATTTTCAACTTAAATGCATTGCTTGAACTCTAAAAGCATACGTCTACCTCCGTGCTTAGTCAACTTTGAGTTAAAAGAGAAATTGCGAGTTTGCGCGTCAAAAATCTTTATTTTTTTATAGCGAAAATAAAAGACGAGGATCTTCTTCCAAAATATTCTGCCTCGAGTAGTGCGTCAAATTAGGCATCAAAACGAGGGAAATTGGCACTCTGGTGCTGGATGTCCTGAGACCAAAATTGAGAAAGATTTCTTTTTATGTCTTTGCGTTGTGGAGTGGAGGTAATGCACGTACGTTTGAGATCTTCAGCCCAGAGTGACGAGTAAGTGCCTCTTTTATAACCAGCGTATGTAAATGTACAGGAGAGCTAAATTTTCTCGGCTTTGTCCTCGGAAGATTGTTCTTAGAGTTGCTGAGTAATTCACTGGAGGAAAAATCTCCATTTCCCGTAAGTTTAGGCGAAGTTTGTTTTTGTCAGTCTTTCAAACTTAGCCGCTGCTAAAAATTTGAATTATCTCTTTAAAATGTATGTGACATAAACCAATCCAGCATCATTGCTAGCCTGGCATATTTATTTAACTTGGAATTAATCAACTCCGAAAGTGTATTCATGAATAATCGGAGATATAAACCTTCAATGCGTACCCCAAACCATTAGAAAAATAATATTAAATTATAATAATGATTTATGTGGCCTTCATATAATTTTTAATGCTATGTTAATATATGTAGGTCAAAACACTCCTCAGTAACAGTTTTATCTCCTAACCATTGCGTTCTTTAGTCATGAGCAAAGTAGGTGAGTCACAAGCATAAAATCTTTGGAAGAAATGGAAATTCTAATCTATAGTATAAAGACTTTATATACTATGTTTTCCTTCTGACTTACGCCTGACCGATGACCGCCGTTCCTTTTGAAATTCCTCACGCCCAGATCTGAGCCTTTCACTAAGTCTTAAATAGGACGTTACGTTCTCCACTGATCGTCTTTGGTGATGGTGTACTTGGTCATAACTTAGCCTTAATCTTAAATCATATTAACGTATTTACATGGTGTGCAAAGTATGGTAATGGGAAAATTACTGGGGCTCAATTATACTTCAATTTCAAAATTACAATCATACATTACTCTTTGAAAAAGTAATAAGTAATTACGCTCACAATAACATTTTATCTAGCTCGTGCTCATGATTAAATCAATGTCACTATTTTCTCAAATAGGGGCTAACGGTATAAAAATTATTATTTAAAGCCATTAAATAAAAAATTAATAAAATACATGTTGATGATGCTTGATTTAAGCACTTTAGGTATGAAATGATTGCTGAAGTGTAACGACTACAAAAATATAGCAATACCTTTCTCGATACTCGGAGTCCATTGCCAGAAAAAAATTGATTTTTAAAAAGGTTACCGATTAAAAGTAAAAAATACTAGATTTCTAATCGTTGACAATAATTCGATCACTTATACTTTGTTGCAATTCATTGTTGGTGAAGTGGAACTAAACAAACATTTGCTTGCATCTCAAACTTGACTACTATAACATTGCCTTTTAATAATTTATTCATGCATATTTCTTTCATTTTTAGATCGGGACAAATTCTGGACAAGGTTTACTCTACTTGTCATGGAATTTTGAAAACGGTTGAATAACTTGTCACTAGTAATCTGTCGGTAAGAAAAAGGCCGTTCCAGCAGTATTCCTCATGGCGTTTAGGCACTGGGGAGGTAGTCTTTATGCTTACGAGGATATCTCCCATTTTTAAGACGCTCCACCTTCCTCATCAAATACTTCCGTCCTCGAGTGAGAACTGAAGAAGTCCTCTTCATGCTCTCAAGCCATCACGACGTGTTCGCGCAAGGGAAATAATTTATTATTCCGTTCGCATGAATGTTTGCTAAGTGAGTGTCAAGACGAATGAGTGCCTTCCAACGCTGCCTCTGGTTCCATATCTCTCCTTTTTCAAATCTTTCAGGATGGTAGGAGTGCGAGTGCGTCATTAAAGACAAGTAATAGTCACATGTGTTATGAAAAAATACTTTCCTCAATAGAACAACAAACAAAAGTATCGACAGTATTCTACAAACAAAAGTATCGAAATATACAAATAAAAATATTAATATCCCATTCAAGGTCCGTATGCTGAGGATCTAACTTAAACAAATATGGGAGGACATTGTCAGTATATCAGCTGAAAATCAACAAAAAGAAGAATTATATATTATCATGCAGCAAAAGAGAGGAGGCTTGGACAAACATTAAACTAGGAAAACAAAAGCTTGAAATAGGTGAAAGAGTTTTTACTAAAGGAGGCCAAATTAACAACGACGGAAAAAGCAAGAAAGTAATACTCAGTGGAATAGCACAGACGTGAAAGTCTTTGTACAAAAAGAATAATCTACTAACAGCTGAAAATGTAAGAGGAGAAGTAAGGAAAACAATTCATCAGATGCTACAATTTTACTCTATGATAAAATTATAATGAAATCATCTCTTTTCTCCAAGTGTCTTTTGGGTTACTCCAGTGTACATATATCTTCTTATACGAAGAAACTTCTCTCTCTTCTCCTATCTAATGTTACTTAGGCATGGCGATAGGGTATAGTATAATATAAGCCGGGTGGAATCGTTCTGTATGATCACTCCTCTTTCTGATGATGGGAAATGCAGAAGGCGCCCCTGTCTTCCCCGGATAGGGTTCTCAAAAGTAAACCTCCCATCAGCGCGCCTCGATTTCAATAAGTTCCCGGCGAATGCCTCGGGGATCTGCACACCAGAAGTGACGCGCCGTCGCCTGCACCTGGGCGCCGCATCTCCGCGTCGACTTCGCCGTCCTGAATTTCCACTCGCTTGCGCCGAAGGTCGTGATTCACATCGCGAGCTTCGAAGACGACGACGACGATGCAGCTGGCGATGGCGGCACTCTGGAAAGTTGCCGATATTGAATGCAAGGGGTCCATTGCGCATCCTATATATTATTCAACGATCGGCATCTTGCTCTCGAATCGCTTGAAGTTAGCGTCTCGTGCAGGGGGAGAAGAAAAAGGTGATGTGGATTAAAATGTAATCCCGTATCCAATGCAAGCGTCATTGAAGACCGAATAAGGTTTTATTCAGTCGAGTCGAGTTATGTTATCCATTTTCTCCAACTTTTCAAGGTCTAACACGTTCCTCGTCATCAGGAAATGATGTTGGCTTGAAGAAAGGGAAAAAGAATATCGGAAAAGCAATTTTTGGGATAAATTATCTAAAATACCTACGTACTGAGCAATACGTAGGAGTCAGTGCTAAAAACTACTAGTAAGCCATTTAAGGGTGAAAATTGGTGCCAAAAAATGGGGAGAGATCGCTGCTACGAGTAAAAATACTGGCCCTTGGTCATGGCACCATAATCATTCATTCCTAGATGACGAGGAACGTCTCGGACTTCGAAACGTTGGAGAAATTGGACACACTCACCCGGCTGTTCAGTCAATTCTCAGAGAAAGCACGAGTTCTTTCGTCATGGAAGAGTATTTGAAAAGGGAAGCGTTTTGAAAACCTTGGGTAGTAGAGAGGACAGTTTAATAGGCCACATCACAAGATAAGATATTCCAGTGCAGTGGTTCCCAACCAGTGGTACGCGTACCCTTTGGGGGTACGCCACGAACCAGTGGGGGTACGCCACGAACCATTGGGGGTACGCCGAAAATAATCGGTAATGAAGGACGCCAAGAACTATGAATTACTTCATCAGGAAATGCGTAACATACATATTATATGGGGTATTTACAACAAATTTTCTATTTATACAATTATTTATTTACAATATATAGCTATAAGTGGCCCCTTCCCCTAATGAAATTATGTAATGAAATGTGCACGTTACATTTTTGGGGGAACAATAATAGTTATATGCATGAAATAATAATCGTCTTTATTCGCGAGATTGGAAATAGAAATCCCCATATTCCAACTGACCCCTTATATACAGAGGCGTGCGGGAGGAAAAGAAGGTTGAGAACCGCTAGTCTAGTGGATTTTATAGTTGAAAGACAGGTAGAAGGAAAGAGTGACAGTGGTAGACGAGAGGTAGAATGAGATGCAAAGAGTACGTGATGAAGGATGTAAAGGAGAAGAGTTACACAGGTGTTAAAAGATAAGCTGATAGGAATGGAGAAGTGCATCAAACCATTCTTATGATTTCTGAATTTCCTTCAGGTTTTCACCGCGTCCGTTGGCTTTTGTTGCCAAGGGAATGCAGACATCGCCTGATCAACGACGCGAAAATCTTCGAACCTACAATCTTAGGATTGATGACCCTTAGTATTGATGACTGGATCCCAACTAGTTACCGTTGCCATCCAAGTTAATTATTTGAATGTATTATCTACATAATTAAGTATCTAAGGATAGAAATAGTTTATTTGGCAGTAAAACTAACATATAATTGAGCATAATGATGTCATTGGCCGCGCGAGGTGTTCCTATCTTTAACAATAAGACCATCTTTTTGTATCCAATAACGCTAGCCGTCAACTGCACTCGCAATGTGGAGGAACGGTCGAATATATTTGTTGAAATATATCGTACGACCGTGCTGCGCCCGCTCCGAGCGGTCTTCCCCCGCTCTTTTCAATGCAGGTCCACAGAGGGATAGGCGCGTTTCTAATTTTAAAATGTAGAAAAAAAGGCAGGGTCTTATGTACAAATTTAATTGGAATAATCATGTACAAATTGAGGTCAGAGGACCTCTTTAAACACAACATTGGAAGTAATTACACTATCCTCTGTTAAACGCACACGATGACTCATACTTACGTATCATCAGGAGACTTGAATGCGGAATCAGCTGCATTTTGATAAAAGTTATTTAAAGAATGCGAGATATTGCTGTAAATGAACAAATGTATCAGTTTGTGCGCCGTTAACGTCAAGAATATTTACCGGTTTTTTTAATTATTTAAAAACCAATTTTAGGAAACAATAGCAATGTTTAGGAAGTAAGATATGCCGTCGCATGTTCTCTGATAAGTTCGGTGCATTTTGGTACCTCATTTGTAGTGTTTGGTTGCGTATAAGTTGAGGAAAAGGTAACTATACAGTAGAAATATTATAGAAGATTCATCACAACGCTTGAAGTGGTGGGCTGTGGGAGCATACTCCTCCCCTTTTCACTAGACCGAGTGTTCTTTCTCATAGAAGTATGCGCTGCTATAAGGCATTAAAATAATTATATAAGAAGCCTCACTGTGCCTAAAGAAATCGACAGGCACATTATGTTAGTGATCGTCGCAGAGACTACTATCTTTAAAGTGTGCATCACGCTTTTCAAAAGTTCTCATTTGTCCTTGGGACTTAAATAATGTAGCAATATTCCAAACGAAATTAAAGAGGAGATATTTTGTACAACTTTCAATAGATTAGCTAAACTATGGTTTTTGTCTTGCATAAGCATTGAGGATATGCCTTGATAGTTATTTTCTTTCATTTTTTTCCTTTGTGCCAGAGCCAATTTGTATTCCAAAGAAAGTTAGTTTATTTTTTCAGAAAAATTATTCTTTCATAAAATCAAATATTCTAACATAATTTTAGCTATTTGTGTAAAAAACTTGTCGGTACCCTAAAAGCACCATTTGCCAAGCAGGGCGTCTATCTTAGATAACTAATAGTACAATAAACAACTCTTATATTCCTAATATGTTTATGAACTTTGTATTAATCCATTTATTCATTTGGATTACATTTTTCTTATATTATGATCCTATGAATTTTGTAGATTTCTGAATATCTCGATACCTTCTCGTATAAATTCCCGAAAAATAAGCCATTCCCCAGCAATCAATTTCGCTTCCTAAGAGTTGATTTTTTATTTGCAGCTCTCTGAACTATTTTATCATCCATTATCGTAGCCGTAGCCCTAAAAGTAGAGAAAAGACTAACTTGGAATGAATAGGTACACGTAATTGACCAGTCTCGTTACGGCCCAGAGGAAAAGAGGCTTTTAAGTCACGCCTAGCACAGGGCCTTGAGGTCTATTTTTCAAATGGTGAGTACATATGACGATCGTCAGCGCCTGTTCGCAATCAGCGTGCGCCACAAAGACGTAAAAAAGTGGTATAAATCAAAAGACTCTTAAATCTTCCAGTTTTATGCCCTGCTGGTAGGTGGACTTTGAGAGTTAGGGCTTTCCTTCGAAACGGTCCTATTGTTGTCTGCATACTGATTTCTGAAAATAAAGACCTCCATTCCAACTGTGACCATTTGGAATGGATTTAAACTACCATGAGTGTCTTTCAGTCGTGTTTCAGATCCGCATAAAATTTCCACATTTTGGGATTTTCTCCGCTTCTCCGCCTGTTAAGGATCTCTTTCTAGCTACTCCAGTGACTTGCCGTAATGGTGTTTTCTTCCTGCAGTTTTTCAGCGATATGACTGAAATATGGTGAAGCTCTTCTTTTCTGATAGATATCAGCGATGACTGAAGGTGATTTTATTGCACACTTAAGTCAAGTATCACTATGTTTTTTGGATCATGAATCATTTTATTTTACCCTGGAGTCCAGTAACTAACTCTTTGAAGAATGATCGTATGGTCAACGTACCAGCTGACCCACGCCTTTTGAAAACATTCTAGGGAAGTTATTTGAAGGCATGACTTAGGTATGGTAACGATCTTCTTTTCTACTAAAAAGCAGCAACGACTGAAGGCAATTTTATCTCACACTTAAATTAAGTATCACCGTCTAAGATTCCTGAATTATTTTCTTTTCCCCTAGAGTCCAAAAATTAACTCTTGGAAACACTATAGTATGCTTAATGTACCAGCCTGCCTGTACCTTTGGAAAAATTTACAGGGAAGCTACTTGAAAGTATATTTACACTACCAGGCTATACACCGATATATACCAGTAAAAGTAAAATAGAACTTTCCCAAATATTTCGATGGAATAGTCAGTATCAACCAAGGTTAAGGTAAAATCACTATAAAATATCGAAGATACCCTCCCGAAATGTGCCTCTTACTCCAAATATTTCGCGTTTACCAGAGAGGACCTCTATTTATGTGCATAAGTTGACATATTATATTAAATTTAATTGCACCAGAGAAAATATAATATCAGGATGCGCCATGGTGGTATATGAAGTAATACCACATCATTGCGGCAATTGAGAGCAAAGCTAAATATTTTCGAAATGATAAAAAAAATAGATAAAAAAACAAAAAAATAAATAATATTAAATAACTTTTTTATTTTTTTTCATTTAATAAATAATAATAATTTTATAGATACAAAAATCCTTTGCCACGCACAGTGTTACTGGGACCAAATATTAAGGAAGCAATAGAGATCCGCCTCAATCCCAAAAATTTCAATCGGGACACCGCCTTTCACCTTAGCAATACATGGAGACCTGTAATCAGCTGTATAAAAAAACATAAGGGTTGAACGTGAAGAATTCCAAAAGACCTACAGCCAATCGGACGACACCTGAGCCGCATTGTTGTCCTCGGTAAACGGTCTATCCGGTTCAGTGTGAACTTGGACTTCCATAAAGTAACACGGCCTTGAGGATGGGAGACAAGTCGTCTCCCGAAAAGTCGGCTTACGTATAAGCATTAACCTGGCTGAGAACCTGAGAACTATTCGTCAGTAGTATTCACCGGGAGAAATTAAAATCGTTGTTGATTTTCGAAATGGATTTTTCCCTATCAGTTGGGTGCAACCCTAATAACATGATCATCTCTATCCAAGAATTTAGCAAGCTCAAAAACTCTGCTTCGAAGAGCTAAAAAGCATCATTACCAAAAATTGAATAAAATAAGGCCATGGAAAAAATGAGAAAATCTAATTTTTTCCGCATAAAATTAAATGAAAATGTCAAATAATTCATTATATAGCTTGATACTATAGCGAATACTCCAAACCTGTAAATATTTACTGTCCATTTTTTTCAGATAGAATATAAAGGGGCAGTTACTCAATAGATACTAATAACAAAGCCATTATTTTTCATCTATTCACAATAGTATTTATAACCTGCCGCGTTAATGGCAATGAAATTCACAATGATTGTCATGTGAAAAATATTCCATGATCAGGAATGGAACCACGGGCCTTTCGCTTTACTTTGCCTGATGATAAAAGAAATTTAATTTAATTTTGTGATAGGTGTGACGCAAAGAATATCAGGTTCTGTGTTATGCATTATATTGGAAGTTGCTTCAACCATAGTGTACTTATCCAGCTAACTACCATGAATATCTATTGTAAAATATATTATACTCTGCATTTATCATAGTGTATTTCAGCCGTCCGGTCTTATTTTAATTTTAATATCATGCTGTCTCATAAGAGCAGTATTTCTTTATATTTATTCATTATTCATTCAGTATTTTGTTGTGAATGAATGAGTCGGTGACCTTTTGGTAAAAAAAAACGGGTCTTCGTCTCATAGAGGCACCTTATTCCAGAGAATAATTTGTTCAGTTACGATAAGTGCATTTAGTGATAAAATACGGAATAAATTTATATTATTATTAAAGGAAAAGAATAGAAAAGGTAAAGGAGGATGTGAGAAGAAAAAAGTAGACATGAAAAGATTAGCTGATAGGAGACTTGAGTGGAGAGCTGCGACAAAACAATCTCAGGATTTTTGACCAATGCTGATGATGTGGGCATGTCCTCAAGACTGAAAATGGGTAACAGTTTTCCCTCCCGAAAAATATTCTATTAAAATCTGTGTTACGTATTTTTCGGAAATCGGTGGTTTTCAAAATGTAATCAATCATTGCGAATAAGTTCGGATTTCGTCATTCATCCCTGAAAGAATATTCTTTTTTCCATCAATCAGTTCCGGTCTGCGATGAGGATGGAATGTAAGTTTGCGGTCTCATCTTTTAGAGGCGAAGACCGGGGAGCGGGCCCATGTCTTTGGGTTTCTTATCTCTCTCCGCTTTTGCGAGATTGGGTCGAAAATCTAATCTTTTAATGCACGATATGTTTACTTTCCATTTTGGCAGAGATTTCACGAACATTTATGAATTTATTTAAAATATTTTAATCATTTTCGTTATTCATCATTCGTTAGAGTATGTAATCATCTTCATATGGTTATAAGTTAGCCAAAGGTCAACTTAAGGCTGGAAGGCGATACTTGGTGGAACTTGGTGACAGGAAACATATTAAAGATACACTTTTGTATGCTCCACAGGAGTTTTAATAACCGAACCAGGTTTCGACAGTACGCTGTGTCATTATCAAGGTGAATATACACAAATTTGCGAGCGAGGGGGGGGTTTAAGACAGGGAGTAGGTGGTGATGGTGGGAGGGGGAAGAACTCCCTGTCTCAACCCCCCCTCCCTGGTATATATAAGCTCGCAAATTTGTGTATATTCACATTGATAATGACATAGTGTACTGTCAAAACCTGGGTCGGTTATTAAAACTTCTATGGAACATACAAAAGTGTATATTTATTATGTTTCTTAGCCAAAAGCTTTATTGTTTTTCCTTTTTTAAGTTTAGGTTATTAAAACTTCTATGGAACATACAAAAGTGTATATTTATTATGTTTCTTAGCCAAAAGCTTTATTGTTTTTCCTTTTTTATACAAATTGTTATTACTACCTGAATCCCGCAGGACGATAGGCAAGTCGCGCATCGAAACATCGGAAACAGACATGACGGATATCACTCGGTGTGAGTAATCACGATCATGGCACGATCAATAAGAAATTATAACGGGAGCGATAAAACTCATAAATAGATTAGATGACTTGTAGTGTAGCCTACTAACCTATGTAAAATTTAATGCATGTTTCTTAGTTATATTATTATTTTTAACAGAATATAATGATAGTATAATTTGTTAATATGCGTGACGTATTTTGTACTGTGTGGTGTGCATGTTCTAATTGCATGCTGCATGATGGTGATTGTCCACCCCCTGCCAAACTCTCTAGAGGTGGCTCGCAGGGTATCATGTAGATGTAGATGTACCGAGAAATCTTCACTCCTAATAGGGTGGTTTCCTATCATTTTTTTATTGGCTAAATCGAAAGATTATTACTCCTGGAGTGCGTATTTCACGCTCTTAGATTTTCGAATGACGATATCTATTTTTCACGATTAAACGAAAAGTGAAAAATTTCAAGCGCCCGAAAACGCGACGGCTAAGTAGGAATGATGGGAAAAGTCCGTGTGACGTATTTCTGGTTCCAGCTGTCGGCGTGTAAGGTTACCTTGGGGCGAGGCTTGAGCGCTGATACGACGTAGGCTGCTAGCAGATAGCTGAGTACCCTGCTAGCAGGTAGCGCTTGGCTTCAATAAGGATTATTATTCCCCTATCAAACGAAGGAAGCTTTCCGAACTTAGGTATTTTTAATGTGCGATTATAATGGCATGTTTCCCTGAGCTCGGTGCCTCATGCATGCATTGGTAATCTCAGATCATGTAGAACTCCTATCTACTCGTGTAGAAACTAGGTCCCTGAGACGTCGCATGGGCGTGGAGTGGCATCGCATGGGCGTCAATCTGGCCTTTTTCAAATGAGATTAAAGTTGACCGTTGCCATTCGTCCAAACTGGGATTTCTAAAACCAAAGAATTTGTATATTATGAAAACCCTAAATGTGGGTAACGAATCGCAATTAATGCGTTTCGTTTTCTTTGATGAAGGAAACAACCCTATTCAGACTACTCACCGGGAAAGCCCCGAATCATTCTTAATTCATAAAGTGCATCGCACATTGAATTAAATCCACTGACAGATTAGTTCCCTGAATCCCTCGGCATTGGAGTGGGTCGGTCCTTCTTGGAAACAGAGAATGCCTGACTCCCCGACATCGAGGAGGTCCACGCGCACATCTCTTCGCCATCGCCTCTGGCCTCCATCACCGCGCTCCAGCAACTTTCTCCCAGTCTTCCCTTTCACCGCCGTCACCATCTCCTTTCCACGTCATGCTTCTTTTATCAGCCGGAGCAGTTCGGCTAAAGGGTTTAAAGGAGTGCCCACAGAGTTTAGGAGTGGCTTCCAACCGGAGGATGATAAGGAGGCCGTGGAGTGAGGGGAACTGGTTAAAGGGAAAGGCTTTATTCAAAACCATATCCTATACTTCGCTAATTGGATGAGACTCTGGAGACCCCGCGGGCGAGAGAAGAGCGCCTCGGGTGGGCGGTTGAAGGTACTACTGCGGTGGGTGTGAAAGACTAGCTCCTCGGGGGATCATAATTTTATTGCACTTTTATCGCCATTTCGATTCGAAGGCTAGGATTAGGAGCCGTGTGGGTTGGCGAAGGTTACGAAGAAGGGTACGAATTGGGTTTGAGCGAGAAGGATCGATCTACATAACTGAGAGGGCGCTGAATGGCGTGCGTTATTTTTTCACGTATTTTCGATTTAAATCTCCACTATTATAATATGATAGCTAAAAAAGTCAGGTTTCAGGTTGATATTTCAAAATTAGTATTCACGAAAGCTTCGTCGTTTCTCACTTTGTCAATCCAAAAATTCCACTATAAATGGATGATTATGCGATAAAAAAATACCCTTCGTGCTGAAAATTGCAAGGAAAGCCGTTCTTGTCTAACTTGCGTATTATTCGTAAAGTTCCAATTTGAAAATTATCTTTGAATCTTGCGCTCCAAACGACCCATCGCCATATTGGCTGTCGTGACGTCAGAGCATATCGTGACGTCAGAGTCTAGTAAACAATACGTTTACTTGATAACAGTAGAGGGTAAACTATTTGTCCCAGTTTTAGAAAAACCTATGTATCTCTCAGTACAATTTATTTTTTTTATTTGTCAATTTCATCTTCAGTCATGTGAAATATTTATTTTTGACGCATTCTGACGTCACAGGGCGTTCTTGTAGCGCGAAAGAATTTAGTAATTGTTGCGAACTTAGAAGCTCTCTAGCAACAAGAGTATTGAGAATTATGAAGTCATATTTCGCATAGGTTAATGAATTTAACTTACTTATCTATACATGTAAAAAAATATCTTTTTAATTTTATGAGAGCACCCATTGTTGCACCACATTTTGATCACCTTCCACCCTTGAATTCTCCACTCCTGTCATTGTGCATGTCTTAATTCCTTGAATAAGCATACTCCATATGTAAGTTTACACAGTAAATGGCTTCCTTATTTTTATGATTAAATTTCCCTCTGCTAACATATATTTCTTTTCGTGGAATTCTCTCTTTTGCATTGACTACTCCACCGATAATTTCTTTCTTTATTTTCCCTCGTTAGTTATCCTGCTTTCGAAAACCTACACCAAAAAATCTTTTGGTTGAATCACTGAGCAAGTGAGTGATTTATTCAAGAAATCAGTGAAAAATTAAAAAAAAAAGTTAGACGAAATATATCTGCATATTTATTCTACCCACCAAGCTACGAATTTGCTCAACATTTTCCTGTGTTGACAGCATTAAAATTTAACTCAATGGATGTGTGTAAGGGGAGTTTTTAGATCGAGGCGTGGAACTGTAAAGGGATGCGTATTTCCTATTTAAATTTTTATATCGTTTTGCAGCAGGTCGACTTGATGTTATTGAATGGAACATACGTAGTAGCGAAATATTTCATCAAAAACTCCCCTATTACTGCATTTTTCGCGTCAAATGTCATCATATTTACTTCTTTATGCCATGGGACCGAATGAAAATAAAAAATTATTGATATATTCAGCCTTGTATTTTTTACGTATGTTTGCCAAGAGTATAAATGTACCAATGGCCAAATATTTAAGCCATTAGTTAATTAAAAGTACCGGAAATTTTCCGAAAGTACTTCCTCGATTTCATTCCTCGACCGGTTTCAAAACAATTTGTGTCTTCCTCCTCATTTAGGTGATCTCTCCTCAATACAATTCATTTACCCTTCAGGGTATTCACGGACAAAAATGTCTTTAAACAAGTTTCCTGAAGCCACTAAAAAAATTAAAGGATCCCGTCGTGGATGGAATATCAAAGTTTTTTTGGAAAAATTCCAGTAACTTTTGATTTAGTAACAGGTTATAATTCCACCAGATTCGTCCCAAAACATTGCTCTCTAACCTTATGCTATATTGGATCTCCTTTAAAAATTTCTCACTAGTTGGATTACTCTTGATTTAAGTAAGTTATCCATTTTGGCCTTTTCCTTGGGCTACAAGCTTGTCATGGTGGAAAAGCTTGCGCCTTCCTATGGCCACTAGAGTTACCCTTGCGGGATAAATTTACAATTATTCCCGATAGGGCCCACTCATGCCAGATAGTTTGAAGGGTAGGAGCTACCTAGTTAGAAGAGAAGGAAAGGTAAATATTCCTCGTGATGGTTTCACGAAAAAAACACTGTTTAATTGAATGTGGGAAGCCCTACCAATTATCTCGTCCATTAAAACATGGAGCTCGGATGAATTCGCGGGAATCGTCCCTTAAGGGCGGAAGTCGTAGGTGGCGGCGAGGTCGGTAATCCGGGTTTATCCTTTTAGGCTATTGTTCATGGATTTATGAGTGCGGTTATTTTTAGATTCTACCAGCGTTGCGTCAATGGAGATAAGTGAAACATTTGATAATGTGTATTTTTTTGATTAATCGAGGAATCGCTTCGATTCCTAGTTATTGGCGGTATTAAAAATATTCCTGCTGGATGATATCGCACGTGGAGCCAAATACCCTTCACTAACAAGAGTGCAGTCAGTCTTTTGACATCCTGGAATGCACGTGTTGATTAATGCATGCCTACTACACGTGTTGCACTCCTCTAGGAATCGGGTCTATTTTTAAGCCCATCGGCGTGCTCACTATTTCCCCGCAAGGCACCAACATTGAAGCTTTGATTGCGCGATCACATCTACCCATCTGGCACTTCGACTTTTAATGCGCCACCATGACGCTGATTTTTTTCTAACGAAAAGGAAACGTCATTCTGGCAAAAAGGGTGGAGGGTAACAATTAGAACCATGCAATGCTAAGGGTGCATGTAAAGCTATCTGTGCAAGACACATACAGTGTCTTTGAGTGGAACTGATGTTTTTTGACAGCTCTGATGCTTACTTTTAATTATTTTTTCTGAAAACAATGCTTGAGTCCAATTTTTTATATGGTTTCCGTTCGGAAATGTGACTTGAACCAAATGCTTTCCTTAGTAAGGGTAATCGTTATTTGACAATTATGTGACGAATAATATCACATATTAGGTAACATATTCGTGTTTATTATTACGAGGGTTTTTTCAACCTTTGATAGGTCATGAAGACAAGACGAAGTGGTTAATTTAAAAAATATTTCAATGCTAAATATTGAGCGAAATTATGATGTCCTTTCGACATAATCGCCTCGGCGATTGAAGAATTGGTCGTGCTTGGGGACAATCTTTACGATACCTTCTTCATAGACTGAACCACCAATAACTTCAAATAAATTTTTGCCTTTGTTCTGAAGCTCATCGTCCGTTTAAAAACGCTTCCCTTCCGGCCAAATCTTCATTTCAGCGTAAATATGAAAGTCATACGGCGCTACGTTGCCATCGCACGGTGGGTTATCGAAAATGTCCCATTGAAGTTGCTCAAGGAGCGGTTTGGCTGTATCAGCGCTGAGATGACGGGCGTTGCCATGGATGGGAACAATAACAGAAGTCAACGTGTCTCCTCTTGTGTTTTTAATGGTAATCGGCGTAATGTTTCCCTCAGTTTCACCCTTTAAATATAGTGCATTAAAAATTCTCTTTTATCGGCATAAATGTGTCAATGTCAATGCTGAAGCCATTTGGCGAGTTTTCTCGCTGTCGCTCCGCAGTGCACACTGGGCGGGAGAATTAATTGAGTCAGTGTAGTTAATGAGATTGCTACTGACCTTAAACTAGTAACTTACGGGCAGAAAGGACTTGAGCGTGTGGTACGGAGGATGCGCGGTTGCCCTATCTGCGTATTGCCCACCTGTCGCCTGTAAAGTATTATTTCCGAGCGATTAATTCTGTGAATTGTATTTTTTATATGTATTTGCTATTCTTAAAACTTGGTTATTCATGAAAATATTTTTTCTGCATATTCTTTTGTTGTGACTTCAGGTTAAAAAATAAGAAAATCACTTTAATTTTTACCATAAAAACGGCGTCATGAATAAATTGAAACGATTTCTAGCTTTGTTCCCTCTCAGGATACCAATAATTAAATTATTTCAACATACCTCGGTTCATTCTGAACTTAACATTCATAGTACGTTTTAATAACGAACTTTGTCAAAATATAGGTTGAAAAAAACCGCCCTCGTATACTTATTAATATATTTATGAACTATAAACCTCAGGGCTAGCAATGTATTTTCATTCAGTATTTAAATTAAAATTATATGAATGGAGGTAAAGGAGGAGAAAGAGAATTTCTTATTTAATCCATCATATTTTATATTTGTTTATATTTTTTGTTTGTAATTTTTTATGAATAATATTTCAAAGGCAAGCTATACACAAATTTATAAATTGTTAATAATCGTGGGGGCTCAAAAATGCTTAATTCAAAATATTTTACCATTGCTTCTGCTCGTATTTAATTTTTCTTGCATCTAATGAATAAATAAAAATATTTATTTTTATCTGTTTCAGAGAAAATAGAGGACATCATAACATTATTCAATTCAAATAACAATAGTTGGACAAAATCACTCCTCTCTCATGATCAAAACTGCTTTCAGTTGAACGATAGTTCCTGATAATCTAATGAATACTAGCCTAATCACAGGTCATCAGCAAAACATGTTAATCTGTCTGTAGGTTGTGATGGCTATTCGCAAATGCTGGAATTAGCGTTTTATTTTGAAGCAAACGGTTATGCCTATTTCCCAAAAACGAACATCTGTAATTGATAATTTTCACTTCCCTCAATTGACTTGTATGGAGTAGTGTGGGAAAAGATTTACTCTCACATGTTAAACCAACCTTCTGGTGGAGTCATAGAAATAGATCAGCTGTTTTGAGGGAGAACATTGTTCTTGCAGCGCTGATTTTAGTTCATTAAATGGAATATAATGGTGCCGTTCGTAGCTCCTTAAAATCTCCAAGAATCCATTGCCTGTTTTGGAAACAGGAGAAAATTCGTGCAAGGGTAAAATCACTACAAATTTTATAACTAAACGGTCAGTATGGCAACTCGCTACCAGGAAAGTGTTTCATAACTGGAAAAGAAATGAAAGATCCAAGATGGTGTACGTTTTTATTCTACTGCTAAACTCAATGCTTGGGAGCAATTTAATTTTAAGAACTTGCTCTTTCACTCAAATGATGAAATTTTTAAAAACCTTAATTAACTTAAACTGAATTATTTACTGATATTTTACACTATTTTACATTTTTTCCAAAACCCAAGGTTACATCGTCGTAGTTCTTTTAAGAGTTCAGGCGTTCTTCCTATTGAACTCAGTGTTATCTGCTGAGAACACAAGGCATACTTAAACGGATTAGTTCAAATCGGCTCTTTACAGAAATGTTGGTCAACAACCCTTGCGTTCGCTAATTCAAAGCCTGTTACACGAGAGGAAGGCCCACGATGTGGCCTCCGCTGCAGTTAAGGTTGTGCTGGTTGCTTCAACGAATTTTAGCCATGATCTCCTCCTACAAATCCGAAAAGTGATTATTCAGCCTTAGTGTGCATGAATAAGATACGTTTGGCGCTCCTGAAGCTTGCGTTCCTGCACCAGATCTCGCTGCAGCTGCATTATTGATAATAGTCCCTCATAATCGAATTTTGCTTATCTTTTATTGTGGAGCTCGCTAGCTAAGGCATAAAAAGGAGTTCAAATAGTATTCTTATATAAAAATACTTTTAACTCCTGAGATGAGGTCTCTACTGATGTGATTTCTCCTAATATTTACTGGCCGCTGCATTGTACGAAAAATAAATATCAATAATTCTAAGTAGATATGGACATTTGCCATTTAACTTTCATTTTTGGAATATCAATAATATTTGCAACCAGCTTAGGCTATGCATAGAGAGTTTTGTAGCATTGGCATATTTTAACGATGCAATGAAATTTTTAAAATTTTTTCCTTGCTCTATAAATAATCTACCTCCAAAGTAGGCTTTGATTGCTAGAAAAACATTGCATCAAAAGATGTGTGATATTAAAATGGCAATACTTTTTGGCCGTTTACGATTCTGTGAACCTTAATGACCCACAGTGGCAACGTTGTCTCTCACCCGGTTTCTCTTCCAAATCATATGACTTTAAGGTATAACCTATTTATAATTATGTTCACATCATAAGTTACGCAAACTGAAATTCAAATTTAGAGGGGGGATTTTTTCAACTCCTGCCCTTTGAAATATTTACGCATAAAATGCCATAATCGTTTCGCCATGAATTTATATCAAACTAGCTCACAGTATTTAAATATTTTAAATTTCTCTTAATATCACATGAGGTACGTATTGTTAAAGTTACAAAAACAATAAAGTTATCTTTTTTTATTCTTTCAGGTGAGTCGAGAATTGGGGGCACGTGATTTACTGGAGCTTATTGGATCCTTATCCTCCCCCCCCCCCCCATTTGAGCGAAGCTCTAATGACCAAGACCTCTAAGATAAGTACGGATATCCAATGAATCAGTAATGAATTAGGTCAGTCAAAATTCGTGTATGTGATACGTGTAGTATCCGGAAACACATATTGAAGTGATGATGAGGGATTAAGAGCCATTTACTTTAAAGGCAATTCGATAAAAGTTTTGAAATTTTTTCAAATAAAACAGTAAATATTAAGGTTTCACAACGTAGTATTAGTTCAACGCAACAATTCTCATCAGAGGGAGTGTTGAGGCTTTATGAAGTGTTATTGTTTCTTCGAAGACTGTTACTCGAAAATTCAGTAACATTTTTGCAGTAATTGGGGAATTTGCTGAAACGCTGGCGATATCTCCATGGTTAATTAGAGTCGGCAGATATAAAAGAAAATCATTTTCGGCATACTTTGAAGGTATTTATCAAAGCTTAAAGACATTAAAAGTATGGTTATAAACATAAATTACGATTAATATTAGTGTGATAGGCATTGCTTTTGTTAGTATTTATCCTCAATGAATAATATTACAAACTGATCAACAATCGTTCCTTTCAGCAATCAAATCAAATTCATCGTGGAATACACAGATGTAAATGGCGGAAAGAAGTTATTCCTATTTTTGACCGTGTTGCACTAATTTTAAAAATCTGAAAAAAATTAGGAAAATATTTTGATGTAGGGATAATAACGTATGTTTTTTCGGCGTGTCTATTGCTTCTTATAATTTTATTTTCATTTCAAATCTACGTAGAATTTTAGTTTTCGGACAAAATATTTTGAAAAAAATCAGGACAGTATAACGTATTATCATATTAATTTTAAAATTAAGGAAATGTTTTTACAAAATTAAAAACTGGAGATAAGGTTAAAAAACAAAAAATCGTGTTTCCATTTTTTGTGGGTAAATTTCCATTGTTAAGGCCTGAAACTTTGGGGGAACACATAACTTTTGATGCACTTTAAGTGGATATTCTTTATTTATCAAAATATTTGGGAGCACTTTTCACCTTCTTATCCTGCTAGACCCTTCACGTTCACATCTCTACGCTTTTTGTGGTGATGATAAAAATTTACTACAATTACGCCTCTGAATTTAACATGGTTATCACCATATAATCTAGTCCATCAACTTTGCAAGCATCATCAACTGCATGAGAAAATGTTTGCCAAAATAAATTCTCTTTCCATCTTAATAGCAAATTCAGATAAGCAATAAAATTACGAGTATTTATTTCCCTCAGCGTAAAATAGGTGGATATTGGATCTCAGATTGTTAATTCATTACTGAAAATTCATTGCGTCATGAAAACATGAGGGGTTACAAACAGCTACAGCAGTACTGAAGTAGTTACCGCGAAGAATAATGTCCAAAGAATTAGAGAGAGAATCTGAAATTATCGTCGCTTTCATGCCCACGTTACAAAGTTACGAACAGTGAAATGTTTCCCCTTTTTTTAATTTTGTTCCAGTTTCTACTTTAAGTGGTATATTGTTATTCAAAATTCCATTGGAAAACAATATTGGGAATCTACGGAAGCTCTGCACGACTCTCTATGTTGTTATAATTGCGAGTGTATACTTCATTGACGTAGAAATAGATTGATTAATTCATAATTTTGGGTAAACGTAAATAAATGCTGAAAATATTTTTTGTATCACGATGAAATGGGCCGAAATATACTGCTAGGCTGAGAAACTATAGATTTATAGATAAAGCAAACGGTGAAGTATATGTAGATTTGACTGAACTTTCAGCACCTTTTTATAACCTTGGCCATCCCTGAAGGTTATATTAATTTTCATATTTTGTTTCTGTCTCCACTAAATATGGTAAATTTTCATGTGAAATTCGCATTAAAATAATGCGTATCCCAGGAAAGCTCTTTGCAGCTTCATGCATTGCTTATTTTCACGCAGCGTGTCCGGCGGTTGGACCGCAACTGTGCGGTCGTTGCGATGGAGACTGGATGGCGATGGGGAATATTTAACTTGACGGCTAATCCTGCTCTGGTTTTGTGAAAGGCTGATATAAGCATTCATATTTACATCATGTTTCCCTCCGTGTCCGAATCATAATAAATTCCACATTTTCATGCATATGATGATCATATTTATTTATAGTTGCTTTTAATCAGTATGACGTGATTATTGCGCGTGAAATAGCGGGAAAATATCGATGTACCCTAATAAGGCATAAGGCTACGGTTGGTATTTCCGAGATGTCATCTATGGGAAACAAGGGAGGAATGAGACAGTGGGGAAGGCATGGGACAGTTCAAATTTCCCATTCTTGATTTAAATTTTTTTTGGCTCTAGCTTTTCTCTCATGATTTTGAGGAAAGTGATGATGACTAGTATATAAGCAGATCAAGCAATGATATTATGGAATACGAAGAATTTGACGGGACGTAGCAGCAGGTTAAAATTGAAATGAATGATTTTTTGCTTGTGAAACTACCTACAAAAAATCTGTTTTTCACTGCAAAGGAAAAGTTTGTAGAAATGAATTTTATGGTGGATATAATGTAAAATTCAGGCGAAAAAGGAGGGCCGATTTAAAATTTTTCTGCCATCAACAAGAAGACATTAGTTTCATTGAGAAAAAAGACGTTGTTCTGACACTAAGTTCTCCAATTTTGATTAACGGCACTAAAAGAGTGAAAACCTTGTTTGCATTTACTACTACTGCCAAGATATGTATAATTATGATCAGAAATAACGACAATATCTGCTATTTATGTATTTTGAACCGATTCCCTATTTGTTTTTGCTATTTTAGCACATGTACATTAGTGTCCCATTCCTCCCAAATAATCGTCCCATTCCTCCGGGAATGAGGAAGGACTGGGACAAATGTCATATGATCACAAAATGCTAAGTTCTTCTGCGCTAAGCTATTCTAATTTCTCGAGGAATTTACTATGGAATTAAGAAGAGTTAAGGCAATTAAGGATTGCAAAATTAATAATTTCAGGCCGCTAATATTTTCACAAATATATTCCAAAAAGTTTCCCAGTCCTCCCTAGTCTCCTCTACGCATTTTTTTTTTGTTTTTACGCAATGATGCAGTTATACTTACATCATGTTTATTAGGGTTATGACTTTTTTGTAACCCCATGTTCCTGTGCTATAAATTGATGAAATTTTGTTCAAAACTAAAGAAAAAGACGTTATTTCTATTTTCTTCTCAAAAAAGGTCACATCCAACCCAAAAAACTACTTTTACCATATTAACGTATGAGGTGAAAAATCATTTTGTAGATGTTTTTTATTTAGATTACAAATTAAATTATAATGATGCAATTTTATAAAACTTATGTATTATCACACATCTTTCCAATGTCATAGCGTGGGGGGGAGGTCTTGGGCGTCCGGACCAACCCCCACCACCGAAATATAAAACACAATTGCTTATCTTCATAAGAGATTGAAATTGAGGCAGTTGGCAAACAAAGCATTGAAAAACCACGAATTTACAAAAGAATTCTTTGAAAAATGAAGTTACTTTGGATGTAAAAAGTGCTAAAAGTAGTTTAAAACCCTCTGCTTAGAGCACGGTTTTTTAAAAAATTGTCGGCGATTAATCTACAAGTTTTGAGTAGCTAGGTATTTTTTTCTGGTAAAAGAATAAATGGCAAAAGAGCTTTTATTGCTCGGACATTCCACCTGACATTACTTAAATTACGTATTTTCTGAGACTTTACCACAGGAAATCTTCCAGTTTCTTAAAAAAAAAAATGGAAAACCCGAGTAAAATGAAATAGAAATTTCATATCATCACGTCATCCTGCTGATTCAGTAATCTCTTTTTTATTTACTATTGTTGGATTTCAGTTTTAGCAGTTCATTATTATTTACAAGTTACAGAATAAATGGATATTCAACTTTGGGAGATTTTTCTTTTTCTTCAATTTCAATGTCCATTGCTAAGCGAAGAACTCGATCAAGAACATGGTACTGAAAGGCAATGAATTGTAGCTTTTCTAGTTTCCTTCCATCAAACTCTGAATAACCAATGGCAACTCCATTCTTTCTTCCAGTATTCACATTTGTAGTGTTAGCAACAATCATCTTTACACTTTTCCATAAATTTTTCCATTTGTCTCGATTCTAATTTCCATTATTTTTTTAGTGTAACAATTTTTCTAATTGTAGCGTTTTCTTTATTTCTTTATTTTATTACAACGGATATTTTAATAGTGGATCTGTAAAT
Source organism: Ischnura elegans (assembly GCF_921293095.1). Lineage (NCBI taxonomy): Eukaryota > Metazoa > Arthropoda > Insecta > Odonata > Coenagrionidae > Ischnura > Ischnura elegans. The sequence goes on from NC_060252.1 coordinate 94,691,206, forward strand.
ACCCAATTGTGAAGGCATATCCACATTTATTCCATCTTGAAATAGCTCCTTACAAACTGCTGATCCTTTGCTGGTTGGTAAATTTAAATAAGTTACTAATTTTGTTGCAGTTTTGGTTTGCTGTACTACTTACGTGTGCTTGTGGATTCTTCTTCTTCGGACTCATTATATTCACTCTCAGTCTCTGATACACAAGCTGGCATAACTGTTGCAGTTGCTGTTGAGGAAGTAAATTCCAAAGGCATTTTTCTTCTATTGGATGGATGTATAGATTCATTACTTGCTGCCTTTTCAGTAGAATGCCCTACTTTTCCTTTACTCTCGATCTGTGAATGATAAAACTTTCTAACCTTACTGCACAGTCATTTACCATTATCTTTTGCAATGCCAAATACTTCACTCAAAGAATAGTATTTTCCTCGCTTTATACATTCATCATAGGTTTTAGCACATGTTCTAGTTTTGATTGTACTACTTGATTTGATAAAGTTAGGAAATTCAATTTCTTTCGCCACTCACTTGTAACTTCTTTCATAATCTCTTTTACTTGTTCCTTCCTTCCTTTGATAGATGTTCCGAGGGTTAGATAAGGCCAAAAACTTGGATTTTCAGTGGTACCCTGCTGTTCTTTTCCAGTGACTGTTATTCTAGTTGAACAGTTCTTCTTTTCCTATGTGAGTCTTGAAATTGAGTAAGATTCTTCTCCCAGATCTTCTTGTTCCTTTCAATAGTAGCTGCACTTAACTTATGAGACATTACGATTTCAAATTGCATTTGGAGACTTGGAACAGCTTAATAAGAAATTAAGAATAAGGAGATCACAAACGTATAAAGTTATATACTTAAAAATTGGAGAAAGTTCTAGAACATTCTGGACACTTCTATTAAGTAATATAAAATACAATACTGTCATAGATGACTTCAGACAGTCTTACAAACCTCCGGACTACTCTATAGAGATCCATCATACAGATTGAGATCTTTGAAGAACGTTTGACAAGGCTCCAGAAAGAACAGGGATGTAACCTTATATGGCTGAAATTCTAATTAGCAATTTCTTGTTGGGGGTGACTTTTTTATAAAATCGAACAAAACTAAGACTTCTGACGCTATTTTTGGGCAAAAGTTCATCCTTCTGTGGCACAGGAAATCAAATTTTGTACAAAAAGTCATAACCTTAATGTATATAATGCCAGATATTTGGGGCATTTTGACGACATGTTCTCAAAACATTGATACCTCAAATATGGTACTCCCACATACAGTGAACCTCTCATGCATGGACAACAACGGTCCTCAAACATGTGTCTGCAAGTGAGAGGGTTCGTAAGTCGGAGGTGGCCCTAAAGAAAATCTCATTTTTGCGCAAAAAATATTACCCCGCATTAATTATAGTCTAAGAATTTAATCCAGAAGAATGAAATTCTTTTATTTAAGAAAACTATCAATTTTTGAGAGATCGGACAGAAACCTACGGCGATATTGTCCATAAAGGATTAAAATCCTTTGCATAAAATTCTACCGGGGTATTGAATACTGTCAGAGGTCTCCGTGAGCAGAGGTTTCACTGCATTATGAAATTAGCGTTAAAGGAATATGATTTTTATCAAGCAATCGGAATTACGGCTCATTATATATAATATATTCTATTTTTAACATCCTTATACAGCATACACAAATATGCATTGGATTTTATAGAAGTATTAACATTAATCAAGGAAATATCAGCGCAGAGTAAGAAACATCGTGATTGTCATGGACTCACCTCTGCCGGGCTTGCTAAAATTCTTAAGGATAATTTCAAAATTATTTCATTTATGAAATGAATTTGTAATACTATAATTTATAGTCAATATATAGTTAGAATAATTCCAAAATTAAAGCTTCTCTTAATTTTCAATCGTAACATAAAATGACATAAATGTAATACCATGAGTCAGAAAGAGACTCATTCAGCAGACCTTTTTCCTCTCCTACTCTTCCGAAAAGTTACCCATTATTTTCAAGATCATCATCAAGACCATTAGTTTACTGTGAATTGATGTTTCGAATGCTTCCAATCCTGATTTTGCTGTTGTTTTCGTAGTCCATGCGTAACTACCATAGATATTTTGCATACTGAAAAACGAGGATTATCGTCATCAAATTGGTGATTGATATTCGTTATACTCACTTATGTGAGACAAAGGATTTGAAAGAGAGACTTAAGGCTTTGAGAAATTCGGGTGTTGAGGAGGAGAACAAGGACGGAGAGGAGGAGGATCGACGAAGTGCCTTGGATGGTGGGCGATTTGTTGGAGAGAAAACTTTTATATATGACATTTGGCAAAGACAAAATATTTGGATTAAGCAAGTGCTCAGCGGGATGGGAATTTTAAAAATCGTGATAGAAGGAAGAATGCTAAGCAAAAGAGGAATATAGGGGGAGATGGTTTCTTTGGTAAATATCAGCTGAAAATAAGCACAAAAAATCGAAGATATTAATGTGTAGCAGAAGATAAAAAGAATTAAACACTAATATTAAAATAAAACATAATTAGGGAAACATAAATTGGAAGGGCTGGATTAATTCTCTTATTTGTGGAGAAGGATGACTAACGATAGGAGAAGCAAGATGGAACTTATTACCAGAATAGCCCAAGCGAAGAGAGAATTTCAACAAGAGAAAAATCTACTCACAACGGGAAATTTAAAAATAGAAGTAAGGAAGCAGTTTATCAGAACTTATATTTGGAGTATGCTTCTCCGCGTAAGTGAGACATGGAATTAAGACAGCCGCTGAGAAATCAAGAATGTTGGCATTCGAAATTTGGTGTAACAGAAGACTGATGAGGTTCAAATGGATCGACCGAGTAAGTAAAGGAAATCCTAAGAAGAGTAGGAGAGAAGTGAAAACTTGGAAACCTTGAATAGTAGACGGAGCAGCCTTTTAGGCCATATCCTGAGACACGATGGCCTGATGAAGTCAGTCCTCGAGCGACAAGCAGGTAGCAACAATGAAAGAGGAAGACAGTGAATAAAATATATGGAACAGGTAAAGAAAGATGTGAAAGAGAAAAAAGTACGTAGGTGGGTAAAGATTAGTTGATAGGAGAATCAAGTGGAGAGCTGCGTCAAACCAATCTTAGCATTGTTGACCAGTGGTGATGAGTTGGACTTGTAAAATAAGTTTTACTGAGGTCGACGATAAAAGTAGGACATCCTGAGTTTACGGAAGAGAAATGGCACTTTTCCACAAGTTTAATGCGTAACAGACAACGCGTATCGATCGTTAGTTCCATCAAAAGGAGACTGCAGCACTATCGCAGTGTACTTGAAGATGACCTAACGGTCGAAACGCGTTTTACGTAACGTAATAGAGTTCTGGAAAAGTGCCATTTATTTTATATTAGCTCAGGATTTATGTACCAAAACGATAGGGAATATGCGATACTCTAGGTGAACAATATGAGAGATTCAACTTTTATCAGCAACGTTTCACTGTTTCACTCGAGCACTCAGCGAAACTTTGGTTGTAAAAGTTGAAGTATAATCATAATATAAAGACCTAACCTGGCTAAATCATCCCCATCTGTTAAAAAGGAAAAAAATGGCCAAGAATTACATACATCATGGGTAGTAAAAACAAAATAATTTCTTCCCAGTGTACGTGTAATGAAATTACCTTTTACCCGTGTAATGGTACTGTATTTTCGGACCCAATATGCATGAGGTATTATGCATACTATTTGCCTGGAAAGCTTTTTCATAAAAGTGCATCCAAAGTCACGGGAGTCTAATGTTGTGACGGCTGTTATCCGCCTCGATTTGCATACCGTTGAATTTGCATCCTCGGAGATGCTTCTTTAAAGCTTGAGTCAAATTATCCTTGAGAACAGCAAGCTCATGTTCTTTGCATTTATGAATCCAGCTAAAAAGCACTTTGCCATGACGATTTTTTGTTTAATTATTATTATTTTTGGTCCTTCCCTATAAAAAAGTCTAAAATAATGATGCTATCAAACATTTACATGAACTAAAATTGGTTACTATCTGAAGTTTTCAAATTCCACTTCAAACTTACTGCTGCAGGATGAAAACTTTGAATCCACCACATCAACTGCAATTTTTCGTGCGCATAAGTTCTTAGTCTGTAATGGGAATTTCGTTTAAATAAACTTAAAAAATAGTAATGCTTATTACTTTACACTCCCTTTTACAATGTGTCATTGTGGAGTGCCAATTTCATTTTATTTTAATGAATGGAGTTTCATTTTGCTACCAGAGCGTAAGAGTTTTTTTCCTTTTCACGAATTTCTTCTTGACTTGGGAGAAAAATACATGGAATTGCTTCTCTGAGATGAAATAAGTCTGAAGTAAGCTCGACTCGTGTGGTCTTACACCATTAGTGAGATTGAAAACGGTAATGGGTCAAAGCAATCTATCGGAAATACAGGTACGCAATCAAGGCTATGGAATTTTTGACGAATTCATGTCAAATGACTACTATAAGTGTCGATATTTTTCTTATCGGTGGTTGAAAATAATCCTTATATCAGAAATGTGGGCAGGGTATACCCATATTTGTCAACGCCATGGGTGTCCCGGGTACTCTTCCCCCGAAAACCGGACTGCAATGATAAATATTGCTTCCGACACGTTAAACTTAATATGAAGACTTATAGAACGTTGATGAAGTACAACAAGCAATACATAGAAAAATATTTCAGGGATATATATTTAAAAATTTATGAAAAATACGCGTCGCAGCCATTTTCGCCTTTAACTTCTGTTTATGCAACAGCTGCTTTGGCACGAAAGAGATTTTCATTATCACCTTTTCATCATGCTAACCTACTTTCTCAAGTGTGAACGATCTCATTGACGCCTTTCTAACGAATCTACTCGGCGCTGCCTCCCCTTCGCTGACTGGCTAATCCACGCCTGATCACTGGCTTGTCTATAATGTCTGCCTCCCCTTCGCTGACTGGCTAATCCACGCCTGATCACTGGCGAATCCCACTGTTTTAAATATCATTTCCTCCAATGTTACTTGGCGTCCATCTCATCCCACGCCCCTCTTATCATCTCCTCTGCGTTTGTTTAGTCGTGCGGATTATACGAAACAGTTGTAAACTGGATACGCGACTTTCTCAGAGATCGTAGACAAAAAGTAGTTCTTGACGGAATTAGCTCTGATGTAGTAAAAGTTACATCAGGTGTTCCACAAGGAAGCGTAATCGGCCCCCTGTTATTTATTAAATACATTAATGATCTCTACTCCCACATTAGCAGTAAAATACGTTTATTTGATGACAACGCTGTCATCTATCGCGAAATTAGTGATCACTTTGACTATGAAATTCTATCATCTGACTTAAACAAGGTTCATTTGTGGAGCCAAGAGTGGGGACTCGAAATTAATCTGGGGGTACAAATTCTGGGGGGGGGGCAAATGCATGGAGGTACATTTTCTTGCGGTATTCGTCCAACTCTAACCATGTTTATGCAGTGGATGGTATTAACATAAATTCAACAGACCGTCCGACCGATGTGAAGTACCTGGGAGTTACGGTATCCTCGAACTTCACATGGGGAACACATATAAAGAATATTTGCGGCATAGCCCTGAAGAAATTAGGATTCGTCAAGCATATTGTGGGAAGATTTTCGGATGATACAGTAAAAGAAATGTGCTTTTTCGCTCTCGTCCGTCCGCACCTTGAATATGCAGCGAGCGTATGGGATCCGGTGCAGAAAGACTTATTCTGCGAACTGAATCAAATACAAAGGAAGAATGCGCGTTTCGTCAAAACTGCTACGGGCGTACTGACGGTGTTACCCAGATGTTAAGCGAATTAGGCTGGGAGCCGCTGGAGACTCGGAGGCTGCGCGCTAGTCTTAGATTGCTTGACCAATTGAGGATTGATATCTTTAAGAGCGACACACAGAACATAATATTAGAGCCACACTATATTTCCAGGTCCGATAGAAGCGACAAATTAAGAGAGATGTTTTGCCGAACGGATAGATATGCGAATTCGTTTTTCCCTCGAACCATAAAGGACTTCAATAAACTCTAGTCCCAACCTCGTTGGAGCACTTCATTTTTTTTTTTAGCTGTAAACGGCTGGTGTCCTAACACCCCCTGCCACACGCCTTTTAAGCGGCTTGCGGGGTATGAGAGCAGCCTTGCCTCACTCCCAGGCCAATGCTTGCCCGCTCCGATTCTCCGTCTACAATGATCACTTGCACAGCCTGGGTATTACACAGATCACGACTCAGGCAGCGCAATAAGAGGGACTACATAATGACGTTATTAAATAGATTACCGTAGTTGAAGACGAACGTAAATTCGTGAAATTTTCTCGGATCTCTCACTGGTGAATCTCCTCCATGTCAGCGTTTCTAGTCGGAGTTACTCATCCCATGGTTGGCCAAGATAATTTTACGCAGTCCATCCATCGGGAAGGAAGTGTATATTTCTTTGTTTAAAAGCGTTTCGGGCTTACCTTGGTGGAATTGCGATATATCTGTGATAAAAACTGCAAATGGTAATTTCTACACTGTAATACAAAACTCAACTACCGACCATTTTTTCGACATTCTATTCCATTTTCAAGGTGATACAACTAGCACTATCTCAGAATTTATAACCAGAGCAAAGGTATCTTTCTTCTCTCGTAAATCTCTTCAGGATTGCCTTTTCGATACTAATTTTCCTCTTCTTAGTCATCCAAGTATTTTTAAAAATGATTTTCTTCCGTATCTTGCATGAGAATGCTTTCCTGAAACAATTGAAATAAAAAACTCTGGCTACAAATTTTTAAGTATGGGCAGACTTCATAGAATCTCCTCTTTTGAGTGAATGGAGGCTTAAATTCATTCTCTTCCAGATGACTGAAACTATATCTCTCAGAGCACGTGGATATTCTAGCGGCTCCCTCCAACTTCCTCCCACCCCTTACATCTACATCTACATAATACCCGGCGAGCCACCTCTAGGGCGTTTGGCAGGGGGTGACAAATCACCAACATGCAGCATGCAAGAGGACCGCCACATGCACACCGCACGGTCATAGAAATATTACGCATACTAGCAAAATATACATGCTTATTCATAAAAAAAACTTGATAATGGTTAGTAATTCCTAGAGCAAATACATGCAAGGTTAGAACTATGAAAAAAAAACATGCAATGAGTTATCCTAGCGAGCGATGCCATTAATCCTATCAATTCAGACAACGTTGTTATCCTTAATAGTACGAGGGAAGAATGTCATTTTAAATCTCTCTGTTTTGCAGTCTATTTCTTTTATTTTATTCTCATGATCACGTCTACTATAGTACGATGGTAAACGAAGGATGTGATTCACGTCGTCTGAGAAAATATCTTCTTCAAATTTCCTAAGTAAGTTAAGTCTATACTTCGATCTACGCTCCTGTAAAGACGCTCCTTTACTGCCTTCCTCTTTCTTTTCTCTTGAGCGTGGGAAGTTGTCCGTTCACGTTGAGGCGGAGTGAAAAATTCCACTCTTCGTAGCATAAGGCGCAGCAGATCGACTGTTTTTGCCCTCACGGGGCGGCTGCGTTACCCGGGCTCCCCCTCGACTGTTCCCGGGTCAAAATTCCACGTGTCGCCGGATGGTTATTTTGGGTACTGCAACTACAACTGCAGCGCCCTTTTTGTGTGTGAGACTGGCTGTGAATAGAGCAGATATCTAATGGGGTACTTGGCCCGTGTAATGGATACCATCCCTAGACAAAGAGGGAATTCATATATTTCTCTGACTGCGAAGTCAAAGGAGAGAGAGATCTCTATCGCAAGCAGACATGTACTTCGCATGAAATAGATTGAAGATTCTAGATACGCATATGCTCATTGCAAACCTACGTCTTTCGGAGGTTGGTGCGGGAAAGGAGGAATCTTCATTCGCTGATGGCCAAGAATTTCGCTTTTATTTATTCATTAATTCTAAAGCAGCCAATTTGGCCTATTAATGGAACATAGAAGTCTGCAATCTGCGATTGAACAAATGTAATTTATTAAACATATTATACAAAATTAGGATTAAGGATAATGAAGTTTTTCCTAGGTTGTCTGTTGAAAGTTCCGAAGGACGTTGAGAGCTCCAGGGAAGGGCATGTGGACGAAATGGTGTTGAGAAGTGTAGGAAGTTGGTGTAAAAGTTTTTTTAAATTAACTTAAGTATCTGCAGAATAATTTGATAATATTAAATATGGACATTTTTCAAACGAAAGTTAGATTATTCACGGTAGTTCAACGACTTTAGCACAAAAGAAGATGATAGATGACCTTCTAGGTACAGGACCACTTATACAAATTTCTATGAATCATTCCAAAGCTTTCTTTGTAAATTAGCATAACATCATGAATTATACACAAATTCGCGGAATCTCAGAGGAATAAGATGTAAAATAATATTTAAATTTCTTTTTCGACACAATTTTATTTATCTGTATGTTTTTTTTATTTCCGTGGCAATGAAGTTTTCATGGAAGTTAAAAAACCTGGATAGCGTAGTGATCAACGTGTACATTTCGCCGTCGCTTAAGCTGGATATATAAGAGTGACAGACTGCTCCCAGTAATTTATTGGTTTATCATAAAAACGTAGAGCAAGCTCTCACTGTGAATTATTATTATAGTATTCTACCGATTGAGGTTTCCATGGAGTACTAAAGATGTGATTTGGGAGCCTCCCTTTCGTTCCAGCACTGCCTTCTTTAATTCACTGTAAGGCCTAATCCCTTTCAATCTATCTAAAATTCCTATTCTTTTCCTCCCCTCCCTCGTTTCCCTAACATTCTACCCTCTAACACCATTTTCAACATCCCCTCCCCGCTAAGTATTCGCTCCATCCATACATTCAGTCTACTCCGTACCTCATCTAAAAGCTGCCTCTCCTCACCCACCATGTCCAACACTTCGTCGTTCCTTTTCCTCTCCGTCCATTTCACCCTCTCCATTCTTCTCCATTCCCACGTCTTGAATGTCTCCAATCTTCTCTCGTCTTCTTTTCTCAGTGTCCACGTTTCCGCACCGTAGAGCGCTACACTTCAGATCAAACTCTTCACTAACATTTTCGTTATGAATAAGTACAAAAAAAATTGGCATTATTTTTTGAGTCAAAGAATTTTAATACCTGACCAACATTAGGAATGGAGACGACATTGCGTTTTATGTTTGGGTGAGCAGCTTGTGAGTAACGTGGATTATTTTTCACAGGGACCACAAGCAAGTCAGTCCATCCATACTCGGTGTCATGACAACAGAAAGAAAATTTAAAAAATCCCTGGCTCCATCTTTTCCCTCTTCACTCAACTCGTACACCCGACGTAGGACGATAAGATAAGAATAGGGAGGGGGAAATTCCACGACGCTTTCCTAAGCCTTAAATTCTCTCCTCTCTCTACTTCTTTTTTTATCATAAAATCATTGAATCGCTTTCAAATATCTGACCAAATCTGAATTTTTTCCCAGTGTAGTTATGGGATCAGAAAACGCATTTTATGTGACCAATCTCATGAATTGAGGTGAAAAATTGACAAAAATATCTGCAGTAGCATTTTATAATTAAATTGTATAAAAATTCCTATGAATCATTGCGAAATTGTCTTTTTATATTGGCATAGTATCAGCAATTATACTCAAAGTCATGAAGTTTCAGATGAATGCGATACAAAATTATGTGTTAAATTTCTTTTTTAAATTGTTGCATGGGTCAAATGATCTTTACCGTCCTATTATTTTTAATTTTACTTTATAACGACATTGCATTGATCTCTGTGTTTTCAGTTTGGGTGAGCAGCTCGTGAGTAACACGGATTCCTTCCAACAGAGGGCACGAGTGAATCGGTACATCCGTCCTCAGTGCCATGACGACAATAAAAAATATCTTTAAAAAATCTTTCTCCCCACCCCTTTACTCAACTCTCACTCATGACGACGACGATAGAAGATGGGAGGATGGAGGAATGCTATACGCTTTCCTGAACCTTAAATTCTCTTTCTCTCCCTCTTTCTTTCACTCTCTCTCTCTCTCTCTCGGTAGCAGCAGCAACCTCCTCTCTCAGCCGTCAACCTTTATTTTCCTCTCTCTTTTGCACTCTTCTCGTTCTCCTTCGGGCCACGTACGAGAGGAGTTTCTAAAAGAGAGGCAGAGATGGCGGGTCGGGGGATGGGATAAACAGCGGAGCACAGCTGAGCGCAAGAGATCACCCGCTCGCTCGCACTCGAAAGAGAGAAAGAAAATAAAAAAAAGAGAGGAAGAAAATGGAAAGGTAAACTTCGCCCGAGAGTAAAAGTGACGGCGACCGTTATTCTTTTGTTTTCTTCGGTTTGCACCCCCCACCTTACAACGAATGCACTATAGCCACCACCACGGCCGGCTTATTCACATCTCCATTCTACCACTATCCCCGCAACCCGCCTTAAAAGGAGTCTGGAGGCGGGTGTTAGGACACCTGCCGATAACAAAGAAAGAGGAAATGATGTATCGTAAGCTTTCCTGGCGAATACAATTGATAAAATATTCTCGGGTTCGGCACCAGGTAAGGCTCTTTAAGGCTAACGTCTCGATGAGAAACTACCTTATTGTCATTATGTCTAAGACTGCCAGGTATGGATCCCAACCGTCTTTCGGCTAGCTCAGAATAAAATCCGGCGTAGGCCAAACTCGGCAGTCCATCTTAGCCCCGATGACAATATGGGAGTTTCTCATCGAACCGTTAGCCTTATACAGCCTTACCCGATACGAAACCCGAGAATATTTTATCAAAGGAGAAAATGCTCTAACGATGTTCCGCCCGGCATTTATTAGAGTTCTTTATTATCGGGGGAAAACACGAATGCATTCAATTTTCACTCATAATTTTGAATAAGTATCTCACTTATTTAATCCTTTTTGCCAGACCAATAAATATTTTGTGGCTATAATTTTTTTTTCTCCGTATTGGCCTGAAGATTACTTTTCTTAGTAGCTCAAGTCAACTAAGTCTTGCGCTCAGCTTATATCGAATAAAGGAAGCTTTCATACATTTTCTTAGCGAATCTCGCAGAGCGGCTGGGGATATGAGGACATCAGCCGATAAAAAGGCAACATGGCAAAAAAATAAGATACGCCTTTTAATGTTATAATTCGATTACCTTTACACATTATCATTTTGACACTGAGGCTCTAATGCTTTCTCTTCAACATCATATGTTTAAATTTTTGAAAAGAGCTTTTTTTGGACATCAAAATGGAGTTTTTGACATCAGAGGAGAACGAAACTTTTTTTACCAGCTGATGCCAGATTGACTAACAAATATGAAGCGTGAAAGAAAATCATTGAAAAGAATTTAAAATTTAATAACTTTTGGAGATACCAGGTTGCTGTGGGCGAATTGAAATTAATTGGACGCCATTAAAATCAAATTATCGAAAGTAGTCATAAATAAACAACTTTCGTTTTGGCCGGTGAAAATGAATCGTGGTCTCTTGATCTTGAAAATAGGTGAGCGCCTTCTAAATAACTGAGAAAAATGTGAGCGATTAATCATGAGGCGCATCATTTTGATGCTACTTTTGGAGAAATGTTTGCATAAAATTGATTAGTAAACATGACTCGTATCGAATAAAATCAAATAAAATTACTTGGTTTTACTCCACACTATTTTAAATAGCACGACCCGGGTTTCAGCATGTAATGCTATCATCAGGTGAATTAGAATGAGTATCTCTCTTATTTAATCCTTTTTGCCACACCAATAAATATTTTATGGCTATAAAATGTTTTTTTTCTCCGTATCGGCCTGAAGATATCTTTTCTTAGTAGCTCAAGTCAATTTCAATTAGATGCTGGAACCCGCGTCGTGCCATATAAAATAAAGTGTGGAATAAAACAAAGTAATTTTATTTTATTTAATCTATAATGAAGCAATTCCACTAAGTTACGCCTGAGACCGTGTTTTTTATGACGTGTATCTGCTGGACACATTTTAACGATCGGTTTTCGACTTTGAATTGCCACCGTTTGGATTGTACTCGTTTTTTATGTATCAGTGATTTTTACCCCTTTTCATTTCATATAACTTATGTATAAATTTACTTATGAGCGTGAGGGCTAATAGTATAGTTCCCCCATTTTATCGGATGCTGAAAATGCTACCACAAAAAATCGATAACGTCGTTTACTTTTCTTCGGAAAAATGAGTGTCTGATTACTTTGATTATACAATCTACGTATTCGGATCAAGGAACCAAGCTTGCCTGAGATTGTGGTTCACATGACGACGAAGAAACAAGCGAGATCTCTGGAGGTAGTACTTAGTTGTAAGGCGATAGCAGTCCTCCAGAGTTAGGAAACGGGATATGCACAGTGCTCACCGCTAGCACTAATTTGGAAGAGTTTGGAGCTAGAAGTCGGTCCCTCGTACTGACGCATTGCTCCGAGCATTCCTCACTAACTTCGCCGTGAAACCGAATAGATGGTAACGCAACACTCCGGCTTTTAGCACGCTATTGAGCTGAAGTTTCTCCCGCAAAATCTCTGAGAAATCCTAAGACGCGTCCGTACCAAGGTCAGTTATCCCAAAACATCTTCATATAGATTTTTCAACTTTCCTCATAAATCAGTATGTTAAAGAAGCTTTGAAATTCAAAGATTCGTATCTTTCACGCCAAAATTAATAATTATATATTTTTTATTATATCAGCAATAAAAAGCAAAGGGATGTAAGTGGCAAAATTTGGGTAAAACCGTTTTAAAGTTCAAACAAAGTGGAGTTTTTACGTAGTAGTTGTTTTAAATACCTCTAGACAGCTGCATCTCTCAAATTTAACGCTAAAATCTCTTTGCCACCCAACACAGTAGGCTATCATCTATCCTGTGATGTAGTTAACTCTATATTATAATTGTTGTCACTTACACCCCATTTCTTATCACTGCCTCATGTGTAAATGTAATAATTCACATGTTATATGCAGGTATATGCATCTGTAAAATTTCCAAATGATATCAACTTTTAAAATAAACTGGCTGTATATGGGATCCCGAAAAAATTTGTTTTTCATTCGCTGGAACTACTCATGATGCCCCAGTCAGTCTTTGAAAATCCCAATCTGTTCACCGGTTCATTTACATTTACCTTACCTTCCTTTACACACCCAAAAATCCAATCCCCCAGCTGTTCTTATGACAATGATTATGCATGATGATTTATGATTAATGCACACATATTTAGCGGACCCACTTTTAAATATTTTTGTATCGCAGAAATGGGCCGCAACATCTCAGCCACTAAGCCAGGACCGCGAGAATATTTTATCAGATTTTCCAAAATTGTAATGCTTTTTCTTCGATATCAAATGGTTATATTTTTGGAAAGAGAGATATGATATGAAAATGGATACTTTAACGTCTAGTCTTCCTTCCAAAACGTGTGGTTGAGACAGTATTTTAAGATACGCCATGTTGTGATTGTTGTCAAAAACGCTTTAGTTATTTATAATAAGTCGCTACATTATACTCAATAAGATGGGAAGATTCGTACATTAAGCATTCATGCATAAGTTAATATGCTTATCCTCTGAATAGATCTTTGCATCGTATTATTAAATTTGGGTATTTGGGTAATAGAGTAAAAACCCTTTTCAATTAACCACTTCATTTAATAAAAATACGTTTTTCAAAATCAAGTAGGAAGTACTTAAGCCGAATTTAACACCTCTTTACAAGGTTCAAAGAATAAATTTCACTCCTTTTATTCCATTTTATTTACTTCTAATCTTATAACCCTTGAAATCAGTATTTTTTAATGATATGAAACATTTCGATCCTGGCTTTTAAGATAAAATACAATGACTCTTGTCCCTTCCGCTCTTATTGGAATGATAACACTTCTGTTTTATTACTCCAATTATTCTTTCTTTAAACGACTTATTCAATTTACGCGGCTTGTCATTTTTAATATTTTCTCGTTTTTGAATAGTTTAAAAATGTTTTAGCATTAAATATTCATTTGTATCAGGAATATCAACACAATTGAAAACGTGGGCTCAATGAATTGTGCTACATAAATTACAGAACCACCTGTTTTCTTAAAACTTAGCTTAAAACTTCATGCTTGTTAGGTAGTATTAACACTAGAACTGCCGATGGAGTCATTTTGACTACTTGAGATTTTTATTAATCTGCTCTGGCTAACATTTCACGAATTCCGGCCTGAAATTCCGTGGTGTTTAATAATTTTTGACACATAATAAGGCTTTGCGATAAAAATAGCTTTAGAAGAAAATAGAACACATTTATCAAATTTTACCTTTAGCTACCAAAGAGAGGAGGTAACAACTGTAATAAAAATCTTTTTTTTATTAAATCATCTCCCCTCCTTCCATGTACCCTAGGTAGTATTTTTCTCGTTTAAACATGATAATAAATATGGTGAAAGGTTTATATTTTGATTTTTTATCCAATTCCTTAGTGATAATCCCATTGATACATGTAAGAAAAATGAATTTCAAAGCAATATTGTCCAACCTCGCATTTTAAAAAAATCATATTTTGTTAAAACCACGACTGTAATATTTCTATTTTATGCAAATATGATAAACTAAAGCAATGTATCAATAAAAGCAATGTGTCGATAAAAATATAAACTGCAAAAATAAACATTTATAAGGTAGGAGTCAAAATGATTCCATTCGGTGGTTCAAGGAGGGGTGTTAAGTCCGGTATTCCTAGTGTTAATCGTAGGTAGAATTAAAAACAATGCAGGGTAGTATGCAAGATAAGATGATCTTCATCATTTTTCTATAGCACCACATTTCAAAAGCTTTCAACCTTCAAATTTTTAGTCAGTCTGTCAGTCCAGTTGCTAAGATAGACGACTCCCACGCGGGGGATCTGAGTACGAGGCTTTCTGAAAACTTAATGATAAAGCACTTTACAATGCTACGGTTGTGACAGGTTTAGCTGGTTAGCAGCAACGGTACACATTAGTCTTTGAGAGCTAATATTAAAACTTGCGTTCATAATCTACTAAGTCTATATCACGTATTCTAGTACATCTAAATGAAAATTCAGATATCATCATGAGAAGCCTCGAAAAAGGATTTAATCACAGATGTCCCTCCACTTTGAAACGTTTTTTTTTTGTTTTCTGCTGAACAGGGACGTGAGAAAAATGATAATAAATCTCGATATTTAGAATCCAGTAATTGGCAAGATTCCTGCTTTTCTCTTGGAAATTTTTGAAATCAGATTAAGCGCATAACATTTTCACTAGATTCGTACGTTGAATTGTCTATGAAATATTAAAAAGAGAATAAAAAACTATAAAGCCCACTTACGACCACTCACTCATACAAATGTTTAGGGTGAACGAGACGAGATACGCCAAAAAGTCTTATAAAGACCCCCTATAAAATTTTCTGAAACCCCAGGAAAAATAATGAAAACAATACATTTCCAATTACTTATCTGCCAATTAAATTAAAATTGAGTATGGGGATTAGTTCAAAAAATGGCCACCAAAATCCAATGTCAGCGCGGCGATCAGATACAAATCAAACATCATAGCAATATATTTGTTTATGCAAACAAAACGAGTAAAATTGGAAAAGTAGAAAAAGGATTTAAAACGAAAAGACAGATACAGGAATTAAAACGAAAATATGATGAAGACAAGGTTGGAAATTTACAAACTAATTTTTGAAGTCAATTTCTTAATGGCTTCTTTCCATGTAAACAAAAATTTGTTTACATCAAAGATGTTTATGGAAACGAAAAGAGGAGAAATACAAGGTTGGAAATTACTCGTTGCTTTTGATAAATTACATTCTGTATATTAAATTTCTGCGTTATTAAAATCGAAAGTTTGGTTATCATTAATTCAATAGTTAAGAAGTGCACATAATGCCATTTTTAAAAGTTGATTCGTGCTGTTGACTGTAGTTCCTGTCTTGTTGCCGATACACGATTGCAGTTGAAAGATTTCTAAACAAACCTTCCATTAAAGATAGGTAGGTAAAAATGATTTTATTTTCATTGATTGCGATAGCGATAAGGTTTTATTTTTTACGTTCTTTTTTCCGTTAATATCCTTTTTAATGTACAATGTTATCTTGTCATATTCTACTCACTAGAAGATTTTATTTGCGCATTATGTTGGATATTTAAGCTGTTTGGAGATTTTTGTGTATCCCGACTCATTAAAACTTTAAAGAGAGGTATTCCTCTGGTGGTATCATTTGCGATCGTGATAAATAATCTTTCGATAACATTCGTCATAGTAGCCCTATTCATGCAAAGGATACCCCAATGAGCAAAGGCGAGTTGAAAACATGTAAGTCAAACCATTGTTAGTAATGTTGACTGATGATTATCATGATGATACGCTAAAATATAAGGCCTTTGTATTATGTGCACTAATTTTAATTTTAGACGAACGTGACCGCCTCATTACTGCGTAATAGGGATGTGGGCAGATTGAAGGCGGATGAAAGAGCGGGAGCAGTGAGTGAGTCCCTTCTCCCCGGCGATATTCCCTCTCTCTCGCCCGCCACCCCTCGGCCGTTTGGAACGTTCTAGTCGACCTCCGTGCCGAGTGAATGGCGATCAATTCGGCGTCTGAGAGAGTGAGTGTGGGTCGTTAGGGGTGGGGGGTGGAAGGGGTTTTGGGGAGGGGAGGGGAGCAGAGGGAGGGGAAGGGAGGAAACTGGATGACCGACAACACAACCGACCTCCCCTCCACCAATCCTCCTCCCGTGAAGGAACATAAACACGTGCTGGGAGCACGCAAGACGAATAATATTCCTCTCTCCCATTACCGGCCGGTCGGCGCGGCGTCAACACTGACGAGACCAAAACATTGCATGAATGTGGCGGCATAGGCTGAGACTATCCCTAGTAGCACCAAAAAGATTATATCTCTATATTTTTAAGATTTCGAAATACATTGGTATGAAGATTTGTAAATCTGCATATTACACATATCTTATACATGCCTGATGATCCATGGTCCTTGATGTATACCAGAATCTTTAAAATATACAAATAATATCCTTACGGTGTAACCAGGGATCATCAGACATGTATAAAATATGTATAATATACATATTTACGACGAGTTATATGTATTTAATCTATATTAAATCCATATTATGGCAGCAGATATAATACGTATAACATCTAGATATTATCTGCGTGGTAGATGACATTTGCATATATTTTATACAGATATAATATGTATACAGTGTCTACTATGATACGTATTAAATCTAGATATAATCCTTTTGGTGCTACTAAGGATGGGCTATATTTATTTAGGCATGCCATTTAAAGTCTATTTTATTATAGCCTAATTTATGGAAAACCCTCAATATATTATAAATAGATATGCGTGAAAATCGCACTTTCATTTTTATTTTATCTTACTTTCAATAACAGTTTATCGCATTCTGTGGCGTCTATTTTTTTATTTTCATAACGAGGTAGATGACGATAAAATGTAGTGAAACATAGTTATGTGACAAAATACAGAATATTTTAAATAATTATGTTGTAAAACCTTTCCCTTACGCTTTTTTTCAATGAAAATTAATTTCTTTTCCGTTCTTTTGATTTTCCGTCTATAACCCATGATTAGAGATACGTGAAAATCGCACTTTCATTTTTATTTGATCGCACTTTCAATAACAGTTTATCGCATTTTGTAGCGTAATACAGAATATTTTAGATAACTATGTTGTAGAACAGTAATAAATTAAGGAATAAGACATATAGTGGCGTAGATGTAGCTTGCCCGCGCCCACTTGTAGGTCGCGGCCACGTAGAGTCCCAGCCAACTAGCAGCAGGCCAGTCGCTCATATGCTTTAAGCGATGAATGTCGGCGGAGCATTTAAACTGCGCTCGGAACAAAATGTACGAATTTTGCCGTCGAAAAGGCAAAAAAAGTCCAGTCATCGCATGTATTTCGCATTTATTTGCGCACATCGTATCTATAGCATTTGTCGCATTTGCGATTTTCACGCATAAATAATGTTTCCTTTGGAATTAATGACCATGAGCAAAACTACGCCTTCCAATTACCAAATAGTCGTGCAGTATAAGATGCCATGTTGGTCTATACCTAGCATTTTTATCATAATCAGCTTTATTAGAGACTAATTATTGGAAAACCATTATAAATATACTAAAAATAATATTCATTTTGAAATTAATAGCCATGAACAAAACTGCGCCTTCAAGTTACCGATTAGTCGCGTGATAAGAGATGTCAATGGTGTGAATTATATTGACCACATCTCTTTTTCACAACTCTGCCTTTAAACCTTTTGAGTGCCAAACGATTTCCTAGGTACTATGCTAAAAGTGACAGGGCATTTTTGCTGGTTTTGCAGAAGGTTAGGAAAAAAAATGGTCTCAAAAACAACTAAAGGTATATATTCAAAAACTTGAGGAAATATTTATTATGCATGGTTTCGCATTTTTAATGTATTGTTTAACAACTTTCGGTAACACCAGTTAGTTTTTATAATTTTAAGAAAGTAGATAATTTTAAAATAAAATGAATATTGACTTTTGAGTGATTAGTGAACTATCAGCATCTAAGAGTGACATTGCAAGCGCTGTCGCACTCCTAACACTTTTCGCGAGAGATAGGAGGAGGTATCCCCGGCTCTCCCCGGCACTTTAAGGATTAAAGATTGTTATTGAAAATAGGGAAATTATGAGGAATATTCGAACTTTTTGCGTTAAATATTTTTCTACATTTAGTACCAACCGGTGCGGCGTGAAGACCGGAGAGACCAAAACATTTGCATGAAGCTGTTGATGTACACTGGGTCTATGGGCTATGTCTATCTAGGCCTACGATTCCAAGTCTATTTAATTATAGCCTAATTAATGGAAAACCCTCAATACACTAGAAATAAAGTCTTCTTTAAAAGGAATAACGACGAGCAACATTACTTCACTTAACGATAAGCTGTATGTAAAGAGATAACAATGATGTGAATTATGTATTAACTTCTTATCTGGCGCACACCTCCGCCTTAAAATAATGTATTGGAAAGTTCTAGAGGAATATTATACATTTCTTGCCCTAAATGCTGACCTTAATTTAATATTCCTGCTGGAAACTGCGTTTTTCTTGTTGATATAATCCTCATCATTTTTTTTCACCTTGTATATTGTTTTTTTTTTACTGTATATTGCCTTAAAAACAAGGCTTTGGATAGATGATTCAAAAAGGGGGTTCTCAAGGCGAAAGCTATGGATAATCAAGGGTCATATTATGGTAAAGTTCAAGCTTGTTTAGCAGTTAAAAATAAAATTATTGAGTAAGTACCTTTAAATATGATTCATTATAATATTTGGTTTCGAGAATGATCGATATTAGTTTCTAGTATTTTGTTTCCTGCTCTTCTTAAATTAAATAATAATTTAAAAATCTAGCTTTGATGGTTGGGCCACTGATATATTTTATTACTCCATATTTTTATAGTCGATATCATAAAGTTTCCATTCTATAAACTAATGTTCCTTCAGAAGACTTTTTTGTATTTTCTACACAGAGTAAGGTAGGCTATGTAAAGGGAATAAGAGCCTGTAGATCAGATGGTTTGTGTAGTAAATACATAGTCAGTAGTATTTTTTGCAAGTGATATTACAAGTTTAGATAATTGCATCGTGCATTGTGGTGGTGAAATACATTTTTTGTGTTCTGTTAGTGAATCGTTTCTGATGTTCTTATTTCAGACCGCGTCCGCTGTGACTAAGCAAACATATCAATCAGTGGTAATAGTATAAATAAGCGACTCCAGAAGCGAGACGAGAGACTAATTTTTTCACGTGACCTCAGTGCATGTCGGTTTATTGAGTATATTTGAGTAAGGAAAGATTTTTAGAGCAAAAAATCGTTTCAGGCTCAATTTGTGGAAGTTCTATATCCATGATAAAAGAACACAAATGGTAATTTCCACATTGTAATTCAAAGCTCAACAACCTATAATGGTTCTAACACATTGTGCCATTTTCAGGATTGAAACCTTGAAACATTGACCTTAAAAATGACAAAATGTGTTGAAACCATGGTCGGTTGTTAAGTTTCGAATTAAATGTGTGGAAAATACCATTTGCGTCCTTTTATCATGAAAGAATTAAAATCGAAAAAATAATGAAAATTTTGCTATTTTCCACTCCGGTACCGTGCCATCGACTTATGGTACGGAATAAATCGGAGTCCTACTAATCAAGGGTGTGTGGGTTGAAGTTCCACTTCAGTGAGTATTTTTTTCTCCATTCAGGGAAGGAAGTGCAAAATTCTGAGATGCCGCTCTTTAGAAAACCTTAGCATAGACTATGCCTTCTGAGATTCTAGGGTCCAGGGACAGAATCATCGAATTATTAACCTAAATAACCAAATACTCCTATAGATGATTTGTTTCTTCTGATATTAATCATCTAAGGGAGCGTGGACGCCTAGTGGATAGAGCCATTGGCTCATACCCGAAGGGTCCTGAGTTCAAAAACTGGCTCGTGCATTTACTACAAGTATCAAGCTAATTTGTATCATTATTATGGTAAATATTTAAACCAGACTAGTCTGTCTAGTAGCAATGTCAAAAGAACATATATTTTACAAAGTGCTAAAAGTATAGAAGCATAGTTCATAGGTTAAAATTTATTAGTAGTAGTAGTAGCTTTAGTAGTAGTAGTAGCTTTAATAGTAGTAGCTGTAGTAGTAGTAGTAGCTCCAAAAAAAATATGATTTATCCAGCAATGAGAGGAAAAAAATTACGTCAGATTTAAGCTCCTCTGTGCAGATTGCGCAATTAAAATTTTTCCAATTAAAAATAAAGTAAATTACAATTAATTTTTTTTTAATATTTCCAGTGGTTAAAAAAATATAGTAAATTACGGTTTTCGTTTTCATAAATCCCGTAAAACCACAAAAAAGCCCTCGCTTAAAAGGAATTTCTTTCCATTAAAACAAGTAAAAGTTAACTTCTTCACGAAGACAATACTAAAAGAATTTTGAGAAACTAAATGGAGACTTTTCAAATAAATAAGTGCAAATTATATAGGCGAAATCAAAAACTTTATTTCTGCACTATAATTATCACCTGTGTAATTCGGGATGACATCAAAAAGTCAGTTTGGCTCGACAATGATTGGAGCCTCACTTAAAAAACTAGTGGCCGATTAACCTTCGAGTAGCTATGTTGGTATTAAAGCGTGTTGGGGTCTTTAATTTAACTCCTGATGCTTTGGGAAGAAAGCATGACCAACATGTATTCCTTGACTTGAAAGAGCTTTTCACTTGACATGAGTGCACTAAAGTGAGAAAACATACCAAACTACGTGTGAAAAAAAATTGTAGGTGTGTAAGTTCTAACGGGTGAGAATAATATATTCAGGATATTTCAACAATGCGCTTAGGGAAGCGAACTCCATTTCAAAGTTTTTCGAATTCCGTTCATAACTTTTGGAATAAAAATAAAAAGCTAATATTTTCCGCTCATGTCACTCGTATACTTTTGCGTATACAAGACTGCGAAGTATATCTTTGGTTCAGTCCACTCCCGCGTTTATTTTGACGCTTCCATGACCCTCCCATATACTTCCGTAGGAAAGTTGCAGAAGAATTTAGGTCGGCAGATAATGTTTCGCTATTCAAGGGTTAGGAGTACTTGGATCCTATTCACATGCAAAGATAAATATTCGGAAGAGATTTACGGGAATCGTGAGCACTTCGCTTCCGGGAGGTAAATTGCATAAAAAGTTGGTAGGGTTTGTCCGGATTATAGCAATGACCGATGGTATTTTCAAGCCTTTGTACTGATTAATTTTGCGGAAAAACGCATGCATACATGCTACCTTAGTCAAGTTTTTTACCCGTGGTTTATCATGTATGAGTTGTAATCTAAAAACATGAAATACCTATATTAAGTATATTGTGTGTGGAGTTTAGTCTCATTTTTGCGCTCCGTGAAGTTCACCGACACGTATTTCACATGTGACACAGATGGTTGCATAACACGCAGGATTACGAAGTTAAACAATGCCACGGAATTATTACAATTTTTAAGCAATCCGGAATTAATTCCCAGTTAATAAACGAATGCACGTTACTTTCAATCATCTGGAGCATGATTTTTTTGTAAAATACCATGGGATACTGCTTATTATAATTAAAGTGCAGTTCTAAAAGCTGTTCATTACTGCAAACGAGTTTCCTTGAACATTGCATATGATTCAAGATTAACAGTTTTTCTTGTGAATGACGCAATAGTAGTCGAAACATATCCAGAAATCATGCAACTATCCCTGGCACTCTTTAATTCGTAACATTCATCAATAATTATGCACTTAGTAAGTTTTATCCTACATTGTTACTAAAGAAAATTTAAAGACCGAGAATTTAAATTTAAGGATGAAAAAATCGAGCTTTTTAGTGTTAAAAAATTCTGCCAGCTTTTCACAGCGAACCACCATGACGAAAACATAGTAGAAGGAGGGTAATTGGAAAGAGTCCATTGTTGTTTTTTTTTATTCATTCATTCCATTCTCTCTCCGGATCCAAGGGGAACACTAGCTCCGGAACACGTGCAACGCTGCGTGCTCGCGCGCTAGTTTACTCGAAACCCGAAGCGAACGGGGACGTCACAGTGGGAACAATGAAAGGTTTGAACCACGCGGACAGCAGGGCTGCGTGAACAATTGATGTTTACGAGCGAGTGTACACCACTCAACAATGGACGGGCCGCGGAGGGACTTTTTGGTTATTAGGCTTGTTTGTTGCCTCACCAACATCATTCATTACAAACTTCAGCGCGGAGATTTTGGTTCAAAATACTCCAAAGATGGCTCAGACAGGAAAAAAAACATAAAATCTATTAAACGTAACTTTAACATCTTTATGAATGCCTCAAATCGTTGGTAATGAGGTTCTTATTTTCTTAGTAAATATGGTAATTATTGTAAAAAAATGTATAATTGGTGTAAATGGTTAACATAAGCTATGGGTAATTTAAGAGTTTGTCGATTTTGTGTTATTCTGTTTTTTACCACTTCATGGCTCTTTAATTTATGGATTGAGTATTTTTTAACTAGTGAGGAGACTTCTTGTAGATTAAGTCCCCAATGACTTTAAACTCCAAACTTTCCTGACCATTTTTCCGATCATAAAATTTCATTATTTTACCAGTCAAATGCAATAATCTGTTCTTATATCATTCCACAGATATGAAAGAAATTTTGAAGTGCACTATTTAAACCACCCCTAAAGCATCTGATGACCGTTTCATGCTATATTTCAACTAGATTTAGCACAGAATATAAATAGCTGCACAGGGGTTTTTGAGGCAATTTCCTCCGGGGTGTGAGACAAAACAGCCACCCTGTAGCTATTTAGTGCCACTTAAAAATTTCATAGAAACAAAAGACAATATTCTACATTGAGACAGCGTTATAGAATCGCCTCGTCATACTTACTTACTTGGAATTACCAAAGCAAATCCCTTTAATCCTTAAACACGGCTATGACAACGCACTCAAGGCTTTTCTGATTCACAACTAATGGCCCTTATTGCTCCTGGATAGAGGATTCAGAAAAATAGCCCTCAAAAAGAAATTATCAAAATATAGGTGTGGTTGTAAGACCATACAGATTCATTGATATTCTTCCAATCACCTACGGAATTGTTTTAAAATACGTCCTTCCGAATAAAATGCAGTTTTTGTTGACGAAAAATTAGTCCCAATAAGATTCAGACGAAAAAGTACTCCTAAAATAATTTTGATTATACATTTCATGGTTTTCCAATCCATTGCATCATCTATTCGACCGCAAAATTCAACAGTTCCTGGAAGTTTTCCATATTCGTGTAGATATTTTATAGTGCTAACATATTTTTAACGTGTAAAACCGTCGATTTTATCTCTTATCGCCAGCTTCTGGACGATATCGGTGAGTTTAGGCATCGTCAAGTTCAACCTTGATCTCAATTCGACTGCATTGTCCAGATTTCAGCAATTGAATCAATGTACTAAACATGCCGTGTATTCTGGATCTGTGCGCAATTATTTATTTCTCAGACAATACCTATTGTTTAATTTTTCAATTTTTGACTCCACTCCCTAAGACATTGCTCCAAGCGTACATTTTTCCTTGCATTACCATTACATAACTTTGCATTCCTTGCATATGGATTGTATGCGTCAAGTATCATAGCATCAATTCGTTCTCTGAGTTATCATAATGCTAATAGGAGAAAAAAATTCTGGTATGTTAACGAGATACAATTTTAATATGGAATTAAGTAGGAAAATGCTTATTCAAGTTCGCATAAAAATCAATGATATTCCATGGCGGACATTTCATGCTTTGGTGTCTATGAAGATATTTTTTAAAGTCATATCCCTGAACAGTTCCAATTTTTCCTCTTCTGTTTATCATTTAGTATTTCGACATTTATCGAATGCTATGATGTTTCCTTGGGCCCGTGAATCCAAATTTCCGAGATATGATCACATTTCTCACCTTAGGGTGGCCTCATTACGTATCATATATTCTTAATGTCGCGAATGTATGTGTTTACTCAGCCCTTCCCGTTTTTTATCCCAGCGTTGCAATATTTTCCCTGCTATTAACATTATTTGGATCTAAAATATTTATCTTCACAGTGGTTTCAGCCTCTTTGCCACCTCCTCCCACTAACAATAAGTAGAGTCTGCATCCTTTTTTTTTATAAGTCCTTATTTTTAAAAGGATCCGTTAGTATTGAATTAACATTTATATGCATTTATTTAAATTCTAATTATTATTTTACGGCGCACCTTAACTTACTTTTAGTCAAAATAACTAAGAAGTTCCTTTGCAACTCAAAGCAATACACAAATGTATATTTTAATGAAAATCAGCATTTTACCAGCTCATATCCAGATCGATAGACATGGCACCTCTCACACATCTATTCACGGTACATATCAACATACGTACGTTTTTTTGCAAAAATAAGTATATATGTATCTGCTATGATTAAGCTTTATAATGGCATGGCTTTTTTGAAGCTACAATTTTAATTTTACTCTAAGTAATTTAGGAAAGCTTCTAGAAGTGCCGAGAATACGAATACTCGGATATTTACAAATATTTTGGATGTCTCATACAGGCTTGCGGAAGACATTTGATTGATGAAACTGGAATATATTGAAGATACTTTCTGGTCAGCTTCAAAATATTTTGCTTTTTATGATTAACAATTATCCTCTTGTTGTCGTTGTGATCTAACTCGCAACGTCTTTCAATTGGCGCGTGTCAAACCTCATTGAAGTAAGGATGGAGACTCTACTTAGTCGGATGAGGCGGAAAAGAGGCTGAAACCACTGTGAAGATAAATATTTTAAGAGTAATTTCCATGAGAGGGACTAGAGGGGGTGGAAAAGTTCACCTGCCTCGTAAGCAGACAGCATTCACACCGACAAAAGGTGACGCAAATGGGGGTGAGAATCTTCCCCTCTTACCCGCCTTCTTAATCACCCCCAAAAAACCCAATGACCCCCACTCTCGATCAAGCGGTTTAACTCCACCTCCGTACCCGTCCGTTTTAAAATGTGAGTATAATGGAGGGAAAAATTGATAGAAAATTCAACTGGCAAAGGCAAAAGGGTAGGTGCTTGAGGTGCTTAAATAAGGACACAATGAAAGAGAACATCAGTAGAATAGGGTGGGGTATGGAGAAAAGAAGGGCTACAGTGAAAACATCTTTGGATTTCAATATTATGAATGAATGAGTCTTCGGGAATTCGAGCCGTTTGTTTTTGATTTTTTGTTTTACTTTAGAAAAGAATAGTATTATTATGGGCGTTGTTATAGAAAATGCGTATGGGAGTTATTTTAATGTACATGTTTTGATTGTCTCTACCGACTACCACATTAGATAACAACTTTAAAATATCTAATACCTTGCAAAATTACAAATAAAAGCAATATTTGTTTCACTTTCCTG
The DNA here is from genome assembly GCF_921293095.1 of Ischnura elegans. Classification (NCBI taxonomy): domain Eukaryota; kingdom Metazoa; phylum Arthropoda; class Insecta; order Odonata; family Coenagrionidae; genus Ischnura; species Ischnura elegans. Next base: position 94,717,206 of record NC_060252.1, read on the forward strand.
AATCTCCTATTTAATTGAAGTAACGGAGTGTTTTTTATTTCAATATATTATTTATTTCAATATAATATTTCATGTCAATTTTTTAGATAATGAATGAGTAAGCCTTCAAAAACTTATACTAAGTCAAAGAGAGAATATTTATCATAAAAAAGGGGAAAGTAAGCCATATCTTATCGTAAAAACAGCTCTTAGCTTACTTCGCCTTACGAATATTGCCTTATATGTATGGTTTTCAGTGACTATTGAGTTCTATCAGTTCTCTAAAAGCTTCTTTTAATAGCCAATGTTGCGTTTCGCACATGTTAATATGAAAATTCTTATTTTATTCCCGCTAAAACTTGAGCGGAAAAAATACAATATATACAGAGAATCATGGTAACAGTAATTGGACAAAGTTATCCTCTGAAAATTAAGCGATTTGCTACAGATTACCTCTTGATCGTGTTCGGCTTCTCTGGGGGAGTCTGACCTTCTCCCCTCTCCATGGCTCCCTTCTCTACGGATTACCGCACGGGCAGAAAGCAATTCCGAACGCCCCCAAACCGTTCGATAAGCTATTTCTACCTTCTAGCTTTTTTTTCCTAATCATTTTCAGTTTTCCTGCTTCCCGTCGGTTCGTGGGGGCCTTCTCGGAAGCTATCTCTGGGAGAAATAACTTCCGTCCATCGTGAGCATGGCTGACCACCGCATGATTTGGGCCGAATGCCTTCAGAAAGGCTTGCTTGATTACAATTCCTGTACGCCCTTTTAGCTCTGGCCTGAATCACATGCTCGTTTTTTCCATTCTTCTTTAGCTATAGCTTCACCTATCGTTCCAATGGTATGGGAAAAATTACCATTTCACGTAATCATTTTCTGAGATAGCTTCAAGGATGTACGTCCATCCCTTTTTCCATCACTGGGAACGTCCCTTTTTCAGTCGCTGGAACAATCTATGGCGACATCTTTCAGCCCATCACAACGCACTGCCGCTGACGGCAATTGTTGCGCAACGTTTGACTTTTAATGTAATTGGAGTTGTAAGTACGAAAAGTGACGGAATTAGTGATGGAAAAAGGTACAGTAAAAATGACCCTGTGATTTAGGAAATAACCTGTTGAGCGATTACGTTTTTGATCCCGGAGAAGCTACAGATAAAGCCTATAACTCTGAAGGATAGAAAAAAATTATCGTGTGATTTACGCCTTAGTGGCATATTACATTGTTACAAAGGAAGGTCATCTGCTGCATGCCTCAGAAAATCATGGATTAATAGTCTGTATTCATGTATAAAGCTGTATTTGAGCTCTATGGCCTCTTAATAAATGTAACGTCGTGTCCATGTTATTTGGATTAATTAATTATGCACTGATGTTTAAATTGTATTTTTGTTATTTGAATGCATGTTTGTATTTATTTTGGTGTTTTGGAGTAGAGGGCGCTTTGATGATGGGGAGTATACAGGGGATAGTTAGAGACAGAGCCATTTTGGATGGTGGAGAGGAAATTAAGCGCTTAAGACTATAAGTGATTATTGTTTTCTCAGAGGAAAACTGTTGCGACATCGCATAAAATATATAGAACGAAACAGCTCAAGCAGCCTCAAAATTTAACCACCCAACACTACGATCAGGCTCTTTGGAGCCATATTAATCCGGAAAGAAAGAAAGGAATACATCTGTTTAAGTGATTTTACTTTTGTAATTGGTTTTGCATACCACAAACAACAGGTGGAATTCCCCAACAGGGTCTCTTCAGCCCTGTGAAGGGTCCAGTTTGTGGACCAGGAAGCCCATTAATTGTTTCTCATCGGCCTTTGCAAAAGTTCCTTTTTTTGGCTGCGTGTGGGTATGCGTGTGGGAGTGTGTATGAATTTAAGTTTGTGTTGGTCACTCCTGTTGAGGGGCTGGGGTTCGGTCCCCGCGGTGAAACTCTCCCTTTTCCGCACACTAACTCAGCGACCTCGGGACATCATTCACGTTTCGCCTTTAGAAGTCGAATTGGCCGTAAATTAATCGATATCCTCCCAGAAAGCTCTGCGTGTTCTCGTGAAGATATTTAGGTACGTCGTTCCTACGGTCGTCTCTAGCAATCAAGTGAAATATTTTGGCGATACATCAACTTGTTTCTCCAGAACTACCCGTAGCCATAAAGGTACATCATCATCACCCATTAGTCAAAAACCACCTGCTTGCGATTGTGAATACATTTAGGTACGCTGCTCACATGGTTAGTCGTCTTTAGTTATCCTCTGAAATATTTTGGCGATTCATCAACTTGTTACTTAAGTATGACCCGTAAATATATGTCTACACCATGTGGTAATGAGGTCAGAATCTAATGTTCTTCAATTTATAAGAGTGTCCTTGGAAGAAAGGATGTTTCTTCGGGGATAGCATATTTTTGAATGAAGTAAAGTTGAAATAATCTAAACAAAGCAATTTCCTGTTTACTTTTATGATACTCGTATATAATTTACAGGCAGTAGGCGTCTATTTTTGATTTGTGTTTCGCCACATAACTCCAGATAGTCTCATAACACGCAAGCAAGTTAGGTCATGTGTAAGGTTGATATTCGATACGCCCTCTCCGTAGGGCTAGGATGAAAACGGTGGAGGAAGTGACATTAGCTGGCCGTGAGGAAGAACTCGAGGGGGCGTGGTTAGTTTGCTGACGTAGTACTACGGTTCCTCTTCGTTCGAAATCTCTCACCCCTCCCACGCTACCCTGATTGAGGAGACCCTGGCGCCATCTGCTACCCTCCCTCTACGTGCCTAACCAAGCACCCCACCCCCTATACCACAAGAGAGGCCTCTCACCGTTCATTGTTGAATCATTCAATACGCTCGGATTCAATCGTTGGGTACGCAAATAGCATGCATATTTTGAACCTTTATTATCATTTACAATAATTTTTAATGAACAATTTGAATGTATAACCCAATATATTTAGGCCTTGATAACCGTCAACCGTGAATATCTTTTTGGTGGGGGGGGGCACAAGCAAGGACGTATCCAGGATTTTGATCTGGGGGGGGCGGGCAAGGGTACCTTGTCATACAAAACGAACGCAATGATAATGGGACAATATTGAAAATCTTGCATATTTTGAGGGTTTGGGGATGGATCACGTGCCCCCGTGCCCCCCCTAGATCCGACTATGTATCATACCGTACCACGAAAACCTCTTACTTCATTTTAGGACGTCCCACTCACCCCCTAACAGATCTTCTTTACCTAGACATTCCTCACCCTCCAATGCAGTGTCTTAACTACACCCTTCCTTCGCCTATTTGTAGATTTTACTCCCACAAGGTAGCCATCTAGCTCCTTCTCAGATAGATCGTTTGCGGAGGTAAAAATCATGAGGTATTGACATTGAATATCGCAGCCGAATCTGGGTCTTTTGCAGTTCTCAATAAGTTTGATGTAATAATAATTTAATAAAAGGATAATGTACTTCTTTTCATTTTGAAACATTTTCTATATTTGCAAAAACCGAATTATTTGTGTGTTTCCTCGCGCCAATAGGGTAGTGTCCTTCATCAAAGAAAACGAAAGGCATTGATTGCGATTCGTTACCCATTATTAGTGTATTTATAATATACAAATCATTTAGTTTAAGAAATCCCTCATTACATGAATGACAATGTCAATTTTAATCGCATTTTAAAAAGGACAGATTGGCGCCCATGTGATGCCACTCCACGCGACGTCACAGGGACCTAATTTCTCATAGGAGTTTTACATCGTCTGAGATTACCAATGCATGCATGAGGCACAGAGCTCAGGGAAACATTTCTTAATAATCACCTATTAAAACTGCGTATGGTCGGAAAGTTTCCTTCGTTTGATAAGGTATTAACAATCCTTATTTTAGCTAATCGCTACCTGCTAGCAGTTTGCATCGCAGCTGCGCACATCTTCGCCCCAAGGTCACTTCACACGAAGGCAGCGGGATCCAGAATGATGCAACACGGGCTTTTCCCAGCATTCCTAAGGTCGCATTTTCGCGTGCTTGAAATTTTTCACTATTCATTTAATCCCGAAAAATAGATATGGTTATTTTAAAATCTAAAAGCGTAAAATGCGAACTCCAGGAGTTATAATCTTTCGAATTAGGCAATAAAAATAATAGGAAACCACCCTATTGTGATAGCGGGTAACGTTTCTCCTCCGCTGCCGGAGACGTATTCAAATCTCGTCGATGTTGCTTGCCAACATGCATACGTTTTTTGGATTTGATTTGAAATATTTCAATTGCTTACTACGACCAAATTTGACTCAAGTAAGTGGTGAAATGAAGTTTACTTAATCTGTCAGAAATTAGTTCCTTAAATATGTAGAGTTTGAGTTATTGCTCACCTCTGTATAATAAGAGCTGCCGCTAATACACAAAGAGATGCAGTGATATTACGACTATAGCACGCAAAGTCTTGACATTGAAACAATTCCATTTCACCAAGATAGGAAAATTTAATCAGGTACGTATGCTATTGCTCACACCCAATTTTTCCTTACATAATTTCCAATTTTGGGCAGTGTACTATCTTTTCGTATTTATGCGTCTAATTTATATATGATTTGCTTCTGCGCTCCAGCATTGCTTAAAAACGTTTTTATGATTGCAGCACAGCCCAAGTTAAAGTTGCTTGTAAAAGAGATCCCAAATTTATGTGCGTACTTTAATTATCATTTCTACTATTAGGAATAAAATTATTATAATATTCTTTGCTCTTCCGGTAATACCTGGAAGCCACCTGTCAACGATCCTTTGTCTGACCTATGTGCAAATTTTTTTATGGTTTTTCGAAAAGGGCTTAACTGCAATTGTTTATCTATTCACTTTTCCCAAGCATTAATACCTAACGTGCTGACCTAATTACTGTAGTTCTGTGCACAAGTGCTGGTCATTTTTAATACGCTAGTGTTATTTGTCAACAATCAACATTTGATGCGAGGAATAGGTGTTTGGCATCATTTTCAAGAATGACTTTTTCTTTTGCCTTTTCCATTTGTTTATTTAGAGATTGGATTTCGAATTTTACCACATTGTTAAAAAAATGGCAAACTACGATTTTTCAAAAGACGGATGGCGTAATATTACGACTATAGCACGCAAAGTCTTGACATTGAAACAATTCCATTTCACCAAGATAGGAAAATTTAATCAGGTACGTATGCTATTGCTCACACCCAATTCCTCCGCCGTGTTTGAGGAGGAAAGAGGACTTCTTTTCACGTTTTTCAGAGGCCTCCATCCCTACCACTCTGGCAGCACTTATCCCTCATTCACACCCTCTAATTCCACCCTCGCAGCCATCTTCTCGTTGAGTCCGTAACGTAGGCGCGACACCCACGCCTACTCTCAGTTTGAGGGTTTTAGCGGAGGATCCTTCAGAGAGATAGAGAAGGTAAAACCATTGAAGTTTACTGCGCAATATGGGGTACCTAAAGTTCTCAATATCCTCTGCATAATGTAAGATTTCCGACTTCTTTTTGTGAATTCATTATATAGAGGGAAATTAAAATATCTTTTTCTATTCCACAAAACTCGATCTTTATCCCTATTGACCAACCATAGCCCTCGAGTGGCGTATAAAGTACGCCAACCTTCGAAAACCAAGGATTTCAACATTGTACGTACTATCATTTGCAAAAGTCTTGCAACAAATCGAGCGGCGCCACTTTCGCTCCACAAAGATTGTGCCCGGATATTGTATGGTTTTTCGGGTGTATGCAACAATCCAATACTAGTCTTCATGGTTCAATGCATGGAGAATGGGTCATTGGGTGGTTGAGGTATTTTGTCATCCTTTTCAGTCTCGGGATTTGTCCGCTTCCATTTAAATGAAATTAATGTTCATGATATTCCCCCAAACACATTGTAGCAATTAATGCAGTAGGAAAGATCGAAGGTAATTCCTCGGAGAGATTTTAAAAAGTTGGTAGCTTGGCTCTTTTTGAGTGATCTCAGCTCTTTTCAGAGAGCTGGAAATCACGAGTCGTTCACTGTGAACATGGTAGACTTTTGTTTACATCTATCGACTCGGGTTGATGTTTTAATACAATATCTACGACATATGATACGAGGCAGCTTTGAAATTCCCAGTGTTTCATCATATAAATATCTGAGCAAACACGTAAAATATGAATTAGTTAAGCTGATCGGCATTAATCGTTGCGTAAGTAATAACAGAGTTCTCCGACGTCCGTCAGTCGGTAAAGATGTATTCCTTTCCACTTATTCAAAGTATGACGAGGAAAACGTAATTCAAGCTAAAAGTCCCATTTTTAATGATTGTCGGATTTCAACAGGTATTGTTTGATAATATGTTCTACTGCTGAATTAGTGTGAATGCGAATAATAACTCTTAGCTGCTATATCGTTGATGATTAAGTTATCTTATTTAGATGCAATCATTTACATATACACTGATGAATTCGGGATAATGTAGGATACTTACTTAGCATTATTAATTGAATTATCTACTTGCATTAAGTAGGTTACATTGTATTAGGAAATGTGTTTGTTGGCCATACGTTTTATGTTTAAGGCATCAGTGGAACTGCAGCTCATTTCATAAAACCTTTCAAGTCGAGTAAGAAGGACGTAAGCAAATCCTAACAGAATTTCTGTTTGTAATGAATGTATACGCTTGCTTCATTAGAAATACAAGTACCGAGTTTGAAACATAATAACAAATAATAATAACTTAAAAAGACGACACCATACCGAAGTCGCAGGCGACAACATCATTATATTCCTATTGTATACAGTGGCGGATACAGATGGGGGGCGCAGGGGGCGCGCGCCCCCCCCTTGCGGGTCCGGCTGCATTGCCGAACATTGCAAAACCACAATAGTAACTTTGTTATATCATAAGATGGCATTGTCTTTTACATGTTTATAATCACTTTAAATAAAATTTTCTTATACTTTGCCTATGACTTGATCATCTCTTATTACGATAGAAGTGAAGACAACTCAAGATATGTTGCGCCCCCCCCTTGAGTTTTTTCTGTATCCGCCACTGATTGCATATACTAACCAGCCGAAACATAGAGTATGCGAAAGCCTCCGTGCTCAAGTTATAATCATATAAACGAATAAAAGACTAATATGCCGAGAAAGTGATTATTTTGATCAAATTCGTTCAAGTGATAAGCCGTAGGAGAAGCACATGAAGGAGCTCAGTGTTACAATAATAACATATAATCAAATTTACGCCTAAGTGACCTTGAGCTAGTATTAGCTCAGTGGATAAACAGTCGGGCTGGTGATAGGAGGGGTTCGCGTTCAAGTCCTTCCCATTGCCGAAATTTTTTATCCTCCGCAAAGCCGTATTTTATTTTAAAGTTTTTTTTATTTTTGAAATTTATGTTAAGAGGGTACCAGCTGTTGAATTTGAGCATTTTTTGCAACAATTTCTAATTTAAATGACCGTGCGACGGGAATCATGCGTAGTTAGCGCGGTAGGACGAATCAATTGCGTTTTCTTGAAGGAACTCCAATCAGAATCACTGGTGAATGTAATTTCTAGTGCTATATGGTTTCCTTTACAGGTCCGTAACTGCTCAACATTATTAACCTTTGGAATGAGAACTATCGTAATAATCTAAGGTTCCATATACGTAATTTCTTAAATAGATCAATTTTATCTGATTAAAAAGAAAATTATGAATGATATTTTGCAGCGATTATGCTGCCCGCCTATGTTGTATGCTGCCTATTTGTCATCAACTTGTCGCCATTTCCTACCAAGTTTATTTCTCCAGTAAAGTTTTTCAGAACAATTTTACCCTTTTTCGTTTCGTAAATGAGCAGTGACGGAAACTTTTCTTAGAGATAGAAAAAGATATAAATTAAGTGAAGAATTTTACTTTAAACTTTAGGCTTCAGTATTCTACAATCAGTGTTTTTTTAATACAGTAATTTTGTTGGAAAGGGACAGAATGTGAGACCAGCTGATCTACTAAGTACAATCCTAGGAATAACCTATGTAATGGTAATCCTTAATCGTGCACGCTCCACGGCCCTTATTTTTAAATATAGGAAAGGCTTATCTTGAGGTGTTTATCAACTATTTTTCTAGTGCGTATTTTCTTCAAGCAAATTGTGGCATCAACATGTGTATATACGATAGGGCTACAAATTGGCCCTATTTTCACTATTTTGGAAGTTCGTGAGAATCACTTACGGCCTGCAAGTTTTACTCGAGGTAACCTACTTCCTCATCCCTGGCTGATAAAGTTGGGATAAAGATGTAGGGCAAGACGAGGTGCAGAACCTATTAGCTGACGTAAAGAACTATTTAATGCCAATGAAAATTGCCAGTTAATTTTTTTCATTTATTAATTCTTCTATATCGAACAAATATTTCAACAACTTAATGTAAAGTCTCCTGAACGACGTTGAATCCGTAAAAAAAGGGTTACGAGCGAGTTGATTTCCGTGTTCCTAATGGCGAAATCGTGCCCCCAGCCGGCCTTTTGGGGCCATTGGAAGCCAGGCGTCATAGGTAACTCTCACCACTCTTTTAACGGGTAAATATTTTCAATTATCTACTCCAGTCAACTACGGGCACAAAAATAATCTCAAACGCCGCGACGACTTAATAACATCTACGCTCGTTTACTCAACTGAACATCGTAATGATTTCCTACGTCTCACTCCCGTGTCACGATGACCCGTTCGTGAGTCGTTCCCGAGCTACCATGAAGATTCATACGTAGATAGTGATCATTCAATCTTCATGGTGGCCAGAAATCGACAATGGAGCGAAAGTGGCGCCGCTCGATTTGTTGCAAGACTTTTGCAAATGATAGTACATTCTGGTTTGGAATGGCCTCGTGCAATCTTACAATGTACTTTGACTGTCCATAGTGCGAGTTTTCAAAGCAAAAAGTGTTGTTGAAAATTCTTTTTAGATCGGCAAGAGGAACCCGATACCCTTGGCGTAAATACAACGCCGCGCGATGGGCCGTGTACAACCTGTGTACCTTAATATCTGTATATTCTATAGATGTCCAAGCTTGAACTAATTTCTACATATAAAGGTAAATTTTAACAAAAGTCGAGTGTTATCATATAAATTCATGTATCGTGGACAAAGAACTCCACGCGCCCGGTCGTGTAATATTAGACGCGCTCGCTCGAGGGATAATTTAGAGAATTACATCATATTAATTATCCTGAAGTTGGTAATAAGTATCGAGACTACTGGGTTGAGGTGTTGAGTAAGGTCCAAACCATAAACTTATATTATCGAATCGAATATATCATCGAATATCGAATTTATATCATCGAATTAGAGGTGTTTGGCTATAGCAGTAATTACCTACCCAAAGATCCGATTCCTTACCAGCGTTTGATAATAATGATTGCTGCTAGGGTGTTCTACCGGGTAATCTCCTCCATGGCTGCCGGACGTTTCGGGGCACGAGTCTTTCTCCATCTTCAGGGCTGAATGTGCTTGCATGCTGAGTATGCACGAGTCCCAAGCTCGTGTTAAGAGTATACTTGGAAATTGGTGCCATTGGAAATAGGCCTCACAATTCTTTCATCGGCGCAAAGTTACGCTATTAAAGTGAATTTAAGTGATTTGTCACGAGGTCAATTACTCTAAAAAATTTTTGAAATCTTTTATGGCTTTAAGGTGGTATTTTTCCTAATTTTTATTAAAACATTGCAAACGATATGTTTTACATTTTTAATGCATATAAATGTGTCTCTACGCTGAACAGGGTTTAATACATAACAAGTAGAAACAGAAAAATATTTTAACGGCGACATATTAAGTTCACGCTATAAAGTAGGAAGTCCTGAAACACGGCGGGTTCAAAAATTTGCATCAAAACGTGACCACGGAAAATGAGGTTCAATTTTTCGTCCTTGAAGAGCAACGCGGTTCTCCAATACATCCTGAGGCAATGTTGAAATGCAAGCAAAGGGAAAGCACATTCAAAGTTCTGCATGAAACAAGTGCTCATGCCGAGGTTCGCTGTCAGAAAATGGCTTGGTGGGGTTACTGGTTAACACGCCTAACCGGTGATGGAGAGATCCGGGCTCGAATCCCGGCTGGGTCAAATATTTTTCATTGCGAAATTCATCCTCTGGTGTACTGTTGAGCGCATTGTTCACAATCATTTTTAATACTCCTCATAACATCGGATCCCACAGTAACGTTGCATGCAAAACGAATCAATAAGTTTTCAACATTTGCATGTTAGCATTTTAAACTGTGCTGAAGTTCACTGGTACCAAAATCATAAATGTAGTTTGTATTCGCGAGCTGCCAGATCATTATGCTCGTTTCTCATCACATCAGATTCCAAAGCAAGGTTACATGTGAAGTGAGTCATTCTGTTTTCAACACTTGCTTTTAAACATTTTTGTCTGCTAAGATTCCTTTGCACTAAAATATTTGTGTAAAGATGCTCTTTAGGGGTTGGGTAGGTCGTACGATAAAGAGTTAAGAGGCATTCGTGGTATGGGTATGTTATTGGGAGGAGGTGACCGACAGCTGAGGTCATTTGTGCCATGAGGGCAGAATAAGGGAAGGAAAGGGTGGACAGAAACCCGGAATCGGCATTTCCCTGTCGTTCAAGTCATCATCCATGAGAATTTGCAAGTGTTCTTTTTTAGATGGAGGTGTTTTACGCCCTCTTTAAATCTGTTAACTGAGTTTTCGGCTTCGAAGTTTTTTTTGAGAAGAGAACTAAGCTGTTTATTCGTTGGATAAATGCCCAATCGAAGGTAAGCGCGGGCGGATCTCGATGACGTGTGGATCGTGGTGGAGTGTCGAGAGCACTCCGGTCATTCGGATGAATTAATGCCATTGTCTGAGGATATACCGGCTCTGCTAAGAATCCTTCAAACACCTCTTCACATACGATGGAATCAAAGCCCTTTCCTCTCCTTTAATTCAAAGAGTTTAAGTCGTATCATGTAAACACTCGGCCTCTTTGACTGAAGTGATCCTTTTTCCACCCATTCAATGGAAAATATTAGTGAATCAAAGGATCTTTTAAATTCCCTGAATATGGCTTTCATACCTTGTGTGCGAAAAATTTAGTCTCCATCGACATACTAAACTGCAAACTTCCTAAATAGACCTTTGGTAGGGGGGTGTTAGGACACCATCCGTTTACAAATATAAATGGAAATAATAGTGGTAATAATATGTAATTGTATATTATGCTAAAAAGTATTGGAGTAGGTAAAAAAATAGCGATCTTCAGAAAAAATCTTCAAGCCTGGCATTACCAATGTTAGAATTTTTACTCAGTATCTGATGATGATTCTGTAAATTAATTGACACTCTTACAACTAGAATACGAAGAACCATTAAAAATTACCGACATTTAATTACATCATCTTTGTGGGTAAGTTATATTTTTTTCTGATAAATATTACTATGACATAAAGTCACTCATGTTGGGACAGTGTAGTATGTCTAAGCAAACAATGTTCGAATCAGCTATGAAAGTCTTATTTTTACTCAGTGCTTTAAATAACTTTTCATTTTGTTAGACTATTCCCCGAGAACATGCATCATCATTAGTTAGTAAGAAAAAGTAATTATCATAATAGCGCTGGTAGAATATTGCTCAATAGCTTCGTAATTTTTTAAGCAGTGGTTCTTCAAATTATGTTAGATTTTCATCTGGCTATGAAGACAATGAACTCTCCGCTCTCAGCAATATTTCTTATTGTTCTAATAGTAGTTTTTTCTTGTATTTGGGAGAGTGTGAAATATAATAATAAACATTGAATGTAAATACTCACATTAGGGGGTCAATGTAAGCCTCAAAGAAAACAATCTTTGAATCTGCTTTGCTGACTTGATACGACTCAGTACTTTGAATAATATATCATTTTTCTAGATTACTCTACAAATAGATGCATTTTAGCATCATCACCAGTTAATAAGAAAAAAATATTTATCTTGTAATTATGGTAGGTATACTAATCCGACGCAGAGAAATTTTTATGCAATATTTTTTTACATAATGTTCGATTGACATCTGACAATGTTTTTATTGCTATCACGATATTGATAGCAGCTTTTTCTTACATTTGGAAGTGTGCGAGATAGAATGATAAACATTCATAAAGTAGCAAGCATCTTTATGCGGTGAGGCAGCTGAGGTCACAGGGATTTTACCGTGATTTGGCAAAAAAAGGAGTAAATGGAGGTCCGTCCTTCCTTCCTGCTCCGAAACTCACCCGTCTTTTTTTACGATGTACGGCCAGATGTTTTACGGTTTCCAAATCCCCTTCCTTCGCAAGATTTCATCGCGCTCCAACGAGAAGTTATCTGCAGCAGCAAATTTTGGGAGCTGTGACGCGACTATGGCTAAGCTGATAGCTTTCGCTGCCAAGGCATTCATAAAGGTTTCAACGTGTCCCTACTTTTTCCTGATTACACCCTAAAGAATCCTTAAATCGCTAACATTACCCCCCCATCGTCTTTCTCCACTTATGCGATTGAAGCAAACGACGAAATATAAAAAAAAAACTTCAATTCTATCGTGGGTTACATTCGTGATAAATATTTGTGGCAGAGCCGTGGAGAAGCTCGATTTTGTCAATTGTTTTGTTGGAGTCAAATTGCTATTGCACTTTATTTTTACGTCATTCTTAGAATTCATGCACATAGTATTACTTGATATGACAAGAGAGAGCTATAACTAACCTGTTTTCACAATTGGAGTGCAAATTTACCTTTACATATGGATACCTCCACTTCACAAACGCTCAACAATCGCCCATCGAAACCAATCCGCTTATCTAGTACCACTAGGGCCACTGGATGAGCAGATTTGATTCGGTGGGTGATTAATTATCGAACGTTAATGCAGTAAGGGTGTAGTGCATTTACTCAGTGCAGTAAATTTACGCAACTTCCGTTACCTATGCATGTAAAGAAAAATGTATCGCTCCAGATTATTAGTGAACTGAAATATCGTCCAATGTGCCGACCAAGTCCCACCTAGCATTCATTGAAGTTCTGCATTGTTCGGATTCTTATTCCTATCCGTTGAGAAAAATATCACTTTTAATTTATCGTTTCTGTTGAACCTGGAAGTACAGCGAAGTGATAATGTTATGATGATGACTCACTCACACTCCCATGGTCATTTATAGCCTAAATGGTATTTAGCCTCGCTAACTGTCTGCCTCCAACTCTTTCTAATTTCTGCATCCGCCTCGCTGACTCCCATTTTACCCACATCAATGAGCACCTCATCCTTCCATCTTTTTCTCGGTCTTCCTGGAGGTCGCCTTCCATCAGGGTTTTTCTGTCCACACTTGTTTTACTAGGGCCTCTTGCTCTCTTCGTGTTATGTGCCCTGCCCATCGCAATCTGCGGTTCTAAGCTTACGCTACTACGTCTGGTGAGTCGAAAAGGTTTTTCTGCTGTGTTTTCTTCTCCAGCTCCAGATAACATGTAGTGAAACACAGTTATATGACAAAATAAAGAATATTTTAGATAACTATGTTGTAGAACAGTAATAAATTGACGAATAAGACATATAGTGGCGGAGGTGTAGCTTGCCCGAGCCCACTTATTGTTCGCGGCCACGTAGAGTCCCAGCCAACTAGCAGCTGGCCAGTCGCTCACATGTTTTAAGCGGTGAGTGTCGACGGAGCATTTAAAACTGCGCTCGGCACAAAATGTACGAATTTTGCCGTCGAAAAGGCAAATTTGCGTAAAAATGTCATAAAAGTCCAGTCATCGCATCAATGTTGCATTTATTCGCCCACATCGCATCTATATCGCATTTATCGCATTTGCGATTTTCACGCATCTCTAGGTACCCATGATTCACCTCCTTATAGGAGGATAGGTCTAATTATGATTTCATACATTTTAAGTTTAGGTCTGATCGATAAAATTTTTGATGTTAGGCCTTTGGTCAGGACATACATACTTCTATTGGCTAAAGTTTTGTTTCTCATATGATTGCAAGCCTCGACATGTTTTCTTTCTCATATGATTCACTATTGTTTGACCTGATTATGGCACCAATGTATACAAATTCATTTACTTTTGATGATGACGCCACATTCTAAATTGCTCTTCAAGGGTTGTCAGAACGTTTTTAAAGTTTCAAACTTCATTCTTCCGAGTAAAACAGTAAAAATCACTCACATATTCCAACACTTCTACGATTTGAAACTTGCACATTAGTTTTCACCACCAATGAATAGTGAAGCGTGTTGTGGGACGACTTCCACATATAAAAGTAAAATACTGGTGCTTTTTCGCACCAGTCAGGCCACAAATTGAATGCGCAGCGAGCGTATGGTGTCCTGATCAGAAATGCTTAACCTGTAAACTTAATAAAATAGAAAGGAAAAATGCTTGGTTCGTCGAAAACAAAACGAGCGAAAAGAAAGCTTAGTAATAGAATATGAGAGGACGATTTTAATACATAGTTACGGGCAGTTTACGTTGGAAGCCATTAGAACCTCGGAGGCTATGCGCTAGGCTTGGGAGAAGTTAAAGATCGATATCTTTCAGAGCGTGCGGGAAACATCTTCACCTCCTAGTTTTTCTAGGTTCAACAGAATAAACTAAAGTGAATGTTTTTCTCAACGGATAGGCATAAGCATTCTTTTTACCGCCGCACAATACAGGACTCTAATGAATGCTGATGTCTGTGACTCGGTTGGTCCATTATATTAAATTTCAGTTTTATAATCTTGGACGATATTTTTTCTTTAGGGAACGAAATTACCGTAAATGTGTAGCAGTAAATTTTCACTCCTATTGTGAAAACAGGTTTGCTGTAGCTCTTACTTTGGATTCCCCATGTCAATGCCAATGATTTTTTTCCCAGGAATGCATAGGATGAGACTATAGATATCTCATATCCAGGTATTCGTGTGGCTGAAGTCTATCTTTGGACACTCTTTCATAATGCCGTGGGAATTCAGTGCACGCTGAAAACTTTTCACAAGTAGAAGACAATAATAAATAATTTTATTACTCCACACACAAATTACATGACAATAGCAAAATTTAGGTAGCGCCGAAGGATAACCTGTTTGGGGCTACCATCCAAAGTAATAATACATTATGCTTTATATATAGTGTAGCTCATTTTGTGTTACCTTGATAATCTACACTAACAAAGATTAAGGGCGTACACGAAAAAAACAACTACAGTACCTAGTATTAATAATTTATAATATTTTAATTTATAATAAATTTATAAATAATAAATAATTATAAAAAATAATTATAAAAAATAAAAATAATAATTTATAATAAATAATATTTTATAACAACATTTGTTCTACACTTTCTTTAGTGAGAAGCCAAGAATGTGCATTTTGCAAAAACTTTATCAAAGACTGAAATAAAGCATGACTGGCGTAACAAATTAAAAACCTTTAGTCCTACGTACAAAAAACATCTTTTAAACAAAGTCAAATTTGGTTGTGGTAAGGGCACACTTATTTTACCATAAATAGATAGACCATAAATTTGTTGTAAATATTTAATAATCCATGAAATATTTTTATAGTTTTACCCGGACATGAGTTGGTAAACAAAAAGGTTTAACCTACTATCGTGAGCCACTGATGGACAAAGTATAATGTATCCTTTTAGGCTTTCCAATGGAATATGATGGCGGGCCATTGGAAGGGCTTGACTTAAACTTATTTCAAATTGATGAATAACTGTCTTCGAAATGTAGTACATATTAAAATGTCGGTTTTCCAAGTACGGATCAAATGATCATTATTGCCAAAAATATTTGTATGCAGTTCAAAAGACTCTTGTAATGGTGTTCATGTAAATACCTAGAAAATTTTTTATAAATATGCAAAGAGAATATACCCAAATGTATTGAATCGAAGGTTTATAATTAAAGATTTTAACCTAAAATTAGATTTAAGGGAAATGAACCCCGCGGTCAATTCCTTCAACTAGATTTAAGTTTGTGATACTAATCGGTAAGCAACCGGAGTATGCCCGTCTTTACGTCAATCACGAGAGTAATCATGCATGGCACACACAGATAGCGCTGCGGCTTGAAACCGGAAGCCGTAAACTTGTGACGTTTGCTAGGAGCATTCGTGGCTCCCTCATGGGACTATGATCTAAAATATCATTCGTTAGAGAAGAAGGCCACACCCACGAGCTTATGCAAGCAATAGGCCATTAAAGCCGCCGCGCTTGGAAACCGCATCGTGACTTGCACTTTGGCGCACTGCGTTTAATCGGCAAGCAGCAGTATAGAAGGCGTCCTCATTACTTCCTCGGCGTGAGCAGATAAACTTGCAAGTGACCGCACGAATGGCGTGGACAGCTTCAACCTCAAGAGTTACTGTGCAAAAAAGAGCCATTATTGAATCCTGCGAAAGCGGCCAGGAATGAAATAGCAAATTTGGAGATGACGTCTGATGTGTCAGATGAACTGGTAACGACGGTTATCTTTTTTTATATTCATATCGATCATTATGATTCGACAATCAAAATTGATTTGACGCAGCTCTCCATTCTGCTATCCTATCCGCTAGCCTGTACATACCGAGTTTCTTTCAATAAATATCGATTACTCACTCACTCCGAAATGCGATAAAAATTCGACTCATCATATGGCTAGGACTAAAAGTGAATACCCACTCATCTCCGAGCGCCACACTTTTCGTGTAAATTCAGCTGAAAAATGCCGCGTAAATTTTTAGCATTGAAAGTTGAAAACTCGATAATGGTCCAAATTCTAGGTTCAAATTTGCAACAACTCGCGATGGGAGAAAGAATAACGCCGAGAATTTTTTTTTTACTTTAGCTTCAGTGCTAAAAATTGGGGAGCGTCTCTTACACCAGTTCATACTGTATTTCTTCCCTTTTGAATTCTTAATAATCTGTTCTATGGAACTCATTACTGGCAGTCAAGAGCCCTTCCACCTGTGTTTCTATGATAGTTTTAGTTAGGCCATTTTGCCTCATGATGTAGCCAACTGCGTTGTCCCGTCTTCTTCTCTGTGTGTTTAGAAGATTCCCATCTGCAACTCTACTTAGCACTTACTCATTCTCCCTTGGTCGATCCATTTTCGTTTTCGTCATCATTCTTCGGGAGCAACACACTAAGAATAATTCCACTCGATTTTTCTAGAACTTTTAACGTCTTAAACACGCTCTCGTTTAGAAAAACCTTCTATATTCGGTGCCTGAAGATTTTTTTTGTGTTCTTACTTCTGTGCTTGTATTCTGAGCTGTGATTAGATTTTTTATGCAGAATGCCTTTTTCACAGTACCCTTGATGTAAGTTAGTTTGAAGTTATCGTTTGGCAATTAATTCTTCAGATGTTTCATTCAACTTTAAATAAAAATTTAAATAGAGTTAATGGCAAGTTTGTATAATACTCGTCATGCTACACATCCAAGCACTACTCTAAAGCACTAATCCTGGAGACTTTCTATCCCTTTATACGGAGTAAGTGAAAATTTCATTGCTTAAACTTATACTATACTTGACTTTCCTCAAATTTTGTTCCATGCCCAATTTATAAGTATAATTTAAAAGAGATATTGGCTCCACATACTTTCTAAAGTTATTTATGGAATTTGATTTTTTTTCGACAACGATGTGAAATGCGTGGTACGGATTTAACAAATACTTTTTAAATGTTTATGCCTCGTCTCATTCATATTCCCGAAATATTTTTTACAGTTCTCACTGTATATTCTATTTATATTAACCCTTCCGTGAATTTGCGGGGTAACTCAGTTACCGCAAGTTATGTTAATAATGTACTTTTTTAATTTTTTATCTTGTCACATTGATATTTTTTGTATTTGAGCTCCACTTTGTCGTTATGTAGGCGACGAATGATTTTTTTTTACATTTAAATCCTTTTTGAAAGCTTCAATTTTTATTCGTGCGGTAACTTAGTTACCCCTTACAGCTGTTGGCGAGAAGAAAAAAAAAACTTGTTTGTTATATGAGTGCTGCGATAAAAGTTCAAACCAATAAATTTTATTATATTATAGCGTCAATAACGCCAGTATTCTACATGATGGCACATTTTGTACTTGTTTTCGCATAGGATGTTAGTCAATGTACATTGTACAGTTACAATGGCGAAATATAAAACATTCCTGCCATTTCGCACAAAATAAATGTAAAAGCTTCAGTGTAGTCTGCAATGTGTTTATAAATTATTCAAAATAAGATATTATATCATTTAAAAAAGAGCAATGGTGTTAATAACAGGAAATACTAAAATACAACATGTAATTTATGAATCATAAATGGGGTACCCGGGATACCCCATACAGTCGTTCGCGTAAGTTTTTTAGGCACAGTCACGGAAGGGTTAAGTTACATTTTCGTGCTTAATTATTGGAAAATTTTTATATCGTAATTCAAATTGTAACATTGACTCCAATTTTTTTATTTCAGTGCTTTTTTCAAAGAGATAGCTAAGTAATCGTTGTAATTTATAAGTAAGATCTTCAAAGCGTATTTTTATATCGTTAATTTTGCTTTCTGGTTCCTATAAATTTAAAATTTTTGACAAGTATTTCTCGCACTTCATGCAAGATGTTTCTTTTTTGCATGATATTTTGCAAGATGATTTGTTTTTAGAACAACGAAACGAGTCGCAAGGAGCGATGGGATACAATACTTCGCCCCCGCCTCTGGTTGTAAAATTATACGCAGTTCTAGTTCCTAGTTCCAGTTTTAGGCGATTTCGTGCTGGAGGGAGTCGTTCAAGAATTTTGCACGGTGCTCGCGGGAGGTGCTTCATGCGTGCCAAGGTTGGACGCATAAAGAGCATATCTGTATCGCCGCACTCGCTTGGCCCGTGCATGCGCGAATGCACGAATGGGGTTTTCGTGATCACGGGGAGTTATAGTCACACGTATTACGCCGCGAAACTCTTATGTATCTAAGGCGAGCCAAAACTTCTCTTGCACGTACAACCGAAGGGCGCAAGGCGAATAAGGTAATGTTCCCGCAGGCCACGAAAGAGTTGCCCAAGGAGTACCACGTCTCTTGCAGTGCCCATAAAAGTATATGAGGTATAAAGTTATGCTAGAGTTTATGAAATACAAGGAGAATGCTTTGTGATAAAGATATAAATAGCTTATCCTCCTAATGAAGACCGCACCGCAGGTCACGGACTGCAGTCTTGTCCAAATTCAGCAATAAAAACGGATATGATCACCCAAAAAGTAAATAGAGTACGTTATCGTACGTTAGTTACCTTTCGGCCACTTCAGGTCATCGGATTTAGCCTAAAGGCCACGGATTTCTTCTTGTTTTTAGATTTTTGCAGCGATAAAATGCACTATTATTGGTGTACTGCTGCGTGATATGAACTTGCACGAAGTTTTGTTCCTCCTGATGGGAACGTGGTCTGCAGACTGAATAAGACTCTATTTTGTTTAACTTGGTCTTTTTACCATTTTTGTGTTGGATAAAATAAATAAAAGTACCCGGTGCATTAACATTCTAATAAATGACATTAAAAAAAACTGAAAGTTGTCACGGATTGTTTGAAATGTCCATATTTCAGTTAACCAAAACAGCGAGAGGGACAAAACGTTGAGAAGTCAGAGCTTTCCTATGTAGAAGAACACCAGAAAATGTTTTTTATGCTCCAACCAATAGAATTGTTATTTCGATATGCATGAAAATATCTATTCCGATGTATGTTTTTTTATCGGGAAATACAAATAAATTAGAGCACCTTTTCACGGCAACTTTATCTAGCGTTCATTGAATAATTAAAAACCGGACACATTGTTGACGCAATCCTTCAATCAGTTTGTGAACCGCTAATTAATCGTAAAATCTAAATAAGCGGACATGTGTGACACCTGGTGCGTTAGAACGCGGGTTGCATCATGTTGTATTTAATGTAACAGAACGCTTGATTCAGCAAAATAAATTCTTTGGTCACCAAAATTAACTCAATAATGAACAGAACAGTTACGATCAATCAATAATCAATCAATAATCGCTGATTTATGTCGTTATTAATAAGCGGCTATATGTCAATTACTCGCTTTGCTCACTGGGGGAGGTCTTACACTTTTTGTTTGCTACTTGTTACTTAAGGATCGTTTATTTTTAAGCTGGCCAGCTTAGGTATAAGCAATATTTCCACTTTCACGGAAAACGAGCGCATGGTACGTAGGCTACAATATGGATGTAAATATTTATAAAGAGAAATGTTTTTCTGAGGGGCTAAAAAAGTAAAATAAATTTCTACGAGTTTCTCTAACTTATTCAATTCAAATACAAAAAACGTTGGGACCACGTTCCACTGTAACACCCAATGCTTACGTAATGTCATAACATAACGACTTTACGTATTACAATGAAAAACACGTTTATTAATTATTTTCAACAAAACTCAACCAAATTCTTGATATACGAATAAGATGTAACAGCTGTTCCCCTTCGTAAGCGAATTACGTAGGGACTGAATATCAATATCTAGAACAAATGCGCCTTAGCATGAATTGGGGCTAGTATGACGAATTTTATCGAAATATAATTTATCCTGATCGCGAATGATTTCACTTCAGAAATACCTCTATTTAAAGTTTTAATGAATCGGGATACACAAATATCTCAGCTTTAATATCCAACGCAATGCGCAATAAATCCAGTGAGTGATGGATCACAGCCTTTGGTGTACAAGACATTGTGAATGTCAAGATTTCGATAATTTTCACAGTTGAATAACTTAGTCACTCAAGGAAACGCGATTTTCGCAAGACAAATAATTGAATAAGAAATACCTTTATTTGCACTTATCTTCCATATTGTATTATTCACTGCCTATTCACTCCTGCAGCTCACGGATAACATTGTACATTAAAAAGGACATTAACGGAAAAAAGAACGTAAACAAAAATAAAAAGTTATCACCATCACAAAAAATGAAAATATAATCATTTTTACCTACCTATATTATGTAAGACTTGTTTAAAAGTCTTTCTACTACAATCGTGTATCGCCAACAAGATACGAACTATAGTCAACAGCACGAATGACATTTCTAAAATGGCATTTAGTGCACTTGTTAACTTTGAAATTAATAACCACCACTTTTTCGATGTAATATACCAAAAACAACAACTAATTTCCTATCTTATATTTCTCCGCTTTTGATTTGAATGTGCTTGATTTAAACAGATGTTTGTTCTTGCGGAAAGAAGACGCAAAGATATAGACACTTCAAATATTGTTTTCCTTATTTCCTTCCTTATATTTATCAGTTTTTCGTTTTAATTCCTTTATCTACTTTCCCAATTTAGCTCCTCTTGTTTGCATAAACAAATATGTTGCCATGATTGTTCGTTTGTATGACTGCCGCGCCGCCATTAGAATTTGGTGGCCATTTTTTGAACTAATCCCCATACTCAATTTTATATGAATAGACAGATAAATAATTGTAAATTTATTGTTTTCATAATTTTTCCTGGGGTTTTAGACGATTTTAGAGGGGGTCTTCATTAGACTTTTTGCCGTATCTCGTCTCGTTCACCCCAAACATTTGTATGAGTGAGCGAATGAATGAATGAGTGAGTGAGTGAGTGGTCGTTTTGGGACTTTATAGAATATAGATTTATTTTTTACCTTTGTTTCAATTTATTGAGAAGTAGGTTTACTGTTGATAAATATATTAGCCATGTACTGCAACCGATGTCAGTACTTTCCATGTAGATAGAAGAAAAGTATGAAAGAATATGTGATAGTTCCAAGAGTTACTCTGTAATAGGTTGACATGCGCATAAATTCCCAGTAATGATTCATTATTATACATTAGCAAAGGCAGCTATTCAATCCATTTTAATCTATGGGGCATCATGTGTTTGAGATCGAGTTGAATTTTTATGAAAATATCGTAGATAGAGTTCTTGGACAAAATAAATGCGTACTTTTTCTTTTCCGTAATAAATGTGAGAACTTTCAACATTGAAACTTGTTTCTAAAGAATTTGGATAGCTCGCCACGGGGTTTTCAAAGCACTGCATGGACTAAGAAGCTTTTTGCGCAGTTGTGCGATCGGGTGCAAATGAATTAGTCGAAGAGCCGGATTTACAGGATCGGTTTACAGGTTTATTCTATGTTTTTTATGGCTCATTAGCGTAATATCTTTGTGGGTAAGACCATAGGGTAAGTATTCTCAAGGCTGTGTTACTTTATAGAAAACATAAGGGTTGAACATGAAGAATTTCGAAAGACCTACAGCCAATCGGACGACACCTGAGCCGCATTGTTGTCCTCGGTAAACGGTCGATCCGGTTCAGTGTGAAATACGACTTCCATAAAGTAACACAGCCTTGAGGATGGGAAACAAGTCGTCTCCAGAGACGTCGGCTTATATAAAAGCATTAACCTGGCTGAGAACCCGAGGCATATTCGTCATTAGTGACCACATGTTTATGGTAAAAATATGCTTAAAATTGTTCCCCCTATTACCTCCTGAGGTATTACAGTTTACTCCTGAAACACCCTGCATATATTTTACAAATCTAAAAGTGTATTTGGGTTTATTATACTTTTTCCTGCGTGTAGTTTTAGTAGATAATGCTGTATAACATCCCCATGTATCAATTCAACCCTTATTCACACGTAAAACAATCTTTATCTCTCTTCAAACTTTTTTCTCAAAAAACCTCGTATGCTCCAACCCGTCTTACTTCGCAAGGCGTCCTTTCCCGCTCTTACTGTTTTGCTTGTATTGAGGAGCGGGGAAGACGAAGAAGATGCGATAATGCACCTCTCATGTCCTACCGACTTTTACGACAGCGTTTGAACTTGTCAGAGGAGAGGTCGCCCACCACAGGACTTCACTTTTCACTCATGTGCCTATCTCCCATATGTCTATCCCATGTCTCCTTACGTCGACTCGCAGCGCGCCAGGCCCAGCGCCTCTGTTGGCAAGCCAGCATAACTACAGTAAAGGGTTATCGTTAAAGAGTGGTGCGGTTCCAGTCATTCATAGGAAGATACCAGATCTCACCCCTTTCGATTTTTTCTTGTTGGCGTATATCTAAATTATTTTATATGGAAAAACGCATTACCTAAATCACTCAATAAACAGGATTTATCAATCAGTGACAACCATTAACTAAGTAATAATAACTAATGTTTGGACATAAGTTGAATATCGTTTGTAAATTTATTGATCTGCTAAAAGGACACGTATTTCGATTTATTAGTAATGAAAATCGCTGATTGAGACTAAAAGTTCTAATACTAAAAAATAAACTAAGTAATTCTGTTTTCATTATAACCCATATATGCCCAGTGGGTCGTTTTCGACCCACAGGATATAAAAAATCATAGTCCCTCTAATTTGAAGTATTTGTATACATTGTTGTTATTTTCGTCTTACAGGAAAGAAAGTGATTCATTCCTGAAATAATATTTCCAAGGATACATTTTCAAATCATTGCAATGTGGACATACTTCTCTTTACCGCGATTTTCGAATAACTTTGACGTACAATGTAACCAAATTTTCAAGCTAAAACAAAATGACACGACATGCTACTATACTTTGTATACTCAATTTCATTATTCCATATTCAATTACCAAATTTCATCTCTCCTGTGTCTTCGTTGAAAACTGCACCTAATTTTTTAAATGTTAACCCTGTATATCCAGTGATTTAGCGAAGTAAAAGTAATCGAATAAAGGATAAGGTAGGCGAAAATTCGACAGAGGAGGAAAGATTCGCCATGACCAGGTACATTCAATCCCGGATCTATCAAATTCGCTCCAGGCATTCATTGATCTTGAAATATCGAGTCATCTTCTTCCAGTGGAGTTCGTTTGGATTTAGAGGACTGGATGGTATATGCAGCCGGATATAAAATTACTTATGCGATGTAACGCAGAAAACTAGTCCAATTACTGTTAACTATTACCTCTTCATTAATTTTTATTTGGAGTTGATTCATTTTAAAAAGCAAATTTTACTTGTTATCTTTTCAAAATCTCGTGAGAATATTCGGTAAATTTTAGTAATAAAAAGCGTAAGTTTTGATTCCGCACACGCTGATCAGAAGGCATTTTCCAATACATTTACCTCATCTATTGGTTTACATTGTTGGTAGAGCAATTATTCATCCCTTAAGTATCTATATTAAACATTTTAATTATTATCTTTAGCAATGGAATGGAAAATAATAAAATTCTTGATTTTATGCCAGTTCACCCAGTTCTATAAGGTATTGATAATTGTATCATTTAGAGGAGCAAGACTAAAATTAATTGCATTTTGAATTAAAATCTGATTTATTCCTTTTTCGAAAGGTAATTTATAATTTTAATTTATCAAAATTATCGGGTATCAAGGGTAATCGTAATTGAGTACGATTGAATTTCTTCAAAACTTTATCAATCACTGCATGCGTCGTTTGCGAAGCGATTTCATGGCAAAACCTACCATCGTAATTAAGTCAGAGTTTTGCTGGCTTTACATTTTTTGTCTCACTATAGTTGTTCTTTTTTAATTATACAATGCATTAACACATTTTATTCAGCAGCTGGAGGAGGATTGCTACTTTAGGCTACATATTTCGAAGGAATATGAACCTTTACCACAAGTATTGGCTTAGAAATATTAGTTTTTACATTTTTAATTTAATAGGGCGGTTTCCTTCATCAAAGAAAACGGAAGGCATTGATTGCGATTGCGACCCACAGCTAGTTCATTCATGATATACAATTTATTTTGTATTTTAAATCCCAGTTTAGACGAATGGAAATGGTCAATTTTCACCGCATTTGAAAAAGTCCAGATTGGCGCCCATGCTATGCCACTCCACGTGACGTCACAGGGACCTAGTTTCTATACGAGTGGATGGGAGTTTTACATTGTCTGTGAGATTACCAATGCATGCATGAGGCACAGAGCTCAGGGAAACATCTCTTAATAATTTCCTATCAAAATTGCCTAAGTTCGGAAAGTTTCCTTCGTTTGATATGGTAATAATAATCATTATTTAAGCCAAGCGCTACCTGCTAGCAAGGTACTCTGGTACATGCTAGCAGCCTTCGTCGTATCAGCGCTCAAAGCCTCGCCCCAAGGTCACCTGACACGGCGATAGCTGGAACCAGAAATACGTCACACGGGCTTTTCCCATCATTCCTACTTAGCCGTCGCATTTTCGCGCGCTTGAAAAAGTTTATTTTTCGTTTAATCGCGAAAAATAGATATCCTCATTTAAAAACCTAAAAGCGTGATATGAGTACTCCAGTAGTAATAATCTTTCGATTTAGACAATAACAAAATAATAGGAAACCACACAATTCTCATTGTTGTAGCATAAAATTAAAATAATTGTTATTAATAATAAAATAATATTAAAATAATTAATATTAATATTAAAATATACTGTTTTTACCCTCACTCGCCGCTTGCAGTGCTGTTCTCCATCTACTGCAAAAAGAGGGTCACACCTGTCGCGAATGTACGGACTGTGCGGTTACTCCCTCTTGACAAAACGCCTCACTCATTCACTCCACATCCTGGCTCTGGAAAGAAGGAACACAGAGAGTGTGTTTTGCGAACAGAGTCGGTGCGACCGGCTCTTCCCCGGGAATGTGAAGTGTGAAAGCCTGCCTGCCTACGCGTCTCGATCCGCAAAGTAGCTTTTAGAGGGACGCGACGCCAGTGAATAAACCAGAGCTGACCTGCGGGAAATACGACGGATAGTAAATGATTTACATCGTCGCGATCCGACCTCGCCGAGTGAGTATATTGAAGGCGGCGCACAGTGGTCCCAAATCGAAAAAAGCTGGCCAAAATTAATTACGCCGTTGTTATTATGTATATATTTGACCTAAAGGTCTATTCTTATTGTTTTTGACCCGCTGATTCTGAATTTATAACTATTTTTTATGTATTTGCAATAATTTTATTGCTATTTCACATTTTGTTTAAACAATTAATTTTTTTAACATTGGAATTTGAGATTATACTGGTGATAGCAAATTAAAATTATACATATCATAAAACTGAATTAGGTATTTAAAACATACATAAATGCATATAAAATGACTGCATTGTTTATTTTTGGACAAATTTTGAACAACTTATTTTGAATGAACCAAGAGAACATTTTCTACTTTCTCATTTGTTTGATCGTATTTTATACGAAAAATAAGTTAATATTAATTGGAAATTTATATTATAAGTATATTATTAATATAATTGTACTGCATTAATTGTTTAAAAATTATAAAATCTAATTCTAATTAAGTAGACAATTTTAT
Organism: Ischnura elegans; assembly: GCF_921293095.1. NCBI lineage: Eukaryota > Metazoa > Arthropoda > Insecta > Odonata > Coenagrionidae > Ischnura > Ischnura elegans. Next base: position 94,743,465 of record NC_060252.1, read on the forward strand.
AGTTCCTTGTAACGTGCCAATGGATTTGGAAGCAATTTTAAACGGGGTTCCGTATTTCACAAGTTTCAACGGAGGCATTATTACAATCATTAAAATGTTATAAAACAATATTTCATAACTCCTATAACTCAAGTTAAACGCCAAATTTATTGATACGCTTGCAATAAGCTCTTTACGAAGTGAGGCATCAATTTAACGAGCACATGATTTGGTACGAAAAATTAAATGAGATTTTCCATTAATTTGGGCTTTTTTAATTATCAAAAAAATAAGTTAATATTTCTCCTTATCTTTCTCAGTCATTGTTACGAAAAAAATTTAAATACATTCATGATCACTATCCGACAAATCCTCATCACAGTCGTCATCCACTCAATTCTTCCAGGATTAATAAACTCTTTACCTCGACTGGTAATTGAAGTAATTTACTTCTTTGAGCCTTAGAAATACTTGATATCATTGCATCTGAAGTTAGGAGTAATCTTTTAAACAGGTCTTCATTCGTTGCTATCCAGGAAAATTTCCTTGCATGATGCTCCCTGAATCTTCTTATGTCCTTATTCCTCGCCTCCATTGCCTCCTCAGACAAGTGGACAATAGGAAGGGCAGCTTCTTTAGATGTCCGTCGGAGGAGCAAGTACTGATGTTTCGTGAAATTACCAGAAACGATCATGGAAAGGGCTTCTTCGTGGGAGATTTTACTTTGCCTCACATCCTTGGCTCTCCATTTTGATAACACTCGCCGCGCTCTTGAGAGAGTGGTTGTTGTCACCTCATTTATTATTTTCGCCACGAACTCATCACCTTTGCTTCGATAACTCATGGATGCTCTACTGACGATGTGCTAGCTCTAAGATCCTCCGTTTTCCATCTCTAGGCCCTTTCACTGGACTTCTCAAATTGTTTAAATAAAGGCGGAGGAAATTTCAACTTCTCATTTAGGCAGTCAGCGAACTTTCTTCTCAAAAACCTGTCATTTCTTTTTCTTTCCTTCCACCGGCGAAGATAATTTGAGAGAAAAAACACTTCTCCGCAATTTTTTTAGGATAACTTTTGAATTAACGTCCTCATCTAACTCTATCTTGTTGCTCCAGCAATCCAATAAGTATTGGTTTTTAAACGATACGGACCCTTTTCCACTTTCAAGAAATTTTTCATGCATCTCAAGACGCGTGAAAATTTTCAGAGTTATCGAACTAAAACACTATGGGCACTCTTCTTTAACCCCACAAGTCTTCTTTAAAAAGCTCGAGGATACTCGAATTTTTCAAGACTCGATCTTCACGCTTGAGGAAACTAACATTCACGTCTTTCGTTTGGCAAAATCTGAGTAAAACTGAGTTTTGGCGAGAATATTTCGGGCAAGCGATGTCTAGAAGTAATTTGGGGGTTCCACAGTGTGAGGTTCGCGATGCTATAATCTATATTTTCTAGTAAATATCACATTTGAAAGGTGAAAAGGCTTACTCCGTTCATCCCCGGTGGCCAAAGTGCAATTCATAACAAGTGTATAGAGAGCGGTGGTTGTGTTTTCCCGATGGGCGCAATCAATAGCCTAGGCCTTTTCGGCCGTCGTTTACCCTGCATGTGGTTGAGGGGGCCGCTAAGGAGGCGACAGAGGGACAATGTGCCGCGTGAGGGCGAAAACTAACCCGTCTAACGGAAGGAAAGGGTGGAGTAGCATTTGAGGGATTCTTTTTTGTTTTGAATGCATTCATGTTTTTGAGGATTACTATAAGTACAGCTGCGAACTTTCGTTCCATAAATATATCCTTCCGCTCGAGTCGTTAAGCAATTTTTATCAGAGCATGGGCACGCGTATATAAAAGGTAAGGTCAAATGGAAACTATTAATGATAAAACGTTCTACGTATGACAAGAGATGTTTATTCATAGGGTAAATATTTTTTGTAGAAATAAAATATCCAACAATGTTGAATAACACCCATAAATACTGGATTTCCTCGAGCCCTACCACGCGCCAGCCAGGCCGCCGCCCGCGTCAGCGCATTGCATCATTATAGTTAAATCAATGCTGAGGTCGGAGTAGCAACTGGTAGCAAAAATTTTCTTCACTACTGCGTTGCATATACTTTTCCCTTTGTATTGGTGCAAAAGACACCGTGCATTCACGTGCCTTTCTAAACGATATTGTACGTTTTATTTGAAAATTCGGGTAAAAAACACTAAAAGTTACAAAATATATATAAAATAGTAAACATAGCAAAATCCGAATAAAATTTATGTCCCACTATGTAATAATGTTTATGTTTGTAGTTAAAAATGTTTTTGGCCAAATATATCGCATAAAGGTTGTCCTGCATGACGCTGAACTTCCTCAAAATCGACCGATTTCACGCAACTGTGATTTTTACGGTGAATGCTCCATGTTTGACGGATCACTGCAGCCGCTCTGATGAACAAAAATACTAACTTAGTAGTGTATTTTGTAGACCATATCCTGTAGAATCCGAAAATAAGGTTCAATCATTCCTTGAAAATTTTCGAAAAAACGACTTTTGGCCAGCTTTTTTCGATTTGGGACCACTGTGCGGCGGTGCCCCAGTGTCACGGTCGAGCTAACTCTACTCATCCAAGGTTGACTTGAAAAAACGTTAGTTTGTTTATTTTATTTCTTTTCCTTTACCTTTCGAGCGAAGGTTTTGAAACATTGAAGGCTAATTTTATGACTTGAAAATATCGCATGTGTTATAACTTTGCTTAAAGTATCGAAAAAAAGAAAAAAATTTGAATAAGCTGCTGCCAATCTTATCTAATAAGTTTTTCTGCTCATTTAGTGGCTCCATTTTATTTTCTATCTTATTTTTAAGCACATTTCATCTTCAATCTTATCTTAGCTGATTATTATCTAATTCAAGTATTGTACATTTTTAAATAAAAATTTCTTGTAATTTTATTGTGACGCCTGTATTGAAACCAAATTATTCACAATATTGTATGGTCATGAGAACTGATTTAACGGATAATTAGCCTATGATCAATTTTACTCCATAGTCTAAAGATCTCACTATCTCAAAAATGCAAGCTGAAGTCGTCTTCTTCGCTTATTTCATATCTTCGTAACAATTCTGGCTATAAATGCTTAAATTTAGGGGTCTAATATATTTTTTATTATTTAAGCATTGACGTTGTTGGCGCCAATGCGAATTCATTGTCCCCTCCGAAATCCAATTCGGAAAATCCTTGGATGAATTGATGATCAGAGCAGAGTCCGAATAGCACAAGGCCAGTTGCGTGTTGACTCGCCTTTAACTCGGAGCAAAGGAAGGGTATCCCATTCTCTTAACATCCCCCTCCTCCGAAGGAGCCAAAATAAAGCGCCGATAAACAATGGACGCAGTGACTGAATGAAATACTCGGCTCCCTTACCACACTCTACGTCGGGCGCGCGCGTATTTTTAGAAAAGGGGGAAGGAGCAAGGCTGGATTACACTTCACGCGCAGCTTGGCCGGACTCAAGGCTGCGGAAGGCTTAAATGCTTCCTACAAGGAGAGGGGAGAAGGTCCGTGTTTGAATTTTAGATGGCCATTGATTCGACACGGAGTCTATTATGTATGTCTTAACCTTCCTCTAATTATAGGTTATTAATTAGTACCTATTGTAATTCTTTTAAAACTTGTAATAATAAAATCAAAAAAGAGATTGAGTGAAAATTGAAAGAGATCCATGGCATTCAATTTCAAATAAAAATTAAAAAAATCCTCCGAAAGTTACCAAATTGGTAAAAAAAACGATAAAAAATTAAATTTAAATATAAAAAAAATATACGAACTTAGCATTCTGCTGACAGTTGTTAAATTATTTCCAGTATTTTGTGAAAAACTATTGGTTTTAAAAAATCTTCTCGGGATACCGCGCGGGTAAGATTATAATATTACTCCTATAATCTTACCCGCGCGGTATCCCGAGAAGGTTTTTCAAAAGTTGTTCGCCGGGAAAGTGTTAATTCATATATTGGTTTTAAGTTTTCATTTCACAAAAACAACATTTTAAAACCGACAACGCAAACACTTGCGCCAATTATTTCTTAATGTTTTTCTTTAAACTGGCTGGTTGTTGTGAGTTTTTCACTACCCGGATCAGAATTTTGAAACGCGCCTTCGGCAAGGACATTGACGTGAGACACAGATTCGATGCGGAAGTCCATGATTGAAAGACGAATGGATATAAGTTCACGATTGCGATACACAGAAAATGTATGCATTTTGCCCATTTCATTAACACATAACATCCTACCACACAAGCCGCCTCAATATTATGAAAGGGTGACATATTTTTAAAGCATTATAAATATATACAAAGACTAGAAACACATCCAAATGCACCTCAAATGATGAAATATTCGTGCAAGATATCTGTCACGACTTCTTTTCTTCATTAGTGCTGATTAAGTTATTATTGTAGGGTTTAATTTTCCGGGACTGGTTTTCATAATCTACATTTAAATAATACCGCGTCTGCGGCTTGAATAAGGCTATGGCGGAGGTGTTAAATTATCAGCAGTTAACAAATGAAAGGAAATTCTCTAGTAAAGTTTCGTTTGTCATTTACTAAAGTCATTTATTGTTTGAAGGATCCGTTCGGCAAAATATCTCTCTTAATTTATCGTTTCTACCATGCCTGGAAATATAGTGGTATTCTGATATGATTTGCTCAAATAAAGATATATATGATATACATTTGTATTTTATACTGTATTTTATATTGTTCTCATGTTTTCTTTCATAGCCCTGATGATAGTTTAAAATAAACTGAAACGTTGGCTAAAACTTTTTGCATCACATACATTGACCTATACTCCGAGAACTATTTTACCATAAATTAAACGAGGTCAAGATAAGAGGGAAAAAAATTAATTAAAACCGATAATTAACTTAAATTTTATGAGGAAAATTGACTCATCATCATATGGTATACGCTTTGCGGCTTTATTTCACCCGAAACATTCGATTCTCTTTCATTGGTATTTTCCCTCCCTTTCCAGTCTTATCCAACATCCCTTTCTAAATCATAAGGGCACAGGATCGTGGAGCGATACGGCGACTGCGGCCGTTTCCGGCCGTCCAACCATGTCCGTTCCCAGAGGTGAGACGCGACCCTTCTCCTCGGCTGAGAGGAAGCCAGCTTGAACCACATTTTCCCGGGAATCGGTTCACGTTGGAGCATGAAATTGAATAGGCACGCTTCAGTGTACACTATATGCTCCTATTCATAGGTGTATGGTTCTTAAATCAAAGCATGAATGAATGGTTTTATTTTTGCTCTGGGAGACCCATAAGAGCAAAAAAACATAAGTACACATGGCATTCTGCTCAAAATACAATAAATATGAAATAAACATTACATAAACGCAAGAAAAATTGAATTCTAAAGTTAAAAAAATTAAATTAATAAGCACAAATATTTTTACATTCCAACACAATAGTGATGCTCTTATAAATATTCATGCAATTTGCATTCGTTATACATTTACATTTACAATTCGTAAACAAATGACTACAGGTGTTGAGGTTGCAGGTCTTAAAACGCCTATAGTTTTCGTATTGAGACAATTTATTTCAACGAGTTATTCTGACAATTACTGAGTGAATATACATATAAATGTCCCACAAGAAATGAGACAATTCGTCGTCACAAAACAAATTTACACAAAAAAGACCAGTATGTCAACAACGTTGCGCACTCAATTTCGTTTGTTCTTTGTTCTAACGAGTAACTCGCTACTCGCTCACTCCGCAGACGACAAAATTTCGTGAATGATTAATACAGTGCTAACCTGCGCAATGAATAAGCCCCGAGTAAAACGGCCTTTATAACTTGAATAGACACCCTTCAGAGTGAGCTATAAGTTCCTACTCATAGATGTCTAGGCTAGGCCTACATTTGATAAAGAAGCCGAAAACAATTTTGTCCCTTTTCGCACTGATGTTGCTGATCGCGTCATCGTCGGTCATAAAAGAAAGCTTGAGCGCTGTCAAAATTATATTTTTTTTCGACGATGGAATATCAAGATACCCCTAAAAACTCTACTCCCGCCTCTAAATGGTGATTGTGAGCGGGGATGAAGAGAAAGAGGACAGGATTGGCTGAAGTGCGCTTCGGGTGATTGGCAGGGGGACCGCGATACGTTCATGAGCGGAAGTTTTGTGTTTTCATACGGGGATGATATCCCAATGTTTCGACTGACAAGATTTTTCTGTGTGAGAGGTTTCCTCCGCGGCGGAGCTGAACGATTTGGGCCATTATATAGGGATATATAATTTTTTTATCTCTCCACGGTTGAGTGGCTGTCGTATTTTATTCGATCGTCATTATTATATTTTTTTCCGGCGATGCGGGAATCGGTTTAGGTGGGCCCAAATGCGGGTTGGAAGCTGCGGTGGCTTACCATATTCGAGAATAGCGGCTCACAAGGTCGAAAGACCCATCCAATTTATTCCCACACACACCCCTCTTGCTTGAAATCGCTTGGGTTTACTTCCTCGGTCGATGCTACCGCGTTTGGCGATATACACAATCCTCTAATTTTCTACCAAAATATGGCAGCTTGATATTCCTGCATTTTGTTGTCATTTTCCGAGCATTTTCTTGTCGTAAATCTTATAAGAGCACCGGCATAAATCATAAAAAATGCGTATTTTACACCAGCAAGAAAATATCCAAAGCCTGGAGCCATATTGCCCACTCAGAAGGATTGTATGCATTATGGAAAATCTCTGGATTTTAGGAGTCTTTCGGAGAATAGCATTCTCAAGGTATAACCCGTTTATGATAGATTGAAGAAGGGGTGATTTTGCACGTCTGTGGAGCGTATTTTGAGATATATTGTTTGATAAATCTAATATTGATCTTCGAGGCGTAAATCTACCATCAGTCTACTAGATATGTTGAATTATTCGGGAGAAAATAGGTTAATTATATCGATAGTTTTATTAGTTGCATCAGAGCAACAATAGAACACAAAAAGAAAGTCGCGCTATGCCCTAATATGAGGATATAAAAATCCACCTCCCATCCATCATGCCATAAAAGTATATTTTCATTACATATTAAATCCTAGAAATTGAATATATCTACATTCCAACTGTAGCGTTTACATATAATATAAGAAAAATTGAAAGTAAATAATATGGCAAACCATCTTTACACATGGCATCTGCAGTCAAGCTGTCTTTTTTACTAATTACCTCTCTCTCATGAAAGTGTCTATGCTTATTATGGCATATATTTTTCCCACTGCGTTAGGAATATTTAAACTAAATATGCGAGTTAGGGATAAGAACAGAAAAATATTTCTTGAACTCAAGTCATGCTTGGAATGCTGAGAAGGAAAATAGACAGCTAAAATTTATATTTGGCGTATTCATCCATGATGCCATTTCAGTGGTAAAAATTACAGCGGTTCTTGATTTCTTATCCGAAGTCACACCATAAAAATATCCAGAAAATAATTATTGGACCAATAAATTTTTAAGAATAGCTAATAAATTTGGAAAGTTGACCACAATTATGCATATAGAGTTACTTGTAAACACAAAAAATAAGCCCTCAATAAGTAAAACAAGTTCTGAAATATGATCAGGAGTAATAATCGAGAGATTTGCTACTCAGGGGCCGTATTCTGTATCGGTATTCTGTATTCAGTATTCGTCGGTATCGCACCAATCGGTTTCCATTTCGAGCCCACCGACTGGACATCATTCCGTACCGACAACGTTTTCCCTACCAATGAATGCTTTTTCATAGATTCTGTGCGGTCGTCTGTACCAAAACCAAACGTTACGGTTCCCCCTCCTTCCCAAACAGGGAAAAGCCGAATATACCCGAAGTTAGAAGTCACGTGACGCATCTCCACCAATGTAATATGAGTGAAACAAGTGAATACTGTTAAATCTCAATTCCCGCTAAAAGTTCAAAGTATGGAAGCAATTGGTACGGAGTTTACTGTCGTTTTATTAATCTTTTATTTTACGGAAGTTGTGATTTAGATTAAGATAATCGATATTGTACAACTTATTAATATTGCATATATAATGTGTGGTAGTGGACATTAGTGTACGGGAGATTGGAAGTACACAGACCGTAGAGGAAGGGTGGAATAATATCAAAACGGGAATCATCAAAGCGGCGGAGAAGTCAATTGACTACGTTGACAGCAAAAGGATAAAGAAGCATTGGGTTACGTAGACAATGCTAAAAGAAATGGAGGAGCGAAGGGAGTGGAAGAACGTGGACACAGAGCAGGGCAAAAGAATGTATAGGGAACTTAATAATCGATTACGACGTGAAACTAAGAGGGCAAGAGAGATTTGGTGGAAAAGGCAGTGTGAGGAAATGGAAATTTTCCAGAAGGATGGAGAGGTAGGCGCGTTGTGCACCAATGTTAATTCGCTATCGAGTGGCAGAAGAGGACAAGCCATGCTTAAAATTAAGGCTAAAGATGGGGATGCTAACCGAGCGAGAAGAGGTGCAGAGTAGATGGAAGGAATACGTGGAAGATCTGTATGACGGAAGAAACAGGCCGGAGATATTGACTTTAGAGGAGGAAGGTTCAGTAGTGGAGGACGATCTTGGGCCGGGGATCTTAGATTCGGAAATCGAGAGAGCACTTCGTGATATAAAGGCTAGGAAAGCAGTGGGCATGGACAATATCCCGTCCGAGCACCTGAAGAATCTAGGGAGGGATAGTTAGAAAAGATCTGTCGAACTAATACGAAGGACTTATGAGAGGGACAGTCTAGATAGAGCGCGCAAACTGAAGCACGACAGAAAGATAATTATTCTTCTTCATTGACTTTTCCCTTTTCCTTGGGATAGAAACTTGCCGCAGCAAAAAGGCGCGTTCCCGTGACCCCTAGAGTTGCACTGGCACTGCATTCATTCTAAATTACTACCGAGATGTGGCTATGGAGAAGAGTGGAAAAGGTGAATTAGACGGAGAGGAGTAAGAACGATGTAGTGCTGAATAGCGTAGTGGTCTTCGCAGGGTCCGAGACATTCAAAGACCAATGGCTCGATTCCCGCTCCAGGGGAATTTTCTCTCTAGACAATTCATGTAAATCCTGCAGTTATCAATCTAGTGCAAAATTATTGCACTGATGGTGGTGCCAACCGAAATAGTGTCACACGCAACTTCAATAACTCTGTATGGCGTCGCTTTTACAGTGTATCTTAACTATGGCCTCAATTTCCCCTATGATCATTCCTCAGACGCGTAGGAATGAATATCCGTGCATCCCCGTGAATTGCCTCATTCTCGTGATTCAAAAATTCGTCGATTCATATCCACCTCTATATTGAAACGAAGACCGATTTCACATATCGTCATTCCGTGCAAGAAAAGGCGTTGGAATCAAAAAAATCCGACGGCAGGAATATTTGCGCTATTCCTAGACCATTTCATTTTCTTTCCTTGGATATAGGAACAATATTCAATCAAAGACCAGCGGAGGGGCGGGGGGGGGGGGGGGGGGGGGTTGCAAGTGTGAATTTTCACATGCAATCGGAGACACCCTTCAGAGTGACTGCTGTCATGAATTATTCAGAATGTATGCCGACAGAATCAATAGGAATGGATTTCTTTCTGAGAGTATTCATAAAAATGAAGCTCGTTTCAATCGTTCTTCGAGGGTGTTATGTCACTTCTATTCCTACGCTTCGTTTTGACCTCACGTTTTTCTGGTGGAGTGTTTCAAAACTCTGATGCATTTCTAAAGCTCATATTGGAGAGTACTAAACAGAGAAGGCCCCATTCCAAATCATAGAAGCTTCGATTTTCTTTTTGGGCGCATTTCACCAATCGATTTTCAAAAATGTCGGCAGAGCGGTGTTGAGTTTAGGCGTTCAGGACTATAGCAGCTTTAAGAACTTTTCATCTTCCTGAAGTATAATTTTATTGGCAAGTATCCATATCTATAGTAAATATAAGTACCCATACATATATTTCATGTATTTATTAGATGCTATTAAATTTATTTATTACATATATATTATTTTCTAATCTAACAGAAAATCTCGATAAATATTGGACCATTTAAATCATTTTTAATATTTTTTAATCCCAGAAAAATTTACTATTTTTACTTTTTTACCATAATTTCGCAATCTAAAATAGTTTTAGCACAGGTTAAAAACTCATTCATTATTACTGATACTTCACCTTAAATGAAACTACGAGACACGTATAAGATATAAATTTTTTACGATTTCATTAAACATATTTTTTTAATGCTGAAAATTTCAAATTTTTCACAAAAAAAATCGAATTTCATGGTGTTTGCGCAGTCTAAAGATATTATCCGATAGGCCTAATATTTTATACCGTTCATCATACTGTTAGTAACAACTTTTTAGACACACATATTTTTGATCGGGGTTTGAATTTTTTGGCCCACCCTGCAGAGGGATCCACTTTTTCTCAGTATTTGTTACAGAGTAATAGTAGTGGCAAGAAAGAGCATCGGAAAGCTATCGATAGATCCTAATTAAAGCTTTTTCCAGTCCTCATTATAGCTTGCGAGCAGTCCTAATGATAGCTTTTTCCCTCTGAAATCCGTATTTCTTTGCCCACCAGAGATGCGAGATTTATATGCTCGTTAGATGTTATAATATTTCCTGGAGTTTAGGTCAACGTATTTTATGGGAACAAGTTATAACCAACGTTTCCATTTATTTTAAATCATCGTCAGGGATTCAATATGTTTCAAGTTTCCTCTTGTATCTTTTCTTAAATTTTCCATGTTCGAATTCCAGAAAATGGATTAAGGGTTGATGTTTTTATACAGCTACTTCTTCGGATTCTTCTCCTTGCACTTTATATTGTAGTATGAGATGACGATGATATAAAAGTGATGAATGATATTCCTCCTTGTTGATTAGATAATTATTTTTTTCTCTTCTTATCTTGACCTCGTTTAATACATGTTATAATATCTCCTGGAGTTTAGGTCAACGTTAGCTATAACTTTATGAGACAACGCTGTTTATTTGTTTAACGTTTCAACGTTGTTGTTTGTCGTTTTAGGGAAACGTTGGCTATAACTTGTTTTCATGTTGTTATGATGTTACAAAGGTTTGATTGTGTAGAAATATCCGGTACCAATATTAAAAAATACGATCTCAACGATAATTGAAGTAATTCATTCCAACAATAACTACCCCCATTGCAAACTATATTTAAATGTTGTAATATTGTTTCATTCGCTTCCGCAGGCAGAGCACTACTACCACACATTATTACTATTATAGTATTCTACCGATTAAGGTAGGTTTCCATGGAGTACTAAAGAAGCAATCCGGGAGTTTCCCTTTCCTTCCAGCATTACCTTCTTCAATTCCCTGTAAGGCCAACTCCCTTTCATTTTTTCTCTTTACGGCGACTTCAATGCTTATTCTAATTTTGCAAGCCGAGCGTGGTTCTATATTCATGGAACTGATGTGCTTTCATTATAAATATAAATAATGTAAAAACAACTCGAGGAGTGCCATTGTTTCGCGTTTGCGTTTCATTATGCCAGAAAAAATAAAAACGGCATCTTGCCGGTTTTCTTTCCGACGGAAATTTACATTCTAGTTGTAGCTATTGTGAATTTAAGAGGGAAGTCCATGAAAAGAGTGCAGGCTGCCCGAATTCTTCTTAAAAACTTCCTCTCGCCTTAGCTGCGGGGACGGGTCGTCCTTCTATTCAGAACGACGGATGGGGGGACCGGAAGCCGGTCACAGCTGCCGCATCGCCGGACATCCTCTGCGCCCAACGACACTTTATATCGTCAGCTCCGCTGCGCCAACCCCTTACGCTCACTACCCTTCCTGTACCACAATTCAAATAGGGTACGGGTGAGTGAGTAGGGGAGGAGAGTTGGCCAGTTCATTTCTTATTTGAAATGGTAACGAAGTTCTTTGTAAGCTTCGAGAGAACTTTGAATTCTGGCCTTCATTCCCTCCCCTGAAAACACGAAGACACGTTTCTCTCTGTAGAATATTCCCCATACGGTACAGTGAATGTTGAGTGGCACATGATCATTTTTTTCGCAAGTTTCTTCGGAGGAGTTCTAAAAACAAATCGAATTTGGTGACCCAGTGCCCAAATTTTGTGATATAACAGCACACCGATGGAAAGTTGACGGTTTTAACCCTCATTAAGTTACCACTTACCAATTCTTCATTTTCATTTGAACTGACCCTGTAATCGGTGACTCTTCAACTTAATGGTCGTAAACTCAGCCATGAAATCGCAATCCATTAAATAATTCGGTAATCCGAAGGAAGAGATAGCTTACGACGAAAAAAAATTCCCCACTCATCCATAATTTTTTAACTTAAAGTTAGATTATGAGAAAGTTGAAAGATCATCGCGTATATTCTGTGATGAAAGTAAAACAGATCACCTTTTAGAATCCAGGCGTGAATTTATCCCATTTGTATGTGCTTTTCTTCCGTGCATGTAACGAGTCTCTCGACTTTGCATTTAGTCGAGCGAAGTAGTGCTATGGACAATGCGGGTGGTCTATGCTCTAATTTTGTTGCTAATTTATAGACATTGTTTGAACCATAGATTTTGTCAAATAAACTTCAAATTTCATTTTTATAAACTATATACATATATCCACTCTTTAATATTATCCATTACCAAATATTTTGATAAAATTCGTCTTCACAGCTGTTTGATTCTGAAATCAGCCTGATTTTTCGCCAAATTTTAAACTTTAAAGCTCAGGCGGCAGAGGTTAATACCATCCGATTTTTTTTAAATTTTCTGTGCGATATCCTTATATCATTTCGCAACTTTCCTGTACAGGGCAAATTTGATCAGGAAAGAAAACCTTTTTTCGGCCCACCCTAATGGACATAATAATGGTAATGGCTCTACCCAATAAAATGCTTCTTTACGAAACGTAAACGCTTACACTCTCAGATGTTACGCCACTCATTTTTTTGATGCCCTCTTTCCTTAGGTCATTCTACGGACAATTTCCTTGTTGTCGTACATCGATGGTCACTCAACTACCCAGGAAGAAGATTTTCTTCACAATCTCAAGTTCATGGTTTTCTAGTCTCAGGATAGTGTTCGTTACTTCTCTACCACCTCAGAACATTGAATTCGTTTTCTTTGCATTGATTTTCAGCCATAGCCATTTATATTTTATTCATATATAGCCATTGTCTTTCCCATAATAATGGAAGTTTTCATTCATTTTTAAAATCTAGTGACCAAATTATCCAACGGAAAGGGTCTTCCTCCATCATTAGAATGGAATTTAGGCTGAATCAGTGGTGAATATGTTAATTCCCACGACACTTATTCCATTTCCTACCATCATGCATCCATATGTTAAGTTTTCACTCTCTCCAAAGTGCTAAAGGTCTTTGAATAGATGAATTTTGATGAATAATAAGTTTAATTTGGTTAGCCTCAGTTTCAGCTAATATTAATCTGGTCGTGTGTTGTAAAGAATGTGAGAAACCTGTCCAAACAGCCACATAATCTACATAATACACTGCGAGCCACCTCAAGGGTGTTTGGCAGGGGGTTACCAATCATCAACATGCGGCATGCAAGAGGACCACCACATGTACACCGCACGGTCATAGAAATATTACGCATACTAGCAAAAAATACATGCTTATTCATAATAAATACTTGGTAATGGTTAGTAATATCTAAAGCAAATACATGAAAGGTTAGAACTACGAAAAAAATTTGCAATGAGTGATCCTAGCGAGTGACGCCATTAATCCTATCAATTGAGACAACGTTGCTATACTTAATAGTACGAGGGAAGAAACATTTTAAATCTCTCTGTTTTGCAGTCTATTTCTTTTATTTATTCTCATAATCACGTCTGTTATAGTACCATGGTAAACGAAGGATGTGATTCACGTCGTCTGAGAAAATATCTTCTTCGAATTTCCTAAGTAAGTTAAGCCTATACTTCGATCTACGCTCCTGTAAAGATTCCCATCCTAACTCGTGTAACATACGGGAAACTCTGCACTTTTTGTCGTAACAACCCATCACAAATCTGGCCGTCCTGCGCTGTACCCAATTGATTTCAACTATTAGTCCTACTTCGTAAGGATCCCATACGCTAGCAGCACATTTTAGCAACATACCTACTGTTCGAAGGAATTCTGACCTGACAGGTGGCGAAACCACATGATATGTCCTAGTCCCGTATTGTAAGAGGTTTCCTTATCCTATTAGAGTACATTACTATTTCGTGGCTGACGTCTGTAGCTTTTCCACACACTTGGTAATGAGTCCATGCCTCAAGGCCTTCGCTCACTTGTGAAGAAGTGGGGCACAACGTTTCCCCCTGGTGCTTGAGCTCCCACGTGAGGATATATGACTGCTCCTCGAGTTGAATTACGTAACGTCGGCGGGCATCCATGAAAAGAATAGAAAGTCTCTCGGCAGATTTGTGTGACTTAACGCGTGCGTATTGTAATCATTATCATTACCATCGGCCAACAATCCTAGGATCGGATTGACATAGCTCCACACTCAATTTTCCCATCATTTTATATTTTTGCATCTACGTATTTCTTCTCTTTCACATCCTTCTTTGACTGTTCTGAATACTTGATATGAGATCTTCCTTCTACGTTCTAGCCATCTGCTAGTCCCACGACAATCATCTTCATCAGACCATCATGCCTCCAGATTTTGTCGATTACATTGTTTCTTCTTGTTATAAAAGTTTTCCCGAGCTTCTCACCTCTCCCACTCCTCTTAGGACTGCCTCATTACTTGGCCAATGCATTCAATACTCATTATCCTTCCGTACCACCACATTACGAAAACCTCTTTTCATTTCAATTTTTTTTACATGATAAAGCAATCATTCTGTGAAAATGAGATTACACTTCATGCCTCAAGATGTAGCCGGTTGTGATTTTTTCTTATTGAAACTACATTAAAATATCCATTGATCATGGAGCTCATCATTATTAGTCAGCATCGCATTTTCAAGTCCTGGGTGGTGAATGACCCAGTGCAATGTTTTGCTGTGAATTGTGCACTTGCAGACTACGAAATTTTCACTTTAATATATTTTGAAGTTCTAACCAAGGAGACTTACCCAGCAGAAAAATCATCAAATATTATTTATGTCATATTTCTTCCGTGAACCTTAAATGGAACGGTTACATTAATTATCTGTCTAAAATAATTTTTTTTCCCTATTCCCAAGAGCTTCTTCCACAATTTTGCAAAACAATAACTTTGTGTGATGGAATAAAATTGGAATTATACGCCTGCAAAGCAATAAGCCTTGGAAGTTTATTCAATTTATGCTGCATGATTGATGAGCACTCTAAATTTAGATATTCGCTATCGCCAAACTTGCTGCTAATTTATTAAGTTATCATGTCTTATATTTATCGATCAAAATAATAATTTTTAAATACTTTTATATAGTTTTCCTCGTTAATTACTTATTTTAGTAGCCGAGTTAAGTCTTCAAACAATTGAGTAGCACACTTTTTAATCCCTGATCTCCTTCAGGTATCATACACATATTTTTTTTGCTTTAATAGTAAATTAAATATATCTCTCGTCATTAGGAGTCTTTTTGTGGCCAATATTGCTTGAAGTATATTGTAGATACTTTAAAATTTTAAATAATACTATAAAATTATTTCTAATATGTTAATGGACACTTCCGGAATATTAAAAATGTAGGTATTTCCCCTGCTGAATATAACCGGGACGAGTTTAACTCTTTGAGAGTTCATTTTGATGTCTGGGCAAAGGGAATAATTCTGTGCGGTGTTTGAAAAGGGGTGTTGATTACACTGAAAGGTGCCAAGTTTTTTTTTATTTTCCCTGCTTAATTTTTTAGCCTTGGCAGTTGGATTAATTTAATTAATCTGGGTCATATTTTAATTTGTGTTTGCTTTCTCTTTTCAGGTAAGCCATAAAACTTCCCGTGATCCCTCTCCGAATTGGTTCAGTTCACGAAAGGGTCGGATATATGCCTACGGTAGGGAATGGACTTCGCTTTCATTTCTCTGAGCATATCTCTACTGTTTAGAGTTTAAAAACTATTCGCGAGCTATTCTTTCTACTTCTCCCTTAATTAGCGGATGACTTTTCGCTTGGTTTATTTATTTAAAAAATTGAACATTTTCACAGAAATGACCACAAAGCAGCCATGCAGAGAAAACCACCTGTCTGTTTCCACACACTTTTATTCAAACCGACCATGGTTTCGGCAACTTATACTATTATCAAGGTACATAGCCTTGGGTGACAGCCTTTTTATATTGTTACTAGCTGACCCGGCGAACTTCGTACCACCTAACATTCAATGAACTTATAGTTTAGTTGCACCATTTATAAATAAAGAGCGGCTGTATCGTTTTAATCATATTTGATTTATTATAAATTAAATGTGAAAATATTGACGAAATAAAAATTTTACGCATTCAGTTGTTGACTATTTGTGTTATTAACCGTAAAAAAATGTTTTTAGGTCTAAGTCCGTAGCGTAAACTTGGCTCGTTCACGGGGCAGGTTAACGCAACGCTAGACCGACGCTTGATTGATGCTCAAAATAGTGTACGAAAAGCCCCTATGAAGCAGCATTCGTATCAAATGACTTTAGGCGCGCCAGTTATAGTATCTCTGTTTGGAAAAAATGCACTGCGGTGTGCCCTACACATTCGGGTTTAATGTCTTGCATCAAGCGCCTTCTGATAAACAACAGTTTTTGTTTTGTTATCAGGCGCAAGATAAAGCGAATGAAGCTAAATAAAAATAGCGAAGCGAAGCAGGGACGCAGAGAGGGGGGTTTTGGGGGGTTAAAATCCCCCAAAAGCTCATAGAATCTTTTTATAAAACATTTGGTTATTAATATTAGGGGTACGGATGAGTCACAAAATATTTAACTTTTCACACAGCCGCAAAACCTACCATTTTGAACCTTTTATCCTAAAATATGTCTGGGGAGGGCCCCCACACCTCTCGCTTACCTTGGCGAGTTTTCTATACCCTACAGACCCGCCAGTATTAGCTGCGCATATCCTTAATTCCTAGCTGCGCCCTTGAAGCGAAGTAAGAAATACAGCGGATGGTTTACCGACTCGTAAACATACCACATATTATTTACCATGAGAAAATCATGGGTTTTCACTGACACATGAGAAAAAACATCAGAAAAACTGAAAGACTGACCATGCGATTTGTTAATCGTTATCACGAATGCAACACGAATTGGAAATTGAATACGGTTAAGCTCAAAAGGGCATATAAGTTGGGATCAGGGAATCTTTGGATTGCAAACTTCCTCATCTTTGAATTTTCCTTTGAGTATAGTGGCGTGAATCACTTTCATCACAATCATTATCAGTTTTTTAAATAACCAAACACGTTCCGATGGATAGTTTAGGTTGGTTTAGGTTTCGAAAGACATGAACACAGAGCCGTGGTAAGCCAGGTGCGTCCAAGGACTTTAAATATTCAGATAGATAGTTGGTGACTTCGTCTTCTTTATTACAAAGTTAAAAGATTTGAATTCATGAAGAGTACACGGACATTACTGATAATCAACAATTGCTTGGAGATTTGTTTACACACACGGTAGTTATGTGTTTGTTGACAACTCGATTCGAGCTGAGCTTACCTCTAATTCGATTATTTTAATACCTTTTTAATATTACTTTAATATTTTTAACATGTTTGAACATTTAAATTTTTTTAATATTGTTAAAAAGATCAGTCAATACATTAGTAAACACGGAAAAAAATCTTTTTTTTTTTGACCGTCTTAACAATCAACTCCTAAAAACATATCTCTAAGATAAAGTTGAATTTTTTGTGAACTTTTATTATTTTTTATATGTTATCCGGGGCTGAGACGAATCCAAAGAGTCTAAGGTCACTAATATCGGTGCAGCCGTTCTCGAGTTATAAGTGTTCTAACTAACATGATTTTCGACTTTCTTTTATATATATAGATAGATTATCACCCAAGGCTATGTACCTTGATAATGGTACAAGTTGCCGAAACCATGGTCGGTTTAAATTAAAGTGTGTGGAGACAAACAAGTTGTTTTATCAAGCTGAATATCAAAGATTTCCACCGTATCACGCCGGACACTGTATCTTTTATGCAGAGAAAACTAGCGTTTGACAGCACTTAACGAAAACAAAATTAATTTCCCAGCTTTGCGGCATTTATTGAACATAAATTAACACGTAATTTACGCCATATTTCACTCTCCTGTGAAACTAACAGCAAACTGCCGAAAACAATGCATTGAAATTATTTCGAGTTGCTTCTTAGCCCCATCGATGTCTTATTTATCCATTCTACATTAAAATCTTGCTGTATTTCATTGCGAGAGACCTTATTACAAGGTCAAACACAAAACGACTGCATAGAGGAGGCCATTTCCATCCCATAGAAGGCTGATTTCTGTTATCACTTCGGTCGAATTTCAATCCGTTTTCAAATGTGTCCGCGGCGAGGTGATAAGGATAATTCGGTCCTCTTTTTTCCAATATTTTGCAGCACAATAGGGTAGTTCACAACGAAATTCATTTATTGAGATTCCTTACCCACCAGTAGTGTATTCATAATATACAAATTATTTGGTTTTACAAACCCCAGTTTAGACGAATGGCAACGGTCAATTTTAACCGAATTTGAAAAAGGCCAGATTGGCGCCCATGCGATGCCACTCCACGTGACGTCACAGGGCCCTAGTTTCTACACGAGTAGATAGGAGTTTTACATTGCCTGAGATTACCAATTCATGCATGAGGCACAGAGCTCAGGGAAACATCTCTTAATAATCACACATCAAAAATACCTTTCCTTCGTTTGATATGGGAATAATAATCCTTATTTAAGCCGAACGTTATTTGCTAGCAGGGTACTCAGCTACCGGCTAGCAGCCTGCGTCGTATCAGTGCTTAAGCCTCTCCCCAAGGTCATCTCACACGCCGACAGCTGGAACCAGAAATACGTCACACGGACTTTTCCCATCATTCCTACTTAGCCGCCGCGTTTTCGCGCGCTTGAAATTTTTCACTTTTCGTTTAATCGCAAAAAATAGATTTCGTTATTCGAACATCTAAGAGCGTGAAATGCGCACTCCAGGATTAATATTCTTTCGATTTAGGCAATAAAAAATATAACGAAACCACCCTATACTTGCTATCGCGAGGAATAGCAATGAATTTTGATAAACAATCTTCTTCTTCGTGGCACTAGAGCATTGTCCTAGCATTCCAAGTTGCCAATATGATATCCTTATTCGTGTTCCTTTTCGGTTTCCATTGTCGTGATCCAGTATTCCTATCCATCCGAGGCTTTTGTGGAGTTTCCGTAATAAGTTCAACAAATTCAGGCTTCAATTGGTGGAAGTTAGACATGTTTAAACAAATAAAAGATCGTAGAACTTTTCCACAAGATTTTTTAATGCGTACAAAACATTTCGGCTCACTTAGCCATCATCTGGTACAAGACGTCTTGGAATAAGGCTTCTCGCAATGAAATACAACAAGATTTTAATATCGAATGCATAAATAAGACATCGATGTGGCTAAGAAGCAAGTCAAAATAATTTCAATGCATTGTTTTCGGCAGTTTGCTGTTAGTTTCACAGGAGAATGATATATGACGTAAATTACGCGTTAATATATGTTCTATAAATGCCGCAAAGCTTGGAAATAATTTTTTTTGCTAAGTGCTGTGTGGCTCAGTGAGCCGAAACCCGTTGTACGCATTAAAAAATCTCGTGGAAAAGTGCTACGATCTTTTATTTACTTGAAAACAGTTTCCGTAACTTTTTTTTTCCAAGGTGAGGTTGTCGGCCTTACGCTCAACCCCCGCTACATTGGAGGACCTTGGATTTTCTGTCAGGGTTTACTCCCTTAGCCAAGTTGATCCGGTTTTAAGGCGCCGGAAACTCACCTTTCACTATTCCATGATCAGCGTTACCCAGGGGGTGCGACGAGGATGTTGTGGTTTGATTCGCTGGCAGAGCTTATAAAGGCCATTTTACACGGTACACGGAATTGCGCAATCTAACGTACGTGCGAAGGCGCAATCAAAATTGCGTCGTGTAAAGCGGTGAATTGCAAGAGCACATGCGAGAATGCGTGGATGCGAGACGGCAAAATAGCCCCTCTTCTAATTTCGTTCATGCATTCGCGCAATTCCACGCCATTTTAGAAATTAATTCAGCTCTAACCAGCGCAATTCCGTGCCCCGTGTAAAACGGCCTTAAGAGACAGGCGGCATTTCTCAGCATTTAATAAGACCTTGGGCCTGGCACCCTCAACCTCACCGAGACCGCATTGCCAGCATTACCCCCCAAACAAGATCATAATGTACATAAATTTCTGCTGAAACCCCTAATAATACCTTATTTCCCCGTGAATCTCGGATACATTTGTCCGTCAGCGACACAAGTGGTGACTTATGTAAACCCAATTTTAATGCACGGTGTGTGACACTTACATTTAGAGGTTGACTTGAGAATCCTATTTTGTAATATTCGTGGTTCAAGAGAAAACACCGATGAAAAAAATGACTCTCATACTGTGATTTCCGAGGTTTCACGGTAATTTTTTTCCGTTAATTTAAAGTCAACTAAAGCTCACGCTAATTTCAACAGGCCTTGCGATTTTTTACGAACCTCATCATTGACGTATGGATAGTGGATTCTCTCGCTTAGTGCTCCATATTGATATTTTATTGTTAACATTAATATAAGGATGCCTTTAGTATTATTTACTTGGACTTACATGAATATAACGAATTTTACCTGCGTACCCTTTCACTGCATAATTGCGCAGTTAGTATGCATTGTGTAAAATTTGCTCTAAACAGTTTGATATGCTCAACTCGCAAAAATAAAATGTATGACAATTCACAAAATGAATTGAGGGGGCTATAAGCCCCGGTTACAAGTAAGTAAGCTACAAGTGCTTTTTCTAAACAAAGTTAGGCAAAGAAATTAGGAAAGGGCAAAGAAAAGTGATCAAGTAGATATTAGTAGCGCATTGGATTTTCGACTCGGTGTCAGCACAAAACAGAAACTCACTCGTGCCCCTTGGCCACCTAGTTTTTATATATTTCTTCTGCCAATTTAAGTACGTAACTATGTTCAAGAAAAAAATTACTTTTGATGAGAAAGTTTAATGTAAAAGACACCTTAATTTCTCACCTCCTCTATAAAATCACCTTGATAACGACATAACAGTGTCTAAAGAGTTGTTCGGTTTAAAGACTCGGTGTGAAACGTATCGAGTGAATTTTCATTTCTTACCAACGGGATAGTTATGAAAAGATACCCAAAGACACGGCAAAGATGGTGAATTGTTGAGGGTGAATTAAGCAAATTCTGGGGCCGATGTATGGTGTACGATGGCTGTGGGAATTCAGCAAATCGTGCTCTTTCTTGATCTGAACGTTTCCAAATTTCTCTTTACTCCCGTTAAATGTCCTTTTGCCACGTGAAGCCTTTTATGTTTGTTGAAAAACTGAATTTTTTAGAGGAAATGCGAATGCTTGAAATTTTTTGAAATTTATATGATTAATAAAATGATTCTATAAATAAAATTATATTAATGAGTTGATTAAACTGAGAGATATTGAGCAATTCAAATTGTTCTTGCTTCGTTTTTTTACATTTGTTGACAGTCGTAGATTTGGAGATACATAGGTAGAAGTTGCCAACTTAAATACATCTATAAATATGAG
Organism: Ischnura elegans; assembly: GCF_921293095.1. Lineage (NCBI taxonomy): Eukaryota > Metazoa > Arthropoda > Insecta > Odonata > Coenagrionidae > Ischnura > Ischnura elegans. The sequence goes on from NC_060252.1 coordinate 94,765,202, forward strand.
TTTAATTTTAATATTTTGTTTGCCTTCTTATGGAAGTTACGTTTTGGATATTTGTACTCAAGTTAGCCAAGTACTCGAGTTAAAGTCAAGTGGCCAACCATGAAGCAGGAATATAATTTGCTCAATAAATTGATAAAAGCTTACCTCTATAATTACTCAAATAAAATACGATATCCTAGCGATTAATATTGTCCAGAGATAGGTCCTGCAGACTATTCCTTGAATTAGATTTAATTATTAGGCTACATTAAATATATATTTGCTTCAATATAGGCATATCAGTGCGACTTGAACTTATTTGTTGAAATATTTTTAGAAACCTTGGTAAAGCCACATGAAATTAAATTTCTGTACTTAATTTTTTTCCCTTTTAGGCTATTGTTTTATTCTGAGATGTGAGATACTCCGTTTCGTTTAAGATGCATTCATTTTTACTGTATTTCATGAATCCGCATCGTATGTTTTCCTCAACCAGACAAATCAATTGAATCATTTGGCTGCGCATCGGAAGCCCGAGTCGGGAAACGTTCTCCACGGCTTTTTTTTGTGTACCTGTAAGTCTCACTATAGCCAGTGACCAAAACCGTAATTTTATTGCGCCATCCATCCAGCTTTACGTTTTCCGAATAAAGTTCGCGCGTCACGCATGTATTGCCAAGAAAAATAAAGGAAAAATATGTATCGGAAGAAAAAAAATAAAACTTGGCCGGGAGGATATGTTCGTTGTGGATGATTTACGTTTCCAGGACAACGAGCCTCATGACCTGGATCATCCAATATGGAGTGGAAATCAAGATTTGTCAGACTCGGGTGAAAATTTTTCCTGACAAGCCTGCCTCGTGGTAGGAACAAAGCTGTTATTCAGTTTTGTAATGCTTCGTGCTGTCCCAACGTCACAAAATTCGTCTCAAGTCTCCTATTTTAACAATGCGGATGAGTTACAGGTCCTCTACTTCCAGTGAAACGAATTTATGGGAGAAGGGAATGATATTATCACTTATTTCCATCGGGAATTACACCCCTAGGATAACTCATGCAAAAAGGCTGAGGATGGCGTACTACTCATTCTTTCATTACGAAGACCGATGACGTATTATATGCCTTACCCCAAAATTTCACACTATACAGCCGTTAATGATATTTTGTTTTATTCACCGCTTTAAAAAAATGAGGCAATTTAAGTATACTTTTTGTTCGATTCGAATGAAATGCGTGAAAGGTGGTTAAAAGATTTCTAAACGATGTCGATACTTAATGGATTCATAATAATAAAAAAGAAAAAGAAACATTATACTGGAATAATATGAAATATGAAGTGAAACACTTCGCACTTTCCACATAAAAATGCATTAAACTACACTCGACGTTTAGCATTATGATGACTAAACCAAGAAATTAACCAAACCAACATAAATAAAAAATTGCAAACTCGCAAACAATTGACAAGGTGGGGGTGGAAGGTGGGGAGGAAGGAGGGAGGATTGGGAATTTTAAAGTGACCGTTTGTCGGGGGAGAGGTAGGGGAAGAGGGGACGGTGACTGTTTTCAGGTGCTCGAAGGGTTTTTTCCCCATTAGCTGAGGGAGGTCAAGGAGCGGAGAATGGAAGGGAAAACATGCTCATTAGTAATAATATATTTCCTACTAACGGCTGAAACGGTGTACAATTGTTACCAAATGTCCATTTTTCCCCCTTTTTTACCCGTTGCAGCATTTCTGGGACGAAATCCGCCCCATCTTCTGGGAGGTGAGACGCAAACTGGCATAGGGTTTTATTCGGAGATTTAACAATTAAACGTAGAAAAAAAATCCATAATCTGGATAGGGGTAATCTACTCGGGCGGCACATGAACCCACGACCTTCGTTTAAGAAGGCGAGAACCCCGCGAGCCATCGAGGCCAGCGAATCAAGGTTTCGAAGTCTTCACCGCGGATTTGAAGCCGGTTCCCCTCGATCAGCGACCAAGCGCTCTAACCACTAGGCTACCACTCTCATCCAAGCTTGCAGCTGTTCAATTAAAAAAAAACTGCCTTTTTTGAAAATGTAAATTCACACGTTCTTCTTCTTACTGTATTGTCTATATCAGTGTCAAAATATTCCTGGGGAATAACCAATTTTCCGCGTTGGATAACGCTCTTTCTTCCGTCACTACATTCTCCATACTCCCTGCGTCACTGTCAAGGAGGATCACGGGCATTGTTTCTACCTCAAGTCAGCGCGCACGTGTCTCCAGTGACAGATTACATCGGTGTAGGCCTCGCCTTGGTTGGAGATTTTGTGCCTGGCACCGCTGACGTGTTTTCCGCCTTCCTCTTGTCAAATCAGGCGCACATCTGCCCTCAAATGTTTACCGATCGTTCTAAACTGTAAACAAATACGCTTCTATAGCAAAGACATGCATCCGGTACACGTCTCATGAAGAATTTGCTGTCGTGATATCAATTTTTTTGTACGGTTTTCATCGGAAGTGAACGAAAGTGAAAAAATTGCACTTCATAATTTCATTTTTTCTGCCAAAGTCAATTTTTATTCGTATATTTACAAAATATAAGATGCAATTTGGCATTACAGTAGCACCTGAAGGCACGGATTATGTGTGTAAATTCTGTGGTGTAAATTTTTGCAGCCCATGTTTGGAATGAAAATCGAATCAAAGCAAGGAGTCCACCCTAATATTCAAGTAAAAATGAACTTTAAAGGAAATAGATACAAAAAGAATGACTGTAATCACACTCATAAGTACCTATCACTATTTATTACTTTATACTGTCATTGAACAGTATTTTCAATTGAATCCCCTTATTGAAGCTTAATAAATAACAGACGTAATGCCCCGTGCTTTTCATTTTTTTTAGAAATAACAGCATTTTCTGTAAAAATTGGTTGTTTTTGAGGTTTTTCAAGATATTTTTTTTTAAATAATGAACGAATTCCCATTCATATCCGTTCGAAAAAATTTCTCTCTTAATTCATCGCTTATGGCAGATCTGAAAATATAATTGGGCTCTACTAAGATGTTCCCCGTGTCACCCTCACAGATAATTCTGAAATTCTTCAGCGATCCACGTCTATGCGCACGCTTCATCTGAGCTGTCTGAACGCAATAATTATCGATGTGAAAAATTGTATCTGAAGCTATTCTTTTGATAGTAATGTGTTGCCCTGCAATCATCATCATCACCTCAAATTGAAACCGTGGTTGGTCCAGCTGCCGGTGTGTACATGTACCACCTCTTCAGCGGCGATGATTGTACGCTAAGTGCGTACGCGGGATAATTTTGACAATACAAGTGTAATGGGACCAGTGTAACGTTTCCAGTGCTACTGAAGGAGAATTATAAAGACAAGCTTCTAGTGAGCGCGTGCAAAAGCACTCCAAAATTAAGAAGACTAATTTTTTGATGATTTTTCACTATTTTTATCATTTTTTGTTGCATCGGTATGCTTTTGTTCATTTTACAATTTTTTTGGTAGTTTTTTTCCTATATCATTTTTTTGTTTCTTTTGAACAATTTTATGTATTTTTTTCAGTTAAGTATTTTCTTTTTTCATTTTCTTTTCAAACCACAATAACCATTTTGACAATAATGAATGAAAGCAATGACAGAAAAGAATTCGGTATTATCGAATTAAAATTTCTTTTGGCAGTCCGTTGCTTTTGAAGCGTTTAAATTTTACTGGGTAATCCCATAGTTTCTCTGTTACATTCCTGCTACCAGTAACTATTTGTGCCACAAACCATGGCATAGTAAGTTACCTCCCTGTTACATTCTTGCCTTGATGATTCAGTTGGATTAATTTAGATCATTTTTTGTGTAAATTATGTAAAATGCTTATTAATAGACTCTAATGGAACTCTAAATGGAATTAATGGAATAATTCTTACGCCCACTCTCCCGTTTGTCACTGGTATTATGCGACTTGGGGAGGAGGAATTGCTTTGTTTTTGCCACCGATCTTCCAGCCCCACCTAGTGGTGGAAATTCGTCTCTATTCCAACACCTTTCCTCCCTGTAAAACGTGAAAGTCTCGCTTTAGTCCAATTTTGAGCGCCACCGCAGCAGACGGGATCCCCTTTTCGGAGATTTTTTTAAAAGACACAGAGAGGGCGTGAACTTTCGCCGTTCCATTCCATGCCGTCGACTTTGGCATCGGCGGGGGGTGAGAAAAGGGAGAAGAAATCCTGCTCGACAGCTGTCATCCCTTTTGCCGCCCCCAAAACTCACTCATTCCAACGTCTCATTCTTTCCCACCTTCTCTCTCTCCACAAAATATCACTCTCCCCCGCTTTCAAGCTCGTTAAATTTCGCTCCTTGATTCGCTGTTTCTCTCCAGCTCCCCATCCCTCATCTGTGCCCAACAATGGAGGTGTGGGCTACGTTCTCTCCGTTGAGAACATTTAGGTCGTTCACTTACCTCAAAATCAACAATAAAAATGAGCATAAAGTGTCATTTAAGTGTAAATTGTGACGTATTTAAACATGTTATTTTAAGTATATTTTTTTGTTTTCCGAGAAAATAATTTAAGAGGGGGTCGACGTATTGCTCCCTGTACTCCTTTCCCACCAAGCTTAACATATTCTGATTTCCTTTCGTTTCCCAAACACCCCTCCACCCAGCCCTTCGGCCGCCGGTAGTGCTAGCATGGCCGAGAGAGGTAAGGCGTAATGTGAGCGGGATATAAATCCGAGCCAGTAACTGGAGAATGAAGCGCTGACAAGAGGGAGGCGACGGCACGGTATTGAAGTTCTTTCGGGTTTCCCACCGGATGAGGTTCTCCATCTCTGCCGACGTTTCTTTGGTCGTATTGTCCATCGTCATCAGGGCTTGTCTTCGAGTTGACTGATCCGACTTATATATATACACGGCACTGGACCTGTGGAAAGATTCTGGAAAAGGCTGACCAAGGAAGCAATTTAAATTCGAACGACGACTAGCACCATGAATCGTGATGCTGGTTTCGCCTAAGCAACTCATGGAAACCGGTGCTTAAATACATCAGTGAGGCCCAGGAAAAAAGGCGGGAAAAGGCGGACCAATCACAAGTCGCCTGACCAGGAGCCCATGCTATAGAAGTCGGATCACTCAACTCGAAGACAAGCCCTGATGACGATGGACGACACTACCATCGAAACGTCGGCAGAGATGGAGAACCTCATCCAGTGTGAAACCCAAAGCAACTTCAACATCATCATACGCCGGAAAAACCTCAGATATTTCTTTTGACGGCTCGGGAGTCAGACGGCGCGGGTATCACGAATATTACAATGCAGAGCATCCTCAAGACGGCCTCTAAATGCGTTGTCACCCACCGCGCATTTAAATGGGTTTACAGAAGTCGCTGACGGACAAATTTATCCGAAAGTCAGGGGGAAATATGGTATAGCTAGGTAGAAACCGAAATTTATAAACATGACGATACGATCTTTCAAATTCATAACTTTTCAATGCTATTCCTCGAAATGACAATCATTATGATGAAAAATATTGTGGATCGCCATGAACTCATCACAGCGCCGCGGAAATTTTTGAAAGCCGATTAAAATACGACCGGAGGGACGACAGAAGTAAGCCTTTTGTGGGATGAAATTGGGCCTCCTTTATACAGTTCCTTGGTGGGTATGTTAATGAAGTGAGACAGTAAAGCGTGATTGTGCACGACACGAGTTCTTCCTCTTTACAGCGCGACTTTCGCTATCTTTCTCCGGCGGAAGACGAAGACACGGTGACTTGCAATAATTTTTTTTAGTGTTCCGTGGTTGGTTTTTATGCGGGGTTGAGAATTATTCTGTCACGAAATTAGAAACTTGGATGGCTTATGCCCGTAGGAATAAAAGTAACCAAAATTATACAGGGTGTCCCATTTATCTTGACCACCCAAAATAACTTTTTGTCCAGATGTAAATTCAAAAATGTGTCAAGCAAATGTCCATTAGCCGTCAGGGGGACAATAATCAGCATGATTGCCTTCCTTGTAGCTTTTTTATTTACAAAGACATGAATAGCGGTATGTCTTTTTTAAATAGCACCCTATATTTTTCATTCGGCAATTCATTTCCTCTCCTAAAGACTTATTCAAAAATGTAACACTGTGGACCATAAATATAAACACAGTGTTATGAAAAATGACTGACTCTCTAGCGCTTAGTGCAGTGCAGGTACGGCGGTATTGGAACTACTCCACTTGCTGACGTTGACCGTGAACAAATCAAAGCATAGTAAAATGCACACAAGTCGCTCAGTCAACCAGCGTCCGTTTAATTTCCGAATAAAAAATATAAGGTGCCATTTAAAAAATACATACCGCTGTTCATATCTTTGTAAATAACAAAGCTACAAGGTAGGCAATCATGCTGATTAATGTCTCCCTGACGGCTAATGAACATTTGCTTGACACATTTTTGAATTTGCATCTTGACAAAAAGTTATTTTGGGTGGTCAAGATAAATGGGACACCCTGTATATTAGATAATAACGTTGGAAACGCACCATTTTTAAACCACTGAAGCTTTGAACCAAGCGCTCCAGTTGACCGCCAGTTTAACCTGTGGACGAATGCCTTGGATTCATGGCAATCTCCGGCAGGAAAAACATTTGAAGTCATGAGCTGTCCCGTTGTCTTTCAAAATTTATTCGGATTTCTTCATCCAGATTTGAAGGATATTTAAATATATCATGCTAAATGATAAGTTTTAGTGTTCTTGTAGACAATTAAATTACCCCACTATTGTGTTAGAGAAAGGTAGAAATATGAAAATATTTTGCTAAATCCATTTTCTCCGAATCCCCTTCATGTCGCCATATTTCTTGCACGTAAGTAATAGATCTGATACAAATTCAGTCGTCAGTTTTTAAGAAAAAATGCGTATCTTTTTATTTCATCAATTGTCTCATAATTAACATTTTAAATGAGTTGGTGAAGCCAATTACTCAATTTCAAGTTAATCGATTGATCAGTTTTTTTATTAAATCATTTAATTAACTCCTTATGTAACTGCTTGCACCTTGGAGTAGCTAAATTTTCATTATTCTCTTTACGGGATTGGTTTGAGTGAATTCTGCTAATTCCATTTCCTCCGATTCTCCCAGAAGTTACGTCGTTCCTAGTTGTAAAGTAATCATACGCTGTCGTGTTGCGGTCTGATACAGATCAGATTTCCCACTCGAATTAATGTGCAAGGCAAGGTGGCAGGAACACATTTCAAAATTATGAATTTTAATCATCCCGTTACCATATTTGATGAACAAAATATTCATAACCTGCGGCTTTGGTTGAAAATTTCATTTGATTTGTCTCATGCGTGACGTGTCAGGCATAAGGCTTTGTGTCGGAACGCATTCGCCACCTAGTCTATAACTCGTGTATTCATGATCATGGTGAAACAAAACCCAGTACTATTCCACCAACTTTTTATTATTAGCTGTCAGCACACACACTCAAACTTTTTATTCCAAAAACTTTTTATTATCAGCTTGACAGCTAATAATAAAAAGTTTGTGGAATAGTACTGGGTTTTGTTTCACCATGAACATTTCATCGTTCCACCAAGTAACGCCCAAATCAGTTGATTTTATTAGTGTATTCATGTTTGTATGTATGCATTCCTCTAGATACCCGGGTACTTAGACGTATTCATGTGTATTCCAGCATCTGAGTAATCAAGTACCAATAAAGGTACTTTAATGTCCGTTTGGGGTATCAAATATTTCTATCACTAGTACATTTGTTTCACTCATACTTCCAACCACTTATTACTGAGACTCCCTAATACAATATGCATGCATTGGCTTCTTGAAAATCAAGCACTCGGTGGAATATGTTCGTATCATTAGAACGGGACATATACGTGATATATACAGGGTGCTTTAAGAGGATTCTGCAATTCTGCATGATGTAGTATGGGAGACAATCTTTAGCATTTATTTGTTCGCAAACTTGGGGTCGCAGCTCCTTAGTTACCGAGCTATGCCAACGCAAACATTTTTTGATACACTTTGCATTAACCATGATAACAGTTTTCTTGGATATCCTGCCTTTTCTACATTTTATTTAATACTCTGGATTTTTAATGACATTAAACAGTTAAGGTTGGACGAAAATGTGCGATTATAATTGTATGAAACAATTAATCTCAAAATGGGTGATAATGCGCAATCGTATGTTTGATACTCGCTCAATCCTCTCCTTTCATTTTGTCAATAATTAATTGTTGCTTTTTTTCTGGTGAAGCCTTCGAACACCCCCAAAATCCTCGAACTGCGAGGTGGTTCCGGGAAAGGAAATAGCTCCCATAACCTGAAAAGATGAGGTACACACGCCTGTGGCCGTCCTGGGATAGGCTCTACCCTCACCTGACCAAACCAACCTTCGGGTTCAATCAATCACTGAGCGAAAACTCGGGATCTTATAACGAGACCACCCGACTTAAGGAGTCAAAAACAAAACCTCTCAGAATCTGTTCCGTAAACATAAGTAAGTTTTAGTTGTCGTAACTGCCACCGGAGGGCGTAGTTTTATTTCGTTATTCAATTTTTTGTGTTTGTGCGACAAGACGAGTCGTCGTCAATCTCGCAGTCAGTTGTGAGAGTCAGTGTGTGGAACTCAGAGTGAGAAGGTGTGGTGCCTCAGCTGCCCCAGCCCCTCCCCCGCCCCCCAAGTGTCCTCAAGTGTCGGCGGAACTGCAGACAAGGAGGCTTACTGACTGATAAGTGAAATTTCCCCCATTATTATACTGATAAGTGAAATTCCCCCCATTGTCATTCACTAATTTCATGACATTGTTAAAGTTATGAATATATATTTTCTGAATGTTTAAAAGTGCGCAGTATTTCTCTTTCTTCTTCGGGTTATAGTTGTATGAACATCGTTCCTCTTTCATTCTGCGACAGAATCATTTCACTTTGTTTTCTCTCCGCAGATCCTTACGTCTCCGCCCACCACGGAATGTTTATTTTTAATTTCAAAACGTCTTCGACAAAAGGGCACGGGAAAGTGAACCCTTTTAACCCACGGAACACGCTCAGAGCGCCCCCTTATAATGGGTTAAAGCGGTCCGCTCATTTGCCTCCTTTCCCTCAGGGTTCTCCTCCCCCCCCCTGAACCCTTGCCCCCCCTGCCCTTCCACTTCTTCTATCATGCTCATCCTCCTTGTTCCCTGTCAAACCGACGCACTCAATCTCCTTGCCTTCCAGTGTTCACCGCAAGAGGGGTGAAATCGCTTTGTCGAGGTGGTCTCCGCTGGGACTAATGCCTTTCTCGCATTACGCTCAAAATCTTTCCAGGTCTTAAGGAACAGGGAGTCAGCATTGGCGCTCTAAAATTCTCTACCGGCTGTAATTTTTTGCATCCGATTTGTATTTCTATCAAGGGATGAAGGAAAAAAATCAACATATAGGGTAGCTCCCTTCATCAAAGAAAACGAAAGGCATTGATTAGGATTCGTAAACCACCATTAGTGTATTCATAATACACAAATTATTTAGTTTTACAATTCCCAGTTTAGACGAATGTTAACGGTCAATTTTAACCGCATTTGAAAAAGTCCAGATTGGCGCCTATGCGATGCCACTCCACGTGACAGGGACCTTGTTTCTGTAGGAGTAGATAGGAGTTTTACATTGTCTGAGATTACCAATGCATGCATGAGGCACAGACCTCAGGGAAACATCTCTTAATAAACACCCATTAAAATTTCCTAAGTTCGTAAAGTTTCCTTCGTTTGATATGGTAGCAATAATCCATATTTAAGCCAAGCGCTACGTGCTAGCAGGGTACTCTGCTACCTGCCATCAGTCTGCGTCGTATCAGAGCTCAAAGCCTCGCCCCAAGGTCACCTCACATGGCGACAGCTGGAACCAGAAATACGTCACACGGACTTTTCCCAGCATTCCTACTTAGCCGTCGCGTTTTCGCGCGCTTGAAAATGTTCACTTTTCCTTTAATCGCGAAAAATAGATATCGTCATTCGAAAATCTAAGATCGTGAAATGCGTACTCCAGGAGTAATAATCTTTCGATTTAGGCAATGAAAAAATAAAAGGAAACCACCCTATTATAGGAACGTATCCTGTGGAATCCAATCATAATTTTTCACAGGAAATTAAATGCTACTAAGTTAGCGAAAACATTTAAAATTATTTTGGAAAACAGGTTAACTTTGATAGCATTTTTCGATATCAATCAATAAATAAGACTTTCAGATAATTTTATTCTGTACGGTATATAAACACGCCCTCAAAAATCTAATGCAACCTTTACACTACCAAAATTCAACTCGAATGAAATAAGCCTCCTTGTAATATGAATAAATTTAAAGTCAGACGAGTCATTTTCATGCTTCAAACTCTGATAACAATACTTTTGAAATGGATAGCAGTTGATATTTCCAGGTATTAAGGAATGGGGTGTCAGTATTGGCGCTCTAAAATTCCCTACTGCCTGTTATTTTTTGCATCCGATTTGTATTACCATCAAGGGATGAAGGAAAAATTAACATAATATACGACTATATCGTGTGGAGTATAATCGTAATTTTACGCAGGAAATTAAATGGCCCTAAGGTAGCACAATATTTAGAAATTTTTGGAAAGTAGTTTGTTTTTGATAAATTTGGGTCCATATCAATCAGTAAACAAGACTTTAAGCCATCAATGTCTCTTCAGGATAAGAATCTCTCTTAAGGCCGTTGTACACGGTACACGGAATTGCGCAATCTAACGTACGTGCGAAGGCGCAATCAAAATTGCGTCGTGTAAAGCGGTGAACACATGCGAGAATGCGTGGATGCGAGACGGCAAAATAGAACCTGTTCCAATATCGTGCATTCGCGCAATTCCTCGCCATTTTAGAAATAAATGCAGCTCTAACCTGCGCAATTCCGTGCCCCGTGTAAAACGGCCTTTACTGACTCTGACTATGCGATTCCCACTCACGAACGAACGTCTTCGCTATTATTCATTTCCAGTGTGTGTACTAACCTACGTTATAGCATTAGCAATTTTTTTATTTTCTTCAAAATAGGTGTCTACTTCGCATCCGCAAACTGATTAATTCTTCCCTAGTTCAGTTTCAGTCGAAGTTAGATTACACATCAAATTAATGGATGCATACTCCTCCCCTTTTCACTAGACCGAGAGATTTTCTCTTGGAAGTATGTTCTGTTATTAGGTACTAAAATTAATTTACTTAAGAAGCGGAAATAAGTGCCTAAAGAAATGGGCAGACATATTATGCGTTATCGTCGTAATGGCTACTGGATCTGTAAGCCTCAAGAGTGCCTCACGCTTTTTAAAATACCCTTTTTGGTAATAATACCTAAATTTTAATAATTAAATTCCAAACAAAATTAAAGAGGAGATATTTTGTACAACTTGTCTTCGGTTATCACAACAAAGTTGTTAATGGTTAATGGCTTGCAAAAACAAAAAATGTGCTTCATATAGATTATTTCTTTTCTTTTGTTACCAGATTCAAGTAGAACGTTAAAGAAAGCTAGTTTGTTTTTTCTGTTAAAATATTCTTGTATATAGTGAAATATCCTTACATCATTTGAGCAATGCATGAAAAATGGAGTTGCACCCTAAAACAGGCCTTACCCCAAGTGGGGCTCCTTACTTTCAAGCACGTTTGTAAATAGTGTATGTATCCATTTAATTTTTGAATTAATTAATTTAAAAAATTGGGTAGGGAATGCTGGAGTCCCCAAGGAATCACCTGGCTGCATGCCTGATTACGTTCATTGAACAAAACCGGGTTGTAGAGTTGAAAATTTTGAGCATTGTTTTCAGCAGTATTACGTAACTGCTCATTTCCACATGGCTATATATTCATCGATTATCATTCACCGGTGAGGTAGACTAGACTTCAAATACTTATTACATGTATTTTGTACTTTCATGTCCTTACTACATGATATCGCTTTAATATAAATTCGGAGTTCAACAATACGAGGAATATTTACCGTTTGCTAGCCGGAATTATTTCAACTTGGTATTTATTTTGAGTATGCTCCTATACGGAAGTGAGGCATGGACAATGACCGCAGCGGAAAAAGCAAGGATAGAGGCCTTTGAAATGTGGTGCTACAGAAGAATGATGAAAATCAAATGGATCGACCGAGTTAGTAACGAGGAAGTCCTAAGAAGGGTAGGAGAGAAGAGAAGCCTCATGAAAATCTTAATAAGAAGACGGAACAACCTTATAGGCCACATCTTGAGACATGATGGCCTGATGAAGACAATCGTCGAAGGACAAGTGGAAGGCAAGAATGGAAAAGGAAGACCTCGAACAAAATATATGGAACAAGTAAAGAGAGATGTGAAAGAGAAGAAATACGTAGGTGTGAAAAGATTAGCTGATAGGAGAACCGAGTGGAGAGCTGCGTCAAACCAATACTAGGATTGTTGACCAGTATTGATGATGATGATTTATTTTCCAGAAAATAGTTAAATTAGTTATGGTATTTTGGTGTTAGGCCATGTCCATTTTATTATTTCTTTGGGTTTCAAGGGGTTGACCTCCGTTTAAATGAAGAGATTGCCTTTTTTCTGTGCACGTTTCAGCAAATTTTTACAACCTCCTCAGTGCGAATTAGTAAGTAAATTTTCAAAATAGCACTGAACAATAGCAAGACAGTATGTTGAGCAATAAATATATGCAGAAATAATTTTTTAACCGATAGAAATCACCCGTTGCCCGTACCCGTATAACAATACGTACATTCAATGACGTATACTCAAATGTAAAAAAAAAACAAAATAAAAAATAAACTTATCATTTCATCGGACACTAACATTGACACCCGAAGAAATCATTAATTTTTGTAGCGATAAAAATTTCCAAACTTCCACGGGCGAGGCGAGATATGAGGACAATGACCTTTCTCTTACGCATGGAATCTAAATGACGGTGTGGCAGTGAATTGCATCTTCCTCAGACTCTTCTGTGGAGAGCTTAAATCCTCAGAAAGTTATGAATTCCGGACTTTAAATTATGATCATTCGTGATATCTTCATGATAGTGCAGTAATGGTCTAGATCTTTGCTCTGATTTCTCCCGTGTGGCGGAAAACTTTGCTAATTTATGAATATGGGAGTTATAATTGAGTCATAGCGCTTTGGGAACTCGACACAAATTGGAGAGTTCAAAGGATAGACGTCAAAGTTGGCCGCATTTAGGTGAATTTGTAAGGATCTAGGGAATAGAGTTGGATCAATCAAAGTTTGTAAGGTATACGACTCATGGCAATGATGATTAGGCAGTTTAACTTTGTAGTATGGGTGCTTACGTAAAGAAAAAAACTTCTCTGATCTTTTTGCATTCACTCTGAAAGCCAAATGGGAAACTTCGCCGACCAATGGGGAATAAATGACACAAGCGCAGTGGAAGAACTTTGTATGACTTTTTTCTCTTTTAATAATTCTTCAATCAGTCACTGGATCTGCATTTGAATCGTGATATATTATAATTATAATTTACCATTGCTATGACTTCATCATTTCACAGAGAAGGGTTAGTTTTACCCCCCCCCCCCCCACCCAGTGAATGTCAGTTCTCCCAGATTAATAAGAGATGCTCGCAAAACCATTTTATCCATTGTAATAATCTCCCTAAAATTCCGCTATATAATTAACATTCTTTATAACCATGAATTTTAAAGTCACACCCAACTGTGTGTTGGACATGGAGTGACTTTTTTTAAATTAACACTGGCTTTGATTTTGTCACCATACATTTGGTATTTTTATAGATGTATCTTGGCTTGAAGAAACGTATTCGCGGATATATACAACCTCACAGTATTTACCATTGTCATAATTTATTTGGGTACCATATTTAGAGCTACGCATAGAATATTTTTTGCGAAATAGGTTGACATGTATATGCCACAAGTTAGACCATGGTGCCGAATGATGTTTCATCGTCACTCATTTATTTGAACTGTTTGATAAGTGACATTATGGTAGTATTCTAAAAGATAAATTTATTTTCAGTAGACAGTATTGAAAGTTCATATTTTTTTACGCGTTGATTTATTGCCTTTTTCAAGGAGGATATATCGTATTCAAGCAAATTAATTTTTGAAAATAACGATAAAATTGCGACAAAATAAAAGAAGCAAAGCCAAATTCATGATGTAGTTGTTAATGATAGGCCTGGGATGTATTTGTGATTTTTAAATCAACCAATTCAGTGGAAAGAAGAATAAGTAGAAGTATAAAAAGGAAAAAAAATAAATCATCGTTTTTATAAATTTAATTGAATGCTGCAAATATTTTCTTCCATAATTTTTGGCAAAAATTTACTTTTTTAACTAAGTATTAAATTTATTCAAATTAATGGCACATTTTCTAAATTATTTCATTTATAGATTACGTTCCGGATTTTATGAAAAATCATTTACGATACGAAAGCAGTGGGTTGTAATAGTTGGTTTTAAAATCTACCAATTCAGTGGAAAGAAGAGCAGAAGAGGTATAAAAAGGGAAAAAAATAAATCATCGTTTTATAAATTTATTTGAATACTGCAAATATTTTCTTCCATAATTTTTGGCAAAAATTTACTTTTTTAACCATCAATTTATTCAAATCTATGCCAGTTTTTCGAAATTATTTTATTTCTAGAATACGTTTTGGATTTTATGAAAAATCATTTACGATACGAAAGTGTTGAGTAAATAATTGAAGTAATGTTAGCTTCTTGAAACTTTCCTCCCGGCTTTTTTAACGAATATCGTAAAAGATATCTATGTGTTCATGTAATCGCCAAACTTCCTCCTCTAGAGTCCTGTGCTTCCCGTCACTAATGAGGCGGGAGCTCCCCTCGGCCTACTAGTCTCCTGCATTACCCTCTGAAGAAGGTCTGAAGCAGTCGGAGGCTTTTGATGCCTTCACGACCCCTCATTCTCCACCGCTCAGCCTCTTTTTACACCTCCAACTCATCAAATGATTCTCTCTTCAATGTTCATGCGAAAAGTTTTCGCCCCATAATTAGATGCTTGGATCCTTAGCGCCGCGCCATGAAAAAATTTCAACCTCCACAAGGGAACCCTCTGCGGAGAATTTATTTTAACCCCACTAGCACTATATGTCCCCAGGGTATACATATATATTACTTTATGAACGGTATGGTTCCTTCAACCAACGTTGCGGTGACTCATTCCAGAGTAGTAGTTCACCAATACTTAATTAATAATGTATTGATTCGCTGTATTCCGATGATACACTATGGAATTTTTACTATGGCCCTCAAATCTTCCTACATCGGGGGATAGAGGATTGGAATTGTTTACAGGAATTTTTTTGAGCCCTTCCCAACTAACGCCACCATATTTATTAATAGGATGAGTAAAATTGAATTTGGAGGGCTTTATAAACGTATATTTTTTGAATTTGGTGTTTCTTTTTTTTAGCTTTGGTTTTCGTATATTAATGTGTAAAAATGAATTTTTAGGCCAATGTTATTGTAGACATGTATTATTTTTTGCTCATTTGGTGCTATGTACCAAGGGGACATGTATTGCGTCAAAAATGGTATTTTGAGGGCTTAAAAATTTTTTTTTGCACTTAGTATTTTGCTTTGTATTTGCTGTATCGAAACCGGTCGCAAATATATTTTATTTTGTGAAACAGCGAAGTCTTTTCTTAACCTTTGTGCATCATGAAGGAGTTTCACCATGTTACGCCAACCACCATCGCTTTGTATTTTGGTTTATGTATGTTTTTTTATGTGATGTAACCTATCGATCAAACTGGTGCTTTGCATTTTATATTTTTGTCTTAATGTACTACCTGACTTAATGTTACCACCCGACTTCATGGCCGACTTGTAACAATATGTATGTAATAATAATAATAGTAATAATAATAATAATAATAAAATGAAGTTCTAGAATATTTCAAGACCAAGTTCGCTATTAGCGGTTGGCAATCCTATGGTCAGTTAGACGAAAAAACACTAGAGTTATACTTTCACTCACTATGATTCAGTGCTTTACCTCTTTATGTGCCAAGGGAAAAATATAAATTTTGCTAAAAATTTGATCAGAATATTAAAAAATTGAAATTTTATTCGCCTCGGCTCAAGTGGGGTATTCTAATTTGTAAGCTGTATCAAAACTTAAAATTTTATCAGCTCGAACGTAGTTTAATAAATTAGAGGTATCGCGTGAGAAAAAGCATTCGCCTTGACCGGGATCCCTTTTTTCTGTGTGGATTTTTCGCGCAATTTGTGTATTGCGGGTGACTCCGTAAAGTTATCACCATAGCTACTCCCGGTATACTTAAATGAGAGATATTGTGCTTGATCGAACTCTTGCACATCCACCACGATTACATTTCCACGTTTACCACTCACATACTACCTCACCAAGTTTATCAGGAATACAGTAATTTCCTTCTCAACCTCTTGATTTATATATCCGTTAAAAATATCGAGTGGGGGTCGTCGTGGGGGTGGTATAAAATTCATTCTTTGCAAAAGTTTTGAAATTTAATGGATTCCATCATTAGGGCTAAATAATCAGGTTTATATGTGTGTACTGTACCTGCATTTCATAAATTATTTCAATGGCATAACTTGGAATATGCTTTGGGGGGATGAGAAGACGTGGGGCGGGAAAATTTTTGAAAAATGACATGCATGAATATAAATTTTATATCCTTTTGGCACTAAAAATTTAAATTTAAGCAGATGCAGTTATGATACCGGGTGTTTTTAAATGAATATCAGGTTTTTAACGCTTTATAATATTTATTCCATTTAATTTACAGCTATAAATCATACATCAAATGAAATAGCTACTCCAACAGTTTTCTATGATAGCCTATAAATGTTCAATGTGTGCTCTTTTCGTCATATGGCACACATTAAGACGAAATGCGAGTTCCTCCCAAGCGTCTCTCGAGTAATTGTTGTAACAGCTGCTTCAATCATGTTTCATTAATTCGGAATGGTCAGCTTGCAGTGGAGGCCCGGATTTTATTGTCACGTGCAGAATCATCACCAAACTTAGTATGGAGCACACGTTACGCAATAACTACAGATTCCATCTTTGCAAACTGTAAAACACAAAAACCTTACTATTCATTAGTCGCCATCTTCGCTACTAGCGCCTTCTAACGGATGGCGGCAGAAAAAGTGAGAGCAAACGCACATTGTTGCCGGCAAACAAAGCTGTTTGAGTTGCTCTTTCATATAATGTATCATTTGTAGCTGTAAGTTTATTGTAATAAATATTATAAAGCGTGAAAACCCCGATATTCATTTAGAAACTATTTGTATTTCAAAACTAGACAATAATTTTGAATAACTTTTTTATTTCTCTGATGCTTTGGGGGGATCTATCCCCTCATCCCCCCCATAGTTACGCCTAAGACTTATTTAACAAGTTTAAAACATATCAAAAGGGATAATTACCTTAGAATTTGTAAAAAACATTACCTCTATGCGTCAACGCGTACATTAATGAAACGAAGTTCATATGTTTATAACGTGAAAACAATATACAATCGTCATTTTGGTTATTGTGCATTGCCGTGGAAAGATTTTAGTTTTTTTGTTTATTTTAAGTAAAAGGAACAATATAAACATTTTCTCACATGAAAAGTTTAGAAATATTTTTTTAAATAGCTTACATGACGGCAATATTCATTTTCTTTTCCAAACCTCGGAAATTGAATTATACTTTTCGGCCATTCAAAATATCATAGAATGGGTAAAATTCTATTTTTAAAAGCCATTTATGATGCGAAGATGTAGTTCCTTCTATAAAAAAATTCAATCAAATACATTAGTGACGAGATGAATAAGATGACTTTTTCGCCGTTCCCATATATTTCCTTTGTTCTTTCGAACGTAGAAGCTAAACTTTTACGTTTGAACAATTTTTAATGATTCATTGATGTAATAGGGTGGTTTCCTATTATTTGTTATTGCCTAAATCGAAATATTATTATTCCTGGAATACGTATTTCACGCTTTTAGATTTTAAAATGACGATACCTATTTTTCGCGATTAAATGAAAAGTGAAAATTTTCAAGCGCGCCTAAACGCGACGGCTAAGGATGAATGCTGGGAAAACATCGTGTGACATCATTCTAGTTCCCTCTGCCGCCGTGTGAGGGGACCTTCGGGCGAGGCTTTGAGCGCTGATACGATGCAGGCTGGTAGCAGGTAGCAGAGTACCCTGCTAGCAGGTAGCGCTTGGCTTAAATACGGATTATTAATACCCTATCAAGCGAAAGAAACTTTCCGACAGTAGGCAGTTTTAATTAAGAGATGTTTCCCTGAGCACTGTGCCGCATGCATGCATTGGTAATCTCAGTTGATGTAAAACTCCTATCTACTCGTATAGAAACTAGGTCCCTGTGACGTCACGTGGGGTGGCATCGCATGGGCGCCATGGCCTTTTTAAATGAGGTTAAAGTTGACCATTGCCATTCGTCTAAACTGGTATTTCTAAAATCAAATTATTTGTATATTATGAATACACTATTGATGGGTAACGAATCGCAATCGATGCACTTCGTTTTCTTTGATGAAGGAAACTACCCTATTGAACAAACGATGTATGACACGACCCAATGGAGCTCCGGCAGGATTTTATACAAGTTCCTAAAGTTCAGCTTTCTACCTTTTTTGCGGTGATAGTAGTGAGTTTGCCAATATCTGCCTTTGTGTTACAAGTGTAGCTGGTTTTTTTTAATCACTCTAACTGAAGACCTACATTTTATATATTTTTAATGAATATAACATTCAGGAATCTTTTACTTTGCTCCTTAAGCAGTGGCACCGACTCCATGGGGCCTGAGGGGGCCCGAGCCCCCCCCAAAATTTCGTTACAGATGTGAGGAAAAAATATGTAAGGCTTGTCGATTTTCCCCGGAGTGTCCAGATATCGAGATTCGAGTGATCAGGGAGCTAATGTTGATCATATGACTCTTCTAAAATGCTTAAAAACTTAAAATTCACTACTTATAAAATTTTCCGGGGCAAGGTCCCCGGTTTGGACCCCCCCAATATTTTTTGTAAGTCGACACCCTTGTCCTTAAGCCACTCCTAGAGGATTGAAGGTCTAAGGCGGGACTTTTGAGGCGGTGCGGATATTATCGTGCTAAGGAGGAGGCAAATGAAGGAAGATACTGCTGCAATCCTCCGCGTTTGATTCTCGCTTTATTTTTTAATCTCCCGTTTCCTTTTTTTGTAATCTCCCTTTCGTTTCGTTCTGTCCCGTTTGAGCTTCGTGAATCACTGCCTCCGTTTTCCGATGCGGGCGTTCGCTGAACATCCATTCATCAGCGAAGATAAAAAAATAATGAAATATTGAAGGGAAGAAATCGATTTCAGGTATTCTGTCGCACTTGGAATGACATGCGAGTCTTCTTGCCGAAGGAGATATTAATTCGCAGGTTGATGCTGTAAGAGTTGTTGCAGTTACGATGACGTATTTAATGGTGATGCAATGCTTCATTCTATCTAACATAAATAAAAATTGATTCCTCACTGCACAAACACTCAAAAATCGCCCACCGAATATAATCGGCTCATCTGGTACTATTAGGGCTATCTAGATGAGAGGATTTGATTCGGTGGGCGATTTGTATAGCGTTTTTGTAGTGGAGGTATCAAAATGGAGAATAAGAACAGCACCATACCAAATTAAATTAACCTTAAAACCTAAAGACGGAATCGCCCAGAAATTCATCTAAAGTGTGTAAACTTACCGGAGGAATCATCAACATCTTTGCAACCAAAGCACTCGGAACGGTTTTGGGAGATCCAGGTTCGACTCTCACACGTGGAAATAGTTTTCTTGAGTGAAAATCTGCAATTCTAAAAAGTAACTTCCAAAGGCATGACATTCAATTGCAGTCATTAATGCGTAAATGTAGATTAATATGTATCGTTAGTGTGGTCACAAGGCAATGAGAAATATTTTTCCTTATCATAACTGGCGAGAGATCCCACAAATAGTTTCTAAACATAAAGCGGGTGAAGCTTCAAGCCTCAGTAGGATAAAGTTATCCTATTTACCATTGCGGTTGAATTCTAGAATAAATATGATATTTTTGGGAATTATCTTTCATAACAAAAGAAAAAATTGTTTTAGAAAAAACTCGGCATTCTTTCTCCACAGCATGTCGGAAGCAATCAATTAGACACTCAAAATTTTATCATTTACACATACTTTAATGAGAATAAAACCATTCTGGAAATAAATTGTAAACCAATTTAAATATAATTTGTGCCCTAGTATTTTAAGCTACAATGTAGGTAATGCAATGCATTCACTTCGACCTGAACTGCAAAATGCCAAATGCAGTCAAAGCTATCATTTTCCACTAATTTGTATTTTTACAACATTCGAAGATAATATAATTTACTATTTTATGACATTACTACTAAGTTTACAAGATAAATGATGTACATGTTATGGAGGAAAAATAACAATGTTTTTCTGAAAATGGTTTTGTTTCTGAAATTTACCTTCAATGGCTCAACATTTAAAAGTCTAGCATTACCATTCATTAGAATTTCTGCAAAGCTTTTTTCACTACAGTCTTTACCTGAAATTCTTATTGAGTTTTTTTTAACGTAATCACTCATCTTATCCTAACTCTTGTCTCAGTGAATTGAGATATAGTACGTATTTGCAACTACTGTTGCTATTTAAGTTCTTTAATGGAGAATATTTAAGTCTTATGTCAATTGATTTCCATGCAATCATTTATTAGAATTGTTTCTTTTCCAAATTACAATTAACATTTCTAATGAATTTTTCTATCAAACAACGTCCCTTTTTGGATTTAAATTAGCAATTCAAAGCACTGTTACTTGATATATAAATGAATTAGTGACGTGCATTCAAATTAATGTAAGAGACAACAGCAATGATAGTTTCATGGATGTCATATGGAATACCTAGATACTGGAGGATTCTCTACTATAAAATTAAACAACAAAAGTGGTTGTCAATGCATACAATATCTCAGTAATTCTAAATAAGAATCTTGAGTTCAGTCTTTACATTTAAAAAAAGTACCTGAACATATTCTCAGCTTTATTTCTCCTGTTGTTTTTCCGGATGACAAGTGGTACTTAAAAGTATTGCAAATCTATTTTTACTAATAGGTAAACTTTGTGACGAACCTCGAGTAGTACTATCGCGAAGCAATCGGTCTCCCGTGTACATTAATCTGCTTCTGTATGTTGATCGGGATTGAAACACAGGACGCCGATGAAAGGGAAGAATGCATTGTCGGAACACAACACGCTTCACTTCTCCTTTCCATTCATCGCGGCCTTCTTTTCACCGAGATTTCGGGAGAGAGGCACGCTTTCAGGCGCTGGAGGTGAAAGATGGTTTTGCGATGTTGGCAAAGTGTTTGGGAAAGATCGAGCGAAAAGAGGGCTCCGAATATTGCACACGATGGGAAGGATGGAAAAATCAAAATTCTATCGGGTGATCGGCTGTCGATATAGCAGCTCAACCCCCGCTCCTCAAAGTGCTTTTCGGCAATACCCTCGTTCCCTCTCCGTTCTCCTTGCCCAGCAAACGCAAGCAAAGAGAGAGAGAGTTTTTTATCCATGCGGTTTTCTATCCATGCGGTGTGTGTTCCCATATCAATCTCCCCGTTGTGGTTTCTTCTTCACTGCTTCCTCTTCGTCATTTCATCTTCCATCTTCAAAATTCCTCCGCGTCCCTTTTTTACGGTTTTTGAAATCGTTCCTAACCCATTACCGCCAAGAAAAATGCCGGATTGCGATTTTGAAGATATTTAGGAGGTTTGCATCTACGGTCGTCTTAAGGTGTTCCTTCTAAATATTTTGGTGATAAATACATTCATTTAGCAGTTTTCTCAGAACGACCCGTGGCCTTATGCCTACACAGGGCGGTGATGATTTCAAAATCTAATATAATCTATTTTCTACTAGCATAAATAAGCTGATAGATCTTCAGGGAAAGGATTTTTTTGGATTAAGGAGAGTGAAAATCATCTTTTTAACGTCCATCTACTTTTACTTCTGTAATGCTTGCATATTATGTTCAAACAGTGGCCGTCTATATTGAAAATTCCGATTCGCACTCGTGTCTTCCAGCAAACGGGATAATTTCAACCTGCTTCAAATAAAATCTTGTAGATGGGTTAAGTCGAAAAAGCACTAACTAAAAGTTGGTCGCGTCAAATTTTGGAATGCTATTTTTCGCGCGGCGTCTCACAAACAACATTTTGGAATGGATAAACAAAATCCATTAAAGTATAAATTACTTTTTTAACTACAATAAATAATTCATTGAATGCTTAATTTCATGAAAGGACAAAAAATTTTGCATAGTAATGATGGAGATCTTTGTATTAATAAAAGACTAAATATTACTTATTTTGACGTTTCTAACAGTTTTTCTTACATCGAAATTATATTAACATGTTTAATTTGGGCGATAAATGCAAACATATTTTCCATAGTTTCAGAGAGCGGATTTTGCTAAAAACCTAACAAATAATTTTGACTACGGGGTAGAATATTGATTTTGGAGAATTTTGTATTGATAGCGTGTTCAGTTGAACTTAAACCAAAATATTTCCTATCAAATTGGAAAGTTATTATTCTATTCAAACACATAATTGTTTTTTGAATGCTTCCAATTAATGCTATGCATCTGCATCGATGTAATTAGCCACCATATACGTATGTAGCGGGGGGGGGGGGGGGGGGGGGAAACGGTGCATTATACGCCAAAGTTCACTGAAATTATACGAGAACTATAGTAAATTCTTCGCCATAATAGTTTTATTAAGATTTTTAATTGATTACAATAAATATTTCGTAGCCATAAGACGCGTATTTAAGGTTAATATGCTTTAGATAGTTGTTAGTTTACATTATAAACGTATTTAAATACTTTGCCATTAATATCACGAAGCTATTACCAATAACCGTATGGTAACTTAAGTTGTCACGTGGCGTCTACTAGACTCCAAAAACAGCAAAATATCAAAATTCATTCCATAAATGTCACAAAACTTATAATAATATTGGTAACTATTTCAGAATCATAAAATAATAAGATACAAGGGATATGAGTTTCCTTGCTATAAAAATACGATATCGGCAACGCAAAGAAAATGGCCAGGCGTCTGGTAGATGCCTCGCGACCAGCGGAGATTTAAGCGGCATATTTGTAACAATAGGGTAGTTTCCTTCATCAAAGAAAACGAAATGCATTGATTGCGATTTATTACCCACCATTTGTGCATTCATTACATACAAATTATTTAGTTTTAGAAATACCGGTTTCGACGAATGGCAATGGTCAATTTTATCCTCATTTGAAATCGGCCAGATTGGCGCCCATGTGATTCCACTCAGCGTGACGTCACAGGGACATAGTTTCTATACGAGTAGATAGGAGTTTTACATCGCCTGAGATTACCAATGCATGCATGAGGCACACAGCTCAGGGAAACATGTCTTAATAATCACCTATTTGAACTGCCAAAGGTCGGAAAGTTTTCTTCGTTTGATAGGATAATAATAATCCTTATTTAAGCCAAGCGCTACCTGCTAGCAGGGTGCTCTGCTAACTGCTAGCATCCTGCGTCGTATCAGCGCTCAAAGCCTCGCCCCAAGGTCACCTCACTTGCGGAGCGGGAACCAGAACGACGTCACACGGGGTTTTCCCAGCATTCATACTTAGACGTCGCGTTTAGGCGCGCTTGAAAATTTTCACTTTTCATTTAATCGCGAAAAATATATATCGTCATTTAAAAATCTAAAAGCGTGAAATACGTACTCCAGGAGTGATAATATTTCGACTTAGGCAATAAAAAATAATAGGAAACCACCCTATTTGTACGACGTTTTTCATCAAGAGTCTCATTTGTTCTATAATGTAGCATTACCTAAGACAGTCGTAAAGGAGTACAAAAACCACATGGGCACCCACTGCTTCACATCCTTTTCATCCTCGACTTAAAACTTATGCACCGAATTTTCGTGAGAAAAGAAAAACTGGCTACATTAATAGAGTGTTAGAAAAGAGCATGTTTTTTTTTTGCTTTTTCCTCTACTTCATCAATTTTTTCAATTCTAAATGTTTGGCAAAAATGAAAACAGAAATTCTCCACTACACGCACTAAATTAGCTTAAAACCTTAGGCTAAAATGAACGAAAGAGATACACAATGACTGACTGAATGAGACTTGAAGATATTCTGTCCTTGTCCTTGAGACTATTCTATCCTTGAAGATATTCTGTATCGATTCATATAATGTACATTTGTCATCGGTGTATGGGCAATCAATATATAAATACCCATTTAATCCCCATCTACATTCAACGCATAATGATGTTTACGAAAATTCGGGCGTATCAACTAATCCTGTCTCGAGATGTGTTTTTTTTTTGCAAAACCTTGAACAAAAAGGGTATCTCGTTGGCAAGGACACGTGCGTTGTTGACGGGTCACACTGGAAAGGGTCACGGGTCAGGGATTCTGGTCCCAGCATTCATCCCCGCGGGTCCATTAATATCTCCCGCAGACTTTCTCTCTCTTAACCTTCCATTGTCGTTCCGAGGTCTCCCCGGAGTCTTTCACTCTTTTACAGTCCCTCCGCGATCCTTAGCGCAGTCGACGGGACCCAGGTTCTTTGGGGCACGAAAGTGCTCTTTCCTCCTCCTCAAACCATTCAGCCACAAGGTCGTTTTCTGCTTGGATTTATTAATGTTTGCTCGCTTAGGCGCCCAGTCCGACGTTCAATTTTCAGCCAACTCTCCCTCGTGACGTACCTACACCATTCACGCGCCCTCGCTTGCCACATAAATTTTATTTTCGAGTAATTTATCATCTCTTTTGGGGGAAGACGACTTGGGGGAGAACGGTTTTGTCAACAAGTTTTCGTAGCAGTGACAGGGTACATCGTTCGCTAGTGCGTTAAGAGCCTTGACTGAGTGAGAATCGGTTGAAAAGGGTTTTCGATGAAAGCGAGGGAAACGGGTGAGATTTTTTCTCTAATTCAATAGTTCTGTAATTTATTATATATAAGGAGCTCAAAATCTGCCCTATCTTCTGTCGCTTGACTTATATTCATAATAACGTTATATGGCACAGCTCGACTGATTAAGATCCAGAATGTTGCCAGAAATCTTCCACAAATGAAAGCTTAGACTACCTGTCGATAGTATAATGGATATTTCAGGGCTAATGTCCGTTTATTACACTCTCGACAGACAACAATCCTATCTTCTGTCACTGGACTTCACTATGGCATTGGCACAGTTGGCGAAAGTCAACTGATTAAGACCCACAATGTTACTAGAAAGCTTCATCAAATCACAGCTTATATCTACAGCGTATCGATGGCATAATAGATTGTAGAGGACTTTCGTTCGTTTATTGGAATCTCTTTAGACAACTACACTTGTTAACAATTAAAGAAATTTAAGATTTTTTTCCAATAATGCCGTCTTTTATTTCACTGCTTCCCCCCTCTCTCATTTCATGTCCCCTCTTCAAAATTCCTCCGCGTCCCTTTTTACTGGTTTTGAAACGTCCTTAAAGCATTAAAAAACTACTAAAAATAAAGCAATGGGAATACTATGCATTTTTTGTTGCAGAAGAAAATTTACTATTTACCACCGTCTCTATATTTATCAATTTTGTAGCGTGTCAGTCAGTCAGTCACTCTGTATCCATTTTGTTCACTTTACTCAGCACAAGCCAGGTGCTGTCCGCTTTGCACACATGCTTTAGCTGCCCATAAGCACGCAATTCTAGCATATTGAATTGCACTGCTTAGTCCAGTTACACCGCTTTAAGTTATAGCGAATTAATGCAACCCCATTTTTACGTTTTAAACCCTATATGCTTTCCTATATATCAGCGGAACGGGCCGATCCATTATATTGATGCCTGATCACTCTAATTTAATATCTATTCATTTTGCTTTCGCTGTTCTACCATCTCCGACAACTTTTTTAATTACCATTTGGTTTCTATCGATACATTATGCAATATCAACTCAAGAGAAGAATTTGATCTTTTGTGGTACCGTGGAGCAGTTTACGTGATGGCATAAAATTTATTTCTTTGGAACTCCACTAAGTGATTTTACTCTGTATAGAAGGATTTTTATGCAGTAACAACCCGCAATTTTCACTTCTATGGAAAAAAGGAGGATATCGATGTGTTTTTCCACTCTTATCATCATTTCTCTCTGTGTTGCGTCCCAAATGCTCTTCTCCGCTTCGCTCGCAAAGAGGAATGTTTGAATCCATCCGCTACTCTCTTCCCTCAACGCTGTAATTTAATCAATTAATTGTTACGTACATTGAATACGCCAAAATTAATGATCGAACAGCAATTTAATTTGTAGTATTTAATATTTTTCATAGATTATTTGTACAAAGTAGGAACCCAATTTGCATTTGTAATGACTTAATGAACCCTTACGATCCGGTTATTACTTGGTAAATACCATCCCCAATGTGAACAATATGAAATTGATAGTATGAGTAAATTTTTATGTAACTCCAAAGAATCTATACGGCATGAAACCTTCAGTAAATTTCAGTCATCGTCAATGTCATAAGTGTACTAACCTGATATTGGTTTGACGTAGCCCTCCATTCCTCTCCCTTATCCTCTAGGTGGCCTTTTCTAATGACGTATATCTTCTCATTTACATCCGTTATAACCTTTCCCATGTAACTCACTCGGAGCCATCCCTTGCCTTCTTCCTTTCCACGTATCCTTTTACAATTGTTTTCATCAGGCCCTCTTGTCTCATAATGTGGCCAACTAAGTTGTCCCGTCTTCTTTTAAAGGTTTTTAGAAGAATTTTCTTTTCTCCTACTCTACTCAGAACTTCCCCATTACTTACTCTTGCAGTCCATTTTATCTTTATCATTCTTCGTTATTATAGCAACACATTTCCAATGCTTCTATTTTTTACTTCTCTGCACGTGTCAACGTCCAAGCCGCGCTCCCATATAGAAATATGCTCCATGTGTAGCATCTAATGAATTGTTTCTTTGAGTTCTATGTTTTTATTTTCAGCTGTAAGAAGATTCTTCTTTTTAGAGAAAGCCTTCCCCAACTATGCTATTCTACTGACTATTTCTTTCTTACTTCACCCAACATTGGTAATTCTGGTTCTTGGGTAGCAAAACTTTTTAACCTCTTCAAGCTTTTGTGGGTAGATTCTTCTTTTTGTAGAGAGACCTCCTCGTCTATGCTATTTTACTAAGTACCTATTTCTTCTTTCTTGCTACGTCCATTAATGCGGCTCCCTAAGTCACAAAACTCTTCCACCATTTCAAGATTTTTTTTTGTTTTAATGTTTGTCCTATAGTCTGTTCACTTTATGTCTGCGGGTGAGCTTTCGTGGGAACCCGTACACCTTCGGATGGCTTCGCTGATAGGGAAGGCGTAGTACCGAGAGAGAGGAGGAGCGAACATAACGTTGCCAAATGCACATGGCCGCCCTACTGTGTCACTGAAAACGTGTGAGACACGGGTGGCCACAGGTATTCTGGCCCCGGCGCCGAGACAATACACCTATTCATTTGGAAGACATTGAGGTTAATCCTTTCACAGCCCATGCTCATGCCATTGTCAGCTACTACGCTGAATGAGGCACCGCTGGTGGACGGCATACTTAGTCACATACAAGGAGAACGCGTGAGGTACGGCATCACTGCTCCACGAGCAGATTCACGATGTTCACTCGGCGGAGGTCTGATAGGGACTCACTGAGGCCAAGCCTACTGTTTGCTGATTGGCTAAGGCAAAGTCATATGTCGAGAAACTTTCTCTCCCCACATCTTCTTTTGCTTTGGCCACACCAGCTCACCCGTAGAGATAAAATGAAGAGAGTATAGCCACCTCTCTTTTGCTGCATACGCTGTTAGATCCTAGACATAGATGCGATAATGCATAATAAATTTTGGACTATCGAAGAGAAACACGATTATTTTGCGTAATTTTATGTTTAGGCAAAGAATTAGTGGCTCTTCGCAGGACGAAGGAGGGATGGTAAAATAAATATAATGACAATAAAAACCCGCTATTTACGCTTCTATTGAAAAAGGAGGACACCCATGTGATTTTTTTCCGCTCTTCTTATCATTTCTCGCTCTGTTGCGCTCCAAATGCTCTTCTCCGCTTCGCTCGGAAAGTGGAATGTTTGAATCCGTCCGCTACTCCGCTCCTCGCTGAGCGCTGGCATGTTCAAGGGCCTGGTATCGCATTGAATGCACACGTGCAATGGTGTTGTCCTCATGTTTTCCTTTCAAAGGGACATGCGTCCAACTTCAAAAATTGTCCTTCTCGTTGTCTCATTTTTTAAATTTATTTTTGCGAGAAGCGTTTCGGTATTCGCTTGTGCAATCACTCGAGAGCGAAGAGCTCTGGGGGTCCGATTGTCATATTTTTTTCAAATTTGTAATGGACGCCTGTCCTTCAGCAGTTCCACCATATCTTCAGATAAATATGTTTCCGTAGTACGAATCGAGCAATTTTATTGTTCAAATCTTAACGCACTCAGTTACCAACTTTTTTTTGCTCAAATCCCGGGGACTACCTATAGATCGCGATGATTAGAAATTGTTTATATCCATGCCTATTTTTTCAATTTTTAAACAAGATTTCTCCAACCTGCAGTAGAATTTATGGGAAAATTGTTTTTCAATGGGATAATTCAATTAAACTACGAGGTCCAATTTTTCATGAAATCAGTCAAATTAGGCCTCTGACAGATGCTGCATTGTGCCCAGAAAGGATAAAAGAAATTTCATATTAGGGCATTATTGTTGACCTGAGTAGGCTATAGTATGCTAATCCTGGTGTCTTGCGTTCGAGTTTCGTCTAAGTGCCTTTTTCACCTATCAGGGAATGGGTATGTATGAATTAGTTTCCTTCATCAAAGAAAACGAAAGGCATTGATTGCGATTCGTTACCCACCTTTAGTGTATTCATAACATACAAATTATTTGGTTTTATAAATCCCAGTTCAGACGAATGGCTATGGTCAATTTTAAGCGCATTTGAAAACGGCCAGATTGGCGCCCATGCGATGCCATTCCACGTGACGTCACAGGGACCTAGTTTCTATACGAGTAGATAGGAGTTTTACATCGTCCTAGATTACCAATGCATGCATGAGGCAAAGAGCTCATGGTAATATGTCTTAATAATCACCTATTAAAACTGTCTATGGTCGGAAAGTTTCCTTCGTTTGATAGGGAACTAATAATCCTTATATAAGCCAAGCGCTACCTGCTAGCAGGGTACTCTGCTACCTGCTAGCATTCTGAATCGTATCAGCACTCAAAGCCTCGCCCCAAGGTCACCTCACACAGTGACAGCGGAAACCAGAATGAGGTCACACGGTGTTTTCCCAGCATTCAAATTTAGCCGTTGTATTTTCGCGCGCTTGAAAATTTTCTATTTTCATTTAATCGCGAAAAATAGATATCGTTATTAAAAAATTTACAAGCGTGAAATACGTACTCCAGGAGTAATAATCTTTCGATTTAGGCAATTTAAAAAAATAATAGAAAACCACCCTATTTCTTGTTCGTATCTCCTCTAGAAGTTTCATCGCCTCGCCCACAATGTCCAGCACTTTGTCGTTCCTCGTCCACCTTCTCCATTCATCTCCATGTCTACAACTCGAAGGCATCATCATTCAATAAATTCATGAGCACCTTCGATATCTTCGTTCTCGCTATATTGGTTTACAATAAATCTGTTTATCTGGAGCAGCGCCTAAATAAAAATTTCTCGTGGTAGTACAGGTAGAACTAAATCTTCATTTAATACTTTTCCAGCGCATATTTATTTTGCTTATAAAGCTTGTCTTTAATTATTCACATCTCTACATCCCAATTATAGTATCCCAAAGCATCATTTATTTGTTTTATAACGATGTGATTTATTTCACGTTACCTGAATTATTATACTCTGGAACACGGAGGGACAGAACAGTCTCTAACAATCGCACTTTTGTTCCTGGCTCGTCACCGGTGATAAAATATGAGTGATATTTTGACGAAAGGAAAGGTATTGTTCCCGTTTTTTACCGAAAAATAAATTAAGCAATTCAACTTTCCCATTTCGTATGAAAACTGTATGTTAAGAAAGTTTGAATTATTTTCCATTTATAATGAAGTTATCCCATGACATTTTGGCATGTAACCCTTTATAACCCAATGTTGCTTCTAACCAACATCAAAATTTTTAAAACTTTCAGCTTTATTTAGGAGATGTCTAAACTAAATATTATTTTGTAGTGTTAAATTTAATGACGAAAAATTTAGCTGCCAGGATAGTTATCTTTGAGTGTAATATTTTCAAGTGATCGAAATGAAAAATATTGGAATTTGATTTCTCCCAGAAACAGCTCTGGGTTTGAATGGTTAAAGATACTTTGATGAACTATTTAAAAAGTGATTGGAAATAGCCCCATGAGTATTCATTTATCGGAGTTAATTGGATGCAATTATACAAGCTTCTTATCTGGGAACCCTCCTTTTAAAGGGTAGCTGTGGAGCGGTGGTGCCTGAAATTAGAGCATTACGTCCACTTCATTTCTCTGGGAAGGCCCATGACCTCAAAGGTTGTACTCTGCATCTTGAGTCCCAAGGATTCATCTATGTTCTCAGGAAACAAATGATGGCCGTCAAAATCAATAATAGATTTGTGCATATTAATTAGTGGCTAAAATAGGGATATTATGTTCTCTACGGCCTTGAACACGGAATAGAGCATGTAAATGCTCCAAGAGTCGTAACGTCTTAAACACGACCATTTTGTATCGTCCCAGGTTTAATGTCTTCGTTTGCGGGGATTGAGCAACTGACCGCAGTGGCCAAGAGCAGTAAAATTCACTAACTCTTGATTTACTTTGTGGTATTCCATTATAAGTTATCCTGGATATCAGACAATTACTTATACCACTCATTTTTTATCAGATCATGACCCGGGTTTCAATGAATTATCATCATCTTCAGGCACAATTTATGATTTGTTTATCTTATTATTGTTACCTAGTTACTCCGTGAATCTTAAAACGGACGCCAGAATAGCGGTAAAGGATGGGTAGAGATATTCATTTATAAGAGTACTGACCTGACTTTCAATAATTTTTTAAATTTATAACTGCTCCCTAGAGTCCAGTTCATGGCGGTCATTGCAAAATTTTAAAATATTCATTTTAAAATCGCTCCTATGGCAGTTAAGTGTTTAGCAAAATTAATTTTTTCATCTTTGCATTATTTGTAGGCACTTATATGTTCTTTCTTCCTGATTTCAAAACTTCTTCCTCTCTGTCCCACGTGTACACCATTGAAATCGCTCCATTTCAATGAATATACTCCACATCTATCCATTTGGTCTATCTGATCCTTACATTTAACGATCAGTCTCCTTAGAATGGCATTAGGTTTAAGGTTGCAACTGGCAAGCATTGACCATCACTCATACGCACACATACGGCTAAAAACAATCACACAGGATAAATTCCCTGCATAATAAAATCGAGCAGAGTAGGTCAAGATGCAAACTAAGTAAAACAAGTGAACAGGGCATATATTTTCGCTTTTTACTTGTCTCAGTTTTCATGTCCTATTCCATATTCACGAATATTACAAAAGATAATTCTCAAGGTTGCCTATAAATTTGTTGTCACCGACCGCGCATTTAAATAGCTTTACAAAAGTCGCTACTCGCGTCTCTGACCGACAAATGAACCGATTTTCACGGAAAAAATAAGGCATAATTCGGGGTTCCAACCCTAAATTTACCTAATGACGATTTAATCTACCAAATTCATTACTCTTCAATGCTATTCCTTGGATTTGCAAAGACTATTCCGCAAAATGTTCGAAAAAAGTGAATCGCATCGCACTCATCACCGCGCCACGGACATTTTTGAAAACCGATTAAAATGCGACTGAAGTGGCAACAGAAATCAGCCTAATATGGGATGGAATTGAACCCCCTCTATGAAGTTCCCTTGCTCATAATGATCAATGATGTCATTCGGCTGTTGTGTTTCTTCAGCTATGCAAACGAGCTGCAAAATGAAGTTTACCCCTAAAATACGTGTTGCGCCTCTTTTCCAAATTTTTTATGATGTTTGCTCGCTTTAACGTATGCCGTAAGACCTTTCTGTTTACTTTTTTAGCCTCATCGTCGTCCGTTTACTCTCTTCTTTCTTCGTTCCATTTTTTTCAGCCTGCTTGCAAGGGTCAGATTTCTTGGCGAGGATAGGAACGTTGATGGTTTGGCCCCGGGGGAAGTGTCAAGGGGACGGGGAGATTAGGGAGGGTTCCCAAGCGAATGGATTTTTAGTGTTCTGCTCGGCGTGATGCGGAATTCTGTTGGGCGGTCCATCCAACCCACCCCCGCACTATCATCCCTCCTGATTTCCTCATCCCTTTTCCACAGCAACATCGTTTTGAAGCAAACCTTTTTTGCCGTTCGAGAGAAAACAGTCTCCATTCACCTGCCGGGAAAAATTTTCAAGGAGGTCGCTAAAAAAATATCAGCCTCGCTACAGTTTTTTTTATTCGATAATTGTTTCGTGGAAAATGAGGAAAAGGAAAAAAATAACAGGCGGCTGGGAACACATGAGATAAGCGTTCAAGGGAAGCGTAAGGATTTTGTTTTGAACTGGGCTTTTTCCTCGTTTTTTATTGGAGCGTTTTTGTTTTTGTTGTCATTTTGGAGAGAGAGCACTATCATAATTAACCAATCCTATTGCTAGCGCTGCATCATATTCATTTGTCCATCATTTTGGATCTGAGATTTTAAGTATTTTTAAATACATTGTGTATAAAAAGCCTGGTTCGAATATTTTCAATTAATGTACTAATCTCGTAAAAATAATCAACCTATGAATATTTCGTAAAACAATTATTAAATTAAATATTTCGCGACAAACGCTTCGACAAACGAGACTTGGGAACGGGATTATATTATTTTATCTGTGACCTTGTTCAAAAGTATCAGCACTGATTCAATATGTTTCAAATTGTAATATTCATGAAATATTCAATGTAGGCAGTGTTAATTTTAAGTAATGCATTTGGATTTGGGTGCCGGAAGATAATTCGATAAGCCAGCTTGATAAAAAATGGAGAGGATACGTTGTTCTTGGAGAGACATAATAAATCGATTGTTATTCATAAATCGGAGATGAGGATTTTTTTCATGAGGTCCTAGTCTACGTAGCCAAGGCTGGCCAATGAGCTGTAACGGAGAGCACAATTTAATGCCAGCCAATTTGGTTGTAAATAATATTTGTAAAAACCAGCCATTTATTGCTGGCGAGATGGAACCACTTAATGCAAAAATCATTCTCCTTCATAGAACTTGTTCTAACGTACATTTTACTCCATTTCTTAACTGATATTATTGATTTTTTCCTAAAATGCGGTTGGATGTACAAATGACGCCTCATTTTGCTTTGGCTGAATTGCTTATTTTTGCTCTATGGATGCATAATCATGGGGCCATAAAAGAGCCTACAAGGATTTGTAACTGCGGAAGTCATCACCAACATGCGCTTCTTGACAGTATCTAAGATTCCTCAAGGGTTTAGCTTTCTTCAGCTGTGTTTTGGTAGTATAACTTTATGAATTGAAGTGGCAAATCAGACGGCTCAGTACTGATTGAAGGGCCAGAGAGTCGAGTCTATATTAATTCCTGAGGCATTCCTTTAGAAAAATCCTCAAAATTTTAGGCTACATAAGGAAGAAA
This sequence comes from Ischnura elegans, assembly GCF_921293095.1. NCBI lineage: Eukaryota > Metazoa > Arthropoda > Insecta > Odonata > Coenagrionidae > Ischnura > Ischnura elegans. The sequence continues at coordinate 94,798,969 of NC_060252.1, forward strand.
ACTGGCATTCCTCCCCTATATATAGTAATTAAAGCACCTGCGGCCAATTCTGGGGATGTATTTGCCCTCCCTTATTCGAGCCAACCTTTAATTCAACAAGCTAAGCAGGTTCTTTTATATTTGACGTAATAATGATAGTCTTTGGCGACTTTAATGCCAAGAAATCTCTCTTTATGGATTTAAAGTCAGCTAAGGGAGCGAAATACCTTTTAAGCATTTTCATGAATGAATATCGGTAAGCATTCTTTTTTTGCTTTCCCTAATAATCGGAGAGTTTCTAATAGGCGGAAAGCGATAAAATTTACTTCCAGTCTCCATACCTACTCATTAAACCCAAGCATTTCACCTGCTATCTTATGAAACTGTCCCTCCTAGCCTATAATTACTTAGCACACCTGTGGCCATTCTCAGGGAGAAATGCATCCGCCCAGCAATCTTTAGTTTAGACTAACTGAGCAATTATGTTGCATAATTGCTATTGAGCAACTCCATTAAAAAGTTGAACGGCCATAATTAATCATTATCCGGAGTCTTAAATGTTTGTAGTGGAAGGTTTTCTCCGTTTATGAATTAAAATCTGCGAAGAGGGCGAATTCCCATCGAGGTATTTTGTTGAACAGATATCTATGATCAGTATTTAATGCGTCACATAATGATCAGAAAGGTTCTGATAAGATGGATGTAATGAAATCTCCTTCTGGATACGATGAATTCCTTCAATTCATCGTGTATCTCTCTAAATACACTTAAGTTAAGCAAAAACACATTTTAAGTGTCTCAATCATGTTAGCTTAAGAAATTAGGTACCGGGGATCTCCTTTATTACGTCATTTGAGTTTATGGTGCATATCAAGACACTCAATCTTTAGTTTCTTTTTTTTATCATGCGATTTCTGAGCAGTTTTGTGTTTACCGAGGCAATGGGAGGCCATTATCTGATTAATGGAGGCCAAGTCGTATTCCGGAGATCATTAAACGCACGTCTGTAGCGGGTATTTCGCTCGATTTTTTGATGTCCCAAGAAATAATTCAGTAATTGTGGGGATGCATCAGCTATCAAGATCCCTCGCTACTCCAGCATACCCCATAATTATGCATGGAGCATAAAAAAAGTGGCACAGCAGGATTTTGTGCGTAACATTTCATTAATTCTTCCATCTTTCAAGCAAATTTATGATACCTTTTACTATTTTCTTGCGCACTTTTTCTTAAAACGGTCATAAAAATGGTAATTTTGTCTTCTAACCTACATTTCGTGCCTAAAGTGTATCATATCTGTTCATGTTCTGCATTTATTTTTCAAGTTGGTTACCTGAAAAAGAAACTGTTTTAATGCAGATATAACCACGCTCTTATTTCACTGTTGTAATTTAACTATATCATCCCCGATATTTCTGAAATCTACACCATATTGTATCTACGATTGCAATTTCGAAAGTGTTCATTCTGCATATTAATGATTTTTAGCGGGTAGCTAGATTACATTTATTCTCTAGATAACATGGTTGTAATTAAGTAATTTTGAGCATTCATTCCGGAATCGAACCAGGAATGCGATTTCTCTTGTGGCAATATCAGTGTCGGAACATAAGTTCCTCTTTTTTGAAGAAACTATTAATGCGAGGTCAAATACTAAATGCATCACAGAAAAAATCATACATATTTGCCACATTTATTTTAGTAAAACAAAAGATTGATACCAAGTTTATGTTTAATTACCTGAAGAAACTATGTTGAATGAATCATACACTGCAAGCAAATAGTGACCATGCATTCGTTTTTATCATACTATATATATACTTATCTGTGTTAGTTTAACAATACAATGAAACAAACTAACCCCATTATTCCTATAGCCTCGGAATATATATACAGACTGACTTGGGCACCCAATGACTTGGGCACCCTATTAAACCCATAGATCGACTCCTTTGTCGGTATGCTATTCTTTTTGCCACCCTTAAGACTTTGACGGTGACCTTACTGGGTCAACGGTTGAGTTGTCGTAAATAAAAGTGTTATTTTTGGGTTTCTCGGGTCCGAAACCCTAAGAATTGACATCTTGATCAATGAATTTCAGACATTTTTCTATCTCGATTTTTTTAACATTGAAACCCCACAAGGCAAATTCAAATTTTTGGTTTGGACCCAAATTGTGAGGTCAAAAGGTCAAAATTGTAAAATTTTCCTTACACTCAACAAAACTTAGGACGTTTTCCCATAAGTGTACCAATTTTCATGAACATTGCTCTATGGAAAGTTACTAAAATTACAGGTCAAAAATGACACACGGCCCTTGGGACAGTCTGTATATTATAAATGTCGGTTTTTAACGGCAGGCAGGGGCGGCAATGGAAACTAAACGAAAGTCAAAACCAGTAAAATTTCGATAATTTAGTTCCCAGGAGCGAAAAGTAGAAGAAAAACGAAATGTATTTAAAACCGGGGAGCTAAACTCAGGGTCGAAACGAAATCGGAGTCAAAGCTACATCGAGTCGAAACTAAACTGCAACTTTGGGACGAAGCGAGACGCGGATAATGTTTCGCACCGGAGGTACCACGTGCTTCACCTTCGAACAGTGTATTTTCGACCCACCCACCGAGTACGAAGTGTGGTTGAATCAAGTAGAGGTTCGGCATACCGCCATCAGATGCTTGGGGCACTCATATTTTTACCACTAGCAGGAGAACGGTGAACACAAACTGGCCATTTGATTTTTAAGCTCGATTTTTTGACCTCTCTACACGCATGACAAACGTAATGGGTCGAAACAATTTCCTCTGATCCCCCTCCACTCAACTTCTGGGATAAAAACTTGAGTATGAGCACAGGAGTTTCGATTATTTTAGTTTCGTTTCTGGGAGTAAAATTTCGTCCCTAGTCGAAACTAAACTTCTTGGTGATTTAAATTTCGTGCCGGAACGAAACTAAACCTAGGCCTCGTATTTTCGTTTCCCTCCGGGTCGAAACGAAACATTTTCATTTTGCTTCACCAGTGACGCCGACTCCGTGGGGCTTGAGGGGGCCCGAGCCCCCTCTAAAATTCGTTATGGGTGTGATGAAAAAATGTGTCAGGCTTGTCGATTTTATCCGTAGTGTCTAGATATCGAGATTCGAGTTATCAGGGTTCTAATGCTGATCATATGACTCTTCTAAAACTCTTAAAAAACTTAAAACTCACTAGGTACTTAAAAATTTCCCGGGGCAAGATCCCCGGTTTGGGCCCCCCAATATTTTTGTGAGTCGGCATCCCTGCGTTTCACTTACCATCCCTGGAGGCATATTTTCTCGATTTATTGCCTAAATATGGCTCACGTGACCCGCATTATTTTGCTCAATAACATTATGTTCCTGAAATTTCCCGTACGCTCCTTCTTCCCGTCTATGCCTTTGTATGGAAATGAAAAAATGTGTCACTAACTTCACAAAACGAATGATCTTACATGACTTGACTTTATTCACAGATGTATTGTGTCTCATTTTTCATATATGTGTTGTATTCCTGCGCACCAAAGAAGACAAGTGAAAAGTGTCGAATAAGCACCGTCAGGATCCATTCGTATGAGCTAAATGCAGGTAAGAATCCATGAGGCCGATGAGTTGGGTAGCTACTAAAAGTTAAAAAAAAATGTTGTGCGCCCGAAAATATTTCAACGTGTTTTTAATTGGGGGTACGAAAATTTTCCTTGCTAGGCGTATCCATATGCCCATTTAAATGAGAAATCATGAGATGTAACCTCCGGACTTTGACGACGATAAATGAGAAAAGTTTTATTTTTTTCATTAATAAATTATGTAAATTAATTATTTACAAATAAGTTATTTTGCACTGTTACAAACAGGAATACGTTTAAGGCTAAAATCTCAGCTAAATTAGGTAATATGCTGTAAACAAAGTGCTTTTTAGAATATTTGAGGGGTCAGCTAATCAGCAGGCTAGTTTTAGTAGGGGTTTACATTTTTTCAAGTGGACAATTAGATCACCAGCAATATTTTTTCACTTTAGGTACAGGTATTTCAGGCTTAAGAAGACAGGCACATAGTTTGACAATCCCTCAAGAGATGGAGCCACCATCGGGAGAAGTTCAGAGCCGTGGATACCATAACTACGTCGCACATGTCCTAAAATCCGCTATCCCTTTCTCACCAGCCCCCGACCCCTCCTCTCAAGCTCTCCTCCTCTCCGATTACACCAAACAGGCAGCAGACTGGTATCATGACTCGTGCGGGGCTCATGTTACCATTATCAAATCATTAAATTCCATAGAAATATCAAGTTACACGAGAAATTTAGAAACGTGTTTCATCCCTCCCCCTTTCCTGCCAACTGACCGCTTTCAGCCTAGCTACTTCGACGCTTTTTTTGTCTGGAGGCTAATTGCTACATGAGTCACATGTTGGGCTCATTGTGTCAAGCAATTGGTTTCGACAGATACACGAGTACTGATATTGTATTTTACTCGAACCATTAATGGATTGAAATAGTAGTTATATGCACGTAATTCAAAGAAGAATTGAACTAAAAACGTGCGTTTCTGACATTATTTAAGCTTGTTAAGCAAGGAAACAGTTGCCGCATGAAAAATTGATCTGAGTTGATGTGGAATGGAAAGAGCTCGGAGCTCCGATCAAAGAAAGAAAGCCAAAGGTAATGCCGCTGAGGCACTTGAATTGTTTTGTTATTTCTTTCGCATTTATTCATCTCAAAATTGCTAATTTCTATGCATAAACACCTGTGCCACTCCCATCTCCTATTAACGCATTGCTATCTGCCAACTCGTGCCAGTTCCGCATAGGTATGTTCTTATCTCGCTGCATTGGGGAGAATGGAGGTATCGCCGACCTTTCCTTCCGCATCCGGAGTCTCCTTTGCGTCGTGAAGTACTTCTGTAATGCGATAGCCCCTTTCCCTCTGCAGTGTCCTTTTCCGGGTGTCCCCTTTGCAATGGAAAGTGCTGCATCCACTCACGGCGGATATATATTGAGTTCGTGTGTTCCCGCAGTGACTGGGGAGGCAATGCAGGTAGTGCACATGCAATGAAACCCTAACTGCTCTTCTATGTTTTATTGTATTCCGCTTTATATTGCCTCTATGATCATTAAGAGGGTATGAAATGTTCTACGTTTAATCATTATTACTTTTTGGCTAAACTGAGTGAAAATAAATAAGTAATGCATGCACCTTTCTATAAAAATGTTCGAGGATGGAATTTAAATCTTTCTTTAGCTAACTTTAACGTAAATTTGTATAAAATTCGTTAAATTATGTGAAAATTTATCTCTTCATGGCTACCGAGACGAAATGTGTAGGAAAAGAAAAATTGAAAGTGACAGTTCAACAAAACAGATTTAAAATTAATTTTAAACAATTCTTCTCACCTTAACACAATATTTTTGAAGCATACTTCAATATTTTTCCTTGAAATTCTTTTAGGCCGAAGTATTTTGTACTGGTGTTTGCCATTGATTTATTTTGACCCTTTCTCACTGCTTTAGCTTGTATCCTCTTCACTCTCTACCGCTGAATACAATGAAATTTTTCGCTTTTTCATACAAATTTTTAAAGAATACACTATCATTTTTAGAGCTAAAGAGTCCTAATACCCATCGTTTCATTAAATAGTTACTTTAAAAAATGAATAAATGAATTTAATTCTCAAGTATATGATGAAATATTGCCGCCACATTAGCCAAAGTACATTTAGCGGATACATATGGAAGGCGCACCCCCCCCCCCCCACCTTGCGGGGCCGCCCGCATTGCCGAACATTGCAGATCCAATTGTAACTTTTGTTTATCATATATGCGTATAATCATTTTCATTAAAACTATCTTAAACGTTGCATGTGACTCGATTATTTTCATTACGATAAAAGTAAAGGTGGCTCAAAATATCTTTTTCGCCCTCCCCCTCCTTGAGTTTTTTCTGTATCCGTTACTGTGATATCTATCCTCTTGCTTGTTCCCACAAAATTGCTCAATGCTTGCTTGTATTCTGTTGATCCCAACCATGTTTTTTTCTGAAGTTAATGAAGCGCTTAATTATAGTTGGTAGGTGCTAGATCCAATTCAAGGGCAATTTCGTATTCTAATCCGGAGATGAATGTGGGGCCACCGGGAGGAAATTAGGGATTTGAAATTAGGGATTGGACGCGATTTCAAACTAGTATGGGATATTCAAGATTACCGTATTGCAGAGGGTTTAGCTGCTTCTACTAGACAGGAAGGAATTATACAGAGAATGTAGTTTGAAACTATTATGTGATGTGTTGGCTTTCGATGGATGAGGAAAGTTGAATATTCTTCCTCACTCGTAAATAACGAAAACTGTTCCATTAGTATACAAGTGATGCATACTAATCCTTCGAGTGAGTATTGCGCAGCTGAATACCTCATTTGGAAGTCGGAACATGAAAGCACACGTCGCATGCAAACTCAAGCCCATAGCTCTAACTCTAATTCCGTGCTTAAAATCAATAGTTTTTTTATATAATGCAAAAATATGCATTAATGAAGCTCACCATGCCTAGTTTGCTTTGTCTAATGTGAATAAGTCCGAAGACAGAAAATCATAATGTCAATAACAGATGTTATTCGGTGTTCGATGGCAGGTTTTCTTGAATTATTGGCTGCATATTATCTTTGCCTACCGCGTAGTTTTGACCGATGATGGTATGTTTCTGAAACTTTCTCGTATCCTCCTGTATTTATGGATATTAAAAAATGAGTCACTAACATTCTCCAGACAAAACTGAAAAATCTTACATCAATTAACTTCATTCATTGGTATATTACTATTATTTTCATTAAACAAATATTTAAAAGTCGACCATGAGGTCGGGTGGTAATATACTACGAAAATACTTTCAAGTCCAAAATATAAAATGGCAAATGCAAAAAGACCTTCATAGTTCAATTCTTCATCCTCGTCATAAAAATATAGTATTTAATGGGAAGTGATCCAGTATTTCCTCTGTTTAACCATTATAGTGTTTTATCTTATGATTTAGGTAGGAAAATGATAGCGTCACACGCATTGTGTTTCATCTATCATAAACATCTTGCATTCCTTTAAACAGACAATTGATTGCAAACTACAGGTGATTAATAAACTAGCTTGGTATGTTCAAGATCGCTATATTGCGGTGGATTTACCTGCATCAACTAGTGAGGAAGGAACAGGTGTTACTTCGCCGAGGGCTAGGCTTATATTTCAGGAGATAGGCTAAGGCCGAAGAATAGACTAATATATGACAAATCCGCTTTCTAAATTACTCCAGAATATATAAATATTATCCTTTGAATTTTTATTTTCCGCAATGAAAAATTATCTATCAGGAAAGTCCGCTGTTATTGGTAATAGCATTCACTGCAACTGCTAGCGGTTACATAAAAAATTAATAGATTCCTTTCATAAAATACTATAAAACTGTGAAGGTGTAGAAAAAATATGAGGAATTGCGGTTACTCTTGAAATATTGGGGAACCATATTTTTCAATCAAACTGTTTCCCCAATTTCTGCAATTTTCTCAAAGTATTTTTTTCATTTTATATGATTATCTTCTTAGCTAGTATCTAAGGAGATACAGTAGCTCGGTAATGAGTGCCTTAACTATTATATGACCATGAAAAGATTATGTAGACTCAGATATTTGAAAGATTATTTGCTATCAATTTCCTCAATTCTGGCACATGTAATTGACATGACTAATGTATCCGTAGCAAAAGCTGAGGTAATTAAGAGTCAACTGTAGACCCTATTAACATTCCCATATTCCGACGGCATGGTTTTCCAATTAAATATTCCGCTCATCTTCTCTTTGCTTTTCGTTGGTAGAAATTTTTCACCTTCTTAGATAGGAGTATCCAAGCGTTTTTTTATCCTTTTAAGGTATAATAAAGATTTTTACTGTAGAAAATCATTGAGAATTAGATTCATGTTTTTAAAATAAGAAATTAATTCGTGATTAATTCGGAAATTTTTATTGAAAAGGTATCTCTTTTTCAAAACAGCGTTCTCACATTATCTGTGCAATAATTCTAGCTTGGGCAAGGATGTTTACAAAGTGAAAAACACTGAACCATGTCTCTTTCACAGATTTATGATAACGAATCTGTCCTTAGCAGGATTTTTTTTATCATTTTCTGTGACCGTCATTTCTTGACATTATTGGATGAGGGCAGCAAAATTGCATTAACATAGAGTAACAAGAAATAGCGATTTTCCAGCCATGGAAGAAAGTTTCATTGCTGTGTCATTGGGAGCTCAATATTCATTTACAATCATAAAGCAGTATTGAAGTAAAATTTACAAATGAATATAGTTTTTAGTATATATTTTCTTGCAGTTTATTTTAATGAATTTATTTCAGATTATTATTTAAAATTTTGCATGATATTAATTTGTCTATTGCAATATTACATATTTTATTTTATTATCAGGCTTATTGGCATAACATTTTGATGACTTGGAAATGAAATCCCATCGCTGAAATTATTTTCAACGGTTTGTTTAACTGATGGTTCTCAAAATATATTTCATTTAGTGAACTAAATTAAAATTGTAATCGTTACATTCCAGGTAAGATTTATTGTAATTTATGACCGCCGTTATGAATTTAAAGTACTATAAATGATTAAAATTTCAATTTATCATTCTGGCTTTTTTCCAAAATGTCATTCCGTCTTAAAAGTACTAACTTTTGTGTCACAAGTCTTGAATTTGTGGGAAAATACCTTAAACTACACCTGTATCTACCTCCTCCTGTCTTCTAAAAGCCTTGGCGGTTCGGCAAGTTCGAGGAGTTCATGCCACCTGAAATATTTTTTTTTTTATTTTCAGATCCAATTTCTTACGAAAATGTCAAAATAATTTATCCTTATCATTTTTATTTTCTCAACCAATTTTTGAGAGAAAAATAGCTTAAAAATTACATAAGCATGAAAACTTTTCATAACCATTTGATAGTGTTTTTGGTATCCAATTTCACGATTCCGGAACACGTAATAATACGCGTAATTTTTCCATTCGAGTTTCGTCGTTTTCTTTTCAAAGCAGAGGTACAATGGAGTCAAATGTTTTTATTATTCTGTGACTGTCATTTCTTGAAATTATTGGATGAGGGTAGCAAAATTGTGTTAACATAGATTAACAAGATTTAACGATTTTCCAGCCATGGAAGAAATTTTCATTACTGTGTCAGTGGGAACTCAATAGGTATTCCTTTACAATCATGAAGCAGTATTGAAGCAGTAGAGTCAAAACATTTCTGCTAAAATCATACGCTTATTTGAACGAGAACTTTTCAGAATTTGACTTGTAAGTGGAGACTTTTTGTTCAAAAATCGGGTCAAGTCTGCTTCCTCCTACACCATGAGAACGAGGGTGGCGGCGCAAAGGGTGCCTTGGAGATGGGGAGGGAAGAGGGTGTGGAGTGGGTCTGATGATGAAGAAGGGATTATTCCACCTGCGCTGGTCGCAATCCCCGTCACTTCCTCAGCGGGGGAAGGAGTCTCTGTTTGCTCCGCAGTCCTCTCCGATGAGGAAGGAAAAGAGAGAGAAAAAATAATGGAAGGGTAAATTGCCATGGGGAACTCTATCAACCAACGACGAAAGAATATGAGGGCGAAGGTCAATCTGATTCCCATTTTCAGAAAAAAGAGAAATGCTTTGACAACTAGGGATAAAAATAGCGATCGATGTTTATTGCACAGGATTACTATATTTTGGACTCTACTGTAATAGTATCAATCGGCTTAGCGAGTAAAAGTCTAAAGCAGTGGTTCCCAAAGTGGGTGCTATCGCCCCCTGGGGGGCGTTGATGTAGCCTATGGGGGCGAAAAGTGCCAAGGAGGCGGCAGGGGGGCGCCGGAGGGTCCTGACAATGTGACAAATGCGAAGGTTCCGTAACCTTCCTTTTGTCTTCGTTTTCAAACCTCGCTTCAAAAGTTTACTTTGTTTCCCGCGTATGGAAGTAATTTAAACCGTGTGTTTTCTTACTTTTTAAAGTAAGAACTGTTGAAAAATATTTCCAAGCCTTTCTTGCACAAGGGAAACGTTTGAAGGGGTTTAGTTTCATTTGGTTTATCGTAGGTACAACTTCACGGCTCAGAGAACTTAATTATTTATTTGTCATTTAATTAGCCATTGCTTTTAATTTAATTATTACAATGCTCCTCATTTGGATAATTAGTTTATGATTCTGATTATTATTTGAAAGATACCGATTAGGGGGGCGTTGAGTAAAGGTTTATGGATCCAAGGGGGCGGTGGCTCGAAAAAGTTTGGGAAACAGTGGTCTACAGGGTGTAGCAGGTTAAAATAGTGAAAAGTGCCCCCAGATATTCATGGTTCATGGTTAGGAGAGTTCATGAGTCAGGATAAATAAAAAAAATCATTTTCGGCAGACGTTGTATTTCTCGGAGCTTGAAGACTAACTGAAAGCTTAAGAGCATGGTTATAAACAATAATTAGTGCAACAAACATAGTTAAACAATAAAACGGATGCTGCCGATCCGTCTAAATATCTGCAATAATCGATTGATGCCTACGAAATAGAAGTTCAGAACGCGAATGGATACCACCAGTCACCAGACTTTCTCTTTAGCTGCTAGAGGGGAGACAATACCGCAACAACTGTCTACGCTCCGTCTGCCCTGTCCGTCCGCTTCATTGGCTCGGCGGTTGCAGCGTTAGCGAAGTGGTGTCCAGGGATGATCCTCATCCTCTCCCGTCCGCGGTTGACATGGTTGGACGGTGGACGCTAATAGGAGAGCAGAGCCCCAGCGGGAGGATAAGCGAACTAGAAGCCGGTAATATTAGCAAGATAGGCGGAGGCATTCATAAGAGAAGCGATAGTCCCAGCGGAAGGTGGGGATGTCTTTCCGTAGATGAGAGATGGATTTTTATGTATAGGAAAGGAAGAGGAGAAGTAAAAGGGATCTTATAGCTTTAGTGGATGTGTCAGGAGATTTACCAGAAATACGAAAAATAAATTCATCCGATTCAGTCGTGATATAGTGGAGGTGCGACGTATTAAAGTAAATTGTAAGTGTACTTTTTCACCACTATTTTAATGCGTACGACGCGTTTCGGCTCTCAGAGCCATCATCAACATCAATTCAATTTATGCATTTGGAGGATTTTGGGGGATATTTTATTTTTTAAGGCCTCAGGAAAACGTTTATCCTCTATAAAAAATTATTTCCATATTGTAACCTACGTACCATACACTCGTTTTACGTGAAAGTGGAAATATTGCTAATATCTATTCTAGCCAGCTGAAAAGTAAACGATCCTCAAGTAACAAATGACAGACAAAAAGTATATGACCTGATGACAGGCCGTAGGCCTTTTCAGGGGAAGTCTGAGGGGGCAGAGCCCCCCAGCGAGCAAAAGCGAGTTCTGGAATATATGAGCCATTTCGACAAAAGAGATGATAAAATTTTCGTTTATTGATTAGAATCATTTTTATAATGAAGCATGCATTTCTCTATACAACTTTATGACTAATTAGCCAATGCATGTTACACGAGATTAGATGTGTTCAATGATACGTAAGTTTCCTTACGTAGTAAGTACCTTGAATTCCTGGTTAAATAAATGGAATGGAGGTGTGAATTCCATACGATTTGATTGATACAATCCAACTGATTTCAACACACTTGTGGAATAATCAAGGCAAAATGGTAAAAGGTGATGTATCATGGGGTTGAACGAAAATTATTTTTTCGGGGAAACTTTCCTTGTTCAAAATAATTTGTGGAATTACCTCAAAGTTTGAAACCTCCAGATCGACCCATGATCCTTGCGACATGACCTTTAATAGTGATGGGAGTTGGAAATCTAAAACTCCATAATTTAATAATCATTCCCAGTTAAAACGACAATTTTTCCCATTCTTCGACCTTTTAGCCACAAATTGACTTTGTAGAGCGCGTGGATAGTAGATCCTCTGCGACCTATTCGCAGTGCGGGTGCGGGGGAGGGACTGCCAGGTGCCCGCGGAAAACGGGGCATAATGCATGCTTGATGTGTCTGCCGTCAGGAATCTTGGTAATACACGATAATTTGGCTATTTCATGTGGTTAAAAACGGTAGAAAATTTATTTTAAATCAATTCAGCACGTGTCCCCAATTGATCCTCCATGGCTACTTGATCAGAGACAGTTTCTACTACGTGAACCTAGCGGATATTTCTATAGGTTAGATATGAATACGTTGTCCCAGTTATAAGTGTGTGAAAACTTATTCTATTGGTACTAACGTGCATCTAAATTAGATATATCTCATGCTCTATATATCTTATGCTCTCCCCTAGAAAATTTTTATGATAAGTGGTTCAAAATGGTGAGTACGGCTTTCTGAGGGGTATTTTATTAATCCTTCCACCATTTTATAAGTAATATTTATCCAATTAAGTAAAGTGAACTAAATTTAAAAAATTCTCTGAGCTCTAGGGGGGAGGTTTATTCCCCTCGCTGCGCCACTGAGTGCATATACTCGTACAACGTTAAAAGTTTGATATTTTCATTGGTATACAAGGGTACTTTTTGACATTGAATTCGTTAAATAAATGGAATAAATGTGTAAAAACACTCCTCTGTCATTGAAATACCCCGACCACTATTAGCACTATATAGTGGACAGCAAATACAAGAATATTTTTTAAATGGAGCTTAAAAGAAGCAGGGATTCGTCAAGCGTAATTATGGGAAGATTTCAGATGAAAAGGTAAAATAAAGGTGCTATTTCGTCCTCGTCTAGCCACACCTTGAAAATGCACCAAGCGTACGGGATCCGGCGCAGAAATAATTAGCAAGTTAGTTTAAAAAAATGCAAAGTAAAGAGACCTATGGTAATTTGAAATGCGGCCGGCGAAAAGTCGTCTCGTCTGAAAGCGGCCTAAAGCTGCGCGATGCGTCTAGAACTGCTACGGGTGTGCACAAACCGTTACACAAATGTTAAACGAATTAGAATGGAATACCCTGCAGACTAGGAGGCTGCGTGCTAACCTAACATACCTTGAGTAATTAAGACAGGTATCATACGGAGTGACACTGAGAACATCATGTTATAACACAACTGTATTTCCAGGTCCGACAATAGCGCTAAATTACGACAGATATTTTTCCAAATGGATAGCTTTAATATTTCGGTTCTCTTGCGCAATGAAGGAGTTTAATAAAGGCTATCACAGTTTAATAAGGTGACTCTTTTGTCTAGCTCGGTCGTACTGCAATGATTTATACGAGTCAACGTAGTAAAGTCGGGCGATTGCAACGTGTTTTGAATCGATTGATCGCAACTGACATCAATAATATGAATGACATCCGCCAATTTGATCGGAAATGCGTCTCATTTTGAGGAAAAATGAATTCTCTTTTCAACATTGTGTAACGTTATACGAGTAAACGGCGGCATTTCTTTGACACTGTGAAACAGGTGACATAATGGCAGAAAAACTTTTGTATATTCCGCAGGTATTTATTTACATAAGTCTGTCTCTTTTTAAGATGACATGATCATAGCTCCTCGTGACCTGGGTCGATAATTGATAACGTGTGCGCCTCTGTCACCATGTTACCGGATGCATGACAAGTTGCAACAACCAATCTTGATGTCAACCTTTGCAGAACGCGTCAAACTCATGTGTAATATTATTTTCTCTTGGCGACTAAGGTGGAATCCCTTCCCGAGAGCCAACTGCTTCCTTGTTTCACCAATAGGGTAGTTTCCTTCATCAAAGAAAACGAAATGCATTGAATGCGATTCCTTACCCACAATTAGTGTATTCATAATATACAAAATTATTTGGTTTTAGAAATCCCATTTTAGGCGAATGGCAATGGTCAATTTTAACCGCATTTGAAAAAGGCCCAGATTGGCGCCCATGCGGTGACACTCCAGTGACGTCACCACCTAGTTTCTATACGAGTAGATAGGAGTTTTACGTCGTCTGAAAATACCAATACAATGAGGCACAGATCAGGGAAACATCTCTTAATAATCACCTATTAAAACTGGCTATGGTCGGTTGATTAGGTATTAATAATCCATAATTAAGCCAAGCGCTACCTACTAGAAGGGTACTCTGCTACCTGCTAGCAGCCTGCGCCTAGCGGCGCACATGTCCTCACCCCAAGGTCACCTCACTTTGCGGCAGCGGGAACCAGAATGACGTCACACGGACTTTTCCCGGCATTCATTCTTAGCCGTCCCGTTTTCGCGCGCTTGAAAATTTTCACTTTTCATTTAATCGCGAAAAATAGATATCGTCATTTAAAATCTAAAAGTGTGAAATTCTTACTCCAGGAGTGATAATCTTTCGATTTAGGCAATAAAAAAATTAAACGAAACCACATCCTTATTTCGAATCGCCAAACTTGGAAATCCGCTGAGACGCTATGATGGCCATTCCCTATCACCAGGTCACTCTCCCCTACGTTCCGTTCCTGTTATCCATTTCCGCAAATTTCACAACCTCAGTTCATCAATTTCGAATTCATAAACATTGGCGGAGATTGTGCTCTGGGGTGCTTATTGAATGTTGGTGCAAAGAATTGATCAGTGGGAATTCCTACATCGTCTTACGTGCTGTTAATGTTGTTTTTGTCGTTACTTAATGTTGCACGCATTATTTGCTTTGACAATTTGTTCAATATTATATTATTCAAGCAGTTCAAATCATCCTGAAGAGCTCACATCACGTCCTGGAAAAAATTAATAGGGATCACTGTAAAATCTGTTAATCTCAAAGAAAAATGCGTATTACCACGGAAAAAAATCATATTTTATATTTTTTTCCGAGGAAAAACTGCGATTATTTGATGTAATTAAATTTGTATTATTTTTTAGCTTAACCCCCCCCCGTACCGCACAAAGTTATGAGTCCATGTAGAGCTGAAACTTTGTTAAACTCATTTGAGAGACAATTTCATATTCTAGGGGGATGTCCTGGAAAGGTATAGTGATAAAGAAATATTTTCCCAAATGTCTTCCGACCGTCGTACGATCATCGCCTGTCAAAAGGCTGATCCCGCCGACGTCCTCCATGGAATATCTCTCTGTATATGTATTTTGAGTGATTATATATACACACAATGAAGTAGGTTCAAAGGTCATTTTTGGAAGCTGCAAAGCCGACCCTCTCCCTTACATCCTTGGACAAAGTCCCTGCCTCCTCCACTGATACCGCGGTTGTCCTCAATGGATACGACAGACCGTTGACCCTCGTCATGCGTCACCACAATTTCAGTCATCTCTTTGAGGCATCAAAATCCTTACTGGCTGCAAGACAGGTACAACCATCGGATGTCAATGTGCCTGTCATTCCTCCAGGATACCTGATTTTGTCCCTTCTTTTGCTAACTCACTGGAAAAGACATTTACGAAAAGGAAGCCTTGTCATGAAGCGTGCTAAAATAAAGTTTCCTGCATGAGATAGAACTGTGTGTCAAGCATAATTCAAGACTTATGAGTAATCTATGAATATCAGGATATCAGACAATTACTTATGCCACTTATTTTTTATCAGAGCGCTACCCGGGTTTCAATTGTCATCATCTTCAGGCGCAAATTATGATTTTTAAAATTAAAAAAAGTAATTTTTTTTAAATTTTAAATAATAATTTGCGCCTGAAGATGATGATAATTCATTAATATATCCTGAAAAACTCTGATATTGATAAATTCGTCTGATATCCTGGAAAACTTATAATGGAATACCATAAAGTAAAGCAAGACTTAGTGAATTTTAATCTATGAATAGTTAAGGTTTTCCCATTAGCTGTCTATGAAGGCCCAGAAATTAAATTTTCCTTTAAAGATAAGTATCATGTCTAGAGAAAGATAAGCATGAAAATTAAATTTTAAATGCTATTTCGTTAAATTTGCCTCTTCCTGTATCGTCAAAAGAGTTTTTCGGTGTTATTTACATGGGTTAATTAAGAAAATTATTTCTTCTTATGCCTCTATACCTTAGCTGCAGCAGAAGTTTAGAGACGGAGCTATAAATATACCAGCTAAAAATATTTATGAAATTGTGCGCCATTATGAAATAAGCCATATATATTTCGTTGATCCTGAGAAACATCTTTTCTTTTATCTGTAAACGTATGATTTTCATATATTTTTCTTGAATATGTACTCTATCTAAAACTTCTGCATTATCAGCATTTTATTTCCCTTTTTTTACTTTTCTGCCTATCGGGAAAGACTTTGTGTTACAATTTTGATGTTATTCTTACCAGTGAGGCATACTAAGTTGGGTAAACAGGATGTTTGGTCTGGAGCTCAATTTGCAATGTTTTCATATGTTTAGCAGCCATTAATTGTTTTTAATTTTTCTAAACAAAGTGATATCTCCGTGTGCAAACGAACTCAGCCATAGGTCGCCTCTTCATTATGCTGGGTCATTTCTTTCTGATGCAATTCAGTTTCGTTTTTCTGGATATTTATTTTTCAAAAAGTTTATGTGTAATACTTTCAAGTTCATCTAAGACCTTTGTATTGGAAATTACGCCTTATTTACCTACGTTCAAGTGATTTCCTACCTTTTGTGTTGTAAACTACTAACACCCGGCAGATTATCTATTACATATTGTGCCGGAATACTCTTTTAGTTGATACATTTAGGGCTAAATGGCGTGGAGTCGGCTGGAAAAAGTGGGCACTATATTTTCTAGAGTAAATGGATTAATACGTGCCGGTGCTCTGAAAGAAGAAGATACACCCTTGTGGTTTGAATTGAACAAACGATTTCCGCCTCTGGATGAGCCTAAATTTGATCGACCGGCGAAGGATGTTACATTTAGGAAAATATTCTACCCTGAAGATGTTGTGAGAGCTAAATTCTATAAGAAACATGGGGAATATGTTTGAGAGAACTTAGCAATAGCTTAACTTAATAACTTTGTAATAGCTTGTATTTTCTTTTTGTGATCCTTCATCAACCTAACTAATTCCCTTATGTCATGTTGTGCCTTGGAACTTCCGTAATTGAACGCATTGAATCTGAAGTTAAAAAATCTAGTTACTACCTATGCTATAACATCAATCCAGTGTTTCCCGTCTTCTTAATCACCAACGGTGTTTCAATCTGGACCTATAGATGCCAATCTCACGTTTTCGTCACCACGCCAGCTCCCTCTGCTTCTTAACTTAACGTCCCACCCGACGTAGGGAGTGCAGTACTTGACGTGTTCTCCAAGGAACACACAGACGGCCTCTAAAAATTCTCCGCCTCGACCTGGATTTGAATCCGGGACCCTACGGTGGAAACTCATCACTCCGACTCCGATCCCCGAGTGTCAGGGATATATTTCCAAAATAGGGAGTGAATCCAGGAAATATTTTCCAAGAAGCCCACAGTCAAGTTGAGAACACAATCAAGGCCGACCCAAGCGAAATTACTTTCCATAAATTGAAACATTTTTCTTTCCCTTGACCTCAATGTTTAACGTTTATAAGTGTCTAGGAGTATAAGTAGGCCTTTAAGAGTTTAAAAGCAAATTTTTTGGGTGGCAAGCCAAATTAAAAAAAATAAAATCTCTCGCCCTTATAAAGGTGTATAAATATACCGAAACTTTGGCATTAATTTTCATTTAAAATTCTTCAAGACCTATGTACTCCAAAGACTCCAAGATACACTGATCAACTATAGTACTGTCGTTGTGTACGTATTTTTATAATAGTAGACAAAATAAATATCCAACACGAAAACTTTCACGATTACGTGCAAAACATTCATCTCGGAAAACTAATTTCATTTTTAATTAACAAAATTTCGATTCCACGGGTCTAGCTTCGTTTTGGTGATGTATTATGATTTATCCCATTTTATTTGCATATTAAGTTTTACAACCTGGAAAGTAGCCAACTTCTAACTTTTACTATGTAATAATAATAAAAAATAATAAATAAAATACCTGGGAATTCAAAAACACCCGAATATCCTCGGGGATTTTCCTACGAATTCGTCAGATTGTGAGGAGATTCCTGGGCTGGCCATGATCGGAGAGAACTGGATAAGATGAAATATCTTCCTTAACATCCGATCCTAATCCTAATTTGCCCTTATTATTATTATTATTATAGTATTATTACGATTAAGGTAGGTTTCCTTGGAGTACCAAAGAAGTAATCTGGGAGACCCCCTTTCCTTCCAGCACTGCATTCTTCAATTCATTGTTAAGGCCTACTTCCTTTCAATCTAACTAAATATCCTATTCTCTTCCTTCCACTACCTCGTTTACCTGACATTCTACCATCTAAAACTACTTTCAACATCCCCTCCTCGCTTAGAATGCTTAATATACTGAAGCATTTATAAGTATGGTCACTGAACCATGAATCTCAGAGATAAACTCCACTTTTACTGGAAAATTAACACAAAAAATGAAAGCATTGAACTTTACATTAAGATGGAAAACATATTTTCCCGGCATTATTTAAATAAAGAGCCCAGAATGAACACACGAAGAAAGAAAAAAGAAAAAATAATCAGCAAATACAATCGGAGTATCAAAAAATGATAAAAAATCAGTGCTCCAATATAAAAAACGTAATAATGGTTTCCAATCATTCTAAATGCATTGTTGATTGAATTTGAATAGAAAAAATATAGGCGTACATATGGAATTTAACAAAATGATCTTCTAATAAATTGAAGTATTATTAAAAAAAGGAACGTTTGAAAGAGAAATTCCAACAAGATAAACCAATTTGCCCTTAAGATAGGTGAATATTTGCATCTGGTTCCAACCAGCTGAGAAAGTGCAAAAACTCGATAATAATAATTCCGGTGCGAGATGTCGAATTCAATGGTAATATTTAGAGATGGGTCGAATAGCAGATTTCTCGAATTCGAATATCGAATTCGAATATTAAATCATACCTCGAATATTCGAATACCTCGAATTTCGAATACCTCGAATACTAAATGATGAATGCTGGAATGTTTGACTCGGTTGCCTATGCAGCAG
Organism: Ischnura elegans; assembly: GCF_921293095.1. Taxonomy (NCBI): domain Eukaryota; kingdom Metazoa; phylum Arthropoda; class Insecta; order Odonata; family Coenagrionidae; genus Ischnura; species Ischnura elegans. The sequence goes on from NC_060252.1 coordinate 94,817,955, forward strand.
GCAACACAAGATTTTGGGGAGTAATTTTGATTTCCTTAAAATGATTCGAACAGGAATTTAGCTGATTAATGAATAATTTAATTTTATGGAAACAATTGGGCATATAATTAATTCAGCTAACATCGCTTTACCCCCACTCCTGCTGCCAAGTGCTAGCTTACAATCTGAGGCATTTTGCAAAATACAAGCTCTTTTCCACCGGATTTTCTTCAATTATTTTCAGTCCATCTTTGGGAGTTCTCACGAGATAAGAAGATGAATTGGAATTGCTATCAGGGAGAACACAAATATTCTGAGAAAATATCCTTTTGTCTGTGACTGTAACAATAAAGATTTATAGCACCACTCATAAATTGTAACTTGATATATGTTTTCGGAAAAAAATACCGCATCAACTTCCGAGAAGCTCTGCTGCTCATATCGAGTTTCGCCAGAATGCTAAGTCTCCGTCGTGTTTTGACATTTATTTCTTTGCGTAAAATGCTTAAATAAACTCAGAAATACGTCGTGTTTGGTCTTATTCTTTTTTAAATTACGCGCACATTACTAATATTTCAATTCAATAAAGGTGTAACATCAATTGACGAAAGTCATTCTTAGACACCCTTTTTGCTAATAGATGACTCATGCAGCGGTTGACCTCCACAGAAATGGGGAACTTCGAAGCTGGTAGGAAAAAAAAGGTCAGTGGGGGAGAAAAGGGAGGGCCCGAAACACGTTTCTATTGTTCTCGCGTATTTTTTCGAAGCTAAGGTCTTCGTAATATGATCCCTGCGCGAGCTGTGACCTTTTTTTTATTTTGAAGAAGAGGAAAGCCTCAGAAGGGGGGCTAGTGCTGAATGGAGAGGGATACCGGACCTTGGGAAATGCGCTAATGTAAGTATCCCACGGTACTCACACAGCAGTTGACCTCCAGAAATGGGGAACTTCGAAGCAGGTAGCCAGAAAAAGGTCAGTGGGTGAGAAAAGGGGGGAGGGCGTGAAACACGTTTTTATTGTTCTCGTAACTCGATATTTTTTTCGAAGCAGGGGTCTTCGTAATGCGATCCCTGCGCGAGCTGGGACCTTTTGTTTGATTTCGGAGAAGAAGAAAGCGTCAGAGTGGTTGAGGCGAGTGCTGAATGGAGGGGGATAGAGGATCGTGGGAAATGCCCTAAGGTTGCTATCCCACGGCACTGAGTTTCTCCTGGTGGGGGGAATCGGGGCTTTTCGGATTTTTTCACCCGACTATTTTCGGTTCCCCTCGTCGAACACTTTTCACCGCTAAAATCCACGAATTTGATGCAATTCGTCAACTTGCGTAAAACGGCGCTGCGAGCACTAAATGACTACAGTTCTCTACATTTTTCCGAGTCACTACCAACGACGTGCGTGCGACAGTGTATGACGCGAAATTCAAAGTATTCGAGGTATTCGAGGCGGTACTTTTCGCATAACTATTCGAAATCTCGAATATCGAATACTTTCTAGTATTCGAGGTATTCGAGTATTCGCGGATACTATTCGCACATCTCTAGTAATATTACATAGTTATTGCTGGTCGGCGTCTCTGTACATCAGCTTGATCCTGCCCTCTCCGGTATAGAAGCTGGAATAACCAATGCCTCATTTCCCCGACTGCTTTTCACCCGCTCGCCCCCGTAACCTTCCTTCTCATGGGAGAGCCGGCACACAGCCTCGCAAAGTATCGATCCAAAGGGTGGAGGGGGGGAAAACTCCAAACCATGGCCTCATCCCCCTCCCTCGCCCCTCCCCCCACCTTCCCCCCCTCCTTGCCCACCTCTCGCAACCCACGCAGGTGTCCTCGTCTCCCATTCCACCGCTCTCTGCCGCCCTTTGAGTTTTTCTCTTCCTCCATTCTCTCCCACTCCACCACCCACACTACCATTTCTATCAATAAAAAATATTCCCGTGCTCTCCCAAACGTGAAACTCCCGCAAAAAGTCTGGTACCAACTAATAGATCTATGATAGAAATAAAAACAAAACGAAAACAATAACTTCATTGATAATTTTTCTCTCTAACAAAATTGTAAAAAGTAAATTCGCAAGTTTTGTTTATTATCACCATGGCCTACTGACACGAAAATAACCCCAAAATCGAACGATTTGTTATAATACATCTGTGTCTCCATATTTGAGTGGTAGCAAAGACTGAGTCACACGAGCATTTTTGCTGTCCCTGGGAGTGATAGCTTTAGCGATAGGATTTCAAGATGATCGTCCGGCCTATTATTTTCTGAATCACACGGTCATTCCCGCTGTCCATTTTCCATCGTTTATTCCGTAACTTTCAGAATTCACCACTGTCATTCAGTTAAAAGTCAAGCATGGCGTCACAACCGCTATGTCCTACAAGGTAGCGTAATTGGCCCCCTTTAGTTCATCATGTATAAATAACTATAAAAGTCACATCTGCTCCCTAAGTAACAGACAAACTACGTCTATTTTCCTGAAGTTTCTGCCATATCTCGCAAATTTGTTTCATATCTTAGCTATGACATCCTCTTATCGGACCTAAACGACTTTCATTCATGGAGCCAAAAGGAGGAGGGGAACAAATGCAAATTCTTAGGTAATGTACGGTGTTACATAGATTTCTTGTTGGAAATCTATCCCCATGGATACGGTGTTCTCGATAAGATGACGGACGAAGCCAATTATTTGGGAGATATGATAACCTGAGACCTATATAGGGGAACTTATGGGTTGTGTATTTGTAAAAAAAAAATGTTGGACTCGCATATTACCTCGTAAGTAGGTATTACCGCATAGATTTATACGCAGTACAAATATTTTCATCCAGTTTCCCTCTATTACTCATTATTTCGAACCAATTTCATTTTTTTAGTCAGTTTATATGCCCTGCTGATTAACATATTTCCTCACGTTCCGAGAGAAAAAAGGATCATTTAGTGACTGCATGGAAGCTGATGACTACTAGCTAAATTGGACAAATTTGCCAATCTCACGTATGAATTGCGGTTTATTTAAATAGCGGGGTAGGTCAATTTTTATGCGAACTTTAAGCAAAAAAGCTAATTTTTATTTGAAAGCGAGGATCCTGTGCCCGAAGCACGAATCACGTCCCTGAATTTAATTATTCCATTCCTTTTATTTATACTGAAAACAATGTTAATTTTTTTCTCACATAATAACTCTACTCCATTAAATTATTCAGGAATCCAATATTTTTAAAAGGGTATTGTGAGGTCCAAGTGGGCTGTGCTTTGGGAAGCTAATTGAATAATACCGGGTTCAAATCTTCCGTAAGCTGAGGATCAAATCCCGTACTGCCGAACTATATCTCCATCATTACTCTCCCTCCAAATCTTACGACATATATATGGAAACTATAAGTATACTAAGTGCCTGATGATGATACCTTGTATTGAAACCCGTTGAATCAATAAATAATTGTGTAACTGCCTTTGCCTTTCATTTCTCCAATGTGACGATTGGAATACAAAATTCTCATGGAAAATTTCTAAGTGAACCAGTAAGAAGTACAAGAATTTATCAAGCAAGCGTTTTGAAAATAAGTATAAAACCCAAAAAACTGTTGAGAGTATATTCCAGTTGAATTGAGTAAAACTAAATGCTTGTGGTGCCAAGAGAACCTCTTACATTCCCTTTAGTGTAGCACTATGAAATAATACAAAATTGACGATCGAGTGATTTTAGCGTTAGTTAAACTTTTCGGATCATTAAGACCTCAGAAGTGGCATAAAAATTGTTAGCGTCCTAAATATTGGCATGATTGCTAGTATTTACTCGCGGAAACAATTTTAAATTGATTTAAGTGCTGAAAAAGAGGGACAGTTTTAATGAATCGAGCATCATTTCGTACCAAAGGCGTTAAATCCATATTTTCAATTTAAATTGTCGTTTATGCTTCACACACAGCAACCTACCAGTTAGATTTGTTAGATGTATAATTATCCTAAACATAGCCGTGATTATGATTAGTCATTTGAGGAGACTATATTTGATTTAAAATTGATATTTAAATATTAGCTCTTGAAGTCCCAAGTCATCTATTGATTTAAAAACTATAAGTTAAAAATATTTAATTAAAAAACACATTTTCCGAATTACTGTAGATTTAATTTCTATTTTCCAGACTATAGGAAAAGATATGAGGCAAATTAACTTACTATTGAAAATAATGATGCATAATAACTGATGACTTAATATAATTAACTGAGACATGCTGTCAATAGTTTGTGGGCTTCAAAACTACTTTCAAATTGCTTGGTTCAATTATTTTTTAACTTCTCTTTGGTTTAATTTAAACTTTTCCATGAGAACTTTACTTAGAAGTCATCGTAGTGAAGAAAGGAAAGGCTAATCAGGTTTCAAATTATTTATCGATTCGATGGGTTTCGATACAAGGCATCATCATCGGACACTTTGCATAGCTATCATTTCCATATGTACCTGCTGTAATTAATTATACTATTGGCTATGTTATATTCATTAGTTATAGTAAACACGGCAAGTATGTCTATTTTTAAGTGGTCTAAATCTGTAGAGTTCATGTTTTAATATAAAAAGAGGTCAAGAACCAAGGAAATATATTAAAAATTAGAAATATTTGATTTAAACAGAAATAGTATAATTTGCAGCGACACTATTTTTTCCACACATCAATTAACCCACCCCAGTTATTCAATGATTTAAATGGTGAACGCCTATGGCACGCGCCTAGTATATCCTCTTCGCAGTTTTTATTCTTTCCGATCCCTATCTCGTCCCAACTTAATTCCTTCTATTTTGTGTCCTTATGTGCGTGTATATATATATATCACTGAGTGAGCTTGATCAAGACTCGTCCTTATCCAATCATCTCGTTTCCTCCAAATTATCCTCCTCCTTCCGTCGAAGTTGCGTGGGTGGCTACCAGAGCCGTCTTCCGAATAATTGGATCTTTATGTATTATTTTTTTTCATCTCGTTCTTTTCCCTTAACTGTTGCTCACCCCTATCTCTTTAGGGGTTTTGATCATGCGATTGGACTGATGTTTTATCCGTTTATTTCTACTAGGTTGTCCTTCAACCAAGCATCAATTTTTAAGCATTTCATGAGATTTTTAATTGCTCTCATATTCTCCATTTCAATATTTTATTCTTACGCCACAACGAGTCAAATATTCATAAAAGAGCGAGTTTTATTTGCCTGAAAATTCCATGATTTTTAGCTTCACCCAATCACCAATTAGCATAACATTTGACTTTACGACTCTTTGTTGCGGATTTTTTTCTCGTCGTTTTTCGCTGAAAAAATATTTAAATTACATATTGCGTAATTTATAAATAGGTATATTATAAAATATATTCGTCCAATGTCAATTTTATTGAAATTTGACTTTAAGTACCTATGATATGTCGAACCGAAATGAAAAAAGTGAAGTGCATTTTTACTTTACTCAACCACCTCACATTTCGAGGGCTACATAAGTGCAGTGGCGTAGCCGGGAATTTCGTTCAGGGGGGGGGGCAGGGATTAAAAGAATCAGGGTACTAAGTAGAGGGATTTAAAGTAATTTTAATAATTTTCATAATCGAAAAACTTCATTTGTTACAGAAATATTTCGTAAATTCATGATTTTTCAATATTTTGTTTTCTTTTTTGAAGGGAAATTCGCATATTTTTATATTACGGTGGGTGGGGGGGTCCGGACCCCCCTGGCCTACGCCACAGGCAGGGTGACCTCTATTCTAACTTTTATCCCACAATTATTGTTCGCCTGATTTTTTTAAATCTCTTGGCATGGCTAATCTAAAATTATCGTGGTAAAAGAACGAGTAAAAAATATGTTGGTGATTTTTCTTAATACAATTACTGTTTACAAGCAATCAAATACCTGTTTCGTGATGGTATAGAAAATTCCCCTCTATTAATTTTCCACACCTTGGTAAGATATGTTCCAACCCAGGTTGCAACGGTTGAACATCACTCTTAAGGTCACGGTTGCCTGTTGAATTTGGCCTGACCAAAAAAAAATTGGCTTTAATTATCAGAAGAATACTATATGTTATGAAGTGCTGCAATATTATATCTGAAGAAAATTTAAACACCACTTGCCATGCCGAAAGTTAAGTTAATTTTTTTAAAACTCGTTGTCGGGTGAGACAAGTGAAAGTAATGCATCGGCTATCTCATTACTGAATTTTGTAATTTTTAAACACAATGTCATAAATGATTTAGTTGAACCACGCAACTCATTACAATTGTGCTCTCTTACTTAGTAGCCATCCATTCTATTTCACCTGTTATCCCTTCATATTGTAAATGGTATAGGATGTTGAAAGCATTTTTAGAGGGTAGAAAGGTAAGAGAGGGTGAGTAATTAAGAGAATAGGATTTTTAGATAATGAAAGCGAGTTGGCTTTATTTTATATTGCAGAGGTAAGCATATTAAGAATAGGGAAGCTGCCAAAGTGTTTCATGAGTACTCCATGGAAATCCACTTTAATCGGTAGATCGCCATTATTCAAAATAACGCCTTAAATGTCAAAGAAAGATGGCTAACTAATAGGATAAAACTGAATTTTATCTCGTTTATTCCTTTTCTTGGCGCATTCTGCTGGCGTGACGTGAGGTCTCTAACACCGCTAATCGAATTAATTTGTAAATTTACAGAATTAAATAATAAAAACGTTTAATTTTAATAGTTTTATATCCTTATTACACAAAAATTTGAAGCTAACGGTGATTTTAGATACTTAAAAACAGCCAATTTGAAAATATTCATAATTTTAAAAACAGAGGTCTCTCAGACCGCAGGTCACCGGTTAATGGTTAAAACGCTGCTGGGAATCGGGAAAGACTAGTGAGATTAATCTGTCGGGGATCCCATTGCTGCATTTTGCGGCTCGCGGAAGGGATCTGTTCTCGTTCACCGGGTGATATCAATCCCCACAAGATGGCCACTCGTCCCTCAAACCCAGTTACAGCTTCATCTCGTCGCTCTTAACTCGTCCACTGCCCCGTTCTGTCAGTCTGCCCCGGCCACCTTTCACCGCGCCTCCGTATTCACCCCGTTACCCAGGGACTGCGTCGGCTACTAGAGGCTCACCGGATTAGTATCGCAAACGTGCACACGATGGTACACGAAGCGTTATGAAGATGTATCTGAGAAAATCTGCAAGCCTATCCGCTAGTTAATATAACTAATTTTTTAACATGTGCCTGAGGTTCTGGTAAGACAAATGAGGCTTATTATTTATTTTTATTTATTTATTTATTTATTATGTTTAATGTTCGCCCAACATGTACATAATTATAGGGCGAACAATACATGATTATAACTACAAAAAATAAAAAATAAATTGGTCACAGCCACAAAAAAAGTAACAATCATGATAACAAATGGTAAAAATATTAACTAAATACTATCACAGTCGCGAAACATATTCTTAACATCTTTTAAAAAGCAGTTTTTCTTTTGATACAGGTCTAAATCATTGAAGTTTTTGTTATATAGTACACAGATCCTTCGTATTGGCGTATTGGAACAATAATTTGTTTTAACCTTAGATATGTAAAATGTTCTTTTGAACCGGCTATTAACATTTGGTACTATTATTTTTATTTCCTTAAGCAATTCATAACATTGACCCTTATTAATGACATCATGCAGAAATAGCAGGTCGTTTATGGTTCTTCTATTTTGCAGGGTATGGAGACCAAATACTCTTAACAAATCACTATAACAGACATAATTCTCGAAAAGCGGATACCAATGATATAATACAAAATATAGAAATCTTAAAAATCTCTTTTGAACTTGCTCTAGCAGTACAATATGTTTCTTTAAATAGGGATTCCAAATAACTGACCCATATTCCAACTTACTTCTTACATAAGAGTAATACAATGTCTTAAGTACCATCTTAGAGTCAAAATATTTTGACATACGGTGTATAAAGCCCAAAAGTTTACATGCAGTTATGCTAATATTCAATATATGTGTGGTGAAATACATTTTGCTATCAAAGGTGACCCCTAGATCCTTCCATTCGTTAGTCCTATTCAATTTGGATTCTTCCATATGGTAATTGCATTTGATTACATTTTTTCTCCGTGAAAAAGATAAAACAAAGCACTTATCAACATTAAAAAATAGACCATTTTCATGAGACCAGGTGACCAGACTGTTTAAATCTGACTGTATCTGGAGACAATGTTGTAAGTTGTTCACCTTTCTATATATTTTAACATCATCTGCAAACATTAGACATCTTGAATGATGGATACATTGTGGCAAGTCATTAACAAATATCAAAAACTGAAGTGGACCCAGGTTCGAGCCTTGAGGCACACCAGATACAACAGAGTATTTGTCAGACACCACGTTTCGATACACTACGTATTGTTTTCTTTCATTTAGAAATGAACTCAAAAGAGTTAACAAAGAGCCTGCAATGCCAATACTTTTCAGTTTGCTTAGCAATATGTTATGTTGTACAGTATCAAAGGCTTTTTTAAAGTCTAGGTAGACTGCATCCACCTGAGAACCGCTATCCATGGAATTCATAACATAATCAGTTAAAATAGCTAGGTTGGTCGTTACTGACCTATTAGCTATAAAGCCGTGTTGTGTATCACTTATCCGATTTTTTAATAGAAAGTTAATACGCTTACATAAAATACCCTCAAATATTTTTGAAAAAACAGACAATATACTTATAGGCCTATAATTTTTTATGTCGTTTCGTTCTTCCTTTTTAAAAATAGGACACACCTTGGCAGTTTTCCATTTTGTGGGAAATACTCCACTTTTTAAAGAGTTATTAAACAACTGACATAAAGGTTGAGCTAAGATCTCTTTACAGCCTTTCACAATATACGTAGGGATATTGTCAGGACCAATAGATTTTTTGGTATCTAAACTTTGGATTGCTTCAAGCACTTCATCCATGCTAATACTAATAATGATTATATTATCATTGTTTTGGGCAAGGGTTTCATTAGCATACTTTATCTTAGAGGGTACTTGAGTAACATAAACAGACATAAAATATTCTTTAAATGCATTAACTATTTCTCTTGGTGAGGCAAATTCACAACCATTTAGTGTAAGCACTTCAGGGATATGACCACTAGCCTTATTTTTTCTCACAAATTTCCAAAAACTACTATAGTTCCCGTTGACAACTTCATATTTGATATTTTCCAAGTGAACACTTAGAGCTTTATTAATATCTTCTCTAACTTCTATTCTCAAAGTATTGTATTTTTATTTGTGATAACTTGACCCAGTTTTCTTGAACAGTAGTCTATGTCTATCTTTCTTCTTTATTTTTTTAATTACCTCGTAATTGTACCACGAAGGGTACTTGTACTTTAATATTTTACATTTTGGAATAGATATATCAATTGCTTCATTTAGGTAACTGTAAAACATTTCCAAACCAATATCGACATCACTAGTAGATGAAATTGCGTTCCAATCTTTACTCCGCAGCTCCTCATATAATTTCAAGTAGTTACCTCCTTTAAAGTTATATGAATTGGCAAAATCATCTTTTGTTTTTTTTTGTAATACCACAGACATAATGAGCGGTTACTGCTGGGTGATAGTGATCTTCTTTAATCACTGGCAACGTACAGCGAATCACCTCAATATTACTCTCGACCACATTAGTAAGAACAAGATCAAGAAATTTTCCGTAACTGTTTTCCACATTTTTCTTCTGTTTCAGACCCAATAAGTTCATGAACATCAACAACTCAATACATAATGGCGTTTTCGTCTCAATAGATGACATGAATGAGGGGCAATTAAAGTCACCAAGGATAAATATTTCATTATTAATAATTTCACTATAGGTCAATTTGTCAAAAAAATTAGTATATACTTCAAGCATAGCATCTGGAGGGAAATAGACAACACATAAATACACCCATTTATTATTTTTCACCTGCACCTTGATCCAAATATTTTCATCACATGTCTCTAATTCTCTTAACCTCATTGACTTATACGTATCCTTCACCATTACCATTACTCCACCACCTAGTTTTTTTCCAGTCAAAGTCTCATTTCTGTCTTTCCGATGTAATTTGTATCTGCCACTCATGCATACTTCTGAATCACTTATGTAATTATTTAACCATGTCTCACTTATACATATTATATCATGGTCAAGATCACCTAACGAGATGTTGAACATTTTTAACTTACTTCTCAAACCTCTCACATTCTGATAATAGATCGAAAGTTGTTGATTCAATGCACAAATTGTTCCATTCCGATCTTCCGTCCCTGGTAAACAAGGATCGCTTCCTCATTGTAAGGTTTCTATATCAGAATCACTTCGAATGCTTTTTCTATCCCCGCCTTCACTTTTGCGAACAAATATACGACCTCCGCGCACCCATAAGTACTTTACCTTACCATTTCTTTTAAGGTCTCTTGCTAGGGCATACAACCTTTTGTTTGTTTGTGTTAAAGCTTCATTTACAAAAATTGGGCTAGCCGCGTTAACATTCCCTGTGTTCAGGTGAAGGTCCGAGAGTGAAAGATTTCTCTTCACCCTCCTGGATCGAACAAATTCTTCCGCTATGCTTGACTGGGCAAAACGTACAACTAGCGGCGGATGCTTAGACCGGGTGGAATGCTTCTTCCCTACCCTATACGCAGCTACAATATCACTCCCATCGAGTTTAATACCCAAGGCAAGACCTGTTTTACACACGATTGCTGAAGGAGCATCGTCATTTGACATCGGAACACCATGTATTTCGATATTATTCCTGAGTGACTCTTGCTCCAAAGTATTCAACTTGTCCTCAAGGTCACAAACTCGTTTACTCAAGGCAACGTTTTCCCCAAATAATTTATCTAATCCATCACTCACTTTACTAAGGTTACATTGGACTGCTTCTATAGCTTTTGTTTGCTCACTTAGCGTCTTCGTGTGATCATGAATGACGCTATTCCACGAATTAATTAATTGTTTTAACTCACTCTGCTCATTCTGCATCACCGATATCTTCTCCAACAGTTCACGCAGCAGGAGCACTGATGAATCCTCTGAAGTGCTGCAAGATGCCATCTGTTGTGTAGCTTCATTCGCCACGCAATCTGGACGATTCCTCAGAGCCTCAGGATCGCAATTGTGACAAATCCACCGCTGTTTTCGGCCATCCTCGAGCAACTTCAATACATCCTTCGACACTTTATGATAACACGACACTCTATGACATTTCGACAATTATGATAGTGATAACGAGATGCAATTATGATATTCTAACTCTATAACCACCCCAGCTAAGTACTCTAGCCAAGTCCAATCAAGCCTACCGCACGAAAAATGAAGCCATATCTGAGGTTGACAACAAACTCTATCCCGAATAAGGTCAAATTTTCACACGACTTCCAAGGACAAAGTTAGTGAACGTCTCGGACAGTTCCTGAAGGTTGCTATAGGTACACGGTGAATGATCATGCTGAATGATAATGCGAATGAAATCATTCGTTGTATGTAACGGAAAATTTCGCAAATCAACCTTCATGTGCATGATCATTCAGTGAAAATTAGAAAATGTTTTACTTTGCCCGCATGAACCTGTTTTAATGTCCCGGTAAGCCCTTCAGCATCAGAGCAAATGCACCTTAACGGAAAAAAATTAACTCACTCATTTTTAGCTGTATTATTGTATTCCATGCTAAGGTTTCTTGGCTGCATTTAAGGTCTCCATCTACTGCGGTCTTTTGAAGGATGGTTTTATGTGTGACATGGTCTTTTTGATAAACTGTATGGCGTTTTGGTTGCAAGTAGGCGCACCCCACATAATCTTGCCGTCTGTTGCATTGAATTTGGAGTAAAATTTATTTGCATAAAATTGAATTTTAAATAAATAAATACAAGTAATTTTGCTAAATGCTTCATTTGTAACTGCCTTGGAAGTGATTTCAAAAATAATATTTTCAAAAATAGGGTGGTTTCCTATTATTTTTTTATTGCCTAAATCGAAAGATCATTACTCCTGGAGTACGTATTTCACGCTTTTAGATTTTTAAATGACAATATCTATTTTTCGCGATTAAATGAAAAGTGAAAATTTTCAAGCGCGCGAAAACGCAACGCGTAAGTATGAATGCCGGGAAATCTCTCCGTGTGACGTATTTCTGGTTCCCGCTGCCGCCCTGTGAGGTGACCTTGAGGCGAGGCTTATCGCTGATACGACGCAGGCTGCTAGCGGGTAGCTGAGTACCCTGCTGGCTGGTAGCGCTTGGCTTAAATAAGGATTATTAATCCCCTATCAAACGAAGGAAACTTTCCGAAGTTAAGTATTTTTAATGTGTGATGAGACGTTTCCCTGAGCTCTGTGCCTCATCCATGCATTGGTAATCTCAGACGATGTAAAACTTCTATCTACTCGTATAGAAACTAGGTCCCTGTGACGTCACATGGAGTGGCATCGCATGGGCGCCAATCTGGCCCTTTTCAAATGAGGATAAAAATGGACCACTGCCATTCGTCTAAACCGGTATTTCTAAAACGAAATAATTTGTATATTATGAATACAGTAATGGTGGGTAACGAATCGCAATCAATGCCTTTCGTTTTCTTTGATGAAGGAAACTACCCTATTGTGCAACGACCGCCGCCAATTAGATTCTAGAGAGCCGTCAAAAAATTTTAATAACCATGATGAAACTCTCATAAACGAATATCTTTACCCAAACTTTTCCCTTATTCTGACTTCCGTTTCAATAATCATCTCTTCTTTCGTTACGTAACTAAGGATACAATCATAAAATAAGTAGATAGTAATTTACTCTTATGATGATAGTTAGTCATCGAGACCAGGGACACTTTTTGTAAAACAGTAGTGGTATAAGTAAAAGTAAGTATCAAACAAACTTATAATGGTGAACCAAAAAGTTAAGAATGAGTGATTGAATTTAATTGTAATAATATATATAGTCGAAGATATTTTTTTCATTAAATCTAGTACAAGTTTTTGAAAGATAATTATGTTATGGTGGTGGTCTAAACACGGGTCAGCCATCCAGATTACTTAAAGCTTCTAACATTTTGCTTATGTCTTTGTTTGTAAATAATATGGAGTAATAATATCATTATTAGAAGAATGATGAAAATCAAATGGATCGACCGAGTTAGTAACGAGGAAGTCCTAAGAAGGGTAGGAGAGAAGAAAAGCCTCATGAAAACCTTAATAAGAAGACGGAACAACCTTATAGGCCACATCTTGAGACATGATGGCCTGATGAAGACAATCGTCGAAGGACAGGTGGAAGGCAAGAATGGAAAAGGAAGACCTCGAACAAAATATATGGAACAAGTAAAGAGAGATGTGAAAGAGAAGAAATACGTAGGAGTGAAAAGATTAGCTGATAGGAGAACTGAGTGGAGAGCTGCGTCAAACCAATCCTAGGATTGTTGACCAGTGATGATGATGATGAATATCATTATTATATTATTAATTTTAATCATGGCTACCGCGCGAAAAATTACACCATTTCTGAGGATGAATTGACCTAAAATTTCAATTTAAAAATTCATTGAACATTTTGGACAGTTCCTGAGACCCGTTCCGGTAAGAATTCCGGCTACAGACTAAACGTACCCTAAAAGGTTAGGAGTAAAGAGGGTAAATATGTTATGCGATGAGTGAGAAAGGGTTAACGTCGGAGGAGATGGCCGGGAGGAAATTTAATCAATGTAAGGGGAGAGAGATAAAGGCGAAGTGGCACAGCTTGAGAATCCGGGACTTAATGAAATGAATCAGATCTCAGACCTCGTCCGTGCGATAGCGGCGTTATCTCTCCCTCTCGCTCCAATTTCTTCCGTCCACATCGCTTCCCGCACTTCATTTATTTCGAGCACGTTGTGGGAGGGTCATCGGACGTAAAAGAGTGAAAGAAAGATGCCGCCATTGCTGTAACCCTATCCCCTGAATGCAGTATACCCTACCACCTAAGTATGGGACATGTAAAGTCAACGTTTTCTGGAAGGATATCGTGGAAGAGCATATCAAATGATAAACAAATATATCGGATTGTTAACTTAAACGTATTTCACAGCTCTACAACACGTGTTTCAATTGGCTTACAATCAGCATCAGGTTATCTAGTGACCCACCATTTAATACCCGATGAAGATTGCAAGCCAATCGAAGTACGTTTTGTAGAGCTATGAAACAAATGACACATAAGTGAATAGTGCGGTATCGTTGCTTATCATTTTATCATGGGACATATGATAGTAAGCTAATATGATGGTCACGAATTTAGAATTCGGCATTCGGCCGCTAAATGTGTTTTCACCTACCACCAAGAAGGTTTTAAAGGTGAATCACATTAAAAGTAAATGTAAATGTACATATTTACCCATTTTCTGGTTTTAACACTTTTTCCTCACTCAAAATAGCATTTATATGATACATTTAAAAGGCGCGTGACGGGGGGTGTTAGGACACCAGCCATTATAAAATAAAAAGGGAATGCTCGAACAAAGTTCCGCTTAGCATTTATTTTTTAAAGTGTTAAGTCCTTTATAATGCGGGAGAAAAACGAATTTCCATGTCTAGTTAAGCAATCATATTGTCATCGGGACTAAAACACACCTTCTTAATTTCAAGCTTCGTTTCATTCCATTTTCATCAATCTCTAACTGAGGCTAATGGGTTGAAACATCAGTATGAATGCAAAGTGTAGGAAAAAGTTAATATTTAAAAGATTGAGAGGCTAAATTTTGTGGTCCTAAAACCATAAATAAGAAATAGGAGTTTTCAGATCAGGAGACAATTTTAAACCACCATTTAAAAAGTTGATGCGTAGTTTTCCGCGGCGTCGTGTAGATGATGTCTCCATGCTTCTGGGTTTCACCGCCTGGATTTTCTTTGCGACGACAGCTTCTCCGGTATTCCAACAGACGTCTTCAGGTCGATGTCGGGATTAAATTTTTGGTGACTTATATAGTGCATTCTTGGCGCCAATTTTTCATGCTGACCAATCAGCCTCCTGCATGAATAATTGGCACCAAGAATGCACTATACAAGTCACCAAAAATTGAATCCCGACATCGACCTGAAGACGCCGGTTGGAATACCGGAGAAACTGTCGTCGCAAAGAAAATCCAGGCGGTGAAACCCAGAAGCATGAAGACATCACCATTAAAAAAGACATGTACTTCGATTGTAGGATCCCAATGGTGACATAAATTGAATGAAATGCACAATTTTCACTCACTTATTACTGGGACACCCCCATTCAGGAATTTGCCTGGATAATAGTAAGAATGTTTATATACATCTGCGTGCTACCCCGCAAGCCGCCTCAATTGGGCTTGTGGCGGAGGGCGCTAGAATACTAACCGTTACCAAATAAAAAGAAATACTCTAACGCAGTTCCTCCTTGCAAATACTTTATTGAAGTTCTTTAGTCTTCTGGGGAAATACGAATTCCCATACCTATCCTTTCGGCAAAATCTCTCTCTTAATTTATCGTTTCTGTTGGTCGCGGATATATATTGGAACAAAAGGGGAATTTCCTTCATCAAAGAAAACGAAAGGCATTGATTGGGATCGTTACCAACCATTGGTGTATTTATAATATGCAAATTATTTGGTTTTACAATTCCCAGGTTATAGGAATGGCAGTGGTCAATTTTAACTGCATTTGAAAAAGGCCAGATAGGCGCCCATGCAATGCCACTCCACGTGACGTCACAGGGACCTAGTTTCTATACGAGTAAATAGGAGTTTACATCGTCTGAGATAACCAATACATGCATGAGGAACAGAACTTATTAACACTGCCTAGGGTCGGAAAGTTTCCCGCGTTTGATAAGGTAATAATAATCCTTATTTAAGCAAAGCGCTACCTACCAGCAGGGTACTCTGCTACCTGCTAGCAGCCTGCATCGCAGTGGCGCACATATTCTCGCCCCAAGGTCACCTCACTCGGCTGCAGCAGGAACCAGAATGACATCACACGGGCTTTTTCCATCATTAATACTTAGCCGTCGCGTTTTCACGCGCTTGAAAATCTTCACTTTTCATTTTATCGCGAAAAATAGATATCGTCATTTAAAAATCTGAAAGCGTGAAATGCGTCCTCCAGGGCAATGATCTTTCGCTTTAGGCAATAAAAGTATAATAGGAAACCACCCTATTATATGATGTTCTCCTTGTCGCTCTGAAAGATATATATATTCTCAATTGCTCAAGTAATTCATGCCTAGCGCGCAGCCTCCGAGTCTCTTTCCCAGCCTAATTCGTTTGAAATCTTTGTAACGCTTTCTGTACGGCCGTAGCAGCTTTTGACGGATTTTTCCTTTGGGTATTATTAAGATCTTGGATTATGGGTTTTTGCACCGGATTCCAAATGTCGCTGCATTTTTAAGGTGTGACCGAACTAGTGCGAAATAGCACTTCTATTGTTTCCAACGGTTATTACCTGCCAAAACTGGTTCAAAAATGCTATTATGTATGTTATTGCGGCAGTTTTTGACGAATGGCGCACCTTGCTTATGTATTTTATTAAGTTCTCGGATTCAGTATTTCTATGCAGGATCATATGCGCTTGCAACATGTTCGGAGTGCAAAATATCTTATATAATTTCATGCAAAAATCTTCCTACAACACGCATGGCGCCTCTTCAGGGCTCTGAAAAAATATTTAAAGTCGAGCAAGAGCCAATGTTGTCTCGGAGTCTTCCGTGGCGTACAGAATTTGTGGATTTCTCCATTTTACGGGTTATGCAACCGCGTTTCGTGGTCAGAGGTGACGACACTTTCGACAAGAATCCACCAGGCGTCTTCAGGCCGAAGTTGTGCTTTCGGTGTTTTTGCCCCGTATATATAGCTCTCCCTCCTCGCGACCGCGGTGTTGTTGGCCGGTTACCCTTGCTGCTGCTCCGTGATCGGTTGGATTTCTAAATACTCTCTTCCAGGCGTTGGTTATATTGTACTTATCCGTCTTTTATATTGAAATTTTTTTGGCGTTTTGATAATCTCTATTGCCTCCCTTATCAGCCTGGGGTAATACCTCTTTTCTTTTGCGATGATTTTCGCTTCGTCAAATATTATGTTATGCCCAGGCTCGCTCCAAGCATGTTCGACAACTGCTGAGAGGTCGAATTTCTTGTTTTTCGAAGGTTGAATTTCCCGAGCAAAAGCCTTTTCTATAACTTTTTCACCCTTACCCGATTCCATAGCTTCTTCTAGAGTTCAGCCTGCGTTGTGTACGTATCGTAATCCCTCCACGTTGCTCCATCAACAGGTCGCACTTTTTCGTCCACATCCCTCGCCTCTACCGTTGAACATCGGAATCGACAGGTTATTTCTCTCAGACTCGAATGTTTTTTGAAGAAACATTTTGGTGCGTGATATGCTTTCAACGCTCAGTATTGAACCCTTTTACTGCCAGCCCATTTCGTGTGGGATGTGCGAAGACTGCCAAGGCTATTTACCGGAATTTGCAACATTTCAGATTTAAAAATTGTTCATCTACTTAATTTTTTCTAATGCATCTAGATTTTTTCCCAACAATTAATATATATTTATAACTTATAACAATACATTGATTATGGGAATTTACTTTAATTACAGTCGTTGAAAAGGCTACAATCACGGAAAAAACTCAAATGAGTCGGGCCGATAAATCGGCCCATGGCAGTTTTTGCTCAACCCGCTAGGGCCGATATATCGGCCCAGTGGCAGTATAAGGGGGTTGCAACTTTCATTTTCGTGGCATATTTCACTCATCAATTTTTTATCCCTAAAGAGTTTTTGCATCTTTTGACCTTTGGCTATGTTTTACATTCGGTTTAAAGAAATTCGATCATTTTTTTCTCATTTTCTAATAGATTAGATAGTAAAGAGAACTTTAGTATCTATTATTTACCCTTTACTTTAGAAACGTAAACAATAGAATAAGGCTTCATCTGTGAGTTTAAGTGATATTAGTGTTATTATGAGCGTCATTTATGCAGCTATGTGATTTTTAATGTAATGGTTCGGGCGCTAGTGCTGTCGATAATTTCTCATTATTGCGTTCCCCATGCCACTGACAGCTGATTTCCCTAACAAAATATTTAATTATTAATGAAGTGTACTTGCTATTCAGTGTATACATCGGTACTGTGGTATATATACTCCGGACCTTCTCACTTGCTCTCTAGTTGTTGTGAACAAACCCGAAATTCTCCGGTGTCAATTCAGAATTATTTTTTAAAACAATTTTCCCAGCGATTTGTAATGAACAAATGCATAAACAGTTGCTTAATTTATAAAAATAGTAAATTTGACGGTCATATTTAGATGAAGATGATTGAATATTGCATGGTAACCCGACCAATTTCCAAGTATTTCATTTGTAATATTCAATTTTCATTTTCTTTCACAGGTGAGTGTTATTTGGAGTTTCTCAGCATTTTCTGCTTGTGGGTGATCCACGGCCTGAAATATGCAGTATATCTGGTAGAATTAAGTAAGTAAACGTTTGTTTTTATCTTATTTTGATACGCTTCTTAAATGATGACCGGAGAGGAAAGCAGATAATCTTTAACGAAAAGCACCTTTGCCGTTTCGCTGTTGTAGCCTCCGAATTTTGCTACTGTTGTCTACACTGGTCCCTAACACTTCCATCGAATTGCTACCCTTTAGAAATACATTAACATACCTATGATGTTTTTTTGGCAGTGACCTTTTCTTTTCCGCTTTTGTATGTGACGGATACTAAGGAACTTTTCAGAAATGAACAACCTGAACTTTAATAAGTATAAAGTTACCTTTTGCTGTGTCGGAAATAACCTTTGGCAACGTAAGTGCTACCGTCATTTATTCCGATGAAAATTTAATCAATGGTTCAAGGTGATTTGTCTATGTATCTTTTCTAGTTAGTAGTAAGTTCTCCCACTGAAAATAAAGCGTACAAAAACTCCTCCATTTTTAATACTCCTCTCAACATTTTTATGATCATATACGCCATTTTCCTGCTAAAGAGATGTAAATTTCTCAACGTGGTAGCATCTTATGCCAGTTGTACATATACGAGGGACTTTTTTTTCAACCTCCGATAGCTCAGCAAAAAGACCATACAAGCGACAGGCGGATACTGTGCTGAAGGGGGCGCACGCGCATCCTCCGCACCACACGCTCTGGTCATTTCTGACCGTAAGTTGTTATTTTAACGCTAGTATCAAAGTCATTAACTACACTATCTCAATTAATTCTCCCGCCGAGAGTGCACTGCGGAGTGACACCCAGAAAACTCGCTGAATGGCTTCAGCATTGACTTTTCTTGACCTTTATGCTGATAAAAGAGTATTTTGACACTAATGCAGCTGCTCAGTGTGAAACATTACGTCCATTCCCATTCAAAACAACAGAACAGACCTGTTGAATTCTGGAAGTATTCTGGTCCATGACAACCACCGTCATCTCAGCGCTGATGCAGCCCAATAGGGTGGTTTCCTATTATTTTTTTATTGCCTAAATCGAAATATTATTACTCCTGGAGTACTTATTTCACGCTTTTAAATTTTTAAGTGACGATATCTATTTTTAGCGATTAAATGAAAAGTGAAAAATTTCTAGCGCGCGAAAACGCGATGGCTAAGTATGAATGCTGGGAAAACTCCGTGTGACGTCGTTCTAGTTCCCGCTGTTGGCATGTGAGGTGACCTCGGGGCGAAGCTTTGAGTGCTGATACGATGCAGGTTGCTTGCAAGTATCGGAGTACCCTGCTAGCAGGTAGCGCTTGGCTTAAATAAGGATTATTAATGCCTTATCAAACGAAGAAAACTTTCCGACCTTAGGCAGTTTTAATAGATGATTATTAAGACATGTTTCCCTGAGCTCTGTGCATCATCCATGCATTGGTAATCTCAGACGATGTAAAACTCCTATCTACTCGAATAGAAACTAGGTACCTGTGACGTCACATGGAGTGGCATCGCATGGCCGCCAATCTCGCCTTTTTCAAATGAGGATAAAATTGACCATTGCCATTCGTCTAAACTGGGATTTCTAAAACCAAATAATTTGCATATTATGAATACACTACACGAATCGCAATCAATGCCTTTCGTTTTCTTTGATGAAGGAAACTACTCTTTTCAATTTTCAGCTGTGTCAGACCAATCTTAGGATTGTTGACTTACGATGATAATGAATGATGTTCAATTTTTTCAGAAAAGGGACTTGTTGAATGTGGAAAATTAAAACTTATAAATAAATCCCACGCTTTTTTAACGGTCAATATACCTTTCAATTTCCAGGTGTGGGTGCATTTTTTAATTTTTACTTCTCCTCTCGTTCCCTTTGTCCTCGTAAATTTATGTGCTTTTGTTTCACATTCTGTACCCCTTTGCTATCTAACCTTTCACGCCCCATTCTCCAATTCTTTTGAATGTTTGTATTCTCGCTACAATGCCACTTCTACGTACTCAATATTCCTTCGCAAACATTCGGTAGGATTGTATTTTCCCGACCGAACTTTCCACTGACCAAGCGCGAACATGTTTACTTACACGTGTTTACAAAACATATTTCCACGTCCACTTTAAAATGTTGGGGTCATTGAAAACGTTTCACAGCCCCTATTAGGCATGTTTACTGTATTTTTTCACTTCTTAAGTGAAATAGAGTTAAATTGGCACAGAAAGAAAAGCAATGATAATGTGTGGTGAAACTGTGAAGTTTCCCGGAGGTATTTATCGTAATGGCGTGCGATACTTCCTTGTTTAGTTATTTTGAATATTCCTCAGTTACTTGTATGATATTCGCTACGTTTTGGCGGAAGTTCTTAATATAACCTAAATGAGACCCAGCAATATTTCCAGTGTATTTATTTGAGCGCGAATCGTTTAGTTGCCTGCAACAGCATTATTCAGTGTATCATGTGCACACAAGTTCTTCCTTCAATACTGGCCTTTGAAGTAGATGTTCAAATCAGCGAGGCGGCATATGAGCAAAAGTTTGGCATGGTATGCTATTCTATCATTACGAATATCTTCTATGATATGTGGCACGATGTGGGGGAAGTTCTTAATAATAATGCAATGGAACATTGCAATATCTCCACAGGATTTACTGTAGCCTTGAAATGGCGTATATGATCATAAAAATGTTGAGAGGAGTATTAAAAATGGAGGAGTTTTTGTACGCCTTATTTTCAGTTGGAGAACTTACTACTAAATAGAAAAGATACATAGACAAATCACCTTGAATCATTGATTAAATTTTCATCCGAATAAATGACGGTAGCACTTACGTTGCCAAAGGTTATTTCCGACACAGCAAAAGGTAACTTTATACTTATTAAAGTTCAGGTTGTCACTGTGAAACTGGTCACTGTGAAAAAAACATCATAGGTATTTTCAGCATTGAAACTACAGAACGATAGTATTGTTCAATCATTTCAAAAAAAAAATAATATTTTTTAAACGACTCCATATAATATATTATTTTTCTACTGTTAAGATAATCTAATGTAAATTTAAAAAATGAGAATATAATGTACGTACTCCTCATAAACCTGTTGATATCATAAACAAAAATGCTCCTACTTATGTGTACACGTAAAGGTGGACAAGAGCGTCATTTGCTTTCTGCTCAGTTAATTTTACTTCTTGTAATATATAATAAGCGTTGATGAGGCCGATGCGTTTCACCAAAACTAGCACAAAATATTACAATGAAGCTTGAGTCCGATAGGCGTGCAGTGGGAATATTTTCGGATTAAAAGGTAAAAGAGAGGTGCTATTTTGCTCTCGCGCAGATACACCAGTAATATACAGCGAAATAAAAGGGATCTGGAGCAGAAAAAAATAATCCATGAATTTTAAAAAATACAAAGGAAAGCTGTGCGGTTGGTCAAAAGCAACTGCGGGGGTACAGTAAGCGTTGCAGAGATGTTATACGAATTAGACTGGAAGTCGCTGGAGACTCGGAGGCAGGCCGAGCGCTACGCTTAGATTACTTGAGCAGTTGAGAATAGATTATCTTTTGGAGCGACTCGGAGAATACCATATTAGAACCCCACGATATTTCTAGGTCCGACGAACATAACATAGCGACGATGTATTAGTGAACAGAAGGGCAGGGGAATCCGTTTTTCCCCCGATCAGTGAAGGGCCTTTTAAAAATGTAGATGAATACAAAGCCGTGAACCATAGGTGCCATGATTATCCCCGCACAGAAAAAGTGTAGAACCTGTTTTCATAAATAACGAGAAAATGCGGTTGACATGCCCAACCTCAGCAGTACAATATTCAATTAAAGCCATAGAAGTTTATCTAAAAAAGCTAATGAAGCAACTGAAATTTGCTTAAAAAAAACAGCATGTCGATGTATTTTGAAATAAATGCTGAAATTCATTCACAGTACAAATAGTTGAAAAATTATCTTTCTATTAAAATTAAAAGAGACTTAGAAAAAATATGAAAAATGTGTAACCTTTGAACATTCAATTCAACCACAAATCTATTCCTATTACAATAAAATAGCAATGATTCTAGATTTTTTTCACCTTTTGATCAAAGTTTTTCGACTTCTTTTTCACGATTTGCCATTAAATCAGCTAATGGAAGATATGAGTATAAAGGCTTAAAGGTAATATTTATAAAAACAATGTTTGATAAATAATATTTTTTTTCTTGAAATTGTTCCAAATTTATCATGAAAAGAATTGGTCTCATAAAAGATGGTAGTTTCATCAACGTAAATCATGCGTTTGGCCGGGTAAAGATCACATCTAACTGCTGGAATAATCATTTGTTATTTCTTGGTGGCATGAGCTCAGAACGAAATGAGTAATTACAAAATGACTGAATGTAAACTGAGTGAAATTTTGAAAATAGTTTTCAGGAAATAAATGAGTTTAATTCAAGTTATTTGGAACAACCGTGATCCCATTTTGTTAATCTTAGCTCTCCTTTTTTTAAAAATTACTCAACCCTTAAAATTCCTCAATCGCTTTGTATTTATTTCTCCGAAAACATTTCTGTGCCTTAATAAATACTTCACCCGTGCATTTAATCAACTCAAGACAGTTGAAGAGGTACTTTTTTTCTTAAGAACGGACATTTAAGAGACATTTACCCGTAGAGTTTTCATTTGTACTATGTAAGCACGTTTTCCCCACGGAAAATTTGAGATGAAGACCGTTGCTATGCGACATTTGCTCGCTTGCGTTGTTTAAAGATACTCACAGTGATACACCTTGGACGAGGGCATGTTCCTCTCCGCTTCAATTGAGTCTCAATGAATTATAAACAGAATTGTTGTTTTTTTGTGCTCATAAAACATGAAGTACCTGAGGATTTTCTTCCTTCTTTTTATGCATTGACGGAGCAGAAGTGCTCCCTAGACGCTCGTAAAGCGTGGATGCAAAAATAAAAAAACAACGAAGCATCGTCGCTATTTCTGTCGCTTCCCTGAGGGTCCAACTCGCGCGCTCGTGTCCCTACGCAATGTCCCCCCCTCTCTGTATCTCTCTCTCACTCCTGGTCGCCAAGATTCAAGACAATACGCAGCGAAAAAATGGCCGCAAAACCTCTGTTTATAAAACATTAACAGAAGAGCCTGTTCATCTCCGCAATGTGATTTAAGATGCGTTAAATATTCCGTTACCTTAACGTATTTGAAATCTCTGAGTAAAAAAGTTAGCTAAGGAGACTGTTTATCCTCACAATAGTTAAAAATCATTCCCAGGGTACAGCTAAAAAAATATCAATTACAATTTTAATTTAGTATTTCCTAGTAAAAATTATCGGCTGAATTCTAATGTTCTGCCCAAATAGATGAATTGCTCCAGAATGTTTTTATATTATTAAACTTCAATATTATTATTTTTGTCCTAGTTTAACTAGCAATTTCGCCTTTTATTACTTTTCAGATAATTTACAGTCCTAATGTGATTTATTATGCGTAAAATATCTTGCTGCCTTATATATTCAAAATCTCTAAATAAAAAAGTTAACGGATGACCCTGCTGATCTCTGTAAGGGTTGAAAATGCATATCATTGGTGCCGTGAAACTTGAAACAAACGAGTATTCATTGCGTTTCAGACTTACTTTATTAATGAGTGATAAATTTTACCTTTTTCATTTTTGCCCAAATAGTTGAGGGGATTCATGAAGATTGTTCCATCTTACGTAATTTCAATTTTACTATTCTCAGTATCGTGAGGACTCGCATTTTATTTTTGGTGAGAATTATCTGGGTATCATGTGGTTTGAATTACCAACGTTTTACATTATTTTACATATTCGAGTGCCCGTGCATATTCAGCAACGCAACCTATATTAAATGTATATTAAACACAAAGATTCAAGCGTGATGGAGTAGATTTTTTCCATGTTGAAATAAATACTTGCAATTTTCCACGGTTATTAACTATATTACGACCTTGGTTTCAATATTATTACATTACCACCTCGAAGATTATGTAGTAATATTAAACATAGGTTTTAATGAATTTCATAACAATAGATAATTGCAAGTATTCATTTAAATACAAAATTAAAAAGTTTAAAGTAACATGAGCGTTGAGAAACACCCTCGCTATCCCAGAGTGTGCCAAAGAATAGATAATATTTATTACTCTTATTTCTGTGGCCAAGTAAACCCAAGATGGTTTTTCGCTTCTCCGATGACCAGGTCAGGGGTTAGATGGAAGATGGGACTCTCTAGTCCCAATCTCGCCCAATAAAGACGTTTATTATTAATATTATTATGACCCGCCTCCACTCTTCTGTCTTCCCTTATTTCTATTTCTGCTACAAGTCATCCTACATTCTTCAGTACTTGGTAATAATCAGTAAATACTTCATTACTCTAATACTTTATATATTACCTTCCCGCTTCGGGGAATGGAAGACTGGAATGGTTACCCAAGGAAATATTTGAGCCCTTCAAAATTAATACTCGGATTTTTATGACGAGGCTGAAAAATCGAATTGCGAGAGCTTTTTGTGCTTTTTTGTATTTAGCATTTTATAAATTATATTTTAGATTTTATATAATTTTGTGCTCTAAGTTACCACCCCACCACATGATCGTCTTGTAACAATTTTTCAGTAATAATAATAATTACAATTTTAATAATGATATCAAACACACCTGACTAACCACGGTTGAAAAGCTGTTTTACTGCAGTTTTGTCAGATTGTGAGGAGATTCCTGGGCCGGGTATAATCGGACAATGTAGTATGCGGTAAAATTTACCTTTAGGATTGGTGAATCTTTCCATTTGGTGTAAACCAGAGGACTCAGTTCTAAAAGCCGGTAAAAATAATAAAAAATCAATAATAATCATAGTAATAATACAAATAGTAATAAAATTATTAATTATAATTCGTTAGAGTAAGAAAATGAAGGCAGAAGCGTCGTTTTAAGTAAAAAAAAATTAATATACATCCATCCCTTTCTTAGCGTCTTTCCATTTTCCTCGCTTTTCCCATTCCTCGCATGGGAACGGCCACCTGAAACCCTCCCAAGTCTTAAAGAAGAGGGAGGAACACGCCCAAAGGGGAAGCTACTTGAGAATGGACAACGCTTTAGAGGAGGAGGGAAGAAAATGAGGAGGAAGAAAAAGAAAAGAGTGGAGGAAGGGAGAATGGAGAGAGATTTTGGGAAGAGAAAACGAAGGAAACAAGCCTCAGGGGCGAGGTGTGCGTAAGTTCCTTTTATGAGCGTGATAAATGACCGTCACCATGGGGATCGAGTTTGCGATTTATACCCACATCTCTCCAGCGCGATTCTCCCCCAACCCAGATTGTTATACTCCTCCCATCATTATCATCACATGCGTTTTTCTTGAAAGGAGGAAGGGAATGGACTCGGGTATTGGTGCTTCGGGAATAGTTGGCCCTCTGCTGAGAGGACCGCCCGCGTCGAGGAATGGAAGGAATGAAAGACCGCTGGAATAGTTTGCGTTTTTGGTGGGAGTGAATTTACCAGCAGCGCTCTCTTTTAGGATGATTAAATTTGTGCGCATTCCTTCGGGGAGAAGATGGATCATTTTTGCTCATTTTATTCTAACCTTTTTAACGCGTCTTTTTGTCTATCTTATAATATAGTTCCCTCAATTGCAAGCGTTCCTACGGGCTTGTGCATTGCATAATATGACAAATTTTTAAAACTAAATTATTCTTAGAATATAAGGATTTTATTTACACCAATTAGAGACCCTAGGGCAACATCTCTCTTCCCTTGAGGCCTAGTTCCTTAGTACCGCTATCAATTACTTTTCTTGATAATTTTAGGGCTATCTTTAATAACTTCTGCTTCTTCAGATATCATAATTTAGTTCATTCATTACACTCCTACTGTCGGAGTAGATTAATTGGATATTTATGACTAATGAGAACGAGCAGTTTCATAAGCAACTTCGGTTAAAGCTAGAAGTGTGGTTGGCTTCAAATATATTTTCAACCTTATTATTCTTCATGAAAAACAGTGTCAGCATGAAATAAGAACGAACCTGGTCGTGGCCAGGTCAAAAACCATCTTAGGCTTACAATGCCACAGGAGCTAGAGTAATTAATTTTTTCCACGTTTTATTATACTTGCTTTCTTGTTTGTCCGCCCTAGAAAATCTTGCAACTCAAATTTCAACCACTTCTTGATTACCTAGAGCGCTGAAATGTATGGAATAGGTCAGAACTTGATGGCAATGCAATTTTCTTAGTCTTTTACCACGATCTAAACAGTATTTCGTGCAATATTTTGGAATAAAAATCAAATCTGGAGTTCCAAAAATGATCACCAAAATGCAGGCGCTGCAACCATTATAGCTGTGTTTAACTGACTTTATAACGTAACTGCAATAACTTATGCCGTAGTCTAGATGTTATGAAATTCGACTGCTGTGCGGGGTAGTTTCGGATTGAGACCCTCAATAGGCATTTTTTTATATCATATTTTGTTATTTATCTTTTACAGAAGCTTATGATTTCCTGTTCCTTTTCTGATTTGCCCTTAAAATTATTTTTTACCGCGTGGAATTTTTGTTGTGTATCTTTAATACATACCGTGCTGACCTAAATACTGTAGTTCTGTGCCCAAGTGCTGGTCATTTTTAATGCGCTTGTGTTATTTCTCAACAACCAACATTTGATGCGAGGAATAGGTGTTAGGCATCATTTTCAAGAATGACTTTTTCTTTTGCTTTTTCCATTTGTTTATTCAGAGATTGGATTTAGAAGTTTACCACATTGCTAAAAAATGGCAAACTACGATTTTTCAAAAGACATATGGCGTCATATTACGCCCACAGCACGCTAAGTGTTAATAGAAGCCTGCTATTCACCATTCCTTTTTATGATTTGCCTTAAAACTTGTATTTCGCTACGTGGAATTTTAGTCTTCACACATAACTTCTGCGTATCTATGGTCAAGTCAACAATTAAATTAAGCAAAACTATTGAAAATTGAAGGACGAAGTGTAAGAAATTGAATTAAGAGATTAGAAGAAAGTTCAAACGAAAGAGAAAGGAAAAAAATACGCTGTGGAACTACATAATCATACAGTATTCTAGGACATAGCTTTTCGGGCATCAGAACATGGTAGGTTGGCAAGAAGAAGACTTTAGTTGGAATATTTTATCCGATTAGCGCAGTCGCGTCCATTATGTTTACTTACTTTTACATTACAGATTATGTGTATGATTCGTTTTTACAGAATATTAATAACGATAATCTTCTGCTAAACTGCTCATCGTGAAATTGTTGCATTACTTCTTGAAATCTCTTTTCCATTGAAAATAATACGAATTTTAAATGATGCTTTTAATTTTACAATCAGATAAATGGTGTGAGGCGGTGAATGGAAATCCATTTCCAAAATAAATGGAAAATAATAAAAAATAATGTGTGCTAGGGCATAAACTTCGGGACATCAGCACAAGGTAGGATGGCAAAATGAAGAGTTTACTTAGGATATTTTTTCAGATTAGCCCACTCGGGCTAGTTGTTCTAATTAATTTTAAAATTAAAGAGATAAAGTGCGTGATTAATTTTTACGAAAAATCCATTACGAAACTCTTGACGGCTTTTTGAGAAACTGTTGCTTTAGTTCTTGAAATTTGTTGTCAATGAAAAATATTGGAAATTTTAAAAAAGGTTTGAATTCTACAATCAGATTAATGGTGATTGAAAATCCACGGTGAAAGTAAATGGATATAAATGTTCTTTTACTCAATTCAAAATGTGTAATGAATGTAAGTAAATAGAATCATTATGATGATAATAATTATCCTACTTGATACAAAGAGGTTGTGCTATTTAAAGATTATTCTGTCTTGCCAACCGAGAGAGCTCTAGCATTTTGTTTTAAATAGATTTTCTTATAGCTTGTAATTACAATAAATATTTTCGCTGAAAGTCGGCTATAAAAGACAGAATATTTGAGACAACCACATAGTGGTGGCACTCAGTATTTCAATCGATTGCAAAATTCCTCTCTAGCAAAACTAATGAGTCTTAAATAACGTTAAAGTATAAAAATATTATTTTTATGAAAAAAACACGTTTTATTAAAAAGAGGAAAGTAACGGCCTGCAGCATCTTATTTTATTGAAAATTTCAAATAAATATTAATGAGAAAGTTGAAATAGATTTTAGAACAGCATTTCAGATATCAAAAACTAAAACCGTGGTGCGCACTTAAGATTATAAAATTAAAACTTGCCGGCCAATGTATATCAGATTTGTCTCCGAGAGAGAGCGGATATAACCCTTACAGGCGCACCACGTTTATCGTTTTTGATATCTGAAAAGCTGTTCTAAAACTTACTTCAACTTTCTCATCAATCACAGTTGAAATTTTCAATAATTTAACATTTCGTAGGCCGTTATTTTCTTCTTTTTAATAAAACGTGTTATTTATAAAATGATAATTTTATACTTTAATATTATTTATATTTCCCATGTAACTGCTGTTTCTAACAATGTGGCCCATCCACCGTATTCTTCTACATGTCTACA
This sequence comes from Ischnura elegans, assembly GCF_921293095.1. Lineage (NCBI taxonomy): Eukaryota > Metazoa > Arthropoda > Insecta > Odonata > Coenagrionidae > Ischnura > Ischnura elegans. Next base: position 94,846,936 of record NC_060252.1, read on the forward strand.
GGACTAACCCATAGTGTCCTTTCCTCTCCTATTCTTCTAAATACCTCCATATGTCTCACTCTGTCTGTCCATTTTATCTTAAGTATACTCCTTTAGTACCAGGGTTCTGAGGTGCCGATTCGTTTCTGATCATTTTTTCCGAATATCCGAGCCACAGTGTATCACTGCCCACGTGAATTTTTTTACGTACTGTTTCCCAGGTCTCCGTGCTTACGCTCCAGACCGCACGCATCAGCATCGAAATAACGCGTTCTAAGTTAATTATAGTTCCGCTTCAAATTCTTTTTCAAGGGCTTACGTCGGTTGCCTAGTCGGTCAATTGTAAATTTTCCCTCTTGCGTTTAAGACTCTGTCGGTCGAATTCTGCTGATCACATCGTGACCGAGAACAAAAAAATCTTTGGTTGCGGCGTTCGGGAGGAGAGAAATTTTATTTATTTCTTTATATTCAACTCCCCCGTAAACACTAGTTTGAAGCCTTTACAACGGAGGATTAACAAAACATTACACAAAGTAACAAAGGAGTCGAGGAAAGCGCCTGGAAAGGAATTACAGGAATTATCTGTGGCCAAATTATTCCGGAAGAACTTTATTTCATTTAGCTTCATTAGACCCATTACTCGCTTTTTCGTAACTTGCTCAGCCTATTCGCCCCTTTCATCAATGGAATTTTGTAAATGATTTTAACCCTCATCCCATTGTTTAGCAGGGTTAAAATTTTCAGTAATTTACAGAATCAGATGGCAATGCATTTATAAACTATTTCAAGGACTTAAGAGGCAATGAGTGCGTTCGGGGAGCTCGCTATCGCGCTCTTAGCGCCACACGCTTAGGTACTTCGCCGTTCGGGGAGGCTTTTGGCGCTCGTTACTACGAAGCTCCCCGAACGCGAAAGGCACGTACTTTAAGCTCGTTACTACACAAACACACAAACGTAAACAGCGCGAATTCAAAAATGGCAGACGCAGTAATGCATGTAAACGACGTTAATAGACGAGATGCAATTCTGCAAGGAGTACATATAATTCTTAGAGAGTTTTTGGACGAATCTTCGTCAAGTTCCGACGAAGAATTAAATGTAGCGGAGATACTGGCACCGTACATATTGCGCGGAAGAAGACGTCGGAAAGTGCCACGACTTAAAAATTATATTGAGGGGGTTATGCCACAATGGACAGATATTGACTTTAAGTCACATTCCAGGTAAAAATCAAATACTCTACAAGACAACTTTTGTTTTTGGTATGAATTTCATTCATTTTAACTATTCATCTGCAGAATGAGTCGAGAAACGTTCGAGTATGTCCTGGGTGTTATTGCGAACAAATTAAAAAGAAGACATCCAGGTCTTCAGATGATTACCCCGGAGAAGCAATTCCTCCTGGCGATTTGGCGAATGGCAACTCCTGATTCATACAGGTGATAAAATCTATCTTAAGACTAATTAACTAAATTACTGACTTCCGACTTGTAGATACGTAATTCAGTGCCGATGCAGTAGGCCCTTAGACCTCAAGCCGAGAGGCGTAAGTGCTTAATCATTCAACGTTAGTGAATCGATAATATCTGCATTTACTCCAACCCAATATTTGTCGGAAATATCTCCTGCTTAACTCGTGGATTGTTTGTACAGTGCACATGCATCTATCATTGCTCTATCTTATTGTACTCTTTTTAGGTCAATTTGTGAAAAATTTGACGTCAGCCGTGGAACTGCCTTGCTGACTGTACGGAGAGTAACAAAGGCGTTAGCATCACTTGCACCTGCCGTAATACGATGGCCTAGGAACGATGGAGTGCAGGTCGTTTGGGGATGTTTTGAGGCCATCAGTGCCTTTCCCAAAGTTTTGGGAGCTATTGATGGCACGCACTTCCATATTCCTGCTCCCAAAAATAATCCGGAAGCCTATGTAAATCGGAAAAAATATCACTCAATTCAGATGCAGGTAATTACTGAGTAACCTGACCCTTGTCAAATATCAACTCGAATGATGCAAAGTTACTAATGTAGCATTCTTTCCCACAGGGAATATGTGACCATAAAGCCCGTTTCTTACACTGCTACGTTGGGCACGTAGGGTCACTTCACGACCAGCGAGTTTTCCGTCTGTCGGAAGTTAAAGACTTTCTTGGGGATGAAAGAAAATTTCCAAATGACAGTCATTTGGTAGGCGATGCTGCGTACAAGCTGCACTCGAACCTCATGGTCCCCTACCGAGACAATGGACACCTGACTCAACGGCAGAATAATTTTAACTTTTGCTTATCATCAGCGAGAATATCCATTGAGAGGTCCTTTGGGCTACTTATAGGTCGTTTCCGCAGTTTGCTACATTGTCTACCGATGACAGACACTGCAGAAATACCTCAATTTGTCCTTGCTTGTTGCGTGCTACACAACATCTGTATTTTGCACGGAGATGATTTAAATGAGGCATTATTTGAAGAACCTCGGGAGGAAGAGGCAGTTCCACCAAATATTGACTTGCAAGCAGGTCATTTGAACGATCAAGATGCTGCTCATTATAAACGGGACACAATTTGCGAAAGATTAATCTTACGCAATGTGTAGCCATTAATTTTTTTATATACGTATTAAATTTTGATAAAATAAAGTTTAGGTAAATTGCGATGTCGGCAATTTTACCTTGCAAAATCTAATAAGTCTATCTTTTAACACGTTACGGACCGGGTATTAAATTCCAATGCATTTGAAATCAGGAATTTTTAGGGGGTGATGACCTAAACGCATTTTTAAAGCCATAATAACTGGATACATAAAAATAAAATGTGATTGATATGGATGAACACACAAAATTTATATTTTATTTATTAAGTCGTCCAATTTTTTTAATAAGGCATCTTGGCGAGCCATTTTTTCTATGTGACGCTTATTTTTTCCTTCCTCAGCGATGCGTCGGCTTTCTAGAATTGCTGAGGCGATGTCTTCCTTTTTTTTCTGAACGCCTCTTCGGTGATGGTGATCTTAAATGTGGTGGATCATCGCCCACGGTGTCCCCTTCCATCCGGTTCCTTTTTGAAACACCTGAGCTGGACGAGGCCAAAGCAATGGGCTCCATGAAAGGTCGCTCACCCAGAAGGCTCTCCATCTTTTCCAAGTACGGCCACGTCCTGGGGCCGTTGCCGGACTTCGCATTATGGTCTTTGATACTTTTATATGTTCTTCTCATGCCATTGAATTTACTCTGGCATTGAGGCCCGGTCACGTCGTGGCCATGCGTTCGTAAAACGCTGGCAATTCTTTCCCAAGCCTTCTTATGGCTCACTTTGCCGCCAACTAAGTCCCCCTCGTACCCTCTGTATGTATCTACGAGGAGGAGGATGGCGGCATGAGGCCACTTGAAGGCAGAGACCACATCTGCATCTGCCCCATCCCTGGAGCATCCTGGTCCTGGCTCGTCAGACTGCTTGTCTTGAGCCAATGCGGCCTCCATTAGGGCCTGGGCGTAGGCCAAATCTAAAATAAATATAAAATTGAAAAAATATGCCCAAATTAACAAATAGGGTCCGAAATCACTTGAAAATATTACTTCAGAATCAAAAACCAAAATTTAATGGAACTGCCGAAAACCTTATGGGCTATCACTCACCCACCCCCTAAATTCCACAACTGGTTTTCACTAAACAATATTCTTACCGCGAAAATGATTTTACCGAGAATAACCTGAGAAATTTTGTTTATGATTTCAAGAGTGATGAACCTCAGTGTTAAGTAATTTATGTTCTCACGGGGCATAAAACGTAGATTATGAGTATTCAGACTTATAAAAACTGAACGCTACATTATGCATACAATTAGTAAATTTAAAACAGAAGGTATTCATATGAAACCATGTATTCATAAAAGCATACACTTACCATTTTGCGCTCTTTCGGCATCAGCAGAAACTTTCGCCACTACTGATTTCCCGCCGACAGGGTCCTCAAATCGTACTTCCACTGATTCAAACGAGGCCGCCATTTTTTCTGTGTCTGTGTTTGTATTTGTAAACAACAACATGACAACGAGCGTTCGGGGAGCCAGTTGGCGCAATTTGGCGCTGATAGCATCTTGTGCCTCACCTCTCTGGCGAAGCACGAAGTAATGACGTCGGCGCTATCAAATAATGACGACACGACTTCGCTCACAGCGCCGTGAGCGAGCTCCCCGAACGGCAATAGCGCGCTATTAGCGCTAAAAGCGAGCTCCCCGAACGCACCCAATATAAGCCACCTTTTCTGATAATTACGAGTAACATCTATATTAATCTCTAAGCTTTAGTTTAATTATTAATAATTTCATTTTTCAATACTTTAAAAGATGTCATCTGGTGTAACGGTCTGCCCCAGGACCAGGAGATTATACGTTCAACTTTTTTAAAGTTTGATTGATATCCTTAAATTTTCATCACATCAAGCGTGCCTGCCAAACCTTACTTACCCGTCAGTCTCTTCAACATTCATTTCAAACAAACTAAATCAGAAGTTTAGTTAGAAGTTTTAGTTTAATTATTAATAGTTTCATTTTTCAATACTTCAGAAGATGTCATCTGGTGCAACGGTCTGCCCCAGGACCAGGAGATTATACGTTTCATCAATGGAATTTCCCAGTAGGGTCCTCAAGTATGCTTTACTCTCCAAGTTATGAAAAGGATTAATTTATCTTCTTATTGAATGTTATACCGTTTTTAGTTTTAGTTCGTAAATCAATAGCTAAAAATACCTTCTCCTAAGAGAAAATCGTTGTTTGTTATCATTAAAATATATATGTTCGAAAATATTTGTTACTTTTCTTTACCCTGGTAACTAATTCTATCATGAAGAAGGCTATATGGCAAAAAAGCACACCACACAGGCCTAAAATTCAGCTTCTTAGACCACTACCCAATGTTTATAGAAAAATGAGGATGGGAAGGTTAAGAAAAAAAATACGATCTTAATAGGGTAGTTTCCTTCATTAAAGAAAACGAAGCGCATTGATTGCGATTCGTTACCCACCATAAGTGTATTCATAATATACAAAATATTTGGTTTTAGAAATCCCAGTTTAGACGAATACAAATGGTCAATTTTAACCGCATTTGAAAAAGTCCAGATTGGCGCCCATGCGATGCCACTCCACGTGTCGTCACAGGGACCTTGTTTCTCTACGAGTAGATAGGAGTTTTACATCGTCTGATATTACCAATGCATGGATGAGGCACAGAGCTCAGGGAAATATCTCTTAATAATCACACATTAAAAATACTGAAGTTCGGATAGTTTCCTTCGTTTGATAGGGGAATAATAACCCTTATTTAAGCCAAGCGCTACCTCCCAGTAGGGTACTCAGCTACCTGCTAGCAGCCTGTATCAGCGCTCAAGCCTCGCCCCAAGGTCACCTCACACGCCGACAGCTGGAACCAGAAATATGTAACACGCACTTTTCCCATCATTCCTAATTAGCCATCGCGATTTTGCGCGCTTGAAAATTTTCACTTTTCATTTGATCGCGAAAAATAGATATCGTCATTTAAAGAGTCTACAAGCGTGAAATACGTACTCCAGGGGTAATAATCTTTCGATTTAGGCAATAAAAAAATAAAAGGATACCAACCCTATTCGCAATTACTGGCAGGTTCGTAAGAAGGCGGTTCAGGAGACCTAAAGGAGACTTCCCTCCTGCCTTAAAGTCCGGCAATTCGCTTTCTCCAGTGGGTTTTCCTTTGATCACAATCACATCCCCTCATCCAGCTTAATGGCCATTTTCTTTTCTTTTTGAAGCATCTACGCCTCCCAAGATGAAAATCTCATCCTCTCCGCCATTACTACCCGCACTCCCAGTGAACTCATTCACCTGGACGAAAACCAAATCCAACCTTTTGTCGAACTAGTCATGATATCCTGTTCACAACTCTTTTAATAAAAAGTATTTCTTCCGGTAATTTCTTTCTTTTCTATACACTTCTCCGTCAACAAAATGACTTCACTTTGCGAATTCGCATTTTTTACTTAAAGAACCTAACGCTGAACATAATTTTGCATCCCTCAGTGGGCTGAAGTAATAGATGGAAAAAATTTGGAAGTGGTGTTCTTCGAGGTTAGTACCTGGAACGTTGCAAAAATATTTGAAAACGGTTGACAATCAATAGGAAGGATGTCGATAGCCTTGCCAATTCGACGTTGCCTAGCTAAACATGACTAAAATTTCTTAGTAACGGTATTTTCAGATTTATAGGAAAGTCGTTCAAATGATGAATATCTGGGGTACATGCTAATGGCGGAATCTAATATTACCTACGCCATGTTTTGCATAATATGGAACATCACTAGCGTTTAAAAAAGTTTAAGTCAACATATTCATAAAAAGGATTAACTGAAATTTGGTGCATACTTTTTCTGATTTTTGACGATAAATAGAAGTATAAAAAAAAGTTTATGCAAATGTATGTATGTGTAGATCTGAAGAAACATTAAAGATACCTCTTTTGGCGCATAAAGATATGCTATTTGTGTAAACACGCGTTCGAGTCAAGGAACCTGCGACTAGCTAAACTTTTTTCAGTGACGACAAATCTGTCTTCCTCGAAATTTTCATTACTTGAGCTGTTTAATTAACCATCGATATTAAAGGAAGGCTACATTAACATGATTGCGGTACTTACGGATAAATTATAATGATGATTAATTTTTTATTTACTCAAATTTCATGATGTCCATAGAATTTAAGATAAACATACTTTACTGATGTTGACAGTACTTCGCCTGTTTTTTGCTGCAAATAAGGGCAGGCAAGGGGAAAGAGTCGTTTCAATAGCAAAAATTGTGTTGAAGAACGCGACGTGACGAAAAAAATACGGAGAAATTAATTTTTTAATTACAAACTATGTCTGTTTAAATATCCAGCGAGGCAGATTCAATTATCATTGTCAACTGAAACATACTTATTGCGCATTTTAAACTACTTTTCAACAATTAACATAAGTTGTATGAAGGATTTACTATCAGTCTATCATGAAACAGCTCTAAGCTCTTAGGCGTGTGAGAGAAAACTTTCAAAGTAATTTAAAATGCTTAAATATTATCAGAATCTCTCGATTGCTAAATATTTACGGATATTCTATTTTTTTCTAATTTTATTATAATTAAATTTTTACGTGGATTTTATTAATTATTATTATTATAGTTAATGAATATATTATTTTTTACACACTTTCTCGTAACTTGCTTTGTCTGTTTCATTGATAAAATGTTGTCATTGATTAATTAACTAAATTTCCATGTGAGTAAATAGTTTTAAATTTTCTCAAAAGATGGGTGTAGTCGCTTGGCCGAATTGTCTTCAACGGCTCCAGTTAATGAATTACATGATTCACGGCAAGGAGGTACAAAAATGAAAATATGTGTATTAAAAAGAGATAAAAAACAAGATTTTTCTCAAAAACAGTATAAAATGCAATTTTTTTATTAATCATTGACTTTAGTCTTATTTCTGTTAAAGAATTTTGGTATTATACAGGGTGAAACCCATTAAAAGAAATATGTCACTACAGACCCGGACGCGAGCCTAAATTTGCCTGCACAGGACTGAATGTACCTCACTCACTCCATCCAAAAAAAGTGACCTTTAGTCGAAGAACCATTAGCTTGTGCATGCATACGTGGAGGGGAAAATGGGACCGTGAGCAGGCGGGACAGGAATTGAGTGGCGGGAGATAATGTGACCCAATCGTAAAGAGAAGAATTGTCTGTGAGACCCCTCACAGAAAATAAATAAAATCGTCTTTGAATATAGATTGGGAAATCGTCGTCAGCACTTCTTAAACGGGGAGATGATAGAGAGCCTTTTCAATTGAAATGCGAAACTAGGTCAGGAAGTGGGTTCACCTTATTTTTCCAATGCCTCTCATCGTTTTACCTTGGAATGGGCGCATCTCCAATGGCTGTGGACGTAAAGGTAAAAACAAGTCCAAGGTATACTTCGTCTCTCCATACCAAATTCGGAATAAGGAAGAGGTCACACGAAGTCTGTAAGAGTTTTTTTCGCGTAGAATCCAATTGACGAAAGAAAGGATTTTTGGATAGAGTGAGAATTTTAGCCAGTATTCTACGGCCAATTTTGATGCCGGAATATCCTCTCCGGGATTCAAATTATTTCGCGAATTCAGCTTAAAGGAAAACAGAATGAGGATATAAGGAATGGAGAAGCTAGGCAGCTATTTGTGGGAGGCGATCGACAGCCAAGGTAATGCGCTCTTAAGGTAAATACGAAGGAAGGGTAGAGATAACCTAGGTGTAAACATTAGCTGTTAACGAAATACGCTCTAGCATCAGACAATTTTTACTCCCAAAACCTCTTTATTCCTTTAGAAATACAATTCTCTTTCCTTGTCTCCATCCTTCGAGCTCTTTTTTTTTTAATGGCTTCCCTCACAATAATCCGACTCCATGGCAACCTTCCATTCGTCTTAGGGCCCCCGCGCACTGGCACCTTTTACAAAGCAACTATTTAGTTGCTTTGCGGAAGTCCCAATGAAACACACGGCAGTTGCGGCAACTAAAAAGTCGCCCGTGCGCGGGGCCACAGTCAACGCCGTGTGTTTCATTTGAACTTCCACAAAGCAACTAAATAGTTGCTTTGTAAATGTTGCCAGTGCGCGCGGGCCCTTCATTGCATATAAAAGTCAAATTAAACATAAGCATCAAATGATTAGCAGTATTCAATGAACGTAAACATAGTTATCAAATGTTTCAACGCCAATGGGACCTTCCCCTCTATGTATAATCTTTGTCAGAAGCTTTCTCCATCTCTTACCTTGTCTACTACCTACTTCGTCATTCCCTTTAGAAGCCGAAAATCGGAGGGTAAAAATGTCACCGGTCCGGAAAACGAACTCGTAACTCTGCGAAAACCATTTTCATGAATTAGTAAGAAGCTGTTTTAAACGTTAGCTTTAACCATGCCTACGTCCTCCATCTTCTCCAAATCCTTACGAGTCTTTCCCAAAGTTTCCTCCCAGTAAGCTCACGACCTTCTTGTTTGCGTCGTTCGCACGAGAGGTGCGACCGCAAAGACGTACGGCGTCACGCCACCTGTCCCACTCAACATGAAGAAGACATCAAGGCATCTGCTTCTCGGTCCACCGCATCCCTTACCGCCAAGCGAATGCAAACTTCAATGGGACTGCATAGAGGAGACCCCAAATAATCCCATCCAAGATTGATTTCTCTTCCCTGCACCTGCACCGTTGCCTTTTAATTGGTTTTTAAAACTATCTGCAGCGCATAAAAATAGTGTAAGTTGATCCATATTCTTTGAATATTATGCAGAATAACTACCACAAAACTGTGCCTGAAAACAGTTCATATGAGCTCTCCAACAATTTGTTGAACCAAATAGATATGGCCATTGTCAATGATAGACCAGATGCTATGCTGATTAACAAGAATAATAGAACTTGTCACTCAGCTGATTTTGCAGTACCACTCTCATATCAAATCGTAAAAAAAGACGATAGCCGATAAATAAACAAGTAACAAGAATTTGTAATAAAAAGAATATGGAATTTGGATCAGGTTTTTATGGCGCCTATTGTCATCTCTGCTTCGGGTATTATCCCAGAACAAATACTATTGTAATGCAGCGATTTAATTAATTTTCTGACCACTACCAGTTTATTATGTTTATTTCTTTTTTTTCCTCTTAATATTCGACGCACAAAAAGTATCAACTTCCGTGTCCTTTCTTACTCGTCAAAATCAACAGCAGCCATTATTGTTTTCTCCATGGAAACTTTGATACTCAAAATTATTGAGGGTTCTCTATATATTTTAGAACATACGTCAATGCAAAATAGTTTTACAGTTCTCAACCTTAATCCAAATACTTATATCAAACTGCAAAAGGCCGTAATAATTTCGACTTGCCACCTCAAGAAAAAATTTCTCAATTCAACAGAACAGTAAAGAGTTACTTCGGTGAGAAACTGTACCCTTTGCATAAAATAACTCAGTTCACAGTAAAAAAATATAAATTAACCAATTGTAGAAATAATACGTTATCCCTAGTGTAATTGTTGGTAGTCTGCGTGCAAGAAACGAAAATGGGAATAAAAATTACATACCTTCATGTAAGCTCCCGTCAAAAGAGGCGGATTAGTGTCCCCTTCCAACCCGTTCAAGCATATGTAATGATGATCTTCCTCGATAATCCACAAGCGATCCCAAATACTGTCACCAAGCTATGAAGCATATTCCAGAATGTGAGCAAAACATTTCAAATGTATGCACATTTTATGGCAGTGTTTTGCTTCACGGTGAAGCAAAATTAGCATTTTACGTTGAGTTTACAAAAAAATGAGTCCAAAATAGAGCTCAGACATCATCTAAGCATGATATCGTTGGTTATGATGTTGTAAATATAACTATTTTAAATTAGACGTGGGTTAAACTGCACCTATCTGACCGATTCAAGGATTTCCTATTGCAATATCCTTGGCAAACTTCTTTCCTCTCTCCCTACCTTCCCACATCATCAAGGAAGATGTAAAGGCGTTCGATGCAACTCGAGAGAGCGTTGGACTCCGGAAAAGCGATGCGATGACTTTTTCTTTGAAGAGATCGTGGGCATTTCCCTTCGCTGCAAAATAACCTGGTTCCCCCAAAACCGATCGATGAGGAAGTTCTCATTCCGAGCCGCCAAAAAAATAAAGTAGTGCTCCAAGGCCATTTGAAACTGTGCTGTGACCTCGCACTAAATGAAAAAAGCCTCGGTATTCCCATAACTTACATGTGAGCCTAAAATTCATACGCATGGGAAATTATGAGATACATGGGAATATAATGTCGCTGTAAAATATGTATTATTATTGTTATTATTTATATTATTATTTTATTATTATTTTCACGGCATTTTTGCTGGTTTTAGGCGAGGTATTAGGTATTTTTTTAAATTCCATAGGTAGTTGCTAGGTTTTGGTGGATAATTTTAGTCAACTGGTTGTGCCTATTGAGATAGTCATTACCAGCAATAGCTTAGCACCCCGAAGTTATGTGTTCCATGGACTCACCCATTTTCCCACATTTTCTACATTTATCTGCAATTTCAAGTTTTAATACGTTTTTTCATAGTTGTGAGTTCGTATAACTCTGTCTTGAATTGTCATCACAAACCCTTCAGTCTCCGGGTATAAATAGCCATCTTGGAGCCATTTCACAGATGCGTTTCTGTCAACCCAATCCTCGTGTATGACTGTTGGGAACTTTCCATGCAAGATTTTAGACTTCCATTCCTGCTTTTGTTGGTTTAGGTCTGGTATTTGGATCCGATTTTGATTCTCTCCAAAATTCAATGGTGTGTATCCCACGTCAGCCTTTATTACCTCTTTCATTAATGCATTATTTGACGATTTTAAGGAGGATATCATTGACTGTTCCTGAGATCGGCATTGTCGAAGAATATTTATTAGGCCTCTACTTCCTTCCTTCCTTGGGATATATAACTTGATTACTGAAGCCTTATTATGTAAACATAGGAATTTATTCAATAGTCGCCTAGTCAGTCGGTCCAGCTTATTTAGATCCGTGTCAGACCATTTTAAAATTCCGAAGGAGTAAGTCAGCACAGGCACTGCCCAGGTATTTATAGCCGTTATCATGTTCCTTCCAGATAGCTTTGTATTCAGGATCTTCGTCACCCGACTTCTATATGCATTTGCTCGGGCTTTCTTTAATTCAGTATGGTCTTTCCGATGGTTTTGATAAAAGCCTAAGTATTTATATGACCCATCTACAGGAAGTATCTCTATATCATCTATAAATTCCAGTGATGTCTGAGGTTTTCCCTTATTTGAGTGAACACCGGCACATTTATCCAGTCCATATTCCATACATTTATTATTTTTATTATTATTATTATTACTATTATTATTAAATTGTTACAATTAGGCCATTGGCCTGGTGGTAACATGTACATATGATGCAAAAACAATATAAATCATTATAAGAAGCCCTTGGTACCTACTTCTTCAACCGCTTTTAAAAAATATGTAAATTTTTAGGGGAGGGCTCAAATAGTTTTGCTGGTAGGTCGTTCCAGTCCCTTATGCTCCTATTCAAGATGTAGAACTGCTTTGCATTTTCCCTTTGTGATCGGCACTTTATCTTGAACTGGTGATCATTTTTTCCAACAAAGCTAGGTTTTGAAATGTCCCTCCCAAATTTACATATCAAAACCCCGAAAACTAATCTAAGGCCTTACTATCGGAGGGATTCTACAAATATTGGACTAGGACAAACATCCATTCTCTGGATAGGGGCGAGATACATGGGCGGGACTCGAATCCGCGGCCTTTAGCTTGGCAGGCAAGCACTGTATCCCGTCGCAACCGAAGCCGTCCGGTTTATGCGTAAAAACGCAGAATATAGGGGCTAGGAATACAAAAGGTGTGGGTTGCATAACTTTATTAATCCTATGAATAGAAGATTTCTTGCAAGCTCCACACAAAAACTGAATTCACGACGCGGTAACAGAAGGAAGGCATTAGGACCTCATCCGGGGTCACTATATCTTGGCTGTTGGCTAATGTTATAACTCTGGCTTGAACAAGTTGCTACGATAAATTTTTATTTTCTATTGCTAACCAATAGTTTCAACTGCATGCTCGTGTCATTGAAACTCTCCTGGTTTCTATTCCGACCGCATATCGATGGTCTGTGTGCTAAGCCTATGTTTAGCAAGAGAACGCGTGTCTGATTACGGCTAGGATGAGTGCTGCATACCGGGTGTGAAATCACTCCGTACTAGACACCACGATGGTGGCTTACACGGTCCTTAGTAGATATCATGATGTAAATATCATGATATAGATGCAGATATCATGATGTAAAAAAATTTAAGGTGATCAAATATATTCATCATCATGGCTGTCCTCATTTTCATAACTTCTTGGCATATTTATGATTTAGTGGAGAGGGACAGGATATTTGGCTCCGGAAATAATAAATATCTATAAGATTGCACTTTGAGTTCTCATGGTCTGTTCTAATGAAAAATTCAGCGATTGAATTGGGATCACCTTCCGGTCGAAACCATTTCATGCGTGGAAAAGTATTCCATTTCCTGGACTCCCCATTCCTCTCCCTTCCTCTGATGTTACCCTAAAGTTTTCGCCTTCACCTCTGATCGCTGGGGTCTCCGTATATATAAAGGTCTTTTTCCCAATCGTACCCACTCCAACCCCCAATCCTCGCCTGAAAAGTTTTTTTCCCCTCCCATATTCCCATTCACTTCACGTACAACGCCATCATCCAATTCAGCATGTTACTAGAGAGACTTTTTTCCATTCTCATCGACATGGGAGTTGAGCGATATTTCCCAACCAAGCTAGAAGCATGAAATACCCATTGTTGCCGTGTAAAGTTCTCTTCGTATTTTTCTGTTCCTTTGTCACTACGTCATTTAAAATAATTTACTTCATTATCTATGCTAGTGGTGACAGTAAATTCATTACTATAGTACCTATTTCTATGGAACATAAGTTATTGCCATAATGAGTCTCTCCAGTAAATTATAACATAAGGAATATCTTGAAAATAAATTATGCCACATAAACAAACGCAAATAAATTAGTACAGTTTAGGTCTAAATTATGAATTGCGTACTCTCGAGTGTTTCAAAAAATATGAATGAGCTTCAATTCGAAATTGATTTACGGTACCGAAATTCATTATACCATAGAGCATGTCATTCCATGTTTTCATTCCTGAATATATTGTTGAGAGTTGGTTTGCCGTGGTGCTGCATCTTGGTAATTCAAGTCGCCTTCTTTTTTTTAATCGTCTAAATACTTCGTTCTAGCTTGGCATTAAAATTTCATTTGGATCATCGGGATGGATAAAACACTCTTGAACTTCCGACCGGATGTGACTATTTCATCACGGTTACTCAGGGATCAATAATAAATGTGTGGAATCTAGCCAAGTATTAGCCGTTTTTATTGTACACCAATCATAAATCTGGCTATCATAACAAAATCATCAAACATTTCATCGCAATACTTTCCCCCTTAATTTTTAATGCATACATAGAGAAAGCCATAAATAAAATCAAGGAGAAAGCTTCAAGAGTCAATATCCACGAAGAAAAAATTAGTATGCTGCGATTTGCTGACGGCAAAGCACTCATAGCCGGGACAGAGAAGGATTTGAAGAAGATTTTGGCAAATATGGAAACGAAAATGGCCAGATATCAGCTGAAAATCAACAAAAAGAAGACTGAGGTATTAGTTTGCAGCAAAAGAGAGGAGGCTAAGACAAAGATTAACCTCGGAAAGCATAATCTTGAAGAAGCGAAAGAGTTTTCTTACTTGGGAAGCCGAATTAACAACGATGGACGAAGCAAGAAAGAAATACTCAGTAGAATAGCGAAGTTGATGAGGGGCTGACTACAAAAAGAAGAATCTACTTACAGCTAAGAATACAATCATAGAAGTAAGGGAACATTTCATCAGATGCTGCATATTCTTATTCTCGCTTCTGCACCGTTTGGTCCACATTTGATCACAGCTACTTGGTTTTTATACAAACTATGAATAATTCTACGATCATTGTAGAGTACGCCGATTTCTTTCAAAATTCTAAGCATTGAATTCCATTCCACGTTATCAAAGGCCTTCTCTAAATCGACAAATGCTATGAAGGTTGGTTTGTTTTTCTCCATTCTCTTCTCTTTGACCAAAGAATGATGAAGATAAAATGGATTGACCGTGTGAGTAAAAAGGAAGTGCTAAGAAGAGTGGGAGAAAAGAGAAACCTCCTAAATTCCTTAAGCAGAGGATGGGACAACTTAGTTGGGCACATTTTGAGGGACGATGGTCTGATGAAGACAATCGCTGAAGGACAAGTGGAAGGGAAAGAGGGCAAGGGACGGCCCCGAATGAGTTACAAAGGACAGGCTATAAAGGATGTAAAAGAGAAGAAATACGTCGCTATGAAAACGTTAGCGTAAAGGAGAGAGAAATGGAGAGATGCGTCAAACCAATCTTAGGATTATTGACTAATGATGATGATGATGACGGGCGATGTATTTCGAGAGAAATAGATGTAATATAAGGGCATAGTTTACTTTCCCTTACCTCTTGGATATTTTCCAATCTACGTTGAATAATGAGTTTAAACTTGGTGGTGAGCAGATCTCTACCTCGTGAACCATTGATAAGTTTTGTTTACCTAATGTATTGTTTATGGGCAAGCGGAAGCCCATGCCATCCATTCTAATGTTTATTATGGACTCTGTATTGAATTTCTTTTCCAGCGGTGAAAATTAATTATTTAGCCAAAATGGGCATTATATATCAGTAGATACATTGTATTATCTACTAAATAACCAATATTTTTGCTAGTAAACTAATCCTATATCCTTTATGTTATACTTACTATGCTTAAACTTAAAAGAATATTTTCACTTTAGACTTTGATCTGCTGAGCGATTAAGGGTGAAACATTTGAAATGCTTCATTTGTGTTAATTTGTTCAGTTTAAGCGTTAGCTATCAAGAAGTATTTGGTTGTTTTCCAGCTAAATAATGCAGTTATTCTCTCTTTATTCCCTTAATGTCTTCCAAGAGCAATTTGAAACCATGACAAAAGTTATCGGTGCGGCATTTTTTGTGAATTAGGGACTTGTGATCAAAATCGTAGGTTGCCTAGAGAAAGAAGTATCAGCATAACGTCGCCTGTATGTTCCTACGCCTTATTTTAACCCTTTCCCTATTTTCAACAACAATCATTAATCCTTAGAGTGCCGGAGAGCACTATCGCGCTCCCATCTCTCGCGAATAGTCTACTATATCTCTCTTAGATGCTGATAGTTCACTAATAATTCAATAGTCAGTATTCATTTTATTTTAACATTAACTATTTTCTTTTAATTATAAAAAAATTAACTAACATTACCAAAAATTCGTCAAATAATGCATTAAAAGCATGAAAGCACATGTAATAAAGATTTCTTAAAGTTTTTGAAGAGAACCTTTAGTTGTTTTTGAGACCTAATATTTTTTCATAACCTACTGCAAAATCAGAAAAAATGCCTCGGCACTTTCAGCATAGTACCTGGAAAACCCGTTGGGACTCAAAGGGTTAAAATTGAGCTGTGCCCTCACTATCCGGTAAAACTTCCCCGAATGACGATCACGACGTTCAAACTTTCCAAACTGTAATGTTTTCTCCTACGCTTAAATTTTTTTCGATCATGCTTGTTTTCAAACCTTTAGCATGCCCACGTAAGGGGTGAAATTCATATTTAAGAGCATTGATCACCTACTCTTTGGCCCCTTCGCCCTTCTTAGGAAGGCAGGTGGCCCACAGTGACGTAGAAACACAGTTCCCTCTCACGCCATTGGTCCTCCCACGCGATCATCTAATGGCGGAGCCCCGCCCACAGCCGAGAGGACCCAGGCCGTAACCTTGTCGGACTCCCCCGAAATGAATTCACGTCCGCCTCGCCTCCCGACCTGCGACCTGCTGAAAACGCCTCATCTCAGCACGTCTCGGCAATCTTTCTCGGGCCATCCTCGCCTTGAAGACCCTAGATATCCTTCCGCAAATCCCCTTAGGGTATCAGCTTCCCCTTTGAAGGGAATTTCCTTAGGAATGTGGGAGGAAAATTACTTATGTCCCGTTCACACAACCTCAGTCGTAACCGAGGTCCGTGCCGTTGTGGCCGCTAGCCATCGTCCTAATGCGAGTTGGTTAGCGAGATATCAGTAGTTCGTAACGCTGTCACTTAACCGTGGCCAGCGTTGCTGGCGGGGCTGAGAACGGAAAAAGGAAGAATGAAGAAAGAAGACTATATGATTATTTCGAATCATTGAGATCGGAAATGGATCGAGATAGAAGCTTCAGGAAATTGGAGATGATTTCCAAGAAACTTAAGTTAGTTGAATTATAAGCGGTCAAATAGATTTTTTTGCATATGGTTATTTATATTCAGACGAGCTTTAGAACTTCTGCGCCAGAGGGTAACCCTGGGTTACTACGGTTACATGAATGCTCGTTGCTCGGTTACCGAGGAATAGACCGAGATCTTATGAATGTGGAGGAATGATGGTTAGAGATCTAGTGATGATACTTGCTCGCATATTTTATGACTTAACTATTTACGATTGAATTTAAAATTTATGTCCCAAAGAACTAGGAACAATAAAAATAAATTTTTAATCGTTAATAGCGCACGCAGATATTGATGTAGATAGCTAATTTTAGTTGAAGCTAACTATGCTGACCTGAGAATCAGAAAAACTCGTAAGTAATTCAATTTTTTAAATACGGGGGCAATTTTAATAATAAAATTATTTCCGAAGGCAGAAACCTTGGGTGCTGCCTTCAACCAAGCCAAATGCTGAAAGGATTTGGGGACTAATAACGATTTGGTTTTTCTTTTTAAACTTATTTAAAATTCCAAGGTGTTCTGGTACATACAATTCAGAATTTTCATGATTAAGTGATCTTTTAAGTTGACCATCATGTCGTACCATCATGTATTTCTTCTTATTTAGCTCTGAGGATGTATTTAACTCAAAAACGCTGGGGCTGGATAAATTTTTCTATTCTTTAAATGACCTATTACCACAGATAATTAGACTAATCGTGTTATTAACAGGGGTAAAACTTACTTCGAGTGGACTAATTAAGTTGAGAATGACCCTTTTAGTGAATGAACTGGTTGAGCCAAGTAAACGTTGCGTGGAGATTAACTAATTCGTTGACCCTCCAACATTAATGAGGAAATTCAGCAAAGGTTAGTCATCAACGATTGAAAAATTAATTGCTAAAATTCTAATATGTTCCGGTTTTATGAGCTTGTAAATTACGCAGCACTTTAATCCTTTATCGACCTCTTGCTTATATACCAATAACTAGCGTCGCGTGGCTATTTTTATGATGCAAAATATATTTTAAATAACATAAATTTCATCCAGTGCAAACGTTTTGGAATTTAATAAATCCCATCTTCAGGTCTATCCAAGAAGAAACATACGATGGTACAACATGATGGTCAATTTTTTTAGCTCTCTTAAACATCAACAATACCAATTTCCATGTTATACAAGTAACTAAGAATTTTGCATAAGCACACTCGCTATCGCTCGGTTTTCAAGATAGAGGTCCAAAAGAAGATTACAGTATCGAGTGATGTCCAATTCTTGATTTTCGATTGACTTGATGAAAGATTTTTGGATGAAAAAGTGAAACAGAGGTGCAGTTTTGCAGTTATAAATCAAGTCCTCAAATGGGCAGTTAGCATGTGGGATCTGGCGCAGAAATAATTAATTCGCGAATTTAATAAATTACAAAGGTATATTCGTAATTCTTTAAAAGCTACTCCGGGCCTGCATAAAGCGTCACACCGCTTTTGCACGAATTTGGGAGGAAACCGCTTGAATCTCGGAGACTTACATTGCTTGAGAAATTTAGGGTAGATGCCTTTCTGAGTGATACGAAGTAAAAATCTTAGGAACCCACTATATTTCCAGGTCCGAAAAAAACGATAAATTAAGAGAGATATTTTACCGAACGGATAGGAATTCTATTTTGCCCTGAACTATAAAGGACTAAAAATAACCAATGGCTGGAATGCAGTGTATGGACTTCATTTTCTTTTCTTTTGTCAATGACTGGTGTTCAAACTCCCTCGCCACATGTCAACAGATAGGTTCAGCAATTCGTTTTTCCCCGAACAATAAAGAGCTTTAAAAAATGGTAGGAGAAACTCTATACCCACCTCTCCATATGTTTCTTTTCAAAATCGATTTTTGTTAACTTCATCCCGTATCTGCCTGTTGTGGAGGAATTTTTGCAATCGATGTGGAACTGACTTCCCGATAAGGTAGATCTCTTAAATTTCAAGTAATATCAATTGCCCTATGATAATCCGTTTTAAATCGTTTCATTTCAATCGAAGTAATATTTTTCGAATATTCAACATAATATTATTAAATATAGCGGTAAGTTACAAAAATTTGTTGCAAAATTTTAGCTGTCGCATCATCTTCACCTCAAGGCAGCTATATCTGGAGCTCCAAAGACATAGGAGATGGTGCAAAGGCTTCCGCGGTGCGCTGGTAATGTAGGCTGCGTTTTTCAGGTTTCACCGCGTCGTCGTTGCGTTGGGGACAACAGTTTCTCCTGTATTCCAGCAGGCATCTTCAGGTCGAAGTGAAGAAGACGCCTGCTGGAATGCAGGAGAAACTGTTGTCCCTAACGCGACGCGGTGAAACCCGAAAAATGCAGCCTATATCTCCAAAGACATATTCAAACTAAGGAGCATGGTATATCCATCTGGGGATTTTAAAATTGAAAATAATTGATAATAATAAGTTGCATAGTATACTTTTGGTATTTATAAAATATTGTTTTTATTGTGACACCAATCATTTTAGGGCCGTATCCAGAAACCATGCTTCAGCTTGTAGCGGCGCGCACCGCTGAATGCTGTATCCAGAAACCTCACTACTCCAAAACGCTCCAAATGGGTGGGGGCAGTGTTGCCACATTTATTTTGGGCTGGATTGATGACGTAGACGAATTTAGCGACATTTTGAGTCCCTACTATGCGGGCTTTGAGAGGAACTAAGGGCGACAATTGAATAACGAATATCGCAACGCGACTTTGTTTGTAAGCAAAATGGAAACGGGTTGGAAGAAGAATCTCGTCGTAGAAGAAGAGTTTGATTTTAAAACTAATTATTGATAGGAAAGTTGTATTGGAGTGCAAGAAAACCAATGCTGTGAGTCTTTCTTTAAAGGCTATGGCATGGAAGAAGGTGGAGGTTGAATTTTAATCGGCACGATGGCGTAACGAAGGTAAGCACATTATTAGGCCGTGATTTGTGAAATTTCAGCGGAGAATCTTTTGTCTTGTTCTTAAAATCTGAATGGAAATTATTGATATAATTTCTCTTTTTTAGTGGTGTTCGTGGAAATAAGATGTCTTAGGAGATGCGGTATCTCACACGGAATTTATTCTCGGTTCCATGGGATTTTCTTGGTTCTTCAAGTTTCTTCTGTGAATCTGGTTCCGTTCAGTATGTGAAAAGTGTCCCTTTAAATCGGCAAAGTTATCATTGAGAACCAGCTGGTACATGCTGATAAATCTTCGTGTTCAGAAATCTCGCGACGTGTACCAAGTGTCTCGACTAGTGTCGATCGCCGGTGATTGCCGGCTGGCCTCGGCGGCTCTGCCGCCAGGGAAAGCCGGCCGATGCCCCAGACCCCGCACCCCGAAAATGCACAAATCTGGGCGGAAAAGAGTAACCTCATCAAGTTTTGTTCAGGACACCCTAGTTTCGGTGCTGACTTTATTGATGATTTTTTAAATAAAATGTTTTCATCTGTTACAATTATTGTTGACAATGCGAAATGAAAGGAAAGTGAGCATTTTTTTTAAATAGTGCCGTTATTAAGTTGTACGGGTCGTCGCTGCCGATGTTTCGCTCTAATTACCGACTTCTTGTGTCCGCAATGTATGTGTAATTTGATTTGTGAAGTTACAGTTAGTGTATTCGCTCCCGATTTTCTTCGTGTGAACATTTCCTGGACAATTTTATTTGCAATTTGTGTTAATTAGATTTGTGAAGTAACAGTACGTGTCGTGTTGATGTTGATTTTCTTCGTGAGTACTTTTTTTTGGACAAGTGTTCTTGTAAAGTGTGATCATTTTATTTGTTGAATTGAAAGTGAGTTTTACGACGTTAATAAATACAAGTTTGTGAACTCAGTAATTCTTGTGGTGGTATTTATTGCTGAATAATCCTTGGTGTCACTTGCGCAATTCGTCATTGTGGTTGACAAATATACTCGTACAACTGTCGATTGCATTGGTATAGTTGGATATTTTAGACTTTGAGGTAATATAATAGATACATGTATTGTATTGCAACGTCCAAAGATTTACGTGACATTCATTATGAGATGAATATCATGTGCTATTGTAAACGGACTGAGAAGCAATATGCCATTTCCATCGACCCTTCCCTTAAACTTTAACTCATCATTTTTGTGACGGCATAAATCATTATAGGTAAGTTTTCACGTAATTGAACATGGTTTTCAATGGCTCGGAACTGAAATTATTCAAACTAGCAGTAACTGAGAATGGACGTAGCTGATATATATATATAATATTAATGGTTTTCAAGGAAAGCCACGGTCTATACCAAAGTTAATAGCTATTAGAATGGCAAAGTCGAAGAGGTTTCAGCATAGTTGCGTTGACAATGGTTATTTTTCGTAAAAAAGTATTTCAAAAGCATCAAGGCGAGACATTCTTGTGTCCCTAATTTATTTGTATTTAATTATAAATGGTTTTCAAGGCATGACAGGGCCCGTTTAGAAGTTAATTGCAAATAAAACGGTGAATCCTAAAAGATTTCATCACGGTATTGTTGACAGTATTTATTGGTAGTTAAATTAGGTAAAATATTTACTCATTAGGATAAAATATGGTTATTGAAAATTCTTACTATCTTTTTAAGTAATAATAAATAATTATCATGAGCTTATAGCCCTTTAAACATCAATAATTATTAATAATAAATGCGAGACGATAAGCAGACGAAACCCGGCGGCCATATTACTTGTAGCGAGTAGCATGCCATGGACCTCACTAGACTTTTGCAGCGGTGAGCGTAGCGGTGCTCGGCCGCTACAGCGGCTACGTCATCATCTGATGACGTATCTAGCAGTAGTGAGGTTTCTGGATACGGGCCTTATTCACAGGAAGCCATTTGAAATCGATTGCAAACTGGCTCACTGAGAAATGAAAGTATAGCCTATATTGTGAATAAAATTCAGTTTAAGTGCTTATATCGGAGAAAAATTATGATTTTTTTTCATTTGGTTACTTTTTTCCATCCTTATTTTAACACATGATTTCCCAAAACGCCTATTGAAGTGGCTTGCGTGCTACAGTGTAGATGTAGACGTATCACGTATCGATCGACCACTCACGGAGCAAAAAACAGTTCACAAGCCCTCTCAGATCAATATATTTCCTGCACCCGACTCCTATAGTACCGAAATGGAGAATGAACCTTTGTCCTTGTTTCCCTTTCATCTCTATTCACGTCTTTCATTCATCACAAGGGACTCCGTTGTTTGGCTCCGTGCCAACAGCCCGCCATTCTGATAAGCGTCCACGCACTCCAGTGTCATGTCTTGACGACCCGTTGCCTCGTTTCACCTCGTCAGGACGCTCGTCCAATCGCTTGTATGTAGAGCAGGTTTTTCACAAGGTAAATGGGATTTTTTTTCATAGTATTTCATGGGAGACCTCCTTGAAGTTGCCAAGTAATCAAAAAATTATATTTGAGAGCCAGCTCAACATGATAACGTTGGCAACTGCCTAATTGAGGGAAGATTTTATTTAAATTTTTTTCGTGCCACTTTTTTTATTTAACTGATGGTTTAGGCTGTATCCCGCATTCTGGAATGCCTCTGTATCCGGACATGAGATTTTTTTTGATCGTCCAAATTCGTTATCTTTAGATTCCACTGTTGCAAATGCCGAAAAAGCGCCGTTTTCGGGGTGGTGAAGACAAATACAAAAGACATTTAAAAGGTCAAGAGTGATGAGTTTCGTACCTTCCAGGATAACTTGAAATGCGGGCCAAAAGTATATCAACCTTACTTAACTTTACAACTGATTTACGGAATCGTTTTTCCCAACATAATAATAAATGAATTATTAATTATTAACCGTTAATGCTTCCCTTATAATAATTTAACATCCATAATCTATTTGGTTTCTGAAATTCAAACTCAAATGTGCGATGTGCGAACTGAAACAATTAATCTTTGAGTTTCATTAATCGAGAGCCTTGAGCTAGTATCAGCAATACGGTTACGCAATCCATTTTGAGATTAATTATTTCAGATAAATACATTTGCTCGTGTTCTCCCAATTATTTTATTTCCTTAGAAATTCGGGGTAGGAATTAAATAAAATATAGAAAAGGATGGATGCGCCAGAAAAATCGTTTTCATGTTAACTGCAGAGTGCATCCAAAAAATGCTTGCGTTGCCACAGTAACTCAGGAGTTGCGTCTCCATATTAACGGACATAACAATGCTTAAATTTGTCTCCCCCCTTTAAGTATCGCGAATTCCTCCTAAAACCACTATATATAGGAATAACATTAATTTCCGAGTTAAAAACTCGAGTCTTTCTCTGAAGTAAATCAATGATCAGCCTTGATTTCATTCCACCATTCGCGCGTTCCTCTCTTTTCATTCATTATTGAAGTTTTCCACCACTCACCGCCTGGTAAAAAAACCGATTCAGCGATATATCTTCCGTCGCCGCCGTGTGTGGCTCGTATATTGGTGATTTTTGAGGCGTCTGACATTAATTTCTACCGTCGTGTGATGGGTTTTGATTTTTCCAATATCGGGACGATTGGAGTCTTCCTTTGGCATTGCGTTTCTGTTTTTCCCCAATTCATTCCCGTCCTACCACCACCTTCTCTACGTCTTTTTTTTTGTTCTTTATGTGAGACACAATCACTCATCGGAGATCAGGAATGTGAGGCAAACTCTCTCTCTCTATCGACTTAGCTCGGCGTTACAAAGGATTTTCTTTGTCCGATCTTTTTCCTTCAAAGGCCTTTTGCGTCCATTCCTAGCGCTCTATAAGCATTTCTTCTCACCCCTTCTTCATTTCTTTGAATTTCCCATCGTCTTTCCATTTCTTCATTTACCCTTAAATGGTCATTGACCATGACCCAATGGCTGGCGTAAAAATTTCTACATTCCATTTAGTTTTTCATGTCAACTTGCATAAAATATCTTTCTCAGTAGCGGTGATATAAGTTACATGTATTAGGGTATACGTGTCATTTCACTCAATTTGATTCTACGATTATAATTTTTTGGGTAATATCGTTTAAATCAGTCAGGATTCTTTTCCTTTCAAGAATTTTCAATATTTTTACCATGTTCTTTGAATGGTAACCATTGATTTGGAATATTTTTTCATACCACTGAGCCTGTGCTTGGCAACCGATAAACAAGCATGAATTTATCCTGAAGTAATTTGTACACAGTCAAGATAAAGAAATTTTCTGCAGTATATGCTATTTCTTTTGAGTGATTCAGTTACTACACGAAAACATAGCTCATGTCAATGGGTTACCATTCGATTATACATTGTAGAAAAAAGAAAATTTATATGTATATGTATCGCCAAGCAGGCATAATTTGGATAAAACTCCGTAACTAACTTAACTAGGATAATAATACGCTATAGATACATTCATATTAACCAAAATCTTTCCAGATTTTCAGTAATCTCTTAATCTATAGTGGGTCCTAATGATGTGATAGATATTTGCTTCCAAAATACAAGAACATTTATTTATTTGTATTTTTATGTATATTTTCATGATCCGAAGATTTTATCCCATTAAGGAACTACTTATGTTTCGTATTATAAAGTATAAGATTTATATTTAATTTATTTTGTATAGCAAAAAATATGAAGGACAGTCTAAAATAAATACGAAAAAACTGGTAGAACGAGTAGACCTTATTGTGAATTGAAGTTGGAAGTCCATGAATTCCATGAATGGTTTTAATTAATTGGAACACGATGGAACAAAATTACAAATAATTATAACTAAATATTGCATTGCCATCAAAAATAAGTAATTTTACAAATTTTTATGCCAATCTAAAGATGCAACGTGGATTAAAAATCAATAACTGCATTTCTTCGATGAAATCGACAGAAGAGGAAAGTTAAAAAAAATCGTGAAATAACAGGCGAATCTCCTGCTTGGCTAGCAGCCAAAATAATCGTCCGTCACTGTGTGAGTCACTTGCCCTCTTTTTTTATTTCTAATTTTAGAAAATTGCCTTTTTAACCATCAAATAACCATTTAACCAAATAACCATCTCCCTACTCCCATCCAAGCCGCTCAGCGTCACTCCATCGAACTCCTAGACAACCCCAATTTGTCACAGCCCTGGTTCAGATCGACCTATATGGGCTAAGGGATTTTAAATCAGTGTAAATATTTTTAAAATTTTCTTTTCTGATGGAGAATTTTGTAATTAAACGCTTGAGTTTTTCGGAGGGTATTTAATGCGTCAAATTCAACGGAGGACTTAGGACGTCGAGGGAGGGATGTTATGAAAAGAAAAGATATCAGGTGGTGTTGGCAACGATCAAGACTGGCTCTGCAGTGGTCCCAAGTTGAATAAAAACTGGTGATTAGATATAGCCACATTATTATTTTGCCTAACATAGTAATGGAAACGGCTGTTTTCTAATGATTTAGTTGGCCTTTGTCTGATTCTGCAACCCTGTGATGCCTAAGGTGTTACACTTTAAGGCCTTGAAGCTCAATCCAGTAGTTCGTAACAAAAGTGCATGTGGAAAGGCAAAGTCTTAATTTTAATTTGTTACCCCAGTCATGCTTTATTTCAAAGTCTTTGAAAAAGTTTTTGCAAAATGCACATTCTTGCTTCTCACTAAAGAAAGTATAGAACAAATATTGTTATAAAATATTGATGTAAATGAATCATAAATACTAATTTAGTTGGTTTTTATGTACGCACTTAAGCTTTGTTAGTATAGATTATCAAGGTAACACAAAATGAGCTACACTATATGAAAAGCATAACGTATTATTATTTTGGATGGTAGCCTCAAACAGGTTATCCTTCGCGGCTACCTAAAATTACTCAATTTTCCTATTGTCATGTAATTTGTGTGTGGAGTAATAAAATTATATTATTATTATTATTATTGTCATCTTTCAATATTGCTCTCCATTACTCAAGATTAGCAAGGCGGGCTGACGTCAGAAGCGGCCGCTCCCATGTCACGAGCCGGAACTCGTGTGGTCATCAAGGCGGATAGCGTAGGCCATATCAAAGAAGATAGCGAAAAATAATGAGCGTTAAGGCGGAGAAAGCATGGAATAGCAGTTGGTCCATCTATTCGTGGGAACGGCCGGTCCTATACACGGACGACCGGAGAAATTAGAAAGTGTGGGAAAATCGTGACTTCGATAGTGGCTGAAGGTTGGAAAAGAATATGGGATTCGGTTTAAGACCAATAGTAACTAGTCGGCACATGGCAATATTTCGTTTTATGACTACCAATTTCCTTTACGTCCCCAGTTCAGTTTAGCCACCCGCCGCCATTTGCTTTAAAACGCCATGGTCTCGTTAAGATCGACCCGAAATCGTCTACATTTGGGGTTTTAATGTAGTATAAATAATGTAAATATTTTTTTGGGCAGATGGAGAATTTTGTAATTAAACGCTTGAAATTTCGGAGGGTATTCAATGGGGGCAATTCAACGGAAAACTTTGGAAACGGCAAGGGCGGGAAATTATGGAAAAAATATGAGGTGATGTTGACACTGATAAGGAGGCCGCTTGTGTGTCGCGTCGCCTGTGGGTGGTCTGATGCATACACGGCTTGAGCAAACAGCAGCCGTGGCGCGGAAGCCGGGCCCGTTGGCACCATGAAAGCGTTTTAATTAAGACCTGGCGGTACCTTAATTAACCCGGACGGCACCACAGAAATTCGCCCGCAAAAAAAGTGGTGGACGAAGACTGTTCTAAAAGGTTTTCACGTGTTAAAACCGCCACTTGTAACTTAGGGATGGTTGGAGACCCTAGGAAATTATTACGCATCATTCAGAACGCACCTGAGCCCATCCTAAATGCCCATATTTTTCCAAATTTTGTGGATTTTGTAACAGGTAACATACTTCCCGAAAAAGGTTAGTATGGTCCATGAGTTTTTATTTGCTGACCCAGCGTGTAATATATGGAGAATGAAGCATGAATGTCGATGAAATTTACATTAATTGCTTTGAGAAAAAGTTCCCCGGGACCGGAATTTAAACCATAGACCGTGGATTTCCTGGGTCTCTGCGCGGACACTTACTGTATCCAGATTTACTAGCCTAGGTGTCGGTAAAGTATGGAGATAATGGAATATGGAGGAACTTAAGAACTGCTTGAATATAGGCCGAAGTGGTTGCAAGTTATCACACAAAATCTCAAATATGTACAGGCATTAGGTAAAGCATCTGCAGGGCAAGATCTAGCCTAAAACGTTACCTTGCCGACTGATGTGGATTCGCTCGCTGAAGTACACAACGGTTTTGTGTATGTTCCTTTAAATATATCAAGAACATTATCAATTATAAATTAAAACAAAATTATGAAAAGATTTATCCCATAAAATAAAGAACAAATAACCTATTAGCCCATGGTAATATGTTTTAAACGTACACACCCCGTCATAGAAATAGCCACTAACCTACTGATCTCGATGTCCTCAATCCTACTACAGTCGACGGCAATTTTTTTTATTTTTACAATTTTTTTTCCAGAAAAATAGACTAATTTTGGTCGCAACCTTGGATGGTCTGTAAGTCGGACGGTCGTAAGTTCGGGCTTACAGAAAGCGTAACACGGAACTTAAACGAATTAGGGTGAGAGCCGCTAGAGATTCGGAGGCAGCACGCTAGGCTTCAACGATTCAAAACTTATATCTTTCGGAGCGACCCGGAGAATATCATCTTAGAACCCTTCTCTAGTCCTACGTCCTACAGAAACGATGGGTTAAGAGAGATATTTTGCCAAAGGCATGGTATGGGAATCCGTTTTCCCCCTAACAATAAGATATTTAAATGAATGCTACGAGGATATCGTCAGAGCACTTTGTTTTTAACTGTTAACGGGTATCATTTTATCACCCCACCCCACGCCTGTTGAGGTGGCTTGCAGGGTAGTATTTAGACGTACATATCCTTAGCCTGCACTTTTGAATATTCAAAAGAAGTTACTAACTTAGGTGTTCATATTAATAACACACTTACCTGGAATGAACAGGTATCGTCTGTCTCAAACAAGATATACAAAACACTGGCGCAGATGAAACAATTCAATTATTTAATTCCACTGGAGTTACGAATGAAGCTTGTAAATTCTTTATTAATTCCATGCATTGATTATTACCCTTTTGTATTTTCTGACCTAACCGGAGAATTACTGAATAAATTACAAACTATGTCAAATTCTGGTATAACATATATATACAATGTTAATATTTATTACCATGTCACCCCGTACTATGTTAAGTTAAACTGATTAAAATTAAAGGACAGAAGGATATACCAACTATCCATTTTCATGTATAAAATGTTATCTAGTAAAGCACCGGATTACCTCTATGAAAAGGTGATTGCAAACCTAAGCAATGTATTAAATAGATCTATTAGAGTCAGAAAACGATTCAAAGTTTCTAAATGTAGAACTACTGTATACCAATTTTCCACCATTAACTCATGTATAAGGGTGTGGAATGATATTCCTGACTACATATCGAAAGCTAAAACTATAAATCAGTTCAAAATAAAAATGTTTGCGTACCTGATTAATGAATGTTATGGTGATTGAGCGTGTACCTCTACCGTTCAATCATTTATTGATTTTTTTACTTCCTTTTAAAGAATCTACGTTAGTTACATTAAAGGTTTTTGTATGTTTATTTTTTTATTCTATTGAATTGGCTCGATATTTTCTTGGTAAATTCTGTCATTGTATTTGATTTTATATTATGTTTGTTTTTCAATGATCCTGTTGTTATAGCAAGGTGATTTGCATATATCTCTTGTAATACCACAGAGCATGTTTTTTTTTCTTTGTGTATTGGATGCATGTTTCATAGGCTTTGCCCTGAGCAATAAACTTGTTTTCTATTCTATTCTATTCTAAAGTAGTGTTTCACAACGGTCGAAGTTGTAATCTCCGTGAGATTGACGTAGAGACCGCAAGGAAGACAGTTTGGAGGCTTCCGAAATGCGGCTTCATCCCAATCAACGAGTCCACTTATCCCGGACGAATTTCCTCCCGGGCCGAGGGGCGTAATTTCCCCGATATGCAGTCAATCCCCTCTCCCTCGCCTCGAGTCTCGTGGAAGACGAGAGCAAATGCGAGAGACCATTTCACTCGGAAAATTCATCCCCTCACCAACAGGCCCTTTACGCCCATAAAGCCACGGGTCTTCCACTTCTTTTTTTTCAAATCCGCACAGGTTTTTAAATGGCCTTTCACTCAGGGAGTGGAGTGGAACGAACGCGCCTATCTTCCAGAAGAGGAGGATTTTGCATCAAATTCAATGTCTGATAACTATAGCCACGCGTGGGAACTACAAGATGCACTACAAGAAAGTATCTATCATGAAATAAATTTATGGAAAATTTGGAGATTTTGTGGGACAATTTCATACCTCTGTTCGTGGAACGTTTCAACCCTTCCGCGTGAAGTTATACATATAAATTCGTAAGGTTTGTAGCGAGTGCGTTGCATTCGCTAATATTCTCCGGTGAGCGCCGATTGCTATTTCTTTACTTAGGAGACATCTCACTACACTTCGCATTAATTGTTGTAGAATCATATACGCTAATTTTCGATCGAATTGATCGAATATTTTAAGTCCGATCGATATGGTTTACTTAAGTTGTTCTTTTTTGTCTCATTTTCATAAACCTACCTTTATGGCGGTCAATTTTTTGTCAGACATATCTAGCTTGTCCACCGGACTTTTAAAACTGTCGATGCACTAATAAATTTCTCGTTGTTAATTAGATTTTATCAGCTGCTCAATTAAGCACACTTAAAAATGTTGGAATTAAGCCCAATGAAGAGAATTTTACAAAACGGTCCTGAAATAAGGATTAATGAACTGTATTATAAGACTTGAATGGTTTTAATATATATAAATATAGATAAAACGTGCTCTTAATAAGGGAACATGATCCGTAGTTAGTAAATGCCATGCAAGTTAAAAAATATTGCGATAAAAAGTTTTTGTTGACGCATCAAGAAGTGTCGAAAAAGCATTTTTGCAAAATTTTCTGACCATGGCATTAGCATATTCCATATATGTTGAAATAAATGTTGATGCCATTATCACTCATGTGGAGCAATTGAAAATCCATGTGAGCAAAGATGATACCTATCCTTATCACTTTCAGACATTTCCATTCTCTTTGCAGATCTGCGGCTTGCATGAGGTCCTGAAAATAATTTTTACTTTTGCGTTGTTAATTTCCTTCCACAAATTGTTTCTAGATGCCAGTAGTTGCAAAAATATGCTTCTTCTAACATTTAACAAATTTTTTGCTATGAAATAAATGTTAACTAAGTATTGATATTTGAATTAAGCAACTAAAAATTAAAAATTTTTGATAATAAGTTTAAATTTACCAGAAATTAAAAGTGTTTTCATTCGTGGCGTGCAATGAATTTATTCACCGCGAACGTTAATAAAATTTCAGTTGATAAGTATTGAAAGGATTGCTATTCATTATTCTCTAAAACAAATTTTTTTAGCATTTAAATTCGTCTAAGTATAATCAGGCTGTCTTAATTTAGATGGCTGAATGGTCCACTTTAACCGTAAAAAATAGTACTTCTCCATTTAACTTAACTGAATTATGCCCAGCCGAACTCTAGCTTTTTATTTTGTTTGGAAAGACAAGATTTCGCAGCGGAAAACAGGAAAAAGCTGTAAAAAGTGCACACGACATTATCTTCGACGATAGCAATTTTTGGACACGTTTACAGCACTTAGATTGGAAAGTTTGACAAGAAAAATATGTGATTCTGACCTCAGCCGGACTCGAAGTTTTCTTCGACGTGCCGTAAAACCCAACGGAAACCCAAATGCTCCCTGTGGCGAATCAGTGAAGTTAGTTTATGGTCGTTTCCTTTCCCGTTTCCTTGGTCACGCCCCTGTGGTCCATTCATTCTATTTCCAAAACCAATGTGAAACCCAAGCACTCCTTCTCCTGCCGAAGGGTCGAAAAACATGGGCCATAAAAAACTAGGGAGTAAAAAACTCCGAATGCCGACCTGTTCCGATAAATTTGTTCATCCTCAGATAGGCGAAAGCCCCGTTTGCAGCAGCCAATCGCAGATCAGGGGGGGTTATTCTGAATTGAACTGAATAATATACAAAGGAAGGCTGCGCGTTTCGTCAAAAACTGATACGGGCGTACAGACAGTGTTACCCAGATGTTAAGCGAATTAGCTGGGAGCCGCTGGTGACTCAGAGGCTGCGCGCTAGGCTTAGATTGCTTGAACAATTGAGAATGGATATCTTTAAGAGCGACACAGAGAGCATGATATTGGAGCCACACTATATTTCCAGGTCCAATAGAAGCGCTAAACAAAGAGAGATGTTTTGCCGAACGGATAGATATGAGAATTCGTTTTTCCCTCGAACCATTAAGGACTTCAATAAACGCTAGTCCCAACTTCGTCAGAGCACTTCATTTTTTTAGCTGTAAACGGCTGGTGCCCTAACACCTCCTCCAACTCGCCTTTTAGGTGGCTTGCGGGGTATTGTGTAGATGTAGATGAAATTCCGACTGAAACTGTCCACATTCGGATGTATGTCACTACTTCGAATGAATCGTTAAATGAATCATTCTTTGCTCGAGGTAACTACGATGCTACAATGGTAATGAAGCGTAAACGTTACAGTGAACCGTTATTGGCCTAATTCCATCTTCACGCACATTGCCTTGACGTCACATGCTTGCGTTTCTAAACCTAATTTCCACAATCGTCCAACTGCATATATTCGTAATGACAATTTTAGAAGACTGAGATAGTTTAAATTTCTATAAATATGCACCACTATATTCCTTCCTACCGGTCAGATTCAAGACAACATTTTGCATTTCGCTGCTAACGATACGCTGCAGCCAAACTACGCCATTAGAAATTGCTGTGAACCAGCAGATGCTCTGTTTGAGTGTAAAATGGCATAGTTACGCCACTCTGAGCTAAGTCGTTAAATTATAGGGTGAAGGCAATACTTTTCGTGAATTGCGAACATCACACATTACAGTAGATGAATCGAGAACTCCATTTGTACTGCATTACTGGGAATTCAGCGGCTGTTCTGATGAATAAATCTTTACCCTAACCAGCTAGTTTACATTTGAATAAAGTTTGGCTGAATTTCAAGTTAAAGGAGTTTGCCACGCTTTTGAAAATGACGCTGTCTTCGAAATGGATCGTGGAATATGTAAAGAATTGTGTAATATACGAAGATTGCTACAATGTCAATGTTTAAGCTACGTCGTTGTGGTCATGGCTTTATTCTGACATGAAATTCACGGCTTCAAATGCTAATAAAAACCGCTACCACGCGCCTTACAGTTCGTAAACATATCGCAGCCAGTGGGTGCGTTTACGGACTCGGAGCTGAAGCATGGGGATGGTCGCACGAGAGGGGGTTAAGGTATGGGCGGGTGGAAATTGGGGATACCTGTTGCATAATGCGTGAGGGAAGGCCAGAAGCCTAGGCATTTAAAGCGATCACTGTTTAAAGCACCGGGATTGGCGCTGCGTGGGCGCATTGCTGGAAGCTAATTGCGATATGACGAGTTTATTTACCATAGCAACCAACCGGGCGCCATGACATGAGGCACGAATCTCAATGGCGGATTCTCCGGTAGCCCACCGTTTGTGCCCAACGAGCATTTATAAATGGGTTTACACAAGACAGTACTCGCGTTGCTGATGCTGGAGCGTTGTACTTCCCAATCGCGTCGCTAATGCCAGCGCGATCCGAATTTCGTGCAGATTTTGGCTACAGTTAGCGCTGTTAAGCGAACTTCATATTCACGATAATATTATCTATCGAGGTAATTACTTCACAACCAATCAGCGTAATTTCTCATGGAAGCAAGCACTAATTCAAGTGATTTAACATTTAGCTGGGTTTGGATAAGTAAGGATTCAGCTCGCCCCTGACCAACCCACAAGTGTAGATGGGATGGGATCAAGTGTAGATGGGATAAACTCGGATGGGAATCTCTGTCGGACCGTAGGTTGAAAAATAGACTAAACCTTTTAGATAAATTCAAGAGCAGTGTCTTTTCTAACGAAGTTAACCATATCTTACGGACGCCAACATACTACGGAAGATCAGATCATACAAATAAAATAAGAGAGATAGATTGTAGAACAGACAGGTACAGAATGTCAGTTTTTCTACGATCAATAAGAGATTATAACGGCAGCGATAGAACTCATAAATAGATTGCATGACTTGTAGTGTAGCCTACTAACCAATGTAAAACTTAATGCATGTTTCTCAATTTTATTATTATTTCTAACAGCAAATGGTAGCATAATTTGTTAGTATACGTGATGCTTTTTGGACCGTGTGGTGTGCATGTGGGAGTCCAATTGTATGCTGCATGCTGGTGATTGATCACCCCCTGCCGAACACCCTAGAGGTGGCTCGCAGGGTATTATGAAGATGTAGATGTAGATGTGTATCAATTGCACACATTCATGGGGGTAAGATGGCCAGTTTCTTTTCGTTGGCTAACTCGCATGTCAAGCATTTTGTTTGGAGGTCTCAAGAAGGAATTTGAAGCAAGGATTCCTCGATCAGCAGTCGAGCGCTTTACCCACTGGAATTACCACACTCTCTCACAGAATCAAGCGCCTAATTGAAAATGATTAAAATTATAGCATGAAACAAAAATGTGATTAAAAAATTGAACGGCTGCACCAGAGGCTTGCACATTGATTCAGGCTCGCCAAAATTAGTCTCCCACTGTAGCAACTAGGTTCTAGCGATTTGATCGTTGGATTATTCTTCCCCATAGGATAATCCTCCAAAATTGTTTGAATAGCAATGGCTGTTGCCTGGTTTCGCTGATTGTAGGACCCGCCCGCCTCTGTGACGGTGCGGAATTCCTCGTCCCATCCCTTCCTTTCCTGTCCCGTCTCAGGAGGCGTCGTCGGGCTCCCATCGCGGCGGCGCCTCCTTCCTTTTTCCTTCCAGTTCTCCCCCTTCTATGGTGCAGAGGTGATAAGCTAACGCTTCCAGACCTCGGCCCAGGAAAGTAACCATCGAGCCCATCCTAGGTTTTCGTATCCACTGCAGCAACTGGGTTTCGGTGGTCTTACACCGTGTTCAGCGTTTTGAGGAGAGAGAGGAGACTAATAACGATCGCAGCGCCTCCATTGGATGTGATGGCCATTTCCGGAACTCTATATTTAATTTTTAATTCCGAATATTACTCAAGATATAGATATTATCACGGTAAACGTATAATAACATTGCATTGACGTCGAGTTCTGAGCTATCCTGAACATTTAAGCGCTCTATTTAATCAGGAAGTAGTCGAATTCCGAGTGGTAAGATTTTTCCCGTAAGGACTAACAAGAAAGCGTGTATAAAAAACGTGATAATAATAATAATAATAAAAAGCTAAATGGATAAATCCGACTTTATTGGCGCTTTGCGGGCCTTATCGGAAATCGACTGAAAATCACCCTAAATGGCAACATAAATGTAACTCTTGCCGGAAAGACAGGGTCTGTTCAGTGGTGTAGCCATGGGGGGGGGAGGGGTTTCCGGGTTACACCTCCCGCCATTAAGCCTTTGAAAGAGACGCAAAAACCGAGTAATATGAATCAAAAATAATTATTTTTAATTAATACTTGCAGAAAATTAATTTTTTTAGTCTTTAAAATCACGTTTTCAGCATCAAAAACCTCAAAAATCCACGGATCCCACTTTACTCTAGGGTCTTTTCCATACACCCCTGAAGGGCCCCGAAATCTCCAGTAAACACGTCCCCCCATTTCAAAATCCTGGCTACGCTGCTGACGTCTGCTCTATGTAGTCCCCGTCGCTGGAGAAAAAAAGTCGCCGCGACAGATGAAGATGTATTTTCTCGACTTCAGCCATGCTTGTCCACCCTGGTTTACCCACAGCCCGATACCCTCACTGGCGCCATCAAGACCGTGCACAGATAACAAATGAGTTTTGCATCCTTCCACACTACTCCTATTTTTCATTATGTTTTTATAAACTCGATTTGTTTTTTGTCACCCTGTCCGGGTCAAATCTTGCAATTCAATTTAACCCACTTTCCGATTAGCCATTTTGCTGAAATCTTCAGGATAACTCAAAACCAAATGGAATTGCAGTATTCCAACATTTTCATTACTATTTTAACTGTATCTTGATTTTTATTAAGAATTTTAAATTAAATATGGATTTTAGTTTCAAAAATGGCCACCAAAAATATGATAGCAGCGCTGCGATCATCCAAAGTAACGAAACGTAACAAATTTTTGCTTGCATCAAGATTCATTGAAAAGTTTATTGAACAAAAATATACTCACATTCTTTTTAGCTCGCGAGAAAAACTTTTTTCGTATAATGTATTTTTTATTTTGAATTGATTATTTATTTTGAATGTCCATAGACATAATTAAACTCACTCTTTCAAATGTTTTCTTTTTCAAAATCCCCGATGCAAGCATACACATCCTGGTTATATTCCGTATTCATTTCCAATTGTGTCCTTACAGCCACTATTGCATTTCTAGTTCATTTTCCTTTTGTAAAATCAAACTAGTCCTCGCCCAAATACTCGTTTTCCCTCACCTCCATTCGTCTGTTCAATATCCTCAGTACCATTTTCGCCGCGTGCAGTATTAGGCTTAAGAGTCCTTTAATCCCTGCAATCTACAACTTTCTTCTTTTTCGATCACGGACTTTCATGAAAATATGAAGTCTCTGCGATAAAATTGCCCTACATTCATCTTAACTTAGGTTCATTTGATTGATAAGTAGTTCATTATTTAAGGTTGTTGTACTTATTTCTAGTTTACTCCGATATTTGAAATATCTTTTCAGTATTTTTTTAAACTATTCCTTTCAAAATAGCTTTACGTGTTCTCGCATTAATAGCGCCACTGTTAATGAAAGACTATTTTCTACGAGGGCAAAACTATTTCTTGGGTAGGAATATCTACTTTAATTTTACTGAGTGAACTCTGTTCTTGACGAAAGAATTTCCCACATTTTTATCGGGATTTGCAGTGTCGTACTGATGCATTTTACCGACAGATTGTGTCTCGCATATGAATATTACAGGATATTAAAGTTTTCCGTCCTATTTTAGCCAATATGGTGCCTCGTATATTTTCCGTGCAGTAAGTTCCTGACAGTTTTTTTAGGCGCAAAATAGCCTAAAACAGCAAGCTGCGTTGAAGAGTCGTTAGGGATAAAAAAAAAACGGAATGAAAGCGTGAGCACAAAAGCGCCCGTAGACTATATGCATCCTCGTTGCATGAGAGTTCCAGATGCGCGTGACCGCAATGACGGAGTTTTTTTTTGGTGTATTTTTTTACGCTCTTGAGACTACGGCTACAATAGGCCATGGGGATCAATGCTGCTCCAACTCTGCGCACAGCGCGCGGGGTGAAAAAAAAAAAAAAAGTTGAAGAGCGCAGAGCGCACGGAGTGAGTAAAAGAAAACTTTTTCAGAAAAAAAAATGCAGAAATGGTTAGTCGTGGAAAAACAAATGAATATACAGGAGAGGGAGGGAAATGCACGCTCCTGCTGATTGGTTTTTTAACCCTTCGTACTTGGTTTCCATGGTTTTGTTTTGTTTCGCGTTCCTCTGCACTTGATACCGTTGTCTTTTCTCTTCTCATAATCCACCAATCGGCAGGGCTCACGCATATAAAGCGATCCCACGCGCTACCTGGTGGAACGCGGAGTTTGGGAATTACGCCACAACCCGCCGATTGTTGTGAGTGTCCTATCACAAACAACTGAATGTCGGTCCCGCAATCGGATCAAGCGAAGTCTCGTATGGCGAGCGAATATTTACGTTGATGTGGGCGTTAGAACTTCTCTCGTGAGTTGAACGCAACGAATGCAGTTGTCTCAATGCGTTATTGCGGATATGCGCAGTAGATACTAATACCGCTTCAGAACAAATGTTTTTTTTTAGATACTTTGCTACATTTTTAAGGGATGAATTTTTATAATTTCAATTCCACTCACGCTGATCCATATCATGACTTCCTTCGTAAAGAAATAGAAGAGTAACCAGATTACCTCAGGCATTACATTGAAAGAAAGGTAACTTTCGTCATAAAATTAAAAATAAAATTGATAGGTTTAATACATTCTAAGCAATTTAGTATATTTAATTGTTTTTAATTTCATTACAAAAACTGGTAGTTTGTAATGAGCTGAATTTCTGCTTTTAAAAACTAGAAGGTAAGCAATAATAAAAACTAATATGTCCATGCATGTGGAGTACAAAATATTCTTCATAATTACAACCTTACTCTTTTAAGTAAATGATCTATCCTACTCTTGGTTAAGATGCTATGATTCTACTTGGAGAAATGTTTTTTTAATTCTATGTTATGCAATAAATTAGTCGAGTCTTGGACACTTGTGACTACAAATACACTTCTAGAGCACCTTTTATGAGCTATATTTGAGATGCTACTCCATGGATTTTCTCAGGATTCCATTTAAATATATTCATCTGATTGATTTTTATCACGCACTTTGCTGATGATACTTTAATTCAACGTAGGCACTACGTACATCCACCTTCGCAATCACTTGTAATTTTTTTAGCCCCTAGGATTCGAGCTAGAATTTGGTGATAAAAAGAAATGATTATTTGAGAGCCGGCACAGTGGGCTGAATTCGAAAAAAGCTGGACTAAATCTCAAAATCCTTTTTTTATAACCCTACACGAACACAAAATTTCGACGGAAAACAGGGTCCATCATTTTGTATCGTATCGACGATAAATATCGGAAGACAGCAAAGAAATTAGGTTTTATTAAATGTAAATGGAATGTGGTACTAAGATATTATAGCTTTTATACAATTAATCTGCTTTAAAAGACTCAAGGTCCAACATCTGTCGAGCACGATATTCCCCGTGGCCAACAGCAAGCTCCGAACTGTGCCGCACGTTCGAAAAATCGATCTTAATTTCGGCGTCGCAGGTGGTCGCAGCTGTCCTTCTGGTATCACACTCTATATGTTTTTTTGTATCAGCAATGTAAATATCTCGACGTAACTCGGTGATCCTTTTTTTAATAATCCTACACGAACACAAAATTATGACGAAAAACAGGGTCCACCATTTTGTATTGTATCGGCCACAAATAATGCAAATGAGTCATAAAAATTGCCAAGAATTAACAATAATAAATTGCATAATAATATGGTAAATATTTGTTTCTATTGAATTACTACAGAAGGTGTGGCATTAGTTTTAACATGCTGAATTTCGAAAAAAATTCAATGAGGGCTTTTTTTGCGGTTTAACTTTGAGGCCAAGTAATTTTTTTTTTAAATTATCTATGAAAAACGATTTGCGTCAAAAAATGCACTAATGTATTGACAACAACTGTGCAAAGTTTCAATTTCCGCACTCAAAAAAATCGATTTTGAGGTTTTGTCCATCTTTTTTCGATTTCAGCCCACTGTGCGCCGCTTTATTTTTGTCAGGTTATCAGGAGATGGCATCTCATATCATAACGTGAAGCATTGGCCAGCTGGTGCGTAATTTAAATGTCATGGTTTATAATTCACATTTTTATCTTGATCTCTGGAAAGTAATTGCGGTTAAACT
This sequence comes from Ischnura elegans, assembly GCF_921293095.1. NCBI lineage: Eukaryota > Metazoa > Arthropoda > Insecta > Odonata > Coenagrionidae > Ischnura > Ischnura elegans. Next base: position 94,885,448 of record NC_060252.1, read on the forward strand.
TCCGGTTTTTTTTGACGGGCCACGGTAGTGGTAGGTCCATTTTAAACGGAAAAGTAAAACAAGATTAAACATATGAATCAACTCCGTAGCAACCTTGTGTGATAATTACATTTTGAAAAAAAGGGATTTTGGTGAAGGGAATGAATTTTTTTAATACTATGAATGGGCTTTATTATTATCTTTCCATCGGCATCTCTCGGATAATTTATTACTTTTTTTCATGGAATTTACACATTACTGCACCGTTTTTTGTGAAAATGCGAGCGACTTTTGTGATTCAAAAGTCGAGGCACGGTTGGCTTTGACCTTCCTGCAATGACCGTCAGAGACTCTGGTTTCCTTCACAAAGAGGTCAAATGCAGTAGGTCCCTTTTCTCAGGAAATACTAACCATCCCTTATGTGGGTGCATATTGATCTACATGCACGCCACTTCCCTCCTCCTAGAATATTATCCTCGATGAGATTTCAGTTTTCTAGATAACTGTAAAGTTTTTAGGGGCACATAAATTAATTCAGAAAAAAATTTTTCATATCGTAGCGAACTCATTTTAAAGAACCCCATCTTATTTTTTTAAAGCTATTGTTCCTTTTTCTATTATTATTTTAAATGAGGTTTACGTGCAATGACAAAACTGCTCTTAAAACTTTTCGCATTATTTATATCATTTTTTTACCCAATATTATATGTTCTTCGAGATTTCCTTTAGCCTAGCATTTACCACTTTAATATTGAGTTGTTTTTCGCTTTTTCTACTGAAATTCTAACATATTTGACGCTTTCAGTGGCAGCAGGGTCTTTGCAGGCCAAATAGATGGTCGCGGGTTTGACCCACCTGGGAATCCTATCCACGGTATGGCTATTTTTATAGTCCATCGTTATTGATTGTTTAAATCCACTGATATTAAAGCCTTGTAGGCGCGATATTCGAGGAAATGAAGACAAAACAATACTTATATAAATAAATAAAAAATACATATTAATAAATTGAAACTTAACAGCTATTTTCTACATTTTTTTCATTTTAAGGGTATTTAAACAAAGTGTTTAGAAAATAAGTCACCTGGCTATGAAAAAAAATCTATTGGAACCGGCTTCAGAAGAAAAATAAAAATTGTTCGCGAGCCATTGCCTGTAGGTTTTAACTAACTACTTCTTCCGTAGCAATCCAACTACTTTTGTAGTAATCGAACAATAAAATCTCCGCAAATAAATATTACATGGCGGTCGCTGTAGACTGCTTCCAAACAAATGGTCTCTGCCAACCTTTCTCTTATCCTGTCTCTTATCATCTCATTGATAAGAAATCATTTACAAGAGATTTACAAGACATTTTACAAGAGATTAGCATAGTGCAGACTCTAGTATATGAAGAACCAGCAGGAATAACGTAACATTTTTAGGTTTTCTTCATGGTGAATTGCTTTTTGCGCCCTACAGTCCTTATTTTTCTTTATTGAATTGTTTTTTTCTTAAATCATTATAAATAATTTTTTCACCAGTATAAATCAATATTGCAGGCAGTTTTACATGCAGTGTTGCAAAAAATTTATCGAAACAGTTCTTATAGTTCCTTAACATTTTGAGTCCTGAATCTCCTTTATGTTAGTTAAAATATGCATTTAAGAAGTGATAATAAACGATTATGTATTATTATATAAATATTATTAAATTTTCATTTTTCTTGTTCTGCAGTTGAATAATTTTTTTAAAATAATTTCATAAATTAATACAAGTGCATTACATGTTTCCATTTGCAAAATTACAAAAAAGTTTATTAAATTGTCGAAAGATATGAGTTAAATTAATTATTTATTTCTGTAAAAGGCATAAAACCTTCTGATGAGCCATAATTTGTAGGAACTTGTGCATTGGCATACCCAGGATTTAAGAATGATTATGTTTTGCTCTTTTTCTGCATTGAACTTCCATTATGTTTTTAAAACTTTATGCAACAATATTTTCACCAGCATGTATCATTATTGCAAACATTTTACATTGAGTGCAGCAAATAAATTCTTGAAGTAGGTCACAAGTTCAGTGCCGTATTCAGTGTTACGCTTTCTGTAAGCCCTACCTTACGACCGTCCGACTTACAGACCATCCAAAGTTGAGACCAAAATTAATTTTAATGAAGGATTTAAAGGGGTGTACCGAAGATTTCGTAGACCTTCCGGCGCGGCGTGTACGAAAAACACCCCAGGGCAACGGGGTTCTCCCCCGAAAATTTTGGGATTTTTGTTATTGAATACGTGATTTCTCAATGACTCAAAAACAGTCATTTTGTATGATTATTTATTGAAATAAAGTATGAAAAGTAGCTTTAAAGGCTCAAGGGGTTATTGTAACTCGGGAAACCTCCTCCCATAGCTGCGGCACTGAACTTGTGACCTACTTCAAGAATTTATTTGCTGCACTCAATGTAAAAATGTTTGCAGTATTGATACATACTGGTGAAAATATTGTTGCATAAAGTTTTAAAAACATAATATAAGTTCAATTCAGAAAAAGAGCAATGAGACACAAAATAATAAATTCATAACACCTTTCTTTATAGCTCTGGAATATAAGTACCCTGGAATAAAGGAAAAAATTACAAAAAAGTAATTGATGAATGAAAATAATTACAATCGCACATTAAAAATAGTAATAATTAACTAATAGTAGTCAAAAAAGGGTGTCTAAAATATTACTGAAATCTAAGTAGTATTACATCAGTAATCAGTCATGTTTCTCTTGAAGATATAGGAATTGTGTGAGATATGCTGAATCTTACGGGTCTAAGAATTCCATAACTTGCAAGAGGAGATTAGGAAAGAGTGCTCAAATCGCCTTCCCTAGGCTCTAGGTATTATCTTTTTCAGTTCGGTTAATACCAAATTAAGTATCGGAGACATATTAGGAATAAATATTTTCCTGGTTCCCAAGTGCGCACAAATATGACCTCGAAGGGCACATTCCGCACTCTAGAAGGCCAAACAATCGTTGGAAAAGGCGAGTTTTACCGGCAAATTGAGGTTAAATGCCATTTTTCATTGCAGCTAATGCGTCTTGATATTAACGCTTGATGGCTCCTGCCGAGAAAAACAGGATTTATTTTTTCCACAATATCGATATTTTGAGCTTTTGAGGCCAAAATTTTGTCTCATTCTCTCATTTGTGCTTTCATGCGAATGGGTAAAAAATTCTGTTCTTAAATATAAAATGTATGAAAAAAATGGCTCATTAGAAAAGTCAATATTTTCTCCGATGAGAGAATGAATTTCCGTCCGGCAAAAAACTGGTATGGAGGTCGTTTTGAAATAACATATATGGAATACTAAAACGCAGGCGCGAAACCACTTCTTGATTTGTTTATTCTAGTGATGGGTCGATCATGAACGATTCGATCAAAAAGATTGAATCACGAGGTGAATCAAATAACTCATGTTTCATTTCTTTATACAAGTCGATCATCAATCACTCCGACTTCCGGTTTCATATCAATCATCCCGGTTTCCGGTTTGTTTCAAAATTTGGAACGATCGATGCTTGATCTCTTTTCGTCAGGGCAGAAACAGTTGTGAGAAAATTAAATACTATATTATTAAGAACTGAATACTTGTGTAATATTTTGCTTATATGTTTTCCACCAGTTATTAGTATTTATAACATCACTACACGTAAAAGGAAAATATTAAGATGACTCTTGTTAGAGAATGTTAAGAAGTAGAAGTTGCAGCTGTTAGCATTTTATTGTGCTGTTCATACAATTATCCTGTAGATCAGATCCATGCAAAGTTTGCGGTGTATTTTGTGTTATAGTTTGAGATTATTATATTAGTGTAAAGAAACTGTGGCAGTTTTGCCTTCCAAAATGTTTTCATGACCCTACTTCCTTCATTTTTGCCATCTCATTTACTCATATAGGAATTCACAATCAAAATATTATATGAAATTATAATATGGATAGCAATCAGCGTTACCAATGCTCTTCGCAGATGAGGCAGTATTTATTCGATTATTCAAAACGATTTATTACATCCATTGATTGAGTCCTTCAATCTTGATTCCTTTGAGTCTTTTCAATCATGATTCTTTTGAGTGTTTTCGATCTTGGTTCATTCGAGTCTTTTCGATCATAATGATTGAATCAATTGATTGAATCATTCATGTGACTCGAGTCAAAATGATTGAATCACTAAAATGATCGACCCATCACTAGTTTATTTTACTCTTTTGAGAGAATGAAAGCACATTATAAGTTTTTCGTGGATATACACAATTACTTATATGCACTACTTACTATATTTAAGAGCGCGACCCGGGTTTCAATGAAAATTCATCACCATCAGGCGCTTGATTTGTACAAATGATAAATTTACAAATCTTTATTAGCGCCTGATGATGATTATTATTCAATGAACCCCGTATCGCGCTCTTGTAATAATAAATAAGTGGTATCAGTAATTGTGTATATCCAGGAAAAACTTATAATGGAATACCACAAGGTAAACCGGGAGTTAGTGAATTTTGAAAGCACGTTAATTGCAAGTGAATGGCACTATGATCGGTTTAATTTAAATAAGCTATATAAACTATATAAGCTATATAAATCAACTATAAAGAAAATTTTATATATTAATGTAAATTAGGATAAACGCTACAGTGAGCTATGCAGCTTCGGGGCGGGCAGAGAAAAACATTGCGAGGACTAAACGCCATCTATTATACTTCTTCAGAACTATTATAGCACACTGGCGCACAGTATGTATTTATATTCAGTTGAGTTGTTTCTTAGGGCCGAATTCTTAGTGAATCCTACATATACCTACTTTCTTTACGCGAGGATGCTTAAATAAATGCTAGGCGGAGCTTGGTTCGAATATTCCCTTGTATTTTTTGATGGCTGGTGTCCTACCATACCCCGCCACACGCCTATTGACGCTACTTGCGGAGAAGTACGGACTGTCCCACAGGTTGCGTGTCACTTTTGACCTCTAATTTCAGTAAAATTGTCTCGAGCAATGTTCATTAAAACTGGCATACTTATGGGGAAAGGTCCTAGGTATTGTTACGAGTAAGCAAAATTTTACAATTTTGACCTTTTGACCTCACCATGTGGGTCCAAACCAAAATTTTGAATTTGCCTTATGGGGTTACATTGTTAAAAAATCAAGATAGAAAAAGTCTGAATTTCATTGATTAAGATGTCAATTCTTAGATTTTTCGGACACGAGAAAACCGATATAGCAATTTTATTTCCGAAAATTCAATCTTTGACCCAGTAAGGTCACAGTCAAGGTCATAGGGGTGGCAAAATTAATGGCATACCAACAAAGGTGTCCGTCCATAGATTTGAAGGGGTGCCCAAGTCATTTGTATGGTCCAAATACCCATCTTATCCGATAATTGACCTCATAGGCTAATACAGAGGCCATAGGTAATAGTTAAAAGTCGGGCCATCATGACAACCAATGTGTAGAACCATAGGTTTTAAAGGGTGCACAAATCAAAGTTGCAGTTCATGGATCCGAATTGTCAATTTTTTTACCTCCGAAGGTCAAAATGGGGGTCAAAGGCCAAAAAGGTATGCTTTGAAAAATCAGGGAAACTAATGTCCCCAACCAAAGGTTTTTAAGGGTGACGAAGTGAGTAGCGTAGTACGCATTCCCATTTTGTCAATTATTGATCTCCGGAGAACGTATGCAACGCGTCTACCTCTCTTGACTTTTGAAAATTTTCCATTTCCTCGCACTTCCATTTCCAACAAGCCTCCCATGCCCTCTTAGTTTCATGCCGTAGTTGATTATTTATTTCCTTTCACTTCCCGTTTCCCAGCTTTGTGTCCACATTTTTCCACTTATCTCGTCATAAGAAGGTCATACGGAGGAGTACATGTCGATTAAGGTAAAAAAGGATTATTAGAGGTCGGGTGACGTCACTACTTTAGTCCCAAGGTACGGTATCAATGGTAACGTGTTTATTGTGTGACGTGACTTGCATACGATTTGAAAAATGGTACACCATTGCTGTGAATTTGCGTCCCAAAGGAAAATAGTTCAAGGAAGGTCATTGGTGAGTAAAGTTTAAAAAATTTTAACATATTATATATCATTTTGATACGTGCGCAATTTTTTTCTTGGACCATTGATGTGTAAATTTCCCGCATCACGTGATTCAAATGATAGGTACACGTGTTTTCAGAAGAGCGTGCCAGCTACACGTCAACTACCAATCCTTACTCTAAGCTTCAGCATGACGTCAGCTCGTAAGCTCTCGTAAGCCGTGCATAGCGACCAGAATTTCCAATTGTTAGCCCAGTGGAAAAAAAGACGAAATACACCCCGTCGAAAGGAATTTATCGCTCCTACTAATTGTCACGAAATTAATTCATTTATTTGGCCGAGCGCGGAATAAACGAAATAAATATAATCGTAGGGAATAAAATTAAACGTTTCGATGGGCGAGATATGACTTCTTGGACCGTCGTTTGGTGGCATTCTCTTAAGTGGAAAGGAAAGCAAGAACTCGCCGCGAGTCGTTAAGTGCATTAACTTGTTATCTCCAGCAGCAGAGATTAGGGAAAGAGTCGAGAGGAGGGTGTGGTGTAGGGAATGGGACGCAGGGTCGCTGCTCTTTTTTTTTATATTACATTTGGAGGGAAAAAAATACGTAAGATATCTCGCGCGGAAGTTTTAGTCGGAGCGGCGTCCTTCGAAAAGCGGGGGTGTAGACATGGCAACGCTAGCACACAACCGCCCGCCTGGAGGGGAGGTGGGGGAGTGTGGAGGATTTGTGACGTCATATCACGGCTCGGAGGCGTTTCCCCCGTGGGGTGGTGGGCGCGAAAATTCTCCCTCCCCTCCAATTTAACATCCTCTTCCCTCCGTGAGCGTGGTTTGCCCTATCGAGAGATGGCGAGCGTCAACCCTCACTTATAAAAGGAGGCGGCCCGATAAACGTGACGTCATTCGGCGTACTACGTAGTATGAATGACGTTTACGTGCCGCCACACTCTCGCTGCGAATAGAATTCTGAGAGGACGTCATCATGTGGTCATATTCGAATATTTTTGGCCGTTTCTTCGGTATTGGATGCATAATTAATGAATTTATAATTATTGCAAGTAAACAAATTGAATATAAAATTTATTATTGAATATTTATAAATAACACAGAAAGATAACTTGTTACATTCAGTTTTTAATTCATAAAAGTAAATTTTTTCATCAAACTAGGTAATACTGAAGGAGTATACCGAATGAGGTACAAACGCCCTTGCACTAGGACGCAACCAAAACATGTAGGATGTTAGAGTTTTGGAGCTACGCCAGATAAAGTTATTCTCATCCCTATCGGTAATTGGAAATTATTCGCTGAAAATCAGAGCAGGGTAGGGTTCTCTTAATTTGCTTCGTGCTCAAATAACGGATATACGATATACATGAAGGAAAATTACCTGATCATATATCAGTTTATAATTATAAACTGGTATATGATCAGGTAATTATTATAATAATAGGTATTATAATATTAGGTATTATAATAATGATTCCAAGTTTTTAGTAAAACCGATCACAAAATATATGATCTCACAAAGTTGTAAGACTTGAAATATAATGAATATTTGTTATCTGATAATATCAATAAATATCAAAATGTTTTTGTTGTATTAAAGGCTCGGGTTCCACGAAAACAATACTCGCACAGTATGTTTATGCTTTCTTTCCAGATAATGTTCATGCATTCAATCCATCAAATTTCTTTTAAGTTATTGCTCGTTATAAGATAAGGCAAGTGAATGAATGTTCATTTCCCGGTCGTACTCGTTCAATGTTAATGTAAAATTAACAGGTGTGTTTTTTTTGTCGTGATGCCTTCGAGGAATCGTAATCGACGATTAAAAAAATGGCGGACGAACTCTTCTAAGATAATTTTAATAATTATCTTAGAAGGGTTCGTCCGCAATCATTTTTACTATGCGTAATAAAACGGGTCTTGTGTTTATAATAATTGTAAAATGCATTGAATACTTCTGTTTCCGCATCATAATATGGTGCGATAATCCAATTTTTTTACTTTCGCTCTCTCTCTCTTTATAACTATTATTACTATACCTAATGACACGGGTGTAGGGCTTATAATTGTACAAGATATTGAATGATTGTGTGTGTCTGCATTAAGTGATTTTACGATTACTTAATTGTTTATTTTTTCTCTTTCTTTACAGGTGAGTGACCTTTTTATCTGGGTAGCATTTCGCTAGTCTTGGGATTTCGGCTGATCGACCGTTGCTGACTCTATTACTGGACGTAAGTTTTATAATTTTATTCTCAAATCCATAAGCTTCTTTTCGTCAGTGGTGGTTCGAAATTTTCCAGGAATCGGTCATCTAAAGAGGTAGTAAAAAAGATTTTACCTCAATTTGGGATCCTTTCAAGTTTAATAACGTGTCCACATTGCGAGGTTTCTAATGCGTTTGATATAAGTGGCGTGAAGTTAGTATTCTTGAATTATGGCTATTGCGTGACGTTCTCGGTATTTATCTGCATATACTCAATCCCACGTGGTAGCGATATCTGCTCTAGCTGATCTTTTGCAGTGCTAAACGAAGCATCTTTTAATATACCGTTTGCGGTTCTCTATTCCTTAGAGCAAAAACGTTTATGACCATCGTGTCTGAGTAATTTAGGTTGCACTTTGGTTCCACAAAAAAAATCCGAAATGTACCACAACAAGCAATTTCCCCTGCTGAAAAACTCCTGCTTTAATTTAATCTTATAGGCAGGTACTTTTCGACGGATAAACTATCATAGAAAAATTAAGGAGACGAAAATATTTTCCTTTGCAACTTTTCAAGTGAAAGGAAATCTTTGATATTTATGGTTCAAAAGCTGCTTCATCATGATGTTTATTAATCGTCATGTCGCAACGTTAATATCTTCGTTTCTTTCCTTTTAGAGACACTCGTTCTGTCTTTTCATATTACATCGAGTCATACGCACCAACACATTTTATCGGTTGCTCAATTGTAGATGAATATTGGTTTTTCATGAGTTTTTTTTTTCACTGAAAACCGTTTTATACTCCCTCTTATCTTCTAACATGGCTGCTGTACGATACTAAAATATCTGAGATATTTTATTCTTTGCCTTTAAACTCATTGGAAAAAAAACAATTGACGTGACCAGCGTTTTTAGCTGATACTAAAATTAGATAAAACATTTGTTCTTTCTGGATCCTCAGAGACGTTATATATGCACCATGCAAAAGCTCTTTTATGGTACCAATAATGTTTTTACTATGGTGCTTGATGGTACTAATGGGAAAATAATTGGCGTAACCACTCTTTTTTTTGCTGATTCGCAAAGCAGAGAAAACAATCTTTCTTTTGTGGATCCTAAAAGAAGATATAATATGGGTACCATAGCAACCTAAAAGCACCAAAAGATATAGTTCTTATAGTTCATACTTTATTGATGAATAACAACAGAGTATTTTCAGAGTTGCGCTATTTTCCTGATTCAAATTAAAAAGTTTTCGATGAACCTGTGGTTTTGTAATCAAGGATTCGTATATTTTCTCACAAAGAGAGACTCGTAACTCACTCAAAACGGATTTGGCTAAACATATGCTTTCGTTAAATGATGAATTTATTGAATTTCTGCGGTATTCAAACGAACGACTGAAGAGTTTCGTATTGTCCCGATATCACCAAAATTCCAACAGCAATTGATGGGTAATCACGGCCCACGTCAAAGTCAGAAAAACTAATCCTTTTCAAACTTTGGAAATATTGAATGCGCATGTCATGACAAGTGATGAAGTTAACTCCAGCTCCGAGTCGTGCTGATTTAAAAATTCCCTCCAAACAAATACTATGGGAAACCCGAACCTTACTGTTTTTGAAATGCATTGTTTCGCATAAGTGATTCGAATTCATGGAGAAAAGTGTGTGTTCTCAATAAATAATTTCACCTTTCATTACGATTTTTTTATGTTCCATTTACTAATCTACTGCAGATTGCGTGTCGTGAATCACGTTGTATTCTTATTAGGTAACTATCAAAAATTTTGTTGTCATTATAGATGATTTTTTTCTAAATATATAAATACTACATAGGCACAGAGTTTTTATCATTAACAATATGGAGCCATCATTGAAATGCCATTCAGTCTTCGCTGTACCTCCCTTTTGTGGCCTATACCTCTCATTGATCATCGTTTCATTAAAATTTTTTACTGAGAGTAGAGGGAAAATTATTTCACACTAGTGAGAACGAAAACTAACCATCGTTTAATGTATGGCAAAATGAAGACAAATTTGGAATTAAGAGATGGCTATTGCCTTTGTGTTCCTCCAAAATACTGGGAACATCGCTTTACCATTTTCATTATCATTCAAAAAGGAGAAGTATCTCACAACCTAATGCTAGACCAACACTTTAACTACAACCTTATCAAGCCATTGCAACGTATTGTACTGAATAAAAAACGTCAATTCAGGTACTAATACATATTCATGAGATGTCATTTGTTTACACTTACTGAATGTGAACCTTCCTATGTTCCTGTAATTATTACTGAGATTATATAATGTGATGCTTATATGTTTTTGACTAATGGATATAATAATTGGGGACTAATGTCCTTTGCTAGTCTTTTAAGGTGCCTTTTCCGAATATTTTGAAACACGTACACTTACCCTTATGCCGCTTATTCTTGCATTGACGGACTTATACATTGACTCTTACATTACTTCAACTTACATTCACGGATCGGCGCTGGAATATCACGATGAGTTCTTCCGGTGGTTTTAATTTATACCATTTTTTTCAATATAAAGACCTCAAAAACGAACAAAAAGAAGCATTTTGCTATTACACTTACCATGTGGTTCAGGCAGGTATCTGTTTTCATTATTGATAATCCCATAAGTTTACTTTCGGAAATACTGTGCTGGTTACCATTCCTAGACTGTTGCATAGTAAAGTACCATGTTTTTTCATGGATTATGCGGAAATGAAAGTTATAGCTTATCAATGCTATCATAAAATGTCGTTTAGCCCACAGAACGCGATTAAATGGTCGCATATTTATGAAGCACTTCGTATACCCACTCCCGATACAATAATAAAATCTATGTGAAAAAATAACAAATTTTTTCATCGCTAGATGAAAATTTTCGGGCATAATGGCAATCGACCGTAGAGTGTAGTTCGAATGAATTGGTTTTTAAAAGTAATTCTCGTATGTAGGTGTGAAAATAAAGACTTTGGGCATAAAAAAATGTAGAAATGTGTTTTTGCGTAACCAGGTGCTATCACAAATAGTTCATTCTGTATTATCAATGTATGCGATTACTACATGACCTTTGACATTGTATATTTGATTTAGAGAGAAGTATTGAATTTTTTTCTAGCAAATTCTGTTGCAGGTTACAGATTCTGATGATTGGCTTTTTAACTTGCATGCCCTGTTTCTCCGTATCACCGTCAAATGTTTCCATGATATTGCCCTACATATGCCCATGATATTGCCCAATAGTATGACAACGATAATAAAATCTTTAACTGACCCTACCTGAGGTAATCTGGGAAAAGTCCAAAGATAATTCTCCGACGGTAATTTTTTTCACGCAGTATGCAAGAAGTATGCCACAAAAATATCACAACTTTTTTTCAATGTATGCTGGTAAATTTTGAGGCCAACATTTGGTAATTAGTAACGGTAGAACGAAGCTCGGAGGAATGCGTTATTTATATTATTTCTCATACTTAGATATTCTCGTACATAGGCATACTCATTCTCAGAATTCACATTCTCATCTCTAGATTTTAGGCATCGACAATCCGGAAAAAATTTTAGTTTTTAAATAATTATTTGCCAACGCAAACAGGTCATTGTGTCTTTACACTAGTTTAGGTAACTCTTTGACCTTTGAGTGTCTATATTTTATTCCTTGAGAAACAGAATTATTGTCTGGTTACTACTGCTGCAGATATTCACTGATTCGTTCTGTTTCTCATAATTGACTTATTGTTAGTAATTTTCCCCATTAATTTCTTTCTCCGAATCTCCACGAAGTGACCTTATGATGCCCCTCCCACAGAACTTCGACAGAGCAAATATAATTTGACGACTGACCTCGGATGTGGCAAGTTGAAAAATTCTTGGACGCAGTGACACGTGAATAGATTTGTTCCCGAGTAAAATATCTAGTTCTTGGTTCATAGAATGTGTAAATTTGTACCTGTTTCCCATGGGCATGTTAGTTCTACGGATTGATGTCGGAATGTTTCTTAGATTTTTGATAGGATTATTTTGTACCGGCAGTGTTTACTCTTACACCAATGCTGTAAATAAAAATATCTAGTTCTTGATTCGTCGAATGTGTAAATTTGTACCTGTTTCCCATGGACATGTTTGTTCTACGGATTGATGTTGGAATGTTTCTTAGATTTTTGATAGGAGTATTTGTACCGACAGTGTTTACTCTTACGCCAATGCTTCAAGGGGTGATATTCTCGACAAAGTTATCTGATTCGTACGTATTCGTATTTACATCGTGTCTGTTTTACTGTTTTTGTGAGAACGTTTTTCACTCAAAAAACAGTATTAGATGAACGAATTCTGGCGAACCCAAAAGTTAGCATGCATATTCTGCTTTATATCTCGAAGATCGTTGGCCATCCACATTAGTCGGGAAATGTTCTCAATCTTTCCCTCAATATGACGGTCTTATTTCGAGTTATTTTCTCACTCACGCGTTAAACCCATTGAACAACATTAAAAAATTTACATAAACTGTAATTTTGTGTATGAAAAAAAATTTAAACAAAACTTTAGTGATAATTATCCCAAAATATACAAAATAGTAGATCAGGTTCTTATAACTAATGGTAGAAAATTTTTCTCCTTCATTTTCGGCGTCATATTTATATTATTGCACACGAAAAAATTTCACTCAATTTTAATGCAATTAATCAGCAACTGCCAGCACCTAAATGGTCGATTTAATAAACATTTACATCGGCAGAGCGGAATCGCATGTGCAAAATAATTGAGTGAATTGTGCGAAATAAAGTGAAAAGTTGAAGGTGCATCTTTTCTATCAACTCCGTGTCTAAATTATGCTTCCAAGTATATGATGTAGATTTACGCAACATATAGTTTTTACGTAACTCTGTTTTTTAATTGCTTTTCAGAAAGCGACAGTTACTCATCGAAATTGATTTGGCTTCTCCAAAATTTGAAACGAGGCTGTTTAAAAAATCATTTAAAGTGGTTTCAACTTTGTAGTTTAAAAGTTGGAGATGGCTGAACAAATTCTTGTGAGGAGCTGATTTTATATTTATTCTGCATTTCAGTTTCCACCCACGGATTACTGGTGCATTTACTCGTTATATACTATCTCTAGAATGTTTGAAAAAAGTGGAAACATGCCAAAAGCTTCATTATCTAAAAACAGGTGGAATCGTTTTTGTGCTGTGGCTGGTGTGTTAGCTATGCATGCCGTAGGCCTGGGTTCAAATCCCGGAAGAAAGGAGATTTTTCAGAAAATTCCCAAAACCTAATTGAGTGACTTGTGGAGGGTACATCAGGTACACAACCGCTCCGCAGGAAGGGAGGTTTAGCTATGTTCCCCTAGGCGCCCGTCGCGTCGTTGAAAGTACGCCAAAACCGACGCCTCTACCCTTCCTTTCTTACCCTCATCTCGTGACACGCGAATAACCTCAACCGTCGGTCGCCGCTTGCAAATACTATGCCATACAACAGATATAGTGATGTAAAAACGTCAGTCAAGATCGTTTTTTTTTGCAATCGGTTTTTAAAACGAAGCTCGACTTTTCAACAAAAATCGAAATTCGAGCTAAAAAGATTCATTAATCGAAAACATTGTCGGTTCTTTATTGAAGAATGTGCATTTTATACAAAAACATGCTTATTATACATTCGAAAGATACTGAAAATACGCATTTCTACATCTACATAATGCCCTGCGAGCCACCTCTAGGGTGTTTGGTAGGGGTTGATCAATCACCAACATGCAGCATGCAATTGGACTCCCACATGCACTCCACACGGTCCAAAAACGTCTCGCACACTAACGAATTATACTACCACATGCTGTTAGAAATACGAATAAAATTCAGACACATGCATTAAGTTATACATAAGTTAGTAGGTTACACTACAAGTCATGCAATCTATTTGTGAGTTCTAACGCTGCCGTTATAATCTCTTATTGATCGTGGAAAAAAAGACATTCTGAATCTGTCTGTTCTACAGTCTATCCCTCTCATTTGAGTGGCAGAAAAAAGTTCCAAAAATTCTACACAGAATCCGTGGTTAAATTTAGTAGTAAAAAATTTACAAATGCAGGTAGGTACACATAAAGGTTTTGAGATCACTTCTTGGAACCATCAGGCTCCGATAAAATTTTTAAGAAAGTCAAGTGATTGAGATGCTTTCTTGATGATCTAGGGCGTGCCTTTCCAAATTTTACCGGCCTCGGAGATAAGTCTTTCACTCTTTTCACCGATAATGTTATCATAGTAGGTGTTGACGAAGCTGAGATCACACGAAACGGCGAAGATCGAAGTGGAAAATTTGAGCTTGGATCGAAACTCGACGATCGTTTAAATCTTAATCGATTTTTCCATCACCTAACAGAAATCAGTAATACGCTCTAAGTTGACGTCACTTGGAGGGAACGCTCCTATGACTGTACCTATACACCAAACATTTCACGGGTATTTAAACACCTTGGCTCTAAACCCCCCCCCCACCAACTTGCTAGGGCCTGGTCAATTTTACTCGTCACCATTGGTTTATAAACCCGTGATTGCATTGACGCAGCTCTCCACTTATCAGCTAATCTTCTCATGCTTGCATTTTTTTACTATCGTTTCAGGTCCTTAATCGCTTGATCCACGTGTAAATATATATATCTAAGTCAAACAGAGACCTATTATGGGCAGGACTCCAACAATTCGTTCATTCACAAGGCTCTCACAAGAGGGTTCTCGTACCTTGAGCTTTTTTTGTCCCTCCTTGTATACCACATCGATCCGTGGAATTGTGAACGACGATGAAAGATTCAACACTTGGACGCTGGCGTTGCGGGAGGCGGACTAGGCGTCTAGATGGAAGAGAACTTGCTCGATGCATGTTTAGGCGTGGGAAAGTTTTTTTATCTAATCATTTATGCATTTATTTATTCATTTTCGGTAGATTTTACCTATTCTTGTTATTATTATTATTATTATTATCGCATTCTACCGATTAAGGTAGGTTTTCATGGAGTGTTCAAGAAGTGATCTGGGAGCCTCCCTTTCCTTCCAGCACTGATTTCTTACATTCACCGTAAGGCCTACTCCCTTTCAATCTATCTAAAATTCCTATTCTTTTCCTTCACCTCCCTCGTTTCTCTAGCATTCTACCCTCTAACACCATTTTCAACATCCCCTCCCCGCTAAGCACTAGCTCCATCCATGCCTTCTGTCTCCTCCGTATCTCATCTAAAAGCTGCTTCTCCTCACCCACCATACCCGTCGTTCCTTTTCCTCTCCGTCCATTTCACCCTCTCCATTCATCTCCATACCAACATCTCGAATACCTCCAATATTCTCTCGTCTTCTTTCATTAATTATTATATTTCCTTCTTATAAATTATTAGTGTCAAACTTCACTATTGCAGAGAATAAGCATGAAATATGAAGCACCGACAAAGACATTGATGTATGTATGAGGCATATTAAAGTATGGGCCTTATGATTATAGTTAAATATTGGCGCTTCAGAGCACAGTTTTACTCTTTCAGCGCCATCTACCGATTCATTGAGAAGCTATTGCAGCAGTTATTTTGCTTCAGAAGTCGTTTGCTTGCCTGTGCATGCAAACAACAAAGTACGCGACAATCTGTATGATCTTAGGTTTTCCCGGCCTATCAGTTGCTGAAAAGTTTCTCGGGTTTTCCACCGGCTGATGTCGTCCATGTCTCCCGACGTTTCGATCAGCGACTTACTGATTATCGTCAGGGGATGGCGGAAAAGCTCAACACGCGTGAACCAATCAGGTTACACCTGACGACGGATGGGGTGTATATATACTGGACAGATTTCAAAGAACGGCTTTCGGAAGAAACCTTTCAGCTACGCGACAATCGTTGATCTCGCCAGTTGTGGAGTGCGTTCTGTCATACGATTTTTGTCTGGAAAAGGATTGTCGGCTGCTGAAATTCATCGTAAGCTATACCTAGTTTATGGAATTACAGTTATGAGTGAAGGAAAGGTTAGACAACGGTGCCGTGAAACCAACTTGATACAGTGGCTCGGTGGACAACGTTTTGAAACCGAAGAGGAATTCAAGTTCGGCATTGTCAACAAGTACAACTCTTAGGCGGCAAGTCTCTATGCAGAGGGGTTGAAGAAGCTGGTGCAGCGATAAGAAAAATGCTTATAAGTGTACTGCGATTATGTAGTGAAGTGAAGTAGACGAGTAGAAACGACCCTGATATTTTATGAGGAGTAGTATTTACACGTGGAATTATTTTTACGAGGGACATTTAATTTTTAAAACGTGAATCGATGGGAGAAGACATCCTGAACTAAGTAGCTCAATTAGAGTTTACTGAAGTCTCGCAAAGCCACATGGCAGCCGAGTCAAGTTTGCGTCAGGATCAAAAGTTGAATAACGTTCTGGAATACGGTCTTATGCCTTGTGCACAACAGATAATTCTGCGAAATCAATCTCCTCCCTAATGATGAGTGCTATGTCTACTGAAAAATCTGCCATATGAAATATTAAATATTTTGTTCAATCCTAATCGGAATTTGGATTATCATTTCTTCGTATATTTTCACTCTAGTCAAGTAGTACTTCAATTTAATAATATTTGAACAAATAAGACGATTTTTAGGGTATCGTAAGCATACAAGTAGCCGTAAAATTCTCCGAAGGTGGGTCCTTGAAGGGGTGTACGGGATATTGAAGTTTTGCCTTCAATTCGCACAAATCTGAAAATCATGTTTAATTAAGTAAGATGTATTTCGTTTGCACGATGCGATAAGTTAAACCATAGTGTAAGTATAGTATATATTATTACATACTTACTATATGATTAAACTTATTGTAAGTTATTGTTGGGCATTATGAAATGTTACTATACTGATAAATGGAGTGTCAGAAGATGATAATCATAAACTGTTGGTCTCCTCAGCATATGTATCGCGGGTAGTCGCCGCAAGGGAAAAATGTATCTGGGGGGTGAAGCCCCTAAAGCCTTACTAAGGGCTACGTGACTGGAGACCGCCAAAGGCTCTTCCGACGAGGACTCAACTTGGCTTAAGTACACACTTATACGCGTTTTAAGAGAGTTTGCTAGTCCACAGTAACTTAAAACGACGGAACGAGAGACAGTACTGAAAATTTTATCAGGTCCGTTTTTTCGTTTGCATAGTGCTAACAATTAAACTGATCGTGAGTCATTGGGATGGGATTTAATTAAATGCCCGCCGCGCTTGAGGGGTTAATGATATTTTACTACACCTGAAAACGAAATGTGTGAGGTGAGATGCCTCTGGGCTTGTGGTCTCCGAAGCAAGTGTTTTTTCGGGTATTCGCCGCATGGGAAAAAATTCCGGGGGCAGTTTGAAGCCCCCACCCATCGCTACGTTCATTAATATCTGGTGTTTTATTTGAACTGAAAAGCGTGCAACACTACCCAACAAGTAACACTCACTCCCATTAATTGCGGATTGTTACAGCGCTGCATTAACCAATGTTCAACTGAATCGGCACCATGTGCCTTTAAAAGGACTTCTGGTGCTCGATTTGCCGGATTTGTCTCGTTTTCCTTATGCATTACTTGTCTGAAACACCTCATTCATAAAAATTTCATCTCAGGCGTAGTTCTGATTGTGAGATAAATTGTTAATGTGGTTATGAAATTAACCTAAAGTAAGATCACCATTCATTCATAAAGAATGATTGCAGCTAGAAGCTATGTTCGCCACATCTCCATCATTTGAAACAGTAACAATATGTACTTCTTCATTTCCGTTTACTACCGCTTCGGTTGCTGTGGCGACGACAACAATTACGCTGGCACTACTGCCTTCACCATCGTCTTCAGGCAGTAGCGCCGGCGTGGTTGTTATCGCTACAGCTACCGAAGCGGTATTAACCGGAAATAAACCCTTTAAACCCAATGCTGCTTCTAAGCAACATCAGAAATGTTTCATTTTTCCGCTCTATTCAGGAAATATTTAAACTACCCATTATTTTATAGTGTACATTTTAATGATGAATTAGTTAGCTGCCACGATAATTGTCATTGAGTGTAAAGTTTTCAAGTTTTCAAAATGAAAAATCTTGAAATTTAATTTATCCCAGAATCAGTCCTGGGTTATAAAGGGTTAAGAACTTCATAGCACACCGCGGAAATCTCCGTTCTCTCATTAGCAGTATGTAATTTACAGATGAATAAAAAGCCTTGTAAATTCCTCATAAATGATAAAAATAACAACCAGTTTCGCACCTATCGATGTCGAAATTTCACCAAGTCACGCCTCTATAAATTTGTAATAATTTAATGTAGTAATTTAAAGATTTATGAAAGAAAAACGTTGAAAAGTCGTCTACTCGACGTTTCTCAGCCGGTGGGGTGATTCCTACTACATAACCCTGTCCTTTCTTCCCACGCGCTGCCTGCCTCTCTCATATTTCCCATCATCCCCCTCCCTCATCTACCCCTCACTTCCCTCATGTATACATCCCCCACCCCTCCTCGCCCGCTCCGTCCAATGGCGCTCGGCCTTGCTTCCCGCCTCGGGCGCCATACACCACCACACCGACGTCCTCTTACACTCCTACACTCCCCTCCCCTCCAGCCCCTCTCTCTCCCAACTACCCCCACCCCCTCATTTCACGGCACACGGGGCTAGTCAACAGACACGCGCGGGAGGTGAGTAGAGCGCCAGCCCGACACGCGGTCGACTTCCCCCGACTCAGTTCGCCCTCCCGACGCGAGAGTCGAGGTTCAGTTCGCGTGGCGAGAGAGGGAGACAGGATCGTCAGTGTTTTAGGGAAGCGTGTCCCTGGGTCCTCCGATAATAGTATTCGTCTTCGTCGAGATGAGGAGACTGGCCCGGGGCCGGTCAGGACGTTGTGAAGACTTCCTCGCGACTTTGACGTTGTTAGCTCCTCCCGCAGACTGTCGTTGAAAAGCATTGTTGTTGGGTGCACTTGACACTTGAATTGTTTTCCCTCCAAACTTTTTGGTTGCTTGGACGCGTAGGATGTAGGAGTGTTCATTGTTATCGTCGTTTTGTTGTTTTGTTTATTTTTTCCCGCGTCTTACCCCCTTATGTAGAGGTAGCTTTCTTCATCGAATCGTTCCGACCGAGGAGCGTCGAATCATTGTTAGCCGAGTTGACCCTTTTAAAGCGATAATTTTCAGTGAGATATCTGCCTTATATCGTCGTTATTTTTTGTTTGTCTTTTGCTTTGATCTTATATTTGTGTTTATTAGTGGTAGATGCGAGTTATGAATGTCTTGTTACCTTGAACAACGAGTGTTTGCTAGTGTGGTGTGCTTTAGTGCGAGTAAGACAAAAGTGGGACCTTTATGCTGTTGAATAGTACATAGTTCTGTTTTATTAGTCCGGTTATACTGTTAGTGCGTGGGAGTGCTGAAGAGATCGAGATCGCCGAAGCGGAACAGATGTTAGTTGTTGATTCATCGCTGAACATCGGTTCTGCCTACAATAGGAAGACGTCGACACTTCGTGGACAATTCAGCGTCTTCATATTTGAGCCCTGTTGCATTGTGGAAGATGGTGAAGAAGCTACCGTCAAACTCTTGCCTACCGACTGGAGGCTGTTACTGTGGAAGTGACGAACTTTGAAGACGTCCTACCGAGGAGACTGCTTTCAACTCCGCGGGCGGAGGCGAAAGGTTTCCACGGGGAACGTCTGATCCATCTACGGAGAGCCCAAAACTCCTCCATCCTCACTCAGTTCCAGAACATTTAGACGGTGGATGTAGTGGACTGATCAGACGGCTCACATCTTCAGCTGAGTTCAAAGCTGCTAGATCACTTCCCCGTGATAAAATCTGACCCTAACGTTGGCAGTAATCCACACCTTTAGGATCTTGCAAGGGCAACACACTCATTACAGATACTTAACCATAGTTCGTCGTTTATGTAGTCCTCGTAAGTGTTTGTGAACGATGAAGCAAGTTCGTTTTCCAACTTTCTTTGCCGATGTTTCTCGTCACAAAAATATCTCTTTAATCTACCTGTGCTCATCACGTCTGGTTCCTCTTTGATTCGCCGACAACTCCGCAGGCCTGGGACAGGGGTCAAAAACCTTGGCATCCGGCATTGGAGTTTATTGCTCTTTTCTCCAGCACAGTGGCCTTAGTGAACTTATTGGAAAAGGGTCCCCTTATGCATAAATAATCCGATTCCCTTTCATGTAAATATTCCTTGAACCCGCAGATAAATATTTTTCCTCCCCCTAAACTGTGTTTCCTTGTTCATATACTGTGTGAATCTTCGTTCCCGAGCGACCTCCAGCGAGAAGCATCTCTGCACGACGGGCTTCCCAGCGTCCCGTTCGCGAGGAGGACCATGACGGTCCAGCTCGGAGTCCCCCTTTCGCCCTTTCGGGGCTGTCTCGTCGGCATTGAGCACTACTCCGCGGTCCCCAAGGGCCGTGCAGGCGGACGCGATCTCACCGGCCGGTGCCTCTACTCTGACGGCGGCTCCATCAGGCGGAGGAACCCAGGTAAACAGATGCGCGGATCTCGCGACGTTTAGTGTTGTCATAGAAATGTATACGCCAGTGTCACCATTAGAACTGTAAAACTTAAGGCCGTTTCACACGGGGCACGTTATTGCGCAGGTTAGAACTTTATTCATCTTTCATTACGGCGTGCAATTGAGCGAAAGCACAAACGAAATTTGAATAGAGGATATTTTTCCATCTCACGTCCAAGCATTCTCGCATACTTTCTAGTCATTTACCGCTTTACACGACGCAGTTTTGACTGCGACTTCGTACACAGTCAGATTGTGCAATCACGTGTCCCGTGTAAAATGGCCTTTAGATATTAGCCTTGAAATAGTTTCTAAATTAATGCTAGTTGATACCGTATATTCTCATGCAGCGCGCACCCTCGGGTAAAGCATTTGTTTACCCGTGCAAGCTGGACAAATGCTTGGATGCACGAAACTGGAACAGGGACGGTTTCCTGGACAAACACTCGTGCATTTAGGCTATTGTGGGTTTCACTCGGCGCAACTTTCGTGGTGAAATGTGTCTATCCACCTGTGCGGGTAATTACATCGCGTAAACGGCTTTAGACTCGACGCGTTTTAAGGATGGATTAGGAATATGGTAATATCGAAACATTTGGTTCAACATAGCATGCATCATTAAATAAGAAAAAACAACTGCATTTACAATAACAAAACGGGACAGCATGAAAATATTTTCCTTTAAAATATACAGAAGAGGTGACGAATTTAAAGTATATTGATCATTTGGCTTAATACTTTCAATCGTGTTACCATATTCTATGCTCATGTGTTTGAAATTCAATGGTGATCACTTCATGTTTTATTAATCTTTCGATCTTTGATCCTCCCTTGTAACGAGGCGTTGGCATTTTTTTGACGCCGCTAAAAAGGAGAAACAGGTTCGCGTGGCGCATGAGAAAATACGGTGTTCAAACTCTATACGAGGGTGAGATTATCGGGGGAAAGTAATTTTCTGCAAGTGGCTAATGATTTTATCTTTTCTTGAGGAAACACTCCATGAGGTCGCACGACTTCATCACTGATTTTCGTGTTTAGTCCCTTTGGTGACGCACTACCCATTTTAAAAGTAATTATAGGGTGCTATTAAAGGGGCGAGTAACCTTAATTAACTTGGGCATTTCTCATACTTTTATTGCAAACACCTTGAAATGTTTAGTATACATACAGACCACTTGTGTCAACATTTTCCAGTCTCAAATATGAATACGGAAAACCATCCGTGGGTTTTTTTCAAGGTCTCCTTTATATACCCTGGAAATTTCGTTATGAAGGCGCAGGTTTAAAATATTCGGTACGTCACCTAAACATCTCGGATGTGGAAGGGAAGGCATCCTGAACATCCTTGTCTAGAACTTTTATGATGGGATTAATAAGTAATGCTCCAGCCTCGGTGACGGTGGGTTAAAGTCCTCACCTGACAAACCGAAGGTCGCGGGTTCGATTACCTCCTGGGTAGTTTGTTGTTCATTGGAATTCTCCGAAGTGAGGCCTTCAATGCGCTCTTTACTGGGTGGTGAAGATAAAAAAATAAGTAAATAAAGCAACTCTCAATTGAAGCGGGATTTCTTAAACTTTTTTATACGTAAGTGACTGCGTTAGATATTAAAAAAACCTGAAGTCGTAATTTCAATTAAAATTGAGGTGATATAGATTTGAAGTGGCTCCATTTTATAATTTGTTAAATTCTAGCTTCGGTTGTTATGTATACGTTCACACCCCCAATTGTTATATCATGGCCTTTAATTTAGTGAAACTTTTGCGAAGATGAATTTATATTGGCAATGTTTTTATTGTGTGTCAGGTATTACCTAGCGCAAGCGCCTTAGGTTGTAAAGAAATTGCGAACATGTTCGCAATTTCTGCTAGACGCTTGTCGAAGCATGTTAGGGATAGAGTATATCACTTCCATCTATTTCCCAAGTAGTATCCGTCAACTTTAATGTCTTCTGAAGTTACTGAAGAAGTACATTTGATTAATACATTGCCAGCGTAGATTCAGCTTCAGAATGCTTACTAACAGAGTAAATAGTCAAAAGACCTCTGGGTGTTGTCAAAAAAGTGTTCAGACAGAAACATGGATTTTAGATTTATTCGCAGAAAGTTGCTTGCCCATTCAACTGGTGTGATCTCACTCTTGTGTTTTGTTTTGCAGTGTGAGTAATGTTTTTTTTTCTTCTTGGTTCTTAAAAAGGTTATCGAATCTGCAAAATAGTATTTCTTATTTTAGTATTCTCTTGAAAAATCGTGTCGTATGTAAATTTTACTATGGGTAAAAATTTATCCCAACGATATTTGTGCCGCCACTATCGGTTAGCGTAAAAATGGGTTTCCTTTACCGTTGGTTGGTTATTTTTTTAGCCCACGAGGGAAAGTCAAAGACGGAAAAAAAACAGTTTTTTTGGTCGTTCAAATACGCGAAGGATTAGCTAGTGTCTTTCTACCCGTGGGTACCTCGGGACGACCCACACGGAATGAATGACGCATTAAATGGAATCATGTGCGCATTGGAAGCGTTCCGTTGTTTAATGCGTAAAGTAAATTATTGTGACAAAGGAAACCAGTGTTTTCTTTTAATTTATTGTATCCACTTTTGTATAATATTTTGTAATACAAATTTTTGAATAATATAATGTATGTAGAAATATTGTACCATTTTAGGCAATATTTCTTTCATTATCATCGGAAGACCACGCAAGCAGAAAAACATTAGAAAAAATTACTCATATATCAATTATCATGCGTCACCAAATGTGACAGTCGATCAAAAGATTCCATGGGTTACGCATTTGAAAGCGGTTGAGTTTGTAGGCATGCTAGCATTAGGAGGACTGCGTGGTCATTGTCAGAAAACGTTTATGTATACATTGAGAAAGATAATACAGTTCTCCCTTTGAGCTGCGGTTAACTGCAGGCAAGCAAGAAAAAATAGAAGAATTGAAATTTATGGTTAAGTTGAGGCAGGATTGATTGAATATCTTTTAATTGATAGTGAATTTCAATGGAAGAAGCATCCCCTAATTGAAGACATTGATTAGAAAGTTGGAGAAAAGGAGGGAAACTAATATTAGAGCACGAATTATGTGTCGTCAAAGTTCAATACGAGTAACTATAAAATGCCAAGAGAGGTAGAAAAAATAATTACATCAATACTTTAACTGCCTGCAATTGAATTATTTTAAACCAATGGATACATTGAGTGACGATTGATAATTAATGAATAAGTAATTTATTTTAATTTATTTTGTGTTTGTGTGCTCTTCCGGTGATAACGAAAGAAATATCGTGCAAATTCTAATTTACGAATATTTCTATTTTTTAGGATTGCTACAATAAAATTTGAAAAAAACACTGACTTCCTTGAGTATTTAAATTTACTTGAGTAATGAGGAAGTACTCATATATCCGTGCGCAATTTACAAAATAAAATTAATATGAGTATGAAGTGATGCTTTTTTAGGTATTCAGCATTATTTTTCATTTTTTCTAGTTCTCATTGGAAAAAATCGCCTTTCTGATTTACGACTTGAGAATATTCACCTCAAATTTTCGGAGACTAGACAGCGAAGAAGTGGGGACGAGGTACGGGTCGTATCAAGATATATACAGCTGGAAGAATTAGCGCGATAGGAAATGTGGATGAGATGTCAATAGAAGGGAAAATGAAGATGCTAGAGTAACATTAGGTGTCAATTTTTAAGGCTATCGAATGCACCACCATTCTGGTGGTCGGAGCGAATTACACTTCGGCCAGGAGATACGCCTTCACAACCATTGTTGCTAAGAAAAAACCGTTTGAATTTCCCTTCCTGAGAATGATATTTCATCAGGGGGAAAAAAAAGCAAATTTTCCAGTTGATCGAAAGTGGCACACAAATTTAGTTGGAATACTTTTCTTCTTCAAATTCATTTCTGCTAATTCCACTGAAAGACCCACAATGACAGTTATATAGCCCA
Organism: Ischnura elegans; assembly: GCF_921293095.1. Classification (NCBI taxonomy): domain Eukaryota; kingdom Metazoa; phylum Arthropoda; class Insecta; order Odonata; family Coenagrionidae; genus Ischnura; species Ischnura elegans. The sequence goes on from NC_060252.1 coordinate 94,910,216, forward strand.
CCCATTTGCCTTGAAGAAAATAAAATTGAGACACATCATTTCTAAAGGAAGTGATTGGTTAGGTTTCCATTGCGTAATTCTGGGAATTTCATCAATATGCGGTGATCCTATGAAAGCATCTTTCCTGGAAATGTACTATATCAAGTGTAGAAATTTACGTACTTATGATAATAGCCTGCAAGTGTTTTTAAAGTGGTAACTTTCAGTTTTATTTCTAAGGCGATCCTGGGTTAAATAGTGGAATTTTCCACCTATCATTTAAACCGTTTCCTTGTCAATTTTTCGTCCTCTCATGCATCACCTAATGACTTGCCAGCATTAATATGTTCATATATACGCTTCTGAATCCATTAAACCGATGATAAAAATCAGTGCCAAAGTTTTATGCAGATATTTGCCGTAAAATTGTCTCGTGTGGGGTCTTTCAGTGGATTTCTCGTGAATAAATTAAAAACCAAGACAGCATTTGTCATCCACTTTTTGTCTACTATGATATTTACGAGGTAAATTTCAAAGTCGTAGAGAAAGTTCCATTCTGAAGGATGGAAGTTTTTCTTTTAGGAATTTAGCGTGAAGATTAGTAGATACTTATTTCAGTTGCTGTATATTATAAGTGTAATTAAGGTACTTTTTTCCTTCATTATTTAAATTTGTTTTTATGTGTAAAATTATTTTACGACACGTAAACGTAAGGGTAGGTAACTGATGACCTTCTCTTCTAATGGTGGTGTCTAATAATATTTATATATTTATAAATAGTTTAGATGCGTAAAATTAATGATGAATAACTGATACCTTATATAGTGATTAAGTTTCCACCTAATATTTTTTCTGAGGTCATTATTTCCCTATTTTACCAAAGTTTTATTCCTTCATATGCTTTATTGCGTTATTCGTTATCTCTGTAGTTGCCATCGTTTGGATTCTGTGATTATTAGTAGGATTTTATTGGAGTCCCTGAATATTGGTCTAAACGGATTTAAGAGCCTTGTCAAACTAAAAAGTGTCTTTTCTGTATGAATGAAATTTTTACGGGTTTTTTACCGGGTAAGAGGTTTGACGTCGACGTTTCGGACTCCGACAAGTCGCCCCATTCTCAAGGCTAATGATGCTCATTTACTCGATTCTATCGGCTATTTATGCGGATATGTTTATCTATTTATTCGGAATTTTTTTAACCTGTAGTATTCATTTTGATTGAATAACTTAAACTTTGTTTTTCCACAGATATTTTGGTTTATGTATTTAAAAAAGCCGTTATTTAATAAAATGTTTTGTGGAAAAACAATGGTTAAGTTATTCATTCAAAGTGTTCAGCAAATAGGGTAGTTTCCTCCATCAAAGTAAACGAAAGGTATTGATTGCGAATCGTCACCCACCATTAGAATATTCATAACACACAAATTATTTGGTTTTAGAATTCCCAGTTTAGACGAATGGCAGTGGTCAATTTTAATCGCATTTGAAAACAGCCAGATTGGCGCCGATGCGATGCCACTCCACGTGACGTCTCAGGGACCTAGTTTCTATAAGAGGAAATAGGAGTTTGTGAGATTACCAATGCAGGCATGAGGCACAGACTTCAGGGAAACATTTCTTAATAATCATATATTAAACCTGCCTAAATTCGGAAAGTTTCCTTCGTTTGATAAGGTATTAATAATCCTTATTTAAGCCAAGCGCTACCTGCTAGCAGGATACTCTGCTACCTGCTAGCAGCCTGCATCTCAGCGGCGCACATACCCTCGCGCCAAGGTCAACCTACACGGTGGTGACCGGAACCAGAATCACGTCACTCGGGCTTTTCCCAGCATTCATACTCAGCCGTCGCGTTTTCGCGCGCTTGAAATTTTTCACTTTTCATTTTATCGCGAAAAATAGATATCGTCATTTAAAAATGTAAAAGCGTGAAATGCGTTCTCCAGGAGTAATGATCTTTCGATTTAGGCAGTAAAAAAATAATAGGAAACCACCCCATTCCAATAAGTATCGCAGGAAACTAGAAACTGCAGTACTCACTTGGGGAAGGGATTTCTTGAGAAGGAGAATCGTCGTTGGATACAAGCATCCTCATCTCCCGTCTCTACGTTTCTATTTCCGTGGCATTAAACGCTTTTGCTTCCTCCACCACCCAACCATCCCCACATGCCTGAGACCCGTATGCTTATACCAGGCGTTGCCGAGAGGGAGTTTACTGGGAGTTGGGCGGCCGTATCTCACACACAGGCGGCCGCCGCTTCTTGCCCCAAGGAACGAATGCTCCTATCGTAATCGCGAAAGGAAACCACGCTTAAACTATCAGCTTTTTGCTGATTTTAAGCCTATTTCGTCTTTACTGTAATCGAATCTACCAATACTAATTGAATCACATAGATCTAAGGTAGGTAATTGATACCTATATAAAAGGCATTGCTATTTAGAAAACATTATTTTTATTCTCTCAGGGAATGGTGTGTGCTGTAATTCGCTGATTATAGCGCTACGCGATCAGGAAATGGGGTAAACTTAATGTGGTATTCTCCATCATTAAAATATGTAGATTCGATTTTATTGTCCCCGTGGTAGAAATTTGAGATAAACAGCTCTTTTTGTATATTTTAGGGGCCATTATTGGTGTTGGTTCTATTTTTGCTAAAACTTTCCCCAAAATTATTTGTTCGGTTATAGGCAAAATTCGTACTTGAAAACTGTGAAAAATGTTTGCTTTTATTGTCCAAATTTAATGCTGATAAATTTCGATGAAAGAAAAACTGTAAGGAACGTCGAAATAAGTAGTATTCAGTCTTTTATTTAGGCAGGTGTCGCCATAAAATTCACTGACTTTTGGTTTAATTTGTGGAATCCCATTATACGTTTTTCCCATTATTTGAACAATTACTTATATCACTTATTTTTTGCAAGAGCGCGACCCGGGTTTCAATGAATTATCACCATCTTCAATAATAATTATTATTAGCGCCTGAAGGTGATGACAATTCATTGAAACTCGGGTCGCGTCTGATAAAAAATAAGTGGTATAAGTAATTTTGTCTAACCAGGAAAAAATCAGGTGTCTTCATCATTATTACGCATAAATTTTTGTGTATTCATAAAATTGAGCATTCAATGAAATTTTTATTGTAGTTGAAACAATTGTCTTACAATAATGCATTTTGTTTGCCCATCCCAAAATGTTGTCTGTGAGACGCCGCCCGACAAATGGCGCTCCAAAATATGAAGCGACTGACGGAGGGTTAAATAGATAATTTCTCTGATATAACTGTTTAAGACCTCGAACAAAATACATGGAACAAGTAAAGAAGGATGTGAAAGAGAAGAAATACGTAGGTGTGAAAAGATTAGCTGATAGGAGAACTGAGTGGAGAGCCGCGTCAAACCAATCTTAGGATTGTTGACCAGTGATGATGATGTACTGTTTATATTGGAAATGCGGGAGAGTGTTGACGAACCTATATACTCTGAAATTTAAGGCGATTGGTGCGAACATTAAGTGACTTTTTCTCAGTGACCATACTCTAATCTGGACATGACTCTCGATCCTAATCGATGGTCATTGATGGTTGATATGGAAATCCTTTCTGGATTGGTTAACTTTCCTTAGTATTTTTTTTTCTTTCCTGAGATTAGGACGATTATCTGCCTCTCCAAGCACGTGCCCTTGAAATCGCTCTCCGCCTCGATTCCCGCACCAAGAACTCCTCAACTTCTTAGAGAGCACCCCTTTACTCACTAAGATACTTGATCACGCAACGGCCCGAGTGGGAATTGGGTGACGAGGAGGAGGAGGAGGCCTTCCCCATCCAACTTTCTTGGGTGCCAAGGTTGCACGGGGAATCCAGCGGATGTGGAAACTTCAGACGACAGTTACTGGCTCAATTCGCTGCTAACAAGTCTCAAACTGGCGCGTAATGGAGGGTCTTTACGCAGTCCACACGAGAAGCTGTTTCAATTTTAAGCTCTCGGACTCCCTTGTTCTGAGATGAGAATGAAAGACAGGATTAAATTCCCACTTGATTTTAATATTGATATACTCGGTTTTGTACACTTTGTGCCATTATCAAGGGATAATTAGCCTTTTTTAGACCTATATTTATACCGTTTGGTACTCAATTTCCCTACCAGTCAAATTCTTCGGCGCTTGCTGTATTTCTCCCTCTGCCTGTGCTTAATGGTATAAATAGATGTTTTTAAAAAGTAAAAGTAATATCCATTAGGTAATAGCGAATTCTTTCCTGCGTCTTTGATTTTTTAAATTATTGTTTTATTGTTGACAATGTTATGCATTGTTGCCCTTGCAGCTGGCCTTAGGCCACTGCAGGAAATCTTATTATTGAAAACCTTGTTAATAACAAAAAAAATGGAAAAAATTGGAAGAGAAAAAAATATAAGACTGCTGCAAAACAAAATAAATAATAGATTAAAAAATAAACAGAAAGGGATTTCTTAAAACGCGACAAAAAATGATAAAATGTAGGAAATTCAAGGAAAAACTTGAATATTGGACGATCAAGTTGTTTTCGTGCACTCCGACTTCACATTTCCCGACTTCAATCCTTGCCTAGGACCTAGTTTTTTTTAAGTTTTAATGTGCATTGCATGCCCTCGCAAGTAGTGTGTCTATCATATTTTCCTCTTCAAGTTTCGCCGGATACTTTTACTTAAGTTCTTGTCCTGAAATTGAGCCTTACAGCTAGAACCCATTTCAATTTACGGTAGACTATCACAGCCGGTAAGTGCGAATATCAGCCAAAGTGCATATTTCGGTACACTGGCAAATGGATTGTTAGCAACATGTACGTTAAGTACTCCCAGAATTTTATTCTCTTTCGAGAACTTAAAACTATGTTATTACCACTCGTGAAGAGCAGTTTAAGTCAAACCAACGGAGCCGATAGCAGACCTTTCATTTGAACTAAGTTAACAGTTAGGTAGATTGAGGAATGAGCATTTTAACCTACTTTCTAATGTACCCAATTTTTATGTCGGAGAACTTAAAATGTGCATTATATGAAGAGCACTTTACGTGGAAACATCGGAGGCAATAAATACGCATAGCATTGGTAGTACTAAGCTGTATTGTTAGGTTATTAAATTCATTATTAACTCCCAAGTCGTGACATTTATTCCATATGGAGCGATACAACCGAATAATATGGCTTGAATATAGTAGTATTATGAAATGTGATATCACCCCAACAGTTATAAGCTGCTGGATGGGTGTCGTCGGCTCAGTTGAGCTTATTGTATGAACTTGTCTGAGTGTTGTAAGCTCAGTGCATGCCCGATTATGTAGTACGCCCACGAATGTTGCAATTCGAGGATAGGTAATAAAGTAGATCTTTAAATGTGTTGTTTAAATGGGTTTACGGCAGTCGACACGCACGTCATGGAGACATAAGCTATTTTTTGGGCTGTCAAACCAAATTTATGTTTCTAAATGTGATCTATTTCGTAAATGAATTTTCGTTGCTATTCCTCGCATTTTCAAATACTGTCCTTAAAAATGTGGGAAGTAGCTGATAGGAGAACTGAGTGGAAAGCTGCGTCAAACCAATCCTAGGATTGTTGACCAGTGATGATGATGAACTGTTTATATTAGAAAGGCGGGAGAGTGTTGGCGGGGGGCTACTCTGCACACATCGCCACACCGCGGACATTAAAAAAATTATTTTTAAAAGCGAAAAAAGTGGCAACAGGCATCGACCTCCTTTGTAACGGAGTTGGGCGGATATGGTAGTCTCCTTGGATACGTCCATTTCAACCGGTTTGAAAGCGATGCGAAAGGTGATAAGCGCAAGTAATCCCACGATTCTGGTGAAGCTGTCACGCATCGGCACAAGGGTGGTCCATTTTCCTCGCCCCGCGACGGTTTGAATGCCAATTCAGTTGCACCCCATTTCAAATCGTATCATGCTCGACGGACGGGATTCCATTAGCAAACCCTCAGTGGGCGACACGAGGCCAGAAATTCACCTGCAGAGGAACTTAGGTGATGTGTGCTTTTCCTATACCGATATTTTGTTGGAAATGAGCACGCTTTTGAAAAGTATTTCATTAAGTCAGTTACGTAGGTATATTTACTTTAAGTTGTTCTGAAAGTTGAGTTCACCTAGGGTTGTCGGCAGACATGATAGGTAACTATATTGGAAAATGGAGTGACAGAGGATAAATGTCCCTGGGCTAGTTATGTCCTCAACAGATGTCTTTCTACATACTATCCCGCAAACCATCTCAGCAGGCGTTTAGTACACACGCCGTTAACAAGTAAAACCTAAGTGCGCATACGAAATTCGAACTAGCACTTTTAAAGCTCTTAATAATTAGGGGGAAAAACGAATTCCCATAGCTATTCGTTCGGCAAAGCATCTCTCTAAATGTATCGTTTCTGGCAGACCTGGAAGTATATAGGGTTTCTAATATGATATTTTCCGTGTCGCTCTGAAAGATATATATTCCAAATTGCTCAAGCAGTCTACGCCTAGCTTTTGGAAATCTTCTGTAATATTCCTTTGAAGATCCCTCATTCTATTAAGACTCGCATGATTTTAACCATTTGTTGTATGTCTTAATACACCCTCGGCCACCACACGAAGACAACATCAATAATTACAAGTTCTGCATTCCCAAAATCTCTGAATGCAACTCTGGTACTGTTTCTATGTTTGACCTACCCCTCTGTTCAAACTGCCAAACTTCAAATCATGTCGCCTATCCATACACTGTTAAAGCTCCTGATCTACTAGCCGAATAAGCGATAATTAATTACGTAGCTCACACTTTTGTATAGGTGTGATGCGGCACGCTAACATTCATTCAATTCCATCGAATTCCCTCTTTATTACAGTTTCATTTTAAGTGTCGCCGGCCACGCGCTTCCATTAGCAACCCCTCCGTGACCGTGCCATTCCACGTCGCTTTGCTTAATAACCATGGCACAGCGGATCGGTTCCCTACGCCGGCCATACCTCTCGATGCCCTGGGGAGTCATTCCGATGGTTGCTTGGCCTCTGCAGGGGCTTTTGTACCCCACACACCTCCTGGACGCTAAACTGCGTTCTCCTCTCTCTCTCTCTCTCTGAAAGATTAATCACCCGTCGCGAGGGGCAAACTCTATTGTATGTATCGAGGGAGGCCTTTGTGTTGACCCGGGTGTTGACTGCCGAACGGAAGGAGCGCTTTGGTTGCCTCGCATCGGATGGAAATATCGGTCGGAATGCATTCAGGTCGTCTCCAACACGGAGCCCCCGGAAAGGCAAAGTGGAGTTCGATTTGAATTATCGGTTATCGATCTGAAAGTACTAATGCATGTAGGAAAACAAGAGGGCTACATAGAGATTAGGCGCTAGTCCGTTCCCTTAAAACTTGATTTCGTCACTTTTAATAAGTTTCCAAAACTGCCCTAATGCGGCGATGATTGCAGGTCGAGCCGTTAATTATCAAAATGCCTTTCACTAAGCAATTCACCCGGAAGGTTAGTTTTGGGTAGGTAAGGGCGGAGCTCACCCCGATTTAAGCCATAGGTGTTTGAATTTCACACAATTATTGTAAGGGGCAGATTATTTCCTTGGACCATCCTACATTTATCGTTATGTCGAACGTTGTACATCGGAAGAAACAAATCAATCAAAGGCAGCTGGCTCGGGAGCCATTAGGCCAGTTTAAGGAAAAAATAAGGTGATATTAAGATATGATCTTTAAAATTTTTTCCGTGCTTATTTGTTCATAACTTTATACGCTTAGAAAAATTTGTAATTTTTATTCTTCACTTTTGATTGCTTAAGTACGCCTGTGTATTTATTGGCCGACATTTCGACTGATTCGATTCACACTGATTCATCAGTGAAGAATACTCCTAGAAAATGATGAACAAATAATAATCCGTGGAAGCGTCGACGTTATTATAAAACATCATTCGAATTGGAAGCCGAGAAACCTTATTTTCATTTTGTATACTTTTAAGAGCTGAGCAGTTTGCTGTCAATTTCTATCAATTCGCACCGTTTTGAGCGAATCTGAAGCGTTTTACATGGCGTCCATGCATTTAATCGTCGGATTGGACCGACGGAATCGCGATAAGGGCAGTAAAACTCGATTCCAGTGAAGGGTATCTCGTGGAAGGCGGCCATTTTCAGTGATCGTTGTGATCGGTTCGTGAATTTCGCAGTGCCCGCGCGTGCATTTAGCCGTATCGAATGAAGCTGTGCTGTGTGTGCACGGCGAACGCATAAATACATGCCGCCGTCCATTCTATCTCCGTTAAGTGTACCTGCGCTTTTCGTAATCGGTCTTTCAAATGCACGTCCGTGCGTCCGTTTGAACGTGAATTTCTCTCCGTCCATTTGCAGCTTCCTACCTACTACCTCTTTCCATCCTAGCGGATTCCCCCGTTTTTCCCGCGGCCGTTAAGATGACGCGTCGCTTCCGAACGGCTGGCATTTCTCTCCACGAATCCCTTGTTTCAAACTTGGCAAACAATGCCATCGCCATTATTCAGCGTAGAGGGAGTTTGGATTCTCCAAAAATGGATTTTTAAATTTGCAAGGTCGGGCAATTTTCTTCGTTAAGCTGTATTGTAAAACAAACTACAGAAATAACAACATTAATAGCACAATATATGATCCTGCCGAATCGCGTTGGAAATTTTCTGGTGTTTTTTTTTAATGCGATCGTCTTTACTTTACAAGGGTGGCCTCGAATTTTTCCTGTTTACACGGCAGTCATTACGGTCATCTATTTGGTTGTGAACTTTTGGAGATAAATATTACGGTTTACCACGAAGGCTTCTGATTTTAATTATTTGAAATTTTTTGCACTAACTTTAATCTCACATCATTCACTGTATTCACATTTTTGCGAAGAAAAAAAACTTCCATACCACTGAGTAACAAATAGTCACCGCTGTCTTTTACGCTCATTCTCAGCGTGTGTTGTCTTTATAATAAAGTCTCCTACAAGTTAAATGCCCTTTTAGGAGCCGAAATAGGCAATAGCGTGGAGTAGCATTATATTATTAAGTATCAAGATTGATATTACCATTCAGCATTAGTCTGCTTCTCAGGAGCTGGTGAAAAAAATGCTTGGCTGGACCACAATATCGAAGAATGATCGAGAATTACATGTCCGAAGCCAACAAAAACTTTTACCTATTTATATTAGAGACATTCAGAGGGAACGGTGATGGTTATTCTTTTAAACTTCTATTCTTTGATACGTTATTCCCAGTTTATCACTCATTCAACGCTCACTTTTTTTCTGCCTTCCCTCACTTATTAATTCTCTTCCTCCGAGTATTGATCCCTTTTCTCTATCCCCGAAAGTCTTTACTAACCTGGATTTATCTTACCTCTCTGAACATCAATAGCAACACTTCTCATTTCTTACCACTGCTACAACTTTCTTTAGCTTTATATAATTGTGTTCTTTAGTTTCGAGGTTTTGATTCTCAGCATATTTTAGGTTGACGTGACTCCCGTAGCATTATATGTATTTTGTTTCTTGTTATATATTATTTATTATCTTGTTATTGCGCCACTGTAAATTGGCCATCATTTCTGTACATGGGCTTTTGAAATAAATTACGAAAAACGTACTTAATAAAGTGAACTTGGACTGCTAGTCGCATCATATGCTCAGCAGTCCATACCACCTTGTCCGGTATAGTCCACAAATGTCCATAGGGGAGAATGACGCCTCTGTAGCTTAACTGGCTAAAGCACTCGGCCGGAAATCGAGAGATCCGGGTTCGAATCCCGGTCAAGGAGAATGATTTTTCCTCTGTGGATTTTTCGCACAAGTACATGCGTACACTTTTCGTGATCATTATTTCTATGGATGCAAGTCCGTGTCCAATTGAGCAAGAATTCCTCTTTTCACATTCCTACCCATTCCCCTCATGCCATCAGACCAATCGAATTCTCCCCCGGGCGGCTTTAACACGATCCGAAACGGCGCTGCAGAGGCGAGAGACCCCTCTAACAGTAGGTTCCTCCGCGTGTGTACATTGGACGTGAGAGGGGCAGATACTGTGCTCCCTTAAGTGTTTCCGGTGCGTTGAAAGGATAGCTTCGCTTTTTTTTCCTTCTCTACCTCTCCTGCGAGTTAAAGTGAGACGATGGCGGTTGGATGAAGGAAAAAAAAAACGAAAGGAAAAAAAGGTAACGGATTGAGAAAAAAAGTTGAAGATCGCCGGCCGCGTAAAGCGGAACGATAACCTACCCTTCTCCTTCTTCGACTCAGTTGTTAGCCTTTTCTTCCGCGAATAGTTTCCTTACCCCATTCACCACTGCCGAGGGAGGGTTTTGAAGTAGTGTACCCCGCCCCCCCCCCTACCCTCCCCAACACCCGCTGTGAAATAAAAAGACTGTGAATTGAAGGGGAAGCGGAATGGTAAGGAAGGAAAGAGAGTATCTTTCTCCTCCCGCCAAAGTGGGGTTCACGAGTGGCGATTTCAATGTTTCCTTCACCTCTTGCGATGCTTGTGGAAGAATTTTCTTTGGAATGCGGCGACTAAGAGTATTCGGGATCGAGTGTGGAAAACTTTATACTCCGTCACCATGTGTTATTCTGTATTCTAAGATATCAGAACTAGAATCTTTTCGCAACGAAAGCGCTTCAACGGTACTCCTCTGAAAATTCATCCGGAAAATCAGTCGAACTGATTTGTTGGCTTATGTCATGCACAATTACTCGTATAGACAATTTATCCTTTATTTTCTCTTATCTTAGATATATTTCAGAGCTACTTGGAAAAAATCATATGAAAACCCCATTTTATTTCGATGTCCGACGGAAAAGATAGATTAAGGGAGATATTTTGCCCAACCGAGAGGTATGGGAATTCGTTTTTTTTCCAAACAATATAGGGTTTTGTGTAGAAAGTATTACGTTGGGTAGAACTTCGAATGCGAATTTAGCGTCTACTTGTTAACCGGTGATGTCCTCACATCTCCTGCCATATTCATATTGAGGCGCCTTGTGGGATAGTATGTAGATAGACACCTGCTGAGGACATATCTATCCTTTGAATATTAATCCTCTGACATTTCACTTTCCGATAGAAATGCGCATTAAGTTTTTACTTGTTAAAGACGTGTGTACTAAACGCCTACTGAGGCGGTTTGTGGGATAGTGGGTAGATAGGAATCTGATTAGGACATATCTAGCCCAGGGACATTTATCCTCTGTCACTTCATTTTCTAATATACCTAGTTACCTATCATGTCTGCCGACAACCCAAGGTGAACTCAACTTTCAGAACAACTTAAAGTAAATATACCTACGTAACTGGCTTAATGAAATACTTTTCTAAAGCGAGCTCATTTCCGCTGATAAGCCAAAGTGTACTTATTTTTCAGAACTATTCAAACAAAATATACATATTTGACTCAATAAAATGTAGTGTTTTCCCGATGCGTGAAAAATGGGTGTAGGAAATCCACGCATCACGCAGCTTCCTCTTCAGGCAAATTTCTGGCCTCGTGTCGCCCACTGAGGGTTTGCTAATGGAATCCCGTCCGTCGAGCATGATAGGATTTGAAATGGGGTGCAACTGAATTGGCATTCAAACCGTCGTGGGGCGAGGAAAATGGACCACCCTTGCGCCGATGCGTGACAGCTTCACCAGAATCGTGGGATTACTTGCACTTATCACCATCCGCATCGCTTTAAAATCCGTCGAAATGGACGTATCCAAGGGAACTACATTGAGAAGGTCCCAATATAGGAATATTACAAATTCGCTTTTTCGCCCACCAATAAAGAACTGTAACAAATTGGCGGTTAACAGTTGGCGGAACTTCGTTAGAGCATTTCCTGTCCATTTTTTAACGTATTGTGTAGGGATGGACGTATCCAGGATTTTTTTTCGGATCCGGATTCGGATCGGATCCTTGATTTTCGGAGCCGGATCTTTCGGATCGGATATTTTCGGAACCAAATGCATTTTCAAATTCCTGACGCTGAGATTCCCCCGATGGTTGTTCAATCTTTTAGGAAGAGTCACACTATGTGCCAGTCGTATTATGCTATTTTTATTTTCCACGGCTGAAATTAACCAACGTAACCTCTGCGAGAGTTTTCAAACAAAACTGTTCATGAGTAGGACAAGAATCGCATGTGACGGCGCATTTGAAGACAGAATCGGAACTCTTTCCATCCTTACGGGGAGTTGCATTCACTGAAGCTATTATTTAAAATTTCGGATCCAGATCCGATGACTTCCGCGACTTTGCATCCGATGTATCCGATGAATGGCAATATCCGCGGATATTTGGATCCGAGTTATCCGATCCGACCATCCCTAGCATTGTGTTCTTGCAACCCCCGCCACACGCCCATTGAGGCGGCTTGTTGGGAGGTATGTATATGCAGACCCTTCCCTCGTGGGCACCAGCCAGGCACGGCCTTGGCTCCAGCCTTAGCGCTCTATAAATGGAAGCTCTGCCTATTCGAACGCGCCCTCTCCTATGTCCCTCACTACAAGCGCTCAGAGCTGCATGCTGCTTCCTATCCTTGCCTAACAGCTCCCATTCACTTGGCCCTCAACCCCCAAGACACGCCCTGATTATCCATTGTTGGCAATTAGCTGAGAGCTTTGTCCGCAAAAAATTTCCAGTGCCCGTGTATGACGTCCTTCAAAACTCGATTGATGGCGTTCTTGGCCAGATGTGCATGGACATGCGATCTATATTGCTTCCTTCGCCAGAATTTGGCTCTTGGTTTAATGGAAGAAATAGCGATCATGGGGGCTTAGATAAAGGAGGCTCCAGCCCGTTCTGTTTTTGGATCCCAATTCGTTGGTTTAATTCCTCTGCAAAAAGCATGGAGCCTTCAAAGCCATATTACTTGTCATTTACTTATCGCGTGACAAAACCGTGAGGCAGGTCTATTTTTTTGAATTTGATAAGTACCCGCTCCATAAGAGTTTGCGATAAGTAACTATCGCATATTATATGCAACTTTCGTTGTGCAGAGAAGAATTTTCATCCTTCCGTTTCCATGGAGAATTTTCGGCGATAGTCTTCAATCAAGTTCATCAGGTCAACCAATTCTTGCGAGTAATTAACCTTAAGTCGATTATAGTCGATATATATTCGATATATCGATTCGAGTCGATATAGTCGATAGTCGATTTACTTCCGTCAACTGCTTCACCATTCGCTCAACGGGACTTAATTAGCAATGATACTGGAACTCAGGCACTTAGTTAAATCGATTTTTAGCCGATGAAAATCTTGTCTCTTTTATTACGCTCATTACTTTTAACAAGATACAAAACTCAATCAGTGATAAGTATTTTGTCAGAATTGTTGCTGTGTATTATTAGTTGAATTATTTTATTTCGTCAATCCGGTACGGTACGGTACAAATTTCTTTTCCTCTCCTATGAGACTTCGTCCTTCAGGATTAAATTGTCTTTTAAAACTTTGCATCATAAACTTGAGTATGTTTTCGAACAGGAAACATTGTGCTTGAAGGTTATTGTGGAAATTAATTTGTTTTATTGTTCATTGATATCGCTAATGCATCTCTACAGTTTTTTCAGTCCAGGAGGTATTATGAAACTTTTATGATTATTTATTTAACTTTATGATTATTCACCTCTTCCAACTTTATCGTGACCAAGGGAGTCTCTCTCCTCTAAGAAACGTTAATCATATTCTAATCCCTGATAGGTTTTTTCAGTGTTTTTGCGATTGTATTTTCGCTGAGGTTTCCAAGTGTATTAATCCATCTCTAGTAAAGATAGATCGTTAGCTTGCTCCAACTTTTCTTGAAAAGAATTCTTTTTGCAGAGTTGGAAAATCAAGTGCAGAAATATTTTTCAACGGCTCAACGTAACACCAAAGCTGATGCAGTAACCCGACGGATGGCTAGCAGCTGTTGGTGAAGTCAAAAACCTATTGGAGTTAGTGATTGCGTGGGGGGGGGGGGAACAGGGACCCTTGGGTGGCCCCCTAATAATACACCCCTGATTTTGTGTAGCTTTCAACTCATTTCGCGTATCAATCGAAATCCAAATCAATATCGTTGAAGAGCGGCCTCATAGAGGTCCCAGTCTGTATCGCTGAAGCTTGAGTTATATTGTCTCTTTGGGCGTATTAACATCGGTTTTCAGAACTATCCACAACGCGGCGATGGTTGGAGAGCGATCCATTTATTCTCAATATCTACGATATATAGTATTTGCAAACGCGAGGATTGGTATTAAAAAAGATGTAATATTATGCATGATATATTATCACGAGTGTAAATATTAGATAATGGCCTTAATTAGAGTTAATTACTTGTGAAATAATTATTTAATGCAAAATATTCCAAAAGAAATTATTATCTAGGATATTAATTAGTGTAAATTCATTTCGGGTCGCTCCGCATACCCAGATAGCAACATGTTAATGAAATTTATTTTCCTTGTAGTTTTATGAAAATATAACAATTCACTACTAAAAGTTGAGCTTTATAATTTTTTTCAACTTGAATTAAACGGCATACGTGTAATTAACGACTTTAATTTTGAAAAGAAACACATAATAATTATTTTATTAGCAGTGATGTCGAAAGTCTGAAAATGGCGGCCGTCCTCCAATATTATGCTATATAATCGTGGGCGTTCCAATCTAGCGAACCAGTTCTCTATTTTTATCATTATCTTCGCAGCGCATTTATCTCTTCTGTGTCAGCGACTCATAAAGTAATGCACAGGATCGCGCCGCCGCTGGAGAGAATTATTTCGCGTGCGTCTTAATTATTTCGATATCCCTCCGCCAGAGGGGTTTGGTGGGCGTGTGTTGTTTATTTTGGTCGACACGCGGTAGGCATAACAATCGTCTCCCCATGCCTCCTATCTTCCACTGCTCACAAGTCATTCTCCTCCGCTTCGAGTGAGACCGGTTCGCAAAACGCATCAGAGGAAATAGAGGCGAGTCGACCTTATCTCTCGCTCCTCCATTTGATTTATTGCGTCTCTCGCTTATTTACGAAGGCGCGGCGCGCATATATACCTAACTAAAGGAATGATAAGCGGTGGCGACCTCACTCGAAGCGGCTATATTGGAACTATATTGCCTCTCAATTACGGAAGATGGTTCAGTGGCGAGAAAAGGCGAAGTTATTATCGCTCATTAATGTTATTTTTTTCTATCCGCTGAATGATCGATTGTATCATATTTGTTATTAAAGCAATCCACCAATTAAGCTGGTTTACATGGAGTATTTTAGAAATATTCCGGCAGTCCCTTCTTTCATGTACTTTCCTCTTCAATTTTCGCAATGAGAGAATTGTCATCATGACCCAATCGACCGAAAATGTGAAACACACTAAGGTTTACGCGGTTCACGGCCTCCATAACAGCGATTAAAAACCTTTTTTGTACATTACGTGAAATAACGCGGCTTCGTGATATCTGTGCATACCTTTATATGACTCACTCGTATTTTTCATGTGTAACTCACTCTCAGAATTCTTGAGCTTATCAACTGATCCATAAGTAATAATACCCAACTAAAGGAATGATAAGCGGTGGCGACTTCACTTGAAGCGGCTATATTGGAACTATGTTGCCCCTCAATTACGGAAAATGGTTCAGTGGCGAGAAAAGGCGAAGTTCGCTCTTTATTAATGTTAATTTTTTAATATATTCTGGTTAATTTACCGATGTGCTCATGAATATCTTGTGACACAGGAGATGGGAGGGTCAGTTAGTCAGTGATAAGACTGAGTCCGTGGATGGTTAATTTCTGCACGGCGCCGTATGCTGATACATCTCAAGAGGGAATGGGGAGGAGGGATGAGGGCTAATTGCGCAGAAGATAAACACGGCTGTGTAACGACCTGCCAGGGAGGGCTTCTGAGTACACATAACCAGCCTCCGGAGCAAACGCAAGGGAAGATGCCAATTATCGCATCAACTGAAACGGCCAACTGTGAGGCGCAAACCGTACACATACACATTCTGGGCACATCGACATCATGCCAGCAGCTGTATATTTTCGAAATGGGCTTAAAAATACGAAGAATCCAAGGATATCCGGGGTATTGATTCGGGTGTATTTTGTTGGTGTATTAGTGTGTTCAATTTCAATGTTTATTACTCTGAGCTACCATAAGTATTGTTGTTTGTTGATTTATGGAATTAGTGTAAGTGTGTGAAGTTTTAAAGCGTAAAATACATGTTATTCTAAGCTTAAAGTAACTACTTGATTTCCATGCGGCCTAAAAATCAACCCACAACGGATGTTGGTATTGATAAGGTGATTGCAAAATTGCATTCAATTATCGCCATCGGAAGGAGTTTCCTAACACTATTGCTTATCATTCATTGCTTACTTAGGAAGTTCTCTTCTCCCACTTCATTGTTTATCGCTAGTAGTTACTCGTGTAGTCGATCTTAATCATCTGAGACGACGCCATAAGCCGTGAGAATTTCATTAATCACCATCCCAGACAGGGAATATTTTCTCCGCGGCTCCATCGCCCACAAAGAGAAAATCCAGGCAGCAATTAACAGCTCCTCAGTACTCTAATTGGCAGCATTCGATGCCCAAGATTAACTAGGGCTAACTTACGTCATTTTCAAGCGCCAAACAAGTTATAGAACTTAACCAAGCACTAGCATACTATCCGTCAGAAGAAAACTAACCCGTAGATAGGACCAATCATGATGGGAAAAGTATGTCCAATTTTTAATTAATTACCAAAAAATACTAATATCGGTTGTTTAGTAAAATACTTATGCTTACTAAATTCTCATCCAATTTTGTCGATTTCAGCTGATAAGATTTTTCGCTAAAGAAATAGTGGTAAGGTCCTGATGAAATACGTAATCCCTTCTATGATTTGTGACACAAGGGTGTTTTGCATCTTATAGGGCATGAATTGCATATTTTCTCCTTTTCAATTATTTATAATTATCTGGGTGTATGGAAATTATTACCTCAGAATTTCATTCTCAGTCTTTTCCACGTCTGCAAAGACTGCCCGTAATCCATTCATAGGACTAAAATACAAAGATTCAGAACCTCAACCTTGGCCCTAAAACGTGAGAAATCGCTTTTTTTTATCTGTTTGTAAGTCGTGGATTATCTCTCATTTGGCCTATCATTAAAATTTTGAGGTGAAAATATTGTTAAAAATTATTTATTGTGAAAATGCGTGTAAAATTAGACACTGTACATGTCAGTTTTTTTACAAAAAAAGTTGATTGATTTAAAAAAATTGATTTATCTTCCGAAATATATTTCTCATTTTGGCTAATTATTAATTTGAATTGGTGAAAAATAAATCAACGTACCAATGATTCACAAGATTCACGAGTATCTGCTCGCTGCCATGTTGAAATTTATTATGTAACATCGTAGTTCGAGAAAACTACGAGAGATGGCGGTAGTTAACTATGCCTTATGATGCGTTTTCATTCCGAGATACCAACATCGTCCGAAATGAAAAGGAATGCGTGAAGAATTTGTTATGATATCCAGGAAGAATGGCGTTTCGCACGAGATGCGTTGGCCTAAAAATAATTAAGGCTAAAATAAGGCACAAGGAATCCGCAAATTGTTTCTATGACCAGAATTAATTTTATCTTAAGATAATTTATAGTTGAAACCATTTCCTGGATTAAAGAATTCCTGGTATTTACTGTCATCGACCCCTCCTCTGAAGGATTGCGCGGCAACGGATCCAGATTCACTTGTTGCTTCCTGCGAGCATATACGCGTTGTATTCACCAAACAGAACGCTCCGCCCGAAAGACTCCCGGCTATCGTATGCCTCTTGGGACATTTTGACGTTTTATTACCCTTGTAGTTTTTGGTTAGTTTATGTCACGCCTTCAATGATAACATTCCATCCCTTGCATGGATTATGAACCCTCCTGAAAAACTGAGTTTTAAGCTTACCAACTTACTTAGGTAGTGGCTCAGTGACGTGGCCAGGATTTTGAAATGGGGGAGGGTGTTTGCCGGAGATTTCGGGGCCCTTCATCTACATCTACATAATACCCTGCGAGCCACCTCTAGGGTGTTTGGCAGGGGATGATCAATCACCAGCATGCAGCATGCATTTGGACTCCCACATGCACACCACACCGTCCAAAAAACGTCCCGCATGATAACAAACTAAACTACTATATGCTGTTAGAAATAGATTATAGAATAGAATTTCAGAAACATGCATTGCGTTTTACATAGGTTAGTAGGCTACACTACAAGTCATGCAATCTATTTACGAGTTCTATTGCTGCCGTTATAATCTCTTATTGATCGTGGAAAAAAAGACATTCGGAATCTGTCTGTTCTGCAATCTATCTCTCTTATTTTATATATATGATCTGATCTTCCGTAGTACGTTGGCGTCCGCAAGATATGGTTAACTTCGTCAGAAAAGACACTGCTCTTGAATTTATCTAAAAGGTTTAGTCTATTTTTCAATCTTCCAGGAAGTATGGAAAAAACCCCAGAGCAAAGCGGATCCGTGGATCCTTTCCCGAAAATTTTAGAATTTTTGATGCTGAAAACGTGATTTTTAGGAGTCAAAAAACAATATTTTTTACGAGTATTTATGAAAAAAGGTATATAAATCAGATTAAGCAAAATACTTAAGGGGTAAAGGGGTTGTAATCCGGAACCCCCCTCCCTGTGGCCACACCACTGTAATTGGCTACGTCTCTCTTCTGTCTAACTTAAGGGATTTTGATTATGATAAATCCGTTATTCACGGTACCAACCTCACATTAAAACCGACACTCTCGTCTTGAAATGTTCAGGATACTTGGGGTTCACCTTCGGCGATATGTGCCATTTTAAAATTTGACGCGGAATACCCCAAAAGCTATCTTTATTGATGCGGGAAAGGATAAATTTCAAGCTGGAATTCCTTTCACCAAAACGTATGTGAGAGCGGTACCTGTTGAAAATTGGTACACTTCAAGAGATTTCTGAAAGTTTCTATGTTGAGATTGAAGATTTTTTGTGAATGTCAAGTTTTTGTAGAACGAATTGTTAGTCATGGAAGTATCCTAATGGCCTCCATGGGAGGATTTCTTTCGTGCCTGATCAGAAGGAGATGGTTAGAATTTTTTATTGCTATGATGAGGTATACGACGGAATTAGTTATGGTGTGAGGATTTCAATATAAGAATTGCATGGAGGTATTAAATGTAAAATATCATTATCAGTCACTTTCCGTTTGTATTGAACAGAATTTTAATGAAAAACCATTTTGTAAACATATCCCAACCCTAGTTATCGAAGTCCAACTTGGCATCAAATTCGTGTTTAAATAATTATGGCCCCAGACGAACACAAATTGTTTCACATTCATGTCCTATAATACGTACAAGGTTATAAGCTTAAATAATGCGGGTCAAATATTTACCATAGACAGACTATTTTAATTACTTTACTGGCTCTTGAATATGACTCTAAATTCTCTGACCAACTGGTGAATGCTATTTAACGTGAATTTTTGACCTACGATTTGCGTCAGGGCTCGGCACCCCCTTTAGAAGAGATGATTATCAAACCACTCGCATCACGTCGACATATACCGAAAAAACGATGGAAACGTGTTTATATTATGGGCCCAGACGAACACAAAAAGGGTGGTTTACTATTATTTTTTTATTGCCTAAATTGAAAGATTATTACTCCTGGAGTACGTATTTCACGCTTTTAGATTTTTAAATGACGATATCTATTTTTCCGCGATTAAATGACAAGTGAAATTTTTTAAGCACGCGAAAACGCGACGGCTAAGTATAAATACCGAGAAAACTCCGTGTGACGTCGTTCTGGTTCCCGCTGCCGCAAGTGAGATGACCTTGGGGCGAGGCTTTTAGCGCTGATACGACGCAGGATACTTGCAGGTAGCAGAGTACCCTGCTAGCTGGTAGCGCTTGGCTTAAATAAGGATTATTAATACCTTATCAAATGAAGAAAACTTTCCGAATTTAGGCAGTTTTAATAGGTGATTATTAAGACATGTTTCCCTGATCTCTGTGCCTCATGCACGCATTGGTAATCTCAGACGATGTAAAGCTCCTATCTACTCGTATAGAATATATGTTCCAGTGACGTCACGTGGAGTGGCATCGCATGGGCGCCAATCTGGCCTTTTTCAAATGAGGATAAAATTGACCATTGCCATTCGTCTAAACCGGTATTTCTAAAACCAAATAATTTGTATATTATGAATACGCTAATGGTGGGTAACGAATCGCAATCAATGCCCCTTCCGTTTCTTTGATGAAGGAAACTACCCTATTGTTTCACATTCATGTTCTATATAATTCGTACAAGGTTATAAGCTTAAATAATGCGGTTCAAAGGTTTACCATAGACAGACTATTTTCATTACTTTACTGACTCTTGACTATGACTCGATGACTACCGCAAAAACGATGGAAACGTAATCGGCGCACATTGGAGAACCTCTGCCTGTTGCACACGCGCGGCCTTCGTACGCACGCACCTCGCGTCGTGCTCACGTCATTAGCACGTACGCACGCCCAATTCAACCCCCACACCCACCCCTCCAGTGGACAGCCTCCTTTCGCTCGCCCATGCTGCACTCCAGCGGCCGTCGTGGGAAATGACTTAGGCCTTAAATAAAGGGAGGGATACCACCCCTCTGCAAGGGTCATGGACCGGGGTGGGATTCCCAGGGGGTGGGGGATGAGGTCATAGGGTGTGAGGGAGGAGAAAGCGGAAAGAGAGAGGGAGAGAGGGATGGCAGGGGGTGTGTAGATTTTATGGCTGGTTCCAGGAAAAGGGGAGGGGAGGGGGATGATGATGATTTTGGGATATCTGGGAAATGTGGGTGGGGGGCGGGGTTACAGTTGCCATGGACACCGCTCTCTGTTGTGGGGCTTCTCCGCCTCCCTCGAGCGAGTCGTCTGCCGTATCCCGGGAAACTAGTCATATTCTATTCTATCCAGCCCACCTCCATACACCACATTTCTGTTCACGAATGATGTTCCCAAATTTTACGTAGTTAAGCTGTTATTAGTGTTTTCTACCTATTAAGGGGAGGTTTCGGTGGAGTTAAAAGTCTAGTTATATTTTGTTCTCAATGGTTGATGCAGCTGCTTGATGAAACGCGGAGGAGGTAGGCATGGATGGAGCGAGTATGAACCGGTTAGGGATCACAGTGATGGAGGGCAGAATGCTGGTTAAAGCCTGAATCACACGATCATTTTTTTTCGTCGCGAAAGTGATCACTATCGCGATCACTTTTCTCGTCGCGAAAAGCGATTGCTCTAGCGATAATTTTTCTGAATCTCACGGTCACTCCCGCCGTCACTTTTCGCATCATTTCCGATATCACAGCTCGTTGTCATAGGACCCACATCACGAAAATGTGCAGCGTGTTGGTTTATCTATGTCGTTCCCACAATTGGCAAACGCTGCGCTGTAATCACACCATACGGTCATGCGTTCTGATTGGCTGATAATGGGATTTTAGGGACGGTTCTAGCGACGGAAAAAGCGACCGGACGAGTGATGAAAAATAGCGATGGGAATCCTCATCGTGATCGCGAAAAACAATTGCCGGCGACGATCATTCTGCGAGTGATCACTCTAGTGATCGCGATAGTGATCACTTTCGTGATGAAAAAAATGATCGTGTGATTCAGGCTTAAACGAGGAAGAGGAGGGAAGGAAATAGAATTATTTTTAGATAATATGAAAGGGAGTTGCCATATTGTGAATTGGAGAGGAAGAGAAAGTCCAGAAGTTACTAAATTCTCCATGCCTACCTAGATCGGTAGAATACTTTAATAATAATGAATGATACTTTACCAATATAAATTGTTTTATAATATTGGAATTGTCTGACGTAAAGAAATTAAGAACATTCGGAATTCCCGCGATCCCGTCTTCTCCTTGAGTTTTACAGAAGACTTCTCTCTTCTCCCACTCTTCTCTACAATTCCTCATTACATACTCGGTCGATCCATTTTGTCCCCAATATTCTTCGATAGCACCTCATTTCGAATGCTTCCTCTCTTTACTTATCTGCACCTGTCTACGCCCGAGACTCGCTTCTATCGAGAAACATGCTCTGTACCCACCATCTCTCAATCCATATATCGTGCCATTCAGTTGTTTTATTCGTGGTATTAAATCTCATTTAAAATGGAGTAAATGGCGTTAGCTTTGCCTTTGAAAATGACCATCTTAGTATTTGGCGGTTTTCATGATGAAATTTATCAGAAAAGCCGAATTCGAAGATGATCATTTTTATCCAAATATAATAGGGTAGTTTCCTTCATCAAAGAACACGAAAGACATTGATTGCGATTCTTTACCCACCATTAGTGTACTCATAATATACAAATTTTTTGGTTTTAGAAATACCAGTTCAGACGAATGGCAATGGCCAACTTTAACCGCATTTGGAAAAGGCCAGATTGGCGCCCATGCGATGCCACTCCACGTGACGTCACAGGGACCTAGTTTCTATACGAGTAGATAGGAGTTTTACATCGTCTGAGATTACCAATGCATGCATAAGGCACAGAGCTCAGGGAAACATGTCTTAATAATCACCTATTAAAACTGGCTAAGGTCGGAATGTTTCCTTCGTTTGATAGGTCAATAATAATCCTTATTTAAGCCAAACGCTCCCTGCTAGCAGGGTACTCTGCTACCTGCTAGCATCCTGCGTCGTATCAGCGCTCAAAGCCTCGCCCCAAGGTCACCTCACTTGCGGCAGCGGGAACCAGAACGACGTCACACGGGGTTTTTCCCAGCAATCATACTAAGCCGTCGCGTTTTCGCGCGCTTGAAAATTTTCACTTTTCATTTAATCGCTAAAAATATAGGTACATCGTAATTTAAACGTCTAAAAGCGTACTCCAGGAGTAATAATCATTCGATTTAGGCAATAAAAAAATTATAGGAAACCACCCTATTGGACCGTGTATTATAAATGTACCCGGTGGAAATCCCGAGAAAACTTCACCGGTTTCCGAGATATTTATTTTATTACAAATTAGACGCCATCCGGATTTTCTCGTCATGGGAAATTTCCGCACGCACCATCACATGCGGAGTCCCTTTAAGGTGTCCTGAGCTTACCCTGTGCGCTGTCATCCACCCCATTTGTCTCCACCCCCGCATTGTCGCATCCCTTCAACCCCCTCCCTCCTGCCATTGAGCCTCCTTCTCTGCTGTGTAGACTCACACGGGGACAACATCACCACGGCGACGTCACAACCTTTTCCACCAACCCGCTCCCCTCCCCCCAGCAGACCACTTAACCCAATTACGCCAACCGATGCGGTGGCGAGGAGGTGGTGAGGGGGTGCTTTGGGGGTGGAACCACTACAGGGTGTCACTTCGGACGGACAGGGGAGCGTTATGCGGCTGCGTGTCACATAGGGTTGGTGCTCCCTCCCCCTTACGACCCCATCCATCAATGCACCGTGGCCTTGAAACCATTCTCGCGAGATCAAATTTTAATGGTGGCAGAAATAAGGTCCTCCTTGTAAAGTCCTCCTTGATGAGGCTATTGATTTGGGACAGGTTTTTGAAAGCTAGAAAATAAAAAGCATTTGGACCAGGTTTCTGAGAGGTAGAAAAAACATTTGTGATTTTTTAAAAATTTCCATTCCACCAAATACAGCACAAATTGGCTTTTTACATCGGGTTTTATTTAACATTTCGACAAAAAACATGCACGAAAAATATTGGCCTAAATAGGGTTAACCCTCTAAGGCGGGGCTCGAGCCCATGGCCTCCGGTTTGGCAGGCGAGGAATTAATCCCTCGCCACCCAGAAAGGCGAACTCCGGAAGGGCGAATAATTTTTTTGGTGCAGTATCATCCATTATAATTAAAATATTCTACCGATGGAGGTAGGTTTGAATTTAGTGTTTAGGAAATATTTTGGCAGTATCACCTCCTTTCATGGACTTCCCTCTTCAATTCATATTCAGGTCTACTCCCTATCATTCCGTCTAATTATCATATTCTTTTCCTTCCTCCCCCTCCTTTACCAAACATTCTACCCTCTAACGATGCTTTCAATATTCCCTCACCGCTTAGTACCAATGCCACCGAAAGTAATATGGCGTTTTCATAACTCGCTCCATCCATACCTTCTCTCTCCTCCGTATCTAATTGAGAAGTTGCCTCTCTATACCCACCATGTCCAACACTTCGTCGTTTAACTTCACTTTTCCATTCTTCTCAGTACAAGCATTTCGAACCCCTCCAGTCTTTTATCTTACCCCTTCGTACTTCGTATCATTAATAACAACGTTGAATGCAATTAGTACCAGAAAAACGCAATGATTTTTCACCTCCAATGCCATTCTCCGTGGATGGCATCCTTAGTGGGAATATTGTACGAAGGTTCGTGCTGGAAGAGGAAGACGTAGATAAGAGTACCTGTAGGGGGTTTTTGGAGGAAGTAAATATAATGTTGTAAAGAGACTGCTTATGAAAACGAAACATAGGGATACCCACCCACCTTAGCGTTGAGAAAAAAAGAGGAGAAAATTCATAACTATATCATAGATGAAATCAGCTTCATCGCACTATTTTTATCCCCATCGAATCGCATTTTAAAATGCCTGCCTATTTTTTGCGGAAAATTTCCCTATGGGAGGCGTACTTGATGTTCTCACTGCTTCTACGCTAGACATTTCGGTTAATTAATTATAAAATCGATGAGAGATGAAAGTTTATTTCCCCGATTGGCGCCTTGAAATGGGAAGGGTTTACAACTGTGTATAGCGCCTTGAACATCATCTTAGCCACAATATGTCTGAAGGTCTGAAAATGTTTCTAATGACTGAGTGATAATCTATGCATTATATCTCTTACGTTCATTATTTCTTAGCATTATATTCGGTATAATCGGCCTCCGATAATGGGAATGTCCTTCGAGGGAGAGAAATCGCCCATATTTTTATTTACTATTCTATTTATTGTCTAACAGGTTGATCTTACCTATTATTTCGTGATCATTTCGTAGAAGTGGTTGGCAAAAAGCTTAGTTGATGCCACAATGTCAAGGAATAATCGAAAAATTCTGGTCAAAAATCGTTTATGAAGGAGAAAGTTGTTTAAACGGACTGTCATATGCGTCCTAGGTAGTAATTATAAAAAACGGTGGTACTAACTTGAAATAAATACCGTCTCTCACAGTATTGTATCAAATTTATCTCCACACATTAGGTTATAGTGAGGCCCACAATCTCTTTATTTCTCCGGACCACATACTCTTATGGAAATGTATCTGTAGCCCATGTATTTTCAAATTGATTTCGCCATATAGGTTGGCAAGGGAATTGGTTCGTAAAAACGAGCGTTGTCACACTTTTTCATTGTCTATTAGTTCCAATTCGATTCAGAGGCCCAAATTGTTATAAAATGACCAAATATTGTCTTCATAATGACTTTATTATACTATTTTTAGTTGAAATTTTGAGGAAAAATATCAACTGAAACATTTGTGAGCAAACTTTGACCATCAATTAAAAACCCAAGCATTGCTATCTGAATTGCATTATTTTACGCCGCGACACTTACGGTCAATATAGCTTTTAATGAATTGCAAGTTTTTACGATTTTTATTGATTTTCTTGGTTAAAAATCGAAGGAAATGATCCTGAAATTTGAATGCCAGGTGAAATCATCACCGTTCACTAGTCATCTTACCGTGTTTTTTAAGCATCTTCTGTCATGCATGGACATTTTGTTAGGCTTTTTTTTAAACTTCTTGCTCCGAAGGAACCTAATTACACCACCCTTTAGCGCGATGTAGGATTCAATTCATACCCCCTACCCTTCCTTATGCTTCAACTTTAAAAGATGAATAATACCTGTATATTTTTCCTCTTGTGTGTTACGTAGTGTTTCGACCCTACTCAGAAATTCTAACTAGTCCTAATTGCAGACATGAGAGAGCGCAGAGTGTTTTTAAACTTGCGAGCTCCTTAGAGCGAGGCAAAGGCCTTAGCTCCATCTGTTCACGCTACCCACCCTCCTCTGCATCTACCATCCCACCCCTCAATCCTTCGCTCTCAGAAGTGGGTCGTAATTAAGGCCTCTGCAAGGATTAGTGGCGAGGCAGCGGAGCCCAAAAAGCTCGTATAATTCGTGCTCGGATGTGAGATCACGAGCCTTTCCTGCTTAACCTACGAGTTAAGGGAGCACGTGGGATTACATCCCCCGGCGAGGAGTTGCGATTCCGGATATACCTATAGGCGTAAGAGAGTATGTGTGCCAGATGAATAATTGAACGACCTTTGCCCTTTCAACCAGTAAAATCCACAAAATTGATGCAGTTTTACAATATTGAGCCATGCGCATGCATTTACGCATTGAAGCACTGAAACAATGACGTAAATGTCGTTATATTACTCCTCTTATCATTACGTACATACTAGATGATATCATAATTGAGAAATCAATTCTTAATATTTACAGTTTGCTATCGGATATGGGCATTCGAGATTTGGGTATGGAGGCGAATGGGGAGGGTGAAATGGACGGAGAGGAAAAGGAACGACGAAGTGCTGGATATGGTTGGCGAGGAGAGGCAGCTTTTAGATGAGGTACGAAGAGACAGAATGTATGGATGGAGCGAATACTTAGCGAGGAGGGGATGTTGAAAATGGTGTTAGAGGGTAGAATGTTAGGGAAACGAGGGAGGGGACGGAAAAGAATAGGATTTTTAGATAGATTGAAAGGGAGTAGGCCTTATAGTGAATTGAAGAAGGCAGCGCTGGAAGGAAAGGGAGGCTCCCAGATCACCTCTTTAGTACTCCATGGAAACCTACCTTAATCGGTAGAATACTGTATTAATAAAAATCGGATATGGCTGCTGGAAAATATATAAATAAATATACAGTTCTTTTTCTCAATATTAGATTGATTCAAGTATTCTGGGGAGAATTTGAACCTTTATTTCGTACTTTATCACACTAAGTCACAACAAATGTGTTCATATTTGCAGATATTAATATCAAATCTGATGAAACCTGTTTATTCAATGTTAAAGGCTAGAAAATGGACTTTAAGATAAAGAGAAAACAGAGTAGAAGATGGTTTAACAGTATTTGTGAAAGAAGAATCAATTTCTCTGCAATTGATGCAGAAACACAACATTTTGAATCCATGTTGCCGAATCTTGGGCATTATTTTCACCGACTCTCGACAAAGCTGTCCAGTAATTATCATTTACGTTTATGCACTTAGCCATCACTGAAGGTCAGGGCAGTTACTATGTATAATAAAATGGTTTTCGTTGCCGAAAAATCTCTTCTATGTATATCCACTACCTCGTAATTAGCCTCAATAGGCGAGTGGCGAGCAGGATACTAGCCGTTACAATAAAATATATTAAATATTTTATCTGCCAAATAAAATAACCACTTGAAAAGGCCGTTAATAAAACGAAACGCTATTCATTTTCCATCTCTCCGTGCCTTTCTTTAAAAACTAGCCTTTCATTTATTGAGTTTCCTCAAGCTCTCTAATATTAAAATCTCCTAATATAGTATGTGTCTCCTTTATTCATACTGCCCATGAAATTCACATCTTGGATAGCATCCGGAAGGTGTTCTGGTTAAGAACTTAACCACCGATGAAGTCATTCATTGCACCACCAGCACTTATTTTCCTAAAATTATAAATTTAATTGAGGGTAAAAAGAAAAAAATGCATGATGGTCCGAAAAGAGTCCTAGCTGTTCTTTGCTGAAAATAAATTAGTTTGCCTTTCAATGATGTGTCCACTAATTGTATGATTTGTTTTGAAATAATTGGAGACAATTATGTTAATGGCCTATTTAATTCTTATTTATATTTTTCCTCGTGTAAATGATGAATGGAAATCTGATTCTAATTAAAGAAATTGACTTGGTTAATCAATGTAATGTAAATGAGGTGAATACAATGTACTTATAGGTACACCTTGTCTCTAATTACGCTTTGAGGTAATTAAACTTTCAGAGTACAACGATGTTACTAAAAACGATGCCGATTTCACTACAGTGGTGTCCGAAATGGTTGAATTTACGAGTGCTACTACCAATTTTCAGAAATACCGAAATAAAGAATTAGAATACCATACCTAGCCTCTAAATGTTTTGCCATCCTACCGCCTTAATTTCGACGCCCTAAATATCCTAAAATGCCATCATATGCTAATTCTTATCCTGACCTTAAGATGAAATTCCCCCACAAATATGAGCTCTACATGTGCTGCTGAAAACTAATTACGATTCATCATTAATAATGTTGATTTCGTTAGTGCGAAGCCAAATATGATCGAATGTATGAGTGTGCAATCCGTTTTCAGAAATGCCATACGTTCGATGAGGTTTGCCGTCACTTGTGGCTGTGTCCGACACATGTCATATGCGGCTTGCTTATACTGGCGTGGGTTCGTCAAAGACGTTATTTCCATGGGAGATCTTTGAGGGAGGCGCCTTGAGGCAGAGGAGGAGCTCAAGCTTTTCCTTTTCTCGACGCAACCGGCTTACGTCATTTGAATCCGTCCTCCACCCCTCCGTCCTCGCCGATCGGCCGTTATGACTAGCAAGCGTCAAAAGCAAGGGGAGCGAGGTTATGCACAAAACAAGACGGATCAAGGAAATGCCGCTTCTTCCTCTTCTTAAACTAGTTGTGAATGACGCTGGGAAAGATGGAAAGCAAGGAAAGGACATGGAACCAACTCTCTGTGCTGTCCTAGCGAACGCATATGCTACTGATCAGTTAAAAAAAGTGAATTCTATGAATTCGTGCCTGGTTGAGTAGTTAAATACCATCGAAGGGGTCATTTATTGCAGCGCTTACGCATTTTATCCCAATTTAAATATTTTACCGAGTATAATAATATAAACGCTAGTTGACCCGTTTTTAATCATTGCTGTTCTTTGCTGGAAACCAATTACCTATTTTATTGCTCAATGATGTCCCTGCTAATTATATGATTTGTTTGGAAGTAATTGACGACAATCATGTTAATGACCTATTTAACACTAATTTATATTTTTCCTAGTCTAAATGCCGAATGAAAAGGTGATTTTAATTAAACCAATTTAGTTATTAGAGCAATTTAATGCAAATGTGATCCATAAAAAGTATGAATGATACAGTTCATGGCGTAATTATGTGGAAATTGATGACATTTACCATAGTATAATCACTTACTCTAATTTTCACACTCTCTTTCTTTGATCGACCTATGTTTCATTACATATTTTCCGTTTTCAACCTTATAAATGTACATAAAAAGTACCTACTTATTGCTACTCCTTGTCTGCAATTGCACTTTCAAATAATTCTCATTTAAACGTTTGAAAACATGTAAATAACAACCCCCGTTCACAATAACCTAACTTGGTATCACCCAGACCCATTCCACCTATAAAGGTGCGGCCGTATCATCAATCGCGAAATCGCGAATTTTGAAGAGTTCTTATGGCTGTCAATAGGTATCGATTAGTTTTATGGATACTGTCTGGTTTCTTGATGGTTATTTTTTTGCAACTAGAGACTTCCAATTCTGGTTACATCAGTTAAAAGTTGTGATGAACCAATCGCCACTTTATTCAATTATTCAGGTTTGTTGTGACAAGTTAATTCAATTTAATTTGTTGTGATACATGTTGATCACTACTAATCACATCACTTGAAATCGTTCGTTCATCAAAGTTGTTTCTAAATTCGTAAACCGTGATGATTTCGGACGTTTATCACGAGCTTTTATGTGAGGTACGCAGGAGAATAGAGGGTTCGGAATGCGCATTTTGGTACTGAGCGGGGAGGGGATGTTATCATACAAGTTCTGGGGATAAATCTAGCTAGGTGAGCGAGGGAGGTGAAGGAATGAAATAAGGTGCATAGATTTAATATTATAGAATAGGCCTTTGTGGTTACATAAATGTTTAAAATGAAATATAGATTTTAAACCTACTTCTTGATGATGGGGTAATATGAAATTATTTTCCACACAATTTGTTTTTAACTCATTTGGTTTCCATTCTTACTCTGTCATTATTGAGGGTACAACTACCAACGGCGCAGTTTTTCTTCTTAAATTCATAGAGTAAGTTTTGGAACCAGTTTGGTGTAGTAAACGTTGTGTGGAGAATGGCTAAGTCGTTAGCGAGGAAAGTTTGCTCTCATAGCCACGAATATTACAAAAAAAAGATTCTTTAGTCCTCCTCTAGATGTGTTTCCACCCACCACGCATTAAATTCAGTTTACAAAGGTTGACATTCAGGTCGCTGACGGTCACAGCGATTCAAATTTCACGTGAAAAAACATCTGTAATTAGGGTTACTAAACGTAAAGTACCTACTCTATAAATGATATAATCTAAGGAATGTAACAATTTTCTAGACTCTTCCATACGGTTCTTCATTTACCTATTCAAATGCAAAGAATAATTGGATCACTCTGTATTTATAGCCGCACTGCGTAGGGGCGCAGCTAGGAATTAAGGCTAGGGGGGGGTTTAGGCGCAACTAATACTTACGCGTGTGGGAGTATGGCATACCCACCAGGGTAAGCAGGAGTTGCTGTTGTCCTCCTATAGAAAATTTTAAGAATAATGGTTAAAAATGGCGAATTTTACGGCTTTCTGAGGGATATTTGATAAATCCTTACCCTATTTTATAAGTAATACTGATCCAAATAAGTAAAATGGATTAAACTTAAAAATTTCTCTGAGCTCTGGGGGGGGGGTTTTATCCCCCAAAACCCAGCCCCCCCTCACTGCGCCGCTGCCGCTGCGGATACTTTTGGAAACAGAATAAAATGCGCTCGAGGTGATAACAAAAATCAAGGTTCAATGTGACTTACTCAGCCGTCTCTATGTAGTTCCCTCGCTCTTAACTTTCGCTACGTGGCAGCTTCTGTCTCAGTCTATCTTCAATCCTCTCCATTTTTCCTTCCCTTGTGGCTGAAATATTCCTGAGGGCTAGCCAGCGAACACTCTTCTCGAGGCATAATTCAGAAAGAAGCCGATGGAGGCGGAGAGAACCATTTGTTTCAGGTGGGACGTGAGCAGAGTTGAGAATGTTGGCAAAAAGATTGGAATCCATGTGGTGAAGCATTCGACATGGGAAGATATCGAGTGTTCCGAATGTCAGAATATGGGTTATATATCCTGGATGCACGTCTGGAAAAGAAGGTCACAATATGGATGAGGCTTTTCATTTCCAAATACGATACATTTGCCGTTTGAATCAGTATGACCGAAACTCACTTTTGGGAAGTAATATAGGGATCTGAGTGGGCTTGTGGCTGTAAATCGTGGTTATTATCCGAAGAATAAAAAATGAATTTTCTCCTTAATACCGTAGTCTTCTGGAAATATGTTGATGATATAAATATTCCATTGTGATTTTCCATAGTACATGTAATTTACTTATAAACTAGAGTAATGAAACACATTTTATTCCTAAAATAATGAAGGGGTTGATGGTTGAGATTATCAATGTCAAAACAGCTAATCAATGGTCATTAAACTTTGGTTTTGGAAAAAATTGAAAGAGTCGGCGTTTCATAAAATTTTTAACATGCATGCACTTTTAAGTTCTTTTACTAATAGAGGTGAATATTTCATGTGAAAGTGGTAACCTAGTGGTTGAAGATTTATGAGTGGCTGCTGTTTTAGGACTCCCATTTTAAAGCGTGCTTTGTGCTATTTTCGGGGTGGTTAGACATAAGGAAATACATCTTGGATGAACCCTCAGACACCCCAAAATAAAAATCCTCAAAACGCGAGGTGGCCCAGGGAAATGAAATGGCCTTTCTAAATCTTTATTAGTATCAAGTAATTATTCATTAAATGAGATAATGCCAAGTAAGTAAAAGATTTAATTGATGAAAAAAAGAATAAATATCAGTCGCGAGAGAATTTATTAAGGCAGATATGTGGTAGGAAAGAGAACGCTTCATTATTTATCTTCTGGTAATTAGAATCTGGAGTAGGGAGCTTGAACGAGTGTGGCAGGAAGATGCTCCTTTGTTGATGGAGGAAACAATATGAAGATGATGGAATGATCAAACAGTAATTACCACCAAAGTTTCTGAGGAAATTCTTAAGTTTACATTCACTTATTTTATTGAGTGCTGAATGATAGCGTTGTTTGTTTCATCACAAATTATTTTCTGACCCACCTCAAGGTTATATGCAGCTCTAAAGGTGACTGGCAATTCCACGTGGATCTATTCCGTCAGTGACTTGAGGGATAAAAAGACTTGAGGATGCGAATACGCTTATTTTTTCCTTTCTTCTTCTTCTTGTGGCGAAGGCTGGGACGTGTCTCACATCACAATGGCTCCTCTTAAAGAGGATTAAGAGCGACGCGAACATCCTGCATTTCTCAGCCAGCCGTAATTCTTTCGCTGCCTGCGGGGCTGCAACCTTCGGGGGCAACAGTGTTAAGCCGCGAACTCAAGCCCAAGAGTGTATACATCATGGGAATTTCTTCTATTTTCCGAGAGAGACCTTTGTGTTTCAGCGGAAGACTTGATTCATTCGATAGCAATCCAAGATCGCGTTTTCAAGGCGAGGACTGCAGAATTCGCATGGATACGTGCCTACGTTGTTTTACGTTTTGCAGCCTTTGCAATTTCTGAGAAAGACCAATGGTTTTATTGAGTTTTCTCAACTGCTTTTAGCCCAAGTTTAAAGATTGTTTGTAGTAGCTCTCCGCCCCTGTCTATTTTACAATTATATATCAATTCGAGACTTACTTCAAATCGATTCAGAGAATCCGCGAACTTTCAATTGCAGTATTTCTTATTCCTAAGTTTAAGCATTCTGTTTGCCACCGCTTGCCAACTTTTCTTGAAATTAGCGTGGTGCCAATAGAATAACGGAATTCACTGAACGTTTAAAGCTGCATGCTCAAATTGAAAAAAAATACATATGGGCACAACATGCAATGAATGATAAAGAGCAAGATATGGCAAAATGAATAATATTTTTTGGGGGGTTTATTTCGAGTGGGACTCGGTCCATTCTTTCTCGATTCGCGTTTCCTTGACAATAGAATTCATTAGGCATGGAAACATAATTATTTATTTACTTATGGGAAAATTTATTTATTGCTTTTTCAGCATTTGTGATTCCAGTGAAATCTGATTTTTTTTCTCCAAGGTTTTCTTGCCATAGTTTACATTTTTGAAATCTATGTTAAACTGACAAAATATGGGAAAATGTGTTGTGACTTTATTTTCCGAAGAAGGAGTTATAAGAGAATATTGGGCCAGTCTTTCTCAAACCAATGGTGCGTCTCCTCGGCAATAGAATTGAATCGGCTTACTGAGCAAAGGAACTCTAGTTAACACAGTCCAAGATTTGCCTTAGAATGAGATTGCTTCGTGGTGTAAGAGATAGCATATCTGATCGCCAATCGGGTTCGAATTCCGGCTTTGTCAATTGATTTTTTAATCACAAATTTCATATGTGTCGTGATATCTCTGTTTTTTAAAATTAATACTTCTCCGAAGCCGATTCTGTATGATGCTTCGTCTTAACTTATTTTTTAACGAGAACATCTTTTAAATCAAAAATAAATATATTATTCCTAACACTTTTTCATTGAGATCCAAGCGTTAGCTTCGCATTTCTATGTCCTCCTACTTCCTCCTATGCAATACTCATTCCTATATCAAGTTTTGGTCGGACAGTTAACTTTTTTTCTATCCTAATTAAGGGTCCTGTCGTTAACTCTTATCTTTTTGAAAATATTTCCACGGGTCATACCTCTCCAGTTGCGCTGCACTTCAATTTTTTTTTTTTTTTTTTTGAGGAGACACAAACAACTGAGTCATCTGCGACGTATTTTGAGCATTGCTCCCTCTCTTTTTTATTTTGTTTGATTCGGCTCGATATTTTTTACAGCTGGCGGAAGACCCTCAAAAACTCCGTACAGCGTCCCCATGACCTTTGCGGCAAACCGTGTGCTCTAGGGTCCTCAAATGCCAAGTGCCCCGGCCGCCACGTCCTCTGTCTACCACGCCACGTAGGACTGACCTTTCGATGGGAAAACTCCATCTAGCGTGACAGCCTTCCGCTGTCGAAATCCACGGATGGATAGTTCAAGGGTGGAAATTAACGAGCACAAGGTACTTGGGTTTCGGAGACCAATGCAATGCACTGAATACCTACTTGTAGAGGCTGCACAATTTTTCATGATTGAGAAATTCAGCGAAGCTGTGAAATTATGGGACTCTGTCGAGGAAACGACAATGCCTTTACTCGTATCAGTAAAGTAAAAGCTACCGTCAATTTCTCACAAATATTTTAATTTCTCTTCACGATCGATTTCATTATCTCCTTTAACCTTTGATCGGTCAATAACCAAATTTTATGGTGAAAATTTTAGTTTTCCTCTAAGCGTAGTAAGTATTGTGTAAAGTACGGTACATATTAGTTTATTAGGAAAAAATTTGATTAATTATTAAATAGTGCAATGCATCTCCCGAGATTCATCGCCCATTTTAGCTGAATGAATTATTTGCATAGACGAAAGAAGAAATTCAAAAGAGACTCCATGATAAACATTAGACAGATTGGTAAGGGCTTCTGAATGCCCATAAACATTTAATTACATTATCAAACTTTAAATAGTTTCACTCCTCTGCGGCTCAGTCAGGGCTGAGCTTTACCCTCACCTATTAAAAGCTAAATTGGACTTAACCACTGAGTGCTTTAGTTAGTTACCTTTTGTACGTATCATTTCTTATATTTTGTGTTGCTCTAAATATAATATCCATTAGATAATGTTTACCACACCATTCATAAAAAAGTGTGTATCCAAAAATATCTACGATAATTTATTTTCTGGTATTTTTGAAAAAAAAATCCCTGCATCAAACTCATTAATTTTTAATATTTTATCTCAATTCTGTTTTTCCGCGACTATTTAGGCTCACACCATTGAAGCGTTTTTCGAGGTAAAGTTCTCTATCTTGGAAGAACAAATATTTGAACATCTCGTATCAGGAGAGAGGACAGCAATATTGTATCCGCTTTGAACGCGCTAGATATGAAATAAGCTCATGATTGCCGGGAACGCGATGGTATTAACTGAGCTCAATTTCCTCCTCTTCCTTCTTTCTATAGCATTCAAGGACTGGAAGGCCTACGTTTGTGTTGCGTTCCATACCGCAACCAGAGTCCAAGGCCACTCTGTTTGCATTTTAACATTGGATAAAGCTAGCTCCACCCAACTAACGTAACGGAATTGCGATATAAGCCTGGTGTACCTCCATGCTTGAACGGAGGTTATTTCCTTTGGACGTATATCACTCGTCCCTTCGTTCATCACTCGTTGTTCTATTCAAATATTAACTTGTTAAATAAAAACTTTTGGGCTATGTCATCGCGTCAATTTTTTTTAGGTGGCCCCAACGTTTCCCAACCGATGCTGGTCGCTTTCTCAAGGGAATTTGATGAGGTGGGAATCATCCATATACATAGGTATCCGTGGAGGGAGGGGAGCGGGAGGTTAAAGGACTACGCTGTTAATTGTTTTTCCGGATTACGGGTTGCCAAGTGCGACTTATTTTAAGGCCAGAGTTTGAAAGTTTTTATTTAACATGACGAGTACCCGCGAAAGTTTTAAAGAAGAAATATTGCCTATTTGATCAGATATTAAGTCGAGACAACTCTAAAAGTGGCGAAGAATGTAGATGTTTGAAAAATCGAATTCACATGAGACATACGTTGCAAAAAATGAGTGAAATTTTACGATAAGTTACCTTCCTTGATCGATATTTTTACAACTGAGTTCGTTCTGCAGTTTTATTCACTTTGATTTAGGCATTTAAAGAAAATCAATTTTTCTGTGTTAACGTTTCGCCATTTGGTATTGGCATCCACAGGGTTTAGAAAAAATTGGAGTTTTGTCACTGTTTTACTTAAAATATACTTAATAAATAACGCAGTATAGGTGATTCTTGTATTTGCATCAACTAAAATATATATAAATAAGCTAAGAATATTTAAATACTAGACGTTATTTACTCATTTGAAACAGAACACCTTTGAATCACAACTGACTTCTAAGAAGTTTGTCAAATGATAAGCATTTTTTTAACACGCATGACCAAGGTAAAATTTGTTTGTACCTTAATTTCATTAATTTATATAGTATTCTAAGCCATATTATATCAGAAGAATCATCGATACTGTGCTATTTATGAAGTTCAAAATATAACAGTGAAAACACACCAATTTTATAAGCTCTGAGGATGCCAATTATAAATGGCGGAAAATTGGCTAAAAAGGTGATTTTCATTCAGGACATAACATATAGTGACTAAAACTTCGAAGCGAACTTCATTGAAATTTTACTGCTCTCTTAGTCTCTGTATGCTGAATATAAAAATATCTGGGAATAATTTGAGGTTCAATCTTTAAATTTGGAATACTGAATATTTTAACCCTGAGTGTGTATTTCTAAATCCTGAATATTTCAATTTGATTTGAAAGTTCTCAACGAGAAGTTTGCAACGGCAGGAGACCAATCGAACAGAGTTGAAGTCTTAAGTAGATGTGAGATACGAAGTGCCGTGGAAGTTTTTCTCTCCTAGTTTGTCGAAATTTCCGCAAATATAAATATACATATATATTTTCTAATTGGTCATTCAGTTTTTCAATCTACATCTAACGTTCCCTATGAGATAGTAACTTGATGGGAAATTATCAATATTGGTAATATACCTATTATTTGGTTATTACCTAAAATTTGCTCTAGCTAAATTTGGTTTTTAGGTAAAACGATCGCAGTTATCATAATTACTTTGTTACCAAAAGGGTGTACAACACACATTGTTGTACTGCCTGGTCCAGAAATTACCATACTTGACTCGAGATCAAAAAGTAACATTCGCACATACCTACCCTAAGTATGTCTGTACTGTATAATACCATTTGATTGATGAAATGTTTCAATAGTTATACAAATACTTTCGGCCATCCTAGAAAAATATGTCTTATTTGGCGGAAAGCGATAATAGTATTGGTGTAACAAATGATCATAGTCGGGAGTTTTTGGTTGAATTACTTTAATAATCATTTCTTTCGCCGTGGTGGACCATCCATAAAGCCGCATTTAGTAGCCATGTAGATTAGATATTCATTAAAAATATGCCTACTCAGTCCTCGATATTATATTTTTATCCCCAGTGAATGTGGAAAATTGGTGGTTAATACCTTCAAAACATGAGTTATAAACTTATCAACCCATGTTCTCGTCATTTGCATTCACTCGCTATCACGAGGCTAAGCTTTTTTTCCATCATAGTAGATCAAATCGTCGCACTGCGGTCATTTTTTGTCGAATTGCATAGGGAAAATAATTTATTTCTTTACACCGGTAACTCCTGTTCAACTTCAACGCTGGAGGGTACTGTGCTATTGTTTCGTTATCGATTCGGCCCTTGTGAATTTAAGCAGCTGCTGATGAGTTCGCTTATTCCACGGTTCACTCTCATCAAAGCTAATGATTAGTCGTGAGAGGTTAAAATTCTTGCCGCAATTAGTCTGGGTTGTACTGAAGTGCAGCTTCATCAACATTCATTTTTGTAATTGCGTACCAGAATGATAGAATGCTTCTGAATTGCTTATTTATGGCATCAATCTTATTGAACTTGATCCTCCGTCATTCGTATTTTTCACAATGTGTAGTTATTTATGTTGTATAATGGTTAATTTAAATCAGAAGCAGCTTAGAGATGTTTTCACTCTTTTTCCCAACTTATGACGTCTGCACTTGCCAATAAGGTTTGGTCATTACGCGTTTTTGCTGTTTCCGTGGCAGTCTCAAACTTTAGCACCTTTGTCCATGATATGCTTACATATACATAAATGGATGTGATCTCGTACTTTTCCATTTTGATATGTTTTCGGATAGGTAGCAGTCTAGTTGCACGGCAAAGTTTACATATATGCTTTTATGCGTGGTTTACAAGAGCCTTTAAGGATACTTTTTACCATATTTTTTCCATATAGAGAAAAATATTTGCGCCACATATAATTTATCAGTAAGTTACAGTAGGTGTTCTTACAATTTATAAAGACATGGAGCTGCTTGTAAACTCCCACTTATGCTGTATTATTTGATTATTTTTACGTTTTGTACTCAATTTATTCATCAATTGCTGTATACTCTTCCTACTTATGGCCGTTTTACACGGGCACGGAATTGCGCAGGTTAGAACTGCATTAATTCCTAAAATGGCTAGGAATTTCGTGAATGTGTGAACAAAATTAGAACAGGGGCTATTTTGCCATCTTATGCCCACGAATTCTCGCGTGTTTTCTAGTAATTCACCTCTTTGTACGACGCAAGTACGTGCCCCGTGTAAAACGGCCTTTAGAATTTTATCATCTCGTTACTAGTTGTTGTTCAATTGGCTATTAAAATATTTACAGCCAAGAATCATTCTAGCAGACTCCCCTACCTTCATGAACTTTTCTCTTCAATTGACAACAAGGCTTACTCCCTTTCATTCTATCTAAAAATCTTATTCTCTTCCTTCCTCCCCCACCTTTACCGAACATTCTATCCTCCAACATCCCCTCCCTACTAAGTATTCGCTCCATCCACACCTTGTGTCTCCTCCGCATATCATCTGGAAGCTGCCTCTTCTCACCCACCATAACCAGCACTTCGTCGTTTCTCCTCTTTTCCGTCCACTTCACCTTCTCCATTCTTCTCTATTGCTGTGTTACATCCTTTGAATTTCATTGGAACTGATTGCCCCTACCAATCAACTTATCGATCGCGACCAGTATCGATCGATGCCTAACCTTTCCGGGTCGCAGTGAGTCTGCATCGTTTTTCTTTTATTTTTGTTTTGTTATTAGTCCCAACCTTTCGAGAATCAATAGAGTCGATTTGCTTAGTGAAGTTCTGACAATCCATTCTCGTCCACGCTTTTTCTTTTAGTGTTTGCCCATAAAAGGTCTCAATCATCGCTCTGGGGTTGTCTTCATTTTTCTCCTCTTCTTATTTCTTGAATGAGTGAGTCGTAAAGGAACGTCTCGCCTGGCTATCCGAGAGACACAAAGAAAAACCTTTCGAGCGGGCAGTATTTCCCCTTCGCCGACTGCATCCCCTTACCACTTTAAAGGGAGGTCGAAAGGCAATTGGCTAGTTTATGGACGATTTGAAGGGACCTCCTTACAGAGCTTACTCAAGCAAGCTCGGAAAATATTTCGGCCTTCTCCGGGATTCGAACCCTGGAATGCAAGCCAGCTTTCCAGCAATCCCATCTGTGCTATCCAGTTTTTTCCATTAACCTATTCTTGGCATGAACCGAATTTTTTTTAATATATCGTTTGAGAGGATTCATGATTTACAATTTCCACAGAAATTGGAAATAAGTGGAAAGTGGAAATTAAAAAGTTTGAACATTCTATCAAGGGTGTTGCATGAAATTCATCAATTTGAGAACACTCGGTGTTTTAACGAGCTATGATCTACTATTTTCTATTACCTGTGTATATTTTCGTCCTGAATGTATGAGCTCCTTCCTCACAGTGATACAGGAGAGTATTTTATATTAATTTGAAATTTACCTCAAAGCGATTCACAGAATTCCGTGACCATTTAATGGAAGTATTTAATTATTATATAATACTGTTATAATACTATTTATAATGCTATATATAATAATTATAATAGTATTTATTAACCTGAAGCTCAACCGTTCTAATCAATGAATAGAACTAGCTTATTACTCACCCTTATTAT
This sequence comes from Ischnura elegans, assembly GCF_921293095.1. Lineage (NCBI taxonomy): Eukaryota > Metazoa > Arthropoda > Insecta > Odonata > Coenagrionidae > Ischnura > Ischnura elegans. The sequence goes on from NC_060252.1 coordinate 94,949,960, forward strand.
ATATTGCATAGTGTACTCCGTAATTTGCATTTTCCGAAATGCAAAAATTTTATCTCAGTGATTTCTGAAATGTGTTTTTTGTACCGACAACTTATTTCTAGAGGTTCTTTTATATAGCATGGAAATTTCAATATGATAAAGTAATTTTCAAGCAATTAATCTTCATTATTGGTCAAAAATCCTGAGATTGGGTTGATGCATTTCTCCCCTCAATTCTTCTATCACCAATCTCCAATTGTTTTTTTTTTTCGTTAACGGCTGGTGTCCTGACAGCCCCCACCACTCGCCGTACGCTGGCGTCGTATGTACAGTTAGATGAATAAAAATCCCATTTTCCGTCCTACTTAAAAATATATTGTAACTCGGACGGGGGTTGCGTAATACCAGTCATATTAAATGATTTTAATATTTAACAGTCGCCCAATAACAAATCACATCGGTTACTTCGAACATATTGTTAAAGCCTTTTTAATGCCATATGCTGAAATACCTACTCGAGGGACGTAAGGAGAAATTAACTTTTCCAATATTTATGACAATTTCGAGTGTAAAAGTGACGGTAGTTTTCTTTCTAGATTTATCGTCGATTTAAAAATTCCTGTGGAAGTGTACCATTCTTTAATGCATTTTTATAAAAAGGTCAGAAGCCCACTGAGCAAAACAAATGAATATACTGAGTGATAAGTTATTGAATAACTTCAAACTTTAACGATTTGCGTGACTCAAAAATTACCAATCCCTCCTTTTAAGGGATAATACCGACCATGACTTCAATATTCTCATATCATCACCTTAATTACGAGATGGCGGTACCGAAACGATTGCAGTGTTGATATATTTCCAGTACAAAACGTGTTTGAGTGAATTTTATTTTCCCATACCGCCGTGATACAAATTTAAGCCGGAAAATATGAACAGTCTCCAAGGAGACGTTAGTCCCAAAAAATAAATACATTTCTTTCTCCTAAATGTCCAGTCAACGGTCATTTTTGACCATTAACCACATGATAAAACCTCCTCTCCCTGTCACTCCACTATGATTTCTGAAATTTCCCTCTCTCTCCCACTGTCTCCGTGCATGCGACCCCCGCAGCTGAACTCCCACGGGGGTCGTTGAATCGGAGGGAAAGAAGAACACTTGGACTGGACAATGGCGCGGTCCTCTTCCCATCCATCTGTCCCCTTCCCCTGTGATTAAAGAGCTTCGTTGCCATGGAATGACCCCTCTCTTATTCTGTCTCTCTTCCTCCCTCAGTTTCACTACCCTTTCCTCGCAAGCACTCCGGATACATTGCAAAAGCGATCGCCTGGCCTTTGTCATTGGCGAGAGTAGCGACTCGATCTATCGTGGTGAGTGGTTTTAAAACTGTGGGCCATGATGCGCCCATCGCTCATGTTTTGTTCCCTTATAAATTCCAGGTGTGACGGAGTCGGTAGATGCCATCGTTTATCTTTGACAATTTATTGGCAAAATATCTAACTTAAATTAATGCCTACTGTAGGCTCTTCAGCTACGCAGTACATGTGCGGTACAGGCTTAATATTAATAGAATTATTTCTAATTTCGTGAGGCTTAAATTTTCATGTCTTTCCTTTATGGAAAATAAACTTTTGTTTTCAGTAACGTTTGCTATGTAGGTACATAAATATATGCATTAAAATATCGAGTGTAGGTCATAAGCCTTGGGGTACAATGCCTACATCTCAGTTCTTATTTAAAAAATCGATACAAATTTAAGAGGGATAATTTCATTTGAATTTTTTTTTTACTTGTAAGTTGTATTAGCACTGCAAAGGGTGAATTCTCCAACACTTACATTAAGTGGATTAAATATAATAATAGAATAGGGCATAGAAAAAAGTCATAAGCTGACGACGTACACCAGGTATTTTTAGATGGATGTATTTTTTTAGATGGAAATCAAGGGGTCGAGAAGGAAGATGCAGTGAATTAATAGTTACAACACGGCTTTCGCAACATAGTTATATAACAACAATAGTCAGGCTCCCAAAATGTTTTACCATACCGTTTAATTAAACACCTGTAGGGAACCTTACTCAGTGCGCTATTTTTATTTTCTTAAATCAATTTATCATATTGTATAACACTATTGTAACATCTTAAGCTTAACTAGATGCATTTGCTATGAGCTATTCTGAATCTTTGACATCAGCCATTGTTAAACATCCAGTAACTTTTTAACAGTAACACAGAGTTTGAAGGTGAAATGTGTGGGCATAACATAATAAATGCAGGGAAAATAACCAAGGAAAGCATTTATATGGGATTTAATGGAAAAACTAAAGTGTGCAAACTCGTAATATTCATTTGCAATACTCTTGCCATTATTCTGTTCCCCTTTTTTTCTGTCATCCGCATTTGTAATTCGAATTCGATGTACTCTTCTTTCTCTCTCGAAACCTTGTGAGTTGGAAATTGTATGTGACCAATCGCGTTGGCTGAGGAAGCCTTTTAATTTTCCTGAGTTCTATCTCTCAGGAACTTTAATTCCCATTTCACGGAAATTATCATGTCAGCTTATTTCAGTGTCGAACGCTACCCTCAGAATGATATTTCTCGGGCTTCTTTTGATGAATTTGACTAATTTCGCAGCAAATTTATCCCACGCAAGTCCACTTCTTTGGCAAATTCATCGCAAGAAATTGTCTCAGATTTTCATAGTATGAATGAATTGATTTGTGGTCGTCCCTGATTCTGTGCTTTATGACGTACCTAGTGTCTGTAGCCCAGTTGCTATGCATTCATTAAAGAGAATAGAATAGGATAGAAAAAAAATTTACTGTTCAAGGCAAAGCCTATGGAACATGCATCCAATACATAAAGAAAAAGAACAAGTTCTGTGGTATTACAAGAGATACATGCAAGTAACCTTGCTATAACAACAGGATCATTGAAGCACAAGCAAGATATAAAATCAAATACAATGACAGAATTTACCAAGAAAATATCTAGCCAATTCAATAGAATAAAGAAAAAAACATACAAAAATCTTTAATGAAATTAACATAGATTCTTTAAAAGGAAGAAATTTTTAAAAAATCATTAAATGATTGAACGGTAGAGGTACACGCTCAATTACCATAACATTCATTCATAACATTCAGGTTGCGCAAACATTTTTATTTTGAATTGATTTATAGTTTTAGGTTTCGATATGTAGTCAGGAATATCATTCCACACCCTTATACATTGAATTAATGGTGGGCAATTGGTATACAGTTGTTCTACATTTAGGTACTTTGAATCGTTTTCTAACTCAAGAGACGGACGTCTTAGTCGGGTTCAAAGTCCGGTTCAAGTCCACGGTGCTCTGCTCAACAGAATCTTAGAAGTACAGTGAGCAGGCCCAAGAAAAGGAACTGGTCCCTTTACCCCGATTTTATTACATTCACACGCCAGTTGCTTTGTCCGGAGTGAGCTCTACCCTCACCTTTTCAAAACTGTCGTTAGATTTGAATAGTTAAGTAAATGGATGAAGCCTGAATTTTATATCGACATAAATGCTCACGGTAATTTTCAATTGTCAATTTCAGTATGGTTGATTTTCACTCCATCATGCTTGAATCTTAGGATTTTATAAAAAGTTTATCTCTTTATACTCTTATGACGCGTTGAGCACTTTTGTAGATGAGTAAAAGACATTGGACTCGCGTCACCATCACCGTCACTACATATATGTATAATTGTGTATATTCTGCATATACAGAGTATACTCGCTATATATACAGTACTTGTGGAGGGGTAAAAACCATTAGACACGTATCACCGTCACCGTCGCCAGTCCATACTCGTGCAGGAGTGTGTACTCGATACAAGAATAGTGAAGGTTAGTACAATATAAATCAATTGCTTTTTATACGTTCAATTTGAGTAGCTTATTCGAATGTTGTGGCATAAAATTAATTTATGAATGTGAAGTGTTTACAATTATATATTTTAGAACTATAAAAAAGGAAACACGTGGATAATTTTCTTTCCTTAAATTAAAAAATGCTCTCCTTATTTCAAGTTTTCACTTCTGTCGGCACTCTCGGAGTGCAGCTTTTTCTATTTTCATGACGATTGTTCTATAAAATTAATTTCAATTCTATTCTTTGCGAGTGTAAACATGATAGAGTAAATTAATTACTACATTATATAATAAGTTTCTGTGATACCGAGACAGAATTGATCGTTGAGCACAATTGGCCTTTGCGAATATTAATTAGCTTTCAAAAACTTTCAAACGTTGTGGATGTTTTTGAAAGGTAATTAATATTCGCATCACGTGGCGGAAAAATTCAAGTTTCTATTGGACGAAATGAGGCCGCCTTTATGAGGTCCCCTTGGATATACTGCTAAAAGTCGTTTTGTGTCGACGGCATAATAACGGACGCCTCACTCACTCCGCCGGTGTTTCTACTCTCCGGGTTTCGTTGTCCGTAATCTCTCACTGCGTCCACTGTTCCTGCGAGAGGACTATCAACTTCTGACCAACCCTTTTTCTTTTCGAGCCCGCCTGCCGAGAACGAGGGAAGGGTCTCGACATGCGCAGTGGTCGAAAACTGGTCCCACTGAGCAAAGGGTTTCCTTCCTTCTCGTCGAGTTTCCTTCGTGGGGGAGCGGAATCTGTGGAGACGAATAACTGGAGAATCTTCCAACGTGAAAATAAATAAAGGGTAAAGATTAAAGGCCTGTTAAAAAAAAACAACTTATCATTGCGAAATATGACCTCGGAAAAGTAAGTGTAATTATACAAGTAAGTAATATATTTCAATGTATTTACGCTATTTCTGCTGTCTCGTTTGTATTTAAATATGAACTCAAGAGGTTTAAGTCAATTATGAAAAAAACATATTTGCCGACTAAGTACATCCGATTCAGGCGTGATATAGAGGAATTTCGACTTATAGGAGGCCCAAGGAAAGGAACTGGTCCGTACAGCCTTCTATTCACATGTCTGTTGCCTAGTCCGGAGTTAGCTCTACCCTCACCCATTCAAAACTGTTCTCGGAGAAAACCCTTAACCGGTGACGCGCGGTCTGAGAGACAGCTGCGTTTCTAAAATTATGAATATTTTCAAAATTAAGATTTCAAAATATCTATAATTCTCGTTAGCTTCATATTTTTACATAAAAAGGACATCCCACTCTTAAAATTTAACCCTCCTTTTATTAATTTCTGTAAATTTGCAATTGAACTCGATTAGCGGTCTGTGAGACCGCACGTCACTTACTAAGAATGCATCAAGGAAAGGAATAAGCGGGATAAATTTCATGGCTACTTACTACTTAGCCTTCCAACTTTAACATTTAAGGCCTTTTTTTAATCTAGCAAAATATTGATACATAAATATAATAATTATAACTCAAGTGTTTTTGGCATCAGTTTTTTGATCCTGCTTCAAATCACAATTTTTATGACAAATTGGTTCGTATTGGGAGTGTAAAAATTTTAATATAAGTTTTAAAATATTTAAGCATTCAAAGAAAAATTAAACAAAACAATAAAAATGGCGTAGCAATATTTATTTTATTTTTATTATTTTTGATTTATTGCGGTCTCCCAGACCGCACGTCACTGGTAGTGTAACAAGAATTGCACGCCACTGGTTAAGGGTTAAATCGTTGTGTAAATAGATGAAGTATGTCTTTTATAACTTACGCCACAATCATAATTAGTTCATCTTTGCTAATTCTTTTTTAGTTTTCTATCTTAGATTCTTTTCTCTGATTCTGAGAACCTCGTTAGATAAAAAGCGAACCATTTTGCTAATCGTATGAAAGTCACGTGTCCCAATACCACATTGTCATTGAGATACTCGAGACATGCTGGGTCCAAGGAAGTGACGTCACACACCCTTCATTAATTCTTACTCTAAGATTCCAACAACTACAATTCTGATTGTGACTCAGTCGTCACTGAATTTTCGATAGCTGTTAAAGGCTTACGTTGGAAATGGCTTTATATAACCGAATCGCTGGAAAAATATTTGTCGTTTACGGCCTCATATGGTTGGCGAGGAGAGGCAGCTTTTAGATGAGGTACGGAGGAGACAGAATTTATGGATGGAGCGAATGCTTAGCGGGGAGGGGATAGTGAAAATGATGTTAGAGGGTAGAATGTTAGGGAAACGAGGGAGGGTAAATAGGATTTTTAGATGGATTGAAAGGGATTAGGCCTTAGAATGAATGAAAGAGGCAGTGCTGGAAGGAAAGAGAGGCTCCCAGATCACTTCATTAGTACCTACCCCATGGAAACCTACCTTAATCGGTACAATACTGTAATAATACGGCCTCGTAAGGTAGAAACATAAGGCCCCTATTACAAATAATTCCATGGAATTGTTTTTTTTCCTTCGTGATCTTTTGGCCGCGGCAAAAGTTTTATTGCTGTATATGACAGGGTTTTATTCTCGCTTTCATTTCGGTGATGGTAATCTGCGTTGGAAATATCTGGAACCAATTTTCATTCAGGGCCACTGAGATCCACTTATCCGAAATAAATACTTCGATGAATTACATTCAGGCTCGCCTGATTTCTCTATCGATCGATCTAAAAATACATGCATCGGACTCGCGGCCGGTGATGCCTACCCTGTGAAACGTTTGGCAACCGGGTTAAGGCTCCGCAGCTGCAAACTGACCGATATACTTGATTTTCTGATGGCCTACAAAATTTGCGCGCGCGGTAAAAATGATAATAATAATTTCGTTTATTTTCGTGGGCACTAGGGTCCATGAGAAAATAAATGTACAGCTTTCTACATTTTCAGCATTGGTAGATAAATAGAAGAAAAGAAGTAAGTAAATGGAATTACAGACAAATGCAGATATCCAAGAGCATGAAAAATAAAGAAAAACAATATTTTCAAAAAAAAAAACAAATAAATAAATGATCGCACTTAGATTTAACAGACTAATTACAAGAATTTAAGGTGATAGTGCGCTATGATAATTATGTCAAACAAACAATTTTTCTTAAAGAAACCATAACATTAGGATAACCCTGTCATTTAGCACAATTCTAAATTTGGTTAACCGTTTAATCACCTGCGTGTCAATAAAAATAATAATAATTAGGCTAAACATGAACATAAACAAAAGAAATTCAACTTGATGTTAAGGAGGCATTTTTCAGAAACCCATATGTTCTATGTTTTAATCTATTGATGTTTTTAATGCTTCTTATTTGGGCTAGGAGAGAGTCCCATATTTGCGAGGCCGTTACTATGAACGATTTTTTCATATGAGGCGTGTGATGTTTTGGGATGTGGAGGTCAATGGTATGATTTCGGGTAGGTATATTATTTACTTTAGTTTTTCTTATGAATTTCTCGTACAGGTATTTCGGTTAACCAGTCGTTAAGACACTAATGCTCTTGAAGGAGTTGACTCGGCGACTACACTTCGCGACTGTGAAGAAATGATGGGGATGAGATGTTGAGGAGTATTCAAGCAAGCTTCGTCTGTCTTGATAACGACGGTAAAGACGTTGAAACTAGTATACAGCAAATAAATAAAAAGTGTGTAGGACAGCACTTGGTTTTTGTTCCACCATGCCGTTTCAGATGCCGTTTCGGAGAATAGGTGGTGCCACTCCAATCTTTGGGAAACTAAACTTTTTTGATCCACGGTAGGTACGAGCATAAGCGGTCTGACGCGACACGTGGGTTAGAAGCCTTTCGGCTCCGATTCATCATTCCGCTGCTGTGTCCCCACGACCACGGAGTCGCTATCGATTGAGGGATGTGAGTGACGAAGGAGGACGACCGGAATAGCAGCCACTCTGTTTCAACGGGGGAGGAGGGAATTATGGGCGGGGTCCAGCCGAGCAGGAAGAGGAAAACAGGGGCGGCTATAGAGGACACGCTTGTGTCGTGTCGTTCGCACGCTATGTTGACCAATATTATTTTATTGTCGACCTTGATAGAGCTGTCTCTGGCTTCCAAACCGGTTCAGGCTGTACATTTTCCGACGTGTGTATCTGTGGAGAAAAAAATTCGTATTTGAAAAACTGTGCCTATGTGTAAAGGGCGTTAACTTTTGGGTTTTTTCATTTAATTGCCAGATAATGGCTATATGAAGTAGATAATTTTCCCACTGGCACTTGCGATTGGTGCGGACGCTCTAATACATTAGAAGATCGACATGCGAGGCCATTAGAATATTACGCTTATAAAATTTTAATAGTGTAATATGAAAAAATACGTTAAGCTCCCTTTGATATCATAGCAAAGCAAGGTAAGATGATTATATCACTAAGTTTTGTTTAAATAATGATATTAATGTGTGGTTTCTTGGGAAAAATTTGGCAACGATCAATAATACGAAATATAAAGGAAAAAGTGGCAGCGAAGTTGAAAACAAGGAATGATATTCATGTCTTCAATGGTAAGCGTACTGACTTTTTGCGATTTGCTCTTAGTTATATGAATTCAATTATAAACTTGTCTATTCCACACACTTTCTTTGTATTTGCTCTACGAAATGGCATGGCAGTGATGAAACCGGTCGAGAAGTACCAGAGAAGTGTACGAAATACATTTATCAATAAAAATATTTATTTAAGTGTAACTTTCAACTTGCGTGGGTCTGGAGAGGAAATACATTCGCCCAGAAACCATCGTTCTGTATTCTTATCAATGATCCAATCCGATTTTTTGTGAGACACATTTCTAGAAGAACGCGTGAGATATTTATTTCATTGCCCACTTGGTGCCGGATGGTGATGTGGTGAATGAGAGTGGTGGCGCGGAAACGACGTGTTAACTCGGGTGCCAATACTCGAGAGGAATCATAAAGAAAACACCTGAGAACCTGTTACCCGTGCGAAATGGGGCCCATCCGATACATTTCCTCAACCCCTCATTAGATCCACCTCGGAACGGGCCCTCAGCCGCTGATTCAATTTGTGATAACTTCACCTGCAAACCCGCGTGGCCTCTGCACGCGCCCACGCCTTTTCTAGAGGGCGCTACCAGAAATTTCCTTGTGTGGAAAGAAATTTAAACTGCCTCTATCTTAGACGAAGAGAGAACGCTAGCACACCTCTCTTTTTGTCATTCGCTCTCCGACGATTCTCTTTTTTTCCTTAATTATTATATACTATAATTACTAAAAACATTATTCCCAAAATTGATTTGCACACTAAAATTGCTGGATTTTCAAATCATATAAAATATAAAAGCAAGGCTACCAGTTCAATTTTTTTGTGGTAAATATCAGCTGCAACGGCTAGAGTATTCCTGTAATTGGTGTCAAATTAGTTATTTCATAAATTAAATACCTCCACCAAGTTACCATTGTCACCCAAGACGTTGACATTTGTTTCTTACATACTATTTTAGGTGATAATATACGACGGTTATCATCAGCCTATTTGGGTAAACAATTATTTCTTACTATAGTTTTTATTTTTTTCGTTTTCTTGTTTTTTTCGTTTTCGTGTTAATATAACTTATACTCATTATATATAACTAATAATCATTAATGGTTATCGAGTGAGGATTGCGCATTTGTGTAGTTAAGTGAACAAATAAGCACTATGAAAAATTATCCACGTGTGTCGCAGGAGTATTTTTTTATCCCTTAGAGTGCGGGAACTTTTTTTATACGTTTTGCACGTTGACTGCACCATTTACCCAAAATTTTTACTACTACCCAGATATCTTGCGTTTGGGCACTTTCTCTCATCATAAGGGGTGCTAAGGGGCTTAACTCTAACCCACCAGCCCTCGTGACTGGAGGCGTCTTCTGCACAAGGGGTCTCTTCTGCACTGGCTGGCAGCTAATATCGTGAACCCCCGCAGCCCTAGGGTTAAAAGGAATCTCGACCAATGGAATTAAGTGTTACATTCTTGAAGTATTTGCGGCGGAGCATCACTACCTGTAGCATCATCTTGTAATAAAACCATGAGCAGGGATGCCGACTTACAAAAAATATTGGGGGGGCGCAAACCGGGGATGTTGCCCCGGGAAATTTTATAAGCAGTGAGTTTTAAGTTTTTAAGCATTTTAGAAGAGTCATATAATGAACATTAGAACTCTGATAACTCGAATCTCGATATCTGGACATTCCGGGGAAAATCGACAAGCCCGACACGTTTTTTTGCTCACACTCATAACGAATTTTTGAGGGGGCTCGGGCCCCCTCAGGCTCCATGGAGTCGGCACCCCTGACCATGAGTAGTTGTAAGTCATGGAGTAGTTTTTATAACTAGCTAAGAAAACCAATTTCCTTTGTTTCTGTCTTGATCAAAGTTTTTCCTGGAAGTATCAGTTGCTTAGTTGCTTTAGACTTATGAGGATTTCTGGACCACCACTAATGCTTAGTAAGTCAAAAATATGAGAAAAGTGGTATATGTTGGAGGTGCTTATAGCCTCTCAACTTGCTTGTTTAACTATTATCCAGTTGGCCTACATCAGTAGAAAGGTTTATTTAAAATGGATTAGCCAATTCCTAGCTTTAATGGTAACTTTATCTCGTACTTGCTCTGTGTCTAGTCCCTATTTGTGCCAAATAATCCCCTTCAAGTGCCTTTCGAATCAAAGCCGATGAATACACGATATCTATTCGTGTTCCATATACCCGTCACAAAATCTCACGCCCGAGAAAAATCAATACATTCTTCGAAAGAGAAAATGATTGTTGGTAGATATGGGGAAACTCGTTGTGGAAGCATGAATTGAAATGAGATTAATCCGAAATGGATCACGCTTTATCTTATGCCCCTCTGTGGCCCCACGAATCGTAAAATATAGCTCTTTGCGCTCTTATCTGCAGTACGTCAGGCCTCCTGGGAACATTTTCTCGCCGTAGTCTATCATCATTGAAAAGTGGCGAATGATGAATATTTATCAAGTTGCTCGCACTCCGAGCACACCAAATCAACGCAGGAAATGAGTAATATGCCACGGAATGACGTTTCCCTGAAATAGGGCTTGTTTATAGCTGCCGAGAATGATGAATTTTTCCCAAGTTTATGTGGGAATGGGATAAGCTAATAAATTATATCTTTGCAATAAATGATATTTTGTAGCTAAACTGGAATAAATTAGCATAATTACGAATTGAGTATTTCTCCATATTAATTAAAATGCAAAATATATTTCCTGCAAAGGCTTCTGGGATAATTGGTAGATGCTGCCATGTTTTACGCCTTTGCACCGTGTTGTTTCATTAATTTAAAATGGCATTTGTGCTTGTCATGGACCAATGATGCACAAAATTTGAAAACTCCTTCATGGATTTCTGCAAAAATTATATTAAATACCATGGCGCTCGACGTTTTAAATCATTCCCAAGCCGGTTAGCACCTTATTGCGATAGGCTTTAGGTTTGAACGTGTTCGAACTGCGTTGCTTGATCTCTGATGACAGTTTTGTCGTTCAGTTCCACTAGTATTTTCAAGTCTAGTGTGGAGTTTGAGGCAAACATGATGAGTATGTATTTATCAGCCAAAGTGAAGGTAGTCAATAAGAGAAAATCTGGCTTAAAAACAACCGCTACCACTATAACATAGGCGTGAATACCTTTACAGTTCCATGTTGCATCGAACTCAACTTCTGACTTGAAAATGCTGGCGGCATTGCCGGTGAGACTGTCGGCATCATACATCAGAGAAGGCGATGAAATCCCAGAAATCATGACAGCAAAATCGAAAATATAGAGATTGAAGGCATATAAGTTCAAAGAATGGACTTTGAATACCTTAAAAACAAGTGCTAAATTGATTACTTTTTATGTCATAATTATTGACTTCTCAAGAAATTTTGTGTGATATCAGGAAGAGGGATAGCACTTTTTCTATGCTTCAAGTTATGTTTGATAATGATACTAATAGAATTCATATTTAATATTTGCTCCTTGTATATTTTATGCACTATCCTTTTGACCCTCGTTTTTTATCTTCCTACCGCAGGACAGACCTTTCTTATTTTTGAGAAAACATTGCAATTAAAGAAATATAAAGATACACTAGGGTAACACAACACCCCAAATCGCGTTTATTTGGCATATTTAGCAGGGTTTCTTCAAGCTTCCTAATGTCTTGTTCATTAGATAAACCAATCTGATTGTGATTCTATTATTTTTATTTATTTATAAAACTTAATATGCAGTCTAACTCATTCAAAAATATTTAATGCGGATTGCAAAATGTAAGTATTGTAAACTACATGTCCCGTCAGAGTCATTGGGATCCACTTAGCTTTCTCGAAGGACTTTAATTCCACTTTCATCATTCATATTGTGCCTTCTTATTTGTTTTTATTTTGATATTATAAACTGCAAAGTTTTCCTGGATATCGGACAATTACTTATACCACTTATGTTTTATCAGAGCGCGACCCGGGTTTCAATGAAATATCATCATCTTCAGGCGCAAATTATGGCGCAAATTAGGGGTTTAAAATTCATCAAGTAACTAGGTAACAATAATAAGATAAGCAAATCATAATTTTCACCTGAAGATGATGATAATTCATTTAAACCCGGGTCGCGCTCTGATAAAAAGTAAGTGGTATAAGTAATTGTCTGATATCCAGGAAAACTCATAATGAAATACCACAAAGTTAATCAGGAGTAAGTGAATTTTATTATAAACAGCATTTTATATCTCTTTCTCGGCGCAGTGTTAACACAAAATAAGTTTTGTAGCTGTTCCCATCCCTTCTCTATTTCGTCTCTGGGCATGGGAAATGGAAATAGATATCGACCTTACTGCGAAAGTGGATCGAGAGTGCGCAGCTCTCTATGAATCGGTCTTGTTCGGTGACGGATTTACCGTAAGAGAGAAATCTACTTTCTTTAGATTTCCAGAAAAAGCTGGAGGAGGCTCTGCTCAACAGTTTATATATCTCAAATTCTAAAAAACTGCATAATTACATCCGAGGAAGTAATTAAAGGATAAAAATATAATAATTTAATGTGAAATACAGGCAAATACTGAGAACAGTCTTTTCTATAATGGTATACTTGAAATCTAAAGACAAAAACACACTTTTAAGCGCAAAATCTGTGATCAAAAGAGACTGGTTAAGCAGGAAATATTCTTCCTCTTAGCGCGTCATTTTTTTTTGGCCCCAAATACCTCCGAGTAGTAAGTCATGGATTGAAAAATTGAAAAATGCGGATTTCTTTAATTTTTCAAACCCTTACGCCCATCGGTGGTGAATAAAATTGGTTAACGAGGCCACTTATAACACTGGACGGCATGAAAATCGGCCCTGACACCATTACTGCTGAATCTTACGTAAGATGATGCGCGTGTGGTATTGAGGGCGCCACCGTGGTAGCGTACCCTCTGAACTTTTGGCACAAATTCTCACTATTTTTTCTATACTGTGTTCTTAAATATTTTTATTATTGCTAATATAAGCCGTTTATATATTTTTCCATCATTGTGAGATATTCCAGGTAGGGGAAGATGAAATGGGAGCTGAAAAATGAAGAAAATAAGTGAAAAACAGCAAAAAAAGGAAAGGTTGATAATTTTTAATGCGTTTTTTTTTATCATTAACGGAAACTAATCCCCCCAAATCTACATCATTACCATTAATAATCATGTTTTAGAGCTTTTCACCTCTCAAAAACCTAAGAAAAAATATAAATGGTGATAAAATCCTTTTCTTTCCTCCAAATTATTGTAAAGGTAATGAAAATTAGAGAGGGGGCTTTCCCCCGAAAATGGTGGGTGATGGAGGAAAAAGGATGTCATATTCGGATTCAGGAAGTCATTTTACATAAGAATCAGCAGGGATGTTACCAGGGCTCGAAAAAAAATTATTTTTTGCCGTCCAGTGTAATTATGAGCCGATAATATCTTACATTACGCACTGTATTATTAAGAATGTTACTTTTTTATTACGAGTATCCCATTCTTACCTATCAACTTTATCTTCTTTTTCTCACTCCACTTGCTTGTCTTTTTTGGCTGCTGCTTCCACGATGGCCTGACTGCAAGTGGCAGTTTCGGTAAAAAGGACAGCCAAAGTCTCAAAGTGAAGGAAGAGAGGAAGAGATGGAAATATAGAGAGAAAGAGGACAATGGGAAAAGTTGGTTGGACGCGCGGTGGAGCGGGAAGGGGGGGAGAGAGTTTGGAAGAAACGGAGAAAGAGGGAGATGCCCACTTATATAACTCGTGTGATGGAGGTGAGACGCGGGGAAAACTTTTTATCCGATTTCATCCCTCGCCCTGTCCCTCGGCCGTTTGATCAGCGGCGTAACGGGTGCGCTTTCTCCCCTTCTTCTGTTACCCTGCCAATGGCTATACACATCACTCGCACGCCACGCCGCCTCACTCGTTTGCCAAACCGACATCAAACACTGTTTCTCCGGAAATGTTCAGCAAAACGCTTTCCTTCCGTCACCTCTTCAGTTCCTTCACCGGTTGTGAGGTCATAAAGTCTCCCATCAATATTACGCACGGAGTTCATAGATTCCGGATATGCATTGAGCAGGATGGCTGCTAATTTTCGGGTTCTCCCGCCGCGTCTGTCGTTTATGGTTGACAACAGTTTCGAAAGCCATCCTGCTTTCGCTTTCAGGTCGAAGGTGAGAAGTTTTCATTTTTTACCGTCTTATATAGCACTGGCCGATCTCCCCCTGTGCGCTGATTGGTCAGCACTGTCTTCCATACGTTGCTGATTGGATAGCCGTTGTCCCTGTCAATAGTAAAAAACACAAAATAACGAAATCGAAACATCGAAACGTCGGCAGATATGGAGTTCCTGACCCGGTGGCGATCCCGAGAACTTTACTAAGTCTATTCGCCGGGAAAGCACGGAATCTTTCTTGATCAGGCGGATCACGACAATTAAAACACAATCTTGACATTGATGCTTAAAAAAGAAACAATAGGAAGAGCTCTCGGATGAAACCATTCCATAAAACGTCTTGCAGCTGACTGACTGCCCACGGAAAATTGAAAACGAATATTTCAAGTACCCCTTCGTATCTTTTCTACGAGATGTCATTCCACGCTAAAATAAGCGAGATCATGCCTTTCATTGCATTTTTTGTGATTTGTTTTTGCTCATGGTTCATTCCCAATCATCTTATTGACATTGTTTATTTTAATTTTATCATTTGTCTTATACTCAAGAGAAAATTTCTATATAAAATTTTCGCTAGTGTCCTTATATTTTTAAAATGTATGATAATTATCCAGACACTTTCAAAAATCTATAGTTTTTGCTTCACATTAGAAAGTAATGGCAGTATAGTTGAATTACCCACCTTTTGAAAATGCAAATTTTACATGAAAGTATTCTAAGAAAGCAACTTCAATATTGAGATAAGGTGCTGCCTTCATTTACTTAGCTGGGATATGCTGCATTCATTAAGTATTTTTAAAAACGAATATTGCTATTTCTTTAGAATATTTCTACAAGTAAGGAAAAAATGTATCAGTACTTACATTTTAAGCGAGCTTAACTACAGAAAATGGTATGGACAATGACAGCCGCGGAGAAATCAAAGGTAGAGGCTTTCTAATAATAAGGATAATGATTCCCCCATTTTTGGTGTTTTAGCTTATATTTAATAGCGTTTAAATTGACGAATGGATGTTAACGGGTATTTTAAAGCTTTTTCGACCGATGAGTTACAGTTATACTTTTTGAGTCAGCCGTATAAAACAACAATACGTTTCACAGCATTGAAATAAGTGGCGGTATGCGTTAAAGGCGGTTCATTATTCAATTATTTCAAGGCTCATTTGATTTAATTGGCACAAATATTATCACAATCAATTAGTGGCTAATGGAGAATCATGCATGTTCGCCTTAATTGAGCCTCTTTCCTGTTTTATCAAGTGTATAAGGACCGAGCGAACGCTTATGCCTTCTACCCTAGCGCTTCCAGTTCCGTTTCACGGCCGCACATATATGTTTCGGAGAAGCGGAGGGTATGCTCTCGGCAAATAATAGTCTGGCTGCTACGCACAAATGAAGTTGTAATTCTGACTTCATCGATCTCCCACTTCTCACTGCTACGAACGCTCCGCAAATATTTGCCCTCTCTCTCTCTCTTGGGTCCGGAATGGCTCGGGAAGTGCGGGCGGTGGGCTGAGATGTACCTACCTACGTACCCTTGGAGGGTGTAGTCATCTGCGTGCGGAACAGTGGTGAGAGGCGGCTAATTTGGGGGAAAGACTATTTGCGTGCGCCTAGCCTAGGTATGGCGAATCTATCTGCTGGTGTTCAGGCTAGGATCGTGTTCCCCATTTTTTAAATTAACCCTTAACCAGTGACGTGCAATTCTTGTTACACTACCAGTGACGTGCGGTCTGGGAGACCACAATAAAAAATAATTCATAAAACGTTGAAAAGTCATTTTTAGTAAGTTTAATGTTTCTTTGACTTCTCAACTATTATAAAACTTATATTAATATTATGCATTCCCAATACGAACTTGCATAATGCATAGCTTACAATAAGCATCAGCTGCAATAAAATGAAATTAGGTACCCCTGAAGAGCTCTTTTAGTGAGGTTACCGTCTGATTCATTCGCCAGCACAAGTAAGCAAAAATATCTAAGCATCGAGGTGAGAGTACGGTCAGATATGTGTTCATCATTACAAAAATATAAGTATCTGTGCACAATAACAACAAATTAGAATAAGAGTTTTGAAAAAAATTACAATATTCTTCTTCAGAAACAGCGAGGCTCTCAATTTGCCGTGAAACTTGGATTCATATTAATTTCTGTTATTTCTTTTCGGAAGTTTAGATGAATTTTATGGGCATTATATTATGTTTAAAGATCTCGACGTCAGGTTTTGGAACGATAATATCGTGATTTGACCTTATCTTTTCTCTACTTTGATTTGAGATCAGGTTGAATTCCCGAATGAGTGAATGCAGAATGTTCCAAGTGCAAGTTTGAGTACACACGAAAGGCGATATTCACCGTGAAAATGTATTTTACTCGACCGTGATATGAGCCCCTACCTTCGATTAGCTGTTAATAGGTAGAGGTAAATTCTGGTATTGCGCAATTCAAACAATTTTGTTTGTTAAATACAACACGTGTACCTGTATCAAGTCCATAGATGTGATCACATGGACCAAGACGCAAAGAAAAATGGAAATTAGAACGAGTCCTGCCCAAACTATTGGTCTCAGGGAGTCAGGCTCTCACACACGCAGCGACGAGTGTTTAATTAAGCAACATGAGCTTGATGGTTCAGTGAATATATGCATGTTGCAGAGGTGGAAGCCTTCAGTGGCTACGCAGCTTCTCACCCGTCAACACCGCACCTAATTACTCTCTCTTTACTTGGGCTCACACGCCCCCTCATAGTTTCCCGCCAAAGGTATTACTGTGCGTGTGTTGTGAGGGTACAGGTGCGAGTAAGGCAAAAGACGAGGCGTTTTTGCGACGAAACGTGGAAACAGGAAGCATTCCTTCGGGAAACCTTTTGTCTGCGAGGCTCCATACCAAATGCTTTTAGCTCCCTGCCGCTAGGTGTGTGTGCCTCCGCTAATCTTTTCCGTTCTTAATCTCATCCGGCATCCTCCACGTCCCTCAACGTCAATCAGTCCGAAGATAGGCTTAAAGACGCATTCTCTTCTTTCTAAGCGAATTATGACGGTTTGATCGTGAATAATGCTTCGCATTTCGGCATCCTCTCTGAAGTTTACTTCCATTTACAGAATTACAGGGCATGTTGTAGTCCTGCCGGAACTTCAATTTTCACCTAGGTGTTTTACTGGATATGGTAGATTTAAGTACATGGAGCGTTTTGCGAGTTCATTCAGCCATCCCCATTATGATATCTCTCTTCAATTCGCAATTAAGCGCATCCCCTTCATTCTACCCAGATATCCTATTCTCTTCTTTCCTCTACCTCGTTTACCCAACATTGTTTCATCTAATAATGTTTTCAACATCCCCTCCTCATTCCCCGTCTAGTATAACCTCCATCCGAACCTTCTGTCTCCTCCGTATCTCATCATTAGACTTCCTCTTCTCACCCACCATGTCCTGCACTTCGTTGTTCCGCATCCCGGAACCAAAATCCTTCGGTGAGCAGTCATCGGCTCCACTTACTACGTTACAAACTTCCATGTGGAATTTAATGGATTTGCATTAATTGGCTATGGTAGCTTCCGGATGTTAACGGATGCGAAAGTTTCAATTTGGGGTGCATTATCAGTTTTTCATTTATTCTCGAAAAAATTGATTCTAGTTCGATTCTTTTTACTGTGGTAGTGGAAAATAATGGTAAATAATAGCATGATTCCTCTCACAATATAAGTATGTGTTACCAATGTCGCGTGATTTTTTGTAAAAAAAACAGTTCGGTCAGTCTTCATTTTTTTTGTTATTGCATATTTTCTTGTAGCGCTGCTTTGATACTTGCCAAAAAAAAACGTCGAGGTTACGCCCACCAGTCTTGAAGACACGTTCAGCGGATAGTAAATCTTATTTTTTTACTGCTATTTCTTTTTCAAATATTTCTCTTTGGCCTTTGATTTAAAAAATACTCCCATTTTTTTATCCTTTATACTTTGAAGTATTTTTTATCACAATTTCATGTTCCCTCCTAGCTCCTTCGCTATCCAGCCAATGGAAACCTTTTTTGACGTTCGGCTCCCTTTTAATAATAAATGCGGAGGGCCGACTTCAAAGAGACGTTGCCCAGCAACAAAAGGATCCACCATCTCTTGCATATACCCTCGGCGGACCCTTGAAATATTTCACCTGTCACGAGGAATTAATTTTTCTCTTTTTTATGCAGCCAGCCCTCATGCGACCCTTTTGATCCATCAGAGATAGGGAGAGATGATTATTTTTTTCGTTAACGTGAGCCTTGAGCTAATACTCAAGTCATTAATGTGATTCTAAGAATCATTAGTACCTGTAACCTTTTTTGCTGTGGAGTTTTTCAACACACGTTTCCAATCCTCAGTGTAATGAATAAAAATTAGAACATTTATATCACGCCTACAATTCAGTGGCGCCGACTCCATGGGGCTTGAGGGGGCCCGAGCCCCCTCAGTAATTCGTTATGGGTGTGAGGAAAAAAGTGTCAGGCTTGTCGATTTTTCCCGGAGTGTCCAGATATCGAGATTAGAGTTCTCACTGTTCTAATGTTGATCATATGACTCTTCTAAAATGCTTAAAAAACTTAAAACTCACTACTTATAAAATTTCCCGGGGAAAGATCCCCGGTTTGGGCTCCCCCAATATTTTTTGTAAGTCGGCGTCCCTGCGCCTACTCACCTGTGGAGATAAAAATGATTAGTTTTGCCCTTGGTTTTTCTGGTGTTTGAAATTCTTTTTACAAATTTAGATTGCTATCAGTTGTATTAAGAGTGATGCAAGGCCAAAATTGTTAAAGAGAGCTTGGAAACTCTTTCCTGGAAACTCTTTAATGTTATTTTAATTACTTTGCAATGCACTTTAGGCATCAAAAGATTTAATTTCTCATTAAATTGTTTGATATAATTTTATTTAACCTGCAAGTTAATGGATTTCATGAATTTTTAATTTTAACCGGTCATTCTGGATATATGATCTCATGTCTGTGAATTTTTAAGTGATAATTTATTCAGAAGCTCCGAGTACTTCCGTTATTGTTTTTTTTTTTGTTTTCTTTCATTATGTAATTTAGCCGTTACAGGTGCTGAATGAAGCCTTTATGAGTCAGCAAAGACGATGATATGTCTTTTATAACTCTAAGTCTTGATGCTCGCTGTGCAGTGCAATTTCGTCTCATTTGCTCCTCCATTATTCTTGTATAAGGATTTCAGGATATTCCTTAGAAAATGCCTTGAAATCTGATTAAAACTAACACCTCGTCTTTTTGTAAGTGCACGAGATCTTTTCTTTTATATGTAAAAATACGTCAGAAATGTTGAGACCAAGATGTGGTCGCGGATTCCAGGGAGGTTTGGCAGATCGTTTTCAAAATATAGTGACAGAAATTTATGGACTATGTGTTGTGAAATGGGATCAAGAAAATTTTAAGAGGGACAGTAATGAAAGATGTAAATTATTGAGAAGTTACCAAGTTGTTATATTTCAATTTTTGAAGAGGGCCTGAAGCTGTTTCCAATACTTCTGTGGAATAGATTTATGCCCGGTGAGGATTAAATAATAATAGTAATTCATTTATCTTTGTGAGGCCCCAGCCCATTAGAAAATAGCTGTTTATAAATCTGAACCATTGAAAATCAAGCAATGCATGCAAACAAAGGAAAACAATACAAATCCAAAATATTCTCCCTGTGTGGTACGCCGATACAAAGGAAACTATCCAATATTACAATAATGTCACTATGACGCATTTCTTCGCGAATAGCGTGCATGCACAATGCAACAAAAATCACTAATCCCTTAAAGGTATTGCAGTGATTCGGGAGTTATACGACCTTGGTTAATACGCCGTGGTAGAAATAAAAGAAAAAACAAATTATGCAATAGCAAAGAACAAAGAATACACTCCTCGATGCCTCAACACGACAACTCATGAGGTATATTTCCATATAAATCATGAAAGTGCTGAAAGCATATAATTTTTTCCACACTATGCTTTCATATGTATACAAAAAAGTTCACGCTGTAATGTAATAGAAACCTAAGCATACTAGTCCTTTAGTAACGTGTGCATAGCAAGAATAAATATAGGTATATCATACTACAAACGACTACATATGGATGCGATCACTGCATCATAGAATCATATCAAGCATTACCTCTCATTAGAGTAAAGAAATACTTAAAGAATTCCGAACATTACGTCTAACCATTGCCCATTATTCGAACACTTCCACTCTCGTTATAAAATAGTTAAGAGGGGAAAAGGTACAAAAGAGCTCAAGAAAGGAGCGACCATATTGGGTATGACTGGCGGTCATATTGGGTATGTAGCTTACCGCCGTCATTAAAGCTTGTTAAAGCGTGCGAGTCGTGGATCCATAGCATCCAAGTTCGATGAATGAGTTTTAAGCAAAAATGAGAATATGAAGCTCGCATGGCGTTGAAAAAATAATTAAAGAAGTTAAGTAGGTCATCTGGCACTAATTAGGGTCCCTAACTTTACCAGCTTTGAAAGGGAACGTCGCCAAGGACACATGTGAGTGCAATTAAGTTTTGTCCCTGCTTTGGGAAGTTACGTCTAGAGAGAATGCGCTTTCTTGGCTCTTGCATAATATATCATGTACTCTTGCCCGAGTGTACCATCATGGCGTGGCGATGCATTGTTTTCTGTTTTTTGAAAGCAGAGAACTTACTGCTTGGATATTATAATTGACCTAGCTTATTTCAGCCTCCTCTAAATAAGTGTCCTGTCATTACTGCTGGAAGCTCAGCTTAATTCATGCAAAGTAGGTCATAAAATGCGGGATGTGAAGATTTCAACTACAAGAATTTGAATGCATTGAATAACCACGAGGTTGCTTAAACATTTGGTGATTTAAAGAGGCCCTATCCCAATAAAAAAAATGAACTGAGGAGTTTGAACAAGTTCGCCTCACGAACGTTGCCAGAAGGGACCCTTTTCATTAACACCTTGAAATATCAATGCGCTTTATTGACGAGAGAGTGACATCTGTGCCTCAAACATTTCCAGGAATTACTCTCCAAAAAGCTGAGATTTTTTTCAAGTTGATAGCTCGCGAAGGTCCTCAGATTTTACCTCGTAAAATTGCTGGTGGATTCGGCCCATGGTCAAGACAGGTTAGGCTACCTCAAGTTTAGGTCAACTAGGCTATCTTCTTTCAAAAGTTTTTTAACTCATTACAACCCAATGTTGCTTCTAAATAGCATCAAAAATACATTAATTTATTTATACACAAATTAATTTACTATTCCAGCTTATTAAGGAAATATTTAAATGACGTGTTCTTCTGAGCTGTTCAGTTTAATGGTGAAATGTGTAGCTCTCACAATAATATTTATAATTATGTTGAAAAATTTTTCACTTTTTAAAAATGAGAAGACTAGGAATTTAACTTCTACCAAAAGCAGCTCTGGGTTAGTAAGGGTTGGGATCTTGGTTTTCAGTAGCCACGAAATCTATTAGGTCATTTCATTGGTACAAATCCCTGTTAAGTTAATATATTTTCCTTAAAGACCTGTTAGGCTACCTCAGCTCTAAAGATATCTATCTTCTTTTCATAAGTTTTAAAAACCCTGCTTTTCAGTGGTCACTGAGTGTGTTAGATCATTCGATTGGCTCAAATCTTGGCTAAGTTTATATATTTTCCTCTCAGTAATTTGATGAACAAGGAGATAATGAAAGAGGCGATGGTGGTGGTGTGAGGCTAATGCATTTAGCTTCCCCTTAATACGAAGCGTTCCCTTCCTCACATATTTCCCACCCCCGTCGCTCATGTTAGCTTCCTCCTCTTCGCCACGTATACTTGACTCGCTCAGCTCCAAAAATAAACCTTCGGTCGAGCGAACGCCGATACCAAACCACCCACGTCACCCAAACCCTCCCCTTCTCACACCCCCAACGGCCAAACACCCCTGTGACCCTGTGAGGCAAGAAGCTTACGAAGACGCTAAGGAGGTAGGCTAGTGACTGTGTGAATCAAATTCGCATTCGCATCATATGTAATACAAAAATGTATTGCAGTCATAGATAGCAACCAAAAGTTCTTTCTAACTACCTTTTTCTGAAACGGCACGGACTGGGATCTTCTCTGTATATTTCCCTTGTTCGCCGCATTTTAATCATTAGGATTATATCGAAAAATGAACCTCTTTTATATAAGGGGGGGAAGCCAAGGAGCACAAGAGATTTTCTCTCAACAGAGTATAGAAATTAGGTGAAGAAAAAAAATGAGATCTATATATTTAGCAGTGCATTTGATTTTCTACTCGATGTCAGCACAGAGAAAAGACTCACTCGTATTTCTTGACCAACCAGTCTTTGTATACTTTTTCTATCAATTTCTGAACTTAACTCTGAAAAAAAATTACTAATACGCCTAGGCATTCACGCTCTCTTATATCCTCTTCAGTCTTTGCTAGGTTCTCAAATGTTAAACAGATACATCTTAGAAAATAATTTAAATAAAGAGGCATAATAATCAAATTTGAGTTATAGTTAAATGCTGAAAACAGACTAATTTATGTACCCCGAAAATTTCAAGTAGATAGTATGATTTTCAAGTGCGTTATCTTTAATAATAATAATATTTATTTAATCTGGATACAATACCCCTATGAGCACAAATTGTACATTACTGGTGAGCAAATTACATACAGTTGATAACATATTAATTATAAGTGAATTACATATAAACAAATAGCAAATAAATAGCAAATTACAGTAGAAAATTCAATTTCGGTTATGAAGTTGAATTTAATCGAAACATGAAAACGTAAATATGTCATTAAATAAGATATTTTTATCATAATAATAAATCAAAAATTTGACACCTGATAACATCTTATCATTTTATAACATTTAATGAATAATAAACCAAAGAATAGTTAAGAAAAAAAGAGGAAAACCGCCGCAAATTCTACTGGGTATTAAAGTTTGGATTACATGAGTGTGAATTATAGATTATTGAATTATATTTTTAGGGAAAGGTGAGAATGAAGTTTTGATTTGAAGGACTGCACATTTGAAATATTCTTTAAGTTGATGGAGAGGGAATTCCATGATTTTGTTGAACTTACGAGGAAGGAGTGATGGTATTTGGTGGTTCTGTGGGTGGGGCAATAAAGTGGGGAACTTTCACCAAAAAAGATAGGTTGAGGAGGGGTTATGCATCCTTCACGAGCGTGTTCTGCCCCTAATTCCTCATCAATTGAATCTATAATCGGGTGTCCTCCTTCGTGGCCAACCGGTAACCAAATCCATTCGTGCCCCCCCCCTCACTCCCCTGAGAGAAGAGACACTTCCCCCTGGGGAGCGGATATGAGGGCACTCGAGTGACCCGACCTCTTGCCCTCATCTCAACGCCCACCCACAGGTTGCGATTAGCCGCCGCGTGTGTAGTACCTACCCACATCAGTCCCACAACTGTCCACTCCGCCCGTCCGGGAGTAACATGTCCATCTACGGGCCCCGTCTCCTCATCTGATGTGGTGAATTCCAAGTTGACCTTTCCCGGGGAGTGTCGCCGCCGCGAATATTACAAAAGGGGATTTTGTGTGTGCTCTTTAAATTCATCCGGATCTACGAGGTTCGTTAAATAAGTAATGCCCCTTTTTTTCTCAGTGCATATGTATTGTCAAGAGTCAAAAATTGGTGGCAATATGCATCAACATGACCTGTCCATGCCCTATTTTTCTACGTAGTTCCTGTAAAGTTCTAAGGCTGTGCATCAACATTTAGGGGAGCATGTATTCCGTGGTGGTAAAAGCTCTTGTCTTGTTGACGTAGGCATATCGAGCGTGGCTGATCATGCATCTCTGATTCTGCATCTCCTAAGGCTGTAACTTTCTTTACCCATTGCCCAACCGCACTCATACTATCTGCAGCATCGTCATACACTGTACACAAACGTTTATGGATCTTAACCACGGTTTCTTTTTCTGTGATTAAATATCGAACTTTATGTTGGTAGCCTTAGAATTACATTCTTCAATGGAGAAAGTAATTTTTCCAACGGGCAGGAATTTAGAATTCCCACTTGGATCCTTTAGCTTCGCCACAGATGGCCCTTGACTTCCAACATAGTCGTTTTTCGGAAAAACGGAAATATTCTGTCTAGCATCCAATTATAAGTAGAGACAGAATATCTCAAGTTTAAATCCGATTAGAAAGCTGGCAATTATAGTTAGAGACATCGGGTACACGCCGAGCAACACTTGGGGCCGGTGCTGATAGCTGTAAAGTCATTGGAAGAGAAAAATCGGCGCCAGCCAATTGGGGGGATCACAACGTCGACATTAGTATAAATACATATAGGCCACGGGTGCTCCTCACGGACGGTCATAGGCACCAGCATCATTCCATGATGACGAAGCCCTGAATCGTTAGTGAAAATGGTGCCGGCCTCGGTGGCGGTGGGGTAACGTTCTCGCCTTCCATACAAGAGGTCGCGGGCTCGAGTCCCGCCTGGGTAGGTTTCCCCGGTCCAGGGCATGGTCGTTTGTGTACGTTTACTTGTTACATTTGTTGAACACCCCGGTGTAAAATGGCCAATAAGAGCTGTATCCGGTGGTTTGAGAATAAAAATAAAATAAAATAAAATGGACTCTCTCACTCGGCTGAAAGCCCTAGAGAACCATATTCAGGCGATTTGTTGGAATGTTAAAAGAGGATATATTCTCCGAGGTCGTGCTCTTTGGTGGGCAAAGTGGGGGGGTGGTAAAATAAAAGGCTGATTGGGGGAAGAAACACGGAAATCAAGCTAAAATACTATGAAACTAAACAATTGCGCAGCTCACTCACAGACCTCGCAGATTTCTCTAAGGAACAAATTTCCGCGTAAGTCTCAATCACACACACATTCAGGTTTGCGAAGCCTCCGCTCAAGCCAGTGACCCACTCACACACAAGAAATAGACGAAAATATAAAATTAAGAAAAACACGCTCACACTCACGCACCTCGCGGATTTTCTCCAAGGAACAAATGTCCGCGTTGGACACACGCACTCACTCATTATGCGCAAGGAATAAATGTCGAAGGAAAAAAAGGTGAATTACCTGCTGTGCAGCCCTCTTACTTAGATTCACGATTAAGAAAAGGTTCATTCTTTTTACATGAAAGCCGCATCTTTCTACATCTTACAAGCCGTTGTTCGTTAGCTTCCTATATCTCCGATAATGCACCTTTTATTTGCACTCTTTCCTTTTGATTCCCTCAACTCATTGGCTCATTATGCGCAAGGAATTAATGTCGAAGAAAAAAAAGGTGGATAATTTGCTGTGCAGCTCTCTTAGATAGATTCACGATTAAGAAAGGGTTAATTCATTTTACATGAAATCCGCATCTTTCTGCATCTTACAAGTCGTTGTTCGTTATCTTCCTATTTCTCCGTTAATACACCATTTATTTGCACTCTTTCCTTTTTATTTCCTAAGCTCAATCCTTAGCTTGCCATGATTAACGGAAACATTTCCTCAATGAGGGTGCGCCGAACAGGTTCTGCCGCGTCAGGACTTCTCCAAATGATTCGAAGATGGGCCGCACGTTCTCCGATGATCCAATGAGGAGACTGATCCACTCCCTGTGTCAGCTTGATTAAGCGACTCAGCGATCCCCACAGTTGGTATTGGTGCACGACCAATTAGAGCAAAGGTTCCCCCTCCTCTCACGAAACGTATTGAATGACGTCAAGTTCTCCTGAACCGCTAATTTATCTTTCGGTTTTATTTCTCTCTCTTCAAGTTGGCAATGTTTTATGCTTCGAAAAGGAGTCTATTCTTGTGAAAACATAAACTTAGTAATGCTCTAAATGTGCGATTAATTCAGCCTCCGAGTTGCATCTAAATTTTAAATTGGAGATGAATGCGTAAACCCTCTGGAACTGGGGTGTTGTTTTCTAGTAAAAAAATAACCTTCCATTGGAGTATTTTTAAATTAATGACATATAATGTTGTTTTATGAGGTATTCATGACATTTTCTTACGCATTGTTTTTAGTTTTTATTATAATATTTGTCATTTTTAAAGCTTTTATCATGTTAATGTTGCATCATTGCATGTGAATATTCCTTATAGCAAATAACTAGAAACGTGATACTCTTTTATTAAATCTATTTGCTGATTAAGTTGTCGGTGTAATAGCAAAAGTTTGTTATTTTAGTGCATTTTTGCGAGAATCTTTAAGAAGAAAAATTTGCATTGCATACATTTGTTGTCACTTGTTTCGAAATCTATCAAATGAAGCATAGAAGAGATTTAATTGTTTTATCCTTTGAAGCACTTAAGGATTGGACTTTATATTTTTTTGGCCGTTTGTATGTTTTTCTGTATACCTTTCAATTCAAGAATGCATTTTTTTCACAAAATGCTCGCACATCTGTATTTCAGAATCCTACAAGTAAAAATATTTTTCGTGATGTTAATTGTGTCATATCTGCAGTATCAATATTTATACGATTGCGAAATAAAAATAACTTTTCCGTAACGCTGTTATGGATTAAGTTGATGAGTACAGGTGTTGTCGTTGCTAACTTTAACAAGGAATCTCTTTTATGCATCGTAATCCACACACATTATTATGAGTCATACACTTTTTATTATAGCATGATATTAACACTCATTCTTTTCGTTCGTATCTCATTAATTAAAAACGCCTTTTTGATCTCGTCCGTAAAACTTTTGGCTTTTAACTCTCTGGCCGTAAAGTTGAATTATCAAGTTTACCCTTACACAGCAAGTTTTCGAGTGCACACTAGTACTGTAACTACCTACTCGTTGAGTTTTAGTGTCACGTTGTAAACTTGAAATGTGTAGTGGTGCATTTTCCATAAAAAATCCTTCATCTGAGGTTGTTACCTAATTGTTTCAAAATCTATCAAAGGAAGCATAGAAGCGATTTAGATTTTATATCCTCTGAGGCACTATAGGATTTAATTTTATAATTAATGGGGCATTGTTTTGGTCGTTCCTGTGTTACTGTTTATACTTTTAATTCAAAGCCTACAGATGTGTCTTAATAAAAAGTCTTACATCCTTTGGACATGCAAATTTTTTAGCACTCTCATTTCTTTGCATTCTCACTTCTTCGGATTGGTTTGCAAATTTTTTACTGTTCCCTTAATTTCCAGGTTTAAAAAATGTTTTCCTACCCATATTTTATGCTTATTTTATTTTTGGATTATTTTATTCTCTAATCATATATCAATAGCATTAGACACATTCCTCTTAACTTCACTGACAACAATTCCATATAACACCTCATAATTTCACTGTTGCATATTAATTATAAGCTCAGCGAGTGTGTCAAATGAATCCAAGCCGAATTTCAGAATATTTGGTCGTTAATTTTTTACCTCAGGGAAAATATATTTGATGTAATTGCTAGAGATCTTTTTATGTTCCATCATTTTAGTTATTAGTAAAATTTCAACGTTCATATTCAACGGTTGAAACTGATGTTAGAGGGTGTTGTCTTACACGCCTCGCTCACGTAATGGCATACTCGACAGTAATTACTCAGGCAAATTCTCTTTAAGTGCCGACACGAGATGACAGCTTCATTTAATCTACGGGTCTCTTAATGGGCGAGAAATGGAATGAGTGAAAATTATATTAAGTGCCATCAGGTGCTGATGCAAGTGAATCTTCCATTCTATTTACTTAACCATTTAATATCCAGCTTGCGGTGTGTTCCCACCGTTAAAATCATTTTCGTAGACGCCATTTTGATAAAATTAGCATGAACCAATAGTAAGTACTTATGTATTTGAATCTCTTATTCATCTTGTCGTAGCTTCAAACTCTACATACTTTTCAATGAATAGATTTTTTGCTGAGCTAATTTTAGTAGTTACTCATAGCTTGCTTGAATCCAAAGGGACAAAAAAGCTGTGTATATTACCTTTTTATTTTTCATATTTTTTGCGTGTTTTATACGAGACATATTTTCTATTTCCGTTAAATATTAAGTCCGTATGCATCTATCCTGTCAAACGAAAAAAAATATAAGCAGTAAAAGATATTATATTTGATGCACAAGGTCTTAAATCTGATATTTTATAAAAATGTTTTTGCTGACCACAGCCGAAAAATTCATAATTCATTGGTGAATATTCTTAACCCGGTAACGCCTGAATTAAAAATTTCATCCTAACTTTTTCGTAATATTTAATTTAAAAAATAATTAAATTCCTATTAACTAGGTCCACATTTTATACTTTTATCACTAGTAGTCTTGAGGATACAGTCTGTTACCGTGTGGTACCGCTTGGCCCTTAAGGGGTAAAAAAATCGAAATTAAATAAGCATTTCGAGTTTCACATTCTAATGCCAAAAACATTAAATATTTTCTTTTTTCGCGAAAAGAATGATTTGATTTTCATCCAAATTTACTTAAAAATGTCGAATCTTGCTTTGAAAAAGCAAGCTTTTCTGAAAAACGTAATTATAAATGTGGTTAACTGTTTAAAACTCTCAAAAATGCCTAACAAATTATAATAAAAAACGAAAAAGGTACGCATAGCATTGCACTACCAGCTGGTACCATGTGGTCCGCTAAGCGTTAACGGGTTAATCACCGTAACACATCATGCATTTAAAATGGGTGGGAAATATTCTTATATGCGTTGGCCGAGGAAACTACCGGACCGACCTCAAAAGGTTTTACACCCATGTTTCTGTTGACGCATGAGAAATTTTATCAATATTTCCTTCTGCAAGACATTTACAAATGGCACCAATTTACTGAGTATAATGGCAATTCTCTTGGGAAAATCATAAATAATCATGCTAATTAGCTTTTTAAAACATTTTTAGCTTAGCTATTTTTTCATGTCCACACCACCGAAAAATTTAAATTGGATTTTTTCGATAACATGTATCAATCAAACGTCCATTCCCTGGATGAGAGGAACTTACCCAGGTGAGTCTCGAACTCGCGACCTTTGGTTTGGCCGGCGAAGATTTTACCCCGCCGCCACGTTGTTTACTCTTTAGGTTAAAATGACAATGTTACAACTATCCACGATAAAAGAACACAACTGGTAATTTCCCCACTTTTAATTCAAAACACAACAACCGACCATGTTTTCAATTCAGTGAGTCAGAATTGGTTGAAACCATGGTAGTTTCATGAGTTTTGAATTAAAAGTGTGGAAATTATTATTTGTGTTATTTTATCATTCGAATATATCTTACATATACAAAATTAAGCCTGAAACGGTTTTATAATGTTGCTTCTATTTTTTCCATTCAAATTGGTCTACATGTAATATAACTATGATGAATAATTATCAATATATAATTATTGAATAACGGTCTCCTACCTAACTCTGAGGAAGGTGGTAATACGCCACCGAAAATTTAGTATTTACTGTGAGTGTTTTTTATCTTTTGTGTACTGTGATTCTGCCCAACCTGGGTTTTTTTTATGTTATTTACCTCGTCGAGGAACATTTCGAAGTGATTATTGAATAAAATTAATTTTTATATAATAATTATTGATGCGTATTTCTTTATCTCTTCAGTTGAATACTCTGCTTCTGTATTACAAATGTAGCGACAATATTTTATCGTATTTCATTGTCTAGACTTGTTATTATACTGAAATCGTACTATTCCCATCTGAAAAAGGATATATATCAGTCGTAAACATTCTTTGCAGGGAATTCAATATTTCGAATGATTCAGTTTCATGTAGACGTTCGAGACGAAAAACTCTTCCGGCGCCACGTCAATTGACTTAGCTTATCCAAAGTCTTCCTCCCTAAATACGTTTGCTCGAGAATTCTCCTCTTGAAATTCGAAAAGAAATCTTCTCTTCTACTCCTCAACGACGTGACTGACTTTTGAGCCGTTCGGATTCGTCAAACGTGAGGTGGGTTTTGAGCGTTGCATTTACGACGGATTCCAGAGTTAAGCCGGCAAGGGTTTTATGGGCCATCTATTTATAATTCAAGCTTGAAATGCGCTCCTCGTCAAGCATTTTTGACTCGAAAAGTCGGATGAATCCGACTGCTCCATAGTGTCAATGACCGGCGAAGGATTTTCGTAATTGTGAGTCTTTGTTTTGGCAACACGAAAAAGGCTTTGATACGGTGTTGTAAGGTTGAATGGAGTACAAAAAGTGTGGCAACATACATTGAGGAGAGTACGCAAATGTGATACGTCTTCGAAATCTGGCAAAACTTCTCAGCGTTTCCTTGATGTTTTTTGCTTGATAGTTTGAGATATTGTTGACTTATATTTGAATTCAGTTCGCAGCAAAAGTTGTGAGTTTCTTAATTTCTATAATGCTGTTTATGGTTTTTTTCACGTTAAATGCCATTGATAGTTAACTTTTATGCTTGATCTATGAAAATTTTTATTTATATCTGTGCTCGACTTTACTGCGTCAAGGTTCAGGTATGTTATACTTGTGGGTCTTCAATGCTCTTATACTCCCCTCAACGGTATATGATCAGTGCTCTTAGAGGGCTTGCACCCGAGGCATAAAATTTTACTGTTAATACACCGTTCATCTGAGTAGTTGTGGGAGTGATATTCGGCTTTAAAAAATTCGAGCATCAGTAAATAATTAGTTACAGCAAGCTTATTCACTTTATTTCGTGTGAAATTGGACTTCCATAAAGTAACGCAGCCTTGAGGATGGGAGACTAGTCGTCTCCCGAAACGTTGGCTTATATAAAAGCATTAACCTGGCTGAGAACCCGAGAAATATTCGTCAGAAGTATTCTCCAGGAAAAATTAAAATCGTTTATTTTTTTATAAGTATTTCTATTTGCTCCTATTAAGCTAAAATTTGACCTTAATTGGATTACGTATAGTGGTCATTCATCGCCTTCAAATTATGATGAAAGGCGATATTCGTATGTAGGAGAGGCACGGTTCATTAAAACACCTTGTTTTCCCTTTTCGAAATGGATTTCCGCCTGTAATACGCATTAAGACCTTTATTTCTGCCCATGAACCCCATTTTCTTCCACCCTGTTACACTTTGATGTAGCATTCAACCGTCTATCGCAGTTTTGAGAATATTAACCCCGCTTAGTACTTACTCGTTTCAAAAAATACATTCTGTCTCCTCCGTAACTCGTCTAGAATTTCCTGTCTTCGCCCGCCATGTCTGGCACTTCGTCGTTCCCCACGTGCGTGCGACAGTGTATGGCGCGAAATTCAAAGTATTCGAGGTGTTACCTTTAGCATAGTTATTCGAGATCTCGCATATCGAATACTTTCAAGTATTTGAGGTATTCGAGTATTCGTGGATACTATTCGCACATCTCTAATTATATGATTTCTTCTTTCTCTCAACTTCACCTTCATTATTCTCCTCCATGCCCACATCTCGAATTCCCCCATTTTTTTCCTCCTCATTTGTTAGTGTCCATTTGTTCACAGAGTAAAGCGCTACATTCCAGATATGACTCCTCACTAGCTTTTTCTTGCCTAGCGATCCTCCATTCAGCTCTATCCTGTTCATTAGGGCCTCCTTTGTCGGCTTAATTCTCTTTTTGTTTCCATAATGCTGTATCTTTTCTCCTCAAGTGTGCTGCCAAAATAGTTAAATTGCACACCTGTTCAAGTTTGTGAGGCTTACACACCTAGCTCGAGGTCTTTCTCTAACCACTTTGTCCTTGGTCTCATCTTGGTCTTCTATCGAAATGTGGAAGATGAATGGAAAAAGAATTGGGTGGAAAACCTTGGACGTGAACTTACCCTTTGAGGGAGGGAACCGTTCCAAAAATAAGAAGGACATGGTCGCAGCAGACGTTCAATTAAAGGAGGCCGACCGAGGAAGAGAGAGAATTTAGAGTGAGGGAAGCACGCGCTCCCAAAGCAAGCAAACTGAGGGGGAAATAAGGGGGGGGGGGTGGAGGAAGGGGTGGGTTTGCGAATAAAAATGAGCGAATGGAAGAGCAAACGGTGCGGAAGGAATGGCAAGAGGGGGCGGGGGAGGGGAGGGGGAGAGGAGGGAGACAACAGGACGTATAACGAGGCATTCACCCTTCGTCAACCCTCGTTCAATGTATTCCCTCCACTCCCATTCTTGCCTTTTCTTTCCTTTACTCTTGATCCATTTATATCACGCATTCTCTCACTCAGTTCTTTCCTAAATTTTTTTTTACTTTATTACGCGAAATGTCATTGATTGCTATTTTTGATGTTTTATTGTAGATGGATACATTAATTTATGTTTATACGTCATGTAATCGTGCAATTTTTTGCAATAGTTCCTCTTTCTCCATATAAATCACGCCACCAGTAACTCTGGTCTTTTCACCATTACTCTTTTTTGTATTTTTTTCACCAAATGTCATTGATTGCTTTTTTTTAATACTTTGAACATGCATTATGAGAGCGTAGAACACATACTCTTAGAGGCTCTCATGGAAAAATAAATTAATCTTATTTTAAATCAAGAATATACAATATTTCACGTTCAAAAATGCTGTTATTTTATCGTAAGTTTTAATCTTAATTTAAGTTTAATTTAAGTTTAAATCTTTCACTCCTTACTAATATTTCCATCAAGTTCATCCTGAGACTTTTTTCCGTGGAATTTAATTAGAAATGTTGATGTAATAAGCTATGCATGCGTACTCGGTTATCCCGCGGAAGGGGTAGAAATTATTATTTCCAGTAAGTCTTTAATGCCGCAGTAATGGAGATATTCGTCGGAGTATCTACCTCAAGATTCACCTTCAATATGTATGTTTAACTAAATGAGGATTCACTTTTTGGAAGTAAAATGTATTTCTAATTAGATATTCTTACTTTTTCACCAAATTTTCCCTTCCACCATCAAGTTTGATATATCATTCAGTGCAAGCTAAAGAGCCGACTAGACTGGGGATACCTAAATTTTTCACTATTCACTGCGTATATAGCCATTCATACATTGGAGAGACTGCCAGAGCAAAGATACAAGGCTAATAAACATCGTAGACCTCCGAATGGGACAGCTGTAGAACCTGTAATGGCTAAACACATTATTTACTCGGAAGACACAAAACCTCTTTGTCGATCTCTTGGTTGCTACGATCGGATTTTATAAGAAGCTAATTAGATTCGGGTAGACGAAAATACTTCCTAATGAGACACCGGCTACAGCATCTCTGGAACATGGGGACATCTCCTGAAAGTCAAAAGTGGAGGCAGACGCATAAAGAGATGCTGAGAGAAGGTATCGCTCTAATCCAGGAAAAATGTATGGTGTATAAACTAGCTATTTTGGACGGAATGACGCTTGGATTCGTAGATCCCTGAAGATGATGAGCGTATCGTTCGTCGAAACGTTCGAGAGGGAGATGAAAAATCCCTCCTGGTGTGAATCCCGAGAAATCTTCATGGTTAAAGCATTTTTAAGCGTCATCATCTCGTTTATTTAGTTTACGAAAACTTTAAACTGCATGCTTAATATATCTGATGATACTCTTTAGTGGTGAAACATTTGCTTAAATTAAAATTTGGAGGAAAATATTGACTTATCAAAATATGGATTTAACTCAACATACTCCACCATTTTTAGGTTAGAGATAAAATGAATAGGTCACTGCACAAAAAAACTAATGGCCAGGACATGGATTATAAACAGAGGGGAAACAATTGAAGGCGGATTTTTTTTTGGCCGTAAAAATGAGAGCGGAGGCAAACTCATTTCCGTGGCGGAGAGCGAAGCTTCCGGAGCCGAGGTCTCGTTCCTAAAAAACCACCCCACTCCGCACCCCACCTGCCCTTCTTCTCCCGCTGCTGCTGCTTGTAACTCTTGTTCCCACCCTCTCCACTTCCTTCAACCCCTAACCAACCCCTTTAGCTTCCTTCCTTCCTTCTCCAACCACCACTTCCCCTCTCAAACCTTCCTCCTTCAGAGGGAGGGATGGGAAGGAGATGAGAGGGTGGCGGCCGGAGGGGGTTGAAGGGTTACCCTGGTGACGTCGGCTGTCTTGAGTATCTTGAATTTTTTCCCCTTCCCCATCCGCCTCATTTCACTCCCTCCTCATCCCCCGCCCACCTTCTCCTCCTCCCCCTATCATCCCCTTAGCATTCCACTATCTTACTCCCATCCTCCCACTATTCTTCTTCTATATTTCTCCTCTCCTTCCAATATTCTTACCCTATCCTTCTCCAATACTTACCCTTATCATTTTTCTATACTTCCTCCATCCAACCCTCTTTCTTTTCTTTACTTCCAGACTCCTTTGACTAACCATCATCTAGCCTTACTGTATCCTTCCCCTTTTCTAATCTATATTTCCCTTAAGCTTCCTCTATCCTTTTTCTATTCTTTCCATATCTTTTCATTCTTTTTCGACTATTCTTTCCCTATCCTCTTTCTTTATTTCCCCTATTCTTCACCTTTCCTTCTCTTTTCCTCCACTATTTTTACTCTATCTTTCCTCTGTCCTCTTTTCCTTACTTCTCCTACCCTACCCTCTTCCCTACACTCTCCTTTCACTATCCCTCCTCTAACCTTCTTCCATTTTATTTTCTCTATCCTTCCCCTACCCTTACTCTATTCTTCCCCTGTGCTATTCTATATTTCCCTCATACTTACCCTATCCCTTTTCTATACTTCCCCTATTCTTCCAGTGTCCTTATTATATTCTCTCTCTGTCCTTCTCCTATATTTCCACTATTCTACTCCACTCCTAATACTATCCTTCCTCTATCCTTTCTCTACCTCTCAATTACACTTCCTTTGTATTTCATCTATCCTTCTTTTCTATTTCCGTTACCCCTCTCTTCTCCGTCCACTATCCTTGCTCGATCCATCTTCGATCCTTAGCAATATTTTACCCATGCTACCTTCTTTCTTCTCTATCCTTTCCCTCCACTATCCTTTCTCTACTCTTATTCTATATTTCCCCTATTCTTCACCAATCCAATTTATATCCTACCTCTATCCTTTTCTATTCTATATTTCTCCTATTCTTCCCCCCTAATTTCCCTATCCTTACTCTATTCTTTCCCTATCCTTACTCCTTCCTTCTTCCATCCTTCTTCTATATTCCCCCTTTTCTTCTCCCATCCTTCTCCTAGCCTTATTATATTTTCCCTATCCTTACTCTATTTTTTATATACTTCTCCTCCACTTCCACTATTCTTCCCCTATACTTCTTTATATCTCCCCTTTTCTACCCGTCTCCTTCCTCTCATCCTTCCCCTATCTTCCTTCTATCCCTCCCTTCGTCCACCCCTCATCCCTTCCCCTCCTCTCCATTCCCCCTCTTTCGTTTTATCTCTTGCCCACTCCTCTCTGCCCGAACCTCTTACCTCGTGCCCGGCTTCCACTCTCCGGAGGAGTAGTTCATATTTTTTTCTTGGGGACTCAAGATCGATTTTTAATCCAAACGAGTGGCACAAATTAACTGATTAAGGTTTAGTTTTTCTTTTTATTGCCATCATTTGAGAATTTCAGGGGATGACTTACCTCCATTTAAAATAAAAAAAAGGAGTATTCTCCATCCCTTTTTAACTCGCTGTACGTCGATTCTCATCCTCTTTAATAATAATGAATGCATTTCTTTTCATTAGAAATTATTTTTAACTTAGTGATATGAATGTTTACCCGAAATATGTTGCATTTAAAAAAATAGTTTAAATAACATATATTCTCATGTTATAAATTGACTAATTAGAGCTCTGTGGTCAACATAGATATCCATTTTTAAAACAGTGTTTTTAGCAAAAGATTTGGAATTGGAATTCGGAAAGATTGGCCGAGGTCTTTTTTGAGGTCATATTAAAATATATTTTAATTTAGAAAATATGAAGTACCATTAAATAATATTTATTTCGAGCTATCTTCGATTCTATTGACGCCAAAACACTATTTTTTTAATTTTTTTCTATTTCCGCCAAGGAGTTAACTATCTTTTTATTTTCGAATTTTATTGTTATGGAGATAAACGTCAAAACCTTCACACCACCATCTTGTAGAAATGTCATCGGTAAGAAATATCCTGACATACCTTTTGGATAACTCACAAACCTTATTACAAGCAAGTTTACTTGGCTTAACATAACTTATTATGGAATAGGCACTTCAATTACATAACCCCCAAAATCACAGCACAAGTATCGTAAATTCGCTAGTTAAGTAGGTAAGATTTTATTCATCTAATCCTAGTACCAATGCATATTTATACCGGCTAATTTATTGAAAATTCATAGATTTTCTCAACCAAAAATTGTGCTCAGTTGACTTTAGCTATTTCAAGTTATTCTGAATCTAAAGATGTTTTTTATGAGTTTTTAACTCCATAATAACATCGTGTAATACCTAGTTAAGTTGAATTGAAGCAGGCTTGATTTTTCTCATTTTTTTTGGCTGAGCCAGTGGCTAATTACAGTTTCCCTCTACTGCGTTGATGTGTTGGTGGTCTTCAGTTGTGGACTTTCCCTGCCCTTTGAAGTGCCATCGTCTCTCCCCTGCATACATTATCCTCTGCTCCTCATGTCATCCTCTTCTCCATAACTCTAATCCAGGGATTCTCGAATGGGGAATAGCCCTCTCCGTGGGGAACTTTAAGCCTTTAAGGCGTTGGATCGGGATCAACTCTTCAGCATAATTCTCCTTTTATAGATTATGTGAGCCTCAGAAGAAGGGGAACGGTATTTCGAATTTCCGCAGGAATGGGGAAGTTTGGAAGAAAAAATTTACAACCTCTGTCTCTCTGGAATTCTTTGGCTATAATTATTTATTAGTAAAATTAGGCATCGCAATATTTCCACTGAGTTTTTAAAAACTTTTCAAATGTTTTTGCAATGATTTCTGATAAGTTTGGAAATATTGCGGTGTATAATTTTACTAATATTAAGAACTTCCACCATATCGTGCCTCACATCAAAGAAGATATAGTTGCTTACCTTTAAATATGATCTCTTGAGGTTTAGTTCATTTAAAAAAATCATATCTGCCGATGTTTCGGCTTACAATTTCAAATATAATAATAATATTCGGCTTATAATTTATAATTTTCAAGTATTTCTTTTCAAGCCCCATGAAGATAAAAGGTTCAATAAATGCAAAAGTTTTACATAGTTAAAAATCAATTTTATTCTACGAAAATTCCCAATAAAACATTTAAACGAATAGATTGATTGCTATAACTTTGTCGAAGATATATTAATGCGAGGAGGACTCCAAATTAATAACTCCTTTTCAGATATGGCATCTACATATAAGGTTAGTATATAGCAGTTTATTACGCTTGAAACCCAATTTTAAAATGCGACTGAAATGAATTTCAGTTACAATGATTACTTTGAATTATTTTTTATGGCAAGAAAAAGTGTGACATCATACTCTCCTCTGAAAATACCTTCTTTTACAATATATACTCCAATAAAAAAACGTTGTGCATCTTAAGTCAACTCTTCTCAATACATATGGAATAAAAATCACCGAGAAAATAAAATAATACGTGAGAGGATTACTATCCGATAAGTATCGTGTCATAAAAAATACTTATTTTTAATTTTCCATTCCATATAGTATGGAATTAAGTGGGATTCCAGCCAGGAAATCGGTTACCGTGTTTCATCGGCTAAAAATTGTAGCCCCTTGCGCATTATATTCAATTTTTCATTGGCATTCATATTTACCCCTAAATCTAAATCACCTAATTCTCCTCCGCCGGTGGAAAAATCAATTTCAGCGTTCCTCAGATCTTCTCATCTTACACTTGGAAGAGAAAAATAATTTTAAATTTCTATGAACGAGCCTATTTGGTGTGGCCTCCTGATACTGACCTATGAGCTACGATAGATATCATTAGGAATGTGATGATCGAACTGTTTCCTAACGGTATAAAACACTGACCTTTTCCACTACAACTTCATTTTGTACCTGCATACGTATCAACAAACTAAATTGAACCGATTAACCTCCATCATTGATACGGCGAGATCTTTCGTTAAGAACGTTATGGAAAGATTTTCGGATGATAAAGTGAATGAAGTATGCTTTTAAACACTCGTCAGCTCACACATTGATTGCATAGTAAGCATATTGCATCTAGAGCAAAAAGATTTTAACCGTGAGCTTAATAAATTACTTATGTTATTACGCATTATAATTACTAAGTTTAAGCTGCACGCTTTGTCAATCTTACTTCGCGCGAACAGAGGGTATTACGCATGTTTTTAACAAATCCAGCTGGGAGCCGCTAGTGACTCAGTGGTTTGCACTCTAGGCTTACCCTGCTTGAGCAATTTAGAATAGTTATCTTTCAGAAAGATCCGGATAAAATCGTACAACTACACTGTATTTCCACGTTCGACAAAAGTGAGTGATTAACTGGGATATTTTGTGCCACGGTTCATTACAGGAATTCCTTTTTATCATGAGCCATAAAGCTTCTAATTTTCTTTTGTTCCTTTTTTTAATGATTGTGTCCTAACTGCCCCGCCGCACGCTTAGGCGGCTTGTAGGACAGGGAGTAAATGTATGTGTAAATTTGATTGCAAATTCATCTGAGGAGTCGGTATCTAAAGCTAATTATTGCGTGAAGTTGGCGATATTTTACTTTAAGTCTTGTTCTCAACCCCACCTCTTACTTTCTCTCTCGATTCGTTTTGAGGGTTATTTCCAGAATCGGCTGATTGATTTTCCGAATAGGCACTTCTCCTGGATCAATACGGTGTGTTTGTGAGTGAAATCAGAGTGAGTTGGACATCTAGTATCCTTGATTGACTGTGTCAATTCAAGGTTCTGTAATTTCATTAAACTCCTGACGAAAACTTTACATAAATTTAAAATAATTTTCCTTCATGTGCATTCGACAAGTTTATAATATAAGCATTATAAATTTAAATATACCCCAAATTTGCGAAATAACATTGAAAAAAATCCAGAAAATTTCTACACCTTAAAACATCACCCTTTGCATCGAAAAATTTATGAATCGCGGGAAATGGAAGTCTGAAAATTATTGCTAAATTTTCAATAATTTGCTTTAAATTTAAACAAAAAAATCGGAAAGTAGTAAAAATGAGACCCTTAGCATTTCCCGAGAATATCAATTATTAATCTAAAAAAAAATATTTTGGGCGGATCCAGGTTAATGCCGAGTCCGATCGAAGACATTTCCTCCTCCACGCTCCTACCTCCGTTTTCAGAGCGCCATCTCGAGGTGGTTACCACCTCCTCCTCTCTAGTTCCATATCGATTCCCTCCCACGCTTCCTCGTTCGTCTCCTCCTCCTCCTCTCTGTCTTCCCCCAGTTTCCTTTGCCTTAAACTCAAGCCCTGCCCTCCTGGCCACATCGTATTTCCCTCGCACCGTCTTCTTCCACCGTCTGCCGCGTCTGCCTTGGAAGCAACCGTGCATTTCCACGTCACGCGTCCTCTCCTTCTCCCTTATCTCAAGGGACTGTGAAGGTCCACTCTTCATTCAGGGCGGCCGTGGGTGGGTTGCCGTCTGTTCCCTCAGCTGCCTCTCCTCCGACTCCCCCCTCCCTACGTTCCCCTCCGATTCTCCTCCTCCTTCAGCAATCCTCCTCTCTCACCTGGCGGTGAGACCTCGCAACCTCTTTTTACCTTCAAAACCTCGTGAATGGTCATTTTCACCACATTTTAACCGTTCCAGTCCACTATATTTTTTGATGAAAAATCTCTCGGGATTCTCACCGGGTGTGGTATTGGGTTAATTCTCCCAACGTTTCAATGGCCGAGTCTGCCATCGTCTTCTTGGTACCGTAAAAAGTGCCAGCAGTATAAAAAACGTAAGGGTTGAAAGTGATGAATTTCAAAAGACCTACACCAATCGGACGACACCTGAGCCACATGGTTGTCCTCGGTAAACGGTCGATCCAGTTCAGTGTGGAATACGACTTCCATAAAGTAACACAGCCTTGAGGATGGGAGACAAGTCGTCTCTCGAAACTTCAGCTTATATAAAAGCATTAACCTGACTGAGAACCCGAGAAATATTCGTCAGTAGTAATCACCAGGAGAAATTAAAATAGTTTATTGATGAAAAATTTCTCGGGATTCCAACCGGGTGTGGTATTGGGTATTGGTATTGATCGGTCATAGGATGGACTTCGAAAATACGAAATACGTTTTTTGCCGCACTAATAAGTATTGGGATAGAATTGTAAAGGAGGCAATTGCTATTAGCCTTGAGGTGAAGAGCTTAAACAAAGATAAAGGCTTCCAACTGAGCAGTGCCTGGAATGCCATAATTAATCGCTACATCCGCACACAACAATAACGGCAACCAGGGATATGAATGAATAAATAAGCACCGTAAAAAGGACCATTTAGAGTAAACCCCTGAAGACGATGGCAGACTCAGCCATTGAAACGTTGGGAGGACAAACCCAATACCACACCCGGTGGGAATCCCGAGAAATTTTTCATCAATATATACGCCGGGAAAACCTAAAATTTTACACTTTATTTTCGTCTCCATGCCATTAGTACATAATCATTTTTCGGCTCTGTGAGCCGAAGCGTCTCATGAGAATGAAACTACAATGTAAAAGTGCAACTACTATTCATTTAAATATGTCAAACTGCTAATATATCCCGCCTTAAATGGTGGAACTAATTCCTTTTTGTTATTTTACTTAAATTATTGTCTCATACAGAGTTACGCCAAGCATTAAGGCTTTTTTAGACTTTTAACATGATTGAAGCACTTGCTTTTTTCCACCCTCATTTATTCCAACCCACCCAGGTTTGGGCACATTATGCTATTTTAATGGCCTTAAAAATGGCATTATGTGCCAGGATTTGGCATTATGATAAACCTTAGTAGGTTAGAACAAAGAAGTGTGGGATTAGACGAGAGCCTTCATTATTTTAAATATCAAAGTTTTCCATCGAATTACACCGGAAATTATATTTTTTTCGACCTCAAAATTTCGTAACTCATAGCCATAATAATGGAAAGATATGCACAATTGTTAGTTTTTATCCCCTAAATATCCTGTTTATTTTAACATTTATGATAAATGGAAGGCCATGGGTAACCTAAGCAATATATATTTCATTAATCCTTGTCAGCTCACCTATCATCAAATCGATCTCTGGCGGCTTTTATATTTTTTAGGGCTATCAAAAGAAAATTTTACTTTCTATGCTCCTGTCTGGAATGGACACGTACGTGAGCTTTATTCTCGATTGAAAGTCTTGAACCACGCTGATTTAAAATATTATATTGGAAAAGGCTCTTATCTCAAATTTTAAAATTAAGTACGTGCAAGCCAAGATTTGTTGTAATCATAGCTTACTGCGTGGAAAATGGGGTGACCGTATACCCCTCTCGTGAGAACTAAGCGGAAAAGAAAGGCATGATAATACGCTATAAGAAAATAGAAATACATGAGAGCTAGTTAACATGCAATGCATACCAACCGTATGTGTCCCCCAATCGCCTGCGCTATCCAACACCTTCCGTTTTTTTCCCATCATCACGTTTCTCTGCAGATAGCCATAACTTGTGTATTATTTCTAACCCTGCCGCATGAACGGCGGTGAAATATACAAGAATTGCCATGACGAAAAATTCCCCTGGACCGGGCCATCCTTGATGGCCCTCGCGGTGCATCAAGGATGGCAACGCGAGGGAGAAAAGACTTCCAAGAAGCAACAACCGGTTGAGAGCCTCAAACCTGGGCTAAAATATTACACATACCGCTTTGCGCGGCTTTAGCTCAGGTTTGAGGCTCTCAACCGGTTTTGGCATCTTGGTAGTCCTTTCTCACTCGCGTTGCCATCCTTGATGAACCGCGAGGGCTTAACACCTAGTGCCATGAGCCTCGGTGTAATTGCCATGGGAATTAAAATACCTGGATAGCGTAGTGGTCTGCGCATTGGCCCGGAAATCCAAAGGTCCGCGGCTCGATTCCCGGTCCAGGGAATTTTTTCAATGGCAATTCTTGTATAGCCATAATTTGCCTCACTTCATATAGTGATTCCGGGAGCTATTTGGTTCTTGTCCTGTGGAACTTGCAACCCGCACATCAATTATGCAAAAGGGAAATAAATATCTCAGGATATACTTTGCGGATAGCACGGATAGATACAGCACGAGATATAATGGGTTTCTTAGCTAAGTTCATGTTTCATTGTGAAGCTTATGATGTTGGAATAGGAGGAAAGCTTTGCTAGACACCCATATATTTGTGCCCTAGTCGCTGTATGGTAATGCTGGAAAGGAAGTAAAAAATAAAACATAAACTTATCGTGGTTAAATAAAAACACAGTACTATTCCACAACCCTTTTTTTTTATTTTTTATTTAACCATGAATATCTCATCGTTCCACCAAGTAACGCCTAAATCTGTTGATTTTATAAACTTATCGCTTTCGTGAAGTCCTCTCTGGATTTCCACCGGTTTTATTCGTTGTTTAACACCATCGTTTCTATGAAGCGCTGGGTGAGCTCTATCCGAAGTAAACCTTAGGTCTGCGTCACTATATGCGTGATTCAAAGTGAATTCACTGATTCTTTTTGGTTTAAGTTATGTGTTTTGTTCTTTGCGTTGGTAATTTTATCAATGCCTATTCACTGAGTTTTCATGGTGTAAATTATTTGTTTTGTACCTTACGTTGGGAATCCATCATGACAAGAAACATTTTAGTGTAAAATTACTTCCTCATAATTTTAA
Source organism: Ischnura elegans (assembly GCF_921293095.1). Classification (NCBI taxonomy): domain Eukaryota; kingdom Metazoa; phylum Arthropoda; class Insecta; order Odonata; family Coenagrionidae; genus Ischnura; species Ischnura elegans. The sequence goes on from NC_060252.1 coordinate 94,993,155, forward strand.
AAACGTCTCGTTTGTCCACCCGTGATTTAAAAGAACTCATTTACTCTTTCATCTCGTTTCCCCCGTCATGACATCTTTTTTTAATATTTTTCTTCTTTGCAAGCCTTTCTACTTCTCTTTTTAACCCCTCCTTGTCTGACTTGCACTTTTTCCCAAACTTAATGCTCTCATTCCCAACACTTCCATTTTTCCTTGCGTCCATAAGTCTCGTATCCTTTCCTTCCAAATCATTGGGTCCACTTTCTCAGTCTCACAAAGTCACCAAGAAGAAAAAAAATAATTTCCCCTTTTAATCTGGAAGTCACGGGAAAATTTAACTCTTTCAATTCTCAAGGATCGCCCTTTTTGGATGATTTATGACACTTGTGTCATTTTTTTTTCTTTCTTTTATTAATTTTTTTCTTTAGTCAATTTTTTTCGATGGAGTGCGCAAACTTTTCCGACATGATATTTTTTTCGGGCCCCAAAGGAAAAATTCTAAGGTTTCTCTGGGGCTCTTCGAGTTGGAAAGAAATAATGGGGTGGATTTATATCTTTCTTGAAATTCAATCGGGATACTTTATGCTCCACGACATGGAATTTCAATGAAAAAATACCAACTAAGAAAACATCGGAAGACTAGTCAGTCATTGTTGAACTACCTTCAAACTTTGGAAGAACGAAGTTACTTATTGCTGAGCATAAATTCTTTGTGTTTAAAGTAATTCATCTTGTAAAAATGCTACGATAAAATTTCAGACGGAAACGTTAGTAGGCATAGTTTCATATCTTTCATTGATATAATAAATTTTCTTTAGAATTAGGTTTCCCAATTATTTTAGGCACAGCAAACGCGTATTATCTGATAACCTAATAATTATTCTGATATTATGATGATGACCTAATGATTATTCTAATTAGTCTGATAATTATTCGTAATGAACATCCATTTTTGTACCAATTCTTGCGGCTCAGAGGGTGATGAAGCTGAAATACGTATCGGTTCTGCGTCTTTATTTTTATAAAATTACATGATATACATAAAAAGCAACTAAATGAAATAAAAGTAAATTTAATGTTTTAAAGTGTGGAAGTGTCGATGAATACTGAAGAAGTTAAGGAAGCGTTTGCCGATGATAATTTACATCGATTTTATTGTTCTCATATCCACAGACATATAACCTTTTCACTCATATAATTCTCCAAAAAGCTATTTAACTGTCTGAGATAATGTTGGATCATACCACGCTGATGGTTTAGTCTTGAAGTTTCTCCCATGTTATGCGTGGAACTGAAGAGTTACTATAATTTACAATATTGTTTCTGCTTTCAAACAACATAGAACAATGTTTATGTCCTAGTTAGGGTCAAAATTGTACTGCATATTCCAGTCATACTTTTTAGAATACCTCGTAAAAATGCTATGTGTCATTTGTTATGTGTGGAATTGAGAAATTAATGTTATTTACTGCATAAATTTTGCTTAATAATGGAGAAGAAATGTTAAATGCTCGGTATATTTATTTTTTGAGAATTTACAGGAATTTCACTCCCATTAGTTTTAAGATACCGGGAATAGCCATAGTGATAACTTTTACGGGAGTCACCCGCAATGCAAAAATTATGATAAAAATCCACTAAGAAAAAAAATCATTCGCCCGGACCAGGATTCGAACCCGAACCCCCCGATTTCCGGTCGATTGCTTCAGTGCGAGTGCTATTTGGATATCTATATGAAGGAAGTCTATATAAAGACACATCGGTAGCCTAACTTGCTAAAGAACTCGACCGAAAATCGGGGTGTCCGGGCTCGAATCCTGGTCAAGTCGAACGATTTTTCTCTGAGGATTTTTCGCAAAATTCGTTTCCGTTCTTTCGTCGCTAAGAAATATCTGCGGCCACCATTATTGACCATGAGAAGATAATATCAAAAAGGTCACGACATTCCATATTTTTTCCGCCAACGTGAGGTAGCGTTCCATTATAAAAACCAGAATAATGCCCACATATTATTAAATGGTTTAGCTCCAGGAGCAAGGCCTTGTCAAAGTCAAAAGCCGTTGCCTTAAATTTCAGCACTTTGATATGAGTCATGCCTGGGGATCGGAAGTGTTCGGAAGAGAGCGGAGAAAACAACTCTATGGGATAGCGTTAGGTCAACACGGACGAGATAAAACCAACTTTGGCAAAGAAAGGTAAGCACCTGCGCACAAAAAGTAAACCTTGACGAGGAAAAATAAGTTGGGACTTAAGCGCCGAATCTCAAGGGCCTCGGGGGATGTTGAATATGGGTGCCAAAAAAAAGGTCGAGGGAGGTGAAGTAAAAAATAATAAAGTTTGTCGTATTTTCTTTGCTCCTCTTAACTAGTATAAAGCCAGGCATTCAATTGTCCAACAATCACTCTCTTTTTTTTTCTTTTCCAGTTAAAAAATCCGTTATTTTATCCCATACTGTGATCAAATTCTTTTCTCTGAGTTTTACTAATTTTTCCCTATTTTATTTTCAATATTTTCCGTGAATTCTTGCATGAAATATTATCTTCCCGAGGACGAGAATTGGCAGCTTCAAAGACCATGAGCATTTGAAATTCTTAATTTTTTGGTGCAAATGTAGGCGAGACATATCGATTATTTGTCCAGTTCAATGCCTTGCTGGGTCGTCGTCTGATCCTCGTTATCAAATTCGTGTGAGTTTCTTAAAATGAATTTGTTGAGTATATTACTCACTTACCATCATTGATAAATAACTACAGGATTATCGATATTGCCTAACCAGTATTAGAGAAAGAATCACCCATATTTTTATGGATCAAGATAAATACTTGTATTCATAAATAATTATGTGCTTGTAGCTCTGAGTAGTAACCAGAAATACTAAAATATTCATGATTTTTTTCATAGGCACGAGTAAGAAGACTTCGAAGACTTAGAACTTAGAAGAACTTAGAACTTCTTAAGAACTTAGAACTTAGAACGTGTTCACTGGAACTTATAATGGGCGTAACTCAACTTAGGATAGTCATTAGTTGTGATTAAAAAAAAACAAATTTATCTTAAAAGTAGCCAGTAATAGGAATGGTAATAATCTGTTTTGATAGCCATACGAGCTAACGAGAGTTGTCTCAATCCATTTCATGATTTATACACGTCTGAGTTGTGATTGGTGAAATATCTCACTTCTAGGTCTGGGTTGTATCAACCTAGTTGTACTAAGTTGTTGAGTCTAACCATCTGCTGCCTACCTTGATATTGCCCCCTAGCCACACTTCCCGGCAACAATAACCGCGTGTGCACACATTCCTTTCTTCTTTGTGCGAGATCATCCATTTGCTACCCCTTCCAACACCATCCGTCGCTTAACCCTCCGTCTCACAGCGCGACCACCGGCGATGACAGATGAGCCGTGCCCCCGGGCAATTGCCCCGGCAACTAACTCTTAATCCACTCCGTCCCTCCAACAATCCACCTGACACACTACCCCTCTCTCTCCCGTTTCCCTCTGTGCTGTTTCCCTGGTCACACCCTTAGCTCCCCTTTCTCGCATCTCTCATTTTTTTACTTTCTCTCTCCCTCTTTTTCCTTCACCTCCTTTCTTTTTTTATTCGGTTCGGTCGATAACCCTCAAACCAAATCCTTCCCACTCATTGACCCTCCATCGTGTTTCACCCATAAATTTTATTGCCAAAAAGACGTCGTCACTCAACTCGCTTTTCATCCGGCTCCACCGTACTCCCTGAGATTGAGGCATGATGAGTGATGAAGATAAATTATTCCTTTCATCGGATTTATTCTTGTTTCAAAATCCCCTTGCATGGTGCTGAAATTCGTTAGAGTATGCAGCAAACATCTCTTGTGTGATAATTATAACTGCGTGGATGAAGGTTACAGGAGTCTGACAAGTTACTATAATGAAAAACTACGTGATAAAATAACCAAGACATTATTCATCTCATATACAGTAGTTGGAGGCAAGTAGATAACTTTTGAGTGGTGAATTGTTGCTATAAAAATTCATTTGAAAAAATTGGCTTATTAGGGTGAACTAAATGCCCACAATTACCCATAAATATAAGCGATTAACTAAAGAATTTTCTGCTGTGTCTTACCAATATTAGTGAACTAAGAATATAATCCAGATGTTTATTAAGAAAGGGTAAAAACTCTAAATATTCTAAATTCGCAGACTATTGAGAGCTGATGGCTTGAGATAATTACCAAATATTCACTAAAACCTGGATATTTAAGTTGGTATATTCAGATAGGCAAATGTCAACCTTTTTCATCGACACGACAAATAAACTTTCGAATATTCGATATCCCATTTTAAGTTATGTCGTGACCAATGTATGCAAGTTTATAAATACATAAACGACTCTGTGCTTATGCTCTTTACTACTTACAAACCCTATTTTGGGTGTTTAGCTACGTCATGGTGCTTACCTGGATATACTGCATTTGATTACACGTACTCGCTTGATAACTTCCGGACAATATCACTACTTATCAAATGATAGGTATGGTAATTTTGATGTAACAATTACGTTGATATTACGACGCATCGGGAGGGCTATGTCAGACTATCAAGAATCTGAAATAAATTTCAAGTTAATATGGCGGCAGGTCGGAAGCACTGACAATGTATATACTTTTGATGTTACTCAGAAGCAACATTGGGTTACAATGGGTTAAAGCATAGAAAAGTCCCACCTGATGACTATAAATGAATTTTAACCCATTTTTAGCGCATTTTTCCGTGAATTCAAGTTGCTCCACCTTGGGTAAACTTTAGGGGTGAATTATCACTTGACTTGATCGTGTTTCTACCTACTCAAGCGAAAAGATATACTAAGCAGTCGAGGCAGAAAGAATTTGAGAGTCGTGCTCCGTGGCTTTTTCTCTATTGAGTGTCTTACACAATTGAAACTACTTCTGAAAGTTCCTCTGCGCGCAGTCTTTCGTGAAACTTCGAGCAAATTCTCTTCATTAAAAAAATATATTCTATCACGAAAATCACTTTTGTTTCACCGCGCTCGAAATCTGAGAAAGCATCATCTCTCTAATGAATTTTATGTTTACAGACAAATATGCTTCTGTTCCGTGCATGCACTACTTTTTCTATTATTTTGATCCTCATTTATACTGAGGGATTACTTTAATTACAAGCGACTGATTTTTTCCTTGCAGTAATCAAGGTTTCAAGATATCTTTTTCGTTGATATTTTGATCTTTTTTTTAATTTTTCTCCTCGTACAGATAGAAAAGCCGAGTGGATATAAAATAATTGCGCTGGTTAAAAATGCAATAAGCCCCAGAGGAATGTTGGAGAATTTCAACAGCTTGACGGAGAAGATGAAGGAGCACTTAGGGGCGAGGTTTCACTCGCTACGTTCTTTTTGTGATTATTATTTTTAGCTGACGCAATCTGTCAAACTATATGTCACTTAGTATATTTGCGAAAATATATGGTTATTACATCCAGTATTCTATATTTTAAATAGTCTAATTGATTATTTAGCAATATGAATCTAATCCCTACAGCACATTTGAATAGATTGAAGTAAATAACCCAAGAAGTGTCAAGAAATTAGCGACTTCCTATCACACACGTATAGAATACCGGGAAATATCTTCCTTTTTGACACAAAATACATATTCTAACGAATATGTTGCATCATATTAAAAAAACAAGTGATATTTAAATCGATCAAACAACCAATTTATGTTTTTATAATGTCTTACATGAAAAACATTGCAGCCATTTTATGATTGGAATTAATGGTCTGTCCTCATATTCCATTTCATAATAATGCATAAAAGCCTTGAAGAAGAGCATTTACCGTTCGAAACATTAGTGAACTGAAGTAATTTATTTATAGACCACCACCTCTGGAAATATATATGCTAATTATTTATATATAGGGCAATGAAAGCTTTGATATCTATTACCTATTTAACCTTACAAAAAATATCTACTACCAATGTGCCTGTTGATGACGATCCTCGTCAAACCTTGGTTGGAGTAAATTCTTGCAATAGATCTATTAGGAAAAAAATCTTTCTCTAATTTTTTTGAAAAAGTTAAATATATTTCATGGAGTCACGCCCGATACGATTAAATTCCAAAAATGTTGATCGAGACAAAACTTTATCGCGGAATCCACGTTGGCCTATCTTATGGGAAATTTCCTTTGGAAGGCTATTTAGGTACTATCTCCCCACGAGGATGAGGCAAACAGATCTTCTTATTTCCCCGGACCTAAGAAAGTAGAGCAGCTCTCGTTTCAACGGGAGAGGGAGGTGGATGACGTCACACGTATATGTCGGTCTGTGTACTCTACCCTACCCTCCGCCCCTTATCCCTCATCTCGTCATCTGAATCCACCCCCACTACTTCGGTTTGCAACCTTCCCCTCCTAGAAATGATACGAACCGATCGAATCTATTCCGTCTCGTATTTCTCATGTAAGTGGCGACCCCGCACCAGTACTTTCCATGGGGACCTGAACGAAGAATTTGAACAAAAAAAGCTTGCACTAAAAATGTGGTAAAAGTACCAGTTTTTTTTAACAATATGCTAGCTCATTACTTGCATATCATCACTTTATATTGCATCATTTATCTATCAAAAGTTCTATTGGTGTATTTAAAAGAATTTTGTCATTCAAATACACGATATTATGATTTTCTATGAAAACTCTAACGTGGTTTTGTTTTTAAAATGTGTTGCGATATTTTAAAATGTGTAAGGGGCAATAAAAATGTATATTATTATTGTTACATATTATTGCTCTCAGTATTTTGGCATGACTGGTGTATTTTTAAAATTAAGTATTCTAACGCTAGGTTTCCATGATGTATTAGCGACTTGGCAGTCACCCCTCCTATCATGGACTTTCTCTAATTGAGTTTGAGATGAAAGCCATTTTCTCACGGCAAGGCTGTATTAGGTACATTCAAAACTCAATCGGCTCAAAACAGTCCTTCTCATTATACTTCAATATTTATATATTTATTCGTGGATAATTATTTATTATTATACATACCAGGATATTTATTCATGTTAAATAAAGCCTTGATAGGCAATTAAAAGTCCTCATACACTTTTTGTTCCAAATGAATCCATTTACGCTTGATAGAATTGGATTATACAGGGTGTCCATTTATCTTGACCACAGCTTTGTTATTTACAAAGATATGAATAGGAGTTATAGGAGAGGAAATGAATTGCCGAATAAAAAATATACGGTGCCATTTAAAAAATACATACCTCTGTTCATATCTTTGTAAATAACAAAAATACAAGGAAAGCAATCATGCTGATTAATGTCCCACTGACGGCTAATGAACATTTGCTTGACACATTTTTGAATTTGCATCTGGACAAAAAGTTATTTCGGGTGGTCAAGATAAAAGGGACACCCTGTATTTATACCTTAACATTATACAACATTCTTCATCTGCAGTGGCGTGGTTGGACGCAAAAAAAAATTTCTGGCTATAGAAGTTTTATTAGCTCATTGCACGAGGTGATTGTGAACATATGTCGCCATGGTAATGTCTTTCACTCCATATCTCTTTAACTTCCCGGTGAGTGCAGGCAAAAGGCGAAGGTCATTCGGTTCTTTTTCCCTCGTCCGTTCGAAGCCTAGAACGAGGGCGTTTCCGGTAAAGTATTAGTGTCTCAATAAAGTCTCCTTCGTCCGCAAAAACGATCGCGCCATCTCTCTCAAAGAGGCGGAGCAAGTGCGAGTCTCCTTAGCGGCATCGTAAATGTTCACGTCGATAGTCCAGGGTAGTTTCTGGAATCCACATCCATGGGCGTTATCTGTCGACTTGCAGCGTGCTTTGAACTGTTAAACCTTCGAAGACGGTAAAAGATGTTACAGTACGTTCTTCTCCTCGTTTGACTTCCATTTTATGTTGCCTATATACTCACAGTAATTTGAAGGGAAATATTGTAAGGAGATGAAGCCTTTGTGTTTTATAAATGAATGATTATGAGGTAAGGGGATATGTAACTTAATAAATATCCCATCTTATGGTAGAAACCTTATTGGCAATAATAATGGGCCTAGTAATTATTTTCCCACGGCGGAATTAAGCCATTGTCAGTTTGAAGAGAACGAGTAGGAAAGTCTGAGGTGAACGTTATTAAATTCAATGAAAGAAAATAATTTCTTCTTTATTTTTACCATAGATAATTTTTTATTTTAATTTGTGACCAAGTATAAGGTGATTGATGAAATTGATGAAATCCAGAAGAAGAAAAATATATTGCTTTAATGATAAATTAAGAAATCCATACCTTGGATCATATTAAGGTGATGGGATCCAATTTCACCATTAAGTCTCCTACCAAATATGCTGTTAGGGTCGCGGATATTTCTTGTGGCCCCATCAATAATGGTAATACTGCTTGGTTTTCCTAAATGATTTACCTATTTTATATACTTCGAATTAATTCAAGTTCTAATGCAAAATGAAAAACCTTTATATCAATGAAAAGTGGAAGCCTCAAAGCTCTTTTCATAATGTGTGATATCTATTTCATTTTATAAAAAAAAGTATTTGCGATAATATATAGAATGAAATTTTTGAAAGTGGATCCATTACGTGTGATAACCCTTTATTATGCGGCAAAGAAATGAAACAAATGTATGGATATAAACGCATCACGAAAAAAGTATTATAAACCTAATTCACTTACTCTTCCATGCCATGTGGTATTCCATTATAAGTTTATTTTTTACAGAGCGCGACCCGGGTTACAATGAATTATCATCATATTCATGCGCAAATTATGATTTATTGGCGCAAATCATAATTTGCGCCTGAAGATGATGATAATTCATTGAAACCCGGGTCGCCTCTGTAAAAAAAACAAGTGGTATAAGTAATTGTGTGTTATCCAGAAATTATAAACCTAATCTAAATATTTACCTTGATGTCCAATCTAATCCGGATTTGTTTTTGAGGCCAGATTTTATCTTTAATTTGGCTGCTTATAATTTTATGGAAATTGTATTTTTGTGAAAAATACCCGCAAATGCTCTTGTAGCTCAGGAATTCCTCTTTCCGAGCAAAAACCGCCTTCCGCGGAAAGAGGGATCTGCACGCAAAAAATAAGCACTAGAAGGAGACGGACGTTTCGGAGATTAGCGCATGCAACGGTGCAAGCATTTATCTCGACATAATAATCCCAGGTTAGATTATCAGGAGTGCGCTCCCTGGTTTGAGCGTGATAAAGCCGCAGGAACGCCAGGAGATTACGTAAATAGCAGTCGAGGACCTCATTTAGCAGGCACCCTGCTTTTTGAATCTGTACCTCTTACCCCATAAACTAAACCGCAGCAAAATCTCTGTACCCTGATCTCTCAATAATTTACAACGTGTCGGAGATGCCTTTAGATCGTCTCCACATAAAATGTGAGACTCCATTTGAAACTCCATTTCTCAGTTGGGATCTACTTCTGAAGTGGGCGAGTTGGTTGGTGGCATATCTTCCCATCCATTATAAGGAGGTTTTAATGTTCATTTTCATTTCTTGAAGCCATAATAGTTGATGGAAAAGCATTCGTACCATCCTGCTTGTTCATTTTTTGGGATAGTCTGAAATACAAATGCATGGAAAATTATGCAGCTTCATACCATGGAAATTCTTTCTATTCTAAATGTCGTAACTAGATTAGAGAGCAGATAATCGTTATTAGAATTTTCACACTTTTACTCATGTCATAAAAAATATCAAGGTATTTTTAATAATATGAGATCATTAGAATCGATAGTTGAATTTTTTCTTAGTAATTTTCGTCTTATATTTGGCTATATCACGGTTATTCAATGATATTTGTAGCTTTCATTCGATTACGAAGGTCTCTAAAAATAGATCATTACTATCCATAAATCTATACCTGGGGTTCCTGCCATGCTTGAATATAAATAATGTGCCAATAACGTTATTTAAAATTCTATGATTATTTCATTGAATGCATTTATCCCAATTTATCTAGGTACGCTTTCCAAGTTACTCCAGGCAACTTATTACAGTAGATCTACCTCTGATCCCAAAAGCAAGATATAATACTGTTATGAAATATAGCTTCCCAAAAATCATGGTAGTATATCAACAGTTTGTAATGACTGTCTCAGCAATTGGTCGATAAATATACATAATTCCATTCACACGTGGTGGTAATTCACATTTCCAGGTACTCATTAATGCAGGCTTATAAATTCAGAATCATCAACTAGACATATTTTTTTAATACACTAGCCATAATACTTAGCCATAAATCACTTCAGTTTATTTAGATTTTCACGCTAGTGCACAGTGGATTGACGTCGAAAATAAACATGAGAAAAACTCGAAATCGTTTATTTTTGAGGCTGAAACTTAGGGTAAAATTTCCCGTGTAATTTTTCCTTGACGTGCTGTAATATTATTTTTCATTGTTCGCGCAAAAATTGCATGTGTGAACGGAGAAAATTTTCAGGCAATTTTTTACATATTTATGGAGCATGTTGAACAATTTTCGCGAAAAAACTCGTGCTTTTTTATCGCTCTTTGGCATTTATTACACTTTCTTGCACATATTTTGCTAATAATATAAAAACAATTATGATAAACTATCAAGAATAGAAAAAAGTAATTAGGAAAACGGTATGATATTAACTCAATAATTGTGTTTCATTTGGCAATTGGTTCACACCTTTAGTGTAACAAAGAAATAAAATGTAGGCATTTTAAACGAATAAAAAGCCACATATTGCATGAAATACTTGAAAATGGAAAAATGAATGTTTTAAACGTTGGCCTCACATTTATTTTATAATGATATAGGCCTGCAATAAATAGCCTAATTAGATAATAATTTAGATCGTCATTTTTTTAAAAGAATTTTTCTCGTTCAGTAATATCTCTCGAGAGTTGCGGTTCGACGAATTTTCCAGGGCCTGCGAATATTTTAGCAGTCCTGTTTGGGACCCTCTCCTTTACTCTCCTGGGATGTTGCTATCCTCTCCGTGCCCCGAGACAAATCCTTAATTACCACCCAGCAGCCCAAACCACCCTTGAGGCCCGACTTCGTCGTGGCTACCGCTACCAACCGAAGTCGCAGGTCGTAGATTAGTTGCGGCGTCTCAGCGCATCGCAGTAACAAAGCCTAATGCTGTGTTAGGTGTCCTTGTGAAATAGTATCGTAATTTTCGGCTTATAATTGCGGAGTGTACGTGATATAACGAGGGCGCATAATCTTCTTTCAACTGGCTTACTTTGCAACGAATTACTTGTTCAAAGGGGAACGTCGTCGTCCAGTGGGTAGAACATTTGACTGCTAATTCAGGCGTCCCGGTTTCAAATCCCGGGTGAAACTTTCGTACATCCCGAAAATGTGTGTTCACGCATTTATGGCCAAGCCCGGCGTGAGCTCTACCATCACAACCCAACAAACCTTCAAGTTGAATCAATAAGGGATTTGTGAAACAGTTAAGCTATGATATTTTGAGAGCAGATCGAATGTTACTTGTCAAAAATTTACCCAGTGTACATGAAATTCGAAAATGTCACCCTTGTATATGTAGAAGAAAAATACACAACAGTTAAAATATGAAATAAACCCGTTAAAAATATGAAATATAGCTCCTTTTTTGTGGCCGTACGGAAAGGACAAATATTTTGATGAAGCAAATTGTTAGCCTCTAATGGTGAGCCTGCAGTGGGTATGTAAAGTTGTTTTAGGCTAAATCTGGTGCAATTGTAACATACTAGTAAGTGTTAAGAAGGTAAGGTGGCCATGAATGCCATTGGCTAAGCAACTTAAAATTCAATGCATTGTTTAATTAAAGTAATTCTCTGTAGAAATCAAAAAATGTATAAAAATTGAATATTTTCGGTGTGTTTAATGAAGTTTATCGGAAGAAATTCTCAGGGCTAATTAAGTGTAGAAATTAACAGAATCGAAATTTCTTCCTATCATAATTGCATTAGGCATTTCGTTTCCGCTAAGAAATGCATTTTCATGAATTTTCGATGGAAACGATAACGTCATATTCTATTGATCAAAATACTGAATGTGTGCAAATTGCTGATTAAAAATTCAGTAACATCAATTACTAAACTATACTGATGAAGTTAATTGCGTATATATTTATTTGATTTCATAGTTTGTCTCCCTCAAATGTCTGCTATCATTACTTCTTCTCCAATATAGGGTTATAAAAATTCGAAAAAAATATCCACGCCGGAGGGTGAGGAGTTGGAGGACAGATAGATGAATTAAGAATTAATTGGGCGTTAATGATACGAGTTACGTCTTCCGGTACAGTTCATTACAGATGATTCGATTTCTTCGGCTCCTTATCCTCTTTTGTCTCGTCCTTCTACGTCTGAGAGTAGCTCTAATGAACCGTGATCAGAGGCACACTCGATAAGGAAGTGATCCGGATCATTTCGTTTCCCGCCAGATTAAAGTAATCAGAACGCGCTTCTGAAAGGTTCTTTTTTCGGACGTACAGTGATTCCAAGAGCAACCCTTAACTATATCATCTCTTTCTTATTGATTAACTATATTTCATAGTGACAGGTATATTAAATTATTTTAATTTAGGTAGCATTATGAAAGAACTATGTTTCGAATGCCATACAGAATTTTATTATTGGCCGACATAGATTTTTCGACAGCTCATGTTATTGCCAAGTTAGATGCAAATATGATGCGAGCAAATTTATACCATATTTTAGAGGTAGAGAGTGTGTTTAAAAATTGAGGAATGAGGTTTAAAAAGCCCATTAGAAGTTCCTCAAAACTCCATATACCCATCTCATCATTTCTAATCACCCCCTTCACCTCCAAAAATGGTATAAATTTCCTCGCATCACGTTTAATACTACTTTGAAAATTTCATAAGTTGTCATAAATTAGGTTGGTAAACCCTGAATCAATCAATAATTCAAATTTTGAGGTTAAAATACTCGTTCAAATCTAAGCATATCATGTATTTTTATCCGCAGTTACTTTTTTTTTTGGTATTTTGAAACGACTATTTCGCTTTTCCCAGCATCAAATTCTGTGTTGGAAATTCGTCATCAAGTTTTGAGACAAAAAATTCTTTTTTTCTATTATGTAACTCACGCTGAATGACATCGGGATAGCTGAAGATGTTTTTGAAATTATATCTTGTGCATGTAAATGTTAACAACCCACAGATGAGTTCATTTTTGCTATCCAGAATAAATAGAAAGCCAGCTTAGACCAGCTCCTGTGTTCTACATTTGAGTTCTTTTCTCCTAGACGCAAGTTCTCTGAAAACCAATTTAAGTTCTGGCAATATTCTCGCCATCTATTACATAACGTACCCTTTTTACATCTTTAATGTCTTTTCTAATAGACGCAAGATTTTTCTCAACATTTTTTATTTTGATTTGTCTGTGTTTTTCACTAACTTACGTATTTAGCGCCATTCCAACTCATAAAACCAAGATAACATAAAAATTTTTTAAATACACAACAAAACAGCACAGTTCAATAATAACAAAGGCAAATATTTTAATATTGACTTAAAATTCTTGATGCAAAGCTTTTTAAAAGTGTTTCAGTTTCTTAAGAGATTTATGAAACTATATTCATGTATAAGGCTAGTAATTTTCGGGGAACGTCTTTCGTCGCATCCAATTGAGGCTGAGGAGGTTTCCAAGGCTAGAGGTGCATCGTATCGCGTATCTGACGCAAAGACCCGCGTGCATACTACGTAGCGGGTCCCTTGATTAAGATGCTTTAGCGTCCATTGTCGTCTAATTACGTATCCCCCAGCTCATGCATCCTGCAGTGAATGCAGAAAGGCCCGCGGCAGCGTGTATGGTGAGGCAGTTGATAGTTCTGGCTGCAGGCAAACGCTGTCCCTCGCAGCCGCTGATGAAGTCACACGATGAAGCGCTCAAGCTGAAAGACCATCGCCTATTCCTCCAAGAATCGCTCTCGGGTTGTGTTATTTTATTTTCTTGTTACTAATTAACATTTAAGTTTTTGCTATGCGATGTTTCTTTTCCTTGTTCTTGTTGAAGCGTAGTAAAAAACATTTTATGTGGTATTTAGCCCATTATAACTCATTGTTGCTTCTAAGCAACATCAAAAATATATTAATTTTCTGGTCTATTGAGGAAATATCTAAACCATGTATTATTTTGTGGTGTAAATTTTAAAGACGAAATATATAGCTGCCACGAGAATTTTCAAGTTCTCAAAATAAAAAATCTTGAAATTTGATTTCCTCCAGAAACAGCTGTGGGTTAGAAAGGGTTCAAGGCCAAATGCTGATGTCTCCAGGGAGACCAGATTTTCAACGTGCGGAATTTTCTAGTGATGACAGTTTCGCTGTACGGATTTCTCCTTCCATGCACGCTCTCAATCTATCAATGTGTTACGGAAACGCATAATGGCACAAGCTCTTACAAGGTAATCATATCTGACGAAACAATTTATGTTAATCGGCCGGAAATTTATTTATTCGTTTCGGACTATTTTTTATACTCTTTTCTGCGGTCTCAAATTTACCCCCTCATAAAGCCTTATTTTAGTGATGTGATGCGTGAGTTTTCTGGAAAACATGCTTTTTTTACCTTACTACCGGATTCATGCCCGTGGCTATCTTAACTCGCTTATCGGCTGCATTTTTTTCTTCTTTGTGACAAATCAATCCCGAGTTTTAAAAGGGGGGAAAAAATACCGAAAGAGTTGACATGTTTCGTTTCCAATTAGCGAACCTCGTAATTTCTTTCCCCTCATCTCCTCACCTCCAAACTTGAGAAGATGCGCGTGCGCGCTTTCTCATTAAAAGATAAGCAGGATCAGACAGACGGCTGGGCAAGAGGAATTTCCATTTTTATTTTTTGACGCGTCTCCTACTGTCACCCGCTCATGTGACCATGATGGCGTCCTCTCGTGGGCGAAATGAAGAGGGACAGAGGGCGTTAGCGTGATGGGAAAAACGAATGAAGAACGCTTCCCGTCGCCACGTGTCCCTCCCCTAAGGTGATGCACCACTTCACCTTATGCTCCGACGATCCTTTTGATGAAGAGCCTCCTTTTTTATAAAAATATATATTTTTTCCTTCGTTTATTTTTTTAAACCTTTACAGAAGGCACGCAGTAGTGACGGCGGCTCCACTCTCGTGGTGTGAGCCGCAGGTAACAAATCACCCTTCAAGAAGGCTTGAAATGGGTTCTTTTCCTCTGGTCACGTGGCGGTTAGTTGCTTCCTTGGGTGAAAGGGGGTGCTGAAAGACGAGAGAAAAGCTTATTACGTCCGGATAGTGAATCGGATGATAATATAACGCTGGATGATCAATGTGTAGAAAGGTGTTGAATTAAAGTAAGCACCTTTTTTTCCTTCACAGCATTCACATTCATATCCTCACGGTTTAGAGGTCTATTTTTGTGGTCTGAAGGCGTGTTTACGCGGTACATTAACATGTACAAGTTAATGTCCAAATGTATGAAGGCGTGAATGAACACCAAAATGCACCGTTTAACCACCCAGCTAACGCATGATTGGAAAATAGAGTCTGTTTTAATATAGTTCATGCATTCGTACATGCTCTGTTCCGATTCACAAAAACCATTCATGCAAACACGCATTGACTCGTATGTGTTAATGTACAGTGAAACTAGGACTTTAGGATACTTATAAGAGAATTTTAATCCACGGTATATTGAGAGGTTCTGCGTTCGAGTACCATTCAGACCGCCTTTTTTATTCTCTGATTTTTGGCTGTTTCCATCTACTACATTTGTATTGTGAAGGTTGTCTTCGTCCTTTACCTGTTATGTGTCCCTACCGCTGTCTTTCCCCCTCAATGAATTTATATTATTGTATTTCATATTCATATACTATATACCTACCTAAATTTTTCCGCACGGGCTTATTGATTTTTAAATTTTCCACATCACGTGATACAGATGACGGATACACTAGTCTAGTAAAGAGGGTGCTGGCTATCTCCCTCTACTAATACTCACTCTAAGGCTTGGATAGGTAAGGGTAGATCTCAACGCGGAAGCAGTACCAGGTGAATGAAATTCAGCACGGGGGGGAGGTAAATTTTTTTTTCTTGGGCCTTCTCATTCTTCAAGGGTTTTACTTTTGGGGGTGTCCGAAGGCTTAACCCGGTATTGATCCCGGGACTCTGTAACAGAAGCCAAGCGTTATAGCAACTAGGATACCACACTCCCTAAAACTTAAGTAAGTTCCCTGCTTATTAAAATCTCCTTTTTATTGAAACATTTTGTCCGCATAGTATTTAAAACCTTTTCGGAAGGCTTTAAAAATATAAATAATTTATATTATCTTAGAAATGCATAGCATCGTGCCCATGGCATAATCTTGCGCCTAGAAATTATTACAGAATATCCATATTTTTCAAAAAATGAATGAATCATGCTACCTATTAAACGAATCGCTCGATTTACCTGGAGGTTACCACGGTAACGCCGAAACGACGAGAACAATCATCAATATTTGCCTACCTCACAAGTAATATAATTTATTATAATATAAATATCTTGGAAAATACTGCAGCAAAATTTGCGAAATTGAGGCGCAGGTATAAGCTTACGTAAATTTTAAGATGGCAGTATAAAATTAAAATGAATAATTTGTGTTAAAACGGTTGAGCAGAGGCCGGTTGAGCAGTACTGATGCGTGCTCTTAACCCTTTCTAAACTAGAGTTGCTTCAGAAGGAAATTAAATTTCAGGACCTCTCATTTTAAAAATGTGAGAAGTTTCTACTAAATCATAATCATTGTGACAGCTAGACATTTCGCCATTAAACTTTACAGCACTAAAGAACACGTTTTTTAAATCTTTACTGATTTTAGTTGAAAATTTTTACATTTCTGCTTTTACTTAGATGCAATATTGGGTTAGAATGGGTTGAGCCTGTGAAACCAGCTACGCCACCAAATTCATCCAATCTAATGTTTTGTGGCTATATTTAGAGAATGTTATTGATTTTGTTCCGTTCGGGAAATTTCCTGCGCCGTCGTCGGTGGATGCAAATTCGGGGGAGTATCGCAGAGTGGAATTTGCCACCATCCGGAGTCCGAGGAATCCAACGAGAGGAATGCCGGCACTAAACCATTTACAAAGGGCTTAACCTTATCACTGCGCCGTTACGGCTTCCTTGATCTCCTCTCCAAACATATCGCTAAGCTCCCAGGAGTTAAGTACACGCGGGAGTGTGTCGTTGACACTATTCGTCGATAGGGAAAGATCCGTATGGTGCGGAAATACCCTGATTTATCTTGAAAATATACAGCATCGCGGTCTAGACATTATATTGGGCCATGAAATTATAATATTATTAAACCTACGTATTTTTACAAAAATGAGTTAATCATGGAAAAATTAAACTAATTCTCATTTAGAATGACACAGATGCAAGATTTAAAAAATGGGAAGCGCTGTATATATAATTGTAGTAATGGACACATCTTCACAAATATAATGGAAATTTATAGCCATAAAAGGCTTTACTTTTTGGTATAGTAAATTGTCATTAAAGTAAGATTAATCTCACTTTTCCACTACTAAATTGATATATTTTTGGAATGTATTTCATATATTTGGTACTATAATTAGGTAAATTTGAGTTACAGAAATTAACGAAACTCATTGATTGAATGTAAAAATTTTTATAAAATACTTTTTAAATTTGATTAATAGAATTTTCAACTCCATTTTATACCCCAATGTATACTATTCTGTATGACCTCATTGTTTTCCGTTTGATATTTTACGATTTTTTGCTTTACTGTGAGAAAATATTACTTCCGAAACGGGTCCAACCTACGAATTTTCCTTTTGATAGTTTCAGTCGTAATTCAACTTGCTCCACTCTTTAATGTGGTGGAATATGTATGTGTAAGATGGAAATGTGAAAACTATTTACTTATAACGGATCAACATCTACTGTCGTGGAATTTTAGGTATTCCACGAACATACGTTTGAGATATTGGGCAAAATTTGCAACGCTGATTCCATAATAGCAATGCCTTTTTATTCCTGGTTTTTATCCGCACTGTGGTACCTTACTCGCCTATATTTCAACGTTCACGAATGTGATGTTATCCAGCGATTTTTTTTTCAATGTTTCTAGTCCTGTATATGATGTATATCGCCTATGTGTACCCCGAGGTTACCATGTTAACGCCAAATGACCGGGGATAATGGAATTCTCGCTCATGTGAACGAAAAAATTCGAGGTATCGTTTTTCCTCCTAGAGTTGTGACAAAACAAAAATACAAAACAAAATACAAAGGAAGGCTGCGTGTTTCGTCAAAAACTGCTACGAACGTGCAGGCAGCGTTACCCAGATGTTAAGCGAATTAGGCTGGGAGCCGCTGGTGACTCGGAGGTTGCGCGATAGGCTTAGATTGCTTGAACAATTGAGAATGAATATCTTTAAAAGCGACACAGAGAACATAATATTGGAGCCACACTATACTTCCAGGTCCGATAGAAGCGATAAATTAAGAGAGATGTTTTGCCGAACGGATAGATATGGGAATTCGTTTTTCCCCCGAACCATAAAGGACTTTAATAAACGCTAGTCCTAACTTCGTCAGAGCTCTTCATAATTTTTTTAGCTGTAAACGGCTGGTGTCCTAACACCCCCTGCCACACGCCTTTTAGGCGGCTTGCGGGATATTGTGCAGATGTAGATGTAGATGAAAACGATGGACGGATTCTGGAGGAAACGTAGACTGATCGTAGACTGAACGTAGATTGATCATTGAGAGAGCAATGCCTGTGGATATCAGAAAGTTTGTGATATCTTTCATAGCCATTCAATTCGACCGAAAGAAAAAAGATTGCTATGATTTTGCAATCGCCCATCGCTTTTCATCTTTCTTTTTTTTCTACTGCAAATGCGCATGACTTTGCACCCATCTCAGAGCATGGTGGGCACAGCGCGCTCTGAGAGGTCAAGTGTGCTGGAAGCAAAATTCGATTCCTGTGGAAAATTTTACCCATTTGGAAAGCGCTACAATTTTTTTCTTTGGCACGATTTATACTTTCCCGTTTTTTTTAGCTGACGTGACTTCATGGATTGATGTTTCTAGTGATTGCACTGACCTTTCTCAGGCTTCTATGACGGATAAATAAACTGTTCCATTCTTTATTACGTCTACTCGAGGAATTTCGACTTGAATATCAATTTGAATCAGTCTTTCTTCGATATCTCTTAGGTGTCATCCCATTGTTGTTTCCTGCTATGCCTTAAAGGATGTGTTAATCGTAGATTCCTATTACCAAGTGCTACTATTTTTTTAACTCCAACGTACCAATACGTATTGAATCTCTTCTTTGGTCTAAATAAGCTACTGCAATCGTAGGCTAAAGAAATTATAGTGTTATTTTGTTTGTTGCACCATAAATCTCGTTTTAGCCCTGGATAAAGAAGGATCAGAAGCGTGATTACGCATTGATTTTACTTCTATTACTTATTTTGACATTTTAATTAATTTTGCAGCTCATGTAAACGCACACTGTGATGTGGATAGAAATTTTAGTGAAGAAATGTGTCATCATCATGAGAAGGAAAAAATCCTAAGTTTTGTTTGATGCAGCTCTACATTCTGCTCCCCTATCCGCTAGCTTTTTCATAACAACGTATTTCTTCTCTTCTAAATCCTTTATAAGACGATTGTTTACATCAGGCCATCATGTCTCATGATGTGGCCGACTGAAACTTCTTACTTTTTTTGGAAGACTTCCCTTTATACCCACTATTTTAATCACTTCCTCATTATCTATTCGATCTATCCATTGAAACTTCATCATTCTTTAGTAGCACTAAATACTTTTTAATGCTTCCACTCTTGACTTGACTCTGCTGCTGTCAACGTCCATCCCTCGATTCCATAGAGAAATATGCT
Organism: Ischnura elegans; assembly: GCF_921293095.1. Classification (NCBI taxonomy): domain Eukaryota; kingdom Metazoa; phylum Arthropoda; class Insecta; order Odonata; family Coenagrionidae; genus Ischnura; species Ischnura elegans. The sequence continues at coordinate 95,013,071 of NC_060252.1, forward strand.
CCTTACGTAGCATCTGATGAGTTGTTTCCAATAATACGTCTATGCTTGTATTATCAGCTTCATGGAGGTTCTTCTTTTTGTGGAAAACCCTCTGAAATTATAGATTTCTTCTTGTATATAATAGTAGTTATATATTAATCCAGCATTGAACATGATGCATGAAATTTAAGCATCGAAGGTGACTATGAAAAATAATAATATATGATAGGAATCATCATGGAGGTAATCACAATGCTTAAGCTGTTGCAGACTTCATATTATAGTTAGAATAACCATAATGCTATTCGTACATTTGATGGGAGTATTTACAATCGGCATATGGTAAATCTAAAATAAAACTGCGTAGAGATCAAAATGGTTTATGTTATTGAATTTTAAAAGCACCCGGAGCGTTAATAACCCAAGCGATCCCTAAAAATAAATACAAGGTTGCTTTTTATAAAAACAACGCCTTGGGAAGGTTGTTAAATGACGTTAAAGGTGTAATTGAACCTAAATTAAAATCTGGTATTTATAAATTAAAGTGTAACAATTGTGATTCATGCTATATCGGCCAAACGGGACGAAACTTCAAGATAAGTATGAAGGAACACAAGGTATGGCAAGAACAAGAATGATACGTCAGTTTTCGCCCAGCGCCTCTTGGAAATGGAGCACCAAAGCAGTTTCGAACCAGAAATACTCTATTTTACCAGTAAAGAAATGAGGATGGATGTCTAGGAAATTCGGGAGATAGCAACAAACAGAAACCTTGTTAACGTCATAACCTTATTTAACCCGTCCCCGTTATTACTCATCACCCTTCCAAATCCCCCACCCCCACAACTCGAATGACAGACTTAGTTTTTGCCCCCCTTCCCTTCCAGGAATTTACCAATCCCAGCTCGGAACCAACCCTACTCCATTAACAAACATAGCAAATATAAACCTGTCCCCTCCATATTTTTTATATTTTCTGTCTTTGATAATGGTGTAACGGCCAAAACCGGTCATAGAAATTTTTATATATATTTTGTGGAAGAAACAAAGTGCCTGTTATTGATAATATGGACCCCTTCCACCACGTGAAAGCTTCAAGTTCCGATTTAATTTCAAATCCCTAAGTAAATGATGTTTTTTTGTTTTTTTTCCGATTTTGTGAAATTTACCTATACAACCCCAATATAGATTGGCAGGAGGCTCACACATGGTGGGTGGCCCAAGACCCGGGATCTTTGCCCCCCCCTTTGATCCGGCCCTAAGAGTAAGTGGTTAAGCAACTGTATATTTATTATTACAGTATTCCACCGATTTGGGTAGGTTTCCATGGAGTACTGAAGAAATGATCTGGGAGCCTCCCTTTCCTTCCAGCGCCACCTTCTTCAATTCACTGTAAGGCCTACTCCCTTTCAATGTACCTAAAAATCCTATTCTTTTCCTTCCCCTCCCTCGTTTCCCTAACATTCTACCCTCTAACACCATTTTCAACATTCCTCCCCACTGTGCACTAACTGCATCCATACCTTCTGTCTCCTCCACATCTCATCTAAAAGCTGCCTCGCTTAACCCACCATGTCCAACACTTCGTCGTTCCTTTTCCTCTCCGTCCATTTCACCCTCTTCATTCTTTTCCATACCCACATCTCGAATGTCTCCAATCTTCTCTCGTCTTCTTTCCTCAGTGTCCACGTTTCCGCACCGTAGAGCGCTACACTCCAGATCAAACTCTTCACTAACCCTTTCTTTAAACTCCTACATAACGATCCTCTCAGAAGCTCCTTCCTGTTCATGAACGCCTCTAACTTTATATATCGCATCTAAAATGAATCGTGACGGGAGTAAATGAATAAAATACAAATGGAAAAGAGGGGGTAGGAGAGAGGAATATAATTGGGGACATGGATGCATAGAAAAGTTTCCACTCACAGACAGAGAGGGAAATGGAGCAAGTTGGAGGGAAAAGAGGGCATGGACTTCGTATCCGAGGTACGCGCGGCCCTCCACAAGTCCGCATTATTATGCATGCTGCGGGATATAAAAAGAAATGTAAGGGACAGATGTGAAAGGTTACCGCCGCTAATGGAACGCCAAAGGGATGCATAGGGAACCAAAAATGATGTTTAACTCCGCAAAACGGCAAAGTCCACGGCCCCAGAAGGCTTATTAATATTTCAGGGAATATTTTCCTGAAAGTTTCTGGCTCTCGCAGTGAATGCCAACGAAGTAAAATGTACCCTTTCTGGAATTCAGACTGTTCCAACGGCAGCCATTTTTTTATGTGGTTAATATTCCCGCTGTGCCAACAAAATTGACTGTTCCGAAATCTTTTTAACTTGATTTTTTGGGAGCATGGAAGCCTATTTGGTAGAAGACTTGGCTGCTGCTTGAATGGTAGTAGCTTCAACTATCGGGTGAAATCTTAAGGCCAAAACAAAATCCTCAAGGCTTGAGGGTAGTACCAGCGAAAGAAACTGCCCTAAATATGTGACATTCGCACGCTTCTGATGAAGTCTAGGCTGACCTAACCTCACCTATCAAAACTAAACTTTGGGTTGAATCGCTTTTTAGGGTGGAAAATGTTTGAAAATGTACTCATAAATAAATGCTGTACGTTCGTACGAGGTCCCTAATCGATTAACTGTGAACGTTGCACTTATGCAATCAGCTTTAAAGAGCTGATTGGTCTTGTTGCTAGGAACTGGATCCCTATGACGTCACGTGGAGTGGCATCGCATGGGCGCCAATCGCATGGCCTTTTTCAAATGAGGATAAAATTGACCCTTGCCATTCGTCTAAACCGGTATTTCTAAAACCAAATAATTTATATATTATGAATACACTAATGGTGGGTTACGAATCGCAATCAATTCATTTCGTTTTCTTTGATGAAGGAAACTACCCTATTGATGTCGGTAATGATTGTAATCTAAGGACTAAGTAAGTACAAACAAGGAATGAGAGTGTTTCGAGCCATAAATAACAGATTTTCTGCGCGAAGAAACGTTCCGCTTTCGCTCCTTTCATTTCGACGTCGTCGTCGTCTTCTCCGAGGGGTCTATCTTCTTTAAGCGTGTCCCTTGAGCGCCTCCTTCCACGTGCCCTCCCACTTACATCTCAGGTGTCCGGGAAAGCTCGGGCTTTCTTTTCCTCCATTCGAGACTGCGGCGGAGGAAGAGTGGAATGTTCCACGCCCGAGATACGATAGCGGAAACCGGGGACCCCCTTTTTATTCCCCCCTCATGTACCTATTCATACATACATGCATGTATTTATACATGCCCATTCTTAGAGAAAATTGATTAAAGTGCCTCGAATCTTTCCGTCCGTCTGAAGAGAGAATTGACGGAAAGGCTGCTGGTATCACATACTCCATTCTTATGAGAATTATTAAAGGCCTGAAATGTTAAAAATGGTAGAAAGCAGTTCAAAGAAATATTATGGCAAAATTTTCCTACCACATTAAGTGTTAATTTTTTGGAAGTGACGCCTTGTACGGTTGAAAATTATATTTACAATATCTTATTTTAGGGATGGTCGGATCGGATACCTCGGATCCAAATATCAACGGATAGTGCCCTTCATCGGATACATCGGATCTAAAGTCGCGGAAGACATCGGATCTGGATCCGAAATTTTAAATAATAGCTTCAATGAATGCAACATTCATTATCAATACGAGTTAAAGACGATAACGAAAACGGATATAAGGGTGGAAAGAGTTCCGATTTTATCTTCGAATGCGCCGTCGCATGCGATTCTTGTCCTACTCATGAACCGTTTAGTTTGAAAGCTCACGCAGAGGTTACGTTGGAGAATTTCATCCGTAAAAAATAAGAAGAGCAAAATACGAGTGGCACATACTGTGACTCTTCCCAAGAGATTGAACAATCATAGGGGGAATCCCAGCGTCAGGAATTTGAAAATGCATTTGGATCCGAAAATATCATATCCGAAAGATACGGCTCCGAAAATCAAGGATCCGATCCGAATCCGGATCCGATAAAAATCCTGGATCCGTCCATCCCTATCTTATTTAAATTATTTCTAAAAATTTTCAAATTATCGTTCAACCGCGGACGACTTCTTTCTGGTTTTTCGCCAGGTTAGTGTTGATGCCAACGTCACGAATCGTTGGGAGACTTCCCAATATCCTCATGGCTGAAAATCCCGATTTTTGCTGCAGAACGTCGACATTATCATGCAGATCCTAACCCTTAGATGATAATAATACTTAATTAACAAGGACAGCGAAATTTTTTTCACGAGCAAACTACTTCCCACGGAAGAGACATCTCGCAGTTGTCGCTGTGTATAAAACGAATGATCATCGAATTAAAATGGACGATGACCGCTAATTGTCTCGTTCGCATCGGAGTTATTTCGTATATTTTCATATGAAATCGTTTTCCATCGTCATTATATTATCTCTAAAACAAATTAAATTGTTACTTGACGTTTTCGAACACGCCTTAGATTTGAGATCTTTCGAATTAATATAAATAGGATCTAGATATGTACATATAAATAAATTTTAAATGATCAAAGCAATTATTGTTAAGTACCGTAATTTTTCGCCGTAATAGTTTGACGAGTGAGTGACCAGTTCACCCGTATATTTCATCGGTAGAGCTTCATATGCGTTATCGTTAATCTAATCTCCTCGCAAAAAGGATTTATTTTGGTGGATTATTTTCTTATTTATGTAAAAGAGAGTCGTTTTTTAGTTGAGCGTCAATGGTAAGAACATCCCACGTTTCTTCCATTCAGCCAGAGACCTCTTCAGGGCTAATAATCTCGTCCATGTTGCTCATCAATATAAATCCGATTAGGTTGCGGATTTGTAATATTTTTTATCTTATTTATCGGTTTGATCCATACAAGTTTTAGTAAAAGCCTACCTTTACCGGTTGAATGCCTTAAATTAACCGACCCCCCAACCCTTTCCTCTCTTTTCATTCACTCCGGCAAAGCAGCGGCTGGTCGGCAGAAACGTCTCGGGCTAATCAAGCCGTTTTCTGCTCATGTCACTCTCTTTCTCAGTGCTTTCTCAGAACTAGGGAACTGCAGAAAATCATCCGAGATATATCCGAGAGTACGAGGAGTATTTCATTTTTTTCCATGCCTCTCTCAAGTGAGCGAATGAAAAATGAGGGTATAAATTCGCATTCAGTTTAAAGTTCACGTACTGAGTAAACTTGCAGTGACTTTCAGCTCAGAGATCCAGTGATTATAACCTGAAAAATGCTCAGCATTATTCACTAATAATAATGACCCTTGATGTATCAATCTCTTGATTACACCAATGAGAGGCTAAGTAATTTACAAGTGGACGTAAGGGTACATTCAGTGAAATGAATGAGCCCTGTCAGACGTCGTTTTTTAAATCATCGGGAAATGAATTTTGAAAAGCATTCTATGGTTTATTTTAACATTTTTAAGTTATTTTTATATCATCATCAGCATTATAAACGGTTGTTGAATGCTTTTATTGGGCTCAATATACCTTAAATTCTATATGTGTATCGAAGTAGGCTCTAAAATGCACTTGAGTAAATGTTAATTCCTCCACTCTCTACCACTTTGTTTTTTATTCTAACAAAATATTCGGATAAAACTAAAGCTTGGACGGCTCATTTGCATATAATGGATTAATTATGGATTTGACAGTTTTATATAGAGTCTTTCGTGAAATTATTTAAGTGGATGAAATAAAAATGCTTTGAAATATAAAGCAAGCATTTAAATAAAGACAAAATCTATAGAGCATACTCGCCCGCTAGGTAAATTTTCGAAAGAAACAAACCTCCTCTAGAATTAATATTCTAGGTTACTCTCGGGTAATTTATGTTACAATTCGTTCGAGGAAAGTTATGCACGTAATATTGGTATTCCTATCCATACGTGGTGAGGTCGAAATAAATATTTCAGAAATAAATATTTCTCGGAAGAAGGAAACGAGCAGGAATAAAAAGGTGCTGAACTGAAAGGTGCACGGGAAAAGAACTTTCCCGTGTTGCCCTTCACAATTTTTTTCATGTTTTCTGCTGTGCCTTGCAAAAATGAAAAGCGTAATAATGCTTTCTTGGCACCTTGTACATATAAGGCTGGCCCGAAGTACAATACCTCGAAAAAAACGAGCAAAACGTGGGCTGAATTTTTAGCTAACAACATGCTGGTGATGCCATAAATTTCTGCATTAAAATTTGCCTAAATCATTCTCCGTTCCCTTAAACTTCCGCTTGGTTGAAAAAAAAACTTTGTACGGAATCCCTGGTCACATTTTCACGTTCCAACGTTGGTTATTGGAGCTGCACGTGTGCTTCAAAAAAGTTTCGTCCCGAATTGAAATGAATTCAATTGGCCTCCTGCACACTGAGTAACTTTAAATACCAGTGTGTAGAATTTATAACTTAGCCATCACAATTGATTATCCTATCCCGGATGATTTATTTGAATCGAGTTGAAATGAGAATGAATTCAAGAGAGACGAGTTTAAATTGAGTAGGTATTTTAAAAGGGTATTAATCTTTAATTGGATAGTATTCGATAGTATATACCATTTCTTTGTTTTTATTTAAGCCTAGTGAACTCGGTATTATTATTTCTAAATTGGAAGATTTATATTTATTATTTCCATACGTTGATTCCATGGCTAAACATGCCGATATTCATATGGATTGATCCCTCCGTCCATGAGCTTTATATTACCTACGATTTTTGGTCATTTTAAGATGTAAATGCCTTAATACCAGACAAATAATTGTACGACAGTTGCAATGGAAAATGGAATTCAAGTAGATCATTTTCATTGGTCCATTAAATATGAGCTCTAGGTAAAGATAGAAAATTTCACCCTGATAACGCCGTATAATTTCCAGATTGTTATTGCTTTTTATCTATTTCGCGAGCCTTCATGGGACCATTAGCCAGTTATTGCGTATAATTCTTAGCAGCGGATAATCAAGATGCACATTTAACAAGTTAGAGAAATGTTACTAAAATTTAAAGAAAAGTACACTGCGTAGAGCTGCTGATATGACCGTATCATTACATGCTACTTATTAAAATTACAAAATTTTCTGTGATAAATTTCTGCGATTTAACCCTTTTGCTGTCATCGGGCCGATATATCGGCCCTCGCTGGTTGAGCGAAAACTGCCAGGGGCCGACTTATTTGACTTTTTTTCGTGATTGTGGCCTTTTCAACGGCATTTAAGTAAACCCCCATAATCTGTCTATTGTTGTAAGATATAAATAATGTCTTAAATGTTGGGAAAAAATCTAGATGAATCAAATAAAACTAAGGAGTTGAAAAATTTTAAAATCTGAAATCAAATTACGGAAAATAGCATTTGCAGTCTTCGCACATCCCACCCGAAATGGCCTGGCAGAAAAAGGTTAAAATTATTCGTTTGTGGAACTCGTTACTCATTATACCTGAATATTGACCCCTTGACTGTGTGGCAACTCACATTAAGACCGTGTCTAAAATGCATGCTTTGCGACCTTACGTGAAGGAGGCTGAGCTGATGCTGAGATATCCTTTGGAGGGAAATATGTTTCAGCTTCGTCCACAGGCCCTTCCGTCTTTCAGGGGATTATAAGCACTCTTTAGCATCCCCTCCCTCCGCCCCGTATCCTTTCAATCCTTCTCTTCCTTTCACGCAGCTGCCCTTTCTATCTGTCCTCTATCCTTTCATTCGGCTCTGTGGTCTCCTCTCTTGTTGGCTTGCCATTTCTCAGAAGGATTTCAAAGATGACCGCTGCTGGTGGAACTGGAATTTTGGAATTGGAATCTTTTGGATGTCTGTGGTCGTCAAGAATATTCAGCCATAAGAAGACTCAAACCTTCCTCTCGAACGGTCTTTCTTGTTGACTGATTACTCACGTAAAACATGCGCTATCGTCATGAAATTTCCTATTTAAGCATGGTAAACACTAATGAAATATGATTTGCGATTTTCCACAAAAATAAATTTAATCCGACCCGAGTGTCGATGTTGCTACATCATTTTCAAGGTACAAATGGTGGTAAGTGCAGATTGGACATTTTGCGTATCGCGTAAGATTTTTTAAGAAAAGCGCACATTAGGTACCATTTTCAAATTTGAGATACAGGCAAATGCAATAAATGGCCCATTCTAAATACCCTCGAATTTTAAGATATAAACTTAAGTTTTAAAAAAGGAAAATTACGTACGTTATAAATCAACGATTAATATTCAATGATAGTCGATAATCTACATCAATACATTCCTAATTTTTGTGGAATTATGAATGCACTTACTCCTCTTTCTTTATTTCTGCCGTGTAAATGATAATTTTTACGATTTCATGAGAAGCTTATTGAAATTAAGAAAATTATTTCATCATTGCACCGGTTTATTCATACCCTTTTATGCTAATTTTGGGTCTTTAACTACCACAAAACACAATTTAAATTTAAATGTAAATCAACTTCGGAGAAATAACGGCATACTTAATATCGTGATTTTTACGAACGTTGTCTTTCTGAGGTAGTCTTAACACCCTTAAGATGTTTAACAAAATACCACAGCAGCTGTGTAACGAGCAGTTTTACTTTCTGGCAACGGTGGGTTGACTTCTGCTTCGCGAGCCCTCGGGGAATGCTATGGTGTCAGAGCTGTCGAATGCAAATTCAAGAGAGAACTTGACGGAGATTGCGCGCGTTTCCCGCCTTCGCAAAACAACCACGCATGTACGTTTTCAGCGATATATATATCCGCAGCTTTGCCGTGGCGTAGACGTCATAGACAAGTGACGAGCGTTCACCGTCTCTCAATCGCTTCCTTCGCGATGGGATTCCGAGGGAGTGGAATCCTCAAACTAGGCTATCAACCCTTTCAGTTTCTTCACCCCCCATCGCTAGCGCCGTCTCTCGGAAGAGGCGTGGTTCAGTGCGGGCGGATGTAGAGACGAATGGGCGGGACGGGAGATGGAATTCTTCCACCACATGTAAAAAAAAGCTTAAAGATGTAAAAGTGGTTTTATACCTATGTTTGTAGCAGAACCTAGCTAAATTAAAAGGTTTTAAACAGTCAAAATCCTTGCCAAAGTATGTTCAAACATAAGAGAGATGCTTAAAGATTGAAAAGTAGTTTTATACCTATGTTTGAACATACTTTGGCAAGGATTTTGACTGTTAAAAACCTTTTAATTTAGCAGTACCTAGCTGAAGTAAAAGGTTTTAAACACTCTAAACCCTTGCCAAAGTATGTTCAAGCTAAAGTAATAGGTTTTAAACGGTCTAAATCGTTGCCAAAGAATTTTCAAACATAGGAGACTAGTCAGAGAAGCCATTGAAATATCCAAAGAAGAAAAGAACACTTTCAACATGGACAACGGCATTAAAATTAGCCGTACTTGGCAACCCGGAGTGAGAAAAAACAATCAGCAACCCACCCCTTCAGCCTCCCGCTCCCCTCCCCCCACCAGCTGACACAAATACCTAAGTATATAAAACAATTTAAATTCCCAACTCTTCAGAATCCCGTGAGAAAGCGATCAGCATCGGTCGGGAAACGTTGGGGCCACCCAAGAATTGACGCGGTGACAATGCTCAAAAGTTTTTATTCATAATGACGAGCACCCGCGAAAGTTTTAATGAAGAATTAAGAGGATGTTTGCTTATCTGCCCGCTATGCATTTCATACTGTGGCTCTGTTTGCAATCGAAGTTAGTATATAGTGCTACGCTTGTGTTCTACGATACAACGCTCAATCATACATATAGAGAATCTAAAGCATAGAAATTGCTGTGCAATCCAAGTCTTAATTGGGAATTAAATTTGTATAGTGTGGAACGTATTCAGTCATATTTTCGTCACGTATTTAAGTATTTTTATTCTAAGAAGAATTCGCATAGTTTTCTAAAGAAACGTTAAGAAATATTCACTTTTTGTTGATTGAATGCCCATGAATGTAGAATTGTTGAACCAACTTTAATCTATGGTCAGGTCAGGTTGTAGCTTGGTTGCTCTAGTAGTTTATTAAATTTATAGCGTATCATAAATTATATTATGCCAGGGTTTACTGTTTTCTTCTCTATTTGCTATATTTAATTTTTGATCGCCCGTTTTAAGTTTATAGTTTATTTAATAATAGCTGACTTTTTTCTTCCATTATAATTATAGATTAAAAATGTACACTTAAAACTTTATTGCTACCTCAATGATTTATATCTTTCACTTAAAAATATAAGAACAAATGATTTTTTTGTAATTGATTTATAGTTAAACTGCTGTACGCTTTACTCTTGGGAATTAATACGGAATAGAAAGTTTAAAAACTGCTGACTGTATTTTTATGGTATTCCATGATGACATAAATATTGGTATTATCACCTTGTTTCATCACCGTGTTAGTATAACGTATTTTTTTCTCGTGTATTTCTTCATTTTAGTTTTATAGAATATGAAGGAATGGGTACCATTGGAAAGATCAAGGAAAAATATTTCTCGAATTTACTTCCGCTCCAATAACTATGCGTTCTTACCTCGCTGAAAAAATGTACTCCCCTGTTTATAAAAGAACAACTTTGCTGTGTTTTATGAAATGAAATCCGCGAAATTATCAAAGAAGAGAACATCCGAATACAAAAGTATCATGACGAAGGCTTAATGAGAGGTACACTGAGAAATTATTTTTTCCAGAAGGATATGCTTTCTAATTACGAAATTATTTTCTCCAGAAGGACAGTCTTTCTAAATAGAAATTAAAGAAAAACATGATTCCAAAATTTTTTCTGTGACTTTTTATATGTCGTCGACTTGGTGTACTCTAGGAGGACTGGGTCGTTTTGTCCAATTTAATACTTTCAAAATGAATTTTAAATCTCATTGCTTATCTTATTCCTGTGATAATTTGTTACTTCGTGTATGAATGCTGATACTTTACTAATGTAAAAAAGGTTTTCGTGAGTATTAATAAATTTTTTTTAAATAAGAGTTTCACCAAGAAGGATGGCTATGGGTTAAAATCAGTGCTGTAGTTGGGCCGATATGGGCCGGTACGCAGTACAGCCTACAATCCAAACTCGTCATAAGCGTACCGAACTAACTACCTTTTTAAATCTGTAAAAAATTGCCCCAGTGTGAATTTTCCAATTGATTTCAGAAAGAAAAATCGGGAATGAATATTTGCTTGTCCAGAGTTATCTCGTGGCACAACTTGGAACTAATTGGTCCCATTAGAGATGGAGTTTGACGTTTCATTCGCGGCCGGATGTATAATACATGTTCAGCTGTTGGCTGCATTGTGAACTTTGTTTCTTCGAAAATATCGATCATCTCAAGGTACAAAGATTTTGAGGAGGAACTTAAGAATGTAGGAATTGATTCAGTTATTCCTTCTGGTCAAGTAAGTACAGTGATTCTAGATTATCCAGAATGCTGGTCGGAGTCTCAACACAATTACTTTGAAACTGAAAACAGCTGGCTAGCAATAGAGAACAGAAAACTTGATTGTTCTTATTGTGCTGAAGCGGTTGCAGTGCTTTATTTTCAACTATAAGCTTTCTTTTTCTTTTGTCGAAAAAGTTACATCTTCCATTCGATGTTATCGCCCTATTAATGAAATCGTTTAATATTTTTATTACAAGTACACGCTCTAAATTGAGAAATATGCCCCCTAAACTTTGGAGTAAACGTTTTATTCACCATTAACGTATTGTCTGAAAAAAAATTTAATGTATTGGAGGGTATATATTCACCGGTAATGAGAGTGCATTGTTGCTGTTCTTAAGTGCACTTCTGTAAAATATATCGAATCTATATTCTCATTATAAATTCTTTCACGAATGCACAGCAAAAAAAATGATACATGTCGTTAGTGCAAAAGAAGTTATTCATCGTCGTAATTGCATGTATTGTCGCCAGAAAACCTATTACCAGTAAGTTTATCAGCTATTCATAGATATACATTGCGTCATTTCCGCGGGACCTGGCTATGCATAAAAATTCGATTTGCGAGCTCATTGGTGGGCATAAATATCGCTTGCGAAATCCAAGACCCATGTTTGCGTCTGTTCCAAGTAAATTTACGGTGCGACCCGGCCATTTTCCTGGAAACGCAGTCCACTTTATTTCGCAGAAGAAGGATACGATGTCTTAACATAATCGAAGGCTTTTAGCTGATAGGCAATATATATTTCACTCTACCCAATTCCAGTAACAAGTATTGTTTGCATGCCTGCCCGTCAAGTCCGCACGAGGCAAATGCTCAAACAAGAATGATTACGCCATGTATGACCATCGGGATTAGTGCTTTTGTTCTATTCTTTCTACTTGTCTCCTGCAAGTCTACAGCAATCTGGCCATTTATTTCAGAGGCTTAGCCTGCCAGCACCTCACTTCCCTCCCATGAATAAGGAAAACGAAGGAACAAATATTAACCGCATAGAGTTTAAGCTGCCTACGGCCGTCGATTAGAGCTATCGTTACACTACCTTTTCGGCAGAAAGTAATGTTGTCGTTCTTACTTTTAAAACTTACATTTGTTTAAAATCTAAGCTTCATTGGAAGGCCTTATATCAAATGACATCACCTAAAATTCCTGGGAAAGGAATTGGCCGCACAAACTTAATTAAGTGAAATTAACTCGCCTGTCACGTAGGCTAGGGTGAGCTCTAACCTCACCTATTCGAACCACCCTCTAATTTTTTCAAATGTGCAATATTCTCGTCTATTTCGTAGGATGTTCATTCTATTCTCTATTTTGTTTTTCATGGGATCTCTTATAGATTTCTTTTTCAGCAGTGCAAACAAATTATTCGGCCGAAACATGCTACGCATCTTAGGAGATAAGTGGCATTATTTTCAATATTTTTGTAAGTAAACCGTAATGTACAATGTAAGATTTTGCACTTTCCCGGCGACCAGAATATGTAAACTTTTCTCGGGATTCCGCGCGGGTAAGATTTTGTAAATATATGTTACTGCGATATATGTTATAGTTGCAATTATTAAATATGAAATATACGCGAAGTTGATGCGTAGTTTTCCGCGGCGTTGTCTAGATGATGTCTCTATGCTTCTGGGTTTCACCGCGTGGATTTTCTTTGCGACGTCGAAACTGACCAGTTTCTCCGGTATTCCAACCGGGCGGCGTCTCCAGGTCGATGTCGGGATTCAATTTTTTGTGACTTATATAGTGCATTCTTGGCGCCAATTTTTCATGCTGGATGCTGATTGGTCCACCTCCTTTTTTTCTCGTATGACCCTCTTCCAGGAGTTATGGAGAGGGTAGCCGTCTACTCTGTTTATGTTTTCAGGTGCCTTGAATATTTCGATAGCCTCCTTTATAAGTCATTTACCAGTACCATTGAATACACAAAATTTGAAAGAAATCTGAGGTGGTCGGGTTGAAAATGTCACTTTTCTGTGTTTAATTGACATGGAATTACCCCTATATAAGTCATCGAAAATTGAATCCCGACATCGACCTGAAGACGCCGGTTGGAATACCGGAGAAACTGTCGTCGCAAAGAAAATCCACACGGTGAAACCCAAAAGCATGGAGACGTCATGAAATACACGCATTTCCTCCTTAAAATTAGAATGAATTACCGAACAAGGGTTAGAGGTGACTTTGTTTTACGTTCGCACCCTTCATCGCGCCCCTTCTTTCTCTCCCTCCTCGCCCTTTTCTCCTCTGTTCCGCTCCAACTCTTCGGGGGTGCAGATGAAAATTCTCGGAATCCTCTGTTCCCATCGCCGTGCCGCGCCGGTGCGGTGGGCGAAAGCGCACGAGGGTGTGTGTGGGTGGTCCGCACCCGACCAACCTCTTTCTCCCGAGACAGGCACAAGTGCCCCGCCCTCTCAGTGCTCTTAGCACTAGAATGCCCGGCTGGGTCAATTTGGCCTAAAAGAGAATATTTATATTGCTTATTTTGGAAGGAGGAAAAATTTTCGACTTATATTTCATGACTTTTAATTATTTAGTTTGATTTACCACTGTGCAAGAGTTAGGTCTGATATTATTATAATTACTATTTTTCATATTTTCTCATCGCTTATACCTGCCATGCCCGGATGGCTCATTTTGACCCAGTCCATCAAATCCATTTGAAGCCTTTTTACTTTCTATTGTATTCAATGTAACGGTATGATTTATGCTGATTTTTTGTCAAAATGTTATTGTATTTTTTTTAACCTGATACCATTGAAATTCATTGTACTTCCCAAACCCATCATAGGAAAAGTGATCAGTATTCACAAATTTGTGGAAGCTAGTTTCCCTTAACGTGATAGAAATTGTTGAACAACTTCAATTTTAATATTTTTCGTCCAATTAAATTTTCTACTACCCTCCCAAATGCTTTATAAACAATTTTAATGAATAAACTGGGGAGGAATTAATTATTTTGGTAAAATATGCAACCATGGCCATATTGGGTCCAATTGACCCACTCGGGCATAATAGGGTGTAGGGATTGGTGGGGCATGCTAGTCTTAAGAGGACGCCTCACCCCCTTTCGATCGGTCGCATTTTGCTTTTATTCTATCACGTATTTGAATTCTGAATGTAAATCTACGTTTATCACCTCAAGGTGTTTACAGCACATAACAGGTGTCCAATATGCCACTAGTATCTCCAGTGAATTAAACTCGCTGACAATCATGATGGATTAAAAAGTAAACTTTGTTGTATTCCACACGGTTTATATTTAAAGCCACAACCGGTTTCAAACTTTTCAGGTTATTAAACACTTTAAAACCGGTGGATTCTCTTCTTGAAAACTGTGTGGAATGCAAAACAATTTACTTTTTAATCCATCACGTCACAATTTCACAAAGTAAACTCGCAAACCATTGATTTATTGCTGGCAATCTTCCAGACATACTTTCATTTTCCCTCCACGACTGGTTTCATTATATTTTCTGTACAGATCTTTTTTTCTCGACCTCCTGTAAATTTAAAAAAATATTTTTTTTGCATCTAAGCATAGTAATTAGCTCAATTAACAGTAGATATTATTGTATTTGCAAAAATGTTGATTAATTATTAATTATAGCAATTTTCTATAGTGATTTTAAATAATATTGGTCATGATTATAATATGAACTGACAAAGATGTTTTCACCAAAATGTGTTGTAATCTAAATAATCGAAATTGATACAAATGAAAAACATAATATAATGTTTTTATATGAATCACACTCACATAGGAAGCCAAAAATAGCCAACGTAGAGTAATTAATTAATGTATCCATAGAATATGTATCCAAAGTCAGAGCACTTCAAAGAAGTTACTGTGAAGGAACACACTCTTTGCTTCGTCACAACATGAATTTATCACTGGCCACAATGAAGGTGTCATTATTTATAAAAGTAGTAATAATAAGAATACATTATATGACATTATTTAATTCATTTACATAATTCATAGCTTACCATAAATATCAGCTATTTTAGAATGAAATTAGGCACTCCAGAAGAGCACTTTTCGGTATTTTTCGGTAGCACTTTTCCTTTGCTATTCGGTACATATGGCTGCACAAATAGACAAGAAAATATCTAAGCACCAAGAAAAATTTTTGCACAGAAAATTGTTCAATATTAAAAAATAAGTGCCTATTGGAAGCAAAATATAAATTATTTAAGAAAAAATGTTTATTGGCTGTTACATTTCTTATCACTTTGGAGGCCTGAGATCAGGCATTCTGCATTTCAGATCTTTAATGGGATAAGATGGTAACTGGAGATGAATTTATCAACGAATATTCCCGGCTGATTTGGATGTTCTAGATGAGATATTAGGGAACTTCAATAAGAAGTTGCACGCTTGAAGGAGTTAATTTTTATGGGGTGAAATCCAATTAGCGGATAGAGCCAGGCGGCCACGAATTGCGAGCCCGGTCGTTGCCATTGTAATGAGTGGACGCGGCGGTTGCCCTTTACCCTCAGGGTACGTGCAGGTTTGTCAAAGGGACGTGTGACCCGTGTAGGGTTTGACCCTTAAAGCACTCGCCTTCTCCATCCCCATGGCTACACGTGTTGTCCATGGCGACCGAATCAATAAGCCTATATCAAATCTGACGCACATGTTCGGACCCTTAGCGGCTTTTCCTTGGGCCGTTTAAGGTTATGACACTAACCTTATGTCTTGCTAATATTACTAAGGGGAGGTCACTCTAAACCTTGCTGCCAATGGGATTTATGCTATTACGACCAGTTATATTTAATAATATTGGTTCTTATTTTGATGTAAAATCGTTGTTATACTAAAAGAAAACTATTATTGTAACTCAGGACATGAGCTTCAGCAATTCCTACGACATGAAAATACATTAGCAGAACATTCCGTGATTTTAGGCACGTGTTAAGAATTTTTATTTACAATATTTTCACCCGTATAAATACGGGAAGCAATTTTATATGAGTGGCAGAATTCACTCGTAAGCCCTATAATTACACAATATTTTGTTAATTACATATTTTGTCTTGAAATTCGAACACATGAATGTGATAAAAGGAAGTGTTTATGATCAATATTCAAGAAAGAAGGAAAGAAGAACTAGATGGTACAGGCGGAGAAGGCAGTCCTGAGTGTAGGATTATGTTATGTTTAGCAGGGGCAGATTAAGATCGTTGTTTTGGCCTTCGTATTTCCTTTGTATAGCCCTTCATAAAATTGTGCCCTTATGGTGTGCCCAGTTCTTGGCGAATGAATTATCCACGCTATTAGCAATGTAGTACTGCTGACAGTTATTTAATATAATATTGGTTATGAATTATCATAGTTTTATCTCAAAAAACTATTATCCTATCTCATAACATGAACTTTGTCAATCCTTTGATAAAATATGAATTAAGAAAACAGTCCTTAATTACAGGTATATATTTAGCACTTCTATTTATAAAATTTACGCTCTTGTACCCTAATTTCTTTACCATGTACTTCGATGAAATATTTTCATCCTTGAATGCATTTCATTTTTTTTTCATGCATTCATTTTTTATTGACCACACAAATCTTTGCAAATATGCAGTATTAGTTCAATGGCGAGTAGCTAGAAGAAGAAGAAGCAAATTAGGCAATATCTCTCTCCAACAAATACGTTTAATACAATTATCGTTTACTCTAACTTAAGCTTTTGTTTAGCAGCAATCCAAATTCCTGGCGATGTATTTTTATTTTAATAGTTATCGTGCTTGCTTCTGGAAATAGGAAAAAAATACCCCTTGCGCATGGTGCTCTGCAATTTTATTTCAATTTAGCTCGCGAAACAGTCGGAACGTTGTCCGAGGGTCATTTCGCGGCCGGCATCTATGGCTCGCAGATGATTTTCCCCGGAAAAAAAAAGGTTTTCACGCGCGAAAACCTTACGTGGGCGCGGAGAGAGGACAGAAAGCGGAATTGAGCCTTTGATATAAACTTCCCCTCTACACATGTATGGTAGGCGCCCACATGCCTGGCGGTCATCTCACCCCGTTCCCTTGACGACGGGAGCATTGTTTTTAATGTCGTCGCGCCGCGGGCAACGTGGTGCGCTAAGCTAAGGCGGCCCTTGTCGTTCGTGGCCGTCTGCAGAATTCCCGGAATGGCCGTGTTAAAGGGAAAAGCCGCAAGGTGGCGGAGTGGAATGTGGGGATTTGGCTCCGAGAAGGAGAACAAAGGACGAGCGCCGTGCGGATCATCACGAAGGCGTATCCCTAAGTGCTTGCCCCGTTTCCACCATCACGTGACTATGGGTCAAAAAAGTATCCAAACAAATGAAAGTACCGCAATCCCTAACGTTGAAAATTTAGCTTTTTCTCTCTTCGTCTATTATTACTAGGTTTCGTTACGATCAAGTAAATAATGAGCAAAGATTACAACGGTATGATTTTCTTATCATAGTTAATCGACTTACCAAAACTTCATTTAAAGATTAGATGAATAAAATTCTTCGTTAAAACTTTCACGGGTACTCTTCATTATGAATATTGATAGCCCAAAAGTTTTCTATTCACGAATAAAATTTTTTGCCACCAAAATACTCTAACTCACTTATAACCATTCCACGTTGGGTTTTCTTTATGTTTGTTTAGTTAAAATGGTAACATAGTAACATGGAGGGCATTTGTTTAAATTTCACTTGAAATGTTGGCCACTGAGAGCACTTTTCTTTCGTATTTTATGAAAATTACATTTTTAAACTTGCTTTTTCTCTTCCTGTGTACGTGAGGGTTTAAGTGTTTGGGGTATTTTGATCTTAGAATTTCTATTTTTGTACGAGTGGACTTGGGATTACTTATAGCAATAGAGGAAATCGCAAAATCGTATCCGCTAGCATAATTATCGCCACTTCATTTGTTAGGGAACTTTTTCGAACCATTGTACAACCTGTGATTGATTTAAAGCATTGAGAATTTTTCATTTAAATTCTGCCATAAAACTGGATTGACCAGGGGAAGTATATATTTCTATTATGGCAGAAGTAGACATTTTTTATTATTATGTGATCCAAAAATGCTGATTTATATTAAGTTTATTTACATTATATGCAAGAGTTCAGTACACTTTTGTTAGTTCACCACCACTATAAATTACCCAGCATCCAGCACTCTGAACAGTCCCCACAACAATCTCATCTCACGGACCGCAAGTCCCTTAGCATCTACTATTCCTTTCTGCATTTCCCTTTTGATATTTTTTGCTTCACCCGCTGTCATCGTTGTCCTCACATTCCACGTCCCTACATACCTTGCTACCTTTTACTTCTCCATTTTCTTGGCCTTCCTTTCTTCTTTCTTTATTGATAGCATTTCTCTTCAAGAGCATTATCTGGCGGTATATTGTGCTTCAGGTGTTATTGTAACGCTCACGTCTTCCCAACACGTCAGGGCTGCATTCAAAGCGCAGAGCCTCATTGTCCATTTAAAAGGGGAAGTTCAATTAAGGGATAGCCTGGATGGTAAGTAAAATTCTGAATAGCTCGATACAAGGGACTTTGATGATGGTAGCGTCCTTTCCTGATTATGAGAGCATATTAACCTGAAGTAGGTTTATAAGGCTGGAGTATGAGAGAGAAAAGTATGTACAAAATAATATTTTCTGCTTTCAATCATGTATGGCCTCGAAAATTTATACTTATAGTTTAGGGAAATTCGTGAAACTAATCCTTATACTTTTATAGTTTTTTTCCATGATAGAACCATCCTGTAAATTTTATCACGTTTCTTTTTGCATTAATTATCTGGTCACAACATACAATCCATCGGTCATTCTTACAAATCAGTTTGGTTTTTCTTAATTCGTTCCCTGAGGCATTACTTCTTTCTGCATTTTTGTATTTATTTTCAGTATAGGTGGTAAACTTTGCTCGTGCCAAGGATAATGAGATTTCCCATGTCGTTCCATTTAAGCAGAAGTACCTAAATCTTTTCTTCCAAACCCTGCAGGGGGGTCAAGAGAAAATGCCTGAGGTTGGCAGACTTTTTTGCAAAATGACAAATTCCTTTATGCAAATTCATGGAGAAGGGACGCGCTGTGGGACCTAATGCGAGGATTTCAATTGTCACGAGCGAGGAAAATAAATGAGAATCGGATGCGTCTGGAACGCTCATGGTCCGAACAAATGCCGGTAGGTGGAGCTCACGCAGGATATCAGCGTTTTCGCGTATAATTTCGGCGTTCACATTTTTTTACGTTTCTCAAAATGTGAAATGCCTCGACTTCTCGTGTATGTTTTGTGTGACCTAGGGAATTATTAAAATTATTCTCTCACAAATCGTCGTTTTTAACGCTTTCATATTTGGTTACTACGGAGACTAGTGCGGTCATTATTATTTTGTGATGTAATTCTCTATGGAGATAGAAAAATTCAGTTAAATTCTCGATTACTTGTTTTGAACTCGGGGATTCATTGTAACCAACAGTCTATGAGGTGAGGTTCCCGAAAGTTATTGATAGAATGGTAAATGAGTAAATTTTATGCATTTTTATTTTTTTTATTTTATTTAAAATGACAAAATACCAATGCCAATGCCAATTTTCAGGGGCTCAATAAAAAAGCAAATACATAAAATATAACAAAGAGAATCGGATATATTGTTAAGGAAATGTATCATAAGTGATGTTATTGATTCTTAGAGAGAGAGAGGTAATATCGTGAAGACGTTCGGGGATAGAGAAAAGGGATCAATGTTCGGAGGAAGAGGATTAAGACTTAATAGTACCTAAGTTATAAAATTTAAATCTGCATCCAAACATACTTGTGAACCCGGGAGCTATCTAAATTGCCGTGTGGAAGAAGGTTTTAAGGTGGCAGCCATTGCCATAAATTACGATGATACCAAAATGAAGTACCTAATCAAAGAAACGCCTCAGTGTTATGAGAAATTTAACTGCCAGATTGTTAACACTGCTTTTATCTAAGCCCTTTATTGTTCTTGGATCAGTGGCGTAGCCTGGGGGGGGGGGGGCAAGGGGAGTCCGAACCCCCTCCCCCGAAATATTAAAATACAAGCATTTTCCTTCGTCAAAGAAAACGAAACATTGAAAAATCATGAATTAAAAAAAATATTTCTTTCACAAATTAGGTTTTTCCGATTATGAAAAGTGTCAAAATTAGTTTAAAAAACATTACTTAGTACCCTATTTTTCAACAATTTTCCCCCCTCCCGGTTTTGGACCCCCCCACTCGAACGAAATTCCTGCCTACGCCACAGTCTGGTGCTCCGGCAAATAGACTGCATAAGGTTTTCTTCGGTCAGTTTCCACAATTATTATTATTGTAATCAGTTACAATTTGGCAACAGGCCAGGTGGTAGCATGTACATCCAAAAGAGAAAACGCAAAACATCCTCAAAGTCAAATATAAAATAGACAGTGTACAAATTTTAAAAATTTATTCAATTAAAATTTCTAAAAAATTAAGTCACTTTTTCCAACTTTTTCTTAAATATTTTTACATTACCAGGAAAGGGCTCAAATAACTCTGCAGGCAATCTGTTCCAATCTACAACTGTTTTATTGAGGTAGGAATTTTTTTTAACATAAGTCCTCTGCGCCCGGCATTTGATTTTGGACTGATGATCGTTCCTACCAATGAAATTAGGTTTTCCCACTTTATTGCTTATTTCCCTCCATGCATTATCCCCTTTGTATATTTTATGCATACCGCAGAGTCGGTTTCTTTTTCTCCTACTTTCGAAAGATTCCCAACCCAGTATTTTTAACATTTCTGACACGCTCTTTGTCCTCCGATGCCTACCCAAAAATGTATCGAGCTGCTTTTCTTTGAACTCTCTCCAATGCCTTTTATACGTTCCACCTCATAAGGATCCCACACTATAGAGGCATATTTTAGGATAGGCCTAAACAGTGTTTTATATGCCATTTCCTTCGTGCGAAACATGCTTCCCTTTAGATTTCTCATCATCCAGTGCAGTTTCTTGAAGGCTTTCTTAGCAGCATATTCAAAGAATCATTCGCTCTGGAAGGTTATATTCTCGAGTAATCTAAGCCGAGCACTTAGCATCCAAGTTTCTCCGGGACTCCGAGCCTTAATTTTATTTTTATTTTTTATTTAGTTTATTCTCAAACCACCGAATACAGTTCATATTGGCCATTTTATATCGGGGTATTCAAAAAATTTAACAATTATGAGTGCAAGAACGAATGAGGGGAAATCTACCCAGGCGGGAATCGAACCCGCGACTTCTTGTTTGGCAGGCGGGGACGTTTGTTACCCCGCCGCCACCGAGGTTGGTTTAAGCCATGAAGCTCTAACTGCTCCCTCGTATCGGTCCCTAAGAAATTGCGGTGTTCCCTTTGTGATTTACTTAGTTCAGGGATTGAACCCACTTCCCATATGCTTGACGCATTTTTTGATGTTGCCTAAATATTGCAAAGTAACAATTCTCTGTCAATTTTTCGTATGAGGACCATGGAATAGGACGATATACGAATTTCATTTTTTTTACTCTGCGACCGATTTTTTTTTTTTTATTTGAAGTTTTCATACCTCCCAGATATTTAACTTAATTTGAGCCTTTCATGATGGCCTCAACAATCCAGCTCATGAAGTGGGAATTGGGATAGTTATTTGGTACGATAAAAAATTAGAAATTTAATTCCTAAAAAATGTATGAGTTGCTGCTATTAGTAGTTCATTGGCGTTTCATTCAGAAAATTTGACTCCTTCGCGTTATAAATTGTAGCGTAAATTAGCATAAATTCTTACTTTTCTACTATAATCAATCCCAAGGTGTAGCCAATATCCCCATTGATTAAGTGTCACCTGTGGTAAAATACTTTGTAAAGTATGTTTCGAACAATCAAAAATGTCTCTAAATTATAGCTTGTTTTAATGTCCACGTTTTGCTAGAACGCAAGGGACTTTTTTCTGTTCATGCGTTTGATGTTTGCAATTAAAAAGTTGATGATGGATTCCTTCAAAAACGCATAATAATGAAATATTGAAATGCAGAATTCATGTTTTTAATTCAGCATTGATTATTTGTGAGGATAATGCTGCGATATCGTTTTTTTATTTCTACTGGTAAACATTATTGTTAACCTTTGATAGTATAAATTTCGATTTGGCGGTTTATAATCGTTCATTTCGGGAAAAAATGGAGGGTAGCTGTGAAAAATTAATGAGGCTTATTGATCACATTGAGTGACGTCAATATGCTTAACCCAAATGTAAATTATTAAAATCATAAATATTCATTGCGTCCAATTTTAATCCATTTACTATTACCGATACGTTTTATTTTTTAATGAAAATTTTAAAGAGTTATGAGCCAATAAATGCAATGGTATTGCATGCATTAAGTACGAAGTGATTTTTTAATGATTACTCCCTCGTTTTTTGCAGTGAAGTCTTTGAAGGATAAAATTGAATCATTCCCCATTCAATATTCAGTTATTCTGGCATTAAAAATACAATTTGCTATTTTTTCATTTAAAGCTATTTATGTCAACCCCAAGTTGAGCTATGATTTACGTTTAACTGAATTACGAATTGTTGTTCAGTGATGACTAAATATTCATTCTGAACTCAAAACACCTGGAAAGAGCTTATTGAATATCAGCTTTGTTTTCATATCAGAAAGAAATAACATTGATTATAATTTTTCAATGCCGTATTCCGTGATTTTTTAAATTTTAATTATATTTTAATAATTCTTCTATGTGCAAGTAACTTTTAAAAAATTCGAAGTTATGTACATTGGAATTCGGAATTCCGTGGATACATTATTTTAATTTTTTTAAAACCAAAACAAATTGCATCCTGTTATATTTCCGCTTGAAATGCACGAGATTTGATTGTCTTGAATGAAAAAAAAACGTTCATTGTAGTCAGCATTGACTAACTTTTTCGATGACCCATATTTTTAGTTCTGTAATATTCAATTCGATATAAATATAAGCATTGAGAAATACTCGAGAGTTCTAGTTGCCATATGATCGAAATGAAGACTTCAAAATTATTTGCCGTAACGAAGGCCCGAATTCTGGTCCTCTATTTGAGAGCCGATGACGCCATCACTACGCCAACTAACCCATTTGCAGAGAGGTGCGCTATTTTGGAATTATATAAGGCTTGTTAAAAGTACCGCGTGAAAATTAATTAATTACAGCCAAATTAAGGCCCATTTAATGGAAACACTACCAGTTCCGAGATGTGTTCGCCATTCCGAACGCTATAAAAAATACGACATTGAAAAAGGCGGAGGAAGGTACGTGACCTTTTCTTGTAAGATTTTGAAAATATATAGAAATCAGCTAATCTTAAAACGCTTGTTTTCATGCTTATATAGAGGCTTAAACAGGTTTAAACTGCCATCATTTTTATCATTTCGTTTTTCATAGTATTTTTTTCTTTGAGAGGTGATTTCCAATTCAATATTGTTAATCCTTGAGTAATCTATAGACAAAGAGGCGCAAAGTTGACGTCATTTTTTCTTTTAAGGTTAGAGGAGAGAAAAAAATGGGCATAGTTCGTGTTACATAATACTTGAGCGACTCTTAAGTAGGTATTGATTAACAAGTTCAATACTTTGAGGCCATGGAAAGCCCTTAAAAAAGGGCTCTTCTCTGCAACGAATTCTTGTCAGTCTCTCGAAAGATAGGTATCATTGTGTGCGGTGAAACTCGGAGGAGTAAGTAGTGTTCTCCCTCGGTGAATGGGATTGAGAGCGCCAATTGGATCGTAGTACAAGAGAATCCTGTCCCATACATCTTGTCTTTCATCCATTTTGCTCGCTCCGTCCCCTCGTCTAGGATGGATCAGTTATCCGCGCAAAATTGGGCGCGAGCCAAGCAACTTGGGAGGAACTCGGGCGGAACGAGGCGAGCATATCCTCCGACAGAAGAGGGAATCCTTGCAGAGCGGACCCTTGTCAATGTGTGGAATGAAAACTCGAGAGGGAAGAAATTGGAAAGAATTAAGAGCTTTATGGGTTGAAATACGATGAATGGGCGTTGAACTATTTTCATAATTCATCTAAGAACAAGTCAAATCCTACTATTATCACAACGAATAAAATAATCTTCTTCAAATAAAAAATCGTTGATCCCGCCAGCTGTGAAGTGCGTTCTGTCATACGATTCTTGTACGTAAAATAATTTTCGGCTGCTAAAATTCATCGGGAGTTAGGCCTAGTTTATGGGCCTACAGTTTTAAGTGAAGGAAAGGTTAGACAACGGTGCGTTAAACCAATTTGGCTCGGTGGACAACGTTTCGAAACTGAAGAGGAACTCAAGACGAATAAAATCAACTGATTTGGGCGTTACTTGGTGGAACGATGAAATGTTCATGGTGAAACAAAACCCAGTACTATTCCACACACTTTTATTAATAGCTGTCAACTAGTTTCGACGTTTATACCGTCACTATCAATACTAACAGAGCAATAGCGTACAACGTCCAGCCTTATACACCCAATAAAATTGTGAGGGAAGGAGGGGGGGGGACTAAAAGAGGAGGAGGGGAGACATATCCAAATCCGGCCACAACATTGATTTCAATATTAAAATTTTACGTGTACATGACAAAAGTGTAAAACTGGATATTTTAGAAATTTTAAAAATCACCAAATGCGCTCTTGCACGTAACACCAAAATTTTAAATGATATGATTGTATTCAAATGTCCTAATTTTTTATGTACACTGTTTTAAAATCTGACTTCTTCATTGACAATCCTCCTCCTCCCCATTAACATCGTTACCACCTGACCTTCTATCTGCCTCCCCCCCCCCCCCAGCTTTTATACTTTGTGTTTTGACCCTACAATTCAACCAACAATGCCCAACCCCCCTCCTCCTTTTTTAGTTCCCCACCCCTCCTTCCCTCACACTATTGTTGGGTATTAAGGCTGGGCGTTGTACGCTATTGCTCTGTTTGTCTTGATAATGACGGTATAAACGTCAAAACTAGTTGACCGCTATTAATAAAAGTTTGTGGAATAGTACTGGGTTTTGTTTCACCATGAACTTATCACAACTACTTCGGCTGCGCGCTAGGTATAGATTGCTTAAACAATTGAGAATGGATACTTTTCTGGCGACAGTAAGTGATGCTATCATATAATGTATTGTTGCCAAAGACGCCAAGATGTTTATGTATCTAAGTCAGAGACTGTGAATGTAAATGGCCATGCATAATTAGCACCATTATTAGATAAAAGTGGAGATCTTCTGAATTACCCATCTCCACATTTGTGACCCCGACAAGAGTCACTTCACATAAGACATATGCTAAGAAGTGAACGGCGATTATGTAGAGAAGAGAAGTAGGTTTTTAGCCAACTAAAAGTGCCAATAAAATGTGTTTCATATGAGTTTATTTTTTCCTGTGACCCTCTTACATTATGAAAATGCCTCGTATTTTTTTGCCCGGTTATTCGATTCCTACATTAGACTGCCTTGAAGACGAAGGGCAACGCGTTCTTCGAAACGTTGGCAACGATGGAGATTTTCAACCTACTCGGAAGCCCGAGCGGGTACGTACAGTTCTCATACACGTCGGGAAAGAGCCTCATCATGTACAGGGTGGGAAAAAAATTGTGAACGAAATTCTAACCCGGGATAGCTGATGCCAGTGGATACGAAACCCTACGGCGGGCTCACGAGGTTACTCTCCTGGGCCTAAGTCTAAGGTCGAAGCTTATCACCTCTGCACCGCAGAAGGGGGAGGACAAGGCAGGGAAAAGGAAGGAGGCGCCGCCGCGATAGGAGCCCGACGACGCCTCCTGGGAGTGGATAGGGAAGGAAGGGAAGAGGAATCCCGCACCACCACAGAGGCGGGCGGGCCCTACTATTAGCGAAACCATAATTTAATGTTTCTACCAAAAAGAAAGATTTTCCTATGAGGAAGGAAAATACTACGATTTTTCGTAGATGATAGCTGATGCCAGTAGGAACCAAAATTACTGACTATGTTTAGGCCGAAAACGCACCATTTTTAAACCGTTGAGCCAAGCGCTCTGGTTGGCTGCGAGTTTGCCCAGTTGCCAGATTCCTTGAACAACTCATGACTTTGAATGCTTTACCTGCATTTACCTTTCCCATTGCTCAGAGCATCCCGCAACAGGGCAGGACAAAGATAACTTTGGTTCCTACTGGCATCAGTTATCTCGGGTTTAAACATCGAGACACCATTTTCTCCGTCCTGTTTATGAGAAAAGGACTTGGATTATAAAAAAACAAAGCTTTCGCAGTGATGTGGTGGAGAATTTTGCTTTCGTTTTTCCATGAGATGAATTCTCCAAGCGAGAAAAGAGAAATAGGTTTTGACGCGAGTTGAAAAAAATAGGGACGTAAATATGAAAGTGGACCTAGAAAAAAAAAGAAAACGGGAAAGGTTTACCGCGGAACGAAACAGACAGGAGAGGCGGTGCGATCAGGTGGTCCCAGCTGTCACCTTGCTGTACCCTCACTCCCGGCGCCTTCATTGGTTGGCGTGGCGCGCAAATCACCAAGCGAGCCAAGCCGAGAGCCACCACCTTTCGTGAAGGCAGTTGCTGTCCTCTTCATCTCACTGCTATTTTTGTGGATCTGAAGAAAAATCCCTGGAAAATTCTCCTCGTAGAATGATCTACCATTTCCTTGGTAACAGTTAATTCGGCTAGTCCAGTGGCGGTGAAGAGGAAAACTTAACACCGTAGGCTAACGAAAGTTAGTACACTTACAATACCTTTCCAAAGATTAACCGCTTCCTTTTTCACCAAAAATACTCTCTCCGGCTCACTTATCATCAATTCACGATTGGTTTTTAATATGTTTGTTTCTGGATCAAGGTGGCAGAATGATAAGAAATGAACTTGTTTACGTTCCACTTTAAGTACTGAATTCTGAGAGTGCTTTTTTCAAGTTTTATTTAAAGTTTAAATTTGACCAGCATTTCTTTTGGTGGTGGACGTCAGTGAACATGGTTAAGAGCATTACGGTGTTATAATTTCGAACTTCATTCACAAATCCAAGGAATAGCATGCAGCAATGGTTATAATAAAAAATATTCCACAAGCGTTTTTAGCGCCAATCAATTTTTTGGGAAAATGTGGACCCATAACGCAAAGCGAATATACACCACTTTTGCGAGTTAAACTTAAGCTTTAAAAATGCCAAAAAAAATTCCTATCCATGCCTATTTAAATTAAAATTAAAATTTTTCCAACTGAGATTTCTGTGAAGATTATTTTCGGCAATGCTCAGGCCATTGATGTCACTTCCTACATTAGGAATAAACATTGGCTAGTCTGAATATTAATTGTCAGATTGGCCGTTAAAATAATGAATGACAAATCAATGAGCTTTTCAATTCATATTCCACCTGGTAGTGATTTAACTCACCATGAAAGACTATGGATATCTCAATAGCATGAGTATTTAGTTTGTTACGATTCTGATGTAGAGGTTTAACAAGAACAATTTTGGCTTACGCCTGTATATATGCTTAACTAAATGGACTGAAGCAAACTTGTTTAGGAAAACACGTGAGTCTTCTATTTATTATTCTTTATGACTAGTTCATACAGCTCATGTTAATCTATTTCATTATAGTCAGTTTTCATTTTCAATCCTTGTTTACGAACCCTGCAAAATTTCACAGACAGTAGCATCTCAGTGACTGTGGCCCTGGAAAGTATGATCTAAAAGTTATAAGAAGAAACTTCTCAGTTTTTTTTTCACGCAATTACCGTAAAAGCATTCATATAGTGGCAAAAGAGGGTGGGAAAGATATATATTTATTTTTCCTTGTGGAATATTCTATCCCATTTTTTTTAATATACAATGAACAAGTTTGATGAGTTTTTTTTAACAAACTTTGCTGGAGCAATTAATTAAGCATTAGAAAGAGTTGCTCTCGCTCTGGGAAGTTGCTAACAGCTAATGAAGTTTCCAGACTTGCCTAAGCCTTTCCTCTTCATTTTTTGTATGCTGGACATATTTTCTGGCGTCCGAAAGGGTAAATGGCCATTTCAGATGGGCCTCTAGAGCTCAATATTTTTATTTTGTGAATCATCCCAGAAAGATGGAAGTATATCCCAAAATATAAAGTTTTTCTCTCTTTTGTCAAAACGGGAAAAAAGTGCTCCAAAGCCGGTTGGAGGCCGTAGCTTATCAGAGGGGAGCTGAGAAAGTCCCACCCAGGGATAATAAGGGTCGGGCGAGGAAATTTGAATTGTAAAGCAGTGAGTGAACGAGCCGGCGAAACTCCTTGGGTGTGTCGCCACACGTTCCCGATACATGTCCCTCTGTCTGGCGGTACATGGTGCAACTAAAACCGTCTCCTGTGCTGCCTCTTCGTGGCATTCTCCCGAATCAAATCCCATGTCAGAGACCGAGCGATGCAATGCATGAAAGCTTGAAGAGATTGGGAAGAGTGAGTGAATCTCGGAACCCGTCTTCCATTCAGAAAGGAAATTTCCTCCGCAGTTGAACGCTGTGGTCGATTAGCGCGTCCGTTTTAATTCACCGCGAAAAAATGAGAGTAAACTTGCGAATTCCTTGTTCAGTGATCTTCTTTTGTGCATAGCCGCGTCACAGTTAAACATATATACCAACAATGTAAAATTTTAGGTTTTCCCGGCGTTTGATAGATTGATGAACATTTTCTCGGGATTCCCACCGGGTGTGGTATTGGGTTGATTCTCCCAACGTTTTAATGGCTGAGTCTGCCATCGTCTTCAGGGATTTACTCTTAATAGTACTTTTTTACGGTATTTATGTATGCATATCCCTGGTTGCCGTTTTTGTTGTGTGCGGATGTAGCGATTAATTATGACACTGCTCAGTTGGAAGCCTTTACCTTTGTTTAAACTCTTCTCCTCAAGGCTAATAGCAATTGCCTCCTTTAAAATACTATCCCAATAGTTATTAGTGCGGTGCCAAACCTTCGTAATTTTGAAGTCCAATACCACACCCGGTGGTAATCCTGAGAAATTTTTCATCAACATATTCCAAAAGTTCAACAGCCATTACACTCAATTCTGGCTTCCTGTCATTGCTGGAGGGAAAAGAAACTTCGGCCCACTCCTACCTTCAGCCCCTCACCATTTTAATCGTTGATCTACATTCTACACCGTAAGCCAACTCAAGACGTGTGTGGCGAGGGTGTTAATACAGTAGCCGCTTGCAAGAAAAAAGGGAATGATCTTGCAAATTCAATCCAGCATTAAATAGAGTCTTTTTATCGTCCGGGGAAAAGTAAATCTCATGCCTATCCGTTCAGCTAAATATCTGTCTTAATTTATCTTTTCTATCAGACCTGGAAATACAGTGGAATTGTATTATTATAATTATAATTTTCTCCCTGTTGTTCTGAAAGATATCTATTCTCGTTTTGCTCAAGCTATCTAACCCTAGCGCGCAGCCTCCGAGTCTCTAGCAGCTTCCAGACTAATTCGTCTAACATCTGTGTCACACTTTCCGTACACCAGTTATTGACGAATCTCGCAGCTTTCCTTGGTATTTTATCAAGTTCGCCAATTAAGTCCTTCTGCATCGGATCCCATATGCTCGCTGCATATTCAAGGTGTGTTCCGATCCCTACAAGAGGATATTAATAATTTTGATTACGTTCTAAGATAATTCACATTCGCTTATGTGGGTGTAAACTCGCTAAAACTCTGTGAAACTCGTTTATGATCATGCACCTAACGACATCCGGCTTATAACGAGGTGAGTTCCCGTCCCTTGAACTTTCCTTCGATCTCCAATGTTAATTTTCCCGCATGTGACGAGTACGGATCCTCGCTATTACAAAATATTATAAGGTTCCTTGGGGAAATATTGCTGCGGAGCTGTTGTTTTAATGAAGATGCTTTACGGAACATAAGACGGCCTTCTTGTGGTGTGCATAGCAAAATCCATTATTATGGATATAAATAACTCTCGTTCATTAAAAAATTAGAATGATGTTCCCTGAAATTCGTTTTAAGCGAGTTTTAATGTAGGTCGCCGTAAGGGAATATAGAAACACTAGCAGGCAACCCGGCTTTGCTCGGGATGTATAGTATCCACAGAAGTGGGAAATTTGGAACTAGGAATTCAAGGTCCCATGGCAGGATATGTTAGACAAAGGAACAAGGCAGCTATAATGATGGTACTCGCTTTGCTCGTAGGGGGGGGCTCTGCCCCCCCCCCCCCCCCAGGCCACCCCGAAGGCCTGCGGCCTGTTATGGTCACTTTGGGATGTCTTACGCTTTTTGTTTACCGTTTGTTACTAAGGGATCGTTTACGTTTAAGCTGGTTAGATTAGGTAAAATCATTATTTCCACTTTCACGTAAAACAAGCGCATGGTACGTTAAGGCGCGTCGGTGTAAACTGTACCGGTGAGCCAACCTCACCACAACCAGTCAGACAGATTTACAATTAAACGGTGCCGTGCGCATATGTACTGTTGTTGTATAAAGTGTTGTTTGTGTGAAGAGAAAGCTTAAAAATTAAAGTGGAATATTTACAACAGGTATAACATAATACAGTAAATTGAAAATTTAATTTTTTATTTTTTTCTGTGATTATAATATTATTTTTTATACATTTTTGATAATATCTTATTATTTTTTTGTTTGGAGAATATTTTTTTTTGATAATTAATAATCCTTTTTTTAATTTTTTTCAATATTTTTCAATGGATCATGTAGATTTTTTTATTTTATCAACACAATAGGCATAATTGCCAATGCCGTGAGTAAATACATAATTTTTATTTTTTAGAGTATTTGCAAAATTGATCAGAAAAAAATGAAAAATCGAAATTACAATTCAATAATTAAACCTATGGTTGAAGAAGGAAAGACTTGTAGGACAGACATCCTCTTTTATATATATAGATAAATGCAAATATTACATGAAGCAAAGATATAGGAACACAAGCGCATGAAGTTGACACTGCGGTGGCTTGGAGATGGAATGATGGCCGAAAGCACAAGGAAAAACTTCACCACGCATATATACGCCACACCCCGTTCATGGTGTCCCACAACGCATCAATTATCCACGCCGAAGCGCCTCGGCGAAAAATAATGACCCCTAGCGGCCAAACCCCAAACCCCTCCTGACCCTC
Organism: Ischnura elegans; assembly: GCF_921293095.1. Lineage (NCBI taxonomy): Eukaryota > Metazoa > Arthropoda > Insecta > Odonata > Coenagrionidae > Ischnura > Ischnura elegans. The sequence continues at coordinate 95,044,580 of NC_060252.1, forward strand.
ATTCTGAGAACTTTTCCTTTTTTTTTACCCTTCCAAAAACCGAACCCTTTCCTTTCTAATCCCTCCTCCCCTTTTCCAAACCCTCATCCCAAATCTTATCTCATCTCTACTTCACCCCCACCCCCAACCCCTTATCCCATCTTTTTATCACTTCGGTTCTTTACCAGGAAAAAATCATAAAAAACGTTCCGTCCATTCAAGTTGACGAAAGATAGCGGATGGGCGTTATAATCTGCGAATTAAATATTTTGGTCTTGAAAAGTTCTGAATAATATCTTCCCCACTGCTGCTAACTATTAAGTAGGTTGGTGTGAGAAACAAATTATTCTACCTTGTACTGTGCTATCATATTTAAGTCCTAAAGTTATATTATGCTACAATATGCTACCTGCTTCAGCTTCTTATGACGAAATAAAGGTTCTTCATCACTCTCTTTAACTTTTATGCTTAAACAATAACTACACTAGTGTATGCGTAAATTTTTCCTCGGAGTCATTGATAACAATTCGCTGCTTAAAAAATGAAACTCCTATTTCTTTCGTTTTTATAAAGCAGTACGTGACCAAAACTGCTCTGAATATTGGTTGTAGTAAAGTCTGATACTTTAAGGTAACCCATCGAATCACGGCCACCAAAAACTGGTTGGACGACACATCTGCCTAAGGTTACAAAAAATATTTCTTATTGCAATTTATGGGGATGAATATTTCCGTGTCAAATATATCCTTTGACATGCACAACTGTTATTATGATGAACACAATTGACAGCACAAGCATGAATAACATATTTTCAGTTTTTCAAAATAAATTTTTTTCCTATATTTGCATGATAAAAGATCATTTTTCAAAATAAAGAGCTCCTCATGTTAATGCCTGCATGCTAATGCCTTTAACTCTTGCTCTAATAGGAGATAGTAAAACTATGCGTTATGTGAAGCTTATAAACTGATCTATCGCTTCAGTTTCTATCGATAGAATAAAGCTTCTTTATCACTCTTTAAATTTTATACTCAAATATCTAAAAATGCATTGTCTTAGATTTTCCTAAATAAATATATATTTTATTTCTGCATTAATTCTCTAATCACATGCAAATCTAAGGTATTTTAAATACCAAAGCACGTTTTTTTCATTTATATTCGAAATGTTCAAAAGGTGAGCTGATATTTAAGAATTGACTTTTTTAATTTAAAAATAACTTACTTACCTAACTTTCAATGTTATCTGACAATGAAGCCGATTGATAGCCATAGTCGTATTGTGGCAGGTAATTGCGAGCATTAAAGTACTCGATTTGGTATAATATCTTGCATGAAGAGTAGTTGAATTATGCAATAATATAGTAATATTCCTCCTATCCTTACATAATCTATATTTCTAGCTGGGTTCGAACCCAATGCTGAGGTAATCAGGGCTCAACCGCGAGCAAAGTCACCCAAATAACTGATTGTTACGAATGACCTTTGTTTAATTATCAGTTGTGGAGTTGCATCATCTTGACTCACTTCGTGTGGTTTCATATTCTGAAAAACACTAGTGGAATTCGGATGCGTAAATGTGTCGCCGGAATCATTGAAAACAACTCGCTGCTTAAAAATAAAGATGAAAATCCTATTTCTTTCGTTTTCAAAAAAATAGCACGTGACCAAGACTGCGCAGAAAGTAGGTTATGGTAAATTACGAGGAGTGGCGAGGAGTGTCGCTAATTCTTCAAATTTTTCTGGTAACATTCCAAGCCAGGGTTTAAAAATAAGCATTGAAAGCCTAGCCTATTTGCTTCATCTTTGGATTCCTCGCGGACGGTTTAAAGGGAAAGATGAGTTCCCCAGGGGACAGAGCTTGCACGGAAAGGAAATGAGTGCTCATTCAAATTAGCTGAATTAGGTGACGGTGTCTAAGTGGAGTGAAATCAATTAATTAAACGCATGAATTACGGTACCAAACTTAGCTTACCTACTTCATTTTCTAATTGGAAATGATATAAATACTATTTTTTTTTATCCATTTCAAGCACTGGTAACATTACGGTGTGAAATAATTTAACCCATCATGTTGTAAAGACGCGTCATTCCTTCTAATATGATCGTACTTTGCCTTTTCTTAGGAAATACTTCTTCTTAGAAAAATGCTTAGGTGTGCAACGTAGGTGCCTGTGCGTCAAACCAATCTTAGGATTGTTGACAAGTGAAGATGAAATATTCACTTCCAGACAAAGAACATAATTCCGAAAATACCAGGAGGCTCCATGTCACTTTCAATCTGAGGTTTAGTTTGGATAGGTGAGGGTAGACTTCACCTCGGACGAAGGCAAATGCCATTATGATTTATATTTTCCGGATAGAATTTTAGGTGAAAAAGTTTTCCTTTTTTGATAACTTTCGTTAAGAAAATGGAATTTCATTCCCTGATTAATATAATTGAAGTCTTTTACCATATTGTTCGCTCTTTTATGGTTAATCGTAAATATTGTCCTCGATTTTGCTGGTTTAGCGTGCTGAAATTCACTTTGCGCTGCGTTTTCGCAATCGGATGGGATACTGCGACATTCTCTTCCCTTAGCCGATCCACCGCGTAATCTATCACGCAAGGAAGTCGCTGCTGCGGTTCATCAAATAGGCATCCCTGACTTTCGATGGCTTTTGAGGCCGTGATGGGCTTTAATAGGCTTGGATTGCCACCAACGCGTGCCTCACGGCACAAATGTCACGCTTGATTTGATGCGGATCTTCGGGATGCGTCCAACGCCGAAATCAACCCGAACAGTTTGGGAAATTGCTGCTCTCTGGAATTCTATATCATCCCTTCGATTGTCACGGTAACTGTTAAGTTAGAGATACGTCGGAAAATTGCAAACATGGTGTTAGTGCTTATTTATGTTAATACAGGGGAAAAAATGTAGAGGATTCTTGTTTTAACTCATTAATCACCATTGTATGATAAAATTTCATCACTTTTTGAAGCGTTTAAACACTGTCGATGATTGAAAATAGCTAAATTATATTAAAATATTAGGAAAGAAGAAGAGTCGGTTTTATAATGTCTGGTTAGTCCGAATCAAGCAGTGATTAAATCTTCAACTTTACCTGATGGTGGCTAAACAAATCTGGTTAGCTTGAAGTCTGATATCATACAGAAGATACACAGAACCTTTAATCACTTCTTGGTAAAGCTAAAGGCTGTATCATCTTATGGTTATCGTTAAAAAGGCATTTTAAAACCGGCCATAAAGGTTTTAGCAGGAGAAGTTTCAGGAAATTTACCGCATGTCACTCAATTATTATTCTCTCAATCATTCATATGTTCTAATGAGTGTAGGTTGAAAGCGTTTGGATAAAATTTGGATTTTATGAACTACATCTTTGATCCAGGTTGAGCTAAATTTTTACAGAAATATTTCCAAGATTTATACTTTTAGCGAAGATGAAAAACAAAGCTGTGAAAGTTTGGTTCAGTAGTAATTATGATGCACTAACTTAGAGGCTACCAGATGCCGTAATCTGACGCGAATACTACATATATTATTTCCACGCATGATGCTACTGAATTTCTCATTTCGTACATAGGATACGGGGAGGATTTAGCATAGACAAATGAAGTTAAGTTACCAAATAAGGTTAAAGGAATGTTCCTATCTGCTAATAGGAAAAAGATCTGACGAACGGTAATTTTATTAGTGTGCGTCACGACTTAAATAAATTGAGAGGCTGTGGAATTTTCAATCTTCAAGGTTTACCTTTATACGAGTTTATTATATTTTGTGAACTTGTGATCACTCTCGTCTCCAGGGATACCGCACGCATTTATTTCTGCATATCTTGCTTCTATATTAATTTCACTCTTTCGTAGAAACTTTTTTCATTCGAATCTTTTCCTTAAATCATATAGACCGAAGCTTCATCCTTGGTGTTTGGTGACGCAGAAGGACGTGGACTGATCATAACAATCCCATACAGAGCCGGAAAAAAATAGATTGTAGAAGAGTTTGAAATCAAATGTTGCGTTAATAATTTGATAGACTTTATGTTCATGATGGTTGATCTGAATTCTTTTGTAAATTTTCTCTTCATAGCGCGCGACATGAAACTGAAACTGTATGTAATTTTTTTCCTTATATTAAATTTGTACACATCCATTACATCATAAACCATAGAAACAAAAAAGGAAAGGTGAAATAAGAGTTAAATTCAGTAAGTATTTGTGGGAAACATTGGAAACATTTATTAGGCATCATATAAATACGTCACGTCCTGTATGGGTGAGGATATCTTATTTCTTGGACGTGGTGATATTCTGCCCGCTGAATTCCATTTTCACTTACAATCACCGACTGGTTTATTTTCATTCCCGCTCAAATAGTATTTCCCCTTGCTTGTACTTCAACATTTTTAACCCCGAAGCCGTTACCGATCCAGATTTTATTGCGCCATATATCAGGAGGGAAGAAGGCGGAACTCCACCGGAAGGTATACACAGGGTTGAGGAAATTTATCCCCGGGATAAACTAATATCGAATGAATTGATGACGGTACTTTCGCCCCGCGATCTGACCCACTTTCTACAAACCCAAAGTTTTGGTTTTAACACACAGTCTCCCAGTGAAGAATGCTGGACGCCTCCTCAACAGATGTTAACAGTCGTCCTCTCAACCCACGCAACTGGAAGGAGAATGAGTGGTGTTGAAATTAAAGAAGGCATAAGGGGGACTACTTATGTACATTTCCTAACAATCGTACTAGCTTTTTTTCCATTGGGAAAAATCAATTCCCTCTTAAAAATGGTTGAATTATTTAATTTTTTGTGAGTCGTCCCACCTTTCTGTTCACGAGAAATTATAAGAGGACCAAGTGGTTAGGCTCTATCATAAAGCTATAAATTCGCATAGTAAATCCATATAAGGTTAGAACAAATGTGAAAGATGAACGTGCAATATAAAGCCCTAGCGAATGATGCCATTCATTTTATTGAGGCACCATTGCTATCCCTGATAGTGTGAGAAAAGCACAACATTTTACATATACCTATTTTTCAGTCCTTATATTAAATTATTCATATAATCGTTAATTTCCTTAATTTTTTCTCGCGATAACGCCTCTCATAGTACGACGGATAAAGGAAGGATACTTTTACGTCGTCCGAGAAAAACTCTACCCCGATTTCACTAAGTAAATTGAGCCTTTCCTTTGCGCTGCACTCCTTTAAAGATTCCCATTCTAACTAACCTAAAAAAATCGGAAACGCCGCTTTTTCATGATAACAACTCATTACGAATCTGGCCACCCTGTTCTGTACCCTATAGATTTTTGATATCGGTCCTACTTCAAAAGGATACCACACGCTCTCCAAAACAGGCCTCACTAGAGTCAGGTAGGTTATCTCTTTCAGCATTGTATGGTATCGGGATTGGTTCTTGAGGCAATTAAAGATGGATACAAGGATGGATAACATAAATTTATCTTAGGAACTGGTTGGAGAAAGGTAGAAATTGATGGCTGTAGCATGCCAATCTCAGGATTACATCGAAATGAACGAAAACCACGTTGGAAAGTTTCGTGATCATTTCGAAATTCATATTAACCAACATAAAACACTTTTCAAAGCCTCTGTTATTGTCCAAAAGAACGACAGTATTTAGATACGGGGTCGCGGTAAAACCATGGAGACGCTCAGCTGAATATTAGCAAAAAATTAGATCGTACCCTGTTCTCTATTGTTGAGATAAACTCAACTTTCTGGCTTTCAATGAATGTATAATGATAAGGCATTTTTCTATTGGAAAAATATAATGATAACAGCCGTCATTGATGCAAATCTAGGTTTTCGACACCCCTGCGGTGATGGATATGAGTGATATTTTAAGAACACTCTAAGCACAGCATTCTATCCTTCAGAGGAGACGTCCATAAGGATTGCAGCCATTAAGTTATGATTAAGCGGGGAATATAGCTGTGATGCCTTGAGATTATTATGAAATAGAAGGACCACTATTCATATATTCCCATTGATGATCGTCGCTGTAGACTAAATATGTACATTTCCGAAAAACAGAGAATATACCATACTCCCAACCCAATTCCACCAACTCTTACGGCCTGGTTGCATGATACATTAACATGTACGAGATTATGTCTGTTTGCATGAATAAGTTTTGTGCACCGGAGCGGAACAATTACGAATGCATGAACCAAATTAGAGCAGGTTCTTCTTTCGGTCCGTGCGTTAGGACAAGTACATATTCGTGTCCATTCACGCGTTCATACATTTAGACATTAACTTTCACGTTTTAATACTACGTGTAAAAAGGCCTTGAGTTTGTGTAGAAGACCCATGATAATCTATTCCTGACACTTGCACCCTAAATAGCCGGCCAGTTGGTCCAAAATGTCTCTTTCTTTCGATACATTTTTCTCACTTCTTTTTCCGTCCTCTCCTTTTTCCTCACGTCCGAACGAAATCCCAAAGTGGTCAGCCTCACCTTCCCCTTCCTCCACCACGTTTCAGAAATAGCAGTCCTTCAGTCGAATTGAAACCTAAGAGCAGCTGCTGCTATGGCAACCGGGTGGAAAGCAATAAACAAACATGGGCTCGCGGTCTGGCTCTACTTTCTCGGTTACGTCTTCAATCCTTTTGGTGATATTAACACCGTGATTTCTTTTGTACCTACTCGTAATCCTCTCATTTTTTATCTTATTGGTTTCCTATAATTATTTAATCAAGCAGTAACTCTCTCAGTCCTAATATAGAATTTTCAGGTGTAATCATTGTTTACTTTGCCCTTGGCAGTCGATAAGGTAAGATGTATTTTTATGGGCCTGGCTCGGCTTAGACTTCATTACGTGTTCGTGAATTTTTGGCAGAAAATAATACTGTAACCATGCCCCACCCTCCATATTCGCCAGAAATGGATCCGATGACTTTTTCCTATTCCCAAAAATAAGGAGAGCCTTTACAAGCATATTCCAAAATATGAAGTTCGCCATGAAAAAATATATTTTGCTTAGCTGGAATTCGAGCCCGATTGCCGGACAGGCGAGTTAGCCAGTTACACTACCAAGCCATTTTCTCAGAGCGAACCATGGCGACGTTCATTCTTATGGGTATTAAACTTTGCACCCGTGCACGTGACTGCGTTCAATGTCACTCGTTTTGCGCAGTGCTTTTACAAGCATAGATGAAATTAAAATAAATCGTTGACTGAGATAAGGGCTATCCCGAAGATGGAGTTTGAGAAGTGTTTCGAGGATTGGAAGAAGCGCTGACACAAAAGGCTTAGTACCTAGTGCAGAAAGGGTTCTCGGGTTTTACACCGGGCAATTGTATCCATCTCTGAATAGAAAAAAATAACAAAAATAACAAATAGAAGGAGCTTTAGGTGGCTTCTAAGGTCATAGGACAAGAATTGAGCCACCATCAAATAACAAAAATGTATGCTAATAAAAGAAAATAATAATTTAGTAAATGATACGTGAGTGTTATAGAGAAATAACACCAAAATAAATGTTCAATTATTTCTTATGAGAAAAGTCAGTCTTTGGCAAGTCTTAAAATTTTATTTGAGGATTTATTTTTTTTTTATTTTAGCGGGCAGTAAATGAAATTAAATTGGCCCCATGTAAAGAAAACAGCTTTTATATTATGTTAACCTTGGTCTGCTTGTTGCTACAAATAACTCACTCCTTAAAATATAATTACCTTTATATTTATAACACCCACTCGGCAGATTGTCACTTCTCGCATAAAGCAATTTAGGACTTTGAATAAACACGAATGCCTTAGTGGCAACAATTTTAGGGCCACAAACAACGAAAATGAGCCTTCCTACGTTTCCTCTGAATATCCCCTAAGAAGGGAGAGCGAGTCGTTCTTCGAAACGTCGGGAGACATCGAGCCAGTTACACGGTAGAAAACCCGAGAATCCTTTCTGCACTTGACACGACGAGGAGTCAAAGAAGGAGAATAAGTTTAATAATAATAATGTAAGGGAGAAAATATATGATGTTACATCGGCTTAGTACGTAATGGGGACTATTTTGAACGCAGCAACATTAATTTAGACGAATAAATAAATGTTTTTTCTAAATGCTAAAATTCCCGTTTTTTTCTGAGCGCACCTCATGAAGGCCGTTGAATCAATCAGTAAAGGCCTTCCTCCTTCCACCTTTAACGTAATCCTACCTCCCCTCTTGTTCCATATGGCCACAGCCCCATCTTTTTCTCCCCTCAGCAGCTCTATCTGTCTCCCTCTTGCTTGCTTCCCATTGGTCGGTCATCACCCGTCCTCCCCGCACAGACACACACCGCAATGACGTGCGACCCTTGCTTTGCCGTCTTCTTCCCACTAATATATATCCTTTCCCTTTCCCTGCTTCATCAAATAAACAGCGGGCGAGAATCCGGGAGCGGTGACCGCAGTGGAGGATAGACGTATATTCAAGGTTGTATCGAATGTTTGCCGATGTTTCTTTGACTCTTTCTCGGAGCTATTTCTCAGTTTCATTCCGTAGAGAGGCAACCAAACGCCCTTTGGACGTAAATGTGTGAAATCGTGGTCATTGATGCGCGGAAATTTCATTTAAAAACAAAAATTTTTGATGCCGTAAAAATGTAAATCAATCCGTGATTCAATAAAGTACGTTAAATCTTCATTGTGAATCTGATATTTCATAAAAAGCATGTTGGAACAAGTAATTGCTAACATAAGCTATGAGACAGCAAAGCTCATCCAGGTAAATATCCGCGAAGTAAGTACAGTCCTGCATAATTGCTCTTTGAGAGGTTTCTTCGCCTATTCCGCAAAAATGTGTAAAAGTAAAGCTTAGCGTAGTAGCGTGGAAGCCCAGGGGGTGGAACGCTTGTCTTTCAATCCGAGGGGTACCTGGTTCAAATCTCGTGTGAAGAGCATTCGGACGCCCGACACAGACTCCCAGAAGTGCGAAGCATCCTAGGTGTGGGGAACTGCCTCCTACCCTGATTTGGCAACGTTATGTTCGCTCCTCCTCTCTCTCTCGGTACTACCCCTCCCCTATCATGGAATCCATCCGTGAGTATCCGAGCCCTCACGAAAGCTCACCCGCAGACATAAAGTGAATAGACCCTTGACGCTTATGTAGTCTGTGTACTGTAGGGTGGCGCACGGGCCCTCCGGGTACCATAGAGTTTTTGTGGTCGCTCCTTTCCTCCCGCCGGCCCTCGCAGACCGACTCAGGTAGCTGCGGGCCCGTGTCCCACCCTACGGCATACAGACTATAGTAGCTGTTTGTTTTGACATCCACTATGCAGCCTTTCACTTTCCGCAACTATGCCGAAGGATCAGAGGCGGATAATTTAGCATAGTTGAACAAAATAATGGCTCAATAGAGCAAAATAAAAGCAGTATCAGCTGAATAAGGTTTACATAAAAAAAACGCTAATATTATAGAATTCACATTCTGAAATGCATTACGCATTGCTAGATCGGTCCGGGGCTGTATGATGGCGTGTAAAGGAGTCTATGCATAGCACGAAAGACATCATGTAAGTGTTCGACTACACTAATAATGGTGGTTTAAAATTTAAAGGTGTGCCACTGAGCGATACTAAGGGTAAATAATTTTTTTTTCGCACCTAGACATTGCGCCTGATCTCAGCAATTCCAATATTGCTCCTGACGTAAGGTAAAGGAAGGCACCAAGAGGTTCACACCTTAATGTCCCATCCGACGGACGGTGCGCACTGCTTGAAGTGTCCTCCGTACAAAACTCAAGAAGTGGGAATCGTGCAGTGTCTGAAAAAACTCTGTCACCGTCGTGATTTGAACCAGAGCCTTCGGAGTGTGAAGCGAACGCTCCTACCACCACACTAACCTAATCACAGCAACGTGTCCTCCCACTTGAAGTTCACTGTCTTATGAAAGCGATTTGAAATATGAATGTGGGTGCCTACGCTGCCGGAAGAAGAAGAATGGATATCGAAGTTGTGGAGAACAGGTGCGGGAAGGGCTAATGGACCGGATGGCTACGAGGAGAGGGGGTTAACAACGGTAAAAAGGGGTTGATTTGGCGATGGAGGGTTGTGGGAGGGGGAGAAAGAAGTCCAATAAACTTTAAGTTTCCGATCGGTCCGCCCACATACCTAGTGGCACACACCGACCCAATCACCAATAAACTTCCATCGAACGCCTTCCGGAGGGCATAGCGGCCGCCCCAAGCCCATTATGGGGTGCTGGCAGCTGTCCCGTGTTCACAACCACTTAACTTAGCGTAGCTTACTTAAGAGTAGATTGCAATATATAGTGGAACCGTGCAAGAGTTATCGTAACAGAAAATCGTTCGTAAGGTCCATTGTATTTCATTATCAACCGACCTAGGTTTAGACAGATTATGTCATTTTTAAGACAGAACTAGCTGTGATTATGATTTTCAAATTTAGTCTTGCGGTTTCAATCATAGCTCTATCCATGTATCAGTCGCGAGAGGTTTTTTTTGCTGATATGCATGTCGATATACCTATGTTACTATCTTCATTGGTTCTACCATCTTCCAAGAGAAAATTTGTTTTTCCCGCTAATTAATATTACAGGTCGATTTAAAACACTTTAAATTGTTGAGAGCTGTTAAAAGGTATTCTCATATTTTAAAATCCTTAGTTACGCGAAGCTAAGTTAAGTTGTTTTTACTCATTAAACTTTTCAGTTTTACTTGCTACTTTTAAGAAGAATTTGTGTTTCTTTTATCCGCTAATGACTATTCCACAACGATTTATGCCGCTTTAAGTTGTGGAAAACTAGTAAACACTATCTTCAATTATTTTAATTTTTTAATTTATTAACAACTTATTTAACTCAATTATTTTATTATTTTTAATTTAATAATTTTATTTTAAGTATATTAAGTTTTAAACTGCTTAGTTACTTAAGTAAGTCAATTTGTTTTTAGTGATTGTTTTATTCATTGCTACTGGCTACTTTTAGAGAAATTTGTGTTTTTTTCTTCCACTAATGACTATTCTACCACGAATTAGGCCGCTTCAAGTTGTTGAATACTAGTAAAACTTCCTAATCTTTTAACTCTTTAGATGCGTGAAGTTAAGTCGAGGTAAATTTATCCAAACTAGGCCATAGTGTTGGTGGTGGCTGCCTCCAGTAGGTGTCTCTGCATGGGGTCGAATGGGACTCCGATTGCTTTTGTGGTCGAATTGGGGAGGCGACACAACCACTGTGTTTGGGGGTATAGGGTTCTCCAGCGTGTGTACGAGAGCATGGTAGTATAGATGGCGTGTGGGTGAGGCAAAATGAGCGGAGGGAGGTTGGAAAGAAAGAACACTTTGGAATCGAGAGGAAGAGGTGGAGTTTGAGAAAGTGCGAGGGAGGACGTGGATCCTTTCCCATGGTTCCCATGGGAACACGTTTATCTCCGGGTTTCGTAATATGGAAGAAGGATTTAAGATGCTCTCCGAGGAATTTTGAACGTAAATATATATAGTTTCGGAAGAGGCGCCGGTGTGGGAAGTTTCTGAACTTTGAAAAGTTTCCCTGCGAGGTATCGATTCACATGCATCGATTCTCGATCATTGGACGGTATCGATCTCTCATAAATGGTATCCTACATTCAAAGGAAAGAGAGATAATCGCTTTGGATTTAGACTTTTCATTCATAATTGTTCATTCAGGTTTTTTGCCATCATACTCCTATTCATTTTTTTATTATTCAGCAGTGTTAAAAATAGCCTTGTTTAATAAATAAAAATGACATTTTTATATTTTCGCAAGCACAAGCACGACGTGTTTCGGTATTTTGTTTTTTTCTGGAAGCACAATGGCCCGATGGGTATACGGTTAGGTTTCTGACTGAGAGGATATGGGTTCAAATCTAGGGAGGAGCCTTCGGGTACCTGAGATAAAAAATATTTGAATGCGAATTGGTCCAGGGAAAGAAGTATGCCCATTCACCCCATGATTCGTAAAATTCACAGGACCGCGGCTTAGTCCTGGGTGAGCTTTACCTTAACCTATTATAATCAAACTGTCATTAGAAAGAGAGTCGGGAGGAGAATTTTTCGAAGCTCGAAGTCCTGAAAGAGATGCACAAATATCCCTTCATAACATTATTATTTAATCCTGATCATCTTAACCCTTTATAACCCAACGTTGCTTCTAAGCTACATCAAAAATGTTTAAACTTTCAGCTCTATTTACGAGATATCTAAACTTAATATTATTGTGTAATTTAAATTTTAATGGTGAAATATTTAGCTGCCAGGGTATTTATCATTGAGTGTATAATTTTCAAGTTCTCATAGTGAAAAATCTTGAAATTTGATTTCTCCCAGAAAGAGCTCTGGGTTAGAAAGGGTTAATTCAGCGTAGTTTTCCAAATCAGCCGATTCAAGCCGAGCCATTATTAACTGCGTGCTACTACAGCACCCACATAACCTTTTCAAAATAATCCATCCAAAAAGAGCACATACTGTGTCCAAGGGGCCTTGGCCAAATCAAAGAGAAATTCATGAAAACTTTCCTTATGGTCATAGTCTGCGACAAAAAAACATTTATAAGCATCTCAAGTTTTCCATTTTCGTCGCATGCTCCTTTTTATCATTTTCTCTCTGCGCCTGGATCTTGTGAGTGCTTGAGGGCTATGTGGAGGGCGCTTTTCGTCAAGAGCGGGCTAATGCTGACGCCGTGTTTGCTCCTCCATTCGATGTGTCCAAAATGACCTCAAATTACATACCTAATATATTATTTTTATTAAAAAAATTGCTTAAAGTCAACCTTGTGGTCGTTTGGTAAAATATATATCCCCAAAAAATATAAAGTCCAAAGCACAAAATATAAAAAACTGAATACCAAACATAAAAAAGGCCCTCACAATTCGTTTTTTCTGCCTCGTCTTAAAAATCCTGGTATTAATTGGGAAAGGCTCCAATATTTCCTCAGGTAAGGCTTTCCCAGTGTGCCACCTCCCTTTTTTCGTCTTTTACATTGAATATACACTTTATAATCTTAAATATCATATACTTTTTTATATAATTTTAATCAATAAATTTTAATCGATGTTATTCAATTTACTCTCTTAAAAAATATATAAATATTATGTATAATTCATAATGTTAAAACCATTAAAAAGCTATAAAAAGAATACAAAATTAGAATTAAATTAGAAATTTACCAATGACAGGCCAGACATTATATCACTAGCCTTCTTTTTTAAAATTTCCCATCACTAATCTTGCATGTATATCGACGGTCGAAGGGAAAATCGTGAATCAAGCGTACTACTCCACCGATTCCACCTGTATATACCTGCGAGAGTCGTAAGGCGGTCACGGACTGTAGGGAGGGTTAGCATGTGTAATGGAGGCAATCAGGTTTTTGGATCCCAAGCAGGAAGAGGCATAAGTACCAAGCGGTGGCGAGCCGGCTGGGTCGTCCCACAGGTGGGACCTTTGGAAGCAGGGCCTGGATTGTGAGGGAGAAAGGCAAATAAGGGGGGGGGGGGTCAAGGGGATTGGGGTGGAGTAGCGGAAGCAACCCTCCTCATGAAGTATTCTGCGGGATGCGGAAAGGTTAATGTGCTGTGGGACGCCGCAAGGCCTTAGACATGCACATATACGCTGTGCTCTGGATTCTCCAAAATCCAAGTCTGCCTAGGTGTTCGCATAGGGGAGGTGTTGCTAGGAGAGATAAATCTATGAGCAAATGCTGTATGTCAGCATGAATACACGAGGCAATGTAAGAAGACTATTCTATCCGTATATTATTTTGAATTTGGCTGGGAATTATGAAGAATCATTCGTTCATTACTGATACTACATAATGCCCTCGAAAATTGTACATTGTGTACAACTTTCCAGGTCATAGGACCTGTAATGAATAGTTATGGTTAATTTCTCAAAGTGGGTGACTTAATAAATATTAACTGTTATGCGTTCTAAAAGTGGGTCTAATATAAAAAAAACTGATTTAAAGTCAAAGCAAAAATTATAAATCATTTCTTAGTGGCTATAGGAAAATTCATATTAAATATGGAATATGCGTGCATACATTAGGCAATGCAGAAAGATTATTTAGTATATTAAAATGAGTTTTGGTAGGGCATTATGAAAAATCATTGGTTCATTACTAACGATATTGTGTACAACTTTAGAGATCAAAGGCAATTTAATGAATAATTTGGGTTAATTACTCGTGGTTAAAATTGACCATTGCCATTCGTCTAAACAGGGATTTCTAAAACCAAATAATTTGTATATTATGAATGCACTAATGGTGGGTACCGAATCGCAATAAATGCCTTACGTTTTCTTTGAATAAGTAAACTACCCTATTGCTGCCGTTTTTGAGAATAATAGCGTGCGGTAATTATAATTTCAGCTGTCATTTCCGCCTTCCCTGAACTCGTATTTGAATAATGATGGCGTTATTCAAGCTTAGGAATGTAAAAAAATCTTCAGTAAGTCAAAAAAAGTATATCGTTATACCTCGCTGGAAACTTCGTGTAATGGAGTTTAATTCGCCGCATACTAAGTCTCCACCTCCATTGGAGACTTTTTTTGATCGTCATTGGCTTATTTCTTTCGACCTTTTGGAGTAGATTCTGACCTTCGAAGTTGATTTGAAGCGGAGACTTCCCCAGCCATTATGCCTCCCTTGAATCCGATTGAGTAACTCTTGGAATCCCACTATCTCCGAGAACTTTGAAACTGCCTCAATCTTACAGTTTCCTAACTTCTCCTGCAGCCGATACGATTGAAAACCTTGGTCTGCGAATTTATGGTTCGCTTTTTGCTCAAACTCCGTCGTTGCTAGGGGTTGTCTAAATTAGTTATCCTCCCAGTTAGTATATTTTTGACTGCTCTTTCTTCCGTTGAACATCTCGGGGTTGATGTTGAGGAATCCTTAAGGAGGCGCATCATTCCCCATTAAGCTTTTTTTACACGGGATATGTTCTTGCACAGTCTTACGACGTACGCGGGTAAGTGCATTTCAAATTGCGCCATTTCAAGCGGTAAATTGCTTGAACGCATAAATAATCTTCATTCACACCCATTTCTAATGCTGAAATTTCCCAAAAATCTCTTCATGCCAAATATTTGTTTCTACTCTAGGGTCACAAACTTCCAATCATAGTGTACCCAACAAGCTGCTTAAATAGATATGTGACTGGAATTGTTGGGACACCAGTAGTTAACAACAAAATTAAAACAAAAAAAACTAAGAAAAATAAAAGCCCGTGGTCAACACCTATAATTTATTGTAGCGTATCCTTTATTATTCAGGGAAAAAACGAATTCCTATAACTATGCGTTCGGGAAAATATCTCTTGACCCTTTACGCCCAGCGCACACGGTGCGACTGTTCTGCGACTACAGTTGCAGACCGGTTGACCGTGCAACTGTTTTGTGACCTCGACAATGTATTGGAGTTGGGAGTCGCACACGAAACCACTGATATTTGACGATCTCAAACCAATCTGAGAACAGTCGAATGCAACCGTGGGCCCGCGGTTGCAGTTGCGTTGCAGACTCGAGTTGCACGAGACAAAGTAGTGTTTTGCCGGTGTTTTGACGGCCTTATGGTGTCAATATCAACATGGGTGATCAGAACTCAACATGAAGCTCTATGGAGCAGTAGAGAAGGATGAAGTTCTGTACAGCCATGAAGTATCTATCGCTTTCAATATTGATAATAGTTAACAACGTCATCTTAGTCTGAGCCCGGCATAGTAAGCGCACATGGCCAAGCCGAGGCCTAAAAAACACATACCGCACTACATAAACACCTCACTGATTGCACAATAGACGCATCTGATTCACAACCAGCCCTTTCTCAGTGCAATCGTGTGCGGACAGAAGTTTCCTTTCAGTTTGTAAACTGGTTGCCGACGCAACTGGTTTCCAACTGTAGTCACGAAATAGTCACTCCGTGTGCACTGGGCCTTAAAGTCCATAAGGATTGCAGCGATTAGATTGCATCAAAAATAAGTTTTTAGTTGTACATCAATGCATATATTCCAAAAAAGTTTCTCTGAAAGCGATATCTCTAATAGTTTCTGAGATACAGTCGGGGACGTGAAATAATTCCAATTCTCGCCCGCTTTTGGCCGATAGTGACGTATGTGTCCCATGGCATAAAAACACTAATTTTGTGAAAATTAAAGCACACAAGCTGAGTTTTTCGTTTTAACTCCACAGGCTAGGTACACGTAAAGTATAAACGTGAAGTCCTGTTATAATTGACCTCCTCATTGATTTGCTGTAAAATATCAAATTACCACTTCGGAAACAGCATTTCAAGTGAAAGTTCTTATTTTTAGCATGTGGAAACTACAATAACTAAAGGATATCACAAAAATAATTTAAAAGTAGAAGCTTATAGCCTATTCTTCAATAGAATCAATTCTTACAATCATATACACTCTCATTTAATTTTGAGAGAATTTAAATTTGGGACTAATGTGTCCCTTGGACCTTTAAGGGTTGAATTATCGCTCCGGTCAGACAAAAAAGTGAGTCCAAATTTAGATATTCTCTGTGTTGCACCGAAAAATTTCTATTCTTAATTACAACTACATCCTACAGATCATCAATATTAGTTTGACGCAGCTCTCCATTCCTCTCTCCTATCCGCAAGCCATTTCTTAGCGACGTATTCCTTCTCTTTTACATCCTATATAACCTTTCCTATGCAACTCATTCGGGGACGTCCCTTGCCCTTCTTCCTTTCCACCTGTCCTCCTACAGTTGACATGTACCATGCCCAATAATGTGTGCAACGAAGTCGTCCCGTCTTCTCCTTAAAGTTTTTAGAAGACCTCTTTTCTTACCACTTTTTTATGCAATGTCACATTAATTACTCAGCAGATCCAGCTTATTTTCATCATTCTTCGGTAGCATCACATTTCGATTCTCTTCATTAGGTCATCATATTTCAAAATATTGTTATTCAGACCGTTCCGCCTCCTTATCAAAGTTATCATGAGTTTTGCATTTTGTCCTCGTTGCTATGTCGATCCGTTGATTCTCATCAATCCTCTCCAGCACCTCATTTCAAGTGCCTCCATTCTTGATTTTTTTGCTTCCACCATTGTTCATGCCTCAACACCATGGATGAGCATACTTCATATTTATGTTCTGATAAAATTTTTCCTTATTTCTGCGTTTATTTTTCCCGCTTTTAGTAGAGCCATCTATTGATGGAATGCACTCTTTGCCATGGCTAATCCACAGAGAATTTCTTTTTCACGTCTTCCATCGCCAGTTATTCCGCATCCCAAATTACTGTATTGATTCACATCTTCCAGTTTCCGTAGGTATTTTAATATCAGTCTCGACTTGTTCTCTTCAGTTTCATGTTAATATCTTAATTTTATTTGTGGTTATTTTCATTTAACATCCAGCAATTACCCTTCTCATGTTTGCCTGAATCTTCCTCAAATCCCTCTCTGAGTCTGCTATGACAGCTATCTCCGCCCTGTAGATTCGAGCACCGATAAAGGACAGCGGGATACGCCTTTGGAGGAAATGCCCGAACCACCACACATCATTCCGCCATGGCTCATCAACCCCCTTCACCCCACCCCACCCTTCCCCTCTCAAAGCGATCGCGCGCCTGCGTCACATTTTTCTTTCACCGTTTCCACGGTAACCCCGCGGGAGGAGAGAGCGGAATGGGGGGGGAGGAGTTTTGATGACGTACTCTCCGATCCAAAAATTAAACAAGAGACGAGTGTCGGGGGGGGGGGGGCTGATGGTGGGGCGGAGAGTGAAGGAACCCCTGTTTCAGCATGATGGCGGTGTATGGAGGCCCCCCCCTCTCCCATCCGCGCGCGCCCCCTGGCGGTGGAGAAAGGTTTTTGGTCGGTGCCACTCAAAATCCATTAGAAATGCCACGGAATCGCAGAGGAACGAAGATGGGGTTAGAAAAAAATATAATTAAAAATAAAACAGAGTCGCGACGCGCTCTCGTCGTCACGGTAACCCAAAACAGAGGAAAATCGGAATGCGAAGCGGCGGCTATGCTAGGAAGCTACATAGAGGAGGTCTGGCATGTAGATTTTAGATTAATACGGTCAAAATTCACTAATTCTTAATTTACTTTGTGGTATTCCATCATAAGTTTTCCTTGATATCAGACAATTAATGATTAATTTTTATACCTATACTTTAATCATAATTAGCGCCTGAAGATGATGATAATTCATTGAAACCCGGGTCGCGCTCGGATAAAAAAATAAGTGGTATAAGTAATTGTCTGATATCCAGAAAAACTTATTAATACCGTCATTTTGCGCACCATTTAAATTAATTTTTCAAAAATGCCTAATTGTGGTAAAACCATGGAAATTATATGTCGTATTTAATCATTCAAAGTGAAAAAGATTCAATCATGACTTTGTTGAATATAGTTTTTATATTCTTTCCTCTTTCAATTTCGAAAATTATTATTTAATAAAAGGGTAGTTTCCTTCATCAAAGAAAACGAAAGGCATTGATTGCGATTCGTTACCCACCATTAGTGTATTCATAACATACAAATTATTTGGTTTTAGAAATACCGGTTGAGACGAATGGCAAGTGTCACTTTTAACCTCATTTGAAAAAGGCCAGATTGGCGCCCATGCGATGCCACTCCACGGGACGTCACAGGGACCTAGTTTCTATACGAGTAGATAGGAGTTTCACATCGTCTGAGGTTACCAATGCATGCATGAGGCACCGAGCTCAGGGAAACATATCTTAATAATCACCTATTAAAACTGGCTAAGGTCGGAAAGTTTTCTTCGTTTCATAAGGTATTAATAATCCTTATTTAAGTCAAGCGCTACCAGCTAGCATGGTACTCTGCTACCTGCTAGCATCCTGCGTCGTATCAGCGCTCAGAGCCTGGCCCCAAGGTCACCTCACTTGCGGCAGCGGGAACCAGAACGACGTCACACGGAGTTTTCCCAGCATTCATACTTAGCCGTCGCGTTTTCGCGCGCTTGAAAATTTTCACTTTTCATTTAATCGCGAAAACTAGATATCGTGATTTAAAAATATAAAAGCGTGAAATACGTACTCCAGGAGTAATAATCTATCTATTTAGGCAGTAAAAAAAATAGGAAACCACCCTATTGGCCTGAAGGTCAAATATGCGATGAACATAGAGCGGTCTATTTAGTCCCGTTGTTCGATATTCATCACTTAAACGCATGATGATTAGAACTGAAAAGCTATGTCTTGCAATCATAGATTATCTAATCTCGAGTATGAGTCTCACGAGTATCTTATTCTCCTTTAATTAAAGCTTATTCCCCCTTGAAATTCCAATCGCTCTGCCGCCAGTGCCCCGAGTGGCGACTTTTGTGAACACTTTTGAATAAGCAGTATAGTACACCTATAGGCCGACTGTAGAATAATCTATTGTAATGCTTGTGATTATGCCTCTTTCGGACTGGAGTTTATCCCTAATAGTTACGGAATACTCACTCAGCTGCGTGCCTTTGTCATTCCAGTTATTACATTTGCATAATTTACAGAGCTTATCTACATAACATATACTTAAAAGCAGTTCATAAGTCAGTAATATGGTGACCAAACAAATATGATAATGTCAGAATAATTAAGCCTGAAGTACATACAATTGGGCTTTGAGTAAGTGTGGTGGCCAGAATTTTTTGCCTCCTAGCTACTGGGCCCAGATTCAAATTCCGCAAATCGAAGAAAATATCCATATATGTGCCACCTTATACGAAGACTCACTAAAAGGGTAGTTTCCTTCATCCAAGAAAACAAAAGGTATTGATTGCGATTCGTAACCCACCATTAGTGTATTCATATTATACAAATTATTTGGTTTAAGAAATCCCAGCTCAGACGAATGGCAATGGTCAATTTTATCCTCATTTGAAAAAGACCTAATTGGCGCCCATGCGATGCCACTCCACATAACGTCACAGGGACCTAGTTTCTATTCGAGTAGATAGGAGTTTTACATCGTCCGAGATAACCAATGCATGCATGAGGCATAGATTTCAGGGTAACATCTCTTAATAATCACCTATTAATACTGCCAACGGTCGAAACGTTTCCTTCGTTTGATAAGGTATTAATAATCCTTATTTAAGCCAAGCGCTACCTGCTAGCAGGGTACTCTGCTACCCGCTATCATCCTGCGTCGTATCAGCGCTCAAAGCCTCGCCCCCAGGTCACCTCACTTGGCGGTAGCGGGAACCAGAACGACGTCACATGGGGTTTTCCCAGCATTCATACTTAGCCGTCGCATTTTCACGCGCTTGAAATTTTTCACTTTTAATTTAATCGCGAAAAATAGATATCGTCATTTAAAACTCTAAAAGTTTGAAATACGTACTCCAGGAGTAATAATCTTTCGATTTAGGTGATAAAAATTATAGGAAACCACCCTAATCGTTACGTAATGGTTAGTGATCTCGCTGCTGAACCTCAACCTGGTCTTTCCTTCAGACGACCGGCCCTCTTTTGTGCGTATCCTGCACTAACACTGAATGGGAGATTTGCGATACAATTGCTGCAGCTTAGGGTCACATATTGCCATAGCCAGAAATATCGGTGCATAGCAGTAGCATAATGTTCTGGATATAATATTTATTGTCCAATGGGATTTTTTTCTAACCATACATCAAATGTAAACTATATGGGTTTGACCTATTCAGCCGTTCGGTTAACTAACTTTAATTTTTAATTTAAAATTGTTCAATGGGTTAGGGTTTTCGCGTGATTTTTTATGCCCATCAAGCGAAGACGATTAATGAATCATATGTAATGGACCGGTATTTAGGCACTTTATTATTTCCATTAGGATTAACACGAGACGTGGGTCAAATGTAAATATTATATTGTAAATAAATAAAAACAACATCAGACTTAAAGCCCTGAGGATGGACAAATATAATGTCCGAAACGTAGGCAAAGTTTGAAAAAATAAATAATATTTACATTTGACCCACATCTCGTGATATAAAAAAAAAATATATATATATTGTGACGGAACAGGCCCGTTTCCCTGCCAGCCCGTCGACCCGTCTCAGCCCTCACGCCCCCGAGTGTTACCCCCTCCTTCTTTCCTTCCCCGACAGCTCGCCACTCCGAAATCTGGTTTCGGTAGAATGTGATTTTGGGAAAAATATTGCAGAAGAATACGATCTTAGATCGTTTATTAGGGCGCCACCCAAAACCGCGGCCCACGAACTAGCTTTGCCGGTAGAAGCAAGGACGTTCCAAACTCCCAGGATTAAATAATTGTTAATACGGGTGGACAATATGACAATGCGGACACTGGTTGCTTGACTCACGCACGGACAAGGGTTTGAGGATCCGACGAATGAACACTGACCTTTTACATTATGCACAAAAATCACCATTTATTATTGAGACTTTGGCGAAAACAACGAAAAACCATCAACGCACTGATGAAAAATCACCCTTGAACAATACTAAGCCTAATCTACAAACTAATGATGGATGAATGAACACAAGCAAAAAGATGAAATACCCTTGATGACACAAAGAAATAAGAATTGAAAAGCCATTACATGTTCCTCGTCTGCCTCCTGGAAAGACGGGAAATTATGATACATTAAATTGCCCTTATTTACGGGCGTAAGACGTGCAATCAATAGTCCTTTTCTGTTCAATTAACTATTTAAAAACTCGGTGCAGTTATTGACTTTTTGCAGTCTCGCATGAACTCTTGCGAAAGTGACTTGATTGGTCTTTACATGAATCACCGGTATTTGGATGAAGTAGACGGACTTTAGAGTGGTAATCTTTACCCTCTTGGTACTGCTTGAAGCACTTGGGAATGTGATAATACGGGAATAATTACTGGAGATTGATACTTATGGGCATGGCAGTCTGTGGTTCCCGACGACTCCGTCGCCAGCGATTCGGGGAGCTTTTTGGCTGCTCCGGATGAAAACGGCCCACAAGCGCAGCGACGGCCTCACTTTCGGCACAGATGTCGCCTTCTCAAACGCCTGGGCCAGCACCTTTATCCGTGCTCCGGAATCAGAAACTGCTCCACTTCCCCCGGTCGCTCTCCGTCACACACCTCTGCAATCACAGCCGTTGCCTTTCTTGGGTCTCCTTCCCTCTCACAGCTGAGCATTGACTGCCAGCTCCCAATTATGTGCTCTCTCACTGCTGGTACCTCGAGACAGGCTTGTCTCCCTCTCGACCAACAGACCAGTACCGTGTCCGTTCACCAAATGACTTCATCCCCACTTCTCCTCCTACCACGTAACCTCGCTATTCCCGATTTTTCCGTTACGGAAAGCTGACACACGTCACTCACTTTGAATTTTAGCCAATCACGTCACTGCACAAGTGGCGTGATCGCCTTACATCCTATGGGTACAATTGAATGGGAACTAAAACCATGGTATTTTACCGTTTTATACTACATGAAGGTCAGAGTCACTTCGCCCGATCCACGTAATCTTCCACGGGGAAGATCGTAGCCGCGTGAGGCGCGCTGACATGGGACGAAAAGAAAAAATATCGTGACCACCCGTCACAATATATATATATATATAATAAGGGGTCGTGAAGTATAAAGTTTGAATTAGGATTAACTGTATTAATCATGATTAGCTATTATCTAAAAAGTATTATCTACAAAACTAAAAATAAAAGCATAAAAATTATGAAACAACTCATCACATACTACATATGGAGCAGTTGCGTAGCTGATGAGGGGATAGATACCCCCCCCCCAATGCATCAGACAGAAACAAAAAGTAATTTTAAATTACTGTCTAGTTTTGACATATCATAACTGCATCTGCTTCAAGTTAAAGATCATTCAATAATATCATGTTAGTAAGTTATTTGAGTCATTAAGGTAAGCCATTTTTCAAAACATTTCCCGGACCCCACTGCTTGGGGATGGCGGTAGACCTCCTCCAAGGCCCTTACATTCCCCCCAAAGCATATTCCTAGTTACGCCAGTGATATGGACCATGTATCTTCACGGGAGCAAGGCTTGGATGTAATTCGCATCAGATGAGACAAGAATGGAAGCATTTGTAATGTGGTGAAAGGGAAAAATGATATAAAGGTAGAATGGATCAATCGAGGAATGAGGAAGTGCTAAGAAGAGTGGGAGAAAAGATATGTGTTCAAAAAACCATAGGGAGAAGACGGGGCAACTAAGTTGGCCACATCAAGAGATAAGATGTACTGATGAAAGCAATAACAGAAGGGCACGTGGAAGGGAAAAAGTGCAAGGGACGGCCCCAAATGAGTTGCATAGGACGTTTATATAGATTATAAAGGATGTAAAAGAGAAGAAATACTTCACTGTGAAAAGGCTAGCTGACAGGAGAGCGGAATGAATTCATGCCATTCTTAAAGCCGTTTTACATGCGGCACGTACTTGCACAATGTGACGTGTGTACGAAGGCGCTGTCAAAATTGCGTCGTGTAAAGCGATGAATTGCTAGAACACATGCGAGAATTCGTGGACGTGAGATGGCAAAATAGCCCCTGTTCTACTTTCGTTCATGCATTTGCGCGACTCCACGCCATTTTAGAAATTAATGCAGTTCTAACCTGCGCAATTCCGTGCCCCGTGTAAACGGATTCCCCTAGGCCGTACTCTTTGCTAAGCAAGGGTGGGGGTGGGAAGTTGTAGGGCTGATAGTGGGGTAATACACGAAAACTAAGCTAAAACACTATGAAACAAAACAAGCGCGCAGCTCACTCGCTAAAATTTTTATAATTTTGTCTATTTCTTGTGTGTGAGTGGGTCCCCAGACGGCACAGAACCCTCCGTATCTAATTCGTATGTACATAGTACCCATTGACTAAGGGGATACTGTGCCGCTCCGTCGCTTTTCGTCAATGGATAATTTCCATTCGCGGCCTGTCGACGAAGCGCGTACGCAGCATGTGAATGTCCGCTACTAAGCACGTACGATTGGATACGAAGCGCGCAGGAACACGGCACTCAGGCTAATTTCAATCGATTAGGTCGAAATTAGATATATCGTAACTCGCACGATCGAAAAATGTATCGAACGCAACACAATCGATAGCTACCGACCGTAGCGAGAACCTTGATACGAATCATTATGTATTGTGAGTTCTCAATAGGTAAATAACACCATATCATGAATTCTAATTACCATGAAAGACTCACGACCGACAAAGTTTTTGTCGGTTGTGAGTTTTTCATGGTAATTAGAATTCATGATATAGTATTATTTACCCATTGAGAACTACAAAACTTATTCGGCCACTTAAATAACTGCGAAAAATGAGATTCTCAAGGCTAATTCACGCATCCCCAGCATCCAGCATTCTTAAGTGGCTCGTACTTACTTGGAAACCTTGAGATGTTAATAAGAGTAAATTCTTATTAATTTTGACACTAAATAAGACATCACATAGCCCACGAGCATTAAAAAGCTTACCCTAAAGCCTGACGAAATAAAATTTTTAAATAAAAATTGCCGATGAAACAGGATTGCTGACACATCTGCTATTAGTATGATCGAATTCATCAAAATGCAAGCAAAAATTAACGTATAGTTCAGTCTCAGCTACTAAAACTTACCCATATCAGGCGCTAAAGTATTTGAAAAATTATTTGGGATGAGTAAAAGTCTCTAGGTCACTGCAGTAAATGTATCAACCTATTAAAAATATGAAAGTCCTGCCAAATCACCAGCATAAACACTTGTAAAATAAAACATGGTATCTCTTAGATCACACCTCCGATTTTATACTTACTTTGCATGAAGTCACCACCACAAGAAATTTTAAAGAGGCAGGAAAGAAAAAACCCACAGAAATACAATACATATATTATGTATTTTCTATTGTCAACCACAATGATATTTCCAATTTTCTCTTCTATCCCACATCTAATTTAGCGAAACAATTACTCTTATTCTCTTTCGAATAGAAAATTATTTAAAAGAGGACTGGTCGATACATAAAAACTATCTTCAATACTTTCTCCGCTGAACGTCCACTATCACAGCATCAACTTGCACAAATCAAATCCACATCCACAAATATGTCACTTCTGCCACAATGTCTGTCTTCTTGGCGACAGGTAACAGTGAAGCAATGGTACCTTCCTCCAATCTGGGCACCTTCAATTCAGCAAGAATTTTCTCCTCGTCTTCTCGTCCAAGGCCACAGATTACTTTCTGATATCACAATGGTGCGATGTGAAGCTCACACACCTAAAATTAATAAATAATAAAATACCATGTAACTTATTAGGTCAAATCATTCCCAATTTTTGGTATTTCTGCATGAGAAATCAAATTACTAGGCTCGTAAATATACCCAGACGGCACAGAACCCTCCGTATCTAATTCGTATGTACATAATACCCATTGACTAAGGGGATACTATGCCGCTTCGTCGCTTTTCGTCAATGGATAATTTCCGTTCGCGGCCTGTCGACGAAGCGCGTACGCAGCATGTGAATGTCCGCTACTAAGCACGTACGATTGGATACGAAGCGCGCAGGAACACGGCACTCAGGCTAATCTCAATCGATTAGGTCGACATTAGATATATCGTAACTCGCACGATCGAAAAATGTATCGAACGCAACACAATCGATAGCTACCGACCGTAGCGAGAACCTTGATACGAATCATTATGAATTGTAAGTTCTCAATAGGTAAATAACACCATATCATGAATTCTAATTACCATGAAAGACTCACGACCGACAAAGTTTTGTCGGTTGTGAGTTTTTCATGGTAATTAGAATTCATGATATAGTATTATTTACCCATTGAGAACTTACAAAACTTACTCGGCCACTTAAATAACTCTGCGAAAAATGAGATTCTCATGGCTAATTCCCGCACCCCCAGCATCCAGCATTGTTAAGTGGCTCGTACTTACTTGGAAACCTTGAGATGTTAATGAGAGTAAATTCTTATTAATTTTGACACTAAATAAGACATCACATAGCCCACGAGCATTAAAAAGCTTACCCTAAAGCCTGACGAAATAAAATTTTTAAATAAAAATTGCCGATGAAACAGGATTGCTGACACATCTGCTATTAGTATGATCGAATTTATCAAAATGCAAGCAAAAATTAACGTATAGTTCAGTCTCAGCTACTAAAACTTACCCATATCAGGCGCTAAAGTATTTGAAAAATTATTTGGGATGAGTAAAAGTCCCTAGGTCACTGCAGTAAATGTATCACCCTATTAAAAATATGAAAGTCCTGCAAAATCACCAGCATAAACACTTGTAAAATAAAACATGTTATCTCTTAGATCACACCTCCGATTTTATACTTACTTTGCATGAAGTCACCACCGCAAGAAATTTTAAAGAGGCAGGAAAGAAAAAACCCACAGAAATACAATACATATATTATGTATTTTCTATTGTCAACCACAATAATATTTCCAATTTTCTCTTCTATCCCACATCTAATTTAGCGAAACAATTACTCTTATTCTCTTTCGAATAGAAAATTATTTAAAAGAGGACTGGTCGATACATAAAAACTATCTTCAATACTTTCTCCGCTGAACGTCCACTATCACAGCATCAACTTGCACAAATCAAATCCACATCCACAAATATGTCACTTCTGCCACCATGTCTGTCTTCTTGGCGACAGGTAACAGTGAAGCAATGGTACCTTCCTCCAATCTGGGCACCTCCAATTCAGCAAGAATTTTCTCCTCGTCTTCTCGTTCAAGGCCACAGATTATTTTCTGATATCACAAGGTGCGATGTGAAGCTCAGACACCTAAAATTAATAAATAATAAAATACCATGTAACTTATTAGGTCAAATCATTTCCAATTTTTGGTATTTCTGCATGAGAAATCAAATTACTAGGCTCGTAAATATAGTAAATATCTTTATGCCTGATATTTTTATTGTTTTAAACTATAGCATAAGATAATTTGAAATGATGAAAGCCGACGTGTAATACACCATAGGGCAAGCTAAGAAGCAATATTCGAACCTATAAACTTGGCAGCTTATTCCTAGTTTCTCCTTTAACCACACGTTTACCGAATGAATTAATACAAAAAAGACAACTAAAATGCAAGAATTTTCAAAAGAATTGCTGCTACAATATTTTCAATCACCATTTTTAGTACTGAATAGTACTATAGTATTGATGCATCAACATCCCGAAGCCACTTCTAACTTAAAATTACATCCAAATAATTACAGCGAGAAAGAGTACATACCTCACAGCTTTTCGTAGGGGTGAAATCAGTGAAATGTTTTCTTCTTATCGCCCAAATGCACTTCTTCTTCAACTCAGGATCTTTTGGAAAGCTAAAATCTTGAACCATGTCCCGGAGTTTCCATTACGTCATCCCGACAATAAACACACGAAAGGCATTTTTAACAAAAATATCTCACAAACACGTTTCTGAAGCCCAGTGAATGAAATTAAAGAATAAGGGAAACTTCACTATTACCAGACACTCTATTTTTCACAAACTTAACCACAAAAATCCCTGAAATGTGGTAAGACGTTACGTAAACGACGCGATCTCCAACGCCTTGTGCTAGCTTGTGAAGACATGTGATCTTTCTAGGAGGATATGGCACGATGGCACCAGATGGCACCACCCGCGTAAGAAAATAGTCCCAGACCGAATACAGTTTTATCGATGAGATACAATTTTATCGATGCATATGAATTTGCCAGTCCTCTTGCATCTTTATTCGTCATTAAAGGAAATAAAGAAACAAAACCTTCTAAGTAACTTCCTAAGCGCGGTTTTTGTATCTTGATTGTCCACCCTCGTATTTAGGTACGAAAACTTCCTGTGCCGTCTGGGTAGTAAATATTTGTATGCCTGATATTTTTATTGTTTTACACTATAGCATAAGATAATTTGAAATGATGAAAGCCGACGTGTAATACACCATAGGGCAAGCTAAGAAGCAATATTCGATCCTATAAACTTGGCAGCTTATTCCTAGTTTCGCCTTTTAACCACACGTTCACCGAATGAATTAATACAAAAAAGACAACTAAAATGCAAGAATTTTCAAAAGAATTGCTGCTACAATATTTTCAATCACCATTTTTAGTACTGAATAGTACTATAGTACTGAATAGTTCGGGATGTTGATGCCACTTCTAACTTAAACTTACATCCAAATAATTACAGCGAGAAAGAGTATAACATACCTCACAGCTTTTCGTAGGGGTGAAATGTTTTCTTCTTATCGCCCAAATGCACTTCTTCTTCAACTCAGGATCTTTTGGAAAGCTAAAACCTTGAACCATGTCCCGGAGTTTCCATTACGTCATCCCGACAATAAACACACGAAAGGCATTTTTAACAAAAATATCTCACAAACACGTTTCTGAAGCCCAGTGAATGAAATTAAAGAATAAGGGAAACTTCACTATTACCAGACACTCTATTTTTCACAAACTTAACCACAAAAATCCCTGAAATGTGGTAAGACGTTACGTAAACGACGCGATCTCCAACGGCTGTGCTAGCTTGTGAAGACATGTGATCTTTCTAGGAGGATATGGCACGATGGCACCAGATGGCACCACCCGCGAAAGAAAATAGTCCCAGACCGAATACAGTTTTATCGATGAGATACAATTTTATCGATGCATATGAATTTGCCAGTCCTCTTGCATCTTTTTTCGTCATTATAGGAAATAAAGAAACAAAACCTTTTTAGTAACTTCCTAAACGCGATTTTTGTATCTTGATGGTCCACCCTCGTATTCAGGTACGAAAACTTCCTGTGCCGTCTGGGTCACTTGCGTAAGCTGAAGCTTCGCAAACCTGAATATGTCTGTGATTGAGACCTACGCGGTAATTTGTTCCTTAGAACAAATCTGCTAGGTGAGTGAGTGAGCTGCGCGTTTGCTTTGTTTCATAGATTTTTAGTTTCATTTTCGTGTATTACCCCACTATCAGCCCTGCAACTTCCCACCCCCCACCATTTCCCAGCAAAGAGTACGGCCTTGGGGAATTTATTTTCTTTCAACTGTTCAACGGCCGTAGATCGTTCAATCACCTATAAAAAATAGCTTATTAAAGTTTCATAAAATCCATTATAGAAGTGCTCTTGGTGTACAAAATTGACAAATAAATAATCGCACGGACGTTTCAAATGCCTGTATCATCAAGCGTCCCTTCTTTCAACTCCGAAACAGCGGAGTAGTGAAATAGTTATTCAGAAGGTATTTGCACCGATATTCGGCCTGGTTTGCAACCCCGAGCTTTGTGGCTTTCCTCTCTCGGCACACGCACAGAGAAAGCATGAGATCAAAAGCCGAAAGTATGAGATGAAAAGGTAGGACGAGAGAGATGGTTGCCGCAATCGCCGCTAGATGTCAGGCGCCCCTGTTGAATGTGGGTAGACCACTCGGACCGCGCGCCCCAGAAACGTGGTCGAAAGTGCAAATTCCAAGGTGGAGATTCGGAGGCCTCGGCGGATTTAAGAGAGATTTAATTTCGCCTTCCTAGAAAGTATCCCTTTTGAGGTTTACCTCAAAATTCATGCCCCGTGCGATGCTCCTGCTTGACCCACGACCGAGTTCGCGGCTTCCGTGAATTAAATGAAAAATCACAATCAAACAGGGAAAGGCGACGTTTTGGAAATGTCAAAGGAAAGAGAGAGTGAGGGTGGTTAGCACTCTTCGCCATGTCATGAACAGTGGCGTAACAAGAATTAAGCATTAGGGGGAGATGAAATATATAAGACATGATTAGAGATGCGTGGAAATCGCAAATGCGATAAATGCGACATAGATGCGATGTGCGCAAATAAATGCGACATCCATGCGATGACTGTACTTTTATGATATTTTTACGCAAATTTGCCTCTTCGACGGCAAAATTCGTACATTTTGTGCCGAGCGCAGTTTAAATGCTCCGCCGACACTCACCGCTTAAACCATGTGAGCGACTGGTGAGCTGCTAGTTGGCCGGGACTCAACGTGGCCGCGAACTACAAGTGGGCGCGGGCAAGCTACACCTCCGTCACAATATGTCTTATTCCTTGATTTATTATTGTTCTACAACATAATTTTTTTAAATATTCTGTATTTTGTCATACAACTGTGTTCCACTACATTTTATCTTAATCTACCTCAATATGAAAACAAAAAATAGACGCTACAAAATGCGATAAACTGTTATTGAAAGTGCGATAAAATAAAAATGAAAGTGTGATTTTCACGTATCTCTAGACATGACATATAAGACAATATGGATGACATGGGATCAGACACCGCACCGAGTAATTTTAACTGGGCAATATTGAAATAAACACTTGCAATTTTCCACGATTAAAAAATGTATTCCGAGCTAGAATTCGATGCCTCTGTATCATCTTCAAGACACAATTTTTAAATATGTACCACTTTTTACCTTGAATATGATATAGTAACATTGGAAACTAGGTCGAAATAAATTTTACAACCGTGAAAAATTGCTATTGTTTATTCCATCTATGAAAAATTTAACTACATCACGCTTGAATCTTCGGATTTTATTAATCGGGATTCCGGGCGAATGATTTTTCCTCTGTGGATATTTCGTACATAATTAGATAAATTTTTATCGCTGTAAGTATGAAAAATTAGGATTTATGCGGTACGAATCTTAATTTTTCATTAGTAAGTTTCTGGGGGAGTTTTGTCCCTCAATTACGTATAACTCATTCGGGGCCGTCCCTTGCCCTTTATCCCTACCACCTGTCCTCCTACGATTGATTTTGTCAGACTATCATGTCTCATGGTGGGGCCGTTAAAGCTGCTTTGTCTAGTATTATCATTATCAACGTTTTTAAAAACTTGTCTTCTCTGCCACTCTTGCCAGAACTTCGTCATGACTACCATGTGCTTTTTCTTCACGGTTCATTTCCAATAGGGTAGTTTCCTTCATCAAAGAAAACGAAAGGCATTGATTGCGATTAGTTACCCACCATTAGCGTATTCATAATATACAAATTATTTGGTTTTAGAAATACCGGTTTAGACGAATGGCAATGGTCAGATTTATCCTCATTTGAAAAAGGCCAGATTGGCGCCCATGCGATGCCACTCCACGGGACGTCACAGGGACCTAGTTTCTATACGAGTAGATGGGAGTTTTACATCATCTGAGATTACCAATGAATGGATGATGCACAGAGCTCAGGGAAACATCTCTCAATAATCACCAAGTAAAACTGGCTAAGGTCGGAAAGTTTTCTTTGTTTGATAAGGTATTAATTATCCTTATTTAAGCCAAGAGCTACCAGCTAGCATGGTACTCTGCTACCTGCTAGCATCCTGCGTCATATCAGCGCTCAAAGCCTCGCCCCAAGGTCACCTCACTTGCAGCAGCGGGAACCAGAACGAAATTACACGGAGTTTTTCCCGGCATTCATACTTACCCGGCGCGTTTTCGCGCGCTTGAAAATTTTCACTTTTCATTTATTCGCGAAAAATCGATATCGTCAATTAAAAATCCAGAAGCGTGAAATATGTACTCCAGGAGTAATAATCTTTCGATTTAGGCAATAAAAAAATGATAGGAAACCACCCTATTGTGTCTTTGTCTTCAAGCCAATGGATTTTTTAATCTATTCAAAGCATTCATACATCCTCGGGAGTGTTTTCAAACCAACGATTTCGTGGGTACTAAAGAAATGTCTTAGCTTAAGAAATACAGCTTTAATAAGTTTTTACCGTTAAAATCATGATTGGTACCTATGTTTCCATAAGATTTCTCCATTCCGTGAATATGTTCGGTGCACCTACATTCCGTGATTCAAGCTCCGCAATAGTAAAAAAAAAAAGAACAGGACTTCAATGGAGTTCGTGATTTGAAAAATGAGAAAAGGTCCCCATTAGTAGGTTGGTAAAAATTTTTGCGGTTCAGATTCAGGGCTTTTTTCGCGGCGACTCGCCGCCCTGAGCTTCGGATTCGAAAGCAGGCGGTAATTTAAAGCAGCCTCGTTAGTAAGTTAATGCATGCCTACATACCCATCGGGCGCAATTCACCACGTATAGCAGACTTCTTTTTTTTTCCTTTTTTCATATTCCCCGGTAAAGCGGCTGACCCCTTAAATCAGCCACAGATTTTTTCCGGCTCGAGAGGAAACGTGAAATTTGACCGCATTGTGTGTTCTTTTTGGGGATATTAATGGCTTCACATTACGCCGAAAAAAATGTTTACAACATCAATAGTTTTCATTTAAAATTAACTTTTTTGAGATAGAGGGTCGGCTGAGTCGGCTCTTTTAACTGAGAAAATATATTAATTTTTTCCCCTAGCAGCTCATTTCTGAGACCAGTAATCAGGTTATCTTTATTAAATTGGTTAGCAGGGTTATCTTTATCAAATTGGTTTGAAATTTTACCAAAGAATCTGTTGATGTCATTGACAGTGTCTGTCTTGCTCAAGATGGAGCATTATCAAATTACTTCGATTTAATATCGGGGGAACTCAGTTTTTTTTTTAACTTAAACGAGAGGTATTGGGGCATTCGTTAATTCGTTTACTACTTTTCAATCGTACGTTTGATGAGGAATTCACATTAAAGCCCAAATCTTTCGATCATTTTTTCCGTCCCTCCTAGCGATAGCTCCAGCGATCGTTCCAATTATGGTGGAAAAATGACCCCCCATTTCCTTTTTTCAGTTAAAACAAAATCTACGATTTTATTTTAATTGAATGGTAGTTGTAAATAAGAAAAGTGACGGAATAAATGATTGATTAAGGGATCTATATCTACATACTACCCCGCAAACCGCCTAAAAGGAGTGTGGAAGGGGGTGTTAGGACACCAGCCATTACACATAAAAAGAAAATGAAAAAAAAAATTAAAATTAGCATATATTATAGTCCTTCATGGTTCGAGGAAAAAACGAATTCCCATATCTATGCGTTCAGCATTACATCTCTCTGAATTTATTGCTTCTATCGAACCTGGATGTGTAGTGCTGCTCTAATATGATGTTCTCCGTGTCGCTCGTAAAGATATCCATTCTCAATTGTTCAAGCAATCTAAGCCTAGTGCGCTGCCTCCGAGTCTCCAGCGGCTCCGACCCTAATTCGCTTAAAATCTGGGTAATACTGTCTGTACGCCCGTCGCAGTTTTTGAGGAACCACTCAGCCTTCCTTTGTATTTTATTCATATCGTGGATTAAGTCTTTCTGCACTGGATCCCATACGATCGCTGCATATTCAAGGTGCGGTCGGACGAGTGCGAATGGATAGTGGGAATGAAAGTGTGATTAAGAAAATGATGAGTCGAGCGATAACTCTTTTGATCCCTGAAAATATATCTGGGGTCATCGTTCTGTGGATGGAAAAAATGATCGTGTGAATCAGACATTAGCTTACGTTGCTACAGTATTTATGAACGGATTAAAGACACATCATCTAGAGTGAAGCGTATGCAATCATGAATGAATTGAATAAAACTATAGATATTTTGCTTTTTTTAGTATCAAAACTTATTATTTAATTGGCTTGATGGTCGAAGCCCTTTGTGAATAACAAATTTTCACAATTGATAAGTGCATAAAGCACAAAAACTTTTATTTAATTCATTCAAAATGTTGTTCACTTCATCTTATCTAACAGTTGTTAAAAATGCAAAGCCTGTCTATGTGGAAATAAATATCAGTAATAAGAAGATCGTGGTGTAACCACGAAGGCTACCAGCTGTAAGTAATGAGGGTATAATTGCACCTTAAGCTGTTCCCTCTCACTGAGAAAACCTACAGTGGTTAGTGATGCTCGTGTTATTAAAGACGATCTTGCTTTCGAATAAATTATCGTGTAATAATCTTGGGATTATAATATTATGAATAATTAGTATTATCAAATATTCAGTAGTATTTCTCGGAATTGCCGTGCTATTAGTAGCTCGCAAAGCGAGGTGAAAGAGTTTGGGAGAAAATTCTCTGTTACGGTATTTTTGCTGGTATTCCCGTCATTCGACTCGATGTTCAACTGTCTTAGATCGAGGATCCGAAGGACCGAAAGGAAAATTTATCTCCAGGACATGTTCTTTCTTTCTCTCGAGGTATTGCATTGCATTCATGTGGATCCCGTGTCCTTTTCTTTGCTACAAACTCTATCTCCTTGAAGAAATGTTAAGCATGGAGTTACACCTAGGATGAAATTCGGTCTGAAAAAAATCTCTTGGCTAAACCGGGATTCGAACCCTGATCCGGTCAGGTATGCTACCAGTTACACCATCAGGTGTTGCCGTCTCATTTCCACATAGTGGTGCAGGAGACGAGGTCGTGCATACTAAGCCACTGTCGCAGAAATAAACTCTACTTTGTCGAAATTCCGCGACGGGCGCTTCTCAAAGCACTCCGAAGTCGTTTCATGCCGTGCTTTGGAAGTCTTAAGGAATTCTCGCACCCTGAAGTATTCACTTGATACTCTTTGAGAGGATCCTCGTCTTAACTCGGAGGAAGTGGATCTCAAAGACATTTCCTCGAAAAAAAAATTGAAACAAAGTGATACCTCATGTAGGTATCCACTTATTCGCGAGTTTAATGGTCCCCTTACACATTGTGGGAGCGTGCGTGGGTATAATATATATGCCTCGTCTTTCAGCGCTTTATTTTTTATTAATGAAATATATATATTCTTTGTTCCTCTTCAATCTGAAACAAGAATGCGTTGTAATACCGACGTACATTGCTTTATCCGCGCATATTTCTTTCAAACAGTGGGTGAGTGCATTTTACTGCACTTTCCTCTGTGGTGATTTTATCATGAAATCATGATCCCTCGGTGACAACTCGAATTGATTGGTTGGGACCAAGCAGTGAAAATATACATGAAATAGAAGGCTCTGTAATGATTATGTTTATATCATTAGCCCTAGAAACAATGTTTAAATAGAATTCATGAATATAAATAGCCACTTATTTACGTGTATCAAACCTCAGATGCTGCAATTATAGCTGAAAGGCATTGCATACCTCTATAGAGCGACGGAAGTAATATATCCTCAAAAAAATGACCTCAAATCCGCCGCAAAATGAGTATAAATGCGAAAAAACTCAAGTAAAGAGGGATAGGAATGCATACCTAGTTCCTACACATAGGAATGGAAAAATATCTTTCATTTTAAACTCACTCCCCAGTAATCATAGTCCCCACCAGTATTAAATTTTAATGGCCCGGGTGAATTAAAATTACTCTAATCGATTTGAGGAAAATATGGGAGGATTAGTAATTGAATATATGTATGTAGGAAATTACGGGACCTTTAATAAAATCGGTTGATAGAATAGGAAACTAAATTTGTTCGGCATATTGAACCGAGGTTTATATTTTGAGAGATGTTACTAGTCATGAGGGTTATTTACATTATATTACATAAATATATATGTAGCATGATGACATTCTACGTGAATGTAGCGCAAACACGTATCACCTTTAACTATGAACTGAATGTAGACATCCGCTTTTGTATTTATAGTTCTCGCAATATATGGGGCCCAGTAATATTCAGTCTGTTCCAAAATTTCAGTATTGAGTAAGTTTATTGAGTTCCATAGCATCTGTTATAAGCTCATCAAATTTTTTACTTCCTCTCCTCAATAAATACAGTCGTCGCATTTGTTCCCCGAAAAATTTACTTTCGAATTTATTAGCCAAATCTAGCATCATTTTGATAAACGTTTTCTACGAATTTTAAAAACCTTACTGGTGCCAGAAATTTAATTGTTGGATCAAATGAAGTATCGGTATGCTCAAATTTATCTTGTCAAGGAATGCTGCCTCAGAAATGGCAAGTTAGCAGTTAAGCAGGGTTTGTCGCCATAATTACTTTATAGCGCAATAAAAGAAGCACATATATGCCCACAATCTTTCTTCTTTAGAGCACTCCAATAAAAGCGTTGACTCCCCATTAGCAAAGGCGTCATTAAACATCACGAGCAAACATCCACTTCTCTATCTCGCCTCGTGTCATCAGATTATTACTCTACACATTGATGCGATAAGCACAAACAAGAAAGCTCTCATTTTACCCCATCCACTCTTATGTTAGCAATTTTACAAAGCCTTCTCTCAAACGTAAGATACTTTGTGTGGAACAAATAGTTGTATAGTTACTATAACAAATAGGGTGTAAAGGAAAATGAATGCAGTAAAATCTGCCCCAAAGGTCACCTCTATTCATCGGCCAGTTTTTCCCGAGGGAAAACTTATTTCCCGTATCAGAAATCGTAAATTAGAGGTATAGGAATATACATTGGACGGGGTATGCCCTGCTCATATCATCATGAACTGGCTTGGTGTGTAGGCTTGGCCGGTATAATTTGAGCAAATAAGCAAAGCCTCTGGTTTCCATTATTTAAACGAGTAGGCAGTGGTTAATGTTCACTGTGACGTTGGCTCATTACTTGCACATGATGCATGAAATTCTTCGAAACCACCTACCTTGGGACTCCGTCACTCATGAGCTTTCGCATGGTATAAATGCCATTGACTGGTGTACTGATTTGAAGGGCAATGACGTGGTGTCTTCTTATTGCCATGTGACTGATAGGTGTAATATTTTCGATAGATTCGTGTCGTTGGTCCTTGCAGTTTTACGTTGCCACGATATAGGCGTTAATTCAAATATTGAAAGTCTGTGAAGAACAGTTAATAAAGTTGTGATCAGCAAGTTCGTGGCAATGGCTAATCAGAATCTCAGGAGGATTCAGATAAAATGGAAGCGCCTGATACTTGATCTGCCACTTTAATATCCGCAGTAATTTGACCATGGTATTGGTCGTGATGGTGTACCTCTGCCCATAAAGCTTCCCTTTATTTATATGGTCACCCGTTAAATTTACAGTTGCAGCTTATCCTTGATTAAAACGATTATCCGTTAAGTCTACGGTAAGACTTATTCCAGGCGCAGAGGGTTATCGGTTAAGATTATAGCAAGGCGTCATCTAGTTGTGTAAGGTTATCTGTTAAATCTTGGTAACGAATTTATATAGGCTCAGAGAAGGTTATCAGTTACGTCGATGGTACAGCTCCCTCTGCATGCATAAGAATACCAGTCTATTCTATAGAAAAGCGTATTCTAGGTGTAGAACTTCATTGGCTTAGTCTAAAATAAGATTTATTCTAGATATATAAGTTTTTTAAGTTAAATCTAGCCTTACGATCGTGTCTAGCTGTAGGAGGTCATTAATTAAGTATAGGGTAAGACTTACCAGATATGTATGAGGTTATCTGTTAAATCGAGGGTTACGGCTTATTATAGGAGTAGAAGGTAGAAGGTATCAGTTGTCTTGTGTACAACTCAAATGGGATATGTAAGTTTTTACAATAAGTCTGGGGTACGACCAAGGAAAAATGTATTAACGTAATTTGTTAGTTTTAAGTAATGACTTATTATTGATAAATAAGATTATTAGCGTAGTCTAAGGTAAGACTTCTTCTAGATGCATGTTTTTCATAAGATAACTCTAGCCTTACGCCACTCTCTGGAAATAGGAGGTCATTAGTTGAGTCTAGGGTATGCTGTCCTTCTAGATGTTTAACATTTTTGCTAAGTATAGACCTAAGATGAACTTAGTAGTGTTAGAGAGTATTGGTGTTGTGTTATTTGTCGTCCTTTTCCATCGTCGCGTTCACGTTGCAGCGACGCTTGAAGCGAATCGAAAGAAACACCCCATGTGTGCTTTTCAGTGTCGTTGCACGGGGTCTCATGAAGGCCTCGCCCCGCGGCGCCGCTCCCTCGGGATCCGGCCCCGGGGCGGGCGGCGGCGGCGGAGGTCGGCGCGTGACCAGGCGGCGGCGAAGGCCTCGGAGGCGGCGGCGGAGGGGCAGGTGAGGGGGGAGGCGAGGAGGAGGGTGGGTGGGGTCCGGGCAATTTACCACGGCAACCACAAAACAACAACTACAACGAGAGACGACGAGATGGTCGGGGATGCTCAGCTGTAGCTGCGGTCTCCAGGGCCAGTGAAACAGCGGCCTGTTTATAGAAGAGCAAGGATCTTGGAAAAGGAAGGAGGGCACGTTTAACTTAACTCTTTGCATCATAAATCGGGAAGGACGCGTGCAATCCAGTTGTGCGGCCTAATAAATAAAAAAGGGAAGTTTCAAAGGGCAGCATAGAACAAAAAAACTCGGCAGCTTCAATCGAGAAAGGAGTCAGTGTACAAGACCGGTACAACAACAGAAAATCAGCAGATACATCTGTAGGAACGTTTATGGGCCAGTAGAGCGGCCTGATATAAGGAGGAACTGAAAAAGTCTCTGAGAGCAGCAACTTTTGTCACGATTTTACGAGAACATCCGAGATGCAGAAGCTCCGTACCACGTTCAAGCGCTCCAGGACCCCTACGGGTGCCGATATGAAGCAGCAGAGTAGCCTGGAAGTGCCGAAACAAGTCCGTTCGGCCTCCTTCGACGAGATCCAGCTCGAGTCTAAGAAAAGCCAGAGAGATCGTGGCGGCGACGGGGGCAACCAGGCCTTCGGGGGCGGCTTCCGCCCCCTCCTGCCCCCGCAGCCAGCCTCAGACAGCTTCCTCAAGGTCCCCTCGTTCGTCAATCAGCGGTCCAAGAGCTTTGACTCCGGGTGCAGGGCCGGAGACGGCGACGAATCCCTGTACCTGGAGGTCCCCCGGAGGTTCCAGAGGAGGAGATCCTCCGGAGGCGGAAACCCGGCGCCCTGCGTCCACTGCGCATGCCTGGAGGAGTGGCAGAGGCAGCGCGCAGCCGCAGAGGCGCTCGAATCCTCCTGTTGCAGCACGGCATCCTCTTGCTCCGTGCCCACCACCTCCGGTTCATCTTCCTCGGGCTCCGGCGAGGAAGATGACGGTGAGGAGGACTTGTCCGAGGCCTCGGAGAGCCAAGGGCCCCTCCTGGTGGTCCCGGGAGGGGCTGCCGGCGGAGGAAGTAGATCATGTACGTATGACGCCCCTTCCTGCGGTTTCGGCATTTGGTCCCAACATCGGTGGTGTCTCTCTGTAAACATGTAGCGCATAAAGTCCTTGTGTAGGCTTTTGGAGTGTGGCGTAGATTCAGCGGAGATGTTTACGGGATATGCATCGCGTGTGCTCATCTTTGTTGTGCAGCGGCCTTCTTCAGGTCAATGAAGTGCAGAGGGGTGGTTTCGATCGTATTTTATACTCATCCGTCTAGATCAGGCGTTAACATCACAAGACCTTATATGGTCCAATGAGAAGACGCCTGACTTCGACGGAGATGTGTAAAAGACAGTCAAAACCACTCCATCGATCTCAAGGAGCTAGCTGCAATCCCGATGGCACTGTTGCCTTCAAAAATAGACTCACAAGCGGTGCATATCTCGGAAGCTACTACCTTGAGTGTAGCGGGAAAAACTTCTTGGAGCCATTCATGCTGTGATGTTGGGACCAATGCTTTGGTTATTGTGAATTAGATTGACTCAACATTTTTTTCAAACTGTTTCTGATGACCCCAAGAAGTCCGCATACATAAAAATCCTATACTTTAGTCAAAAAAGTGATCTAAGAGTGGTATACTTTCCAATTTACCAGTAATTTATAAATATTATTTGGATAATAAATCCATGTATTCCTTTAAAATACATTAACAATGTACAGCTTACTGCACATCTGCTTGCCGATATCCCTTAACTTGTGAAAAAATTGAAAACATATTTATCTTTATGGTGGCTCTTCAATGAAAGTTTAAATTTCATCATAAAAACTAGCATAAATTAAAAATGATTGATGAATTTCAAAAATCCACTTCTCTACGCATATCTGACCTTAGACGCATTACCGTTGAGGTTTATTGCATACCACCTGAGACACAGAGGAAAGTAATGAACCACCACCCCTGAAATAGCTACATTAATTCCCGCTGGAATTTAAATGAGCCCGCGAGGCTTATAAATTTGGTCATGTTGAATGCTTTGTTTAAGAGTTTTGGGGTAATTTAGATTTCTTCCCTTATCATATTTCTTTGGGATTCTTTATCACAATCTGAGGTTTTTCTGTATCACAATGTGAGGGAGATGATAAAAAGGCCAACGATTGTTAATATTTTGGGCTTTTGTGTATAATTCTGAATTCATAAAAAATATAAGGAATAATTTCGATTTAAACTTGAGGCACATAAAATTACATACACATTTTGTTGATATACCTCAGATTCAGCACCTCATAAAATAGGAAGAAATTACGCACTACCCCACACTTATCGCTATGCCCATTTTGACGAAATCTTGACCTCATTGAAGGTCATTCGAAAACAATGCGTTACGGAGCAATATCTGGGATCATGTATCTGTTAGTCCCGAGTTGAGTGTGGCCCACACTCGGAAGGGTCGCTAACAATTTGTATCACAGAAACACGGTTTCCATGGAGAAGCGTACCCTGTGGAGCAACTGAGCAGCCTTTACTAACGGTATACGCTGGGAAAGCATCAGGTCTTTTCACGCGCTTAGACAAGGGTTGCGGATGCAAAAATGGGTATTGAGCTTCTACGGCCTCGGAACCGTAGAAAGGAAATACTCAATTGGCCGTATAATTCTCCCACAGCTCGTCCACCTTGCAAGTCAAAATTGTCTCTGCTTTGGTGTGCGGGAAGGGGGAGAAATTCACCGCAGGGACCAAACACTAGCCTCTCAACCGGAAAGCCCAAACCACACACACACATTCACTCACAACAAACATACACAACAAGATCCTTTGTGGGGGCTATAGGGACCTCCACTAAGGATTCTCGCTCCCCAAAAAACCGGGTTTTTTCACAGGATGGGCCTATCAGGGATAGCCAGTGATTTGTGTAAACACACGCATTCAGTAAGAAGTCACTCATACATTCACTCACCTACAGATGGCTTCAATTTTCCGGGAGAAAGATATTGCTCCAAGAGAGTTACATCGGGGATAAAGGGTTGTGGATTTGCGACTAGGCCCTAAAAAAATGGGGACTACCTGAGACAATGAGACATGGCCTCGGATATTGCGCCTTAACCTATAATCGTGATATATAATCGTGAAAAATGAAGTGAGCCTCTCTGTCCATACATTTGCCGGTTACCAGTATCTCTGCTTCATCCACGCATCCCCTATTTTGATCAAAAGGTGCCACCGAGGAAGAGGGCGACAGTGGCTCCCTCCTGGCCTCCGACTCCCGATGCAGCATTCGGGTCACCCTGTCCCCCCACTCCCCCTCCTCCCCCTCCGAGATGACGGCCGGGGGTCCCGGCAGGGCCGGCGGCCTCTCCCCCCTCTCCCTCGGCGGGGCCTCCACCGAAGACGACGACTCCGGCGGCTGGGGAGGCGGAGGAGGAGGGTCTTCGGGGGCCAGCCGATCGGGCAGGGCGTCACCCCTCGGATCCCCGAACCGCCTCTCCCGCCAGGAGGCCTTCTTCTGCACCGAACCCGAGTCTCCCGGAGAGGAAGACTACGACGAAGACCTGGAAGACTACGCGGACGAGGAGGAATACGAGGATGAGGACGATGAAGAGTCTGCGGGCGATGAGCTCTACGACGGGTCCACGGAGGAGGTCGACCGCGGGAAGGGAGCCTCCGGCGGCGCCGGAGGAGGTGGCGGTCGAGGTCCCGTCGTGGCGGAGATCTACCTCGAGGTGCCCGAACTGTCCAAGCGGGACCGTGCCGCCTCCGTGGATTCGTCCTTCGCGAACGTGTCTGGTGGGGGCGGTGCGGGGGGCGGCGGGGGCGTGGCCCACCACCACGGGGGCAGGGCAGAGGAGGTGTTGCCCCACAGCCTCAGCCTGGAGACCGCCCCCTCGCTCATGGTTCCCCCTGGGGCCGCCTCCGTGGCGCTGCGGTCGCGGTCCGTCGACATCGTCCTGCCGACGGATGAGCAGGCACGATACAAGGCGCTGGCCATGTCCACCGTCTGCAAAAAGTACGTAGAGGGAAATGGCGAAGGATATATACCATGTCATATGAATGTTTACACGCTCTTATTATTTATATCTTTATATTTATGCATTTTCTCGGTCTACTTGGCCAATTTTCGTTGTTTTTATTACTATGCTTGCCGCCTAGCCTATTCATTCTTCTTTCATTGTCAACTCGTCCTCTTATCCTTTTATTTTTTTAAATTGGCGTATCTTTTTATAAGCGAGTAAATCAATCTTTAATGTTGTGGCTTTCAATGCGTGAGAATCTTTCACGTCTCCTCTGAGAAGTTTTGTTCACTGCTTACATACTCCCTAAGAAGTTTGAAGAATTATTCTTGGAGATTATAGCTGACTTCCCAGGGATATAATTTAACGGAGTCACCCGAAATATTCGCGTTGAGTGCGAAAATTCAACAG
Source organism: Ischnura elegans (assembly GCF_921293095.1). NCBI lineage: Eukaryota > Metazoa > Arthropoda > Insecta > Odonata > Coenagrionidae > Ischnura > Ischnura elegans. The sequence goes on from NC_060252.1 coordinate 95,086,830, forward strand.
ATGAAAAATTATTTCCCCTCCCACGCTTAAGGTTTGTGATTTTTCTTCTATGAAATTTTCGCACCTCGTATTACTGCAAGATACATTGATAAAAAACTACGTCACTTCAGTTTGAGAAAACATGCAATCATTCATTCATTTGCCCATTTTCATAAAAGGCGAAGGAATTTATCCTCTTAAATTGATGGGAGAAGTAAGGAAGGTAGTGAAACATACAGCATGCAATGAACATGGACAACGCTATTGCGGAGGATGGTAAACGCCGAAAATCACAGGGTAACAATGTGCCCTGACTTTGATTCGAACCCAGAAACTCTAAGGGCCGGTTCTATAATATCTGTAGGATGATAAAGCCTTTAACTTTGAATAGGGGTGGTTGAAAATTCTGGTTAGCTTCGGTTTACACCGAGTTTTTCCGATCTTGTGATCAGACTTTAGGCTAACCAGAACTTTTAGCCACTGCCAGCTAAAGCTGAAGACTGTATCATCTTATGGCTGGCGTAAACCACACATTATAAAACTGGCTTTAAGAAACTTGAATGCTCAGTGTCCAGGTAGCGATATTGGTTGAGAAACCAATTCCAGTTTTGGTTTGGAGATGGCCTGATAGCAATTTTAGTATCTGATTTTCATCGCATACCGTCTTCAGCATCATCATTACCCTTGTCCATTATATCTTCCGTGTTTCCATGCATTTCTTTCCTTTGCTGCTAATGTATGTCAATATTGAAATACTTCTCCCTTCAGTCTATGGTAATATAAAAAATACTACTCCCTGATGCGAACGTCCTTGCTATTCTTGCCGTGAATCCAACATTCTTCTTTAACTTTCGCATTTTCTTATTATTTCATAAGAACTTGAAAAATATATTCATTCGTGTTCTGAAGGCATTTCATTTTTCCATCTGTTACATTCTCATTCTAAATATTCAGACATCCATTTATAACTTTGCGAACATCTTTATTATCAAACGTTTAACGCTATTCCAGTGGCGTAGCCAAGAATTTCGTTCTGGAGGTCCAAAACCAGGGTGGAATGTTTTTAAAAAACAGGGTACTACCTAGAGGGTTTTAAACTGATTTAAACACTTTTCATAATCGAAAATACTTCATTTGATAAGAAATATTTTGTAAATTCACTTTTTTCAATATTTTGTTTTCTTGTATGAAGGAAAATAATTGTGTTTTTATGTTTCGGGGGGGGGGGGGGTCCGGACCCCCCCTGGATACGCCACTGCGCTATGCCCGAAGATTTTATTGTTTTAGATCATTTGTGTAACTTTCCGATTAATTATGAGAATTTAGGAATGAATTTTAGATTAAAATTTCCACAGTCATAATTCCTGGCTGCCTGCAAATCTAAAAAGGCTATTAAAATGAATGTGTGAATGTAACGGGTGTTCGTAAAAAATAAAATGAATGATTTTATCCTCTTTGTAAATGTGGTTTTGGTATCTTATTGCTCTATGATCTCCATTTCATTATTACTTAGTTTTACTTTTGTAATGTTTGATCTCATATCTTTAATACCCACTTCAATCTTCTTTCCCTGATAACATAAACTGTCGTCAGAATCTATTTCAACTTTCTTCAGCAGAGATGAGGTTTTTCCCCATTAGTAATTATCCTCCACTACTAAAGCCAATATTTTTTTGAAACGGCCTTCCATGTAGTTCAGAAGGATATATTAATTTTCACTCGATAGACCTTTACCCTTTTATTCGAGTATATACCGACGTAAAAACCTTGAGAGGTAGCTATTAGCAGTCTCAACAATCAGGTTACTGCAAATTGGTCGAAAATATCTAGGTAATTCGGATCAAGGGGAGTTCTATTCCTTTTTTTTATTTAAATTGGGATTCTTCGCATTGCCAAGCTTATACCCCGCATCTTGATTAAAAGTATTTTTTCTAAGCCTTATCTCAATGGCCTACTTAGTCACAAAAGTTAATTGAATTAATTTGGGGTTATCCCATTTTATATTGTGGTCCCTGTAGGTGCTATTATTAGTAAGACCAGACTTATCGGGCTGTCCAAGTCTGAAACCATTGGATGGTTGGTGATATGCGACGAATTAACCAGGTAGAAATCTTGAGAAGACTTCACCCAAATAATTCGCAGGTAAAGAATTACATCATATCATCACTATAAATTTCCTTAATTTCACAATCGTCAAATTTTCCAGCAGGTTTAATTTTACTCATTGGGAATTATTAACAAAAATCATCCGCAGTGTGAATTTATTATCTCTTGGCGCTCTGCAATATCGACATTTTTTTCTCTAGATCAAACGAAAAATATCCCAATGTCCCTCAAATCTTTCTAACCAATCCTAATTCCCCTTTTTGTTGGTATAGGACGAGAGGTTATGTATCTTACGAATAATATCCATTTATTTTCTGCATGATTCTCTTGAAGCACGATTATTTCGATGTTACTTCTATAAGATGCCATTCCACTTTGAATTTTATGTATTCTATGAATAATTTAATTTTGTTTCAAAAATACTATTTCATTACTTATATTTGGTACCATCCTCCTCAGTTATTTTGGATGAAGGAGGATAATTAGTCTTACAAGAGAATGATGTTTCGTTGAATGTCAATTTTTGGTATTTTATGCACATTTCAATAGTCTTAAGTAATGCTACTGGCTTCGCCTAAACAATAGTGAGGCTGAAGTTTTGTATTTTGGATAGGGAGTCTTTGAAATGCTGAATTAGCATTTATTTTGATAAAATCTCCATTGATATACTGCTTGAAGTATTGCTTGGACCAGCATGCACTATTTTTCATTTTTTATTGCTTTTTAGGGCCGTTGTTCAAGATATTTTAATGAGACAATTCTGGTAACGGTCATTTGTCCAAGTTTTTTATTTATTTTTTCATCGTTGCAGGACTTAAACAAATTTTACCTTCGAAATGTCAAACTCTTTAATTTATTCAGTCAGAATTTATTATGGAAATCCAATGAATGCAAATTGATGAATATTTTTCCCGAGTTCCATTGACCTTCAGGTATAAAAAGAAGTAGTTTCGTTTTAACTACGTTATTAAAGGTGCATTTGGCATTCAAGACCTCCGCATTTACAGGATAAATTAAAAATATTCATTTGCCGAATTCAAACTAAACAACTTTTAAATTAATGTTAAAATAACTACTTAACTGCAATTCTATCATCTAAATAAACCTACCACCATAAATAAATGTTCCTTAATTTACGTTTTAAATCAAGTCCGTTGAAACGCTAAACAAACCTACCCCAAACACAATTAACTAATTAGCTAAATGACGTATTTCAATCGTCGACATGCGTGATCGTTGGGAAGACTACCCATCTGTCATTATATCTGATGACGAATGATTTTTCTTCAATTTTTGAATTGATGCGATGATATTTTAATCGCAATTTTGTCAACAAATACAACTATTTGTATCTTTTTCGCTTGTACGGTTTTTTTATTCAAATTTTTAAGTTCTGTTACTTTAAAACAACAAGCGTCACTTAATGAGACATTAAAGAAATTTGTAGCCTCTTAATTCTCAAAAAGAATTCAATTTTTGGGCCTTCAGAATACCTAATGCATTTTTCTTTTTGTTCTGAAACATGCTGTTTACTCAGGCGATATGTGCGAGGTGACGTTCGCGCTCAAGTCTCTCCTAGTAGTTCCTATTTTAGACGCTTGGTGCGCGCTGGACGGTCGATTCAGGGTCACTCTAGCTCCCGGACTCGCTCCTATGCCAAGATCAGCGCGCCACGGGTAATTAAATGAACTACGTACCTCTCTTTCCTTTCTCAGCCTAACGTTCAATTTGTCTCGTAAATGGTATTTCTTTCATTGATATTGAAATTCCATGCATGATTATCGCGTTGTATTAACCTCTTTGAAAAAACCAATTACTTCATTAGTCCTTTTAAAGTTTTGGTAATATCTCTCTAAGATGTCACACATTTGAATGTTTGTCGCGGAATCAAAATAAAAACGATGCAATAATATTAGCTGATTAAATCTGATCGATCTCGTAAAGTTTGGCCTGCGATACCGTATTTTTTTATACCCCTTCCTGCGTTATGATTGAAATGCATCTAGGATTTTCTCCTCGTGAATCTTGTCACTATATTAGTGCGTACCTGATCATAATAACGATGCAAATAAGTACCGTTACCCTTACGCGCGTATCCTTACCATTCGTGGTTAGCTAAAAATTTATTTTAAAGTGAAATTACAGTACAATATTTATTTCTTGTTCAAGCTTGGAAACCTTATTATTTCCTAGCCTTTTAACTAAATTTTAACTTCATTGTTCTTACCTGAAAGGGTGCACTGAGTTATAATTGTCATGAGCGCTTGAAAATTGAATAAAGTCACAACTATCCGTATTTTAAAAGTATGTTAATTCAGTATGTTTATAAGAGCAATTTTGAAGCATCAAGCATCAAATGGCTCTCTGATTAGGCAGTCCTCATCACTTTCCCATAACAGGCTTAATCCCGATGCTATTCAATTTTGCTCAAGAAAGTTCATTCTAAATTTTACAAATAGTGATGCCCAAGTTGATTTGTTATATGTATTTTAAACAGGAATTATCCAAATACATGAGGTATCCCAATTTTCTGCATTTATTTGAAATTTCATTATTTTAGTTGCTATTGTGTTATCGTTATTTTACCAATACTTTTTTGTTTTGCTTGGTCCAATTAAAAAAATAAAGGTTCTCTACTTATGCGTAATGATTATTCCCAATCCATTGAAAGAGTATTACATTTTTTAAACATGTGCTTGCGTTCTTATCAGTTTTTTTAATTGAAAATAGTGGTTATACGGTCAAGGAATTTACGCTCTTTAAAATGGTACTTCCTATTTCCATTGACACTGCTTAGCATTATAATAAATGTATACCACGTACTTTTTCTGGAGTCTTGGCCAAATGAATTTGGATGTCATGCGTGAAAGATTTTTTTTAATTTAATTACCTTCCAGTTAGTTTTTAATTTTGCTAAATGTGATAATTTTTTCACTCCACAGAATTATGCTTATTTCGTGCACTCCGCTGCTTCTGAGCCAAGCATTGTGCGCCGCCACTTGCGACACAGAGAAGATCAGGTGAAGGGACACATAGAGTGAACGCTTCCGTTCATTCATTTGTTTTATTTATTTCAATCTCACGAGTTTATTTTGAGCACCAAATCCCTGCTATATACACCTACCCAACGCAGCGCATTCGTAACTATTCAACAACAGGTATCCAAGTAGATACATCCTTTTCGCGCGCTGAACTTAAAACAATGGAGTGCTGGTCGCTATGCACCGCGCACTGTAAGCCGTGCAGAAGTTGCTCAGGCCTTCCAAGCATTGCAAACTCCCATGCACTTTGAATATAAAACTTCGCAAAATTCGATTGAAAGAGTAGGGTTCCATTTGCCAGTGAAAAAAATCTGTCGCTTGGGTTCCAAATAATTTATCTTCTAAGTCGTGGCCCCACGGTAAATATATGAACGAAGAATAATTCAAATTTGAAAGATTTCCGATGCATTTAAAATCTGAAGGTCCTTCTTAAGGACCTCCAGATTTTAAATGCATCTTGCACCATTTCCATCTTTCGTTCCTTGGCTTCCTTAAGTATCAGAAATCCATTGTTTTGACTTCACTGTTTAAGGGTCAATTTGTTGAAGAGTTTCGAATGAAATTATATCAGAGGGAATGTGTACGCAAGAGCGCTCATCGACTTCTGTGCTTCGGACCAATATTGAAATGGCAAAATCCAAGATCATTAAACGGAACTGATAGATCCAACTAGTAGAATACTACGATAGCGTCTGTTTTTTCATGCTGTTTATATCGACTGGATCTTTCCACAAAATGGAGTACAAGAAGAAGAGTTATCAAAAATTTATATAAAATCTTTCTATCAATGTTTACTTTGAAAACAATCCCCACCTCCCACAGAAATACGGATGTCAGGGTTTCAATGTTGGTCTCAGCTTTGCGCAGCCATCATGGGCACCATTTTGTATGCATTTCCTCTGACGAGGAACGCTACCATTGATACGCTGCTTCTTTGTTTGTTTGTTGACCTAACAAATGCACTCACGCAAGCATTACTAACGAAGGTATCTTAATACCAGCACCAAGTGGAGTTCCTACTCCGCGCACTGATGCTAAATGAAATGTTCAAAGAGCTGCCTCTTTGAGGAGGTTCTGAAATTTTGGCCAATGATAACGTTACGTGGTGAAACTCACGTTTCAAAAACAATATGAATTAAAAATTATTATCCCTGCAAACTGGCGATAAAAGTAATCTACCAGTTTCAAAGTTGACTTAATTGTGTGGCAAATGAAACAGCGACTGGATAAGGTCAAACTGAAATTCTCAAGCTACCGTGGTTGAGTTGAGTCTTGCTTGGCCGGTGGATTGACATTTTCTTGGTGAATCGTCCAGTTTGACATAGTTTTCTAGACATTGTCGATAGTGTGTGCTATGAAATCGCCTTAGATAATACAAATCGGGACATAACAATAAACAGCCCCTTTCCTGCACGTATCTACGACCTTAGCGACGCGATAGAGAGGATGAGTGATGTGTCATGCCTTTTTTTATTATAATGTTTTCATAGAGTTGACTTTTTCCATAGTTCAAAAGTCTCCAGTTTTCTGGCTAGTAGAACGAGAGGGAGGTAACTGGTTTACCCCTTAGCAGGACTTTAGGGGCACAAGGAGTCCACTCTGAGCCTATCGCATTTTTAATTTTCCTAGATCTTTTCTTTAATCCAACATCATACGCAAAAAATATATAGAACTGAATCAAATTCATGCATTCTCGGGTTCTATGGCATTTTCATTTTAAATTTTTTAGTAAAACATTTTCTTTAACTATCCTGCCTCCTTAAAAAGAGCTATTGTTCAGTTGAACTCAAATCAATGGTTATAATAATTTTATTTCTTGCCTTTTCACTTATTTATATTGAATTGAGTTTATATTCTGATTTTTCCGGCGCTTTTTTCATCTTTTACTTAATTGACGTGTTTTTGGCATGAATGCGTTCATTATTGTGCCTTTTCAATAACTTATGGATTGCATACATTACAGAGGGTTGCTCGATGATGTCTTTTATGAATCCATCTCCTCTGTTATGGATTATTGTTGACCCTGGAGGTATGCAACGGGAAACAGGACCCTCTTTTTACAAACTGGAAATTTTCCTTAGAATGTTGCTTTATGTACGTAGAGTGAAGCGAAATGATATCGCTATCCTGATATGTAACTATCTATTCATCGTATGTAAAAAGCCGGAAATTTTGATTTCATAGGAATAGATTCTCATATATTTAGTGAAAAGTTCTCGGGATCGCCACCGGGTCAGGAACTCCATAACTGCAGGAGTTCCTGACCCGGTGGCGATCCCGAGAACTCTTCACTAAGTCTATTCGCCGGGAAAGCACTAAATCTTTCTCCAGATTCTCATATTTCTAAAAATTTCTATATTCTCTAAAAATTCATGGCATGTCCGGCGTAGTCTAGAAGTTTTTAAACTCAGCACTTCGTTGTGTTGCTTAGCTCAACTAACATTTAAGAAGGGGCTGTAATTTTTTTGTCTCAATTTTCATTAACTTATGGTGGTTTCTTAGTATTTACTTTCTCAGTTTACTGGATAACTATGGCTTTTATTACTGCAATCTAAAAAGAAAGAGATCTCTTGAAATTTCATTTTCGATCATCCTGCGCATAGTTTGAACGTCACCAACTGTTGACTCGTGGTTACCTTCTCGCAAGTGATAAACACCAATTATTCATTTTCAGTTACGTCAATGTCTCCATTTTTCGTTTCTTTGGTTTGCAGTGTGATTTTTTCAAACAATTATGATATTTAAAACTTTGAGCTAACATCACTCACATTGATAAATCATCAATTTTCGCTGACTCGATTCTTTAGATGATGCAGCATGCATTGGAAATTGGCCATATTTTACAATCTTACTTTCTACCTGAGTGAAGGATTATTTTCGGACCCGACAATTTCTATAGGATTCGGCTATTATATTATTGCTGTTAAAGGTCTTATTGCGCTCCAGGAATGATGTTCACATTACTCAATTGTATTTCTGTTGTTTCTTATTTACAAAATATTTTGATATAAAGTTACTAAGAATCACAAACATCCAGATAAGTTGTTTTTTTATTGACGCATCGATGAGGTTTCGTCAGGTATGAGTAGCATTTACAAGAATTCTCCTTAAAATTGGACCTCACTTTTTATCAAGTACCGCCATTTGCGAAGGGAAAAAATACTTAATTTGACGATTTTTGGCCCTTGATAATGCTTTTTATGAAAAGGATAACCTATCCTTACATTCGTCTCAACTCCCATTATATATAGCTCAGTATACCTTCTTGAAGTTATTTCTCAAAGTATTCGTTAGCATTGCTATTAAAAGTATTATTTAAATTACCGAATTATATGGTTCTTTTTCGCGAGGAAAAAATTAAACTACCAGTGCGCAGTTATTTGATTCATCTCAAGCCAAATTCATTTCAGCTCAAAAAATAGTTTTTTATTGGGAAAAATAAAATATATTTATGCACTTATCATTTATGGACTGTATTAATAATATTTTTACTCGTATCATTTTTTTAGCTCACTCCTCGTTTTTTTTATTTAGTTAGCCGTCCCAGATTAATTATGTACAGCCCCTTACAGAAACCCAACCAAATTTTTAAAATGACTTAACTAAGAATGCCAACCTGCATGAATAATTTAATGTATTTAAAATTGTGTATAATATTCTATGCTAAATAATTTCCTGTTAAAGCTTACACTTAAAACTTAAATAACCCACGAAGCAATTAAACTTTGATGAACTCTTATGCGTTCAAACTCCGTGCCAGTGACTTTTTTGCAAATAATGAATCCAAATTCCGAACACTAATGATTGTATATGATTTCAGTCAGTGTTTAAGTATTACAATTCCTTTTCAGAGATTTGTACATACTATTATAGCAAACATCACTCTTGTTGAACTTGGTGTTTTCGGTAAGTACTACTATGTAAATGGAAAATTAATTTTATATTCTAAAACTATGTATGTATACTGTCGTACCGTTTGAAAAATAATGATTGAGTTGAATGTAAATTCTACCTACTTTGGCAGCTCAAAAGTAATATGTACCTATCATCCATATTCCATTTGAGCACTATATAGCTCAGTGGTGCTTTCCTTATGCCAGATATATCTTAGGTATTATTTGTTTTCGATAACGTCATGAGCAAGTTACAAGGAATTGTTTGCAGCATGAATAGCTTGTTAGAGTGCTCCTAATTATTTGCGCATAAAAATGTTCTTATCGGGATCTAGTATTACCTTCTACACTCACCGACCGATTTACGCTATACTTATGTGCACTGCAGTGGAATAAAGGTTGCGAGTGGCTGAAAAAAACAGATATCATGGTCGTGAGCAATATGCTATCAGTAAGATTGAGTTACCTTCTTAGCCACTGGGTGTAATTTTATACTACATCTTGGAGTATATGTCTCATATATTTTTATTAATTAACAAAAAATGTACGTAATATAATCATTTTAAAAACTCTAATTGTATTTATAAACAGCTATTCACATCAAACCCTTAGTAACGGAAAAATAAAAGTTCCGAAATATATACCTTGCATTTTTTAATCAATAAAAACATTTGAGACTTATGCTCCAAGAGATAGTCAACAAAAATAACAGTCAGGTAATTGTTAATATCAAAAATTGACTAGAATTAATGACATTGCTCTTTGCCTTCGGTTTCTTCATAGATTACAATTATTAATGAGTATCCTACCACTGCGGTGGTATTTAGATACTAGAGATATCTAATCTACCTAGATGATCATTTTCTGATTCATCATTTGCCGGAGAGCAGCTTTGGGTGGTACTTGTAAAAACCTTCATTTTACAGAGGTTAATTGAAATTTGATAGACTAAATGCATCGAACATAAAGAATAAAACCCATAATTAAGGTAAAAAATATTTGAGTAAAATTAGTATTTTTTCCTGTAAATTATGCTTCCCTTTAGGAAAAAACAGGTGGTATTCATGTTAAGGAATGATAAATTTTAGTATTTTTCGAACCAAGATATCATTATCGAAGCCTTTACGAAGGTTTTAATGGGAATACTGTTGTGAGCATAGGAAAGATGTGTAAATGTACTAAATACATTTGCGATAATAGCAAATGTATTTAGTACATTGCTAAATGTGTTTCGAAAGCCATCTGGTGGCGTGCTTTCAAATTTGTTTTACAAATTGTGGTGTTTTCGCATACTTAGCCTTGGGCGTGGGCATTTGATCCGCTTTGGGCCGCTGGCCACGGAGGTGGGGATATGTTTGAGCTGGTGGCAACCATTTGATACGTAGAAATCGGAGCCGATGCGGAGACAGCTGAGGCAATTCCGTCACGGAGACTGCTCGACGCGATGGGGAAGTTAGGGTTCGCTTCGGCGAATATTGAAGGTGACTTGGAATCTCAGCTTAGCCTCTCTATGTGAAGACTAAGGATAATATGACGAGAAGAGACTTATGCATGCGTTTGAGATGTGGACGTGGTGGACAGTGGCGAATATGGATTGTATCGTATGGTCTGGTATTTAAAGGAGGCGATCGACAGCGAAGGTTATTTGCGCCATTGGGGAAGGATTGAACTCGCTGTTAACGAAAGGCACCAAGGGGACCACGGCCTAACGTCCCATCCAACGGACGGAGTGTTGCACTTTAACCTTTCTTCAGGCGCAATATTGAAACTGCTGAGTTCAGGCGCAAAGAGGTACAGATGTGGAAAAGCATTATTAACTTTTAGCATGGCTCAGTGGTACACCTTTAAATTTTAATGCACCATAATTAGTATATTCTAACGCTAAAACGATGCCTTATTTGCTATTTATATACCCCTTTACATATCGTTATACTTCCCCGGACCGATCCAGCAAGGTCCAATAGGGTGGTTTCCTATTATTTTTTATTGCCTAAATCGAAAGATTATTATTCCTGGATTACAAATTTCACACTTTTAGATTTTTAAATGACGATATCCATTTTTCGCGATTAAATGAAAAGTGAAAATTTTCAAACGCGCGAAAACGCGACGGCTAAGTATGAATGATGGGAAAAGCCCGTGTGACGTCATTCTGGTTCCCACTGCCGATAAAAGTGTTATTTGAGTAATATGTCTTTTGATAGCCAGTGCCGGAACGGCGTTCCGGCGCTTTCCGGCACCATTACATTACTGGATGAGACCCATTGTTGGGCAGTCGATTCAAATTTGACTCAGGGCGGTTGAAATTTGAATTGCGTTCGCGACCATTGTATTTTATCAATCAATGATCTCCATAGTTGGCTGACGTCCTGTCCAGAGTTCTTTTTAAGCTCTTTTCCCTCGGGATTGCCCCTTTCAATATTCTATCTGAGTATCTATAGGATTTTGACGCCGTTAAAATTGATGCAGTGCGCAGATATTGAGGCTATGCCCTGCCAAGGGCGATTTTTCAGGTTGAAAAAGTCTTATGTGCCTCTTGTAATCCTTAATCACTTAATAGCTTCACAATATTTATCATTGTGTCCATATTTCTTCTCAGAGCATATTTATCGATTTATCTAACACGCCCAACATGATCGAAGGATTATAGAAATTGAAAAGCTTTGTGCGTTGCTCCGAGATGATGCTCTCTGGCGTCTTTAAGGCAACGGAAACCGGATTCAAGTGAAAATCATCTTTCTCCTCACTCTCAAACCACGCCTCCTCACCCATCGTGGTCCAATATACTCATCCTTCCGTCGCTGAATTCGCTGGCGAACTTGGCACCGCCGCACAGTGGGCGGAAATCGGAAAAAGCCGGACAAAATTACAAAATGACTTTTTTTGAGTTATAAACTTGAAACTTCGCAGATATACTAAAATATGATTGAAATTTATTGATATGTACTTCATTTGACATAGATCCTACCTGTTACTGAGATACAGAGGCTCAAACGTGAGCAAATTTCCATAAAAACGCCCGTCTTCAATTTTCTCTGAAAATCTTCCAAAGTAAGTGAATGGTGAAGTTATGGGTGGATTCTTGCCGAATAAAAAACCATATCATCTGTTAGCATGGTGTTTTTTCTTTAATTTTCCGTAATCTTAAAGAATACAGCCCATAAATTCTTACCAAGCAGTAACAAAATGGCGGATACTGTTTTTCGACAAAGTTTTACATTTAGGTAGAGTTTCAAATAGGTTTTCGGCAAGGTCGCGCAGAGTAACTTATATGAGAGCATTGTTTGAAGATTTCTTGAGGTCTTTATTCAGTTTTCTTTGAAATAAGTTTGCGTCGCCGGAAATTACATTGATTTTTCGATCGCGCGGCAGGGTTCTTCTCCGCGCGTCGGGAGTTGGATTAGCCGCGCCGCGGTAAGGTTATTGAAGCTGCACGGGTTTTAACGCTCAACATTCACCGTTTTTATGTTTTGCTTCAAGACACCGATTCTCAAATGGTCTATGGTGAAGACAGTGGAGGTTTTTCATGCGATGTACTTGCACGTTTCATTGAAGTTCATTTCGTTATCTTTGGATACGATCGAAAACCATGCTTCTATTAAAAGCGTTCAAACCTCGACAAAGTGAGTTGTTTTCCTGGGACTCATACAAAAAGACCTACCAGAAAGATACCAGCTGAGACCCTTATACCTTCTTCAATCACCGATCCCTGACCCTCAGGATTCTAATTTCGAAAACGGTCGTTTTATGACACCCTGGAGTGGAGCCCTTGGCCGTCTTAACGGAGGTATTTCCATGGGAACTTCTAGATTTTTTAAAACGTGTATCATACCCTCAGTTCTACTTTGACTGTGGTGAAGGAAATTTAGTTCTCTTGAGTGCGCAGAATTTGTGAAAGTGATTTTAATTTGCTTGTGGAGCGTAGAAATTTCAAACTTCCACTTGCCTGTAAGTACGTTTTTGAATAAATCCCCTAACATCTTTTTCAAAATAGTTATTTTAATTTATATTATCAATTTTAGCTGAAACTTTTCTTAGCATTCCTTTCCTAAATTAAATAAATTAAAATTTAAATTATCCAATGCCACTTTTTAAATTCCAATCGATACGACATATCCAATATGCATTCAGAAAATCATATGTGGCAGTGCAGCGTACACAAACCAATAGAATATTTATCGATATCAGGTGAACGATATTTTACATCTCCTAAATTATTCATACCCGACGCTATTGCACCGCAGATTTAGAACCCCATGATTCAGCTGTCCTTCAGTGTGTTGCAAACTTAAAACTATCGTTTTTCTTAATTTCGAAATGACTATACTTCCCTGTAGGATAATAAATTATATGGGTTTTAAGATTAAGAAAAAATTAGGAAAATAAGGTAAGCAATGTAAGCATTACTTTTCCGTTGATCATGGTCAGTAGTAAACAGAACTTGATCGTGTAAAATCCAGAGTTGAAATCATTAAGACCATCCACCTGCCTTTCGATATAGGTAATGTCTTTCTGATTTTGTAACTTCTTTTGTCTCTTTTTTTCACCGAAAGCGGATGGGATGACAAAATCGTACGACGTCGGCAGTGGATTTCCCAGATAGTGTCATCTAAAATTGTAGAGCCTATATGTGAGAAATGCCTCCGATGCAATTTAAATTCTTTATCAAAAGTTTAGAGATAAATGTAATTAACCAAGAGAAAGTGGAAACTTCAGTCGTTACCTGTAGCGCCTTTGTTACCTGCTGCTTTTTAATCAAACTAAGAGATACAAGGGAACTCATGACTAGGAATTTATCTGAAACATCCACTTGTTGCCACATTTGCTTATATTGAGAGTGGCCCGAACTTCCATCAAAACCGTACTTAGAGATTAATCTGTAGTTCACCACACATTTTAATTCTTGAGAGATGGAAGTGGTGGCTAAGCATGCTATTGTTCCCAATATGGTGTGGTTCAGTGGTGCTTGAAGGTTTACTTCGCACATGGTCTCAGTTATTTTAATTCCTTCGTTATAAGCTGCCTTTTTTTGCTATCGCTATTCTATCATAACTGGGATACAATTCGTGTCCATGGCTCAGAGCTGTCCTACGAAAAGACCCATGTTGACGCTTGGTCAAATCAGAGGCAATCATCAACGACAGTGCCTCTTCCACTGTCATCTCAGGGTGGACCTTTTCACTCGTCCTCCACTTTGAAAGAACTCTCTTAGCCCGAGTAGGGGTCGTAGTTGTTATTTCTGCAAGTAGGTGAGCTGCTGCAGTGTCTCCCCTCTCTCTCAAACTCACAGATGCCGCGAGAGCAAGCTCAGCAGTAGTAGCAGTAGTTTTTAAAGTTTGAATTTTCTTCTGCGTGATCTAACACATTAGGTGCGACATTTTTTTGGCCGCCCTGGAATGCATGGCAAATATAATATAAATTTTGAAGCATGAAGCCACAGGGGGAATTTTATTTAGTCAATCAATTTGAGAGGAATAGATTTTTACAAAAATACAATACTTAACCGGCTGTCGTTGAAGTATCGGGAAAGTGATGCATAACAAATTCTGGAAATGTTATAGATTCAGCGAGCCAACTTTTGTACAAATACAAAAATCGTTCATTATTTCGAGAACTCTCTACCCATTTCTTAAGGTATGGCCATAAAATGCGCTTTGTCAGGAAGTCATTGAGAAATTTCAGAGCATCAGGGCCTTGTCTTAAATTCAGCCTCCGCGATAAATAATGGAGCAAATACTTTTTACCGAGTGAATGATTTTTTTACCAATTCCAATATTATTTTGTAGATATCAAGTCATGTAATAATGTGAGGTGGCATTTTCTATGGAATGGCGGATGAAGCCTATGTAAAATTTAGAAATAATAAATTTGTCGAACCTATGGTTATCCAATGCCCTAATGCGTACACGGGGAGGAACGTATGGTAAACGTGTAAAGACATGGTAATCTGTATGTCAAAGTAGAACTGAGGGTATGATGCACATTTTAAAAAAGCTAGAAGTTCCCATGGAAATACCTCCGTTAAGACGGCCAAGGGCTCCACTCCAGGGTGTCATAAAACGACCGTTTTCGAAATTAGAATCCTGAGGGTCAGGGATCGGTGATTGAAGAAGGTATAAGGGTCTCAGCTGGTATCTTTCTGGTAGGTCTTTTTGTATGAGTCCCAGGAAAACAACTCACTTTGTCGAGGTTTGAACGCTTTTAATAGAAGCATGGTTTTCGATCGTATCCAAAGATAACGAAATGAACTTCAATGAAACGTGCAAGTGCATCGCATGAAAAACCTCCACTGTCTTCACCATAGACCATTTGAGAATCGGTGTCTTGAAGCAAAACATAAAAACGGTGAATGTTGAGCGTTAAAACCCGTGCAGCTTCAATAACCTTACCGCGGCGCGGCTAATCCAACTCCCGACGCGCGGAGAAGAACCCTGCCGCGCGATCGAAAAATCAATGTAATTTCCGGCGACGCAAACTTATTTCAAAGAAAACTGAATAAAGACCTCAAGAAATCTTCAAACAATGCTCTCATATAAGTTACTCTGCGCGACCTTGCCGAAAACCTATTTGAAACTCTACCTAAATGTAAAACTTTGTCGAAAAACAGTATCCGCCATTTTGTTACTGCTTGGTAAGAATTTATGGGCTGTATTCTTTAAGATTACGGAAAATTAAAGAAAAAACACCATGCTAACAGATGATATGGTTTTTTATTCGGCAAGAATCCACCCATAACTTCACCATTCACTTACTTTGGAAGATTTTCAGAGAAAATTGAAGACGGGCGTTTTTATGGAAATTTGCTCACGTTTGAGCCTCTGTATCTCAGTAACAGGTAGGATCTATGTCAAATGAAGTACATATCAATAAATTTCAATCATATTTTAGTATATCTGCGAAGTTTCAAGTTTATAACTCAAAAAAAGTCATTTTGTAATTTTTCCGGCTTTTTCCTATTTCCGCCCACTGTGCGCCGTCCCGTCGACGGAACGCGTTGTTGGGGACCTTTCCCTTCGTGACGTCGTGAGGTCACGTGACGTGATGGTCGCTACGTGAATCTCCATTTCGACCGTCGCGCCGGACCAACCTGCAAGTGAGATTGAAATGGGCTAACTCTGCGGCACCGAATATAACTAAGCCTAGTACTACATTCATCGGGTGCTGAGTTAAGAGTACTTTGTACTCATGATTCCGAGATTCATCTACCTTCCGCCGATGATGCCTTGTACTTTCTAGTTCTGTAATCGATAATTTAGTTTTGAAGTATCTAGGTACATCTGAATAGCTGAGTGCCGATTTCTAAGTAACGACTACAGATACTTGGAGACACCTTTTTTTTTAGAGAGGGAGTCTAATATTCTGCTTTTCAAACTATTTACGAACCAAATAATCGGTAAATAATTTACTACGTAATGTTCAAATTGAAAAACATCCGTAACTACCTAATCCATACCACATCTACATATACATGCCACCCCGCATGCTGTCTAAAAGGCGTGTGAAAGGTGGTGTTAGGACACCACCCGTTTACAAATAGAAGTAAATCCTCTAACGAAATTATGATTAGCATTTATTAACACTAGGAGGACGGGAGTTTCGCGCTACCTAGAAGGACGGATAGGGGTCATTTGACCCTTAAATGCATTTTGGAATAAAACGCCCAATTTTCAACCAATATTCAGTTTAATCGTATTAATTGTTGAATCAGTTCATTAAAAACACTATTTAACATTATTAAATATTACTTCCACCGTCAAAAGTTAATAACAATTATTTTTAAAAATCATGAATTAAACCTTATGTAGTTGTCGATTGCAAATCAAATAATGAAAATACATACACTCAATACAAAAGTTATGTTACATGTTTAAACAATACGGGTACTGGGCTTACAAAATTTACATTAAAATTTTTAAAAATTATTACTTTGTTGTAAATTTCAGACAGACAGTATTTTTTCAACGCTGTTTCCACGAAATATTTTTTTGCGCTGAATGCGTTCATTGGACGATTTATTCATCTACATCTAAATCTAAACACTAACCCGCAAGACGCTTAAAAGCGTGTGGCAGGGGGTGTTAGGACACCAGCCATTTGCACATGAAAAGGAATTTGGAAAATGGAAAGGAAATTGGTGCAATGATTCAATTTGATGGTATTTGGCACCTTTTTCTTTTTTGTTCCCGTGGAAATATGGCTGTTGGATTTGGAGACCTGTAAATAAATTGATACATGCTATCCATCGTATCTACTCCCGCTTTGTTTTTATTATGAAATAGGATGGTCTCTGGTATTCTTTTATTCGTTTCGGAAATAGTGTCGTCTGAGATCATGCTGCTGAGTGTAAGTACATTATTGTTCTACTTAGCCTGATTCTACGTAAGAGTATGGCCTAAGGTATTTTTGAGCACTCGCGTTGAATGGATTATATGGCTATTTTAGGGGTCATGGATATTTGTGCGTCACTCCTGTTGTTATCAGATCATCCATGCAATAGAAGTTTTCCATTTTTTATGACTTCCTGCCAGCTGGATGGATGGAAAATAATTGTTACAAGTTACATTCATTCCTGAATTCTTGTATGTTACGGTCATTTTAGTAACTATTTATTTCCCCAACGCTTGATTTGATGGACAATCATCATCTTTGCCACAATAAGGAAATTCATTTAGGCTGTATTTTCATTTCACATCTGTCAAAACCCAGTACTCGATTCCAAATTTGTCTGGTTTATTTGGAATTTACCTCATAAAAGGACAGCTGTATTTTGTTGGATAGAGCTGTGCATTTGCTGTTACGCCAAAGTCGCCATTGGATTCACTATCTTGGACTTCGTCCCTTCCATCACACGTAGATGTTGATGGATTGATTAGAATGTCCTTGAACTGATGTTTACGATTCACTTCCAGACTGATCTTCAATATTCCCTACAGCTATTTGATTCGCGACGATTCTCTTCTCTTGATATATTTCTCGACTCCTTACTTTCATCTTCAACTCGCTACTGATATGCGTGCAAAGAATCTACAAACGAAAGCGCATTATGGTAGAATCTTCTCTAGTTGCTTTGGAGGTATAGAGAGGTGGAGAGCATTAGAAATTCATTCAAAAGGACAAAATTTCAGAAGTAACGCTAATTGCCGTTCGAAAGGCAGGAACTCAACCGCCAACCGTATCCTGATTCGTATCTTCCAGGAACTTGCAGTAATGCTTCTTCTCCGACCTGCGTGCGGATTCCAAGGGTAGGATTTACAATAGAATTTTACAGTCCACCCAATTCCTCCGCTCTCTCAAAAAGAGACAGGATTTTTCCCCAGGACGCAGCGTGCAGTCAACCCGCCCAAAACTCCGACGGGGTCAGGCGGCACTAATGCTGGACACACGTCAAAGGGGCTAGGTCAAGTGACAGTGCCGTCAGGCCAGAAAAATGAAAGTTATTCGTAAACGATGAGTCGATATTGAAAATAATGTCTCTAAGAGCTCTGAATCTTGGACGACGGAAAACAATTCTTGGGATACGTGACGATTTTCTGGTGTGGGTAATACAATAATCATTGAACAATAAATAAAACAAAATAAAAATATCATAATTACATGAATTTACGCAAATCAAGGATTGAAAAGGTTTCATTTCCCTTTGCTGCCCAAAAAATATCGAAAGATTGTGCACAACAAGTCGCTATGCCTTGGTATTCGAATACAGATAGGAGCCCTTGGGACGAAACTGGCATTGAACCGGGTACTTCTACATTCAAAATGAAGCAAATCATCTACCACACTAGCCTCTTGCTGATTATATGATATACATGGCACTTAAGTGCCAACGGGCAAGAAAATAGCGCGAAAACCAGTTGTGGGTCAAATGACCCCTAGCCGTCCTTCTAGGTATAACACGTCATAAAAGTTTAAAACATAACATTATTGTTGAATTTTCACTAATTTATCAAAATATAGATCAAAATGAACAAAGTCAAAAAGTTTCAAAATTTAAAAAAATATTTTAATA
The DNA here is from genome assembly GCF_921293095.1 of Ischnura elegans. Taxonomy (NCBI): domain Eukaryota; kingdom Metazoa; phylum Arthropoda; class Insecta; order Odonata; family Coenagrionidae; genus Ischnura; species Ischnura elegans. The sequence goes on from NC_060252.1 coordinate 95,105,855, forward strand.
AGAGAAAAATAAATTTGAATTCTGAAAATGGGTCAAATGACCCCTGCCGTCCTAGTGTTAAAGTCCTTTATGTTTCGGGGGAAAAATGAATCCCTTATCTATCCGTTCGGCAAAATATCTCTCTTAATTTATCGCTTCTGTCGGATCTGGAAATGTAGTGGGGCTCTAGTGTTAAGATCTCCGTGTCGCTCTTAAAGATATCCATTCTCAATTGTTCAAGCAATCTAAGCCTAGCGCGCTGCCTCCGAGTCTCCAGCGGCTCCCAGCCTAATTCGCTTAACATCTGAGTAACGCTGTTTGTACCCCATTAGCAGTTTTTGACGAACCACTCAGCCTTCCTTTGTATTTTATTCAGTTCGCGGATGAAGTCTTTCTGCACCGTATCCCATACTCTCGCTGCATATTCAAGGTGCAGTCGGACGAGTGCGAAATAGCACCACTCTTTATCTTTCTCATCCGAAAATCTTACCATAAAGTGTAGATAAGGTATGATCGAACTAGATCAGGCTATAGACAGTTCCTGATAGGAACTGATCATTTTGAATCGGGTCTGATATAATTAGATCAGCCTTGTTCCTTTCCTTTATTTTGTAGTATAGGTTTGCTTCCCTTGAGACATCTTTTTATTTACAAGGTTTTAACGTCGATTTTTCATGAGAAGTGGAAATATGGTGTTATTATTATACAACCGTCCTTCCTTCACCCTACGAAGATCACGTATTACTTTACCAAGACCTAACCTTACGCTATATAAACGTTGTTTCTTGTTTATATGCCCAAAAGTGTATAACTTATTACATGATTCATGTCTGAAACCAAAAAAGTAATAACGCAATTATGAAAAATATACAGTCTTGGTTGTTTAGAATGCAAAGTATGGAAGATATCTTTTTTTGATATAATACCATATAATACATGTACGTACTTACTTCAGTTCAAATGCTGTGCCTAAAATGTTTCTATGTCAGCATGACCCCTTGTAAATGATGGTAGCCATAAAACAGGTTGTCCTTAATGGCTACCTAAAGTTACTCCTTTTTATGTAATTAATTCTACTGTGTAATTTTTATTTTTTTTGGAGTAATAAAACAATTTATTTATTTATTATTTTAGTTATTGAACAATTGCAGATGATCAATTAGAATAGGACATTTCCGTGAGAGTGGTAACTGATATGAGAATATACTCTGACCGGACGGGGTTTTGTTTTTCTATACCGGTTTCCCCTCTGTTATCCACCCTAATTTATTTTTTTCATCATCGATGGATACCAGTTAGGAAAACGGCATTCCTCGATTTCCCCCTCTCGACTCATGAATAGTTGAAGTTAATAACCTACATTTTCGTTTTGAATCGCGCAGTTATTGCCAAAGGTGGCCTCTTTAATGTGAGTCGTAATCGAGCCTTTTATGCTCCATTTGATCACAGCGATGTGTATATATGCATCGAGAAAATCACTCGTGAAACGAATCTTTCGAGAGAGCGCCGTTTGACGCCATGATTGATGCCAAAACTTGTTTTTCGCGAATGGAATTTTCTCTTTCTGACTCGAAATTCTTTTCGCTTCGAAATGGGTTTGTCGTTACTGTGTCTCTCTCTCTTTTTTTCGGTCTAGCTTCTAAAGAGATGGATTGATTGGTGGAAAAATATCTATTGTTCAGGAAAAAATCCATGAGAATAATAAAGTATGGTTTGTAGGCACGTTAATTAAAGAATAGATTACTACAAAAAAAGATAAACTTTACATTTTTTAATGCCAATCGATATGTTTTCCCATTTCATAACATTGAAAATGCATGTGCCTAAATAAAAAAAAGCAAATCGAATCACACACCAAGCTGGATTTGATACAACTAGGGATGGACGGATCCAGGATTTTTTTCGGATCCGGATTCGGATCGGATCCTTGATATTCGGAACCGGATCTTAAGGATCGGATATTTTCGGATGCAAATGCATTTTCAAATTCCTGACGCTGAGATTCCCCCGATGAGTGTTCAATCTCTTGGGAAGAGTTGCACTATGTGCCAGTGTGTATTTTGCCTTTTCTTATTTTCCACGGCTGAAATTTGATTAAACGGGATAATAGGAATTAAAAAAAATGATTCATCCGACTCTGGGAGAGCTTTCAAACAAAACGGTTCATGAGTTCACGATGAGAGGACAAGAACCGCATGCGACGGCTCATTTGAAGATAGAATCGGAACTCTTTCCACCCTTATGGGGCATTCACTGAAGTTATTATTCAAAATTTCGGATCCAGATCCGACGTCTTCCGCGAGTTTGGATCCGATGTATTCGATGAAGGGCAATACCGCGGATATTTGAATCCGAGGTATCCGATCCGACCATTCCTAGATACAACACAAAAAAGTCAAGTATTCTTAACTTAACAATTTACAAAATTGTACAGCAAAAAAGGAACCATAATAACATGAACACAAATTTTAAATGTAATAGAAATTATGCTATTCTCGGTCAGGAGAGGTAATGTGGGAGGAATAAAATGGAAGGTCTAACGTTATCAAAGATTACGCATATCTAACTGGATTCATGGGAATATTACTTTGGGGATGTAGGTTTTCCAATTTCCAATCTGAAAACCACGCACCGAAAGATTAGCCATTAATTTTAGCTGAATACGCATCTGATATTTTTTTATTAAATTAGGAATAAGGTAGTTTCCTTCATCAAAGAAAACGAAATGCATTGATTGCGATTCGTTACCCACCATTAGTGTATTCATAATATACAAATAATTTAGTTTTAGATATCCCAGTTTAGACGAATGGCAATGGTCAATTTTAACCTCATTTGAAAAAGGCCAGATTGGCGCCCATGCGATGCCACTCCACGTGACGTCACAGGGACATAGTTTCTATACGAGTAGATAGGAGTCTCATCATCTGAGATTACCAATGCATGCACGAGGCACAGAGCTCAGGGAAACATGCCTTAATAATCACCTATTAAAATTACCTAAGTTCGGTAACTTTTCTTCGTTTGATAGGGTAATAATAATCCTTATTTAAGCCAAGCGCTACCTGCTAGCAGCCTGCGTCGTATCAGCGCTCAAAGCCTCGCCCCAAGGTCACCTCACAGGGCGACAGCTGGATTCAGAAATACGTCACACGGAGTTTTCCCAGCATTCCTACTTAGCCGTTGCGTTTTCGCGCGCTTGGAATTTTTCACTTTTCATTTAATCACAAAAAATAGATGTCGTCATTCAAAAATCTAAGAGCGTGAAATTCGTACTTCAGGAGTAATAGTCTTTCGATTTAGGCAATAAAAAAATAATGGGAAACCACCCTATTACCTTACGCCCAATCATTACCAGTTGCTGGCCTTTCAACGGATGTCTAAACTGTGGCATGGGTCCAAATTAATATGTCGTGTGCTTATTCCTGGCGCGATAAGTAAAGGCTTTGCACTCCGTTCTTTTTTAAGCTTGAGTCGTATATACCACCTGGTTCATTGAGTAAAATGACTGAAAGAAATCACACCGATAGGTGACATTTTTTATTTCTCAGTATGCATTGTAACGCAATATAATCAGATTACACATGGTCACTAACAATAAGACTGTTATCTCAAGTTAAAATATCTAGATGCCCTTATATTTTGCTCCAAACATTTGAATGCTCACTAATAATCATGTTTGTATGCTCAATAATATAGCATTTTCCACTTTCATTTCTCTATAACCGTCGAAAAATATCTTTTCGATATGTATACTTATCATTTATCTATATATCTTTCATCATTTTACAGCCTATTTAAATATCCTCTAATTGTCTTATGCATAAATATCTAACTAAATCCATTAACAATCTAAGAATGCCTCATATTGTTAAGCAGATGTTTTTTCCAACTTAAGGATAAATGGCGATATTTGGTGGAATTGTGAAAACAAATATATAATCACAGATACAATAATATTTTACTTTCCACAATTATTTAATGGTCTCACCCAGACTTCCACACTATACACTATGCTATTCCCAAAGGTCAGTCGGGTAATTTTGATAAAAAAGGGTTCAGAGCATTAAAATAATTTGCAGAACATGACATATTAGTGTATCCGTGATTACGTGAATTAAGGCTAGGGGAGGGTGTTTAGGTGCAACTAATACCGGGGTGTGTGGGAGTATGGAATACCTACTAGGATAAGCGGCAGGTACGAGATTAATAAATCGCGGAATTTTAAGATAAACGGTTCTAAATGGTGAGTTTTAAGGCTTTCTAAGGGATATTTTACTGATCATTACACTATTCTATCAATAATTTCAATCCAATTAAGTACAATGGATTAAACTTAAAAATTTCTCTGAGCTCTGGGAGGGTTTTAACCCCCAAACCCCCCCCCCCCCCGCCCCCCTCTTCGCTGCGCCACTGCTGGCGTTAATATTATTTTTACCTCCCATTGATACTGTTCCAATTCCAAAAGATATACCTTTGAATTATGACGGCATGAGTATTATATCTCCGCTTGTTTTTTTTCCTTCTTCGTTTTCACTCTCCCATGTGAAGGAGCGAGCGAAAAATGCGTAGTAATGTGGGTTATTCGGTGCAACCAGTCGGTCACGTCTTCACACTTTCCTTCCGTCATCCTTGCCAGCGGACTGACAAAACCGGTTCTGAGCGATCAAACGAGAGACTCCTCTATTTTCCCGTGCCTTAGGACGCGAACGCATTTTTTCCTTTGAACTTTGATCCTATATCCCAATCCATTTTGTCTGCCATACATTCCTGTAATGATTGCTCTGGTAAAGTTTCCAGAGCAGAAAACACGGCGTGTAACGTTTTCCCTTCCGTGACCTACTTTTTTCAAGGTGCACAACATTAATTTGTTCGATAATTTCTACGTGGATAAATTATACTTGAATGAAAACTAATATATGATTGCGTGCATGGTTAAATCAGTACGTTTTTAGACCCTTTTCGCGATTTTTATCGTTTTTTATTCCAACCAGGTGCATTCTGTCCTCAAAAACTGATTCGTTTACTTTAAAAAATGCATAATATTATCTGGAAAAGGTGAGAGAATTAAATGAAATTCATCGAATATTTTATAAGCAGGATTTTGATAAAACAGCACTTAAAATATTCCATCAACCTTTTATCAAAAATTTATTTTAAAAAATTCACCCTTTTTTAATTCGTTTTTGTAACATTTTCGTGAATTATTTAATTAATCTGCTTCATCACGTGATAAAACTGTTTTCACTATAAAATTAGTTATTTTTTTTTAATCCTAGCAATTTATGATAGACGAGCATTATCAATGGAACATTTCCATGGCAACCCAAAATAAGAAGTGATTTGTATGGATGTCAATCTAATATTACGACGTACACATTGATTTTCTAGCGTATGTTATGAACATATTTGATCCAATCTTCTTTGAATACTAAGAGATAAAGACAAGCTGGAAAACGTCAGTAGATTATTATTTTTACCATATCTTCTCCATCTCTCATAAAGTGCTTTCCTTTGAGCCCCGGAAGTCACCAAATAAGCCATAAAACCAGGATACATTTTAAGAATTTGTTATAAAAATGCTGGCGATTTAGGCATTTCTACTATCATTTTTAGCTAGGAGTATGTTTCTGTTTCACCGACCTTGTCCAAGTTCAAGTTTGTTGTTCTTTAAGCGAGAATCGTTTCTAGTACCTTTTAGTTTGGCCCCGAGAATTCTGTATTCGATAGCGTATCCTATTCCCTTTCCTTTTGGTAAACCTCATTTTGATACATTTAACTGCGTGGATTTGGGAGAAGAAACTCCGAATCTGCATTTGATTTTAAATTTTATTCGTTGGAATTTATTTGAAGAATCTTGGAACTATGGCAAACCAAACTTAGGTACAGAAATAGCGTGTGAGAATGGGACTTTCAACACAGAAAAAGTGGAGATTTTTTGGGTAAAATGGCGACCGATCGTATGTACTGGGAAATCGGGTGGACAATATATCGGAGATATAAACTGTTCTATGCAAGGGGGCGTGGTGGCCTGGTGGATAGAATGCATGGCCGATGATCGAGGGGTACCGTGTTATATTCCGGGTGAAGCCTTCGGATGAACCCAAATAAAATCCTAGAAGAGCGAGGTGACATAGGGAAAGGAACTGGCCCCCTACTTTGAAGGCGTGAAATTCATGTGCATATACCTCATTTTGCGTCGAGCTCTATCCTCACCCATCTCACCCAACCTTCGGACTGAACTATGGAGTAATTGATATACTGTACCAGAGTCGTAGGTGATGTTTTTTTTCTGGTGTTCCCCCCGTACTTATTCAGTTTGTTGCTCGATGTTTCGTGGCCGTTGCTGGTCACTTTTTCTTTGGGAATCGGGATATTTTTTTCCATGGAGGGTATTTTGGAAGGGTCCATGGAGGAAGGAGGTTAAAGGGGAGGGGGTGAAGGATTTTTCATAATTTCATAATGAATGGGATCACCGATTTCCCCAACGGTGGCGGACATCTTTATGACAAATTTTGAATCAGCAGCGCTTCAAAATTCGGCCAAAAAGCCAAATACCTGGTATATCGAATACCTGGTATACCTGGTATATTTGGTATATCGATGATACTTTTATCATGTATTATCATGTGAATCATGGGCTTATATTATAATTATTATGTATTATATTATATATATATACGGTTTTGAAGCGCTGTCGTTTCAAAGTTTGTGATAAAGATTTTCGCCACCACGGGGGAAATCGGCGATCCCATTTATTAAGAAATTATACTTCGAAATTATGCAAAAACAAAATGGCAGCTCCTTCGCCCTCTCCCCTTTCAACATCCATCCCTCTATGAACCCTCATAAATACCCTACACAGAAAAACTATCCTTATTCCCTACGAAAGAGTGATCGGCAACGGCCACGAAACGTCGGTCAACAAACCGAATAAGTACGCTGGTCACACCCGGAAATAACATCACCAACAGCTAGGGTGAACAGCTTGAGAGCTTCAACAAAGATGCACCCGAGTCCTCTGAATGACTCTCGGCTCTACTTCTCAGTGTTGGTGCTTTCTCTATACCTTAAACATAGCGGTTGAAAACACGTGATTTAGAGGACTCCGTACTGTTATAACTTCGCACCCACGAATATTACAAAAGTGGGGCCTCTAAATGTGTTATCAGCCACCGCGCATTTAAATCAGTTTACAAAAATCGCCACTCGCGTCGCTGACGGACAAATTGATCCGAGTTTCACGGTGAAATAATAAAAAAAATTAGGGGTGCCAACCGAAATTTTTACACATACTGACGTGATCTATCAAACTAATTACTTTTCAATGCTATTCCTCGCAATGACAAACCTTATACCGCAAAAAATTTCAATGGAGTGTCACGAATTGCACTCATCACCGCGCCGCGGACGTTTTTGAAAACCGATTAAAATGCGACCGAAGTGGCAACAGAAATGAGCCTTCTATGGAATGGCATTAGACCTCTTCTACGAAGTCTCCTTGCTCGTACCCTACATTTAAAAAGTATTTATTGCTTACTTTGGCACAGTACAATATATAACACTTACATGTTTACATATTTTTAAATATCCTTTAAAATCACCTACAGTTATACAAATACTTGGACTTAGTTATGTGGCACACCTTTTCACTTACATTTTTTATAAATATTTGTACATATAAAAAAAGAGGGAAGGTATACATAGGCAGCACAATATAATAAAAAAGAAAGAGAGAAATGAGCGAAAGCAGAGATCACTTACTTTTTTTATTGAGAAAACCATTTTGCAACCACTCTTTCTGTTCCTTTGTAGCATTGACATTTTTGTTTAAAAATCTCACTTTTTCAATAAACTATACCTGATGTCTCCTCTATAGTGTTTGCTAAAAACATAAGCAGCTACAAGTTCAGTTAAAATCTTTTTCTTCGTGCATGGGAAATCAGCCTTGTATGGAATGGCATTAGACCTCTTCTACAAAGTCTCCTTGCTCGTACCCTACTGCCACGACTCTGTTGATCGAGGAAGCGCCAGTCTAGGGGGAAAGACAGGTGGACGGACCCGCAATCGGTTCCCTAGGCGACGATAAAACAACTCGGGCACCCAATCTTCTGTACACCACCCCCACCTCCCTTGGCTACCTCACGCATCATAGTCTCGCGAACCACGTGTCGACATGGAGTGCTTTCTCCTCCCCCCACCCCACCCTCTCCATGACGACTAATTTTCCTCTCACAACTTGCGGCTGGAGAAAGAGGCGACCGCTCTCTCCTTGGCTCTCGAACGCCAAGCAAATCTCAGCCAGCCAGTTCAGTCTCGCTGCACGCGTCGGACACAACCCATCACTCGAGGAAGTCTTTGTCTTTCCTCCCCGGATGTGTGCGTGCGGATTGTACATATCGCCCCGGAATAGTACGTCCGTCCGTCGTGTCTGTGTTTATTACACGAGTGAGTGTGAGTGTGTGTTTTTTTCTCAAGCAAGTTTTTTTTTATATTATTTGTGTGGAATTTCCTGTACGTAATCTCAACCGCTGCTGCTCTCTAGTGTCCGCGAGTGAATGCGTACAGCTGTTTCAAATTTTAGCCCCTTAAAATTAAGGAACGATCAGATCTAAACCTGTGAGGAATACGAATGAATCTGCTCCATTGCTGCACTTAGGGAAGATAGTGATATTTTCTCCCATTAAGTTTATTTTTGTATAGTTTTCCTCCTCCTTATATGAGCCGCTGCTGTCTGTTGTCGCATAGTTAATGAGTGCTCAGGTGGTGATTTGCTAGCTTACATAATTCCTTAACGATAAAACCGGGAGGAAATGTATCAATGCCAGCCGCTGCTGTCTAGAGAATGCGTATCGTCGGTGATTTGTTAGTTCCCAAAATTACACAGCGATAGGGATGAAAATGTGTGACATGCAAATGCATTTTATCCAATAAAGTGAGCAGAAGTAATTTTGCATTTGCTCCCGCACAGGATATTTTTTTAGTTTTCCTTCCCATAATATCAATCGTTTCTGTAAATCGTCTCCGAGTGGATTCGTGTAGCTGATTAATTTTTTAGCCTACTATATTACAAAAGGATCAAATCAAATCTTTTGGGAACACAAAAGTAGTTACACTTTTGGAGAGAAAATTGTTTTCTTCGACAAGACGTTCTGTTTTTTGTGTGGGTTTTTCCTTTTTTCAAAATATTTTGTGGAGTTTTCTCCTCGTATAAGATCACGCGCTGCCTTCTACTGCCACCAAGTGCATACGTATAGTTGGTGATCTGATATTCTAAAAAAATACACCGTTATCTGTTTAAAACTGTGTGAGATACAATTGTATTTGCTGAATTGTAGCTTTCAGAAAGAATATAGTATTTATTCCCAGCCGTTTTTTTTTAGCTTCTCCCGCGTACACTGCTGTGTAGTGAATACAGCTGTTTTCGTTTTATCCTACAAAATTGCAAAACGATCAGATAAAATCTGTTCAGGATGAAAATATATTTTCTCCGTTTCTGCATTCCGAGAGTTCATTAGGTTTTCCCAGAAAAGTCTATATTCGTGAAATTTCGCTGTTTATCGTTGCTTTGTGAATATCCTATACAGGAGGTGACTGGTTTGTCTACAGAATTATTCAATCGATCGGAATTAAACTGCACGCCATGTAATTTATTTGCGCCATTGTTGCTTGTCGTATGAATATTGTATTTTGCTGTATTATTATTCTACCCTTCTGGTTACATTTTAGTATCCTCCTCGTAATCTCAAAATTGGCTAGCTGGTGTCCCAACGAAAATGTATTCATCTGTTTTTAGTTCACAAAATTACTGAACGATCTGATCAAACGTGTCCGTAATACAAATTTAAGTCCACCATCAGTGAGTTTAGTTGGAATATCGTGTTTTTACTCCAAAAAGCTCATTTTCTTGCGGAGTTTCCTTCGTGCTTTATCGTCTCTGCGGTCTATTATCGCCGAGTGTACGCGTGTGCTGTTTACAGTTGATAATTTGTCAGTTCTCAAAATTACGCAGTGATCGGCACAAATATGTATTAATATAAAAAATGTTTATTTCACCGTGACTTAAAACAACAATAACGTGTTTTTTCCCAGCTGACGTTTTTGGTGATTTCCTCATAATCATTACCGCATTTGCATTGTTCCCCTGAGTCTAGATGTATACAATTCCCGAGCATAATGTTTTAATATTTTTAGTGCAAAAAATTAAAGAACGAAACGAACCCATATGGATTACAAATTTATTTTCACCATTACTGCGTTTAGAGAGAGAATATTAGGTTTTTCTCCTAAAAATTTATTTTTTGTGGAATTTCCGATTCGTACTACAACAACTACTACAGTTTAGTGCAATTGAGTGAATGCGTACACTTGTTATTCTTATTTACGAAGCGATATGATAAAACCTTTAGTAAAAACTTGTATGATAAAATATTTGGTGAATTTATTTGCACCATTAAGCTTACTACTTTTAGGGAGAATGTAGTGTTCCTCCCCCTCCCCAAAAGAGGTTTTTTGTGCACATTTTTCTCCCCATAATATCAGCCAGTTTTGTCTATTATCGCATAGTTAAAAAAAGTGCTCGTGGTGATTGGATTTTTTCCTCGTTCCGCCAATGTGTCAATTTCCTCCCCGTAATCTCAAACCGCTCGCTGTCTAGCGTCGTCGTGCACACAGCTGTCGCGCTTTTCTAGCTTCAACAGTTTGTCTACAAAATCTCATAACCAAGGTGAAAGGGGTGTTAGTCCGTCTCTTAGAAGCTTGGTTTATGCTTTCATGGTTGGAATACTTTATTCTGTTTCCCAAAATGACCTTAGCGCGGCAATGAGTTTAGAGTGATCCATTTATTTTCAATAGTGGTTATTTATTGTGCTATTTACAATGGCGAGGAATAAAATTGAAAATTCATTCACTTGAAAGATCCCACCATCACGAATTTAGTACCGGTTAGCTGCCAGCAAGTCAGTCACCTGAAGATGTAACTACGTTACGATACCCGGGTCGTGCCTATATTAATATAATAGAGAACCTGACAAAGTTTTACTCCTTTTTTCTTAACCAATGTTTATCGCGAGCAAGCAGTTGTTACTTTTTCGTTTTTAACGTTTTAGCTAGTTAAAAAAACTTGGGTAGAGTCACAGTGGAACGACGGTATGGAGCCAAAATAAATTAGTGCCATCATCGGTCTTGTGTAATCGTGTGAGCCCCCACGTCAGCTTTTTTTTCTTCTGTCGCAGTGTGTGCGTTTCCTCTTCGCAACCTAAAGCGCCGTCTAGCACCGCCTGCTATTGCGGCCGGCAGCGTCCCGCCGGCGGAAGGAAGTTCGTTGGTCGACCGTCACCGTGCGTCGCGTAGACCCAAGGCTGTGAGCAAGGCCGCCTGATCACGGTCATTTCAGGTGTCATAGCACCTAACGGTACCTTTTTCACACTCATCATTAGTAAAGATTCACGATTGGAACGTTAAAACTTTGTCGCTTCGGAAGGTTTCGGCGCGATTCGCTGGCTATCGCCTGCTGTACGCACTCTCTCTCTTTTTCTCACCCCTGCAGTCACACTCTTTTTTACAACTCTCACTTAGCGATGGTTTGCACGACCGTGAACATTATTATAAAAGTATTCCACCGATAAATTTAAGTTTTCTTGGAGTATTTACGAATAATTCCGACATTCTCCCATTTCATCGTTGACTTCACTCTGTAATTCACAATAAGGCCTACTCCCTTTCATTCTATTTAAGTAAAATCCTTTTCTCTCCGTCATATATTCGAAATTCTATCCTCTAACACTGATTAGCTGGTAGGAGAACTGAGTGGAGAGCTGCGTCAAACCAATCTTAGGATTGTTGACCAGTGATGATGATGATGAACACTGTTTTCAACATCCCGTCCCCCTTAAGTACCCGCTCCATCCAAGCATTCTTTCTCCACCTTGCCTCATCTAGAAGCCTCACCCACCATGTCCAAAACCACGTCCTTCCTCCTCTTCTCCGTCCACTTCACCCTCCCCATTCTTCTCCATACCTAAATATTGAAGGCCTTCAGTATTTACTAGTCATCCTTCCTAAGAGTCCATGTTTCCGCGAAAAGAATTTTTTTAATGAACGAAGGACTAACGTAAATGAGTAGTTGTTATATCAGGGAGGGATTCAGTTATAGTCACGAAATGGAACCGAGAATTCGTCTCATATTTCACGCTGAAAAAAGTTTTTTCGTGACCTAAACATTCGAACCTAAGCATTGCATCCTCGTTTTTTGCGTTAATAACTTAAAAGTTTCTTTCGTCAGCCATAGATAACCGTGATCTTATTGTTTTGAATCACCATCGAAATTGTCAGTAGCAAGGAATTACTCTTTATAGCCCGACGTTACAAGGTTTCAAAGGAAATGCCTCTTCAAAATTTCTGCAAACAAGTGGACTGTTACCAATGCGACGCAAGTATTTTTCACTGTGTTAAAATTTCGTATCGGTAACAAGGTCAGTGTCAACTATGTTTAGAATTGTAACCGCAGGTTAGCTGATGCGCGTTAGTCGTCAGCGCTGGTTATGAAATCCTAGTGGAAACGGTAGATGTTTGACAGCAGCTGCTCACATGTCCTCTTATTCTTTCTCTCATTAGTCCAAGAACATCTTCCGAGATAATTCAATTAATTCCAGCTATATTTCTGGAGATATGGTCTGTTTACACGGGTTAATTTGCACCTTTCGGATCGCTGGTGATATAGTCAATTACTCATAGCTATCATATGCTTACCATTGCAGATCTTACCTTGTGAATATAAGGCGTAATATCCCACCTCCAATTCATCCAAAAACTTTATTTTGATTTTTCTGTTCATTCCAGCAATATTTATCGAGACGACGGTAATGCAGAACGCTATTCGGTTAATATATGCCGTCCTCCAATCACTGTAGAGCTAACGTCTTTGAAACAATGCATAGGACCAACCCTTAACAGTGACCTTGAACTCGTATATATTGTGTATGCGCCACTAGAGTCTTCGTACGACAAAATTTTGAAATTGGGTTAAAAGCGAGCTCTGCTATGAAGAAGTCGCCTAATTTGGGGGTGTGAAGTCAACAATCGCGAACGTTCGCATTGAGGAAATGCGAGCCGTGACTTTCCCCCATCGGAGCTGGCGAATTGTGACTGAAGATCTAGTTGCTTGACCCCCAAGGCAGCGACGGGGCCCAAAAGGTAGCAAGAACCATGGTCCGGCCCAGGAGCGAGGTGAGGGCCGAGGGCGGAGGCCCTTGGGCCTCTCGAAAGTCCTCCACAGTCGTCCCTCCGCCCATCGGGACACTGTCCAGGGAAAGTTCCGCGCCCCCTTCCCGTAAGACTTCCAGGGAGGAGCAAAGAATCAGGAAGATCTCCACGAACGTTTCGCCGGAGGGCAAAGTGAGCCTCGTCCTGGAAGAGAAGTGCCCCTCGGCCGGTTCCTTGGAGGTCGTGAGGTCGGTTGACCTCGTCCCGTTGGACGAGGTGGCCGTGGTCGTCGTGGTATCGGCTTCCTGCCTTCCGGATGACGTCCAGGGATCCGCGACGTCTTCGCTGGCTGCTGCTGCCGCTTCTTCCTCCTCGGGGCTGGTGCTGAGGCAGCCTCCGGCCAGGAAGAGCTTCAAGAACAGGCGGAGTCGGTTCGGGAGTCTAAGGTGGGGCAAGGTGGGTCGTACCAAGGATAAGAGGGCCGCGGATGACGAAACGGCGGCTGCGCAGGCGATCCTGAAGAAGAGGAAAAGCCGGGCGGTGAGGAGCTTCGATCCCGGATGGACGACCAATAGGTGCGTGTGTAATTGATTGACCGGGAATCTGTCTGTGAATTTTTGGTGAAGGTATTTGGTGTTGGATCTATTATGGTTTCCCCCATCAAATGGAGTTGCAAACGACAACTCATCGTTGAAAATTAGCGCAGCTACAGCCAATACTATTGTAAGTTTTGACGCATATCGTTTTTCATCGGTTACTTATTTCAACAAAGTACATGACGATGCCTCCATGCTTCTGGGTTTCACCGCATGGTTTTTCTTAGCGACGACAGTTTCTCCGGTATTCCAACCGGCGTCTTCAGGTCAAGGTCGAGGTCGACCTAAAGACGCCGGTTGGAATACCGGAGAAACTGTTGTCGCAAAGAAAATCAACCCGGTGAAACCCAGAAGCATGGAGACATCACCTAGATAACGCCGCGGAAAACTGCGCATCAAGTACATGGCCTCGAGTTTGAGCAAATAAAAATTGCCCATGTTGAATTTTCTTCGAAATACAACATATTACAACTAGTGCTACACCTTTTAAAGTTTGCGACTAAAAATTCGATTTTGTTTTAACGTTTCTCGTTCATTATTCTCTTCAACTTTCACAACTGCGTTGTTGGTTTTTTGACTGATGCGTTACGTTGCTTTTCGTCGAATATTTGTGTTCATGTACGTTTATAAAAAAGATTCCTCGATTATCCTCGAGATATTTACACCATATCAATTCTCTATTGATCCAGCAGTCTTAGCCTAGCGCGTAGTTTCCGAGTCTCACGCCGATTAGTTTAAATGTTGTGAAACGCTTTTTGTGCGCTTGTGCTTTGACAAAGCTTTCTTTATTTTTTATTTAGTCCACGGATTTAGTCTCTCCGTCAGTAAACTGTCATTGGAATATAAAGAGCAGCTGCTATCCTCCTCCTTATACATTGAGAAGTCCCTCCATGAGAGGGCAAGCGAGTAAAAATCATTACTGCTACGAAATCACTCTTTTTCGTTTTACCAGCTCGTCATGCTGCAGGGTGAATTCCTTTCGTTTATCAGGAGCACGTGACTTCTTCCCCTTTACTTGAAAGGCAAAACAATGCAAGAGGCAGCCGATGTAAACATCGGCGCTTTGATCTGGCAGGGTAATCAGAATTTACAGCCATGAGATCGAACCTAGTTGGAGCGAATTCAATTGAAGACGCCTGGCTCGTGTTCAGCAAGGATATGTCTTGGTCAGAGCAACGACGTTGAACTGGGATTCCCGTGGTGGGCAAAGTAGGTACCTCCTGTCTTACCGCGGGAGGGTCTCGATTTCTTATTCTCGTCGGTGAAAAACATTTTTCATATAATATCATCAATTCACTTTGATAATAGGGTATAATTTCCCTTAGAACTTTCACGTAGCAACCACAAAAGGAAAATATCAACTGTCTCGTTTTAAAAGAAAGCTTAAAAAATTCTTACGGTATCAAATAAAAAACTGTGTATCCATAGGTTACCCAGTGACTATTTCTGCTTATCTGACCACGATAATATCATAGACGATGTAGTTGATAAATTACCATTCAATATTAATTTTATTTAAAAATTTAATGATTATTTACATTTATCATTACCCAATGGATTAGGAGGACACCCTTTTAAATTATTTCAATAGCTTTCACCTATCATTAAAATCCACAGCAGGATATTAACAAAATAGTCAACACTTTCATTCCTTGATATGTTTACAAAATAAATCACGATGGACCCATTAGTATAGATTGGTGGAAAAACACATAAATCGGACTAGTATCTAAATGTTCAATCTCATCACCCTCTAAAGCACAGAATAAATACTATAGATTGCACTAAAAATAAGTTTTCTAAATTTGAGTGATAAAGTTATGAAAACAGTACTTAGCGTAAAAAAGTTAGCTGGTTTATAGATAGACGTATACATGTTAACCCTAAGAAACTTTTCTTGGGGTTTTCAGCCTATGAATTCACTTTAGTTCTTGAATAGAAGTATTCTAGATCCCTGCATAGAAATAAAGAATAATTCATGAGGACGAACGTTCGTATGTATTAGTATCCTGCCAAATTTTTGAAATTTTCAAATCTCCTAGGGATGAAGATGAAAGACAGTAGTAAATTTACGCACAATTTAAATTCCGACACTTTGCGCCATTATTTTCGAAGATAATGACACAATGTGTCGATAAAGGGTCTGTAAAAATTATTTTTTTTTGAAAATGTGCTTCAGTCTTTCATCCTCACCTCAACGAGATATGGCATTTCCAAAAATTTTCTCCGGATACTTACATACATTCGTTCGTCCTCATGACTTGCTCTTACCGGCGAAGTAGAGTTCTTTTTTGTTATTGATTTTGCTCCCATGGTGATGTCCATAGCCTAACAAACATATATGCAATTATATAGTATTTGAGTAAAGAAAATAAGGATTTATGAAAAATTTCTCGGGATTCCCACCTGGTGTGGTATCGGGTTTATTCTCCCAACGAGTCTGCCAACGTCTTCAGGACTTTACTATAATTAAAAAAAAATTAAGGAATAAGGATTTGGTTCTTGATAGTCCGCAATATCAGCAATTATCGCTGAACGACTCGGTTTGTGTCATTATGATGGTTGATGAGGACGCAAACCGAATCGATCAACGAAGTGGCAACTAGGAATATACTTCGTGGGGGATGGGGTGGCCTCAGGGGGCGACCCCTCGCCCCCCCCCCCCCCAAGGCGAGGGGAGGTTCCGGAAAATTTTTGAAAAATGGCATGACTGGAAATACATTTTACAAAATTATGGCACTTAAAGGTTAAATTTAAACAGATTCAGTTATTATATATCAAAACTCGACAGTAATTATTTTTTTTATTTCTCTGAGGCTTTAGGGGGGGATCTATCCCCTCATATCCCCTATTCTTACGCCTTTGGATCAACGTTAAAATTGTGTTTACGTACACCTCTGTCTTTCATTATCTATTCCCATGGAAACGAGCATAGTTAATGTAGGAAACATAAGTGGAAAGGCAAGGAAATGGGATTTATTTTTTTTCAATATTACTATTTGCAGGCTGCAATATATAAAATCATTGCATAAACACTACTTGGTGAACATGTAATTTATTAATCACTTAAGTTTTATTTATCGGCAATAAGAAGAATAGAAGGGACATCCAATATGCGACTCCACCGAAATGTTGCTTTGGATAGGTGAGGTTAAAGCTCACCCCAAGTAGCACCTACTATTTATTTCGCCGTCCTTGATTCTCATTTTACGCATGATTCCCACCGTCACGCCGTGCGTTCGGTGACGCATTACGAGCTGTTGGCGGCCTGATCTTGAACGCGATCCACTGAGTGAGACCTAACGCCGCAACGGGACGAGGGAGGCGGAGCGGAAAGTGGAACTGTGTCGTTCATGAGCGAATCAGTCATTGCGAACGATTCACGGACGTGAACCGAATCATGTCATTTGTTGATTCATTGGTCAGTTGGCTGATTTGTTGGAGGAGGCGACCGAGAAGTTGGACATTTTCTCCGGAGTAGCGTTAATCCTACATCGCATTGAGGATATTTATTTATTTATTTCCAACTTCCCCGTAAACAGCACTTTAAGGCCTTTACAACGGAGGATAAACAATACACAACGCAAACATCCATGCCCTGGATAGGGACCACCTACCCAGGTGGGATTCGAACCCACGACCTACGGTTTGGCAGGCGAGGACTTAGAAGACATAGAAGTAGAAGAAATAGAAGTCTAAACTTCCATCATATCTTAGGTATGCGAATAGTTTTGAATCATCCGAAAAAGTGGAAAGAGAAAAAAAAATTTACCCTCCTTACAGACATGTGAGACCACGGCCCAAGAATTCCATCGACAAATACAAGTACATTTCATATGCTCTTTTATAAGTTTATCCTATATTTCTAAACTTCCATCATCTTAGGGATGTGAATACTTTTCAGTCTTGCGAAAAAAGAGGAAAGGGAAAAAGGAATATTCGAAAATATCTCGTACTCCGCATTTGCACATGCGTCGCTGATACCTGTGTTTGAAAGAAATATTCATCGGAATGAACCGAATCACCGATCATGAATCGAGGACCCCCACCTTCGCCAGTGGTGGTGGAAAGTGGTCGTCGAGGAATCGAGGGAAAGGCAGAGGGAGGGAGAGAGTCTTGCCAAGTGGTACGCGGGCCCACTCTCGTTGCCTACTCACCTTGGCACATATTTCCCTCCTCCCGCGAGCATTAGCATACCTCTGAGCCGAACGGCTTCTCCTCCGTCCACGCGTAAACGTGAAAAGAAAAAAATTGAAAAAATACAATGCGCTTGAGAACAAGAGAGTTCAAATTTCACCGGGAAAATACTCTCCGTGTATCGCACGACCTCTACGCTGCTCATCCCATGGGCAATTGGCCAATTGATGGCAAATATTTACAAACCATACGTTATCTACATTTGCATACCGAAGTAAACAGTTGCAATTTTTCACGATTATGAAATTTATTCGCGACCTTTGCTCCTATCATGGAACCATTTTGAACCATGAAGATGATATAGTAACATCGTAACCTTGGCCGGAATAAGGTTAATAATCGTGGAAAATTGCTAGTTTTAATTTTAATGTGGAAAAATTCCCCTCAATCTCGCATTGATCTTTGGATTTTATGTATTTATATACTACCCCGATAGCCAGTGGCGGATCCAGGATAGGGACAAGGGGGGTTGGGGCTAAGTGGGGGTTAAAATTCCAGCAGTAATGGGGGTCGGAAAAAATTGTACCTAGTGTAAATTGGATATCAAAGGGGGGGAGTTGTAGCCCCCATAGATCCGCCTCTGCCAACAGCCAATGGAGGATTTAGGGAGGGGACATTTAGGGGAGAATTTAATTTCCCGTCTCGATAATGAAGGTTGAAGGCTAGTAATAACACACTCCTTACAGACATGTGGAACTACGATTCAAGAATCCCGACTACAAATACACTCGCTCAACAAATCACTCTTCTATGAGTCTACCCTATGTCTAAAACTCCTCCTAATCTAAGTATTGTGAATATTTTTTAATCTTGAAAGGAAGTGGAAAATGTATAAATAAAATACGAAAATATCTTGAATGCCATATTTGCGAAATCGACTAAAAACAAAGATAAAAGAAATTAAATAGAACATAAAACACCAATTTGCTACGTATTCATTCATAAATAAGTAGCAAATTGGTTCTTATTTTTCTGTCCATTGGTTCATATTTTTCAGTTCTCATAAAAAAATTTGAAAGTGGTCTTACCTTTAAAATGATGTAAAATATATTAAATGAAAATATCAAATGATAGATAATAAATGTAATTCTAGAAAAGTATTTAAATTGAAATTTATTAATGATTCTATATTTTATGTAAATATGTAATTGTTCATTTTTAAAGTCGTAAAATTTATGTTTCCTTTTTCAAGTAAACCACACATTATACCGACAACGCCAGCTAACGCGCAAAAATCCTATAATATGTAGCTACTAGACTCACCGGCACGACAATTTCAAACTTGCCTTCGGTGGGGTCATGTAATCGTGAGTGATTAGCCACTGAGCGATTGTTGTACAAGTCATTCCAAGTTTTCCCCTTGCCGATTTTGCTAAGACAGACTGATGGGAGTATGAGTTTTGTGAACGGAAAATCATAGGTAAAGGACGCGTTACTCACGAATTCCTTTTACGACATAATATAATCAGTGCTATTGATTTTTTCAGTTGACAGGTAGGCTCATTAATCACTATTAATGAGTTTTTATTAATTGGTCATGAGTTTTGACGGGTTATAAGCATTCTTTATTATCTTTTGGCATCATATCTGCGTGCAATTTATCCATCGTATGAGTTCACAAGATGTGGAAATTTTCAATATTCATGTATAAATATTTACACTAATCCTCATGAACATAAATAAAAAAATCATCAACAACGTTTCCCAATTCCCATATTCTAATGTTGGTGGTTTTCATATTATTTTATCTACATCCACGCGTTGGAATTTATAGATATCATCAATGAAAGAATATACTATAAAATTCCACATATTATCAGATGTAATTGCAATCAAAATATAATGAACAATGAACAGAGCGTGCAAAATAATAGATTTCTTAGTTACATAAATGTGATGTCTTTATCTGCGTCAATTATCTGTTATTGTTATGATAAATAGGAGTAGTTTACCTAAACCCCTAAATTTTTAGCGTTTTACCAGTGTACCGTACGCCCCTTAGAAATATCGCAGCATGTCGTATCCATATATTGGTATTGTTTTACTTATTTCATTTTTTCCCAGTTTCATGTTTATTTCATTTTTCAACTTCTTAAGTCTCATGAGGTTTAGCCATGGGTCTCATGGGCAATTGTGTAACCTAGCTTTGGGTATATTCCTTTTTTTGCCACCCGAACTCCCAAAATAGATATAATCTTTAAATCTACTGTGATAAATCTTTCACCATTATAGTTTTTCTCCCATCCCTATTTTAAGAAAATCTATCCAAATTTTCCCCAGAAATCAGTTTGCAATAAAATTTATATCTTGTGCCAAAAATATCTTTTGTGACCATTTCGATAATCTTGATTTTCAATTCAGAAATCTTCGTAGAATACATCTAGAAATCTGATTATTTTTACCTTCCTTTGAAAACAAGTTTGTTTAAACAAAATCAGGGTTGTTTCAAACAAATTAAAGTACAAGGAATAGATAAATTATATTGATATTGTTATTTCGCAAACGTTTTGGCCGAACTCCGTCGCCGAAATATTTGCCATCACTGGACAAGGTTTGACCTTCTCTTCGGCGTGGGCTCACGTCGGTGAGTGATCTCACTGCACGTCACTCGGAAAACAAGCTGTGCGCGCCCACTCGAATGCTTCCAGCATGGAGTTAATCCGGTATTTATAATGCTTAGCGTGTCGGAATCACGTTTTCAGCGCGCATCGAAACATACGGCAATAATGTTTGAGGTAGTGATGAGCATTGCAAATTATTTCCATTTCGACTGAAGTAGTTATTTTTAAATATGAACTCTTGAGGATTTGGTCATTTTGATGTAAAACTATATTTGCCGACGTTTGTGAAATTTATTTTCCACTCTCAAGGCTTATTACATGAAAAGATATTGTACAAAACTGTAATAGTAGGTATTTAATAATGTTTTTACCCTGTGAAACATATCCAGTAAAAAAATTAACGAATTGATTTTACAAACCTTTCTAATGCAATTTATAGTTTTTTTCTCTTTGCTATATTGCAATATTTAAATTTTCAATATTAAAATCGATTTTGATTAATTAGGTTACAACTTTAGGCAATGGGTAGTTGTATTGCCATTTCGAAAGCACAAAAAATAATATTAACGGAATGAGAGGCATAAAAACTGCCTGTGTAGTCAGACTTGTTTATAAAATCTTTATCTTTGTAGTAATTAATTGTGTATGATATTAAATTGGAAAAAATGTAATCTCAACCACACCTGCTATTTCATTATCTCTTTGAAACATTGAACCGATAATAGTTATTACTATTAGGCTTTCTTACTTAGCAATTCATATGAACTACCCTCACATATTTGTTATGATCAAAACAATAGTTTGTATCACATATTCTGCTGAGGTAAGTTTTAGATTTTTTCCAAAATAGATTATTTTAATACACCGTCTTATTCAGCTTTTTCAAAACAATTGCTCTTTAATTCTGAGAAATTCTTGCAACACCGTGCCTCAACTATTGAGGCTTGTGACCTTGTATATGAATGTAGGACAAATGCTGCTTGCATTTATTAACATCTTCTATTACCTTAATAGTTGGATGAAACCTGGGGTTTTGAAATGAATCATAAACACGTTTTGCAGTGGTTATTGAGGTAGATGTTCTCCACTCTTACCTTGGAATGTATTGTATTTCCACAGTCCTGGTTAATTAAATTTATCTATATGCAGTACATATTTAGACTGGCGTGACTCATAAGGACACACGATTTGCATCAACCTTTCATTGGCATCATTATTTAATTATGGTACAGCCGTTCGTTAAAAAGAAAATAAAAACCACAAATTCAATCACATTTCACGCAGTTGCGGCGAAGCAGAGAGATAAAGAGAGAGTATAGGCTTTATTTTTGTGAATGATGGTTTTCCATTTTTTATCCACGCCCAGCATTGCCGTTGACAACAATTTTTCCAGTGATCCTACTGACGTCTTTAGGTCGAAGGAATGTCGCGGTGGAAACGAATTTGGAATAAATTTGATTATTGGCAAAATTTACAATTGAAATGTTTTCTGTAACAAGAAAACTGGTGCTGTAGAATCTTATCACTTTGCGTACTAGGGTATTTAAATGTAGAGGAACGACTGGGTATATGTTTTGATATCGAATAAGTATATATGCCAATTTGGGCGAACGGCCTTTGGTTTAAACATGGTTAAAAAGCTAATGTTAAAAATAGAAAATTTACGTAATCAATCATTACGATAGGTTTATTTATAAAAAGGAACGAACAGCAAGCGAACTATAAATATCTGTAGCATGGTATGAAATTATTTAATTTGACGCGCCTAAATTACAATCTCCATCATCCGTCCGGAACATTCCGGTAAAAATATTACGATAATTCATGTCGTATTTACTCAACGTTATCTTCCGTTATTTACTAATTGTAAATTTCATTTTCTATCAGTTTTTTTAATATTATAATTATTGATAAAACTTATAAATTTGGCTATATTTTGAATTTTACAGCAAAATAACCCCACACACACTATATACTGGAGGCGTTGCTAACTAAACAAATAGAAAATCTCGAAGTTAACATTACTATTTATTCTTTTTATAGTGTTATTAGAGTTCGGTTTTTAATAATACACTTCTTTT
The DNA here is from genome assembly GCF_921293095.1 of Ischnura elegans. Lineage (NCBI taxonomy): Eukaryota > Metazoa > Arthropoda > Insecta > Odonata > Coenagrionidae > Ischnura > Ischnura elegans. The sequence continues at coordinate 95,128,472 of NC_060252.1, forward strand.
ATGGGTGGGCTACCATCAGATATTATGATTAAACATTTTCCAACTCATTTTTGGCCACCCTCTTGCACATTTCATTGGTCATCTGGTCACTGGTCATCATACATTGGTCATCGGTTTTTAACGCTTTTTTCCCCGGCAAAAATTTTTCTTGCCTGTGACGAACTTTATTTATCAATTGGTCAAAAGGTGTCTACATTAAGTTCTCGACATAAATACGGTAAATTTTACTTCTTTTTTTAAGTATTTAGATATTAGCTAAGTATCACAAACAAATTCTGGCGCGGAATTATCATTTGAACTACTCTTCGGTAGGTAGGTATATATGCTTGCTACCAGCTATTTGTGGTCGTATAAAAATTGATATAGGTTTGTCGGAACTCATTTCTCGCCTATGCTTTTTCGGCTCCATTGATTTTAGAAATTAAATGCGCATTATCAGGTTGATGCATTGATGCATTATTAGGTTGATTATTGATGCGCATGAATCAGGTTAATTATCTATTAATTCATTATATACTGGACGCGGTGCAACCTAAAAAATAGAAAATCTTGGAGTTATTGTTAAGATTTATTGTTTTAACAGTGTTGTAAGTGTTCGGTTATTAGTGATAATCTGCTCCAATGAGAAGCAGCGATGGGTGACGAAACAAACAGCATATGCCACACTCCCATTCCTCAGAGCGCAAACCGCTCCCCGGCTGCTAATTACGAACTCTTTCATCTCCACTGCGATATTCCTGTTATCTATTTCTCTCGACAACTTGTCGATGACGTGCCATCTCGGAACTGGGGCTGTCGGTTACGTCATCATTGCCGGGAGAGGGTTATGACTTATGAGTCATCTTTATGGGACTGGAGGAAGGGAATTTAGGCGATCGCGTAATATATTATATCGACGAATGGCTGTAAAGAATGAGTGACGCTATCACAAAGCTAAATACAGCTAAATCTATGATTTTTCTTAAATATATTCATTGAACAACACTTATGGAAAATAAAATTAGGTCTTACAAGATACATTAGTTAAGTTTCTACAGCGGAAGAAACACTTCTATTTTTTTCTAAAAATTAAATGTAATCCAAACTTTAAACTCAAGTAAGCAATGATTAGCGTCATCATATTGAGTTAAAACCAATGGGACTGCATAGAGGAGGCCCAATTCCATCCCATTGAAGGCTGATTTCTGTTGCCTATTCGCTCGCAGTTTTATCAGCTTTCAAAGACGTCCGCGACGCGGTGATATGTGCAATATGATCCACTTTTTACATTATTTTTCTGCATGGCCATTGTAATTACGAGGAATAGCATTGAAGAGTTATGAAGTTGATAACTCACATCATCATGCGTATAAATTTCGGTTAATATCCCTGATTATATCATATTTCCTCGTGAAACTCGAATCAATTTGTCTGTCAGCGACGCGAGTGGCGACTTTGGGTAACCAATTTAAATGCGCGGCGGGTGACAGCACATTTAGAAGCCTACTTGAGGATCCTCTTTTGTAATATTCGTGGTTGAAACTTAGTCATTAATATTCTTAGATGATTTGGCTACTTATAAGGGATCTACGATAGCATATTACGAGTAAATATTTTCCCACATTCCTTGTGACCACCCTATTTGTTTATCCATACACCAGAGCGTCTTTCGGGTCATAACGATTTTCTCTCTGGCCTGAATTTCCCTTTGCTGTGACGGAATTTCTTTATCGATTGGTCAAAAGTTGTCTACATTAAGTTTTCGACATGAATAAAGAAAATTTTACTTCTTTTTTAGAGTATTTATACATTAGCTAAATATCACAAAAAATGCTGACGCGGAATTATAATATGAATAACTCTTCGGTAGGTATATTATATGCATGTTTCCAACCAGCAATAATACAGCTGATATAGACTTGTCAGAACTTTTTTCTTGCATACCTGTATGCTTTTTGGGTCTGTTAAATTTAGCAATTATGGTCTAATCAGGTATTGTTAAGTAAACGTAGCGGCCACGCTTACTGACAAAATTGTTTCTCAATTGCGATGGCCTTAAGTAGAAATTTAATGCAATAATTATTACTGAGGATTGCGATAGAGTGATAACATTCGTACTAGGTACTTTCTTTGCTCAAAACTATGCATTACGTAGTATAGCATGAAAGAAATACCAATCGAATATATTTCGCACGCTTTCTATTCTTCAAGAAAATTGAAAGCGTTTTGACGGATAATTGACGATTTCTTAACTGTGACGTTTCCTCAAGGTGCCGGGAATTAGAAACTTGTGCAAATTAGCTTTCCAATTGGTGTCCTTATGGCATTTTTTAAAATGGTGAGAATTGCGCCTCAAAGAAAGTACCAAAAAAATAGAGATAGACATTAACGTTTTCTTATTGAATCGTGGAAGACTAAAATATCGTTCAGAACAGCTTAACTAGACAAAACTTCATTTATTACGGTATAGACTAGCGAGTGAAAATATTTAAGTTTTCTTGGGCTCTAAGGAGTGGAGAAAAATGGTGGCACGAAATTTTAACCCATGTTCAGCAGACCCTTACCAAAATAACTAATGATATTTAGGTCGAAAATGCACCATTTTTAAACTACCGAAACTTTGAGCAATGCGCTCCGATAGGCCGCTTATTTTCCCAGTTGTCAAATGCTTTGGACCACTCATGGCTTCCGATGCTTTGCCTGGTGGAGATCACTATGTATCCAAGGCTGAACTGAAGAGCGCGCAAGAAAGAATTGCTAATACATTTGTATCCACACAGGTAATTGTGGTTGCACGGAAGATAATTTATCACACTTGTGTTTAGGGGGTACCGGGTTGGTATGGTGGCTTCCCACCCCGTGGGCTCGGGTTCAAATCCCAGAGGTGGCAGAGAATTTGCGCAACACTCCGCCCGTCGGATGGGACGTTAATCCGCTATCCCCTTGGCGCCTTTCGTTAAGAGCGGGCTAATTCCGACACCGAGTTTCCCTCCACCACTCCTTCCATACCCTCCCCTCATGGCGCAAATGATCCAAGCTGTCGGTCGCCTCCTCCAAATTCCATACTTGTATTTACTAGCGTTTTTCTGTCATTATGTTTATCTGTTACTCGATTACACAATATATCTCCGACTGATCTTAATCGACTGTGTTAGTGACCGACGCGTTTAACTTTTGAATAAGCCCAGGTTCTTTAATGGCGACATATACTAAATAAAGTCCTCAAGTGCGTGTTAGGAACAACCGTTAAAAACATTGTATCCACACAGGTAATTGTGTTGGACGGGGAACGCCGAGTTTCTATTGAGAGGTGAAAGCAATCCCGAGCAGACCGCAAAAGATTGCTTTCCACGTGAGAGTAGAATCGATTATAAACGCGTTGGTCGGACGATGAGGTGAACGCGCGAAAAAAATCGATCATTCGACCGTTGAACGCGTTAAAGTTGTTTCGCAATGCCCTCTCCATCTCATCTATATCTCATTACCCTTAATTGGAACTGAAATTTCGGAGCACGGTCCTTGGTTGTTGGGGCTCCGTCGATTAATAAGCGTAAGAGAAAATAATGTCGGCAATATGGAATGGAAGAGCTCTGTCACTATTCATTTATGAAATAAAAGTTGGGAAAAATATTGCTAAGCTGAGAAGGATGGCGCCGTAACCGAAATTATATCCTTTTCAAACAAATATGAAAAAATTCTCTATTTTTGTTTAATTTGACAGTAAATTGAGAGATTGAATGGCTCTCTACTCTTGGTGCATACATATTTCTGTAGTGATGTTTATAGCTAAGCAAATAAATTTATTAAAAATACAATCACACCATCTGCAAACACTTCATTAATAAAAACGTAATAGGCTCGATAAATATGTTTCGTGTGAGATTTGAATTAATCTCTATCCTTTGGATAATGTGACCAATATCAGGTCAGCATCTATTCTGCTACGGGAACAACGGTCATTTAATCAACTGGAGTGATACCTTCTTTTTTATTTTTTACACACTGCTAGAATATGAATGCCATTTTGGCAAAAAAAAACTGTCTTGATGTGTTTTATACCGTAAGAATTATACCGTTGACCTTTCTTGATCTTTCGTTCTCCCCCCGAACAAAAATGGACTAAAATTAATGCTACGTGGAACTTTGTTGGAGTATTTCCTTTTTGTTTGTAAAAGGCTTGTGTCCCAACGCCCCCCTGCCACACGGATATTAAGGTGGCTTGCGGGGTAGTATGTAGATGTGATGAATATATAAAAATAAAATGTAGGCTATTCGAGTCACAACATATTGTGTTATTAGCATATTAATGCTGTAATTTAAGTCAAATCACTATAATTTCACGTAAAATGGCGTACTAAATACTCAGTAATAGTATAAACTTCATAATATAATCGTTGTAATTTCCACATCCTTTTTTTTTGAACTTTTACTGTTTTACATCACTGGATATCACATGTTATAGATAAATGTTTATCCAGCTGCGATAAAATTTGATAAAGATTTATTTTGAATCAAGCAGTCGCTAATCTACCTCTGTAAACCTGTAATGCTATTTCAAGTTGAGTCCATCATTGATTAAATTTTTAAACTTGAAATTTTGAATTAAGACTCCTTTAAATTTTATTAATTGAATTTATGTAGTGGTTTTAAATTGAAGAACCTAGCTTTTATTCTTTTCGTGCCAGATATTTATTTCTGAGAGATAAAATATTTCAGCGGGTGAGGGAGGTATAGTTTGATGAAATATACCCTCAGAACAGTGGGGTAGCCATGAATTTCGTTCGGGGGGTGGAGGGGTCCAAACCAGCGTGGAAATGTTTTGAAAAACAAGGTAATAAGTAGAGGGTTTTTAACTAATTTTTACACTTTTCATAATCAAAACAACTTTATTTGTCAAATAAATCTTTTGTGCATTCATGATTTTTCAATGTTTTTATTTCTTTTGTGTAAGAAAGAATTGTGTTTTTATATTTCGTGGGGAGGGGTCCGGACCCCCCGGAACATCCCCCCTCGCTACGCTACTACTTCAGTATAACAAGTAGCAAAAGTGGTATTATACCACTAATTCATATATCTTTCGAAATATGGAAATGGACGTTCCGACTGCTTGAATACAGTAAATCAAGAGGTTAATTTCCTCCTTCCACCAAGCAATTAAAAAAGAAATTACTTATCCTGAGGATCAAAATAATTTTCGGAGTGAAAGCATAGGGATTCGATACAAAGGGGAGATAATTGGCTTCCAGAATCATTCGATGAGGCGATATTTTGATCATTAACCGTAACCGTTGGCGGCAATTACGTTCGCCTTTGGTAAGCAGTTTTCGTATGAAACCGAAGCATGACTCATTTAAATGCGAAATATTTAATGCGCCCATTAAAAATTCAGATTACCGATACATCCTCGTCAATCTCTGAATTACAGTGTATTATATTTAGTACGTCTCATTATCCCAGGCACGCGATTTCGACCCTGTCGTGTGTTAATAAACGAGAACGAATAGAAAAGGGTGATTCAATCTTTTTAATAAAGTAAAAATGTTTTGACCCTACATTTTTACTAATTAATTGATTATAGCAAATAAATTAACCAATGCACTATGATAATTTATTTTTTATTTATTTATTTTTAATTTCCCGTAAATAGCATTGTGGCCTTTACAACGGGTTTTCGACATTAACTAAGTACAACACAAACATCCATGCCCTGGTTAGGGATCACCTACCCAGGTGGGATTCGAACCCACGACTTACGGATTGGCAGGCGAAGACTTTACCCCACCGCCACCGAGACCGGTGTTAACTTTATTCAGTGCGTGATTAGATTTTAATTTCTTTTCTACTAACCATAGAGAAAATATATTATGCACAAATTTCATTTTGCTTAGCCTTGTAGCGGGCACAATTTGACAAGACTACTATATTCAGGTATAAATATTCTTTATCTGCATGTCAGAAAAATATGTAAATTTTGAAACAAATATATGCAACAATCACAAAAAAATGTCAATTTTTATATGTCCGTATGTCAGCTACCAGTTTTTTTTTCATTCCGTGATTATTTTTAATGCCTTTGGATACCTTTATAATTTTTAAGGCATACATTTGCGTTAGGTACTCGTAGGAAATGATAGGGTTCCATCTCTAAACACATTCCATTAAAATTCATATCACTTAATCATATCAATGTGTTCAAATTAATTTATCATCCTCATCAATTTAGAAATTGCAGTACAATATGGCTAATGAGTCCAGTTAACTCAGGGCTGCGATTTACACCCTTTCATGCATTTATAAAAAAATCCACCGTTATTCGTTAAATTTTAATGATGAAGACAAATGAACTGAGGCAGCCAGTATAACGGCAAGAGTGAATATTGGGAAAACGATTTAAAATGAAATGGTAATGTTCATAAATGAATCGATATTATTTTTCATGCTGAAATTTATCGATATTAATTCGTCGAAAGGCAATTTGGATTTGAATTGCCATGAAAATCATGAAATCTATCGCTTTCAATTGGATTAACAGGAACTTAAAAGCAGTCATTGATGGAAGATGTAATTTTGTACAGTTTTTAATGGTATCATTTTTTCTGCGTTGAGTCCAGTATACATATAATTAATGAGGCATACACATATCGAAAAATTGTCAGGATTTTATTTGTTACCTCGAAAATAATATTCATTAATCACGCAGCTTTTAACAAAAATGGTGTTTCGGCATGATTAATTTTCAAAGACATCGAATCCTATCATAGCTAAAAGTCCTTCACTCAAAAAGTAAAATATGTATGTCTTAAGCAAATGTCACGTATTAATCCAAAATTATTTTTAAAAATGGTCTCTGAATGAAAAGCTTTAAGCTCACGTATCAGCCAATGAAAACTGCCATTTTTTAAGCAGATGTCGTATGTGTATCATATTTTTCTTGGTTTTCGTGTTTTTTCTTGCATGCGGATGAAGAAAATTTATCTCCTGAATACACTAGCCTTTTCAAATTGTGCCCGCAAAAAGGTAAGTACAGTTAGATTTGTACTTAATATATTATCTCTATCATAAAAATAATAGAAATAAAATCCTAATCACGATCAAACTAAAGGTACTACCAAAATAATCACATTAAATTAGTTTACATATATTTAATTTTCTTTAACTTTATAACATAATGTTTTTTTGCAATTGTACCATCTTTCAGCTAATCAAAACGCTAGGTCTGTTACTATTAATATTTCACTTTTAATGGCACGATAATTGTAAAGTTATTATTTTTATATTTTTTTCATCTTATTCCCAAATCATCGAATACAGCTCATCTTGGACAATTTATGTTTGGGTATTCAACAAATTTAACAATTACACGTACACGAACAACTATGTCCTGGATAGGGGAAACCTACTCAGGCGGGACTCGACCCCGCGACCTCCCGTTTGGCATGTTAGGATTTTATCCCGCAGCCACCGAGGCCGTCGGCGTTACAATATGGAAAGTGATGGCATTCATAATAATAATAATAATTTTATTTCTGTTTGGTTACAAAAGTAGCATAGAAATCGTCAAGTTAGAGAGGACAAACAATACATGAATCAAAAACATAAAAGGCATAAATGACATCTGACAATGATACATATTTTAGCTTTCAATGCTTACCAGGCAACAAATATACATAGTAATCGTCAATATAGATATAACTACGCACGAAATAAGAACAAAGTAGACATGCATGACAGATCACAGTGATTTAACATAATTACACGTTATGACTTGCAAGGAATAGAGTTCCTTCTATTGACATATTGTTACATAAGTCATAGTACTGATTTAACAAATAAATAGAATTTGCAATAGAAGTGTTTTTGGAGTGTACTAGAATGTGTTGATATTTACAATAGGGTAGTTTCCTTCATCAAAGAAAACGAAAGGCATTGATTGCGATTCGTTACCCACCATTAATGTATTCATAATATACAAATTATTTGGTTTTAGAAATACCGGTTTAGACGAATCCTCATTTGAAAAAGGCCAGGTTGGCGCCCATGCGATGCCACTTCACGTGACGTCACAGGGACCTAGTTTCTACACAAGAGGATAGGAGTTTTACATCGTCTAAGGTTACCAATGCATGCATGAGGCACAGAGTTCAGGGAAACATGTCTTAATAATCACCTATTAAAGCTGGCTATGGTCGGAAAGTTTCCTTCGTTTGATAAGGTATTAATAATCCTTATTTAAGCCAAGCGCTACCAGCCAGCATGGTACTCTCCTACCTGCTAGCATCCTGCGTCGTATCAGCGCTCAGAGCTTCGCCCCAAGGTCACCTCAGTTGTGGCAGCGGGAACCAGAACGACTACACACGGAGTTTTTCCCGGCATTCATACTTAGCCGTCGCGTTTTCGCGCGCTTGAAAATTTTCACTTTTCATTTAATAACGAAAAATAGATGTCGTTATTTAAAAATCTAAAAGCGTGAAATACGTACTCCAGAAGTAATAATCTTTCGATTTAGGCAATAAAAAAATAATAGGACACCACCCTATTTTGTAACGATGGAATGAGGGACAGTATGAATGACAGTGTGATTCAGGAAATTATGGGTCAATGAGCGATCATTCTTTTGGTCCATGATAACCTATCGCTAGAGCATTCGCTCTGAGGGACGGAAAAAAAACGATTGTGTGATTCAGGCCATTGACCTTGGAGTGAGACTCTTGCTTTTGATGACGAGATGAGGAGCATCTGTCTTGCTTATCGATTCATTCGCATTGAGGCTTGACCTTGACCACACTCAATAACAGAGGCGTTGGACAAGTTATCTCCTATGATCTACGTGAGCCTCTGAAATCTCACTGTACATCTGCTACAATTAGATCTACACTTACTTATCATCCCGATGCGCTCTAATTCCGGCGATAGCGTTTGTTTATGTACGTTGTTTATTCCGATTTGAAATCAAATTTCTATTAAATTTAAAAATCACGGAGAAAGAAGAGATTTAACTGGATTTTAACTAGACTAGCGGGTTATTCCGTAAACGTAGTCCAATAATGTGTCATTGTGTATGTGCGGTCATTGCAGTCATTATTATATACTCAATTTTCTTATACACTCAATTATACACTCAAGTAAAGAGTCATTCCATGAGAATGTGAGGCTCAAGATGAAAGTAGGTGGTCACAAACTTGAGCCGGTAAAAGAATTCAACTATTTGAGAAGCACATAGAGGAAAACGGACACAACATTAAGGACATCAGTGAGAGGATTTCGTTAGCAAATAAGATATATATAAATAAGATAAATATGGCGAGTGTACTGTGAATATACTGAATATACACGATTATACATATGTATGTAGTAGCGGTGACGGTGTCGCGAGTCCAATGTCTTTTACCCATCTACAAGTTGCCTCCGAGTCCCTAGCGGCTCCCAGCCTAGTTCGTTTAAAAGATGGGCAATGCATTTTTCAAGCCCAAAGCAGTTTTTGAAGAATCGCGCGGCTTCCTTTTGTATTTTATTAAGTTCACGGATCAAGTCTTTCTGAGCTGGATCCCATATGCTCGCTGTATATTCAAGGTGTGACCGGACAAATGTGAAGTAGCACCTCTGTTTCGCTTTCCCAACCGAAAACTTTTCCACATCTCGCTTGATTAATCGTTTCTTGGATTGCTATGGGGCATTGTGATCGAACCATCTATAGAGCATTTTCTCTAAGCCCACTTCAATGATCCCCATCGTCACCTTGGTTACATAAAATCAGGCAAGAAATCTGCAAATGACTACAATATTAAAGATGATTATGGCGGCATATACGGACGCTGCATAGGTATTCTTGCCGCCCATTGCCTATTGATTCTTTGAATTTGTCCTTGTAAGAATATCATCAATATCATTCTTCCGAGACATTCCGCCTCTATAGCTTCGTATCCTACCACTTCGCGTTGATTTCGCGTGACTGCCTGCTTCGTTAGTGGCCTTCGCTCCTCTGTGTGAATACGTTCGGTTGGCCAAGCGGCACTAGCTGTCCCACGCTTCTATGTCACCGGAAGCAGACAAGTCGCACTCTTTCATCAGCGAAGAATTTCTCACCGCATACTAAATTTCCATGAGCCAGTTTCCGTGTCTGATGCGATAATGTCGTCTGTCACTTAACCAGCATGGCACAGGGTATGGTTATACAGATGGGACACAATGGTACCTCTATAATGTTGTAATGGGAAATTCGCCTCGCAGCAATCTTCAAACTGAGTTAATTGGGCGCCAAATTTAAAATAGCTCAAACTTTATTGCCACGGAGTAATTAAATATACTGTGTCATTGCTCTGGCTGAAATAAGACTGTTCTCTGTGGGAACGCCGGGGTAATTTGGAACAGAGGAAGGCTCAGGAAAGTTTAATTGGGGATTTTATTCACTAACTAAACGAGCTTAGAGATACCTCCGTTCATAATTAAGGTTATCAAAGCTCAAGTAAGATAAGGCCTTCTGTAACGGATGAATCCAATTACGTTAACCTATCCGCACCTTGTATATGTACAATGTGTCCAAGAGAAAGATTTTTCCTCCCTCCCCGGAATTTGTTAAATTCACGTGCCAGTGTTTTAGTTCGAGGAGAGCTCTACCCTCACCTGTACTAACCATTCTTGGAGTTAAATCACTCAACGAGTGCACCTTATTTGACTTACATTACAAAATTCATTCGCTGATACGCGAATAACTCACAATTTAGTCTGGTGACGAGACGATAAGGTGATGTTTCATTTTATCATGATTACTAGCAAACCACCCGGCGTTGCTCGATAAGAATAGTGCCCAGAGAAAAAGGTAAACTTGGAATTAATGTTCACATGGGGAGATTTTTACGTTTTCTCTTTGAGCTTGTCAAAAGGTGTTACTACTCGGTAGAATCTCCTTTCGCAGAAGTTGCATGACGTAACGTAACGAACGGTAATAAGAAAACGACGCAAAGAACTCAACCGAAAGTAGCACTACAGGGTTTGGAAGCAAAAGATGCACCTATGTACTAACTTTGGTCGAAATCCGTGCAGCCATATAGAAACGCATAGCGTACAGGCAAACAGACGTCCTCTTTTACATACGTAGATTGAGGCAAACGAATATTACATTACAAACAACATGTATAATCTGGCAGGGGCGCAGCCAGGAATTAAGGCTGGGGGGGGGGGGTTCAGGTGCAACTAATACCGGGGTGTGTGATAGTATGGAATACCCACCAGGGTAAGTGGTAGGTGCGAGATTAATAAATTGCGGAATTTTAAGATAAACGGTTAAAAATGGTGAGTTTTACGGCTTTCTGAGGGATATTTTATCAATCCTTACACTGTTCTATTAGTAAAATCAATTCAATTAAGTAAAATTGATTAAACTTAAATATTTCTCTGAGCTCTGGGGGGAGGGGGGTTTTAACCCCCAAAACCCTCCCTCGCTGCACCACTGTAATCTGGCATTTATCGACGTTAAGATACGTATACCATTATATTTTTTATTCGTGATCAACTTGATAGTTATGATCATCATATTAATCTTATTCAAAATGACGTATATATTCTAGCATTAATCAGCATATTCCTATGCTTAGTTCTTTTATTAGATCCTTCTTGAAACTAATTTTTATTTGCAATTTGCTGGAAATGAAGCATTGAAAAACTATATTTTCAGCCGTCAGTCTATGAAGGACATTCACAAATGTATACTTTGAATTTTCACGAAAGTAATGACATGTATGCCCTTGCATATCATGTATGGCCATTATGTATTCCATGGATCACCCATTAATTATACGTATTATTCGTCGTGTAATGCAACGGTGCAGGAGCCAATGAGCAGGTTAATTTAACCGTGAAAGACTGCATTACGCTGCCTACCTAATGAATCCCTCGGAGGATGATCTCAATTAACTTCGGTTCGTTCCGCGCCAATTTCCCCGGCGCATTGTTGCGCAATGTTTACCTTTGGGGACTCGTTGGCAAGGTCCTTTTGGCGCTGCGATCGCTTCCCGAACGACATTGCTGTAGTTCCTCGTTTGGTCGGAATGTTTTAAACATCTCCCTGGACACACGTTTGCCAAGCTTCGGCGAACAAATAGGTGAATTCCTACGCTTCGAGCGACCCCAGTTGATACGCATATGTATACTCGTTGGATATAATTTTTCAGAAGTAATTCCACTAGTGCAGTATGTACACCGGGGACGCCATATTATTCCATATTATTCTTTCGTATCTAAATTTCACGCTCATGTGAATTTTCCACCTGTATCCAGAGCTGAATGTACGATATCGACATCCATTCGAGTTGTCGTGAGTTTTCTGTGAGGTGTGTTTTATAAACTGGATTTTTAGCACCAATGAATAATAACTCTGGGAAAGGGGAATAGACTCAGCATTCAAGATAATTGGTTGTCTTAGGAAATAGGTTCTAAATAATACTTCGCTGTTAGACTGTGATAATAAAAAATTCACTTTTATACCTTTGGGTTTCACAATTTCTTATATATTTGTAAAAAACATCCCGCACCAACTGCTAAAAATAAAATCATTAAGCATTTCCTTTTTGAAACATTTTCTTCCCAGAATCCTAAAAATAGAATTCAAGGCATGGTAAAAATTAAAAGACATGGTGGACTGTCCGAAACAAAGACCGACAAGCAAAAATTAAAAGGTACTTTTTTAAAACAATAGTTCCTTATTTTTAATGGAAAGTGCGAAAAATTGTTTAATTGGTGTCACAATTTTTTCATATAATCTTTAAATGTGAATTTTTTTATTAGCATAGCCTGACAGCGTGATATGTTTTTAGTTCCCAATTCATATACCAACCTATTTTATAGCAAGCTAAATCTAACAATATGAATAAAACATCACACATTCTTAGAATCTTTTGTCGCTGACACCCTTTCGCTTTTCTAGGAAAAATAGATCAATATTCCAAAAAATAAATGATAGACGACTTTAATTTTTGATAGTTAGTTCGGAAACTTTTTCATAGGTAGGTTTAAGAAATTGTTTTACAAAAGGTAAAAATGTGAACTCTTTATAATCCCAGCCTCACAGCATAACATTTTTTTGGGGCCAATATTGACCGAGCATATATTATTTTACGTGATTTTTAGCCGCTCTATCATCGATATGATGAATAGAGGTCCCAACAAGTTAAGCACAAATGAGTGCATTTCAAAGTCAATTCTTCGAGTTTTGATGAACGTGCCTTTACGTTTCCATCTGTCTGTTCGCATTTACTTCCGAAATTATTTTAAGTTGCCAGAAAATTTTTCGGGATATGATAGTAATTGGATATTGGTTACTAGCAACAATAGCCTACCGCAAGCGTCCTGCAGACCTAGAATATTTTCATAATCTACATCGGAAACAGAATTTATAATTTATAGCACAGTTGAATTACTGTTGCACTAATTAGAAAAATTTACATTAGCGGTAAAAATAATTAATATTTTTATTATTAGGTCGATGAATCACGGTATTTAAAATAGCTTTTCTCTATAACAACATGTGGTTATGGAAAAGTAAGCAAATCCTTTTATTAACATGATTCCCTGCTTAGTGAGCGTAGCCTGAGAATAACATACAGCAATAGAGAAGAAATACGTCACTCTGGATGGAGAGGTTTTAATGAACGAATTTGTCATGCCAAATATGACGTCAATATCGTGTATCTATTGGGAGCAGCTGCGGCACTAATCATCACTATTATTTGACCACGTTTTGTTCGTGTCTAGGCTCGCTTATCTTATGAATGAAGCCATCTGTTGCGCTGGAAGGGAACTTTAGGTCTCATAATCGGGTTTGTTCATCACGAAACGCGACGCGCTAAGTTCTTTGCGGATCAAGGCGTTACATATCTTCGTTTGTAGCAATTTTCCGCGTATTTTCTTGACTGATCTCTTTATTCCGGTGTCGGAAGTAATCCGCGAAATACTTTCTTTATCTTTTTTACTTGTCGAGTCTCAATTTGATCACGTTTTGAGAGTGATTTTACGGATCACGGCGATGTGGGGAAAATGTAGACATGGCGGAAACTCTCCTTACCGGAAGAAAGAACATCTTAATGAATTGAGCTAGTTGTCTATTCTTAATTCGATTTTGCTGCCTTCACACAGGCATAACTAGCGTATTTGGAGTTGGTAAGGGGGCCTCCACGTTTATAAAATCAATGCATTAGTGCCTTTATGAAATTCCCACCACATTCTAAATCTGTACGACCTAGTTCCTTAAAATGTACAAAGCAGCAAGGCATCCTTGGGAACAGTACAGGTTGTTTCTGGAAGAATCTGCAATACTTCAGAAGATGGTAGGGGAGACAATTTTAAGCATTTTTTTGCCATAAACATGGGTTCGCAATTCCTTAGTTACTGTGTGATGGCAACGCAATGATTTTTTTGGATGCACTTTACAGTTACCATGAAAACGGATTTTCTTGGTTATCTAGCTTTATCGGCATTTTATTGAATACTCTGTTTTATTAAGGATACTAAATAACTAAGTTTGAACGAAAATATGCGATTATAACTGTCTGAAACAATTTATCTTTGATCTTTATTAAACAAGAGCTTTCAGCGAGTATCAACAATATGATTGCGCAATCTACCCATTTTGATATTATGTGTTTCAGACACATTTTCATCCAAACTTAAAACTGCCTCCCCTATCATCTCCTGAAGTATAACAGATTATCCTAAACCACCTTATAAAAAATTATAGCCTCCTTTATGTATATCCGTATCATCCAAATTGTTATTGTCAGTTGTTTGAAACGTTTGAAATTGGTAAGCCTGTTTTTTGTATGTTGTTAAGGGACATACTATGAAAATTTTCTTATACATCGTCATTTGGGCTTCAAAGGTTCGCTTACCACCGCAAATCTCAATATAATATTGATCATATTTATCAATTAATCACTACCGATGGCACATGAAGCGTTTTATGTGATTTCATCGAATGCATTAGCTCGTCGTTCAAAACATTTTCGAGAGGAATATTTTATTAATGTTAATGGTGATGACCTAATAACGCGCCTGTAGTGATAGTTATGTTTATAATGCATTGATATCTTAATTGAAATGCAAGCTGCAGATGTAATAAAATTATTTTTCTCGAACTCTGCGTATGAATAACGTAGGAAGCGATGACACTTGTTATTCTTTTGCGGTAATAATTTCCCTGAATTCCATCTCAAATAATACAAATGCCATCTCTAGTGCATAATTATCTAAAAAGAAATTGAATTGGTGCATAAAAGAAGCGTACGACAAGATATAGAAGTTTATTGAACTCTGCCATGAGAATACCATTATGAGGTCATTTCCCGCGCTTTGCGCAGTCTAAATAAAAGTGGGGGAGTTAGTGTTCTGGCCTGTGTTTACATCTCGGAGGCTACGATAGAGGATGACGTCACCACGACGGTCGCTACGCATGTTCTGTGGCCGAATCAACCAACTCTACTACGATTTTTAGTACGATATGTCGTGACACGTGATCCTTAGCCACTGCTAGCAATCAATTCAAAGGAAAAAAAGGTTAAACAAATCAGAGGAAATTGCGAAAAGACCGAAAACATGGAAAAATAATGCAAAATGAAAAAAAAATCGAAAGATAAAATTGGAATGGAGGGTGGTTGCACGTTTCCACAATAATTTATTGCGTACGACGCGTTTCAGTTCACAGAGCTATCATGCTGAACTTGTCTTGTACTTGAACTATCATCTTGTACTTGGTGACAGAGGCGTAACTATGGGGGGATGAGGGGATAGATCCCCCCCCCCCTCCAAAGCCTCAGAGAAATAAAAAAAATATTTAGAACTACTGTCTAGTTTAGACGTATAATAACTGCATCTGCTTAAAAATTCAATTTTTTGTGCCAAAATGACGCAAAAGGTATTTCCATGCATATCATTTTTCAAAAATTTTACCAGATTTCGCCACACAAGCCATCCCTTCCCCCCATATGCTAGTTATGCTACCGCTTGGTGATGGTGTCTCTGTGAGCCGAAACGCGTGGTGCGTATTAAACTATTGTTAAAAGTACAACTACCTTTCATTTCAATATGTGGCACTTCCGCTATATCACGGCAGAATTGATTGAACTTATTCGAAAGATAAAAAGTGAACAACAATCGACTTATCATTTAAAGGTTTAAAAAAAACTTATAAAAAGAAAAAGAATACCTTGAGTTGATTATTTGTTGTCCGTTTGGATTCTTTCTGATGCCATTTGTCGGTTAGGTTCAGTTCTTTTTTGATGCAGTGTGCATCGCACATGCGCACTAGAAGCCGGTCTTCCATTTTCTCCTTTAATTACACTGTAAAGGTAACAATTCATTGTCCCGTCGTCGTCGTCTTGGGGTTGTTCGCAGGTCAAGAGTATTTTTTACCACGATTTAAGTTCGTAACAAAATCCCGCCTTTCCAGTATTAATGGGGTCATTATCGGAGCGTCACAAATGGACTTGTAGCGTAGATAAGAGTGGTGTCAAGAACGAAGGTCGAAGCAGTCTCCGAACATAACAAACACATGAACATAGTACGCTTGTAGCAAGCGGACCCAATGCGGAAACTTGAAATAAAAAAAGTGTTGTCATGTTGTGTCAACATGAAACTCTTCCTCCCCTCAAGCCCTGCTGAAGGGCGTGACGTTTGTTTGCGAAAGAAACGCATCTTTCGCGCGCGACAGAGCTCTCTACTGTTGTATATATCCACACCACTCGGCCTTTACCTTGCCTAGCATAGTATGTATATATCCGTCCTTGGAGCTTAGTCATGGACAGATATTTTCCCTTGCATCTATGGGGTTTTTTTAATGAGAAGAATCGTAATGCAGTGATAGAATTAATTTTCTGGCCATTACTTACAGTTGATTTACTTTCTTTTTTTGTTTTTCCTCCTTATCTTTTGGCGCACAAAAATTCTGAAACATCCGTGTTCTCTATTTTTCGTTAAAATCAACAACAACCCATTATTGTCTTTTTCCATGGCAACTGTTATACTCAAAGTTATTTAGGGCTTTCAATTTAATTTATAACTAACGTACATACGTTAAAAATGGGCATCGGAGGAATTTATCTCGTGAGAAACGTAACTTTCAGTCTTACCGCATCGAAATTGATTGTGTATGTTGAAATTGACCGCGCAAATGACGGGAACAATAATAAAAGTACGAATGTGAAATAAATGCATCTAATTTCGTAAATTATAATGAGCAAAATTACCTTTTTGTAAACAAAAATATTGAAAAAAGAATAACACGGAAAAGTTATGATTAAGATTATGTATATAATTTTGAACTTATTTATTATCAAAATTTTCCACTCTTGTGAATGTTTTACCAAAATGTTGTCAATTATTTTTAAGTTTCCTGTTCTCTTGGGCTAAAATTTTACAGACAACCCAAACATGTGCGTATAAAATTTTGAATTCGTTCCACAATCCCCGGACCAAAGTCATAACCCCCTTTCCTCCCCCATCTCACCAAAATTTGAGGCTGTGACCGCCCCTGCATCCGAAACATGCGGCAGCACAGTCAAAACAAAATAACGAAGCAACTAGGCAAGTTTATGCACAGAAAAGTGTTCATTATTAAATAACATCAAAATGCAGTGAACAATAGCAACTACATATAATAACCCGGTCAAAATAGACATTGACCCTTGCATAAATTGCCGACAAGCTGAAAATTTCCAGGAGCGTTAGGGATACCACTCCAATGAAATCCTGAAAAGTCCCCATCGATCCCGTGTGCGCAAAAATTTTTATTCAAGGTCAAAGGTCACGAAAATTGGTTTTTTGGATTTTTCGGCCAAACGGTTGGTTTTACGATAAACATTTCTCAGTTCAAAATTGTAGAACAGTTAATTTTCTACAAAATTGTTTCTGTACTTTTTCCTCTAAGATTTATCATTTCTGAGATAGAGCCATTCGAGCAATACGCGTGTTACGTGTCCAATAATGTTCAGAGAGCGCAATAATATAGTTATGTATATTACTGTGAATACAGTTACGGGTAATTTCAATTACAATAATTTGTATGTGTACTTCAACTACTCATCAATTAGCAGATACAACGTCGCCTTCACCTTCGCGGATTTTTCCCCGTTCAATGCCCTATCGAATTTGAGAGAGGGTCATGCTGATTTTTTCCGAGACGTTAGAGGATGGGAAAGAAAAATAAGGAGATATACTTCGTCAAACATACGCTTCCTGTCCCGATGTGACGACGGACGAGGATTCTGTTTTTTATATTCGTATTTTTTGTGGACTCGCGTGGTTTTTTTTGTTGGATAGGGGAAGATGATGGAAGGAGGAAGTATTAGGAACGGAGGGGAGAGTGAAAAAAATAATCATGAAAAAAAGTTGACTCACGCTTCCTGCGAGGACGCAGACCGCGCATTCGAAAGAGATAACGGATCTAAACGGCGCGCGCCCCTGTCGCGTTCGTTCGTCGCGCTTCACAGCGTGAACCAGAGAGAGGAGAGGACGAATGCTTTTCCTCGTCTCCAACAGAGTGGTCGCAACGAATCTTCTGCTCCGTGAAACAATCGCGCTCCTAGCCCTAAAGTTAAACTGCTTTTGGGTAACTTGTGTGAAGTCCATTGTACGCGAGGCACCGACTGAGTTATTTGAGCAATTATTTTTATTGTTGTCGATTGCGGTAGAGAATAAATATTAAAGTAATTTCAAAAATCAATTTTGAAACCCACCTTTTAATTTCTACTCGAACCAAAAACAAAAATTAGCCAACCTACCTTTGCCCAAAGTCCTACGTTTAAATTTTAAGGATAAAAGACGTGTTCAATGCCAAAAATAAAAAATATAGGGAAAACGCTTATATTAATATAAATTCATCAAAAAAAAACAGTAATTATTTTTAGCGACCAACAAATTTTTTATCGATTCATTTAATTTGTTATTATCTTTAAAATAATTCGCGAGATTAAATAAATTTTAATATTAAATTCCTTTTTTGAAAGTATTTTAAACAAATTAATTTAATTTACTGTTTTCTTTTCAGTTAGAAAAAATAAAAACGTTTTTGTTATTAATTCTTAAATTTTTGTAATATTTTCAGATTTTAATTTTCTAAACGTGAATTATTTAGTAATTTTTAAATCTATTGCGCATTATTGCTAAACTCGATTGTATACATTCACTCAGCGCCGAACAGCCAGGAAAGTTTTAAAAATTAGCGCAAATAGTTTGAAATTATGCTGAGATATTAATACGAATGTTAACTTTCAAAAATGGCAGCTCATACTACCTCTCAAAAATTAGAATTGGCGAATAACTGCATTTCTGCCATCTAGCTCTGATCTGTGCTGAAAATTTTAAGTCGAAAGCGAATCGGGAACAATTTGAGTCTCAATATTTTATCCGAAAAGGATTAGAAAATGAGTATATAAGAAGGTGGTGATAAAGACAACAGCATTTTTTTGTTTTTCATGCGTCGCCCACTTCTTCGCGGGGAAAAATCGACGGCCTTTTCACACAGAAATTGATGACATCACGAACTCATGCCGTACCGTTCATACCTTCTCAGCCACTCCTTGGCCTTGTGGATGGGTCTCACGTGAACTTTTTCGCACATTTTTTAGTAGATTGAAAACAATTACAAGCGAACATCAACAGTATCATGCATGAACGTTTTCATTTGACGCAATTTAAGTATCACACAAAAAACATGGAGAGCACACACTTTTGATTTCTTTGATACGGATTATCATTTCTATAAGGGTAGTTTCCTACATCAAAGAAAACGAAAGACTTTGATTGCGATTCGTTACCCACCATTAGTGTATTCATAATAAACAATTTATTTGGTTTTAGAAATCCCAGTTTAGACGGATGACAATGGTCAATTTTATCCTCATTTGAAAAAGGCCAGATTGGCGCCCATGCGATTCCACTCCACGTGACGTCACAGGGACCTAGTTTCTATACGAGTAGATAGGAGTTTTACATTGTCTGAGATTACCAATGCATGCATGAGGCACCGAGTTCAGGGAAACATGCCTTAAAGGCCGTTTTACATGGTACACGGAATTGCGCAGGTTGGAGCTGCATTAATTTCTAAAATGGCATGGAATTGCGCGATTGCATGAACGAAATTAGTACAGGGGCTATTTTGACGTCTCGCATCCACGCATTCTCGCATGTGTTCTAGCAATTCGCCGCTTTACACGACGCAATTTTGATTGCGCCTTCGCACGTACGTCAGATTGCGCATTCCGTGTACCGTGTAAAACGGCCTTAATAATAACCCATTCAAATTGCCTAAGTTCGGAAAGTTTCCTTCGTTTGATTGGGGAATAATATTCCTTATTGAAGCGAAGTACTACCTGCTAGCAGCCTGCATCGCAGCGGCACACATATCCTCGCCCCAAGGTCACCTCACACGGCGACAGCGGGAACCAGAATGACGTCACACGGACTTTTCCCATCATTCCTACTTAGCCGTCTCGTTTTCGCGCGCTTGAAAATTTTCACTTTTCGTTTAATCGCGAAAAATAGATATCGTCATTCGAAAATCTGAGAGTGTGAAATGCGTACTCCAGGAGTAATAATCTTTCGATTTAGGCAATAAAAAAATAATAGGAAACCACCCTATTCCGGTCGTGCGATTACTGAAGAGCTAGAAAAGGACTGAATGTAATCGGGTTGTGAGGTTTTCTGTTAAAATATTTCTAACTAATATTGGAGTTTTCTGGTTTCAAAGAGTGCGCGCAAACACGTTGAATCTTAGGAGAAATTAAACGCTTCTTTTTTTCCTGAATTTTTGCCATTTTACCGCGTTCTCCCTTACTATTTCATACCTCACAAACGGAAAACGATTATTCAACTAAACCCGCCGTGAAACCATCATGATTTAGATATTTCTCGGTTTATAAGTGTCATCATATTTCTTCCCACTGTATCGTAACCCCGGGGGGTCAATCACATCATGGTTGACTGATTAGCTTTCACCGATGATAACCCTTTCTTTCTGATGGTTCTGCTGAGATATGGTTATAACGAGGCCAGAAAAATCATTAATTATTTTAATCGAGTCTTTCAGTTTAATACCATTTATCTGCCTCCGAATTCATTTGTATTCCTAGATAAACTTTTTACATCCCTCCACTTCCGGTTTTTGAGCTCCTACCCAAGGGTATACATCATTATACGCATAAAAGCTTAAGAATACGCATCACTTCCGAACTACCGGACGTATTACGTGATTAATTGAACAGTTTGCAGGAAAAATAGCTGACATTTAAATATAGCACTTAACTTTGCAAGTCACTGTGTCTATGGTTACCAAAGTTCTTTATCGTTACCAAAGCTGGAATACTTGTAGAATAGACTTGAACTAATTATTAGTTTTTGAGAGGCGGGTGCTCAGGGAAAAAATATAACCAATTAGGGTAACCAAAACACCTAGTGCAAACTGCGGTTACTTATACGAACTTCTGAGCATAAATGAATGTCAGAGACTCAGTCATATACGAGAAGGACGAGTCAATATTTGACCCCAAAATTTGACATTTGAGAAAAAAAATGATAAAATTTGACCCCAATATTTTCTCAGATGTAAAGTTCTATAATCGAGATACTGCAATTCTAATATATTCTTTTGATATTAGCATACTTACCATATTTCACCATGCTATCGAATGAATTGACCAATCATCTGTCTTCTCGTCACGGAGAAGTCGAGGGGAGGGGTTGAGGGATCACGTCAATGTATATAGCTATTTAATTTTTTTTTTAACTTGAGCGCATGCGCAGAATCCAAAATTGCTAACGATGGACCGAATCCACGGTAAACATAACCAAGGTGCTCAAGGTGGCTGTATAATCAGCTAAACCTTGAGCCAAACCTAACTGTAATGGCAAAGTCATAAAGCATATTGATTTAATAAAAATACTAATTTTCTTCGTGGAAACTAAATTTTAAGGATATTGGCTTTTCTAAACGAAATGAACTAATTAGTAAATTAAAAGTTTTTGTAAGTATTCCGGCTTTTGATTTTAATTCCCAAGACTGGTTTCGATACATTTTGTATCATTTGCTGGTAAAAAATGTGTTGGAATCAGTTGCGAAATCAAATGAACGTGGAAATTATTTACAAACTTTTAATTCTCTATTTTTTTAGAAGTTTACCAGATAAAGCGAGAAAAAAAACACTCTCGGCATAAGCCTTATTAAAAATATGCTATCGTGTTAGTCAGCCAATCGAATCCATCAGACCCAACACGTGGCCTCAGATTTGGCCATTTACATCTTGGCCTCATGTGCTGAAGCCGAAAATCACTTTTGTTTACATGAACTCAGCATGGAATGGACAGTCAGCTGTTTGTGGGTTTTGGTCACAGAAAGCTGCTGAGGAGCATTTTATCCGTCCTTGGAGTGGACAAGAAGAAGCGAAGGGCAAGAGACGAGCGACTCGCGCGCTTTCACCGTTGCCCAGCAATGGAGTGGGGGGAGGGAGTAAACAAAAAAAAACAAAAGCCTCCCGCCTGGCGGAACACACCTCTCTCTCTCCCCCCCGACCCACCATTCTCTGTGTTCACAGAAGAACTGCTTCGCCCTCAGGCAAGTTTATTCCCGTGGTGTCAGTCAGTCGTTCTTCCGCCACGCCTCGAGTGAGACGTCATTGTTTCGTTTTTGTTTTTTTCCTTCATTTTCGTGCGCGCCCGGAAACAGCAGGCGGCTCTTGCGAGGCTCGAGGTTTAATGCGCCAGCGACGGAGTTGAGTTAGTTTCTCGTTTCTTTTTTTTAACTCCACGTGAGTGAAGCCACGCATTGCTGTGTCTTTTCGCGAAAGTGCACCCCATTTTTTTTTAGTTGATTCACACGAATACACTGCAATGGCCTTTTCTCAAAGATACAAATTCGTGCATTCCTTCAATGAATACGGTCTTTCCGCAAGGTCTAAGTTGGCGACCTGCGCAATTGGTCAGGATCGTTTGTGCCAGTGATACATATACGAAGAAAATTCATTTTTATTGAATATTCTGTGTTCCTTACTCGTCCGTGAAATTAAAAAAAACTCGCCTTTAAAAGGTCTTAGTTAGCTTTTCTCACTCTTTATACTGTTACTCTGTCTGTTAAGTATGCTCAAACTTCAGGGGAATTTTCTCTGTCCTAAAAAATCCACTATGATTCATCAAATTCATTCCTATAAGGAGTAGGAGATCAACATGCATCGAATTTAACTGCACGCCATGCTCTACAACCTGAAGACCGCAGTGGAATTTTGCCTTACTTCTAGTGGTTATAATGCGTCATCTATGTGCGGAAGAAACGCGCTACAAGTGACCTCGGTGAATTATTCCACTCCTCTTTGACGTATTTTATGTGACTTCAGTCGCTTGTTTACCAACTTAAAGGTAGGGACCATCTGCGCGCTATAATCAGTGTTTTACTTAAGTGAAGTACACTGTGAAGATTTGGCGGAAATCTCGCGGAATATACGGAGTACAATGCATGGAGGCCGATCCGATTTCCCGAAGAGTTCATCCAACCATAAACACAGAAGGCGTGCGCGGTTACACCACGTCCTTCCTCCGAAGACTGTGTTTCAAGTTTCCTTTTAGATGCCTTTAACCGTTGAATGAAGCTGTACCACTGTGCATTCTGTGCGGAAAACGCTTTTTCTCTCTCCTTATCTCTTGAGAAGTTGGAGCAAGCGTTATTGTTTGTTTTGCGGCACATTGCGTTCTTCGAAATGCGTCTTTTGGATTAACTGTGGAACGACAATATTGACGATTTATTGACGAAAGAAGTTGGACGAGGCAGAATGAAAGTGACAACCAGTTCTCCTTTTATAACCTGTTGAGAACTAGAACTAAATGTCGTAGTGTGTGCTTCAAGACCTTCTATTCTCCAAGACTTTCAGTTCTTCCATTCTTGTTGTGGATTTCGTAATGAAGAACCCTGATGGTGAAGTCGTGGAGCTATCGTCCGTGTAACTGCTGAAGGGAGCCGATTATAAAACGACATCTTCAGATTCGTTGATAGCTTAAAAACAATATCATTGTGGATTTGGTTATCTTCAAAGTCATACTAGTTTCCCTTTTCGCCGCAGACTAATATTTACGATCCATGTGAGCGGCTTTTTTGGTGTTCCTCAGCGTGGAGATCACCGGCTGTTGCGTGAGGGATAAAGAATCGGCGAAGTCTTCAGACATATACAGCCACCTCGAAGTATAAAATAGGGCTGTTGTTCTGTTAGATATTGTCGTGGTGGAGTTTCCAGACTTGTGTGAGTGCGAGATATCATCTTCTACAAATTTTAGCTTTTATTACACCAGTAGGTGATCAAAATCACGCCATTTTCGGTGCTCGGTTCATTTTCTGAAGCCTAATAGAATAGGACACGAGTTTTACGCGGCATTAAAAGGAGTGAACGAAAAGCAAAGGCGGAAAACTAAAACTTTTGAACAAAGAAGCCGGTGATAGTGAATATTTTTTTAATATGCAGAGGACTTGTTAACGAGAGTAGTAGGATAAGGCGGAATGAAATAGGGATAAAGTCACCCTCTGTTTACCAATTGAGAAGTAGGATCAAGGGTCAGTGAGTGTTCTTCAATACATTATTTTCTACAAGACCTTGCATTCTTGAGTACTTCTTGTGGATGTAATACTGAATAACGTCGATGCTGACGTCTTGGAGCAATTTTAAAGCTGAAGAGTGACCAAGAGAGGAAGTAGGGGAGTGTTCCTCAACACCTTCCGTTCTTCAAGACTTAGCGTTATGAAATACTGCTTGTGTAGAAATACTAAAGAACTTCAATAGTGAAGTTGTGCAGCAATCCTA
This sequence comes from Ischnura elegans, assembly GCF_921293095.1. Classification (NCBI taxonomy): domain Eukaryota; kingdom Metazoa; phylum Arthropoda; class Insecta; order Odonata; family Coenagrionidae; genus Ischnura; species Ischnura elegans. The sequence goes on from NC_060252.1 coordinate 95,153,269, forward strand.
CTGATGAAGTGTGACCAAGAGGAAGTAGGAGAGTGTCCTTCAGCACCTTACGTTCTCCCACATTTCTTGTGGATGGAATACTGAAGAGCGTCTACAGTGCAGGAATCCTACTTGCAGCTGCTAAGAGAGAATCTGCGCGATAAACAGTAGTCCATTGATGATCAGGTCCCTTGGTAGACGCCTGTTGCGAGAAATGTACGACGCGTGGGATTTGGCGTTGTACCTATCGCGGTGCCCTTGCTGCTGCATTTGCTGCTCTCTCGTGGTACTTGTGGTGCACGGAGGTCGGAGGGGGTCGAGTAGCGGCCGAAGATGCGGGGGCTACGACCTGGGCTACGAGCTTCTCTCCTCGGACGTAGAGCTGCAGCCGTGCCAATGTCGGAGCTACACGCCCATCGACGCCGAAGAAGAGGGCGGAGCGTGAGTCTCTTTTGTTTTGGCGGGTGGACTTCGTATCCGTAGACGTAAACAGATATTCAAAAGTTATACTTTCACATAAATCAAAGCTTATTCCTGGACTGAATATTCATAAATTCGCACAATAAATACATAGGTAAGTGTTACATCTTGGCAAATATTCCGAAAACTGTTTGACGTTGTTACGAAAATCATTTGCAGTAGCAAATATAGCTTCTATACACCTAACTATTGAGGCAGTCGGAACCAATATCACCTCGGATCGCTGACGTCACACTTATTCCTATCTTTTGCCTGAAGAGCCCATTCGTAAAAATATTTTAGGAAGTTTTTTCGTGCTTCGCGGCGCGATTCATGAGGCGTTTGACGATAGTGGGCCACATCAAGCTCCTCATTATTGGCGATGAAAAATTTTCAATTTTGGAGCCAAAACATTTGGGCGTCAACTGTTTACGTGGTCGAATGGGGTAGGACCACCCGATGTTGTCGATATCTCCGAGAGTGAATGCATAACGAATTCTATTTAGACACAGCAAAAGTCGATGAAAATTTATTGTTGTCCTAATTAATTTCTTATTTCTTTTGGGTTATTCCCAATAAGGGTCGCTGTTCCTAAATAGTCGCTTCCAAGTCCTGAGCATTCCTTCCCCCTCAAATCATTCTGGACACAGTCCTGCCACCTCCTCTTTGATCTTCCCCACATTCTCTTCCCTTCTCATTGAACATTTTTCGAATAATGTTCCCCGCATAGTAGTCTTCATCTCTTACTCAAAATGACCTAACAATGGGGTGGTTTCCTATTATTTTTTTATTGCCTACATCGAAAGATTATTACTCCTGGAGTGCACATTTCACGCTTTTAGATTTTTAAATGACGATATCAATTTTTCGCGATTAAATGAAAAGTGAAAATTTTCAAGCGCGCGAAAACGCGACGGCTAAGTATGAATGATGGGAAAAGCCCGTGTGACGTCATTCTGGTTCCCGCTGTCGGCGAGTGAGGTGACCTTGGGTCGAGAATATGTGCGCCGCTGAGATTCAGGCTGCTAGCAGGTAGCTGAGTACCCAACTAGCAGGTAGCGCTTGGCTTAAAAAAGGATTATTAAGACCTTATCAAACGCAGGAAACTTTCCGACCATAGGCAGTGTTAATTGGTGATTATTAAGACATGCTTCCCTGAGCTCTGTGCCTCATGCCTGCATTCGTAATCTCAGACGATGTAAAACACCTATCTACTCGAATAGAAACTAGGTCCCTGTGACGTCACGTGGAGTGGAATCGCATGGGCGCCAATCTGGCCTTTTTTCAAATGCGGTTAAAATTGACCATTGCCATTCGCCTAAACTGGGATTTCTAAAACCAAATAATTTGTATATTATGAATACACTAAGGGTGCGTAAGGAATTGCAATCAATGCACTTCGTTTTCTTTGATGAAGGAAACTACCCTATTGTATCTTTCCCTCTGGCACCTTCATTGACATCTCAGCCACTCCTGCCATCTCTCTCATTACAATAAAGCACGATATTGAGAGACTTTGAGCTATTCCATCACAAAAGTTATTCAGTGAGGAAACGTTTACTATACCACATAAATAAAATAGAACTTGAATACGACCAGGGTTACACAAACTTAGCGTCATCATTAACAACCTGATGATGACGCTAAGGCTTTGAAACCCGGGTCGTGTTCAAGTTTTATTTTACTCATGCGGTGTAGTAAAAGTTTCCTCACTGAATAAATCTCCCTCATTGTCTTATTCCTAATGCTATCTCTTATTGCTTTTCCCATCATCCACCTCAGCATTATCATATATCTTCCGCATGCATTTTCTTTTCGTGGGCCTTCTAAGCGGGCCAGATTTCACTACCATGCGACTGAGCTGGCCGCTTAAGAGTTTTGTATGCTTTTCACTTGAGCCTGCTCCCAATCCTGGGATCATACAATGCCCCTGATACTTCTTTTTTTTGTTTCTCCACCATGCTTGAATTCTGTGGTTCACCTCTCTTTTAAGTGCAATTAATTATGCCAGTATATTTCTCGTAAGTCATCTCATAAAGATTTGATATCATCAATCGCAATCTTCACGAACACCGTCAAATAATCACAAAAACTGCATTCGCTCAATTGGCCTTATCCACGCGATCACCTTCCGAAATCTTCGATTTTTGGCCTCTAACAAAAGTGTCAGGCGCTTCGTTTGGTTTCGCAAATTACTATAGATACCTAACCATTACTAAGGTTGTTTTACACGGAGTAGGGCGTTGTGTAGTTGAAAGTAGTATCAGTATTGGGGGTTAGTTAGGAATAAAAACAGCAGGAGTCAACCAAACGTTTAGCTCATTGACGTCCATTGCCTGGTTATAGTCTTGTTTCGTATAAAATGGCATTATGAAGAAGTCAAACACCGCTACCTTCTACATTATAACGTGGATGGTATAAATGATATGTAATTAAAAAAAAGCACAAAATAGTACTCAGGAAAGTGTAAGGTGAGATGAACTTTTATCAACCATTTTTAGTTTTAAAAATAGCGAGTAATGTTTACAGGTACTTTTAGTTTTTTTATTTTTTTAAAATGTTATACATTACTGCTGTGCACTTAAAAAAAACTATTGTATGGTCTCTTGAAAATTACAAAATTATTTATATACCGGATGTTTTTTGTTGTTAGCCATGACGACGGTGATTTAAATTTACCAAAACGTTATATTTGCACAAAAATTAGAGCTTATTCCTGGACTTAATATTCATAAATTCGCACAATAAATACAGAAGTCTTACATCTTAACAAATATTCCGAAATTTTTTTGACGTTGCTCTGAAAATCATTTGCAGTAGCAAATATAGCCTTTTCTGTCATAAATTAGCTCCAAGACGAATCCACCCCTATGAAAAAATTGTATAAACCTGTTTCAAAATTTTATACAATTTATACAATTGCCATGGCAATGTATAAGATTGTATAAAATTTTGAAACAGGTTTATACAATTTTTTCATAGGGGCATTCGGTAACGTTTCATATTCAAAAACTGTTATTTAAGATTGTAAGGGAATTGTTGATGCAAGAGGATAGGAGATTGTTAAGAAGACATGTAATGGAGATTGCTGCTTGAAGGAGTGAAGAAGTAAAAAAAAACTGTAGGTAATTGTAGAAAATAAAGAGGTTTTTTGGTAAACACGAGAGTATGAAGCTAAACTACCTACCATTAAATTGTAAACGTCGTGCATATACTAAATGGAGATTGTCGGTTACAACATGAAGCGTATTGTTTTAGTCTTGAAATATTGTATTCGATGGTGTGTTAAAATCAATTTAGTGAGTAAAGGATCGATGCTACGCTCCGTTTATCCTTATACCGACTGTTTCCTCGACATGCGATGAATATTTACGCACCCATAACTTCACTTGTTTGTTTTCGTTAAAACATTCTCTTAAGCTTACGCGCAGCCGATCCCTAGCAGCGTACACAATAATCTCCTTAAACCATTTTTTCCCCGACGGCTCATTTACATAAATCTGCATCGTAAAACCTGGTAGAGCATGAAAATTTCCATCGTGATATATATCCACGCCTAATTTCAATATTTATTTTCTTTCGTCAGAGCAAACCTTTAGATACATCACTTTTTTGAGGGGCTTTTTGAACTTTTTACACAATCGTACTTTGATTTAGGTTCGTTTGTTTTTTATCGGCACTCCTTCTGAGTCAGTAAATCGTAACAAAAATCGCTAGAGATAAAAGATCGGGATGCGATAAATTTATAAAATTAATCTGCCATCAATCCTATATAAATATATTGATTTATTGTTGCCCAGACGACGAAGGAATCTCGCTGAATAAAATTTATCCCATGGTGGCATTGACGTAGACATGGAGTTCTCAGTAATCCTAAAATTTTTATAGAAATGCTTCCTGGAATATGAAATCCCGAACTTAGAGATGAGAATGGTAAATTGATATCAGCGGGATAATTGTGTTATTAATTACTATCGCATAATTACCTGATTTTTTACATATGAAGTGAATTGTGACGTATGGAAGTTGATGAATGATCCGGTAGATAGGTATTTAATCGAAGCCACAATACTATTTATACAGCAATCAAAACGCCGAAGCTTTTACTGGTTATGTATCTTCCATTGCATCTCGTCTGACGTAATCCATTTCAAGCAAGTCCTGTTGACGTAACAATGCTAGTGTTATTTTCATTACCTAATTCCAAACTATGGCTGACGTTGAAAGGTGTACTTTTTTTTGTTCATAATACAGCTAACCCGATGCTTATCATTTGCAAAAAAACTACCTATATCTCTTCGAAATTATTTCTTGCCAGAGAGCTGTTTTTTTGTTCACTGCGGGCATTTTGTGTAAATATTTCCATATTTTTCATTGTAATTGACGCATTATTATGCATTTGTTCGAGATATTTTTTAACCTTGGGAACTAGCAGAGCAGTTGATTCTGTGTCCTGTTTCATTGCGTAGCCGCAAATAACATTTCCGTCCGCATTTGAGAAAGGAACGATTATTATCATCAAGGGAGGTTACGTAAGGCCTCGTCGTGAGCAGTGAGTCATAGAAGAGACGTCTACTCCCTTCTTGCGTCGCATTCGTCTGGAGATGACGGGATATTATCACTCGTCGGCCTCTGCGACTTGGATTACCCACCTCTACAATACTTTGATGTCATTGGCTTGAATCTCGGCTAGGAATCTGGCCCGTAGCTAGGCGACTGAACCCTCTCCGAAAGGGTAAAGTGGATTTTGAGATAGGGGTCTTGGATCTAGTATAAAAATCCAAATTAAGTAACAACATCAATTAGGCACACCAAAAGGAGCACAATTGTGGTATTTTTCATCCCTGAAAACCAATTTTTGAGATTGAATTGTCGTGAAAAAATGTTTTTTCACCAATTTTTGTAATTTTTTCCGTTTGACGCATTATCATCTGTCTAATCGAAATGGATTTTCCAATGATTCTTCAGCGAGCGTGCTTAGATGGTATTTTCACACCAATCACAGTTACCCGGTGTATCTCTCTTACGAGCTGAGTAACACTTAGGGGCCATTGCTGAAACCTATTAAGTCATTAGAAGGACGAAATCGGCTCTAACCAATTGGAAGAGGCCACAGCTGCGTTCCAAGTATAAATGGCCACGGTCATGGCAGCAGTGCTTCAGTGACAGATTCTTACACGAAAATATGGTCAATGTAGTCGGCGATGGCAAAAAAGAGCATACACTCATCCCAGTGACTACCCTTGACAACTTCAGACATGATTTACACGTTTTTGACGGAAAAACATCAATTTCGCGTCATTTATCGCATGCATAGCGTAGAATGAGAATGTGTGTTGCGGGTTGCCTACCCACAAAAACTGCTTTCGGGGACACGATAAAAGGTCATTTTCTCAATGATTAAATGGAATAGAGCTGACGTATTTGGTCTAAATTATCAAGGAAAGACCAATGTTATACTCCATTGGAATAAATGAGTATTTGCTAAAACTAAATTTAAATTATTTACATTTTTAACGTTTTTCATTAAAAATTTCGGAATTTCAAGACAAATTGGCGAACAGAAGATATTAACCGATTTTGAAAAAAAAAATCATATCTGTAATACCCACCCGAGTACGCAACTTTAATCGGGTATTACGATTCGCTCCTATAAAAATTGGCAAAACGAGGCACCCTTGGCAGCACCCTCTCACCCAGCTGGAAACCAGATAAACCCTTTTTCAGTCTATTCGAAAGGAAAGCACCAGATTTTCAAGAAACAACATAATTTCAATTGCAGAGATAAGTTAATCTTAACCAAGGCCACGTGTGCTGGAATAGACTGCCAGACGGATGTCGCTTGGCAAATAAAAAGATACCTCTTCCAGCGTCATTTAAAATTTACCTTCGACTCCTCGCTTGTTTAAAGTAGAAACTCATTGCATAATTGAATGAAAGAATGAAATCCTTCAAAAGACTTAAACCACCAATTCGACCTCGGGAATGGGAAACGCGAGACAAAGTTTCTTCCCTCACTCGTCTACTCGACAATATGTCACCCGTAAAGGAGCAATGTCGCGTTGTTACCAAGTTACCAAACTTTAAAGTCGGCTATTTCGACTTTTGCCAGGATATCACATCAACTTCGCCAAACTTTCGGAATTTAATGACAACGATCTTGAGGGCTACTTAGAATCATATGAGGATAGAATACCTACATCTCTTAGCTTATTCAACGAAATGGATACGACTTGAAGAGGGATAATTGCCTTAGAATTTCTTGTATGGGTACATTATTATTACTATTTCATATTATGGATTAATCCTACAGCACTTACTGTAAGTGTGTGTCAATAATCCAATAAGGTAATAATCTAGATAATTATAAAGATAAAGTTATCGTTTGTTACTTTTGAAATTGCAATAGTTATTATGGATTTTTGTTATTAAATATATAGCTATATTGGATAAATAAATACTTATATTAGATTTATGGTCGTGAAGGAAGATGCTGTACTATACATCAGACGTGCAGCTAGGAATTAAGGCTAGGGGGGGTTTTAAGCGCAGCTAATGCTGGGGATATGGAATACGGGAGTTCAGAAATTAAAAAAGATAAATGGTTCAAAATGGTGAGTTTTACGGCTTTGTGAAGGATATTTTATTAATCCTTAAACTATTCTATAAGTAATATTTATCCAATTAAGTAAAATGGATAAAATTTAAAAATTTCTGTAAGTTCTTGGGGGGTTAACCTCCAAACTCTCCTCCCTCGCTGCGCCACAGCTATAAATCAACGTTATTCCCTGGAAGCGAGCTCAACGGTGCTCGGCAGGGATTAAAGATAGATAGGCTACCAAGAAACGTGTAACAGTACTCATAAAATCCATCAACATGAATGGGATCAAGGATCAAGATTTCACATTTATATAACCATATTTTGTAGAATCAGTGATGGATAGGCGAGGGCGGTCGGGAATCTCCGGCCCTGCCAGGGGCCTAGGGCCTCTATCTTTACTTATTTGTGCTGACAATACCGCGCACCCCAATATCTTGTGAAGGAGTGTTCTTGAATTTCAGGATTCTCATTGTCGGGTTGCATAAATCTTTGTCTCGAGAACATTTTGGGGAATTTTGCCGTGTTAAGCGACTGTTATCTTTTGAGATATGCAAGAATACCATGGTGGGTATGGTTACTTCGATATTTTAAGAATTGAAAGTAATCTCATTTAAAATGTACATTGAACTTTTTACAATTAGTTCAAATCATTAAGAAATGAAAGTGACGCGTCGCCGCTGGGCCTCTTGTGTAGAATTTAGGCACTACAGAGGATAAATTAGTTTTCTGGTTGCTTTCGCTAGTAGCTATGGTGCAGTGGGGAAATAGTCAATTTAAATGCGTATCCCTAAAGGTAATCAAGCTAGAATAAAAGGTTTATAAAATTCCATGATAATATTTTTGTTCTATGTGAGTACTACCGTATTTTATATACTATTTCTGTGAAAGTGCTGATTTTCATGAATTTCCACGATAAATAATTTCCCTAGTCGACTTTTGGCTTTGCGGACCACTAAGCTATCCAGGCTCATGAATTCCCATGGCAATTTTGCCGAGGCTCATGGTACTAGATGTTAGGCCATTGCGGTCCCTCAAGGATGGCAACACGATGGAAATAGGAGTTCAATGAAGCCTCAACCGTTTGAGAACCTCAAACCTGCGGTAAAGCCGCGCAATGCAGTTATTTGCAATCCAGCGGCGAGAACGGCGGCGTAGCTACCTTGAGAAAAAATTCCCCCGGACCGGGAGTCGAACTAAGGACCTTTGGCTTTCCAGAAAAGTTGATTTATATACGTTCAATGGTGTCAGGCTCAAATTTGTGGAAGTTGAAGTTCACAAATGAAAAAACGACTTCGTTTTCTTCCACTAATTTATTTTGACGGTACGACATGTTTCGACCTTGAGCGGTCATTTACGAGTACAAAATTTTGTCAAAAGTCGGGTAAATTTATACCAGGAAGGGACTTGAGAAGGTTGGAGGGGGAATGGGTGTTAGGAGGGGGGGGGTAATGGGTGGCGGTTATGGTGAGGGATGGGAAAACCACTGCGAGGACAGTGTTGATGACTATACTTAGGTGTAACTTAATTAGTTTTTAACTGAGAGTTACACCTAAGTATAGTCATCAACACTGTCCTCGCAGTGGTTTTCCCATCCCTCACCATAACAGCCACCCATTACCCCCCCCCCTCCTAACACCCATTCCCCCTCCAACCTTCTCAAGTCCCTTCCTGGTATAAATTTACCCGACTTTTGACAAAATTTTGTACTCGTAAATGACCGCTCAAGGTCGAAACATGTCGTACCGTCAAAATAAATTAGTGGAAGAAAACGAAGTCGTTTTTTCATTTGCTGATTTATCTAATTGCACTATTATGTGGATCGTGTTTATCCATCATTTTCGCTGTTTAGAATTAACTTCCCGGGCTTCTCAGCTTTAAATCCTAAAGCTTCGTGCTCATTTTTTCCGAATTTGTTGCCTTGATTTCCCTTGTACTCTCCCATTACGATTAATTCTGCTGAAAAATCAAACGGATTCCGTAACATTTTAATTTCGCGGTTGCCTCAGAACTACAGTTGACTCAGCTGCGCAAAACTCTGGCCTTCCTCTACGGCAATGATAGTAATTTGACCGCAGGTTGTCCATGACCTCATTGGCGCCACCTCTCGTTGAATTTTCTAGTTGCGTCAAGTCGACCTTGCGGTCAGTAAAGGAGACTGTATTCACGGATTCCGAGAAACTTCGCGCGAATCATTTCCCTTTTTTATTTATATGTGCGGATGTAGTTACGCAACTGTCCTCTTAAAATTTATGTGAGCTCCGTAATATGCAATTCAGTTAGTATTTCGAGAAAAAATGACACAATGCATCGTTTGTACAGTAACAAAGAGCCTTAAAGGTTACAGTTGTAAAATTTCCGAGTGTGGCGGGTTGGCTAATCTTGGGTTTCTGTGGTAACATCTAGAAGGTGCTTTCTACAACTTCAGAGGGGCTCCATAGCCAACAAATCATTGTCGTTTGCGTTCTCGATGAGGTGATATTGCTCGCGCTTCTTCATTCGCTATTCCGCATGCATTCATTCCAGCAGGAGTGAGAACGCCAGGAGAACTTGCCGAACGTCACAGCACTTCCGATTCGATTGATTGATCTAATTATCGAGTCAGAATCGCGTTCGGTTCTCGCGCGCGGCCGATCGAGCTGGATTTTCGCGGACTTTGACAAGTGCAACAGACGGCCACATACAGGTTATTCCCGTACAATCCGCTTCGGATTTTAAGGATGATTGGTGTGATTTTGACCGTGTTCAATGGATATGACCTGTTCCCCGCCATCTCCCTCTGCTCCCGTATTTATCGAAAGTGAGTATGTTTGACTGTGAAATATTTACCGTGTTAAGTTGTGAACTTAAATTGAGAGAAAATTTCAAAGGATTTAACTGTCTATGCAGATCGAGCACGTTGCTTCGGCTCCACAAAGCAATTAAAATAAAATTTATTTTCATAATCTCTAATAGTTATCATATAGCTTAATCGTTACCGTTCGACGCGTCTGAAGATTCGAAATTTATAACTTATGTAGCGGAAATATAGACTGTAAACTACTGCCGTTTTCTTGTTTCATCATCATCATCATCACTGGTCAACAATCCTAGGATTGGTTTGACGCAGCTCTCCACTCAGTTCTCCTATCAGCTAATCTTTTCAACCCTACGTAATTCTTCTTTTTCACATCTCTCTTTACTTGTTCCATATATTTTGGCTGAGGTCTTCCTTTTCCATTCTGGCCTTCCACTTGCCCTTTGTTTAGCTTTCTTAAATGCGAGTTATAATTCTGTATCTCAGTGGAGAGCAAGTATGTACAATAAAAACAGATTATATTGCTTCGAAAAGTATCACGTCTTCACGGAAGTATAGGTCAGATGCCACTGATGTATGCCCGATTTGAGATTTAACTTCTCCATACCCACCAGAGCAACCTCAAGATAATTCCTCCATAGGGTTCCATGGAAATTCGTCCAAAAAAAGAGGCTACCCTTCATATTTGAGTGACCCAACTAACCGGAATCTAGTGTAATGTCGTGACAGCTTTGATTTACCACAATCTTTAAAGACCCTGTTTTTCCGCAACGGTTTAAATCGTGAGTTTTATGGAGCCAAATCAGCGTGATTGATCCGTGCATAACTAAAATTCTTTTACCTTTGCTGTAAAATTTTCTCTCAGCCGTGATTCATGCAAGTCTCCTCTCATTATTGATGCGAGAAACGCCGATAATATCGGGCAGTCTGTTTTCGTCGATAACCATATATTTCGTTTTTCCTTGCCGTAGGCATGATAAATTGGTTCGTTTCTATGGTGAAAAATCAATATGACGGCCAGGAAGGGGGTGAGCGTCGTCAAACAAGAATCGTGGTGGTAGAAGTGACCAGTATAACCGGACAGTCCAACGCAAGGTCTTAGAAAGCGGCGTAGGGATTTCAGAATAGGCAAAATGAGATGATCTTGACATTCGGTAGAATCTTTGTATGGAATTTTCGATGCATGAAATTATACTACTTTATTCCAATTTATATCACACTTTATAACACTACATTCAATATTTATAAAACCAACCGGGAGAACTACAATGCTTCTCATTATTATCCTAATTATACTGTATTTTCAGTCGAACAGTTATAAATATGGATATTCAATCGTCATGTGCAGAGTCATTTGCGGTTAAATGTAGCGGAGTTTGCCGACATTTATTTTTGCATGAGGTAATTACTCCATAAAACGATATAGTAGAATCATAAAATAAAAACGTTTGTGGGAAGTGGGAAATCAATTACTTAGAACGGATAATTTAAACGCGCGAGAGTTTCAACCAAGGTGCTTTTTGAGTCGGGAAAATGAAAAGATATTGCGAGAAGAATCAGAAATCCTGACGACGCGTATCGAAGAACGTTAACGATTTCTCTGGGGTTTCGGAGGATCAGATAAGAATTGGATCTCGCTAAATTTAATATGACGAAGAAAATATTTTTCTTCTCTATATATATAACGCAAACTGCTACTTTGAAAAATTTATTTTTTTGTATTTTTTTAATTGTTAGTACATTTTGTGTTTAAATCGGACACAATGCTGCAATGTAAGTTGAACCGTATAAAATATGGATATTCTTTCGTCATTTGCAGGATCATTTGTGTTTAAAGGTAACGGAGTTCACCGAAATGTATTTTAATAATGCCAAAATTACTCTATAAAACTATACAGTAATATTCCGCCAGTAAAGTAGTCGTAGGAAGAGTAGGTATTTTTTTGTTTTATTGAAATTATTTTTATGATGAATTCTACGACGTAGCATGTGCCAAGTATACGTAGAATGTCTACAATACCGTTACTTATTGATATTTTTCATGTTTGTAATGGTAATCTGATTTTAAAGAGGTTGCATTATTGACTTTCATAACTGTCACTCGCGCCATACTCTAAATCTTCACGTATTTCTACGCACTCCGTGGAATAATTCATCCCGAACGCAATGAAATAAGGCTTTGCTGTTGATAATTTTTTTTTACTATGGACAATTTTTCAAATCTTCCCTATGAAATATCTCTTTTTGAATTTTGAATTCAATGTGTAAAACCATTGTCAATATTTTTATCGGCTATTAAATCCAATGTAAAAGTAATACATGCGTTTGGCAAAAGAAAACTCAAGGCTGATATAAATATTATTTTCCTTGGGAAAATCATTACAACTGGCACAATTTGGCAGCTATTTCTATTAGCAGTACCTCGATTAAAATCACTCAATTAATTGCAGTCTTTTGCTCACTGTTAAAATATTTTTACGAGTTATCGCCATAAAATTTAAGGCAATGCCTCTCAATTCTAAATTTAATTGAGAGTAATTGTGCATTTAATTAAGTTAATGTAATTGAGCATTGTGAAGTTTTCGTCTCCACCGCATAATCACATCCCTGTTCGGCCTCCGGGATCTACGATACTAAATGGGATAAATACCGTATTTGCATGAATTAATAACTATCTGTTTTATCCAAAATCCAGAATTTCCGTTCAATAGAGTAATTAAAATGATAATTTGCTATTTTGAGGCATCTTAGAACTCACTGAGGCTAAATTCTAGGTGGAGGACCGCGTTTGAAATGCATACGCTTATCCCTGTGCTGCTCATATGTCATTTGATTTGGTGACGATTTATTAGGAAAGTAATCAATATTTCACCGATATTTTCTGTTTGAAAGTATCGAGATCATCTCATGGCGCATTTGTGCAATCGTTTGATGGAGAACGATGCTCTACCCCACTCTTGGTCCTTTTCCAGCGCGAGTTCAAACTTGCCGCCTTACCTATGATGAATACCGCTGTGCTTCTGTTTACACAGGTATTTTTTCCCCTAGGGTCGTGGTTGTTATTGTTATACTTGTAGTGCTTCTAGTGTCTTAAATGTGTGGAAAAACGGTTTCTTTGGAGCCCTTTTATTTACTGATAGAGCAAGTGAGCTGAAAAAAGTTTTTATTATTTCTCTGGAGACGCTGTTGTTTACATAGCAATAGGAGAATGTGGCCCGGTGAACTTAACACACGTGATTCACTCGATTTGCTTCAACAGGTAATTTGCTGTGTTGACTTCCTCTTGTTGTTCTCGCTTGTTTATGATCTGCGTTTTAAATCATTTAAATGGGATCAATAGAATACTTATGATTGGTTCGTTTTAGGTATCGTAAGAGTTTCATGTTAACATATTGATACTAATTTGGCTGTAAGTATTTTATTTATGAGTTATGTTTTTAATTGCTATACAAATTAAACAGGCATTTCGATGTTTTGATCATTTCTCGTACACCTCGCTGTTTTCTTCTCATGATTATTTGCAATAATAAAATGCAGCGAAGAGCCCGCGAAAAAGTTATTACGTAATTTCAATTCTCTCGTAGCTATTGATATCTCTTAACGCCTCAGTATTGGCACACTGTGGTCGTCATATCACAGGAATGAAAGATATTATTCATCTCCTTTTATCTCTGTTCATGCCCCGGTTATCTATTGATCGTGTATTTGAATCATTCGGGTCATTGTATAAAATTAAAGCTGTCTAATGTCAACTTGCAAGACCTAGGAGTGAATATCTACTGTATGAATTTCCCGGTTAAGGAATTCGAAAGGCCACTCTCCTGAGTTTGATTTTTTTGTACATGAGATTAGATAAAGCGTAGTTTTTTTAGTATTGCACAGCGGCTATTCCTAATGCCCTATTCTGGCATGTGCTTTGTTTTCAGTATCTTCCATCTGTTGACGCCACGTAGTATGATGTCACATGAAAATAATGCATGTTTATCTTCATTACATACTCACCATTATGAATTAAATAAATCATTAAATATGTCATCATTGGTTTAATGCAATAGCAATTCGATTCGTCTTCTTTGTTTTTCTGGTACGATTGAATTCCAATGTAAGAGATACGTCTTAGTTTTTATTTGATAATTCTAAGACTTCGCTTGAATTTTTTAAACTTATTTTTTGTTTGTGTGATTACTTTTGTCTCACCTTACAATCCTTAGCACAATTTTTGACCTATCATATAAGTAGTTTCCTTCTTCTTCCGTCTTGGTCAAATTCAACAGAAGCGTTGAGGGTTTCATATACATCCTCTTTAAGCTCATTCTGTGACATTTAGTCTTTATGTACAGTGGACGTTATGAACATCCAATGCAAACTGAGAAAATTCCAACTAAATGAAACGTTTGCCATACACAAAGTTATTCTTTCATTGTTAAGCAGGGTACTTTCCAAGATAATGAATAGAAAAAAATTACCTTCAGTGCATAATCATTTCAAGTAGAAGAGTGCAAGGAGGGTAGAATATGCTGGAGTTCAATGGTCAGCAGGAATGTTGGTAACAAGAGAGTTCTTCTGTTAAGCTTCCTTGGGATATCCTTATTTAAAGTGTATTTCAATAAATGGCCATGAGAAGAGAAACTGCTTGGGCCTTCAATGAGGGCTAACTTTGCCTTACTGTGAGGACTTAGCAGAAGTACAACTAACCTTATAACTGGATGGCTCTGTGCTCATGCATGGGTGGGGCTCCTTGATTTCTGTTAATGCAAATTTTGGCAATCTCGTTATGGCTCTCAATTTATTAATTTCACAGTGAGGTCCGAACACTATCCAAAGTCGTGGAAAAAATTGTAAATAAAGCCGGGAAATTTTAGAATGCACAAAATATGAAGTCAGAAATATTTTGTTTGAGGAAAATGTGGGAGCCCCATGCATTCGGCGTGTGAGAAAACATTTTAAAAGTTAGCATTGAAATAAAATTCTTCTCATGTGGTCAAAGTTAGACGAATGCCTAGAGAAGGCAACGTACACGTAGCTGGGCTGTTAAAGAATTGTGTCATATTATTGAATGCATTGATATGGCCTGTGGGATATCGGCTACTATTCATTCTGAATCTTACTGATACAAGGAAACTCCATTATCAGAGATGTGTCATTTTTTCTTATTTAATAATCATAAAATCTTACTTTAATTCATTGTACTTAATTTGCTGTCTTGGTAGTTTTGTTGGTTCACCTTATACGACGTAGTACAATTTTTGAACTACATATCACAAAATAGTTTTGTATTGCTAGTAAAAGTGGTTCACACAATTGTTGAATCTGGTAAATGCATTTTAATCAAATGTCACTACAAAGTCACATCCACAAAAAATCGACTTGGTATATCTTGACTTCATCCATATGTACGAGTAAGCTCATCCAAATGCCGATTAAAGTGAGAAGGAAAAATATCTCTGAGACCTGTTTTTCAGTGGTATTAGACAATCATCTAGGGGAGGAAAATAATATTAACCCAAAGTAACCTTGTATGCAGATGCATGCACGGGTTCAAAGTATTTATACCAAGATTAAAATTCTTTATGAAAAGAAGGGGAGTGCATAGTAGCACACTTGACCTGCAATGGGGAGATCCGTGCTCAAATCCTGGCTAATAGCCAAATGAATTTTTCATGGTGAATTATTCTGTTGTTGTTAAGGTATTAACCTGATTAGCACTATGCTTGCAGTGTATAAAACTTAAAGCTTAGCTAACTCTAAGCCTAACCAAGGGTAGGTTATCACTTCTCCATCTTCCAATTGATGATTGCCTATACCCATCATCCCTTTTTCCATCATATTTTTCGTAACTTTTGTTTTCATAAACATCATTCAATTTAAAGCCAAGCGTAGCAATACAATTACTGTTGGCAGCCGTGCGGTCTGATTGGCCGAATGTTCTTTCCAGCAAAAGAGAAAGAACTTGCATAGTGATGGATAAAAGAATGGGATTTCTCTCTCTTGAGCCATTGTGAAAATGATTGAGTTATTATAAACAATGCATAAACCTGGCGAAAAACAAATCGTCTCACGTAGTGGCAGAAGCTTGAGGGAGAAATGTGTCACTGTGATTGTTATAGGGTTGGGCTCTCGCTCTATAGGCTTGAATTCGAATCCTGGACATGATAAAGATTATTCATAGAATATCTGATTATTATTTGGGTGCTTTGCGAAGGGCACATCAAGTATAGCAGTCGGTCCATCCAATGGGATGTTTAGTTCTTGATTCTAAGATCCTCTCTATCCTTCCTTCGGACCTATACTTTCATCATGGTCCACATCGGCTTTTCTGTCTGTTACTGAAGCAATATTGTTCTACAACATAATTATTTAAAATATTCTGTATTTTGTCTTATAACTGTGTTTCACTACATTTTATCATCATTTACCTCATTATGGAAATAAAAAAATAGACGCAACAAAATGCGATAAACTGTTATTGAAAGTGCGGTAAAATAAAAATGAAAGTGCGATTTTCACGTATCTCCAGAGTTGATAAAAATCATGATTTTTTTCAAAAAAATCATTTTTGTTGATTTTTTTTATTTAAATCTGATTTTATTGATTTAAATGAGATTTTTATGATTCTCCATTCATCGAAAATTCAGTTATTTGCAAAACTAACTATTTGGGCAGCATATTGGAGAATGATCGTTTGCAGAAACAACAAGAGGCAACATACTCTAAACACAATACAACATTTAGTCAATCAGGGGAGAGAACTATGGAAATGCCAATGGTATCAAATTAAAAATTACACCAGCATTATATAAAATTGCCAAAGCATATGAAGTTTAGAAAAATTCTGTAATTGCAACTTTGTATGGTGCCTACGCTTAGAAGTTAAATCAGAAAACAATTTTTTTTTCAACGGATACACTAGTATTCTAACCAAAGCCATTTTTTTAAATTTTCATGTTACATGCATTCCTACAGTATCATTTCTATTTAAGAGCCACCATTGTGCTGATAACTGTCGATTCATTGTATTAATTAAGAAATAAAAATCAAAATTATGCATTAACAGCTTCCTTTTCTTGACTCTTTAAAAATCAAACATATAGGTCACATTATGATTTAAATCACCTGATTTTTTAAAATAAAAATCAAGTGATTTAAATCACAGTGATTTAAATCAATCACCCCTGCGTATCTCTATCAATGATACTCTGTAATCATCAATTCACCACCAGCAATGCTTTTTATCACATAGTATTGAATCAGCCTCTATTTCTTTCCTGTCTCTCTATGGGTCATTAATTGACGGTCAAAAGCATTCAAGCATCTATTGGTGCTCGATAATAACGTTCATCCAAGTGTAAGTGCACAACAGCAGATGTTCCATGGGGTATTCATCATGTGCTCATTTGGGAGTCTATGAGCAGCTTGACTGCCAAGCCTCTAATACACTTCAATGCAACTCACTGAATGGAAATTTAGAAGAACGTTCATTTTCCCTGCTTTCTCAGAAACGTGAATTAAATGAGAAAGCAAATATGTTTTTAATGTTCGACTGAAATCATTTTGGGTATTCTTCGTCTCTCAGATTGCCCATAAGCTCTGCCACTGGTGATATTACTATCAATTTTAATGGATTAGCACCTTTGTAAGGTGATAGGATTACTGTAGGTATGTCATTAGCAAGGGATGCAGTAACTCCTGAATATCAATCTTTCAGAGACCTTGTAGGTAACATTGGTGCAAAAAACAGCACTATTTGTTGCTCCGCACTTTAATTTTGCCAACTTAGAAGTCAGCAAAGGTTATGTCATTATCAGGGTTAGGTTATACTTTTGTGTGAGCTGAGAGCCATCAGTTTGTTTGTTAGTTGTTGTAGCAGCCAGGGTAAATTGCAATGCCATATTCTTTAGACCATACCAGTACGATTGGATAAAAATATTGGAAGTACCACTGAGCGTCGTAGGATGAGGAGAGACACTAATAATCGGTATCAGCTCAAGTCCACTTTTTTTCACTGATATTGCACAGGCCTTCATTGGTTCTTGAAATCCAATATTAGTTATTGAGAATCTGTGTGAATAAAAAATAAAGAACTCTTGATAAAGCTTTAATCCCATAACTAATTCAGTTAAAAATTTTTTTGGTTGAACAATTTTGTGTTAGAGTAAGTATGTGATGTGTGTGGCCACAATAAAGTACTCTAGTTGTCCTTTAATGATCAATTAAAGATTCCCCTTCAAAAGTACTAAGACTGGTCAATTTCTTGACTGCTATTTTCAACTTTACGGTGAGTATAACTTAATTACTATTCTATATTTATCGTTCAGTTTTTAGCCTCTTAATGTGGATTACGGTGAGCCTAGGTGATCAGTTAATTGGTGACTATTGTAAGTACTTCTTGATGCTTGACTGGAAACTCATGCATGGGACTTAAGTTTTATTTAAAAATAATGTATGTATTTTAATAATTCTTGCTATTTTTATATTAATGATGTTTCTATATTATTTAGAATTTGGGAATAAATTTATTTTTGTAAAATTCACGGAAATAAAGCCCCTGATGAGTGTTTCTGGTAATATTTATTTTTATCTACCCGTGATTTCTTTGGGTGATCTTGAATAAGTAGGTGAAATTAAGGTAGTTGAAGTATCTCGTATGGAGATGATTATTTGGGTCTTATTTTTATATACCTATGTATAATAACATGGCTGTCACTTCTGCTTTTTTTAATTTTCTTACATTAAGTATCAAAATCAGAAAAAAGCCGCGTATCCTGAAATAAGATTCTGTTGTAATTATTTCCAAAATCAGTATCCCTCCTTATAGTAATCCTCATCAAAGTATGATTGTGTTCTCTTATTTAAAACTTCTTACTCTCTTCTTATCAAGATAATGCCCGTTTGATCTGGATAAATTATTGATAGGAGATGATGGCATGTGATTTGAATCTTAGCTTCTGATCTTGAATATCCTTGAATTTAACAAATTTGCCGTTAAATCCAAAGCTACCATCAAAATAAATGTGTTTAGCAAAGTTCTAACTAGATTAACTCATTATGTATCTGTTTTGTTGCTGTGAACAGTGCTGTCCTTCGGAAAAGCATCTCTTTGATCTGATGTTCAGTTCTTAAATGCACTCACACATTTTCTTTTTTTATATGGATATGGTCACACTAATTGTCTAAAAGACTAAAATACCTACAATACATACCCTGTTATGGGTATACCTCCTTGTACAATTTTTGCTGTTAGTTTTCTATCCAGTACCCATTATTTGTCATGCATTATTGCTAACATCCGTAGGGCTATTGTCTTTATATCTAACGGAGAATGCTGAAATCAAATACAACTAGGAAAATTAAGTTTTAATGGATCAATGTAAGTAAAATTGGATTGAAGTTATGGCTTTCGTGCAAATCAAATTCTTCTATCCCCGTTTTACTAATTTTGCAATTGTAAAGGCCGCTATACGCGGTGAATGATCATGATGAATGATCATGTGCATGAAGGTTCATTCGCAAATTGTTCCGTTATACATGGTGAATGATTATGCGAATGAAATCATTCGCCGTGTAAAGCGGCCTTTAGAGTCACTGGCACCTATGTAAGACATATCAGAGCTATTTTCTAAGCAATTTGAAAGTGTTAACTGGATACTGTCTTCTTTGCACCGAGAAATTTAGTCTAACTGATGCTTGTGGTAGTATTTCATTGCCTGAGAAAGTTTTCTTTGATTTTGTGCTTCTAATTTGTGATGAAACGTGTGCAAATTGTATTAAAACGTTCTCTCCTCTTCCTCGGTGGCCCTTGCAGAAAGGCGGTGGGCAGTGGCGATGGGTCGAGCGGGGAGGGAGCGCAGCAGAGGCCACTGCGAAACACTCCTGACTGGGGCGAGACTGCCATCAATGGAGACCACCTCTGGTCGCCCACCTCAGCCTCAGGGGACCTCTGCTACGTAGGAGAGAACGATTGCTCCGTAAGTCAATGTCATGTCCAAAAATTATGAATTTGCCTTGGTCCTGAAATCCTGGGATTGTGGAGAAATTTTGCGGAAATTATGACTGCAATTTATTAGGTTTTATAATTATATTCTTGAAAAAATAATGATTTTTATTTTAGTTCCATGTCTTATACTAATATCATTTTTCTTCAAAAGGAAAATTTGTTTATAACTTTTTTTGAACTAAATTTATTTTTGCTTCTAGGGGGGGGGCAGTTGCTCCCCCTCGCCTCCCACTGGGTACACCCATGTATGTTTCATATTTTGAGTGGGTCTAATATTTTGGATTACATAATCTTCCCATCCGAGCCACACTAAGAAATTGATTCTAAATTGGCAATAGGATGGTTTCCTGTTATTTTTTTATTGCCTAAATTGAAAGGTTATTACTCCTAGAGTACGAATTTCATGCTTTTAGATTTTTAAATGACGATATCTATTTTTCCCGATTAAACGAAAAGTGAAAATTTTCAAGTGCGCGAAAACGCGACGGCTAAGTATGATTGTTGGGAAAACCCTGTGTGACGTCATTCTGGTTCCCGCTGTCGCCATGTGAGGTGACCTTGGGACGAGGATATTGTGCGCCGCTGCGATGCTGGCTGCTAGCAGGTAGCAGAGTACCCTGCTAGAAGGTAGCCCTTGGCTTAAATAAGGATTATTAATGCCTTATCAAACAAAGGAAACTTTTCGACCTTAGGAAGTTTTAATAGGTGATTATAAAGACATGTTTCCCTAAGCTCTGTGCCTCATGCATGCATTGGTAATCTCAGATGATGAAAAACTCCTATCTACTCGTATAGAAACTAGGTCCCTGTGACGTTACGTGGAGTGGCTTTGCATGGGCGCCAATCTGGCCTTTTTCAAATGCAGTTAAAATTGACCATTGCCATTCATCTAAACTGGGATTTATAAAACCAAATAATTTTGTATATTATGAATACACTAATGGTGGGTAACGAATCGCAATCAAAGCCTTTCATTTTCTTTGATGAAGGAAACCACTCTATTGTAGTGTTGGCCTCTTTCTGTCTGCTACTCATGAAGAATGCCAGGGCTTCTCTGACTGTGTTAATTTTTATAATTTTCACTTAAAATTGTTTAAAAATCCCTGTACAAATGTGTTGAAACTAAGTTAGTTTATTTAAATTTTTAATTCTTATGTCATCCTTGCAATTTAGTTTTTGGACAAAAGAAAAATTCTTAGACCAATGGTTAAAATTGTTTGCAGTGTCAAATTTATTTTTCTGCAAAAGCACGCAATTGACAAATACAAAATTGATATTTAAATGCTAGTGTATACATCATATATAAGAACATAGCCTCTTATGCCTATGTAAAAGCAGTAGACATAACATATTCATAAATAAAGTGAGATTTCATGTGACATTTATACATGACTGTAGTCATGTATACATAAAATGGAAATAGACATTATGTATGGTTATACATTTAACAAATTACCAGAGTCGGTTAAGTAGCAAAGACAGTTTCCTCTTTAAATTTACGGGATTTATGGTAAATAGGTCAATACTAATGCATTTATTGTTAATTTTATGCAAAGTTCAAATAAAGGGTAAAGGAAGAGTGTAATTTCTTCTAGAATGAGGGAAAACTTGAATGCATGTCTGGTCAATGTCCAATAGATGAAACAATTGGATGCTTTCCTTGCGAATTGACTTCATAAAAAGGTCTCGGTACTTCCTTCTGGGTTGAGACCAGAATGTTTTCGACGAGGCCAAATCAGCCATTGTCCTCAGGTCTGATGGCCCTGTCACCTTGACCTAAGAATGATGTCCGTGTGAGTTGTCAAAACATCAGGTGCATTCTAATCTCTAATCCAGAGGCTGTCTGGAGATTTTTCACATTTTCAGTAATTATAATTGTTCATTCTAAAAAATATTATTTCACTTCATCTGTTACTCTCATACTTTCCTAGAATTAAAAGTTATCCTGAGCGCTTCAACATAATATAGCAGTAAATTACTTCTGGTCTAAATTTTGGGTCGTTAGGTGAAATTGTAGAGGAATTGAAATTAAGGAATTAAAGTTAAACAATAGTCAAAATTTAGTTCAATTTTATTTTTCAAGGTCTAAAACCAAATCCTTGAACTTCAAAATCATTCTTTAGTGCATATGATATAGTAGAGCCTCAATTACCCATCATTTGATTGATTGGTCGTTTAATTATTAGCCTATAATTTCCCTGATCAGACCCTGCAACCATTCAGTGCGGGAGTGACGGTTGTACTGCTATAATCAGTCATGTTGTATTCAGTTTATAATACCCATGTCTTGCATCACAGTGGGAGAAAATTATATTCGATACTATGGACTCACCATGTTATTTTCAAAATACAAGTGAGCATAGTTGATTTAAATATAAAAATAAGGGTTATTTCTGGTTTTCCATGATGACTAACCAAGTGGCCTTATCATCTCTGTGGCTTACTTGAAGAATGGCAAGTGTAATTAATATGTACCTTGGTCCCAAGTACTTTACAAGGCGTTACTTGTTAGAGTGATTAGAACTTAGAAGTTAGAACTTTGATGAAGGGGAGACTTCTATTTATGAATGAAGATAATTCAATATTCTCTCTCAGCTTTAACTCTATGTTTCTTCTAAATGTTACTTTTTTTAAATAAAACCTGTTTAACCTAAGGAACCCTTCATTTCTTCTTTAGTACACCTTGCCAATCATCAGCTACTTTTTACTTGTGTTTTCATTTCTTTTACCCAATGGCCTTTACTTTAAATTTGTGAATTGGGTTGCTTCTGGCTTTGATGGCTTTAATTTCCTACTTAGTGATATGAATCCCACTTTCTAATCGGTAATTTTATGTAAGAAATACATTTCGTTCATTAATTTTCTCTTTCAATTTGCAGAAACATGGGCCCCGCATGAAGTGTGCTGCCTGTAAAATAATAGCGCATGCCTCATGTATTGGAGCACTCATGGACCGTGTAAAATTCACATGTAAGCCTTCATTTAGGGATGTAGGAGTAAGACAATACAGGGAACAAACAGCCATTCACCACCATTGGGTTCATCGACGCTCGCAAAAGGGAAAATGCAAGCAGTGTGGGAAGGTGAGTCTCTCCTTTCATTTTTTCAGGTCTTCTAATTTTGCTCTTTACCTGTCTGTGAATGTGACATAATTACCATGCAATCGTGATTAGTTTAAGAAGTGTATTTTTACAGTTCTTTTTTGTGAATATAAGTCATTTCTATGGTGAATTCTCTTATAATTGGTGTCTTCCGAGCTGCTAGTGGTAGAAATTCAAGAAAAATCCCTTTATGTATTACATTGGGCCAGCAAGTGTTTCTTCTTTTGATTCAAAATTATTCCTAGAAAATGGACAATAAGTATTCATTATAACGTGCTCAAAGAAGGATAAAATGTGGAAAAAATATCAAATTTTAACATTCTTGATACTTGTAAAAAAAAAGTTTATAACTTAACAAAAAAGGCTTTAAGGTTTACTTTACTTACTTACTTGGGCTTAATTAATTCACCGCTCTGGTTATAAAAGTTCTCAAAACTTTACAAGTAAAAATTAATAAATACGTTAAGGGTAGAATATTGAGATTCTGAAACAGGGAAAAGCAGGAAAGGAGCCTGAGACAAGAAAAATTACTCTTATTGCTTTTTGCAGAGCTGTCACGAGAGGCTTAATATTTGTGCTATAAGTGCCACCCCAATACATAATGCCTTGTATTTAGTGAATTCAGTGTATGAAAAACCCCAACTATAGTAAAGGGCTTA
Source organism: Ischnura elegans (assembly GCF_921293095.1). Taxonomy (NCBI): domain Eukaryota; kingdom Metazoa; phylum Arthropoda; class Insecta; order Odonata; family Coenagrionidae; genus Ischnura; species Ischnura elegans. Next base: position 95,176,856 of record NC_060252.1, read on the forward strand.
TACTTGTGCAGGGCTGAGATAAAATAGTACCCCAAAGTCTGAGAAAATGTTGAGGTCCCCAGGAGGATGAAAGGGCTACATCAGGAGATTCTTGCCAGTTTGAATTCCTCAAGTTATTTTCCATTTGAAATTATGGACTTCATGGAATCAACTAGCATTTATTACTGAAAACATTTTTTTCTCTTCATTGCAGTCATTTCAGTCCAAGCTTTCCTTCAGTAGCAAGGAAATAGTAGCCATCAGTTGTTCATGGTGTAAAAATGCTTACCACAACAAAGATTCATGCTTCAACACGCAAAAAATAGGGGAAGAATGCAATCTTGGTAAGTATGAGTGAAGGTTATCTGTAGTGGTGGTTGATTTCTTGAGTAGTGAATGTGTGGGCCATTTGAATATTTTATTGATTCTGTTTACATATTTATTGCTCAAGTTTCCATTTAATTTGATAAAGTTGGGGACTCACATATCGACCAATTACTCTTGGAAGTAATGGTGGAAATCTGTTGGATATGAGCAATCAATACAAATGGTATTTCCTACAGGCTCCCTAGTGGGTTTTTATGGTAAATATAGTGCTTCAGCACCGTCCACATCATCTGTATAATTCACTGTAATTGTATATTTTTTAGGACTTCATAATGGAATTATAGTGCCTCCATCATGGATAGTGAAATTACCTAGAAGAGGTAGTTTCAAATCCAGCCTGCGGAAATCTCCAAAAAAGAAATCTTCCAGTAAAAAGAAGAGTAAAGAGAAGGTATGCTTTGAATGTATTAGTATTCACTCAGGTCTAGCCTTATGTCAAGTGAAGGCCAATTTAGAGATAAAACAAGCAAAAAATGAAATTGTTCTCTTAATGATCAAATAACTTCATGGCTCTGGGTGTTTATTAGAAATATTAATTTGTACTTGACCCCATATCCGTCCACTTCACCTCCTCTCCATCTACTTCACCTTCTCCATTCCTCTCCATATCCGCATGTCACAGCCTCCAGTCTTCTCTTGTCCTCCATCCCAAGTGTCCATGTTTATGCACTCCAGGTAAGATTCTTACATAGTGATCCTCTCATAAGCTTCTTCCAGTTAATGAGTGACTCCTTTGCTAGTTCAATTCCCTCCTTGATGTCCTTTCTATTGTATATATTTTCATAATGATAATGTTTCAAAAAATTATATAACTTTCTTTTGTTTTCTGGCCTGCCTTGAATTTAATTTTTAAGATGGTAGCTTCCATGATGGTTTTTTATTTTAACCATTGAAGCTACCTAAAGCTCCATTAATTTTGTGTTGTTAAAAAAAAGTGTACATTCAAGGTTGGAGTAATAAATTCATTCATATTCATATTTCTCTAATGAGGTGCCTGAAAATTTGAAATGCTTTACCTACACCAAAGTTTTTACTCACCTGCTTTTATACCTGTCTAATTAGTTTAATATTGTTTGTTTCATTGTTGTGTGCAAAACCAGAATGAAAAGGACCAAAGAACTTTTGTGATAAAGCCAATACCCACGGCAACTGTTAAACCTGTGATTGTATTTATTAATCCTAAATCGGGTGGAAACCAAGGCGTGAAGCTCCTCCAAAAGTTCCAGTGGCTTCTCAACCCACGGCAAGTGTTCGACCTCACCCAAGGGGGACCAAAAATGGGGTAAGTTTTGTCTTCTTAATAACTTATCAGGTTTAGGTATAAATAGCGTGAAGTTGTTCTCCTCAGTAAGGATTAAAAATAACTCACATACGGGTGTATGCTGCATGTCGTAATGTAGATTGCCCCGACGTTTCGTGACCAACTGCTGGTCACTTTTTTAAGGGAATAATTTCATTTATTCCCTTGAAAAAGTGACCAGCAGTCGGTCGCGAAACGTCGGGGCAATCTACATTACGACATGCGGCATACACCCGTTTGTGATTTATTTTTACTTATCATGAGCCGCGAAAGCTTCAATCAAGAAATCCTCAGTAAGGAGTTAAGATCATAGAGGTTTCTGAGTGTTGGCCCATGAAAGTAATTATTAAAAATATTTGCTCATACTTGGGGCTGTTTATTATTCATAAGAAAAACTAACGGCAAATTGCTGCACAGACTGCGAATTGAGTTGTTGTTTCTTAACTGCTTAGATTTCTTTTCCAAAGTTTATGTCTCCATTGCATATGATATCTATGTTATTTTTCAGTCAGGAAAGGTGGAATAGAAAAAATGACTGTAGCACTTTGAATAAAATCACTCTTAATTCAAAATTGACCGAAACACACTTTAATTTTCTCATTAATTTAATCAAGTTCTTTGCTAATATGTCTATCCCAATGAAAAGGCTTATCCAATCTACAGTAAAAGAAACGAAATTTTTGTTTTTACAAAATAAAGATTTTCAGCTCTGGTCTTGGGGGTACAAAGTTAACTTATTACAAAGTTCCACTGATTAGCAACAGCATTTTTACACTAATTAACGGTGTTTTATTACTCACTAACTGCATTTTTTATACACTACGCAACATCATGATCATTATGCTTTGTTTAAGTTCTCCTTGTGCACTCTGCCCGAAAGCATCAATTATAGTTCTTTCTTCAGTAGGAGATTCTTCGGTATCCATGCAACATCATATAATAAGCTCCATTCCTGTGGAATCATGGTGACCCATTCATTACCGCTCGTAAATTTAATACAGTTTAAAATACAATTTACAAATTTAAATACAGTTACAAAGTTAAATACTCTCCCTACGCACATTCGATTTATGGACTTTCAAAGAGACTTTAAAAAATTCAAGAGTGCCCGAAGTTTCAAAGGGAATAAATTTCAAAAATATGCAAAAAAGAGGAATATACTTTAGAGTAGGGGTAACAACATATATTTTTTTCGGCGTGTCTATTGTTTCCTAAATTTTTTATTTTATTTTGAAAATTTCAAACTTATGTAAAAGTTTAGTTTTTGGCCAAAAAATTTTGAAAACAAATCAGGATGGTAGAACATAATTGTATTAAAATTTTTAAATCAAGAAAGTGATTTTACAAAAATAAAAACTGGAGATATGGTTAAAAAACTAAAAATCGCATTTCAATTTTTTTGGGGTCATTATCCATTGCTGAGGCCTGAGACTTTGGAGAAACACAATTTTGGATGCACTTTAAGTGTATATTTTTTATATTTCAAAATATCTGGGGGCACTTTCCACCATCCTAGACCCTTTGGTGGCTTTTGAGTTGACCAATGCGACGTGGTGTGGCGTAGGATCTCACACTTTGGGCATAATCTAAACAGTTAATCAAGTATCATTGAATTCGGTATGAAGTCAGGAACTGTTCAGCGTTTCGCCCGTTCTTCCTTCCCGTGGATGGCGATTTTTTTCGGCTCCAGTTGCGTTACACGCCCAGCAATTGTGATGCAGCGTTGCATTCTGCAGGATAACCGTGCTCCTCAATGCTTTGCATAGGCATATCAACTTACGAGCGTGGTCTCAAGGAATGCATGTTTGTATACTGAGCACTTACTGCATTCCATAAGATATCAACCCTCTGTTATGTTAGGCCGCATTCTTCTTTTGAGGAAATGATACGAATATGCTTGTTTTTATTTACTTGCATGTAATTTAATCGCATATGTTATACACTTGACTCTGAAACTATTTCGCAGTGCGACTAAACGTACGGGGCATTGAAGAGACAAGAAATTTTGACAAACCATGTGTTTTTCGACGATTCCTAAAATAAACGTTCCTATGAACTTTGTTATAACAAACCTCCGGTTTTTTGGTCCCACAAACTTTGTAATAACGAGAGTCTACTGTGTATGAGGGTTGTACCAGAAGTAAGGTTCCCAATGAGCTACAATGTTGAGGGAAGGTGCCAGGCTAAGTACCACAACTGTGCCTAGCACAGTGGTTCCCCTGCTCACGAGTCCGCCAGTCTGCAATTCACTGTGTCGCTCATTATTGGCTTAGCAACCGTCAACAATGAAAGTGATGACCCCGTTCCCACTAAGTGTGAGGATCAAGCAGTAATCCGATTTCTCCATGCAAGGAAGATACCGCCCGTGGAGATTCATAGGCAACTGACTGAAGTTTATGGTGAAGAGTGCATGCCTGATCAGCACATCCGCAAATGGTGCAGGGCTTTTGCTGAGGGCCACATGGAAGTTCACCATGAAGAATGGAGTGGAAGACCACGGGTTTCAGATGGTTGTCCGGAAGATCAATGGTGAGCTGCTCAAAGATCGGAGGGTCACTGTCCGTGAATTTGTTGAATGCATTCCTGAAGCTTCAGAGGGCACAATAGAAAGAAATTTAACAGAAACGTTGGGTTATCGCAAGATGTGTGCTCGCTGGGTCCCCCGGATGCTGAGTGACGGACACAAGGAGCAACGCCTTGACCGCGTTCTCAAATTTCTTCAACAATCTGAGGGGGAGGCAACAAGGAGAAGTTTCTGCAGTCTATCGTCACAAAAGATAAAACGTGGGTGTTCCATTACACCCCCGCAACAAAACACTTAAGTGGCAAATGCTTCAAGAGTGACAATGAAGCTCGAGCAGAGGTCACACGCTTCCTCAACGGGTTGGTGGGAGACTTCTTATTTTAGGGACACTAAAGCTGGAGCACGGTCTTCAAAAGTGAGTCGAAAAAAATGGAGACTACGTTGAAAAATAGGCAAAAGTGTAAGCTTTTCAACGATGTAAAAATTAATAGCAATTAACAAATTTTTCTGTTTGTAAAAAATGTGGTAACCATACTTTTGGTACAACCCTTGTATATTCATGGTAACAGCCTCATGTATTTAATACTTCTTGCTGTAATGCATTTTACATAAAATAATGGTATTGTTAAACATCTGACATGGAATTCAAAGGCAGAAATGAATGAGCAATGACTTATGGCCTTTTGACTCTTGGATTTTGATTCTCTTTTGGGAATATTTTGTGAAAGAAATATATTTTATAATTGATGTTGTAAATTTTAACGTCTGTTTACCTCTTCTCTTTAGGCTGGAGATGTTTCGTAAAGCTCCCAACCTAAGAGTGTTAGCTTGTGGTGGTGATGGGACAGTTGGGTGGGTGTTGTCCATCCTCGACCAGATTGGCTTTACTCCGTCGCCGGCCGTTGGAGTATTGCCCCTGGGGACAGGAAATGACCTCGCCAGAGCTTTGGGGTGGGGTGGTGTAAGTATCAGTGATTTGACACACTCTGTAAACCTTAGAAACTAATAACATTTCTCCTACATTATATCCAACTATTCAATTAGACATTATAGAAATCTTCTAAATCATCCAGCAATGTGTTAAGCAAGTTTAGGAATCTATTTAGTGGGTAAGCTTGAGCCTCTGCAGTGCCTAATTGACTTTTGTGTTTGTTATCTTTGTAAACTGTTAATTGTTCTCTATAAATCATTTTATATTTTGAGTTCTTTTATTTTTTCGATATGACTAATACATACAGTAAAATCTCTTTACGTCATAATGGAGGGGACCAAAATTTGGGCAATTTGATGTATGGAGGTTCACTATAGAGAGGTTTCAGTGATAGGCACCATTTTTTCACATCCTTTGGAAATGTGAGGTACTGTCTTTTAAACCATTTTATTTATGGGTTTAAACAAACATACATGCATTTGTGAACATGTATTTATTATTAAATAATTACAGAAAGCGAGTGCTATTGCATGATTTTTACCATGATTCGAGAGAAAACGATGTGATCTCTCTTAATTCAACAGTCACTTAAAAATTATTAGGATAGTTGGATATCTTTTTTCTTAATTACTGTTAGGTATTTTTCGTCTGAAGATTTTCACTGCTTCTTTTATCAATATCGGTGGTGGTTCTTGAGTATTGCTGTGTAGGTAACATATTTTAAGAGAATCATTTTCTTGATAACGCTCCCAGTAGGAGGAGTGAAATGTTGAGTGAAAATATGTTACCTACACAGCAATACCCGAGAACCACCACCAATACTGTTAGGTATGCTCTCATATGGATCAAAATGGCCATAACTAATGATTAACGTGAAAATTACAGCATATTTAAGGTGTATAAGGAAAAAAAATAACGGTGAAACATTTATCGCTGAAAATGTCATTTCATGTATGTAAGCGAGGCTGCATTAATGGTCTCTAGTAGTCTCAGTACAAATTGCGGAGGTAGTTTGGCCGTCTCGAGGGTGTTTCATTGGTATGATAAGTGGCGGTTTTATGAGATAACGAGGTTCACTACAAATAGGTTTCCATGTAAATCTGACGGGAGCGTAGGGGTGGTATGGAGTATGGAGGTTTATGATGTAAAACTCACTACATAGAGGTTTTACTGTATTTGATAAAGACATTAGTGTTGAAAAATTAGGAAAAAATTATGTTCCCAGCAAGGGCTAAATCAATAATTATTTCACAACCTAGTAAAAGCTGGCATGCATTTTTATATTTTCTTGGCTTTCATGTTGTTTTGCAGGAAGAAATACTTCTAATTTGAGATTTGATATTAGTTTCTTATTCAGCTTTTTAAGCAATATGATAAGTCATTGCCACTGTAACACTCCACAATATTTATTATATCTTGCTTTATTTTTTAAATTTCTATTTAAGTTGTGACCAATATTTTATTTCATTCATTTTCAGGGCTACACTGATGAACCAATTTCTAAAATTTTATGCAATATTGCTGATGGTGAAATAGTTTTATTAGATCGTTGGGAGTTGAAAGTAGAGAAAAATCCTGCTGCCGAGCCTAATGAAGAGGGCAAAGAAAATCTTCCTTTGAATGTTGTTAACAATTACTTTTCCTTGGGTGTAGATGCTCACATAGCATTGGAGTTCCACGAAGCACGAGGTAAGTGAATTATGTCATCTGTTTGAATCTTTTTTTTTTCAGTAGAGAAAAATGAATGAAGATATATCCTTGAGCTGATAGGGTAGACCCCTGTGCTTTATGATGGGTTCAACTTAAAATGGATCCTACTGATTATTGTAGCTGATTTTGCATGCCTTCATTTAAATTTCAAATTTCACCCGTAACCTTTACTCGCACAACATAATCAGTTATGTTATCCTGTGCATTATTTGTTTAAGGGATGCATTTTGCAAAATACGAACATTTAGAGGTGATGAGGCTCTGTAAATCGATTCCTAGTCCAGAAATAGTGCCAATTTAACATGTGATGGAATTGGCTTTCAGATCGGTTCTCCAGAAAGGATTAATATTGTAAAGCAAGGAACTTTTATTCTAAATCCATTTGAAGGCTTCCAAATTGAATCCCAATCTGGTGTATTACAATTTGAATTTTCAGTGAACACGATGATTTGACCCTGGAATATTTAAATTGTTCTTATCTGCAGAAATTGTAATTGAATCGAAGAATCAGCCATTTACTCTTTGTTTTATGTCAATACTGTACTCTTACGTCAATTGCATGAATAATCCATTTGATTATATTTTCCTCTCTTGATTAAGTTTTTGCCTGAAGAGGCAGAATTTTCACTTGTCTTTACTCGAGATGCATTCCTCCATTTGCATTTTGTCTTTTTTAGGTCATGTATTGCTCATTGATATCTTACGCTATCGTCTTGAAAATTTTAGAGCATTTGGTGTAGGCTTTTGTCAACATTTGCTTGTTTTGCAAGTCTAAAAAATTGCATCTGACAAGAGGAGACCATGTATCTTGCTCCTCCTTTTTCAATGCCATATTTTGTATGGCATTCAGAATGGCGAACACATCTCTGAACTGATAGTGGTTCCATTGAATGGGCGTTAGTTTGGCTGTAATTAATTAATTTTCGAGCGGTATTTTTAACTAGCACCATATAATCTTAAAATAACGCAGCAATATACAGTTGGGTTAGTTGGTCTTGTGGTGAGCATCACCGACTCTCACCCGGGGGGCCAGGGTTCAAGGCTTCGTCACGGTGGTGTATTTTGTATTCTTCATTTTGATCATGCGGTGACAAGTATTTCACTAATTTTAATTGCAGCAAACATAGGCGAGAGAAAATTTTTTTATCATCATAACGGCGATAAGGTATTTAAGCGGTGTCATTACGGACGCGGAGATATGACGACTACACTAGCAAGGGTTGGTGTGCTCTAAAATGTTAATTTATTGTATTACTTATACTGATCAACTTCCGAATTAAGAATGAAAATTTTTTCTTGCAAAAGCACATGCCATTAAGACTTGCGGCGAGCAGCAATGTGCCAGCAGATGTAGTAAATCAGAAGACTAAACAAATATAAATTGCCATACCTCTCTAACACTTGTAATTCACATTACTCCAAAGTTTACTTCAAGTACCTACATGCTAAAAGAGCTATTCCGAAATATTAGATCAATAAACATATATGTAGTATGGAATAAAGGTTGATTATTTAAAATCAACAATTTCGCCAAATGTGTCTTGTGCTCGCCGCTTCCCAAAATCTTCCGCAGCCCTCCAGCATAATAACAAGAGGATCACCTACAAATGTAATTTCTTCAAAAAAAAATAAGCCACTGTCATTGCCCACCGTTAATCTTTCCGCATGTTTTTGAGGATGGTAGCAAGTGTAGTCTTCATATCTCCGCGTTTGAAATGACACTGCTTAAATACCTAATCACTGTTATGGTGATAAAAAAAATTTCTCATGCCTATGTTTGCTGCAATTAAAATTAGTGAAATACTTGTTGCCGCATGATCAAAATGAAAAATACACCGCCGTGACAAATCCTCGAACCCTGGCCCCCCTGGTGAGTGTCGGTGAGGCTCACCACTAGATCAACTAACCCATCCGAAGGGTGCTTCATTATTTTGGGACTATAAAGCACTTTGTAAGCACTAAACTTAATAGGAAGAGCCAGGATAGTAGAAGGCAGAGTGATATGACAAGTCGGACGTCTGGTTCCACACCTTTTACTCACGGAAGGATAGACTTAAAGTTATGTTGAGAAATCGTTTTAAGCAATTCTGTTCGGTTTGACTCAAAATGCAAGTTCGTCATTAGTGCACTGCATCGTGACTCATTATTCTTCCCTTATGCTTTTGCAGAGGCCCATCCAGAGAGGTTTAATTCACGGCTACGAAATAAAATGTTCTATGGTCAAGCTGGTGGTAAAGATCTGTTGCAAAGGAAATGGAAAGATCTTTCAGACTTTGTTACGTTGGAGGCCGATGGGAAAGACTTGACTCCGAAGCTAAAGGAGCACAAGGTGCATGCCATTGTGTTCCTCAATATTCCCAGGTTAGTATTTTGCTCAATTGACCATACTTGTAGTGTTCATACTTAGTCACCTTAAATGTCTTCAATGCGCATTTACTTGTGATGCTGTAATCCAGAGGATATTGAAAGCACTGCATATAAAAAGTGATTTTTTTATGCAGTCACATGTATGGGTTCAAATTTGTACCAAGGGTGAATTTGCCTTGAAGAAATCATTCAGCTTAAATCAGTTATGGATAGAGAAAAAACTCAAGGGGGGCGCAAAAGATAATTTGAGCTACATATACTTTTATCGTAATGAAAAATAATCAAGTTACTTGGTGCAAAGTGTAAGAAAGTTTTGTTTAAACTGATTACACACATATACAAGACAATGCTATCTTATGATGTAAAAAAGTTACAATTGTGGTTCTGCAATGTTCTGCAATGCAGGCAGTCACGCAAGGGGGGCATGCCCTCTGCACCCCCACATGTATCTGCCACTGGCCTAAGGCCTAACTGGATTCAAACTCAGATCTCCGGATTGTGGGTCAGGTATGCCAAGAGTTACACTTGGCTTTTTTTAGCCATGTTATTTTTTCATGGCAAATCTCTTCATTGGTGCAGACTATGTTGGTGGTACATTTTTCTGTCATAAGGTCGATAACTAGGCATGAATAATAGTACAGTAGAACTGGTTTAGTACGTTTCTGAAGGGACCACAAAAAATGAACGTACTAAGCAGGAAAACGTGCTAACGAGGAAAGTAAATAATAGCAGTTGGGGTAATTGCAATCTGTGGAAAAGTCGTCATAATTACGATTACTATCGGTAGTTCTTCTTCCTGAACTCTTTTCACATTTTAAATCAAGAAAATGAGCGCTACATTGAAAAACAATACCACGTGAATAAAAATCACAATGTTTCACAGATTTCCGTAAGACAATTTAATGAAAACGGCACTGATCTCCCGTGATTTATCCTATATACATACTCATAGAAAGAGGACAAGTGAAGCTAAGTAATTTCTTCTTACTCACGGCTCTCGGAGAATATAATGACAACCCTGAGCATGCCAATTGGTTGTTTTTAAACATCATAAAAATTGGGAAAAATTTTATTGACCTTAAACTACGACAACAGCCATACGCATTCGCTTCTGGAATGAAACCATATCCATTGTTATACCCATCGATATATTGAACAATAACACACAAGACTATTAGATTACAACATCCTTACAAGAAGATTTTTATATTATACAGTTGAAATTTACTACCAATAAAGTGCTAAGTGCCCTGGGGGGTGGACTGCATTACGACCGACGATATCTCCTAAACTCTTGGAGATATGTCAAAACAAATATAAAATCGGTCCTAAAGGATCTTACTTTAACGTTTTACACAGGTATATGTAGCACTTTTTCGGCCCCAAAAAACTCAATTGAGGGTCCTCAGTACTTCGGGCCCTTGGGGCATGGGTTGTCATTATTTTAAAGTAACCAAATTTGAACACGTGAATATTAACCTCATTTGGATCATTTTGAGACTAGGAAAACATAACTTTTTGCAATTCTGAAAAATAAGGGCCGGCCTACTGTACAGTTGTAGTAATTTAGAGGCATTCAAATTAAGGCTGGCAGTAAAGGGCGACCATTGGGCATTTTAATCCTGTGGCTGAAGGTTAAAGTTGCTCAACCTGACAGTACCCTGGTCTTGGCCCCTCCATAGGAATATCCATGTGTTTTCGGCCTCCATTCCATCTCCACGCCATACAGTGTCATCGTCCTGTTTTATGTTTCTGTCTCTTTGTTTCAATTTCTCTCTGTTATTATGATTGTATGCTCGCCTGTGGCGACTTGTGCGAATGTGAATTTGAAATGTTTGTGACCTTCATGGTTCGTTTCCTCTTGTTGGGATCAGCATTCCCCGAAATGCATGTACTACGTTTATCGTACTGTTTGTGTGATTGTGACCATCTTTAATTCCATTTCTTCTTCTGTGTGCGTTGAATTCTTCGTTCGTGGCGGGACCTACACCCAGAGCCATCTCTTGGCCAACTCATAGGGCTAGATCTTGGGGGAATTGGTTGCATAAACCCCTGCCGAAAACACTGGAGATAAGATTAGCCTGGATAGCTCGGTGGTCTGAGCATCTGCCCGGAAAGCAGAAGATCCGTGGTTCGATTCCCGGTTCAGGTGAAATTTTTCCATGTGTTCTCGGCCTTCATTCCATCTCCACGCCACACTGTGTCATCGTCCTGTATTCATGTTTCTGTCTCTTTGTTTCAATTTCTATCTGTTATTATGATTGTATATTCGCCTGTGGCGACTTGTGTGAATGTGAATTTGAGATATACATATGATGATGCTTGTCTGCAGTATGGCGTGAGAAAAGTCTTCATTGTTGTACACAAAGTGAAACATGACGAACTTCCGTGGAATGGGCCTAAATGTTTAAATTTCACTCATTATAGCACTCTTTAAGGAAGCATTGCCTACTTGACATCTCTGTTCGTTTTTGCAGCTATGGTGGTGGTACGCATCCATGGAATAGAGCTGCTGGCAGTATTGAACCTGCTACTGATGATGGCATGATGGAAGTCATTGGTCTCACTACCTATCAACTGGTGAGTAAATTAAGCTTAATTCTTGAGATCTCTTACTCTCTAAAAATAGTTTCTATGTTTCTCTGGAATTAATCAGAATTATAATTGAATAATTTTCACATGAAGTGCCATTCCATTTAATATTATCAAGGAATTAAGAAAGTGGAAAATTCTGAAAATAATTTCAAGTGTGCAATGTTTTGTCACGTAAAAATAGTCAAAATATCCATGATTATTATTTTAAAGTTCATTTCAAATTTATAGAAAAGTTTCCATCTTATTTTGCGACCAACATCTTTAAATCACTATGAAAAAAATATTTTTAAAAGTCCATTATTTGTATCCCAAGAGTGTGAATTTGTTTCCCCAGGACTTAGCCATTGAATTTATGAAAAGTCCTGGGTGAGCTCTACCCTCACCTTTTCAAACCATCGGGCGGAATGTATCACTAAGTTGATTGCAAAGTCTTACAAAAAACCAGTTCAGGAGATCCTACTTTTGTATCACTGATTTAGACTATAAGAAACAGGTTTAGGAGATTTTTTTTGCCAATTTTAGCTGCAATTTGGAATTTCTTGTCTCTGAATTATTGATGAAATTATCTTCTCTTTCCTTTGCGCAGCCTTTGTTACAGGCCGGAGGTCATGGCACTTGTATCTGCCAGTGCAAATCGGCCAAGGTGGTGACAACTAAAACCATCCCTATGCAAGTAGACGGTGAAGCTTGCCGATTAAATCCATCAATAATCAGCATGACATTATTGAATAAAGCTTCGATGTTGGCCAAGAGGAAAGGTGGAAAAGCAAATAATCAGTGAGTTTTTACCAATCTTTAATCCTTGGTAAATGCATCTGTCTACATTCTAAGACATATGAGGTGTGTGAGGAAAGTAATGAGACTGGTAATACTGAGGGCGAACTGGCAACGATGTATCTACTTTCCTGTGATAGGCTGATTTGTTCATCTCTTCTACTTCCTCTGTGCGAGTTTCAACTGCATGCATCTGACACAATATTTTTGGCGATGCCATCAGTGAAGCCATGTTTTTGTTGTGTGTCACAAAAATGGAGCATCGAAATTTAGAGAAACGTTGTGCGATAAAGTATTGTTAAACATGGTGAATCTGAGGTGAAACAAGTTGAAACTATCCTATGGGAACATAGCTCATCAAGAGCACAAGTTTTCCGCTGGCACAAATCAGTTTTAGAAGGCCGAGAACACGTTGAAGATGAATCTCGCTCAGGAAGAACTTCAACTTTGGAAACTAACAAAGAAAGTGTGAGGGCTCTTGTGAGCTCTGACACATTTAACATTAAGAATGATGAGTGAACAGTTAAATTTAAACACTTTAACCGTGCATCAAATTTTGACGGACGATTTGAACATGCGAAAAATTGCTGCCAAGAGTCATTCATGTGCAGACAAGTGGATGCTTCACCATGAAAATGCCCCGTGTCACATGGCCATTTCCATTGGTGAATTTTTGACCTCAAAATGCATTGCTGTTGTTCCTAAACCCCCTATTCACCTGATTTGAGTCCTTGTGACTTTTTCCTTTTCCCAAAATGGAAACATGTCCTCAAAAGACATCATTTTTGAACTCTGGAGAACATTCATAAGACTGGGACCGACCAGTTAAAAGCCATGCCGATTGATGACTTCCAGCGCTGCTACCAAGAGTGGGAACAATGAATCCACCGGTATATAGCTGCCTAAGGGAACAAGTTTGAAGGGGATAACATCATTGCTGGAAAAAAATAAAAACTTAAGATGGTATAAAATCAGTCTCATTACTTTTCTAACACACCTCGTACATAAAATAAATGGATACATGTTGTAATTAACGTAGTAATAAGTTGGCTCATATTTTTCTTGCAAGAGTTAAGTGTAGGAGCCAAAGGGGCATAAAATCTGACCTCTGTAATGAGGAAAATGTGGTCAATAACAATCGAATAGACATTAGGGCTTTTCCTCCATGCTTATATATGTATTCTTTAACTTATTTTCAGAATACCTTGTATAATGTTCATGGCAAGGTTGCTGGTGAAACTGATATTGCTGTAGACCACCGTAATAGCTTGTTCATGGATGTTTCATTATGCATCCTATATTGTTATCAAATCATTGCCATTAAATAATTCTGCATTTTTTTAGTATTTTGTAACTTTCGTATAAAAAATATTTTGAAAATACCTAAATTTGCCTCTATGGTAATTTTCCTTTTTGCAGGGCAATAATGTGGGCATTAGTAAATGGTGAATGTGGAAAGATTATTGCTTTAAAATTCTATCTGTAATGGTTTGCATTCAAAGCCCTTCCAGTCTTAAGTGTTTTTACTGAAAATAACATAGCAAATTTAGATTCTGTAAATATAGATAAAGCAATAAAAATGAAATGATTTTTGTCTTTTCTTCCTTGCAGGCAAGCAACCCTTGAGCAACTGAAACTAACAGTCAACAAAATTAATATGTCTGACTACGAACAGCACCATTATGATAAGGACTTACTGAAACAAGCAGGTTAGTGGGCAGTGGCTAATTTCTTAAGCAATTACTTTTTTGATCATGGAAAAAGTGTTATTGAAAAATAGCTATTGCCCATGAAGAAACTTGCCTTCTTTATAAAGGAAGTCATTCTTAAATTGTCAAATACTCAAAATAACCACATATTTCCATAGAAGTGAGGCATTACTATTGTTAAGTAACAATGGTAATGTCTCATGGATGCCTCATTGAGTTCATTACTTGGGCTATAGGGTCAGGAGTGCAAATCTGTGAGAGGGTTTGGTTCCAGTGGTTCATTGTGATGCATTGAGAGAAAGAGTGCATATAATGTAAGAAAAATTTGTTCATCAGTAGCTTATCTTTTTCATATGCTAAATGGAGTATTGTTTGTATCATTCCAATTTTAGCCGTATGATGCTCAAGTTTTGATCTGTTTATTACAGCTATTTCATTAGGAACCATTGAAGTAAGTCCAACTGCCGATTTGGAGCAAGTGCGAAATTTGATCAATAAACTGCAAGAAGAAGGCGGCAATGCAACTACTAAACTTTCTCCAGACTGGTGCTTTGTTGATTGTGAGTACCGTTGATTGTTTTAGAATATGAATTTGTATTCGTAAATTTTCCTAGTGATAATTATCAAAGGTTATTATTTGGTAGGGTGTGGAATGTACCAATATCTTTTAAATTGATGGTACTTTATTTTCTTGAACAGATTCTATTAGTTAATGAGTGGAATTATATATTAATTCATTGCATTAATGCCTCTTTTCTTAACACTGTGTTACTGTGGTCTAGTGAAAGGAAATTGTATATTGGAGGCCCTAGTCCCTCAAGTGAAAGGTTTATACATGTTGCCACTTTTCTATTCTTGAGATTCTTTTTAATCCCTTTTGAAAGATTCCCTCAGCATGATGATTAGTGCAGAGTAATCCATTTATTCACAATAGTGGCAGAATGGTACTGTTATGGGTTCTAATGGGAATTAGCTGTCCATACTTGAGAATACAGCAGCACTTTATTCAAAACACTTAAACAAATGATATCTCATCAGAACTGATTAATTTCAATACAAAGAATCAACATAAACAAACATCCCGTCACCCAGCGACACCCACATCACACACAGGCTCCGCTACAGTACTTTTAGGCACCAGGAATAACATTGATGCTTCCAGGTTCTTTCCCGCATCTGTTCATCTCAGGCGACGACATGTTTCGCAAACGTTGCAGTTTGCTCCTTCAGGTCTAAAGTGTAGGATGCAGTTGGTGATTTCCTTCAGCCGGGGGCCAGTTCGTTTTGGTGCACTTTCTTGTTTTCGCTGAAAACTCATTTCCAAAAGCTGTATCCTCAAGGCAGCCAGAATGGTAGGAGAGAAGACATCTACAGCCCTTAAAAGGACCTCTGAGGAGCCCGCAATACAAACATTGAAAAAACCCATATGTGCCATACTTCCTTTCGTGGCTGGAACCACGGAAAAAATCGTGAGAATACTCAGGAGACATGACCTGGTGACCAGAAAAGCTCCCATCACCAAGACAGCAGATTTACTCAGCAATAGCAAAGACAAACTGCCCGAAAGCATCTATGGAGGAGTATACGAGGTGAAGTGTGATTGCGGCCAGGCCTACATTGGCCAAACCTCTAGAGCTCTTAGGTGCCGCCTTCAAGAGCACCAGAGACCATTAAAAACAAGCAGTTTTGTACCTCAGCCATCGTCGAACATACATGGAGCGGACCGAAACACAATGTAAATGTGGAAGAAGCAAGATTGATCACAAAAGAAAGATGCTATTATCCAAACCTCAAAGAAAAGCCATCGAAATAAAGAAAAACCCAAATAATTCCAATAGAGAAGATGGCTACACACTGCCAAACTGTTGGAAATGAGTTTTCAGCGAAAACAAGAAAGCCCACCAAAATGAACTGGCCCCCGGCTGAAGTTAAGGTATACATACGAAGCACCAGGGCCATCAAAGAAATGGCCTACACAACCCTAGTACGACCAGCATTAGAGTACGCACCTCTTGTGTGGGATACACATTTTAAAGGAGAGGTGAAGAAATTGGAGAAGGTGCAGAGAAAAGCTGAGAGGTACGAGGGTCATCCAGAAAATAAGTTCCGTTTTTCTTTTTTAAATCGAGTTTTTATTGAAAAAAATTCAAACTTGCAGGAAACGTTTTTGACAATATGTATTATTTTTCCAAATAATCTCCAGAGACCTCAATACACTTCGTATACCGAGAAATCAGCTTTGAAATCCCCTCCTCATAGAAGCTTCCCGCCACCACCTTGGTCCAGTTGGTGACTGCTTCTTTCACTTCCTCGTCACTTGTGAAACGTTCTCCGGCTAATCCCTCCTTCATTTTGGTGAACAGATGAAAGTCTGAAGGGGCCAAGTCGGGACTGTAAGGTAGATGGGTCAGAACATCCCAACCGAACTGATCCAAAAGTTCCGTAGTGGATCGAGCGACGTGAGGCCTTGCGTTGTTGTGGAGAAGGCACACACCAGGGGTCAGCATTCCTCTTCTCTTGTTTTGGATTGCCCGACGAAGCTTCTTCAAAGTCTCACAATACCGGGAGGCGTTAATTCTTTCTCCTTGAGGCAAGAAATCAATTATGAGGATCCCTTTTTGGTCCCAGAAAACAGAGGCCGTGATCTTCCTGGTAGACTTGACAACTTTGAATTTTTTCGCACTTGGGGAGGTGGTGTGTTTCCACTGCATGGATTGTCTTTTGTTCTCTGGGGTATAGTGCGACACCCAGGTTTCATCTCCAGTGACTATGGACTTGAGAAAAGGATCCCCTTCCATTATGTAGCGGCCCAAAAATTCACGAGCTGCAGCCACTCGTTGTGACTTGTGTTCGGGTGTCAGCTCTCTCGGAACCCATCGGGCGCAAACTTTACAAAAATCGAGTTTTTCCGAGACAATCTCATGAATGATGGATCGTGAGATCTCAGGGAAACACTCATGGAGTTCGTCCACAGTGGAATGGCGATCTTCGCGTACAGCACTGTCGACTTTTGCCACAAGTTCGTCCGTGACGACTGAGGGTCTGCCTCTTCCACTTTCTCCCTCAAGTGAATGTCTTCCCGCCTTAAATTCACGAACCCATCTCCTCACCATTGATTAACTCATTACATCCTCTCCATACCCAGAAACAAGCTGTTGATGAATTTCAACCGATTTGAAACCACGGGCATGAAGAAATTGAATCACTCCGCGCACAACAACTCGAGATGGAACAGGCACCGAGGTGGCGGGACGCGACGTCGAGGACTTCATTTCAACGAGTTACTGTGACTCTGTTTTCAAGGCTACTGAGCCTATCTCCCTCTCATTCTATTCAGAAGATTTCCCTCTTTTGTACATTGTAGCCACATTTGTCAAAAAGTGCCTCTAGCGATCTACACACCAAAACGGAACTTATTTTCTGGATGACCCTCGTATGTGTTGGGAAAGCACAAGAAAACGGAAAGTGTTTCAGAAATGCTCAGAGTTCTGAGGTGGGAGAGTTTACGAGAGAGGAGGAAAGAAGCAGGCTATGTGGCATGTGTAGAATAATGTGTGGGGAAAAAGCATGGAAAGAGTTTGGGAAGGACATTACAAAACCCAGCTTTGTTGGAAAAAATGATCACTAGTTCTAGATAAAGTGCCGATCACAAAGGACAAATGAAAACCAGTTCTCCTTCTTGAATAGGACCATAAGGAACTGGAATGACCTACCAGCAAAACTATTGGAGCCCTTCCAGAAAAATTGACATAGTTTTAAAAAGCTGTTGAAGAATTAGGGACCAAGGGTTTCTTACAATGTCTCTTATTGTTTGTGCATCATATGTTACCACCAGGCCAATGGCCTACTTGTAACAATTTAATAATAATAATAATAATAATAATATAAGGAAATCACCAACTGCATTCTACACTTCAGACCTGAAGAAGCAAACTGCAATATTTGCGATACAAATCGTCGTCTGAGATGAATGGATGCGCGAGAGAATCTGAAAACAGCTCATCATGGACACCACTCCGCGGCAGCCTTCTTTCCAAGGAATAACATTACAAAGTCATAAGTTCATTTGGTTGTATCATTACCGGTATTGGGGCTGTGGGAGTTCACGATTTTAGCTGCGAGCCAGTGCAGAAGAGACCCCCTATGCAGGAGGCACACCCTGCCACGAGGGCTGGTCTGGTAGAGTTAAGTCCCTTAGCGATTCTTATGGTGAGGGAAAGTTCTTAAGTGCAAGATATCCAGGTAGAAATAAAAATTTTGGGTAAATGCCACAGACAGCGTGCAAAGCGTATAAAAACATTCCCTAACTATAAGGGTTAATTTTGGTTAATGAAACCACAAAAAATTTCTTGCATCTGTGAATATATTCAAAATACAGAGACATTAACTCTACAAGCAATAGTATAAAAGCCTAAACCATAAAATAAATTTCTTTTGATCTGTGTTTTTTGTTGTGCGTAAATAGTTATTAAAAATAGCTATTTCCCATGAAGAAAGCCTTCTCTCAAAAGAAAGTCATTCTTTGATAGTTCAGCTGTATGCAAATAATGATGATCAAAATGACCACACTCACTACCATGGAAGCTGGTTGCTGTTGTTACTCATTACTTGAGCAAATGGGTCAGGAGTGCAATGCTGTGTGTGAGAATTTGAATCTGTATGGTCAAGTATTTGTTATTTGTCAAAGTATTTGCTTCTAGATATGTTTTTAATCTTGGATGGATACTCTGAAATTTTAATGTTTGGCTTTTATATGTCTTATCCATTTCATTTTGTTTACCTCCTTAATTCTTAAAATTCTTACTTTCGTTTTTTTAATGTTGTAAAGTTAGATTGGAGGTGCATATCTTCTTCGGTTCGTAGAAGAAAGTATTAAAGGAATGAGTTAGGAATGCAATGCTTTATTGGATCATTTATGGATTGATCACATATATCGATTGATATGCATGATTTTTTACTCGATTGCTATTTGATTATATTTATTTTTCTTTGCTATATTATATAAAGTTTTCTGTAATGGAGAGTAAATTTGTTGCGGAACTTTATGTCCTCTTTATTTAGGACAACATAATGAGCATGTTTGAAAGTGCCAAGAGTAAATTTAACTTGATTTCGAGTTAAGTTGATGGTGTAGGACAACAATCTCAAGTGATAGTATGCGAGCTACCTCAAACAGAGGAGGAATCTTGAGGTCATTGCCGCATTAAAAAAATGAGCATCAAATTTTCAAAAAAGTAGAATACAGAGAATAAGTGTTCATCTTAGAGAAGTTTGATTTTCAAGTCCCAAATTAAATCCTATTAATTTTTTGCTAATTATTCCTGAATGATAAGTTCCTGCTTAATAAGTTTTCCTGGATGATAATTTTTACCAACCATACCAAAAAAGGTATTCTAATATATTCAACCAACATAGGAAGTTTTGGAAGAATTTTGCATAAATTTTTTCATTAAGTCTAACATACTGGAAAGTTGGTAGGACTGATTTTTTTTTAGATTCAATTGAAAGAAAGTAATCAAAATTTCTTGTTGAGATCATTTGATATTATGACATCTTTCTGAATTTTACGGTTTAATAGATAGTACTTCTGTTATACTTCAAAGCAACATAGGGTGTTTGAAAGAAGTGAAGTCATTGTGTATACCTATTTAAGAAAAAAGGTCATCAAATAAACCACCCTGGGTTCCTTTTTATCCTTATCACAATATCTGAATAAACAGATTTTGTTAAACCATTTTGCTGCTGTGAATGTACATACCTAGTACGATTGCACGGTAGGCTGCTGTGAACGTACCTTTTTGTTCTCCCTGTGGACAAATTTTCCCTTTCCCTTAAGCATTAGTCATACTTTTTCCCCATATTTGTTTGGATAAGTATCTCTTTTTCTAGGAAGTTATAGAGTTGATTGTCCCCCATACTGAGCCCTTCACTTTCCTGCCGCATATGTCGAGTAGCTTCCTAGAGAGAGAGCCTCAGCAAAGTGGTTAAATTAAATAAATTTGCAATTATGTTCAAAGATTTAATGTAAAACAGTGAATATTGCTTAAAATTTAACCTGTTTTATTGTTAAGAATTATTTAATTTGATTTATAATTGAATTTAATATAATTTAATTTATAATTTAGAAGTTTTCCATCACCAGTTTGAGGCGTGCCATCTCTATTAATGACGGGCAGAACTTCTTTGAGTCCATGTTTCACCCTCCCTGTCATTAATGCATAACTAATGAACATATCTCATTGAAGTTCTGTCTATTATTTATAGTTGTTAGTCCTCAAGATCTTTGTCCTATGTCATCAAATGATATCGAGATAAAGTTAGCGTGATTGTTGGCACTTTTGAAAATGCCTCAAGTTAGTAAAGTATAACTGACAATGCCTAAGAAACGTATTTATATTTTTTCTACCCACGTATGTAAGTAGTTTTGGAAGAATGTTACTCAATTTTTTATTTTCATCTTGAAAGTCAATTGAGATAGCATTTTTTTTCTTTCGGCAAACAGCATTTTCCTTTGACATGGTTACAACAAAATTTTTATACCTGTGGTGTGTGTGTGTCTATCAAGTGTTAAGATCTGCTTTCGTGATTTTACTAGTGAATGTTTTATGCATACCGTATTTCTCCGAATATAATCCCCCTCTGAATATAGTCCCCCCCCTGATTATGAGGCTTTGGTTTCGGGAAAAGTTAAAAAAATGCGTTTGAATATAGTCCCCCGTTACTTTTACCACAGGCATTTTTGGAAAAAAAGGGGGGACTATATTCAGACATATACGATATATTTTTATACTTTTAAACATAATTGTGTCTGTCCATGGCTAACATTCGATTTAGATGATCAAATAACTTAAATATCTTCCTGTTGAATAAAATAGAAGGGGTGCCACCACTGAATTGGCTTGGCTGAATTAATGGCTTTTATTTATTTTTTTTAATTGAATGTATCTTTGTATGGGTATTTTTATTGTTTTTTTCCTTTTTTTGATGTGCCTTATATCATTGTACATACTGCTTTCATGTTGTATTTTTGATCGCTAGGCAAATAAATATTATCTTATCTATCTTATCTGAAAGGTCAAATGTATAGCATTCTCACTGGTTCGTTTTAGCCTGCACAGCAGAGAGGTACTTCCGGGTCGATCGTGCCCAAGAGCATCTGCATTACGTGACGGACGTGGGTGGGAGCGAGGAGCTCTTTGTTCTGGACACTGGCTCCAGTGGAGCTCCACAGACTCCAGACGATGATTCCTCTGGAATGGCAGCCGGGCCTCCCAAAGTCAGCAATCCAGCGCCAACGTCGGACGCTCCTTCATCGCGACCCCAGTCGCAGGTGGCAATGGATAAAAACGGACACCACCAGCCGACAATGGCTAGCCAGGGGAATGACCTGAGAGGACCACCGAGGAAAGTTGAGCCAATGAGGTATTTCAGTTATTTGTCTCGTTTCTTCCTTTGCACAGATTTTTCTTTGGGATGGCTTATTTTGGGATTGTCATTGATAATCAAGGATGTGTACTTGTGGTAGTGCTTTCTGCAATTGTGCTTGTGTAGATGGATACTTTTAGTAGATGTTATGGTAACGAATGAGATTACATTTGGTGGTGGAATCTTTGGTTTTGTTGCTTCCTTACTTACTTTATTTGAGACAATGGTTGCACTGTGTGTTATATGTAGATTTGAAATGAATTATGGCAAAAATTAGAAAGTGTTGTATTGTGTGAAATGTTTGATGTTTGTTTTTTGTTTCTATTCATCTGGTATATTCCAGGAGTGAGGTGTCAAGAGCATTTTTTTCTGTAAGCAAACAGTTTGTTCCTTTGACATGGTTACGCCAAGACGTTTATGCATGTGGCCAGTGTGTGTCAATCGAGTGTTAAGTTCTGCTTTTGTGATTTCATTTGTGAATGTTTTATATATTTTTATACTTCTAAACATAATTGTATTTGTTGAGAGCTAACATTTCATCTAACTGATCAAATAACTTAAATGTTTTCCTGTTAACATATTAGCTTTTTGCAAATAACTTATAACATAATTCATGAATGGAAGAAATGTGAGATTTCAAGAATTCACATTATTTTTAAAGTAAATACATCACTCAGTCAGAAAATTGTGTGATAAAAATTTATTTGTGATATAAGTTTTTTTTTAAACTCAACTCTGATAAATAGTAACTTTTCTGAGAACATATGGAAGAACAAATGTGATAAATTTTTACCTCAGTAATCAAACTTTAAAATTAACTGATAAATAATTGTAGCTTTCACATTCAAATTAGTTGCTATGCATTGATGGAAATAACTCCAATTACATAAAAAGGATACTGAATTTTGATTTTTAAATATGTACAGTACACTTTTATTGGAACAATGATGGTTACACGATTCAAAATCTTTTTCAGTTCTGCTGTTGAATGTGGTTTTGACATTGTATTTACATTGAATATGTAGGCTTCTCCTGTTGTACAAGAGGTCAGCAATTCCATTCATTTTTATGCATATGATTGAAAAAATAATAAATGCTAATGGCCACCTGTCTTGTTTGTGGCCCTCATCCTATGAATTGTGATATTTGAGAGACTGTTACTGTTAACAACGGGACAAATTCATTCGAGGTTTTTTTCTCCCTCATTTTTACTCTGAAACTGCTGCTGTAACTGTTCCTGTATGTGTGAGATTCATTCCAGGGTGTCATTGATGTTACCTTAACAAGGAAGCCATCCGTCCCGAATGTAATGACTATTATTCTCCTATATATTTAATTGTGAAATGGATATTATTTTGCAGGCATATGAATGAGTGTGTACTGCTTGTGTCGGTAATCTTGACTTTAATCTTTTTAAACTATCATTTAGGTTTATGTAAAATATATATTTATACTGTCTCTCTGTAAATGAATGTTTTTTTTTTTAAAAAAAGGTGGATAGGAGAGGTGAAATGTATTTTGCATTCCTACACCTTCTGTAAATGGGACAGACAGTCCCAAAAACTGTCGGTAAATAATAAATGTTTTTTTTTATAACGTAATCACAATACACGTGGTTAACTGTAAACGTCTTGGTTAACTGATCCTAATTTTTATAGCAGTGGAGGCATTTATTTTGAGAATGTATCTTGTCTGCTCACTCTGTTTTAATTGTTGTTAACTGTACAGCCAAGGGGAGCATGGAGGAAAAAAAGAATATCGACATTGAAACTAAATGTAAACAAAGAATCTTATCAATTTATAAGTGATGAAAGCAATAACAATATTATTATACATATATATATTATATATCCACGTGTTTGGATTTGTCTGGAGAGTAACTTTCGTACATTGTAAGAACCATGTAACTTTAATCTTTTCCTCTTTAATTTTCAAGTTATATTTCTTGCCATTTTCAAATAATGCAGAAAAAATATACATACATACTATATATAAATGCTATTGCTTCATGGTGGAAATAAATATCCACTGGTACAATGAATGTTTGCTCCGACAGTGTTGAAGCTACTATGGAAGAGGAGGGGGACCAATCTAGGAATATAGAGAATTCACGTAGGAGTGGTCGTCGTGTGATGGACAATGGCGTGTATGACTATGTTGGTGGAGGGAGTGATGTTACCATTAAGCCTTGGGGAGATGAGTATAATTACGATGCAGGACAAATGCACTATAGTGAACCAGGAACTGTGGGAGAATTTCGGGGATACAGGAAGGTGCGACGGGGCGTGGCAAGTCGAGGCCTCCCTCCGTCAGCCATGAAGATCCCTGCCGGTGTTTTGCAGCCCGGGGGTAATTTCGGTCGCCTTAGGTAGGTTGACATGGCGACCCCTCACGCAAATTCAGTGTGTACTTCATCTCATGTCCCGCAACAATCCACTCTCACACACAACACACGATGACGATTTGTTTCTTTTCAACTCTTCAACGCATTTAAATATAGTTTCCCCCATCTCTCTCATGATGAAACTTGAAAGCCACCCCAAACAAGTTGTTGATGTTCCTTCCCCCTTTATTATCTATGTTCACGTAGTGCTAAGGTGACGAGTGATGTGATCAAGATATAGCCTGAATTTAAATGGGATACCTAAGTACACCAACACAGTGAAGTTTCTCATTGTAAGAGCAGAGAAGGTGATACGTGTGTCTACAGTGGTTATGTTTTATTGGCTCTTAACGGTGCATCTCTATTACCGTTCATGGCATTTTTGCTTGAGAGTATTTTATGGGCTCTTGTGAGGAACATAGGGAACAAAACCATCCCAAATGCATACCAATGTTGAGTATAAATTTCCTCTGAAAGGATATATGAGAAATAGCAAAGAATTGAATGGACGTAAAAGAGGAATGATTTCGACGACTAGACATTTTTACGTTAATAGCAGCTTCATTTTCACTTTGTTTTGAAGGTTCATGATGTGCTCTGCAGTGAAAGAATTAATTCCCGAGGCCTGGTTGCACGGTGCTTAAATGCGTATCAGTTACTTTATGAGTGCATGAACGATTTTGGTGGACCAAAACATGCCCAAATACATGGACGAAATTAGAACAGGTTCCATTTTCTGTGCATGCGTTCATTTAAGTTCTGCGGATACATGATGCACTTTTGCGTTATACATTTACTCATCAACTTGTCCATATTAATGTATCATGTGACCAGGCCTTAAAAGGGCTGACTTTTCATTCCTTAAATCAATTTTCTCCATGAATCTGGATATGCTAATAATCATGAAGCTTACTGTGCAGGTGCACAGCTTTTGGTCTGCTCGGTTCAATCTTTTTCCCTATCAGAGCTTATCATTCTTGCTGTGTCAAACAGACTAAAATCCATGTGCTGTTTTTACGAATTCCTCTTACTTCACAGTGAAATCTCATGTATTTGGATTAGTGCATTCCTGAATCTCGTTTTGTAGGTCAAAGGCACGTATAAAGTGAGGCTGTTTTTATGAATATTGAGTACCATTAACTCATGTGCTCATATCTGCATGTACGAGTTAATCTTCAATCTTAGAATCAGGTTTTCCTATGAAAAAATACATGAAGGTTTTATGTAACCGTGTATCTCCTATTTTTGCCAAGTGTAAATAAATTTCTAATGCCTGACAAATATTAAATCACAACATTACTTGGCTTGATACTCTAGGTCTTAGAAAGAAAATTTCAAATTGTGTAATCACTGGTTTGCACATTTTTTGTCATATTTTCCTGGCCATTTAGCCAGGTTTTTCTTTTTGTATTATTTTTTGGTTTTATTGCAACAATGGGTTAATAAGTTGCTCTGAATAGGTGAGATAGAAAATTAAAGAGCCGTGAAATATTTAACGCATTGAGAGTGGGCTGAAGCGAAACATACCTGGTCCCTAGGTGTGTCTTTTGGTTGAATATTGTTTGGGTCTGTCTTGCTGAAGTTCATCACACTAAACTTGTGCATTTGAGAAGGTTGAAGGTTTTTGAGTAGCAAACCCCGCTAGCACAATGAAGTTATTCTTGGATTCCATGCATGAACTCCCTATGAAAGAAATGATATCCGATGCAAAGGTGAAATTGGATATCATATATGAGGTGGTGAGAGGCCAAGGGATAAAAGTGATTTCCTTTCTAAGCATAGTTAGGTAGGGAAATAGATAGAAGAAATATTGGTGACCAAGGGATGCCAGGAAATCTCTATTCTGTGTTGACATCGAGTTGAAAAATAAATGCACTACTAAATATCCAGTTGGTCTCGTTTGTTTTCTTTATCCGATTTCTGTTCCTAACTCTGTTAAGAAAATAAATCACTTTTACCCCTTGGCTTGTCATCCCCTCGTATCTCTTAAGGGTATTTATCCATGGAATCCAAGGATATTAATGCATAAATATTATCACTTAAGCTTGCTGGGAAGTGTCGAAGACTTTATATTGTTATTGCATCCTTTCGTGATCTCTAGTGAATTTGCTGTGTGGAAAAACATGGTATTCTCTTCAAGTTTAGAAAGTTAATGGAAGAATATCTCACTTTTTCAATGCTGCCGCATTCGTGTATCGGCATTGATGGTACTGTTATGGATAATTTGAAGCTTTCTTGTGTTGGTGAATTGAGGTATTTTTCATTAGCAGTTTAAAATTTATTATCCAGCCCATTTTTTCTGTCATGATTTTGATCTGACTATATGTTTCCCTTTGATTTATGTGTCCACAGCCTGTGATCCCTGGCAACATTTAAAAAATATTGAAAGCAATCTGGTCACAGATTATTTAATGCATAAATGGTGATTTTTGTGGCACACCCCTGTTGTTGATGAAAAATGCCATTCATGATAATATTGATAGTTGTATGTTGGCGACATGCATAGAATATCAATGCACATAGTGCTGGTTATGAAATATTCCAATAATGTCTCCTGATTTTATGTCAACCATTTTGTGTTTTGTATTTTTTTAGTCATGATTGGGTAAATGGCTATGAGTAAAATAATGGCATTATTTTTACAGTAGTTATATTAACACAGGTAAAATCGAGGCATACATACAAATTTTTCTCTTTCAGCATTAGCCTTTCGGAGCATTCTAAACATGTACATTTAGCTTTTGTATAAAACCTGCTTCACATATTGAAATACTATGCATTGCAAGGTAATTGTTTTTGATGAGGAAATGAATTTATCTTCCAGTCAATGATCAAAATTTTCCAGTGGCACAGTTTTCCTATTAGTTTTTTCACTTTCATAATCTATTTTTCTGTTGAATGCCTACTTTCTATCCACAATAATCCTATTTTGAGTTCAAATTGCACAAAACTTGATAATATTAACAGTCGACTACTGATTCCCACTGTTTTATAAATAAGTATTTTATTGGAAGATGGTTTTGCATGACACCACAGAAATTGCATGATAACAACTGTGACAGGAACAGGCATTAATTGATAACAAAACTTTACTTGCATGCTAGCGCTCACTCCAAGTTATTTGGCCTTGACTTTTACTCCCTGAGGTAAGTTAGTTACTGCTTTTCTCCACATGCTATGAATACCTTTATAAATAATTGGGGCAAAGTACCGTAGATGTACACTTTAGGTTGACACTTGACACAAAAATTGTGTTGGCCAGCTTGGGTAATCTCCGAACATTATACATATGTCACCTCATTGAGTCAATGCAGACAATTATGTTTCTACTAAGACAGCATAATATTATAAACTTCCCTCTAAATAAATTGCATATGTGGCCTCAAGTTATGAAGATCCTTCTCCTATGTGTAGCTCATTGCATATCAATGCATTATTACAGGAACTTTACATATAAATCTTCTGAGTCATAAGGGGATTCCTGGGAAGGTCAACATTTGTCAACCTTTGAGGGCATATCTAGTGTAGTTTGTCATAATTGTTTATAAAGAGATCACATACTGCTGTCAAGGTTTGATTCTCTCGGTAAAATTAGTGCAGGATTCATGATTAGCTTTTAATTTGGCGAAGTATTCTAAATCATTTTTTAATATGTATGTATCATCATTCCTAAAACTCTTTCTGAACATTTTGCCATGTTGTTTTCAGTCATCTTTTGGAGAAAACTTCGCTGGAAGTGTTGAATGCAGCTAAGGCAGGAGATATCAAAACAGTGAGTCACCTTTTTGTCATATCTCATCCTTAATCAAATCTTTATGTTATTGGCTTATTTTAATGGAAAGTGTAGTGGTCAAACTGCTCTTAGAAACAAGTCTGAAGCTAAAGGAAACATAGTAGTAGGCATTCTGGCATTTTTATATTGAAGCTATTATAATTCTAAGATGACAAACATTAGCTTCAGATTTTTTCCCTTAGTGTATTAAGAGGTTTAAATTTAATTTATTAAGAGGTTTAAATATCTGAAATTTGAAATGAAAATGCAATCAACCTTCATATTTAATAAAAAAATTGGATATCACCTTTCCTCAAGTGAATTTTGAAAAATGTTTCACCAAAATAAAAGAGTAATTTTCGTCATCTTACCCCACCCCGTGAGGGGTATATGACGAAAAGGTAAAGGGGAAGTTATGAAGGGAGATAAGATGACGATAGATAAAAAGTTGAGCTCTACGGCCTCAAGGTCAAATGGGGAAAGAAACACTCCAATGGCCGTAACAAGGGACCTCGTCACAGGTATAGCCCACAGTTATTTTCCACTCCGTAACGGTCATCCTTACGTCACGTTCCCTCACCCTCCGTCCAAGTTAAACCGTCCCTTTCCCCCCCCTCCCTTCTTTACCTCCGTTCGTTAACTCTTCCCCTCCTATTCCGCCCCCCCCCCCCATACCTTACGTCCAACCACAATTTCCCCCTCTCCTCTTCCACCCTCTACACCACTACCATTCCCCTCCCCTTCACTCTCCTCTACATATATTTCAGCGGTGTCTATTGTTTTTTCGTCACTCAACCTTGTTGAAGTGAAGCTTTAACCTCAGTTGCGTTGAGAAGGGAATCTTGGATTCCGAAACCGGTACGCTTTTCCCGTCCAGGTGGCAGTTCCATCGCTCAGTTTTGAGCATATTCTCCCGGAGTATATACCCACGGAGTAAGTGTTGCTTGTGTGATTGTGTGTGTGTGTGTGTGTTTCTTAACTTGAGCAACCTTAGCGAGGCCCCCCAAAACCCTCGCGAAGGTTCCTTCATAGTTAAGCGAGTGATTGGTTTCAACGTGAGCAGCCTTAGCGAGGTCCCACAAAACCCTCGCGAAGGCTTCTACACTGTTGATCGTGTGTTAGTGAAGGGTTTCCGGTTGAGAGGCTGGGGTTGGTCACTGCTGCGAATTTTCCCGTTCCAGCATACCAACACAGTGTTTTGTTTATACCTGTGACGAGGTCCCTTGTTACGGCCATTGGAGTGTTTCTTTCCCCATTTGATAAGATGACGAACAGATAAAAGTAGTATGTTAGCATAGAAAAATTTTATTTTAAAAATGCAGGAAAATGCTTAGCTTGATAACTTGTGATATGTGGTAAAAAAAAAAGTCTAGGTTTAAGCACAAAAAATTCAAGAACCGGTCGATCTTTATGAAGGAAAACATTGAAAAATTTGGCACAGCAGAAAGTTAGAAGAACGTTAGTAGGTAGGCAATTCACTTTACATGCAAAAATCTCATTTCCAGGGTACGTTTTTTGCTTCATAATTACTTGAACCAGAACATTCAGCATGTGTCCCAAAACTGGCACCTGATGCACTGGTACCAAAATTCATCCTTTCTATAACCCACACAAATAATGCTGCAGTCTTCATGAAATATCAATTCACTCTATATGTCCTCCTCCATGTAAGTAACCTCTTCTGATGACTTAATCAAAACTACCTATCAATCTTAAAACAAACAATTAAACCAACCATTAAAGTAAGCAAACCTACCAGCTAAAATTTAGTCACGAAACTAATTTTTTAAATACATTTTTGAAAGAATTCTCTTCCTATAACTACCACATTACTTACACAAAGCTCACTGTTAACTTTTCTTAGAAATCTTATCTTCCTTTCTGTAGAAACATTTAATTATGGTTTCACCTAAAGTGGCCCATGTTGCCTTAATGACGGCATCAGGATTTACCTATCCTCTTATTTGCATCCCCATCTTTTCCCTGGAGGTGTTGTCTGGCTTTCATCACAGCAGCACCTCCTATTCTTTTTCCTTCCACTGTCCTTTCCCTCCCCAGGTGTGTGGCTGAAAAGTCTCGACAGACCTCACCCTCAGGAGTGTAACCCTGTAAGCCCACCCTGAGTCCTTGTTTCACCTTTAAACTGTGACTTTGATATGTCAATGACTCAAAGAGCGGTCATTGTAAGCTTTAATGCTGATTTTACAGTGAACACTCAAGTGGGTTCTCTTGATTGTTCTTGATCTGATCCCATATTTCATCCTTATTTCAGCTGAGGGAGTTGCACGCAACAGGATATTCTCTGTTGTCCATTGATTCACTTGGCCACACGGCTCTTCACCTTGGATCTCAGCATGGCCACAAGGACATCATCAAGTACTTGATTGCATCTGCACCAGCATCAATCCTAAACATGGTGGACAATGAGAAGTGAGTTTATCTTAAACTTCTGGCTGAACTTGTACTCCTTTTTACACCAAGTTGTTATGTATGGTTGTTATGGTAGACATTGTATGTGTTGAGTGTAGCTTCCTTTATAGTGTAACATATATTTTTTACAAATAAGTCATTATGGTTGTCATTGATAGAACTTGTTTAGTGGGTTTCTGAAGGGACCACAGAAAATGAACGTGCAACCCAGGAAAACGTGCCAACCAGGGAAGTAAATAATAGCAATTTGGATTAAACAAAACATAAACCAAAATGCTCCTGGAAAAATAAAATTGTAAAAGATGGCATTTGAGCAATCTTCTGTGAAATGTGCTTTTACAAACTTCTTTTGTCATTCTCCACAAATAAGGCAAGATCAACCTAGAAGTGCACATTCATCTAGAATTTTCTTCGATAATTATTATTACATATTACTAGCTGCTGATTTATTGAATTGTCATTGCAACATTGAATTATTTAACTTATGCTATCAGAAGTATTCTACCGTTGTAAATAATTAAAAAAAGACCTGCAACCACTGACTGAAATAAGCAAATTATTTATGAAAGTTATCATTAATTTGAGCTTTTATGTAGTCATGTGATGTACCCACATGAAAATACTTGACTAAGTTTGAACAGTCATGTAGGGGCAACACAACTTTGCTGTGATGCTTTATGTAAAAAAATTTAGTCAAAAGAGCTTAAAATTGACAGATTTTGTATTATTGTTTTTTTAGGAAAGCTAGGAAAACTATGTAAAAGTTTCACAGGATCACATGAAGTTTACAAAAGCTGCCATGTTTGTTGCATAGAGTGTCCCACCCCATCCAACTGGCTTCATGTGCTTTCACTGATTGGCTTCCCAAGAAACACCAGTTGGCCTGCTAGTATTTGATAAAATATGTAGTATTTTCCCCTCATCTCTAGTTTTTATTCAGTTAAGATATTGTTTCATTGAGTTGAAATTGTTTTTGTTTATTTTCAGAGGTCAAACAGCCCTCCATAAAGCTGCAGCTCACAAGCAGAGGAGTATTTGTTGCATGCTTGTGGCAGGAGGTGCCTCACTGATGCTGAAGGACCATGACGGTCAAACACCTCGTCAGCTGGCCCTTCAGTCAAAGGATGATGAACTAGCTGCTTACTTAGAGAGTAAGGAACCCTTAATTATGTTCATGCATCTCTTTGGAGGGCTATCCTGTTAATTGGGTAATGGGAGGGATCACACTTCTTCATGCTCTGTTTGAATTACAATCCTTGAGAGCTGATAACTCCCCTCACCAAATTTTTTTTGCTCCTACCACCATATCAAATTTCAATTATTGCCATTCTGTGCCAAAATCTTCTCATGAGGAATTACCATGGTCTTGTGCATCTAAATAGGTGAGAGACTAAAACTTAAATCGTGTTTTGTGTCAGTTTACATTACACAAAACCCACGGGAAGTATTTTTCTCTTGCTTCCGTACCATGTCACAAATATATTATATTAATGTAATTCAATAAAATGTATTTTGTGGAGAGGTGCATGGATAACCCAACAAGTTAGACCTACATAATCTCCATATTTTCAGCCAATGTTGTTTGTTCAAGCAATGTTTGTTAATGTTGGGTAGTCATCTCAAGCCAATGAGTACAAGGAAACTTGCTGCAATTATCGTGCTGTTTCCATCGTGCAACTGCTGCAGGCATTAGAAACTCATTTCATGGAGTGGGCATGGTAAAAGCTGATTTTTAAAGCAACGTACATAGTGTGTTTAGAAAGTAATGGGAATTTTAGTTAAAAACAAAATCATTCATCTGCATTAATGCTGTCATCTTCAAAACATTTCTCAAACTCGATCCTTGGGATAGCCTTTAGCTCTATTAGGAACTTCTTTTAATGTCATCTGTGCTCATAAAATGATGGCTCTTAAATGTTCTCTTTATTTTTAGAATTAGGGAAAAGTTACTTTGAGCCAATTCTGGTGAATATGGAAGCTCAGGCATCGTTATATGTAGTATTTTTTTTGCAAAAAATTCATGAACAAGCAATGAAGTGAGCAAAAAATCACAGAGCTCATAAAAACACGGCTAATGTTAAAGTAACCAATGAATACAGCTGAAAATTTTATCGTTCCTTAAGGGCATCTATACAAGCATTGAAAAAATTTGACAATCAGAATGGCAAGACATTTAAAAATTTAGTTCCCATTATTTTCTGATCACACTTTGTAAGAGTCATGGATCTTTAATGGGATCTCACTCCATTTTTTGGGTTTCCTACCGCATACCTGTTTATCGGTTGATGAGAGTATAGCAAGTACTGCTGCCTGCATTTGCAGAAGTGTGGGCTACTTTACATTTGAGGAACAAGTGAAAAGATGGAAGAATCATGGTGTCATCATCAGGTTTGACTGTGCCACAAATATGTAACCAACTGCCCCCAGTGAAAGACCAGGATGAAGGGAGTTATGAAGCTCCTATGGAAAATATTGCATTGTCCATACTTCTGGATCACTTAAAGTCCATGCGCAAGATCACCAAAGACAATGAAAAATAGATTATTAAGTAAAATGTAATTGATCTTTTCTACTGCAGTAGACTCTCGTTATTACAAAGTTCACAGGACCGAAAAACCAGAGGTTCGTAATAACGAAGTTTGTGTGAACGTTTCTTTTAGGAATCATCGAAAGAAAAAAAACATACTTTGTTAAAAAGTTCTTGTCTCTTCAATCTCCCATACTTATAATCTTTAGAGTCAAGAGTGTAATATATGCTATTAAATTATGCGCTATTCCTCGATGACCAAAAAAGATGCATTCCGAGACCTTGCTTGTAAGTTAATAAACCTATACAAGGCATCGAGGAGAGTGGTTATAGTGCAGAATGCAATACTGCATCACAATCGCCCGTTAACTTGTGATTGTGACGAATTTGAAAAATAGACAGTTTAACTCTTCTGCCTTGTAGAGAATGCCTGGACCCCAGGACATGATGTATTATTTGATGAAGCCGAGACATTAGTGAGAGAAAGCAGATCTGTATTATCCCAGTTGTATCAGAGAGGTTACAGAGACAGAAAAATGTGAAACCTACCTCGAAGACAAAGGGTACCACCTGGACCATACTTTGGAGAGAGTACTGCCCAACAGAAAAGTAGCATCCGAAAATGTTCAGAAAGAAGCACTAAGTAATGGATACGAAAGCAGTGACCAGGCACACTTGTCTTTGACCTGAACCTTCAACATACCTATTGACATGGCTTGTAGGTTGATATGTAGCTGTAAGGGGACCAGCAGTGCTTGCAAAGTTAAACAGCTAACCAAAGGAAACCTGAAAAATGAAATCAGCATTTTCAATCCACACATCTTCCATAAAACCCATTTAACCCCTTGCTCTGAAATGATGGGTCTAGCTCTTCATAAACTTCTGATGCCAAATCTTGCAGTGGCATAGCCAGGAATTTCGTCCGGGGGGGTCCAAAACCAGGCGGGTAAATTTTTGAAAAACCAGGCACTAAGTAATGGGTTGTAAACTAATTTTAACACTTTTCATAATCGAAAAAAACTTAATTTGTTAAAGAAACATTTTGTATATTCCTGATTTTTCAATATTTTGTTTTCTTTTATGAAGGACAATAATTGTATTTTTATATTTTTTTTGGGGGGGGGGGGTCCGGACCCCCCTGGCTACGCCACTGAAATTGTGCAATGACGAATGTAGCTCATCATCAGATTTTCGTAATTTTAGTACTATTTAGGGGAACAATATAAATATTTTGAAAGTTTAACGATGTTAAAGCATACATATTGTACATAATGAACTCATACTTCATGAAATATGATGAATTGGAAGGGATAAAATGATTTTATACGAGTATCGATAGCAGTGTTCTCGTTTAATAATCACTTTTTCAATGTTTCACGATTCTATATTGATCATGAACTAATAAATTTCATTACCTGCCATTCCATTTCAAAAGAACCACAGAATAAATAAATAGAGGATAGGACCACGGTATCCAGAAAATAAATTGAGGTGGAAGGATAAAAGTATCTGAAATTCGGCGGGTGAAAGTTGAAAGCATATCATAATGATCTTATATTATTATATCTGAAATATGACTTTTGGTAATTTGGTAATTGGTAATGGGGCCGTCTGTTGAAATTGGCAATGGACTACATGTATGGCCTCAAAACTATTCTCATTTGAGCCATGGGCTATAAATGGATAATCAGTCCTTTCTGTAACATGTTTCTTGTTTAAAATTTAGCCTTTAAACGTGAAGGTTTTGCATTTTACTGAGTCAGTTTCTCAATTCCTGTAAATTAAATTATAAGGGCCACTTTTTTGATACCTGGTTAGCATTAACCGTAACAAGATGCAACAGCAATTTTAACTGGAGTAAGGTTGAAATTTTCAGTATAATAAATTGTGTGGTAAAGTACAGCATTCATTTGAATTTGTGGCCTTCACTGGCAGAATTTTTCAACCTCCATTTTCATGAGAAGGAAACTTGGAAATTGTCTTTATTTAAAACTGCATGCTAGTAACTTGTTCAGCTTATCAATAAGAAAAATTTTTCCTTGAAATCTGTAGGTCAAGAACAGTTCCAGCTAGTCGCTGAGGACATGGAGACAGTGGTTTAACATGTTTTTCTTCACACTTTCTCAAATATCTCAATGAAATTTCGATAAATGCTGATTATGGAGTAGCTAAGACTATAACTGAAGAGGATGGTTCATGGGTGCAAAGTCTGAAGGATGTACTTGCAAGAATCAACAGTGTACTCAAGAGTTGCAGTTGTCTTTGGGACACAAATGGAATACTTTCATTGCCATGTATTATTTCTTAACAGTGTACTTAACTGAAAACCTTATTTCATGCTTAGATATAAGCTAAAGGAAACTGTAAGTCAATTGCTGATAAAGTTATTAAACTCTAGATTTTTTAAATACAGTGATAAAATAATATATAAACTTGTTAAATACAGATATAACTAAATATATTTCTTAGATGTTGTAAGACATTGAAACATGAATTTGAAAAAAATATTTCAATGATGATTGAAGCATAAATTTTCTTATATCTCATATTTCATTGTGCTTTTTTCATGCTGTAACATTTTGGAATGTTCAATAATGTGAAACAAAAAGGACATTCAAGTATAAATGACATTGATAAGATGGATATTCTTTGGATGAATATGATAAATCATTTTTAGCTACTTTAATATTGTATATGTATATAAAACATGCATATAAATTTTTGGTTGTTAGCTTTAATTATTTTTGTTATAAAACATATAATACCTTCAGTAATGACTATGCACATTGTAAAATTTTTCTACCCAAAAGTAAGCTTATCTACAGTATGTTAACAAGTAAGCCGAGTGAATTTTTTTAAATTCACAAATCATGACACCAATCAGCTTTATTCTGACCTGAATAAATGTTATATATTAATATATATACATATATTATATATATTTTCAATTTTTGTAGAGTAATAGGTTGTACAAAAAGGGTATAAATATTAAGAACAATGGCCTTGCACTAATTACTAAGCAGGTAAAGAGCTTTTGGGCATATGCTATTTTCCCTTCTAGAAGAAATAGTGAGATATTTACATGTGCCAACTACTTTCAAGCATTTCAACCATAAAGAAATGGGAGGAGGATCAACTGTCTCAATGACCTTACCTGCATCTTTCTATGCCTTGAAAAACTAAAATTGTAACTATCAAAATAATTGATTATATTTGTGAATTTAAGATGATAATTTTTTTAGCTTGTTGGTGAATTTCTTGTTGTAACAAAATATAATTTTCCAAAGAATTTCCTTCATAATGCCTTGGAACAACCTGTATATCTTGAATATGTGCCATGCTCAATCTTGTTCTCTTGTGATAGAAACTGAGAACATTTGACTATTCTCAATGGACTTTATATTGTTTCTCCTTAACTCTACATGTTCAAGAATGTGAGTGAAAAAGCATATGTTGTTATCAAATGGGCCCCAAGTATTGAATGGAGCAGAGGGAACCAGTGTGACCATTTTGGTTTCATGCAATCAACTCACATGGCCTTTAGGAAGTACTTCTGATTGTTAACTAAGTTGCTATAGGAGTTGCCTGTTTTGTGAGTAGTGTGAGAATTCATTGTTGCCTATCTATTCTGGATTGGTTATATTTACAAAACTGGTATTATTTTTTTTTAAAGAGACCTTTGTATTTATTGAGTGGGATTGTGGATTATTGTGTGCACTTGCATGATTTTTCAATGTTTTGTGGAGTTAGTTTTTGACTAAGTCAGTGTTGCATTATATGTGAGTAGCTAATGGTTATTTAAATATTTATGTTAAAATTTATTTATGCTTATCCCTGTTTTTGCCTGGAATAGTATTATGATTTTTATACATCTATCATCTCTTTTTTAAGTCAGGTACTCCGAACGTCTGCACTCTTTACTGTTTCATTTTCATGTTTTTAAGTAACCATGAAATTGATGTTCTTATTTCTTGTATATCCCTGGCTCTGTTTCCTCATACATAATACCTCCTTTCTTCTGCTCTTATTTAATATTTTATCTTATTTTAAGATTGTGGAAAGTGGAAATTTCTCATGATTTTTCCTTCATTTTGTTATTTTCTTTTTTGAATTTTACATATTTATGTGATTGATTACTCGTGTTGTGTTTATATTCTGTTTCCTCATTTGAACTTAAGCTTTCAGTTCATAGGGACATTCAGAAATGGTGAAAATGTCTTCATTCAGTTACTGGCTAAGATTTTAGTGAAAGTTGTAATGGAGGTATTTTTTTACTGAGGAAGACTTGCTTAATCTGGCCAATCAAAGGTTTTGAATTTTCCCAAAACATGTAGTCTTGCATAGTAATTATCCTGATTATTTTTTATGACATATTTTCTTTGTATTTTACGCTTGTTGGTGTTTGGTCTGTACTTAATTCGCACTAATCATGCTGTTATTACCTTAGATTACTTTAGTATATTTCTATTTTTTTGCTCTTGATATTTTCAATCTGGTGAGAGTTTTCGTGAGTTTCTGTTATAAATAAGCCTTTCCTCCTTCAAGGCTTAAATCTCATTACACTTTCCGTAGACTTGGAATCTGATTTTAATGAGCTGGGCATAACAAGTTTTCTCGCTGTATTCATGTTTGTGTGTTGTCCTTGCACGTGTAATACTTGGTATAAGTTGTGAGTTAGGGCTTTGCAATGCAATAACCTTAGTTTCAAGGCCGGTTGATCGTTGATGATGATTAATTTGTGGTTGAGCATTCTCATTTCTCCGTCAGCCTTAAAGTGGTGTTGTGAGTTGATCTGGTTTTCTCGTAATACCCTTGTACTTGGCCCCATGAGCTGGTGCTATTCCAACTTTCATAATTTATCTTTTTAT
Organism: Ischnura elegans; assembly: GCF_921293095.1. Lineage (NCBI taxonomy): Eukaryota > Metazoa > Arthropoda > Insecta > Odonata > Coenagrionidae > Ischnura > Ischnura elegans. The sequence goes on from NC_060252.1 coordinate 95,214,537, forward strand.
AAAGAAACTTTGCATGGTGTTTCTTCTAATGTATGAAGCTTATCTTTCTCTGACGTTGTCTCACTCTTTCTACCTCTCGCTCTATCCCTAACCTGTCCCATCCTGCTCTATATATCTGTCTGTCTCTCTCCGATACTCTCTGACCCTCGCTGCCTTCTTCCGAATTGTTTCATCTTTTGTTTCCGTGAGGAAACTCTGTAAGTAACATTCTTGATGCTTTAGCATTGCCATTGCTTTATTATTCATATGTAGGGTGTTGCCTTACATTAAAAAAAGTATGTAAGCTACTCTTCAAATGGCATACATGTAAAAACAAGGTGAATGTCTTAATGAAACATAAACGAGTTGTGTATGTTTGTTGTGTATGTGCGACTGTGTCTGACGATTGTTTACACTCCTCTAATGAGTCTGTGGGACAAAATCCCTTGAGGTTAAATATTCTCTTGAATTGTGATTTGTTTCCCACTAACTATTGCTCTATCAATCTTCCAGTTTTTCTTTCTTATGTTATGTGTCAACCTAATAATTTTCAAAATGTTGGTGAAATGATTCACTCATGTGTCGAGATGAATACTGGTTTTGATTACTGGATTGGTGAGGAAAATTACGTCGTACCACGAATTCCTTATTTGTATATGGAATTTTTATTACTTTGTTACTCCTGTTATTGCTTGATTTGACTATGGGGCAATGTGTTGTATCATTGCGGTGGTGGTTAAATTCATCGATTTTGATTTCCTGTCCAGAATTCACTGTTATCTGGTCAAGTGAGAAACATAACGCTGAATTTTCAACAAAGAACTAACTGTTGGCTGATTACTAACTGGAATCTTTTTTTTTTTATTCATCACTGAAACATATGTGTACTGAGGGTGAATGAACATTGTGAAGTGAGAGTGCCACTCAATTTAGTGATGTTTCTAGATTAGGTGTCTCAGTGGACGCCATTAGCTGAACCTGTACATTCCAAGCACTGTCAATTAGATCTGCCCTTATAGGTTGCATATACAGACAATCACATATCAACTTTATAAATTATAATCCGATTCTGTTTGAGTATTTTGTGAAAAATACATTCCATGGTCCTTATTATATATACACCTTTATATTTTTTCCTTTGTTTTTACCAATAATAGCACCTATCATGTGTGTTTGAAAGTTGGCAGCATCCAAAAATGAGGAATCCTCCTTTGAATAATATTATGCTTCAGAATCATTACCTTTCTAGCTTTGCCTAGTTGTACCTTGAGGTTTTTTGCTCACGTTATTCATTTAAACATTCTCTTCCTAGAATTGAGTGATTATGTATTCCAGGAACGAGGTCTTTTTGTTCTGATTAGAAGCCTTTTTCTTTCTGTAGAATCCTCTTCAGTGTGATTGTAAAGTTTTTTTTATGTGCTCTTAAATGTAAAATATCATAATGAAGTACTGAAAAAAATTATTCGGATGCAAGATTGCTCCCTTTATGCCGAAAGCACCGATGCAAACAATGAAATCAATTTTGCTCAAAGTGGATTTAATAGTTGGATGTTGTCAGCGCCCATGTTCTCGTGTGTTTTGGCTATGAGTGAATGTCTATTTGTTATATTTTATATTATAATCTTGTTTAATTAGGTGTTTGAATTTTTAACAAAGAAGTAATTTAATGTTCCTCAAAACTATAAAAATTTAATAGTAAACATTTTTATACATAGTACATACCATGCATCAAAAGTTTCCTGTAAATTAGATACGAAGGTGGTAGGTGAGTAATTTTATTTAATGAACATCAGTGCATAAATAACTGTGAAAGCATGTCTTATTTTATCTTTCTACTTCACTGTAATACATCTTATACTTGAAAAATTGAGAAAAATTTTGTATGAGACATCATAGAAACCTGTAGTGTTCAAACTTGTAAAGCTTTACCCTTTGTCAGTTGTATCAATTTTAAAAAGAGTAATAAATTATCTTGTATTTTCCCATGGATGACTAAACACGTGAACTCTTTCTTGTGTCATGCTCCTACCATAAAACTGGTTATTTTATCTTGAAATAACAGGCTGTGTAATCAACCCAAAGGTAAGTTTAAGTAGTTGAATGTACATTCCTCATAAACTCACGCAGGCATTTGAATATAGTACATATCAAGTTATCAAGCTAGTTCCTATCATTTGGACCACTAAAATTGTTCTTAAAGGTTTTATTCCTGACAAGAATGTTACATTGCTCAATTGAAAGCTTTATATAATCCAAAAAACATTCATGATAATTTTGCAATTGAAAGCACTGCCTAAAGTCAACAGTAAAGCATTCTAGTCATGCTGACCAGGAATGATTGGTTCATTCGAGGTTGTATTAACATGTTGCGTTCCAGGGTATTTTCATGTAGGGGAAAGACACACCTGGGTAGAGGTGTTGAGATTGAAAATATGTGTCAATTTGGGCAAACTGCCTAAGGTTTAAACATGGTCAAAAAGCTAATGTTAAAAATAAATCTTAACCCAATTCAACATTACAATACATCTGTTCATAATAAGTAACGAGCAACAACTGATAGCGTTGTACCAAATACCCATAGTATGCTTTAAAATTGTATAAGTGGACGCGACTAAATGACGAGAATATTTGTCATCCATCCGGAACACACTGGAAAAAATTATGAGAATTCTCGCCATCCGTACGCAACATGTTAAATCACTTTCACCCCATATTGAAAGGAAATCTATTTAATTAATATTAACTTAATTTGGCTATTTGGAAATGATTATCAGTATGTGTTTCTGCTGAAGGGAATTGGCATTTATTTCAGGGCAGTCTAAGAAATAACATTTGATAAAATTTAGCCCCCTGTGCCGAGCTGAGCTAAGTCAGGGAACTTAATGCTGATTGTGAGTGGATCTACCGATTCGATCGATAGATTTTCCTTCCTCATAGGAAAATCTACTAGAATTGGTAGCATATTAATTGCGTATTGCTTGGTTTCGTTAGTGGTAGGACCTGCCCGCCTTTGTGACGGTGCAGGATTCCTCGTCCCTTCCTTCCTTTCCCTGGAGGCGTTGTCGGGCTCTAATCGCGGCGATGCCTCTAATCCTTTGTTCCTATCTGTCCTCCCCCTCTCGAGAGGCACGGGCGTATAAGTCTCGGACTTGGTTCCCGGTCCTCGAGAGCGTAACCTTTGCGGGGCCTGCCCTGGGACCCCCGAACCCACTGATTGTGAGTGGACTAGTCTGTGGCAAAAACCCTTAGAGGACTCATCTGACTGCTGTATTACGAGGTAGAAGGTATGCAACCCTAGGTAATGAGTTAAATTTTTGGTTAAATGTTTTTCTTTAATTCTGTCTACAAAAATGCAAATGTTTCTAAATTGTCCTTGTTGAGATGTGCCGTCTCTTGGCGGTGCCCCAAGATTTTGAGTTTTAGTGTTTCGTTTATTTTTACTCCATGGGCAGGAGTGAATTTGTGTCTTGGTGAATCTTCCTCTTGAACGTGGTGCAGATTACATTGAAACGCCAGAGTTCAAATGGAGTCATCGGAGGCTGCCTGTGGTATGGGACTGCATTTGGTGAGTGGTATATATGTACCTGGGAGGCTCAACTTTTTGTTGAGGTTCAATCCGTTTTTAGTGATAATTAATTTCATTATTGTCAATCTTTACAATCTACTTCAAACATATAATTCGTGTTCGTAAGTTATCGCCCACTGAACTGCCCACATTCTCCATCATGACTGGGTGGCACTTGATGAATTTGATAAAGCTTTATAATGCAAAACACATTTGCGATTGAAAGCACCCCATGGAAAGACTATGTTGTGCTGATTAGCGGTCTGACATGTGCAATATTAGAAATTTATCATTATGCAAGTATGAAAGATTTTTAGTGCATAACCATACTTCTTATTATAAAAAGTTTGTTTTCAAGAAGTAAAATTTTGCTAATATGGGAGCTATTAATATTTGTTCAAAAAAAATTACTTCTATTCCCATGCTGACCCTAATTGTTAATGGCTAGAAATGATTGGCTGATTTTCTTAATTCAGAATTTTATTTCACACACTGTAAAAAGTTGCTAATTAGAGACCTACTCGTATCTCATCATAAAAGTTACTTTTTTCCCTTGTAGCACGTAATTGTTATCGAAAAGAAATATTGCTCTGCTCTTTAAAATCAAATTTTGAAAAACTGTTGCCATAAGTTTTGTTGTACCGCTAAAGGATGGAGGGACAAAACTTGGGACAGTTCAAAAAACACTAATGGGCAATTCTATGAATAAGCGGATCGTGCCAATGACCAGATTTACCATAAGGCAAAATAGGCACGTGCCTAGGGGCATCGCAGTCCAAGGGGCGCATTCTGTTACCTCGTGCGATTGGCTATGCCTTATCATAAAAATCGGGCAGGGGATGGGGCTCAAGTGAGGAGGGGCGCTGAATAATGGAGAGGTCAGTCTCCCCCAGAAATATAAAAGCATACTTAATTTGCATCACCAAGAAAACCAAATACAGTGGAACCTCGTTAAAGCGAGTACAGGCTATAGCGAGACCCCCGCTATTACGGGAGACAGCCGATGCACCGTCAATTGACCCTATAATAAGCGTGTTAAAAAATTCGTTTTTACGAGGCCCTTTTGGTGTTGGCTCTCGCCATAGCGAGGGTTTCACCGCCGGAAAAACTTACACCAAGACTCCTTAATCTCTGTAATTGCTAGCGATCTTTTAGAAATGAAGTTAATGGAGTGCTCAGTCTCAAATTTATGTGGTAAACTGTCGTTCGATAAATAAGTAGTTAATTTTGGTGAAAATATTGTGGTATTAGCATTTGCGAATGCTTGATCTTCTTTTTTTCCTCGGGCGGCAGAAAGCAGACGGCAGCATACCCGCATGTCCGTGAGTAGCGTGAATAGGAACCATTTGATGGAACACATCATGGCCAAAAAAAACACCAAACACGTCTAAGTGATAAAATAAAGGAGTAATATGAGGTCTATTGGCTATTATTTGCACCACCTCCGGTTAAGCGACAATTCGCTATAGCGAGTGTTTATTGGTGCACCGTGGGGTGTCGTTTTATTGAGGTTAAAATGAAGAAATGATGAATACAGTTGAGGACCACATATCTGGAAAGCCTGGGACCATAGGGTTCCTGGATTTCCGGTTTTTCTGGATTTCAGGGCCTTCCCAAAGGTATTTCCCATTCTTATTAACTCCTCTTTGATTTAAAGTAGGACAGATGAATTCTCCATTTCTCATCAGTCATATAATCAAGGAGAGTGAAGCTGATGACTTGATTCATCTTTCGTATTTTTACATAGTGAAGGGTGTGCATGCGGTCACTCACGACACACATACGTAGATGCTTATGTAGCAAAGTAAGCCGTGAGCCGTTCCGCATTTCTGGTTTTCCGGGTTTCTGGATTCGGGATTTGAGGTTCTCAACTATTCTAAAAAGATTTCTTTGAAGAATGAAGTTTTTTTGATTATGGAAAGTGTTAAAAGCATGTAGTTGAAAACCCTCCACTTAGTACCATGGTTTTCAAAAATTTTCCCCCCTGGTTTTGGACCCCCCCCCCCCCCCCCCAAACAAAATTCCTGGCTATGCCACTGGTTCATTCTGTGCATAAAATTTATAGTGGAGGGAAATTGTGGTCTCTAATTCTTCCTGTTATCTTCTATATTATTTCTACTGTATAGATACCTTTTTCTCAACTTATACGAAACCAAACTCTACAAATGAGGTACCAAAATGCACAGAATTTATCAGAGAACATGCGACGGCATATCTTACTTCCTAAATATTGCTATTGTTTCCTAAAATTGGTTTTTAAATAATAAAAAAAACAAAACAAAAATCTTTAAATATTCCTGACGTTAACGGCGCACAAACTGATACATTTGTTCATTTGCAACAATATCTCGCATTCTTTAAATAACTTTTATCTAAATGCGGCTGATTCCATATTCAAATCTCCCGTTGATACGTAAGTATGAGTCATCATGTGCGTTTAACAGAGGATAGTGTAATTACTTCCAATGTTGTGTTTAAAGAGGTCCTCTGACCTCAATTTGAACATGAACATTCCAATTAAATTTGCACATAAGACCCTGCCTTTTTTTTCTACATTTTAAAATTAGAATCGCGCCTATCCCTCTGTGGACCTGCATTGAAAAGAGCGGGGGAAGCCCGCTGGGAGCGGGCGCAGCACGCTCATATTTTTATAAACGCAGTGTAAAAAATATCAACCTCGATAAACCACCTTAAATGGGAAATACATTATCAGCTCAAATTTCTTTCTCTATTGTTAATATATCTCGGGTATATAATGGCAAACAAGCTTAACTCCCCAAATCTGCTGTCAAATATCAGTTTTGTTCACGGTCATATTTAATTGTTGGTGGAGAGTAAATTTAACCTTGAATTATTACCATCATATTTTTATGCCTTCAGAATAAGAAATTGTAAAAATGGGAAATTCCTCAACTATGCTCTCAAATATCAATTTTGTTCACACTAACAAAAAATTGTTGCCAGAAATAAATTGTCATCTCGAATTATTACTATCAAATTATTGACAGAGTAAAAATTTGCAGACACTGGAAACTCCTGAAATCTGTTTGAAATCAGTTTTTTTCACGCTGATCATAAAATTTATTGTGTGGAGAAATTGTCATCTTAAAAGCTTACTCATGTTTTTATAACCACAGGTTAAGCAATTGTAAGCATGGAATAGACCTCCAATCCAATTTGAAATATTAGTTTTGTTTTTGCTGGGCAATATGTTGTTAGCAGAGAGGAATTGTCGTCTCAAACTATATAATGCATCATATTTTTATTACCACAGAGTAAAATTGCTAACACCGTTAACACCTCTTATGTGCTCCCACATGTGTACCTGTTTTTATCACGCTGATCATAAAATTATTTTTAGCAAGAGATTATCGTCTCAAATGCATACTATCAAAATTTTATAACCGCAGAGTAAAAAATTGAAAACACAATAAACACCTCAAATCTGCTGTCAAGGGAAGACTTGTTCACGGATATATTGTTATTGGAGAAAAATTTTCACCTCCAATTATTGCCAACATATTTTTCTAACCACAGCAAATTGCAAATGAATTTACTCTATGGTTATAAAAATTTACGCTCAGGGTCAATAAAAGCAAACACTAAAACACCTCAAATCTGCTCTCAAATATCAACTTTGTTCATGAGGAGCATAACCTTGTTAGCGGAAAGAAATTACAGTCTCTAATTGTTAGGTACTATTCATCACTGGTCAACAATCCTAGGATTGGTTTAATGCAGCTATCCACTCAGTTTTCCTATCAGCTAATCTTTTCACTCTTACGTATTTCTTCTCTTTCACATCCTTCTTTACTTGTTCCATGTATTTTGTTCACAGTCTTCCTTTTCCGATCTTGCCTTCCACTCATCCCTCGACTATTGTCATCATCAGGCCATCATGTCTCAAGATGTGGCCTATATGGTTGTTCCGTCTTCTTCATAAGGTTTTCATGAGGCTTCTCTTCTCTCCTACTCTTTTTATGATTTCCTCATTATAGTTAAAATGGCAAGCACGGAAATTCCTAGAATCAGTTATATGTTCATGCTGAGCACTAAATTTTAATGGAGAGAAATTATCTGCCATAGATATTACTGTAACATTTTTATTACTACTGAGTACAAAAAATAGGAGATTACTAAAAGGGAGGAGATTTGAGTAGCTCAAAAGACTTAATGCTTTCACAAGTTGAAAGTCGAAAAGGATAGCCTCTCATTCCAGTGAATGACCTCTTTTGTTGCAAGACTTATGTTTTTCTTTTTGATTTCTATTGTGATCTTCTTCTTATTTTTATTATTTTGGATATGCACTTCTTGCAGGCTGTATTTTTCTTTTTGTTTGCCTAATTATGTAATCTTAGTCAGGCTTTACATTTTAGCTGCTAATCACTTGCCACATGGACATTGGCCTATTTGCAATGTGCCATTAAATAAATATATATTTTCTCAAAGTATTAGTTATGGCCAGTATAGTATTGGTCAAAAAAATTTTAGCCAAGAGAAATTGTTGTCTTGAATACTTAAATTCATTTTTGTATGCTAGGAGTAAATATTGCAAAAATGGGGAACACCTCACCTCTACTAAAAAATAATACATATTTTTGTTTATGCTGAGCATACAATTGTTAGCGGGGAGAAACTGTCATCTTGAATGCTTACTACATATCTATTTTTTTAACTCGGGGTAAAAACTGCAAGCACGTTAACATCTAAAATCTGCTCTGCAATGTTACTTTTGTTCTCGTTGAACAATAGATTGTCAGTGGAGAGAAAATGTCTTGTTGAATTATTACAATCAAATGGTTAAAGGTGCGTTATCTGTGGCTATGTTGCTGGTAGTCCTGAGCCGGCCTGGTACAACCTCAAAAGGGTTGCTAATCCACAACCCTTTCTTCGAGTCTTTTTTCATAGTGATGTTTTTGTTTGTGTCAGTGGTGCAGCGAGGGGGGGGGATTGGGGGATAAAAAACCCCCCCAGAGCTCAGAGAAATTTTTAAGTATAATCCATTTTACTTAATTGGATCGATATTACTAATAGAATCGTGTAAGGATTAATAAATTATCCCTCAGAAAGCCGTAAAACTCACCATTTTGAACCATTTATCTTAAAATTTCGCAATTTATTAATCTCGCACCTACTACTTATCCTGGTGTGTATTCCATACCCCCACACACACCGGTAGTAGTTTCATCTAAATGCCCCCAGCCTTAATTCCTAGCTGCGCCCCTGGCTTGTGTGCCCTGCTTCCTTATTTGGTTTGTTGTCCTTTTTTTTTTTTTTTGGCTGTTTTGTGGCTGTTGGCGGTCACTTTTTCTCAGGGAATAAGCACATTTTTACTGCGGAGGGTATTTACAAGGTGATGGAAGGAAGGTGTTGAAAGAGGAGGGGGTGAAGGAGCTTGGCGAGGACAATATGTCGGGGGGGAGTGGGACCCAACCATCAGGGTTAGGGAGTGTAAGGGGGGAGGGGTGGATTGTGGACGGGAGGAAGTTGGGGTGAAACCTACCTCTGGGGAAAATATGAAAATTTTTATCTCTATAAATCACATGTTATGTAATTTTGGCACTTAAAATTACACAATGGGGAACATGCACAATTTTTTAAAAGTACTAGATCTCTATCCTTGTGCAGGCTTTCGCGGTGTGGTGAGGATATAGCAGACTGGTTTTCGGGGTTACTTATACTGTGTAGATTCATCTCTGCAGATGACAGTTTCACCGGCATTGCAGCAGGCTTCTTCAGGTCAATGGAGTGGAGATCCGTGGTGTTGCTCGACGGGGTGTTGGTGAACATAATTGCTGTTATAACATCAAACTGCAGATTATGAATATGTTGGGTTACCAAGGCGTTGTTGAAACAAATACAGGGGATTTTTTTGGGAGATTTGGAAAGATTCTGGGAGCTGTTTTGCTAAAATATATTGGTGGGGTAGAATAAATTTGTTTCATTGATCAATAATAATATTTCTGCTAAAATTAATTGGTTAGGGGGGCGCTTGCCCCCCCTCGGCTACGCCGCTGGGTGAAGGTGTTGTCATTTTATTTCCGCATAATTTTGGAGCAGGATCCCACGTGTAGTTGATTTTTAAACCACAGTCCCTGCTGAAATTCTGGTCGTATTTCCCACTTTCCAACGCCTCGAGGATTAGACGGGTTTTGAAGTCTTTCACCTTGTCGATTACTTTGGCATTTTGGAAGTCAATCGCGTGTCCCGAGACTGCATGCTCCGCCACCACCGACTTCAATGGTTTTCCCAGTCGAATGGCACGCTTGTTCTCTTATATTCTGGTCACGAATATTAGAAAAGAGGATCCTCAAGTTGGCCTCTATGTGTGTTGTCATACATCGCGCATTTAAATGGGTTTACAGAAGTCGCCTCTCGCGTCGGTGACGGAAAAATTGATCCGAGTTTTATGAGGAAAAGTATAATTATGGTTGTAAACCGAAATTTACAACTATACGTCTACATAATACCCCGCAAGCCGCCTAAAAGGCGTGTGGCAGGGGGTGTTAGGACACCAGCCGTCTGCATAAAAAATGAAGTGCTCTTCGAAGTTGGGACTAGCATTTATTTACGTCCTTTATGGTTCGGGGGAAAACGAATTCCTATATCTATCCGTTCGGCAAAACATCTCTCTTAATTTATCGCTTCTATCGGACCTGGAAATATAGTGTGGCTCTAATATTATATAATTGTTAATTATTAACATTGTTCTCTGTGTCGCTGTTAAAGATATCGATTCTCAATTGTTCAAGCAATCTAAGCCTAGCGCGCAGCCTCCGAGTCTCCACCGGATCTCAGCCTAATTCGCTTAACATCTGCGTAACGCTGTCTGTACGCCCGTAGTAGCTTTTGACGAAACGCGCAGCCTTTGTATTTTATTCAGTTCGCAGATTAAGTCTTTCTGTACCGGATCCCATACGCTCGCTGCATATTCAAGAGATGCATTTGCATTCATGATGATGTGATTTATCAAATTCATAACTCCTCAATGCTATTCATCGCATTTGCGAACGCCATACTGCAAAATTTAGGGGAAAAAAAAGATCGCATTGCACTCATCACAGCGCCGCGGACATTTTCGAAGACGATTAAAATGCCTCAATAGCAGTAGCGGATACAAAAAAATTCGGGGGGGGAGGGGGGGGCGCAAAAGATATATCTTTTATCCTAATAAAAAATAATCAAGTCACATGCAGAGTGAAACAATGACTTGCAATTTTCCACAAAAATAAATTTAATTCGACTCGAGTTTCGATGTTACTACAACAGTTTCAAGGTACAAGTGAGAGAGGAGAAATGGGATGGAAAGTCCTCAAGGAGGTGGCCTTCAAAGGCCTCAAGGAATGGGAGGACTTTCCATCCCATTTCTCCTCTCTCAGTTGTACCTTGAAAATGATGTAGTAACATCGTAACTCGAGTCGAATTAAATTTATTTTTGTGGAAAATTGCAAGTCATTATTTCATTATGAATCAATTCCCCTCCATCTCGCTTGATTCCTCGAATTTTATATCACATGCAGAGCTTAAGAAAATTTTAGTTAAATTTATTACGTATATATACAGGACAATGCCATCTTATGATATAAAAAAAGTTATAATTGTGATTCTGCAATGAAAAAGGCTTAATAACAGAGTTATTAAATAAACTCGGACGGGAATCTCTGTCAGACCGTAGATTGAAAAATAGACTAAACCTTTTAGATAAATTCAAGAGCAGTGTCTTTTCTAACGAAGTTAGCCAAATCTTACGGAAGCCAACATACTACGGAAGATCAGATCATATAAATAAAATAAGAGAGATATATTGTAGTACAGATAGATCCAGAATGACTTTTTTCCACGATCAATAAGAGATTATAACGGCAGCGATAGAACTCATAAATAGATTAGATGACATTTAGTGTAGCCAACTAACCTATGTAAAACTTAATGCATGTTTCTTAGTTTTATTTATATTTCTAACAGGATATGGTGGTATAATTTGTTGGTAAGCGTGACGTTTTTTGGACTGTGTGGTGTGCATGTGGGAGTTCAGCTGCATGCCGGTGATTGATCACCCCCTGCCAAGCACCCTAGAGGTGGCTTGCAGGGTATTATGTAGATGTAGATGTTTGGCAATACGAGCGGGCCCGCAAGGGGAGGCGCCCCCTGCGCCTCCCATCTGTATCCGCCACTGCTCAATAGGTGTGTGGCAATACGAGCGTTCGGACACCAACGGTTAAAAATAAAAAGGAAACGCTATCACGAAGTTCCGTCTAGTATTTATTAAAATCTTTCATAATGCGGGGGGAAATCGCCATACCTATCCGTTCGGTAAAATATCTCTCTTATGAGGGGAGACCCAAAAATAATCGGGCGGAGATCGTAATGCGCGTCGCTCGTATATTTCGGGCTTCTCTCTAATAGATGGGTGTTATTTCATCATTTCTGACACGAACACTACGAAAGAGGATCCTCAAGTCGGCCTCTTAATGTGTTGTCACCCACCGCGTATTTGAATGGGTTTACAAAAGTCGCCACTCGCGTCGCTGAAGGACAAATTGATTCGAGTTTCACGGGGAAATAAGGAATAATCAGGGGTATTTACCGAAATTTATGCACATAATCGTGTGATAAATCAAATTCATTACTTGTCAATGCTATTCCTCGCAATTAAAAAAAATACAATGCAAAATATTGGAAAAAAGTGGATCGAATTGAACTCATCACTGCGTCGCGGACATTTTTGAAAGCCGATTAAAATGCGACCAAAGTGGCAACTGAAATCAGCCTTCAATGGGATGCAATTGGGCTTCCTTTACGCACTCCCCTTGATTCTGGTTTCCACGGAGCGTCCCGTTCCGCCGATGTATTTCCTAGGGCAACTTTGGCAGGTTATCTAATACTTGGAACGCTGTTGTGTCCCTCACACTCATCGGGAAATTTTTGAGTTTTACGTGTGGCTTGAAAACTGTTTTCATATCTTGATTGCGGAGAAATTTCCTTTTCTAACTTAATAACAGAGTTAAAGCGCTTGCAAAGAAGAGCTGCCAGGTACGTGAAATGTCGTTACGATAGTCTTGTTAGTGCAACTGACCTCTTAGATAAACTCGGATGGGAATCTTGGAGAGGCTAGCTGAACTGTGAATATACCTCAAAGTATCCTCTCCTCATGTCAGTTTATGATTTTCCATTTTTATAATTAATGTTGCCATTAGCTCGGGAAGGTTGGCTGCATCTCATTGCATTGGTCTCTTAAAAGTTATTCGGTCCAAAAGGTATTGATTGCTTTGCCAGCATGGCAAAATTGTATGCATTATATTTAGGAATACAAAATTAAAGATAGTTAAAAATCATGTCTGAAGAAATAGCTGAATGTGAAGATAAGAATGAGTTGAGTGCTCTGATGATGTGGGTGTCAAAAAATACACTTTCAGATTGAATGTCGGATATAATAATTTTTTGCATTGCACAAATGTAATAGAATACACAGTACCTAATTTATTTAGCGATAGCGCACGCTTAAAACTAGGGATGGACGGTTCCAGGATTTCTTTCGGATCGGATCCTTGATTTTCGGAGCCGGATCTTTCGGACTGGATATTTTCGGATCCAAATGCATTTTCAAATTCCTGCTATAAAAACGATTTAATTATTCAAGTTTCTTTTGGGTACATACAATCAAAGGAATGCTTTTTTGATTTTCATACCGGTCCGGACCCCCCGAAATATAAAAACACAATGACTTTCTTTCATAAAAGGAAACAAAATATTGAAAAATCATGAATTTAAAATAGATTTCTTTGGAAAATGAAGCGTTTTTCGATTATGAAGGGTGTTAAAATTAGTTTGAAACCCTCTACTTTGTACTCTAGCTGTTGTTTAAAAATTTTCCCCCTGGTTTTGGACCACCCCTAATAAAATTCCTGGCTACCCACCATCCACTGAATTCAAATTTTCCCCACGCACGTTTCCCCCGAATTTTGTCACTTTCTCATCGCATACCGACTTGTGCTTCACTCGAAAAGGCTTCAGTATGGTGAGTTGGATTTAAAACTTCCGTTGCATTCACTGAAGCTATTATTTAAATTTTCGGATCCAGATCCGATGTTTTCTGCGAATTTGTATCCGGTGAAGGGCAATATCCGCGGATTTGGATCCGAGGTATCCGATCCGACCATCCATACTTAAAACTGAATTTATGTGCAAAGGGTGGCGCCCTGAGTCACTTTCCGAACCTTCGTCCTCGCCGGCGCTTTCGCTACCTCACCCATAACACCAACTCCCTGCATTGCGGGCCACACAACGTGTAAGCCTCACTCACTCGTCAGACTTCGTTATGCACTGCGGCTCAAATTCAGTGCAGAACTTTTTGACTCTGAGATGGTCTATTCGTGCCAGGCAAAACCCCCTACATTCCTTAACAATTCCCCATCCTCCTATACCAATAAGTAAGAAGCAGTGCACCGCTTTCGGTTTTTCCCCTTAGTCGTCATTCTGTTAAAGTGAAGTGCGTGTCTCACAGTTGTACGATTCGTGGTGAGAGAGATGGATGGGCCGTTGCTTAAGGTGGAGGTATGTCTTTTATCCGTACCTATAATTTCACGCGCGGCCACACTGTCAGCAGAATGCGTGTCTCAAGGGAATAGTGTTAATATTTATACTGTTTTACCCAATGGCAGAAGCAAGCGCTCATTTAGATATATATTGAAGTGAAAGTGTCAAGGTTTCATGGAAAAATTCGTGGTTATTAGTGTTTTGAATGAGAAGTGTTGGTGAAAAGGCAACGGTATAGTTTTATCGAATCGTCAATTTTCGTCGGATCTTCACCAAAATCAGTATACATGACTTATTTCACATTCAAAAAAATCCTAGGGGTGGGCGAAATCGCTTCGAGTACAAATAAAAATTTACTCATTCATTACTAATCTTGGTGTCGGATGGGTAAATTAGACGTTGCAGGAGCCATCATAGATGGCTAAGATGGCTTACCTATCTTTATTCTTAGTGACATAAGAGGATGTTAGTTCTTTTACATTATTCAGCGTCAGTTTGAAAATTTATTTTTTCTGTTAAATCTGGCTTTAGTGTTTTATTTTGTGATATCACGGTACCAAATTGAAAAAATAAAACTATTTTTTTTTAATTGGTACTAATTGCATATTTATCCCTTATACTTCTGTGTGCCATTATGAAAAATTGTTACAGGCTTGACCTTGTTTAGTTATGATGCCGTGGATAATTGATTAATGTTAAAAATATAAAAAAATACGAATATATAATATTTAATGTTGAAAAATAGCATATAAACATGGAATATATACCAAATTTATCACTCTATCTGACCTCAAGATCACTACACTTTATATGTCATGACTACCAGGAGCATAAGCCATACAAACTAACTTAAAATCTCGGTTCTGTTGACTATGTCTCGTACTTCGATTTTTTTTCTAGGGTTTATCGTATACCTTTCTTCTTCAAGCTCTCCACAGAAATGAGATATTTCGAAAGCGTTTCGGAAAAGAAGCAAAATCTGAGAACACACACTTGGTAATTCACATAACGCGTCTCAGTTTACGTTAAAGTATTCAACCAAGCCAAGAATTCCGTCCGTTTGATTCATGCGTAAAGGTTTATACGACTCTGCAAAGGCTGTCGCTTCCACTAAATTTTACGATGACTTATATGACTGATTTATGCAATACTTTTAGGCAAACCTTGCTGTCCCGGCCGCATTCGTGTTACCGAAGAAATACTTAGTAGCTGAGTCTTGCAAAGAGATGTTTATTTATATCCACAAACCCGATTAATAAGCTCAAATTAATGGAATATCTCCGTGGTAAAGGTGACTACGGTATGGAATTAGCGAGCACTGAAGGTGAAATTATCTAAATGATGCCCTGACTTTTTTTTTGGTCAGAAAATGGTCCGTTCAGACTTTAAAAAGACATTACTTACCTCGAGAACGAATCGACGGTGAAGATCAATCATCTAGAATGGCCTCAGGCGGAGAAAATGTATCCATCAGAAGTTCCTTATATTTTCCTTTTAGTACTTACGTTTCGCAGGAAAATTATATCTTGAGTTGATAATAGAGGTTCCACTGTTGCTCATAACAAATCACTTTGCAATCGTTATTCGAAACTGCAATTGCAAATCAATTGCAATATCGTATCACGATGGCAGCATTAGACCCTCCCTGCAACGGTTCAATTGTGTGAATGCTATCTCGGAAAGGAATCTGCGAATTATTATTCTGGTATTTTACCGATTAAGTTAGGTTTCCATGGAGTGTTCAAGAAGTGATCTGGCAGCCTCCCTTTCCTTCCAGCACTGCCTTCTTTAATTCACTGTAAGGCCTAATCTCTTTCAATCTATCTAAAAATCCTATTCTTTTCCTTCCCCTCCCTCGTTTCCCTAACATTCTACCCTCTAACACCATTTTCAACATCCCCTCCCCGCCAGGTACTCGCTCCATATAAAGAAAAAATAAGCAATCTCTATTAATTCATTTTATTTGATAACTTTTTCAATAGTCTAACACATACGAAATGTAGTGGTTTAAGACTTTTTTTTATTATTTTAAAGAAATCGTGGTGAATTCATTTTGACGATATTTTTAAAATGTTTCTTCAAAGTGTCTTCATTCCATCAACGTACACATGATCTATGCCATTACAACTTTGATTTTTACTATTGACCGTTCTGCATTGGCTCTGATGAGGATTTTTGTCTTTATGCTTTAATAATTCATGAGATAGGAAACATTTACTTGCATCATAGAGAATTATAGTATCTGCGATTGAACACAGTGGAGTCGTCATGAAAGTAACAATTAACACACAGGCAGCCAACATTAATTTAGGAATTTAATACAATATTTCCATGTTATAGAATGTAATCCTTTATCAACGACATACTACGTATATGCGAAAAATTAATAGTCGGTAACATCACTTTCACGATTGTTACAAGCGTTGAATTGAATGTATGCTACTGTGTTTTGAATATATGCTACTGTGTATTTGCACGAATCTAAGACGAGGTTTTTTTCCCTCGCAACTCCTGCGGAAAAGAGGGTTCGGCTTAGAATCGGATGCAAAATTTTTGACGTCAAGCGGGTTGCATTATTTACGTCGGAAAAATCATGGACACCTGAGGTTGCCACCTGATAGCTATACAACGAAAAATCAACATCAAAAATAGCTTAACAGTAATTTAGCATATTTAATTTTGCGTTCAAGTAAAAAAAATCCATTTTTGGGCAGCAGGCAAAGATTCGGCGCGTGCCGATCAGTCGCCGGGTGCACTTCTGCCGAGTCCGCGAGATTGCCTGCTTTACCCTGGGTTCGGCTCCATTCAAGTTAAAGCTCGATCAACTCACAAAATTTTCGTGTGATTGGTTACAATTTACCTAAATTGTAACGTTAAAGCCTCAATGCCGTAGTGGGATAAACTGCTACAAAGTCGTCGCATTTTTCTCAGAGCAACGGTAAGATGGCAACATGATTTGCCTCTGATTAAAGAAATCGATTTAGTTGTGATTCCGTGCCTTTCAGAGTATTACAATGGCAGAGAAAAGAAATTATTACACTGCCGCTTTCAAAAGAAAAGTTATTTAGTGGAACTCCGATCTATCGTACCCGTATTGATCATTTTTCCGCATTCATCGTTCGCCGTTTCTGGTAACAAATAAGGTTCCATATAGACGATGTAATTTTTTCCCGCATCTCAAAAGTATCGTTTTTACCGCATTGATTGTTTGAAGATGGTGGTCCCGACGTATAATTTTCCCACATTAATCTTTTGACGAAAATGAGACGAAATAAATACAATGTGTCATTTATGGCTAATAACTACAGGCACATAGATTAAATATTCCCCACGAAATGAAATCACCATTGGGAGAAGCTAAAAGCCTTGGGGTAGTAGCATAAGCGCATTTCCCAAGATCCGCTATCCACCTCCATACATCTCTCGCCTCCCCCCTCTGACGCTTTCCTCTTCTCCAAAATCAAACAAATGGTCCCAGCTAGCGCAGGGATCGTATTACGAAGACCTTAGCTTCGAAAAAAAATCAAGTTACACGAGAACAATAGAAACGCGTTTCATGCCCCCCTTTTCTCACCCACTGACCTTTTTCAGCCTACTTGCTTAAAGTTCCCGGTTTCTGGAGGTCAACCGCTGCATCCAATCACCTATTAGCTCATAAGGTGTCTAACAATGAATTTCGGCAATTGGTATTATACTTTTATTAGGCTGGAATATGTGCAATGTGCTCGTAATTCAAAAAAGAACGAGACCAAACACGACGTATTTCTAACGTTATTTAAGCATTTTTAAGCAAGGAACTAGTTGGAAAAATACGATGGTGATTTTTGGCAAAACTCGATATCCTCGTTGCTGAGCTTCTCGGCAGTTAATGCGGCATTTTTTCCGAAAACAGGATATCAGGTTATTATCAGTTATCAATTTACGAGTTATACCATAAGTCTCACTTGTCAGAGTTACTGAGGAAGGGATATCTTCTCAGGATATTTTGTTCCTCCCTACTAACAATCCGAATTCATCCGCCCATCTGACGCTACGCTAATTAGAGAAGAATGGGTAAGTTGCCCTATCTTTGGGACAAAAAATTTCATGGCGCAATCATATGGTCATGCTTCACCCCCTGCAGTATGCTCTGTGTACGCCGAACGCGATAGCATAGCTCGTACGAGTGGTTACATACTTTCCAGGGTGGCTTGCCTTCATACCACGGAGTGTTTTCCGTGTGGGTTTAATAAAGTCAGGTTTCATTTTCACTAGTTTAATTTTATTCGTCTTCGGACCATGGCCCCTCCGAAGAAACTATTAGTCGAATCAACAATAAGACCTAAGTGTCTCGATTAAGTACCACTATTCCTGTCATTACGTGCCAAAAATCCTGCGTTTCCTGGGACATAGGCAACATAGCCAAACATTCGCGCATTGATTGTTTTCCCCTAGAAAATTTTTTTCCCATGGTGGAGTTCCAAAAAAGGGGGGGTCGTCTTAGAATCGTGTTCGTCTTAGATTCGTGCAAATACGGTAAGTCTCTTACCTGCAATTTTAAGGCCTTTAAATAACTTAACTGAGTACATGACTTTTACACATCGATTGCCACACGAACAGAACAGGGAGCATCTTCTTGCGCAAATGCGAACGCAGTTATACTTTACGTTTTTGTACTTTCAGCATAATGCGATTACTAATGTTCTTATCGTTCCGAAACTCCGCTATAACTATTCTAAATGTCCGTTATCTATTATAATAGGCAATAATGTCATATAATAATCCTACAGAGCTACAATACTATTTTACCTTCTGGAATTTATAATTAGATAATGACAATTAAATGTTCACACGCACCTTAGTCAATACCGCTTCTTCTTTGCTTCGTATTTCTGTTGATAGATCGTAATTATCGTTCCCTATCCTCGTTCCCAAGGAATGAGGCGGTGACTTCAACGAACGATTAAACGGATGAAACAGTCCAGTCAAATATTTTAAACCTGCACATATATGATTTCCCCGAAACGACGGTTCGTGAGGGAATGGGAGTGAGTTGGGGAGGGTAAGTGCTGGATTGGATATGGCAGTTGAATGCAGCCCGTGAAATGGATCGGTTGACTCTCCTTTTTCATAAAAAAATGCGATGACGTCTTCTACCACCGTACCGGCCTTCGGATGCGTTTGGAATATTCTGGAATTTTGTTGAGTCACGTGACTGAGTGTGTCGGAAGTCCCTCCCTGTCTTTGGATTTCACTTCGCGACAAGCTGTCTTGTGGTTAAGAGGTAATTACTAGCCAAAGTATTCTTTTATGGATACGTTTCCATGCCATTATCCATGGATTTTCAATTCCCTCAATTTGAGGAGCAAATCGCAAATACGTTTTATTCAAAGTTATCAAGTAATCGTTATAAGAGTGACTGTCATTTTGAAAAAAAATATTAAGCCCTCCGTTTTCACGTTTCAGCATATGATACCTTGTGCGGAATGTGCCCATGTTGAAATAAGCTAAGTGTTCTAAAGAACGCCTGTGGTAGAGAAATACTTTATCTTTTTAATATTCTCCTATTTTTTCTCAACAATAGATTTCGTGACAAAATATTGTCTTCCGCGATAAAGATATCGGCATTGGACAGGTTCTCATCGCGTATTTTCTGCGTAAGATCCTGCGACCATTACTCTATTATTTAACTGGTTTCATGCTCCTTATTATGCACATGTGTAATAGTGTTCGAGGCTAATACGAGTTATTTCCGATTAATTGCATTTCGATTTCTCAATCTTCTGCCTGCATTTGAAGAGTGTTGGTGGCGTATGAGTTTTTTTAATCATTTTTTTATCGTGCCTCAACGTTAGAGCATCAAATCTTACTTTTTTTTGGTAGAACTATGTTCTTAACTGCTTTGGAGCAGCCTACTTTTAATAATCCGGCAACTTGTACCTCTCTTTTTACGGAAATAAAACGTGTAAATGTAAACGCTATGGCCGTTAATGCGCAGTGGTAATGAAAGTTGCTGAATATAGTATCATACCTGCCGCACTGTTTCGTTGGATGTCATGAGCGCACGGGCGTACAAATTACCTAAATATGCCTATAATCAATCCTCATTTGAGCTTTATACATTCATTTTGTTAATGCTGTCTCTATAGTGAGTTATTCAAGTAATAGTTCTAAGAGGTATTCAGCACCTTAATATGATATTTATATATCGGTTATTTCACTCCACCTATTTTCTAACGATATTTCAAATAGGGCACGTTTTTTAAAGTTTCCCAATTTTGCATTTACTTTCCCCTATTTAACCGCTCTTAACTAATTCATAAATAAATTTGATGAGTAATGCTCCCATCCTATGAATAACTGATAAACTATTGGCGCTCAACTTCAGAATTATAACAATGCATTTGGCACTCCCTTTCCTCCAAACGTTACCTTTCGAGGCCGTGAGCATGAATTCCTGTTGTAGCCTCTCATTACACCTCCATCCTTACGCAACGTTTCATGTAACTATAATCTTTTTGTTCTTTGATATTTCCATCCTCTAATGCGAACTCTGTTTTGATTCTTTTCAGGTTTTCGATTAATATTTGGATAGCGGATCAATTCCGTGAAATGCGTGGGTAGGCTGTCCCAAAAAAACATTTTTTTTTAAATTTCAAAATCGTCAATCGGATTTCGATGACCCTCGGGTATACGACGATAGGCGAAAAAATATTTTTGAAAAAAGTTAAATAATTAGTTAGCGAGAGGCGCTTAAATACCAACACCCTTAATTTGTCGTACGATTTCACAAAAAATGTCAATCTATGGGTAATCAGGGTAAGGTGTGCTCCATAAGACAAAAATTTCGTCGATTTTTGCGTATCTTTCACCGTTTAGGCTTTGCGGCCCGCGCAGCCTGGCGCCAAGAGTGGCGCTAAACGATGCGGCTCGCGCGACGCGGTGCAACAGACGGCTGAGGCCGTCCCACTCCCCTCCCCCACCCCTTCTCCTCACCTGCCGTCCATGTTCACATGCTTCAGTGGCTCTCTCTCTTCAATTCAGATTTTGAACTCCTTTCGTAGACCAAATCATGTCGGCACTTATGGTAATAAACAATCTTAACCTTATTTTGGAAAATCGTTACAAAATTTGTTAACCTACTGAGAAAATTATTCAGCAAAGCCAGGTTTCAGCTAACAAGCTCTTTCCTCGTACCCTCATTTATCATTTTTCAAAATTGGGAAACAATCTGCAGCAAATATTGCTTTTGTTCTTCGTCGTTAGTAATACTGCTACTTAACTCCGTGAAAAGGGCCAACACGGCTGAGGACGTCTACCTCCCCTCCCTATCCTCCTCACATATCGTCGCTCCTCCAGCAGAAGCTCTTTCTCCGTTCCATGGCCTACCATTTTTCGACACTTAGATACAAACTGCAACAGATTATGCTTTTGGTCCTCACCGTGCATTTGAGCTTTGCTGTAGCTCTACTAAGGACAAATTGAATGAAGGAGACACAATACGACGTCTCAGGTCTACTCCCATGTGGCGGCTGATGTCCTGATAGCTTCGTCACTACCACGATGCGTGGAGTAAAAGCAAATAATTATGTAAAATAATAATTATGCAAATAATAAAAATTATATTACGAATGTTATTAAATATTTATTTATTCCCCAGTAAGATTTAATAGATCGATTGTTAGCTGCAGATCTGTCTTATGTATTTACTTAGTTACTTACCATCCGGAACTTGGATAGTTTTCTCCAATCGGCTAGAGTTGAGAGCTTAAATATCGTAGAAAAAGAGTGGAGAGCGTAATTAGAGAGATCGTGAAAAGGTAATAAAATATGAGTTAATAAATAAATACATAAGTTTCAAGTGCTATTTATTGAGTTATTAGTGCTGTATTTACTCGATTTCCAGTTTTGAACCGATATCCACTGCATAATGGAGCCGAAATATTAGGATTTGTACCGACTTGCAGGGAGTGTTGTGGGCATCACAGTAATAAATACAGTCATCACCACAAATACCACATCAGAGCTGATTCCGTGAACAACTGCCTTTTGTTTACGATCACTAAGAAATTCTCGCATCCAGTTTACCATTGTTTCGTTTAGTCCGCATGACTGTAATTTGTGCAAAAGTTTGTTGCGAAGTGCCGTGTCGTAAATTTTGTTAAACTCTAGAAATAGTACGTCGACTTGTCTTTTCGTTTACAACATTTGAGAACGTCGTGAGAAAGAGCGCGAAAACACATTGTATCGTTAACGTGAAGACACTGCAAAGAATAGTTAGCTAGATTTATGCAAAATTTATTTGAGAATATTCATTCTAAGTTTCAATTTCTTAGCTCAAAAAATCGTTTTTGAGGTTTTGGCCGGCTTTTATCGATTCCAGCCCACTGTGCGTCGTGTAGGAAGAGCGCGAGCTGTGTTTCGCATGATGTACCTTTACGGACGACGCGCTGAAGGCTATGGAGGAAATTACGACTGTTCAAGAATTAATAAAGTATGATGGAATGAGCAAATAACAGTTGAAGTTAAATTTTAGAGAATTCACAAACAAGCCACGAGAAACGGAAGCGTCGATGAAGTATTGCGGGAGTGGAAATAGCGGTTGAGTGTTGTGGTAGCATTTTAAATGTTATCACGGTAGTACATTAATACAGCTACGGCTTTACACAGTTAAATTTATGGTAGTGAATAGGATGGACGTGCCGCCGTAGATTTCTTGAGTCCCACCGCCGCCAGCGAGGGTCGCAGCTAGTTTAGTGCCTTTGATATACCATTTCATTACCTAAGAGCGATAGACCGGTGGTTACCGAATCCGACTCGTACCGGGAGGTCAAAATTTCGATTCTTGGACGCGTCAATTTTTTCATAAATAGTTTCTACCTTTTATTTTACAAAAACCTGCTGTTCATAATTATTTCCATGGTTTACAATAAAAATTTTATTTTTCTCTGTGGAACTCTTTTTCTGCAATGTGGCAGCGTCAGGTGTCAGATGGACACTTCCCGAACGCTTCCGAAACGCTTCCGGAGACGTTCCAAGTGGGGCATAATCTGCTTCCCGGACACTTACGCGACACGTCTACGCTTCCGCAACATTTCATCAACGCTTCCGTTTCATCTGGGTTTCAGTGACTAGTTTACCATCTTCATGAAATATTGAGTCTACGGTTTAAGATTTACTCTGTCGCTCTCTCGCACGTGGCCAAAAAGATTTCGGATTTTGTTCGAGTACTTCACTGAGTGCTTTTTCTTGAAAGTTTGCATAGCAGTACACATGGATTTCATTGTTCTTGAGCATTGGACAGCGTAGCTCTCTTTTGCTTCCAGTTACCTCAATTTTTCACCTAAAGTCACGGAAATTTCAACAAGTTACACAGTATTCTGTCTCCTTAGGTCCCTCCTAACATCGCTATTGTACCAGGGAGGTTTCATACGATAATATTTCCGTTTTTTTCGGAATAAATTCGTTGATCCCTTGGCGTAGAATTTCTAAGAAGTATTTCCCTAATACGTCAGTGCTTTCATTCTTTGCTTTGGCTATAGAGTTCATTTACGATTTAAGCATCTCGCAAAATTTAATGAAGTTACATTAATCAAATAAATAAATTAATGTATAGATGACTCTGCTCCAATTTTCAAGGTTACAAAAATTACTCTAAGATCATACTACTTATACCGTAAATAATATCGATTTGTTTTATTAACTTAGGATGGCTTACTACTAAGAGGTCCTATATTTTATTTCCTCTCGTAGACTTGTCAACTACTTGCTAATGCGTTTCGTAAAATCTCCCTGATTCCTTTATTCCTTGAATTCGATTTTACAGCCAAGAATCTCAATTTATAAATGTACATATCTATATCTACCCCAATAATCTATACAATTTAGTTGCCTCTCAAAGTAAATACAGATACTTTGTGTTCTAATTGGCAAATAATATCAACTTCGGAGTTTACAGGTCTCTAAAAAGAGCAAACATCTATACTCTTTTTGTTTCGTTTTCCAATTGTACACCGTACACTTTCTATTTCATTGTCAGTCATTTCATGGGTTATGATGTGAATATGTGATTTAACTGCTAGAAAAACTTTGTTGTACTGCGAAAAACAACCGCTATTGCGTCAATCGCAGCTTTAGACTTTATATCCTGGAGGAAAAACTTCGCTGTTGCTTTGATCCTCCGTAAGCCCTCTGTTCTTATGACCTTGTATTGCGTCCTGAAATTTTGGCTCTTTTTTTAACGCTACGGCAATTAATGAAGAAAGAGTTAATATTGTATTTTGTAGATTGATTTTCGGTTGGTTCTTTTCCGCCCTTTTGTGTTTTAGAATGGCGAATTACGCCAGAAGTACTTATTGCATTATTATTTACTTATCCCTTGGGGAAAGTGTTTTGGAATATTCGTTATTTTCCGGCATTACTGCTTACTTTGATGTGACCATTTTCTCAGTGTGGATTCCTCTTAGACCCCCCTGCCAAACACCCTAGAGGTGCAGGACATTATGTAGATTTAGACCTAGTGAATTTAAAAAGTCGTGTAAAAAAGTTGAATACCGACATTTTGCTGAGCCATCTGCGTTGATTATGCGGATGTCAAGAATTCCTCTTTTAAAACGAAAAAAATTGTGATTATTTTGCACTCCACCCTTCGATAACTTTACCGTAACTACAGCACAAAGAATAGATCTACATTGATTTGCATTGATTATGACTGTTATATTGTTTTGTTATATGTTATTATTATAAATACATATAAAAATATTATAATTAAATTTTACTCGTAATGAAATAACGTTATAAATGAAATAATTTTAATTATATACGCATGCAACTGCTATGGTACCACACATCAGTACTACGGAATCGGCGAGTCCAAATATCCTCTGAAGACAGGAAAAACCTCGCCAAGGATCGCCCGAATCAAAACACTCCGACGGCTGATCGAGTGCGTAAAATTGAGTTTCCTCAGTGCATTCCATCCACTAATCTTAATTCCGTTTGGGCTGTTTTTCCTGGAGTTAGACTACGGTAGCTCAGTTTGTGAGTGCCCGTCCTCGTCGGCTCTTGGTGGCGTGAGGGGAAAGGATTCAGTTTGCTTCGTTTGTCTTCTAAGTTTTCTGCGACCCGGCCTACCAGTTGACCCGGTAACGCCTGAATTAAAGTTTCTGCGATTTTTGTGGTGATCATGTATCTAAATATCAATGAAATTCGGAGTCATTAGGCGCAAAATTTATTCTTTTACCACTAATAGTTACGCCTTATGGTACCGCTATAAGTGGTAACTGTGGTACCACCAGAATGTTTTGCATCATTACATCCCAAATATTAGGCTCACATCAAATAGCCATACTTTATATGAGATATACATGTTATAACAATCATAATTTCATAATAAAACCTTTGTATTAACAATACATAAGGTAAAGAAAATCGAAATGCTTGATCTAAAAATTCCTTTTTTTTTGGGCTAGTTGATCATTCACAAATTTCAAACGGCTCTAAATGCGTTAATTACGGCTTTAAAATAGCAAACTTTTCGGAAAAATGTCATTAAAAATATTCTTATCAATTTAAAACTCTCAAAAACCCTAATAAATTACGATAAATGACAAAAAAGTTACGTTTAGCACTGCCCTACCTAGCCGTTACCATTTGGTACCGCTAGGCGTTAACGGGTTAAGTGGGACTCGTGGGCATCTGTATACTGTTGAAAACGATTGCATATTGCCTAAAAATTGGCATCAAGGAACTTTTTCATTGCGCTCTAATCAAATTTAAATTGAAGCTTTTTAATAATCTTAACAGGACTGCAATATTCTTTTCTCATCTGCGTTATTTTTCTTTTTCACATCCTTATTTGCCTACTCTATGTACCTATTGTATTGAATCATAATTTAAGTTGGGATAAATTGTTTTTTCAGCTTCTTATGCTTGATTTTCCCGCAGTAAGAGGATTTATCTTTAGGTAAAATTCTCTACTCACTTGCGCATTTCTGATAATAATGTACTTTACATCGTTATTTAATTTGGCATCGTTATTTATTCTACTTCCAACTTAACAGCATCTTTCCCCTCTTCCAATTTTTGTTAACATAAACACTGTTTGTCTTTATTATAAACATTGAGAAGCCTTCAAAATCCTTCATTGAGAAGCGTCAATAATGTTTGCTCTTTTTTCTTCGATAACTATCTAAGTTGGAATTTCCGTTATTTTCCGGCATTTCAGTTCACTTTGATATTAACATTTTCTCAAGATCTTTGACTCCCTGCCAAACATCCTAGAGGTGACTTGCGGGGTATTATGCAGATATAGTCCTCGTTTAGTCTAAAAAGCCGTTTAAAAAATTTGAATACCAACTTTTTGTTGAGCCATTTGAAGTGATAATGCATATTATATTATGTTGTTATATGTTAAAATCATAATAACATGTAACATAATATTATAATTAAATTTTACTTGTAATGAAATAACCTTATTAACGAAATCATTTTAATTATATATGCACGTAGCCCTTGTGCAGGCACCATATTATCACATGCAATCAATTCATTCATTTGCCTACAACTTGATGTAAATATTCCGCATAAATAACTTAAGGAATTGATTTGAATTGCAACGGTTAATCATGACTAGTCTCCGGTAAGAATTTTTTTGTGTTTAATAAATTTGTAATACCGGAGAGCAAATAGCCATCCGAAAGTTTATTTCATATCGAGTACAATTGTTCCTTTTTCTCAACAGGCGATACTGCTGAAACCTGCATTCTCCTGGACAAGAGGTCCATCGGACTGTATCCCATGATTGAAGAAATGAAGCAGAAGACCTGGATTCGTGTTATGTTCATCAGTGTACTGTGGACTATTTGTGTGTGCTTTTTTATTTTTTGTTTGCTGCATTGTTATTCATTGTAATGTGTTGTTTTTTACAGCATTTCGCAGGATTTAGGCAGGAGAGTAGGAATGGATCTCATAGGACATTAGGTAGTGCCTACTTAGTTCTTAGGTCGTAAACATGCGTAGCTTATTTACCAGGACGTTATATAATACCTAGATAGTTATTTGGTCGTCTACAAACTTATTTTAGGCAGGAGCATTATTCTTAGGCTCGGATTTTTAGACCTCGGTGGCCGCTGCAATAGGTACTTGGTATGGGTTGAATGGCTAGCTGTTTGAATGCTGCATTTGGTATGTGAGTGAGTGAGTGCGTGAGTGACTTTGTGTGCTTGCTGTAGTAGTAGTAGTAGTAATAGTAGTAGTGCTAGTAGTGGTAATACTAACACTAATTGTCCCCTCCTTTCCTAAAAATCCCTCCCCACCCTCCCACCCCCTCTAAATCCATACTGCTCCCTCTACGTGGGGAGGGGGAGTAACAGAGGAGAGCCATTTAATTGATAATGCGGTGCAATCAACCAACTACTGGTTGCATGGTAACATAAGACTTTCCTCTGGCGAAAGCAGTCTGGTATCCTAGCATAATAACGTATTCCATGTACTTGGAAAATGTATGGTGACATAATTTTAGCCAATGTTTTGGCATAGTGAATGGTAAATTGTTAAATTGATTCTGTTTATAGTGTCCTCCTTTAGCGTTTATTGATATTTTATTTGCTTGAAATATGTATAGGTTACTATAATATTTCTGATTTCATAATAATTTTGGCATTTCTAATATCTATGTATTGTTCTTTACTTTTGGCATTATGCATTCCGATACCTAAACTTTTGGCAATACATTTGTTTTTTAAATATTTTTTCATTGCAATCATTATGTGAATGCTCTGCTATGTTCTTTAATTTATCCTATTGTCTTCTCTAAAGAGCTGAACAAGTTTGAATTGCATGTTTTATTCATTTTTGCAGCATAGCAATAAGTAACTCTGCTTTTTATTGCCATCAACAATATTATTAGTGTTTTGCGGTGACAATAATATGCATGATAGTAAGTTTTTATGCTCGATTTTTGTGGAATCTTTTCATGATGCATGGTGTCTCTGTGTGGTAATACTGGAACACAGATTTTTTTACCTTCATATTACCCCTAATATTTTGTGTATCATTAAAGATTTGAAGTACTGTACTTTAATATTTATCTTTACAGATGGATTCCAATGCTAAAACTATGTTTTTTTTAAACTGACCTTTGTTTCCGATACTTTAACTGCTAACTTCCGAAGGTTAACGCTGTTCATGCATAGTTTGCGATACCTCAAGTCCATATGAGCTATTTTTTAATCGGTGGGTTTGTCACAATTTTGATGTTTGATTGATGATTTTGAGGTGATAACGGTAAATTAAATAAATAAATGGTGACGTAAATTCACGAAATAAATTTACTTATACGAAATATAAGATAAACGAATATGTTAGGATATAATTTTGTGACATAATGTTGGTAAATGTTGATTTTTTTTAATCATAAATTTAGATTCCTTGAACAAGTGGAGGAGCGTGGGAAAAATTGGGAAAATAAAACAGCGTGAGGAGGCCAGACTATGTTGCTTTCAGTGTGCGTTGCGTAGAGAAATGAGGGGAATCTCGAAAAAAACTACATTTTAAAGCCTCACCAACGTTTGATAAATAACTTATTTTTTTAATTCGACTTGAAAAACAGTGATAAAATAATTTGCATCGTTTTTAATTGTTTTATTGCATGATTCAATCACTTCGTTTTTACTCCTCCCAAAAAGTCTCATGAAAAATCAATCAATTGATTGGGCTTGACAATGAAATCTGGAATCAGCCTATGACAGAACAACACGATACAGTCAACCGGTACGAGGTAGTAAAATTTATCGGAAAACGGAAAATTATAAACTTACATGCGGAGAGGATACTTTGGGATACGTTAATTACCATTTAACTAATTAACATTTTTATTGGTATTTGAACACTCTGCGAAGCCTAGAGGTTTGATTTCAAATCTGCGCTTGTTGCTCACATTCAGCTTCTCCGTTAACGTAACTGAGACTTCGGCGGGAAAATGAATGGTACGGCCCCGCCAAATAATGCTCTAAGCTCACTCAAAAGCACTATTAGCATTTTCTTGAGTTCCATAGCCATATTGTTTAACTAAAGTAACAAAATTATTTATTTTCATGGCAGAAACACGATTCAGATACGTACTTGATAGCATGATTGTCGGGAATACGATGCAAGCAATGATATAGGCTAGCGAGGGTGAGCGACACTTCTGAGGTTGTACCATGGCCAGCTCAAGACTACTAACGACGTGACTACTAACGACGTGACTACTAACCTTGCAGAATCTAGCCTGGTTCACGAAACCAATTGTTCCAGTCTCGCTCAGTCATCCGCAAAGAATTCCTGAAGGCAGGGGAGCAGCGCAGTGTGGACATTCAGTCGGAGGCCACTGGAGAGAGGATTTCCCGGGCGACCGCGAGAAAGGTGGATGGATGACGTGAAAGACCTAATACAAATTGCTATAAGAAGATCGTGACCTCATCGTCGCGTGATCAAGTCAAGATCAACAGTAATGCCAGTACAACGTAATGCCAGTCGTTACGGTAAGGCACTTTAAGTTAAATTAAATTTAAAGCTAAATTTTTTCCCACACAGTTGCAGATGGAAAGAAATACATCTATTCGTTAAAGAAATTCTTCGATTTATTTTAAGTACGTTTTTATTCCTGTAATCTTTAAATGAGATATTAATGAGTATTTTACTCCCTCTCTGGACTCATAATCGGTCCATTATTCCAATTTTAATGGGAAAATATTATTCCACGTTTTAGATTAGAAAGTTCATTTCCATCAGAGCCTTCACATTTCACGGAGGACAGTGCATATTAGTGCACATGCCTGGGTAAATTTTAAATTAGCGGTATAATTTAAACGAAATAAATAATTAATTTTTGATATCAATTTATTCTTCTCGGTATCTTTTGCATATTGACCAAGTTTGTAATATTCCTGTTGTATAACAAGCGTCCATATTACCAAATATTACCTTCGGAATTATGGATACAATATAAAAGAAAGAAATTTACGGAGGTAAAATAAAAGTACATTTGGTCAGTTTAGTTTATATTTTAATATTCTTTTTGACAGCTGACAACATGATATTTTTGTATAAACAGGATGTTCTTGACTTTGGCGGCATTTTCATGTGATGATTGGTTATCCCTGAAAATAGAATAGAAATGAGAGGATTAATAATTTTCCGATACATCACTGCAAGGACTCAGAAATTTACCCAAATACTTTGAAGGGTATATGTTTATTGAAAAGTGTACAATTCTGCACTCGGTAACATAATATCGGTGCATAACTTTTAAGTCATAAGCACTATTCCTTCCATTTCTTTGTAATGGGCCGTAAATTTTATATCAGGGCACTAAATATTAATATCATCGTCCAACATTTTCATTGTTTTAATACGTATGCGTTTAAAATTTAAACTTCGTAAAGCCGAATAAATGAGAGGAATCCAACAGTATCCTGCACTTAAACTATTCAGTTCGAGGAAATGTAGATGTGTAACAGGACCTTTCAACATTGACATAATAGGAATTCTACAAAAAAAACTTTTAAAAATTTAAAAGTTTTAGCTTAGAAAGACTACAACTTAGCTTGCAAAGACTTAACAACTCATTAAAAAATTTCGTTGGGGAGACAGGCTGAGGTAATCATTTAAATGCTCCATGGTATTTTACCGGGCAGAATACTATAATGAGAATAATATTTCTTAATGATCAAGGACGGGAATTGATTGAATCGAAAACTCCGAGATAAATTTGAGAAGATTCAGAGGAAACGTAATAATTACCTTCTCACCTTTCTCATTTCCAAATATCTTCTCATTCACTTTGACCCTTTGGTGTTGTTGCATCCGCAATTGGTGCAGCTACAGCTGGGCCCGCAGTTGCAGTTCGAGCCCCCTTGGCAAGACGAGCCGGAGCCTGAAAAGAAGACGATTCATTCAAAAATGAAAATGAACACATTCGGAGAGCCGTTGAATCTTCACATGAATCGTTCAATGATTCATTCTCTGCTAGAGGCATAAAATATGGAAATGAACGAAGTGAGCCCTTTGAGTGAGCCGCAGGGAAGATATAAAAAAAAAGAAATCAATAACCATAATGTTGCGGGTTTAAAATGAAAGTACATCTGGTCAGTTTCGTTAGCCAGTATATTTTAATTTGTATAAACATCATGCATTTTTTCTTTTATACATGAAACAGCTTACAGGATGGAAAATAGTTAAGTAAATGAACCTACCTAATTCATTCATCATCGTAATTAAAAATCGTTAATCTTATAAATTAGTTTGACGCAGCTTTCCAAAGAATTCTCCCATCAGTAAATCTTTTTGCACATGCATAATATTTCTGCTTTACATTTCACCTTCTCTATGCAACTCATCCGTTGCCTACCACTGCCGTTCTTCCTCTCATGACATGTTCGTCTTCTACCAATGTTTTCGGAAAGACCAACTTCTCACCAACTCTTCTTAGACTTCTAGTCTTAAACTCATGATCTACTAATTCCTTAGGTTTTAGCTTAATTATTTTTAATGACAATTAATCTTTCAGCTTAACGAGAGGTTTGATCGAGTATCAACAATACGATTGCGCAACCTGAGACTAATTGTTACAGGAAATTATAGTCGCACATTTACGTCCAACCTTAATTATTTAAGGTTCTTAAGAAAGTCCTTCTCGCGGCTGAGCTTTAAGCCACCGAGTGCGTCCACCGGGTTGCGGATGGTGGGTCAACCTCTAGATATAGAGGTAGGCTGCGATATAAGCAGGTTTACTTGTCGAATAAGCAGTCGTGGACAAAAAGCGGCGGTTATCCGAGGTGGTATGGGTCTATCCCTGGGAGAGATAGGCCATCTTAATGATACACTAAACCTGTGAAGATACCGTGACTTGGCGATGAGAGGCCGCCAACAATTATGCCTCACATCACCCGGAGGAGAGGGCAGCAGCTCTTCTTCATATGAGTGAAGGTGGAGATCACGATGGTCAATACAGCGACACTCATTGCACTTCAGGCGTGGTAACATTTACTTTAACGGCTGTAGTACTGCGATGTGGAAGGCAAGGGGAAACCACCACATTATTATCCCGAGGAGGCGCAGCTACTCCAACTTTAAATTGTCTGACATGATGGAATTCTCTCAGGTAAAAAATTCCGGAGGTAAACTAGTCCCCCATTCGGATCTCCTGGCGGGGACTACCCGAGAGGGTACATCGGTCAATTGTGATAAAGTTATGAGGATAGGTACATGGAACGTGAGATCACTCAGGACTTGCGGTAAGCTAGAAAACCTTAAAGTGGAAATGGAAAGATTGAATATCGACGTGCTAGGAATCAGCGAAATGAAATGGCCTGAGGAGGGAGACTTTTGGAGTGGAAGCTATAGGATTATACACACAGGATCCCTGAACGGTAATGCTGGGGTTGGGATAATGCTCAGAAAGAGCGCCGGAATGCGTGTGAAAAGCTTCCTACAGTACAATGAAAGGATAGTTATAGTGAAGATAGAGACTAAGCCAGTAGATACCGTAGTGGTACAAGTCTACATGCCCACGACAGACTACGAGGATGAAGAAGTTGAAGACGTCTACGATGATATAAAGGAAGTAATCAAAAAGGTAAAGGGAGAAGAAAACATAATTGTTTTAGGTGATTGGAACGCTGTCGTCGGCGAAGGCCAGGATGGAAGAATAACCGGAAAATATGGATTAGGAAATAGAAATGAAAGAGGAGAAAGGCTGTTAGAGTTCTGCACAGAACACAAATTAGTGTCTGAAAACTCAGTTGAGAATAACTGGACTACCTTAAGAAGTGGATTTCAGGAGGCCGCTAGAGAAGTTCTAGGGATAAGAAAATGTATTAAGAAAAAGCCATGGATCACGGATGAAATCCTAGACCTCATTGAAGAAAGGAGAAAGTATAAGAATACGAATACTGAGGAAGGACAGGCTTGCTACAAGAGAATAAGGCACGAGATTTGCCGCCAAGCGAGGAAAGCCAGAGAAGCGTGGAGGAGGAACATATGTGAGGACGTACAAAATAACCTCGTAAAAGGGAAAGTGGAAGCGGCCTATAGAACAGTGAGGAACCATTTCAAGGAACCAAACACAAAATGTAATAGCATAAGGAACAGGAATGGAAACATTCTAATTGAAAACGAAGACAAAGCCGAGAGATGGAAGGAATACCTGGAGAAATTATACAACGGGAGTAAACTTAGCTCAAAAGTTCTCGAAGAGGAAAGTGAAGTTGAATAGGATGACATTGGAGCAAGCATCTTAAGATCGGAATTTGACGCTGCAGTAAGAGATCTGCGAAAGAATAAGGCCCCAGGAATAGATGACATTCCAGCAGAGTTAATAAAAAATGCAGGAGAAAAGGTCTTAACTCAACTGTATAAAACTGTCTGCGCTATGTACTCAACAGGAGATTTACCTAGTGACTTCGAGAAGAACAACATCATTCCCATACCCAAAATGAAGAGAGCTGAGAAGTGCGAAGAATTTAGGACCATAAGCCTGACGACACATGCGTCGAAGATTCTGACAAGAATCATTTACAGGAGAATTGAACGAAGAGCAGAAGAATTCCTGGATGAGGACCAATTCGGATTTAGGAAAAGCAGGGGCACAAGGGAAGCAATTTTGGCTCTTAGGTTGATCATAGAGAAGAGAATGGAGAAAAACAAACCAACCTTCATAGCATTTGTCGATTTAGAGAAGGCCTTTGATAACGTGGAATGGAATTCAATGCTTAGAATTTTGAAAGAAATCGGCGTACTCTACAATGATCGTAGAAATATTCATAGTTTGTATAAAAACCAAGTAGCTGTGATCAAATGTGGACCAAACGGTGCAGAAGCGAGAATAAGAAAAGGGGTGAGACAAGGTTGTGCGCTTTCCCCCTTAATTTTTAATGTTTACATAGAGAAAGCCATCAACGAAATCAAGCAGAAAGCTTCGGGTGTCAATATCCACGGAGAAAAAATTAGTATGCTGCGATTTTCTGACGACATAGCAGTCATAGCCGAGACAGAGAAGGATTTGAAGAAGACGTTGACACACATGGAAAGGACAATGGCCAGATATCAGCTGAAAATCAACAAAAAGAAGACTAAGATATTAGTTTGCAGTAAAAGAGAGGAGGCTAAAACAAACATCAACCTAGGAAAGCATAAGCTTCAAGAGGTGAACGAGTTCTCTTACCTGGGAAGCCGAATTACCAGCGATGGACGGAGCAAGAAAGAAATACACAGTAGAATAGCGCAGGCGAAGAGGGCTTTCTACAAAAAGAAGAATCTTCTTACAGCTGAAAATACCAGCATAGAAGTAAGGAAACAATTCATCAGATGCTACATATGGAGTATGTTTCTCTATCGAAGCGAGGCTTGGACGTTGACAGCAGCAGAGAGGTCAAGAGTGGAAGCATTCGAAATGTGGTGCTACCGAAGAATGATGAAGATAAAATGGATTGACCGTGTGAGTAACCATGAAGTGCTAAGGAGAGTGGGAGAAAAGAGAAGCCTCCTAGAAACATTAAGCAGGAGAAGGGACAACTTAGTTGGCCACATTTTGAGGCACGATGGTCTGATGAAGACAATCGTTGAAGGACAAGTGGAAGGGAAAAAGGGCAAGGGACGGCCCAGAATGAGTTATATCGGACAGGTTATAAAGGATGTAAAAGAGAATAAATATGTAGCTATGAAGAGATTAGCGGATAGGAGAGAGAAATGGAGAGCTGCGTCAAACCAATCTTAGGATTGTTGATTAATGATAATGATGATGATGAAGAAGGTCCTTGAATGCCCAAGAAAAACCGTTTCCATGGTAACTGCGAAGTGCATCAAAAACTTTTTGTGTTGCCATAGCTCAGTAACTAAGGAGTCTATATTGTGTTGATAATGAGATACCATGCTTATGAACAAAAATGCTTTAAATTGTCTCCCCTACCGCCTCCTGAAGTATTGTACGCATTGTATGCACCAGAGTGCACAGTTAAGTGCCTTGTAAAAAACCGTTCTCTTCATTTTCCCCTTGCATTTCAGTTTTCAGTGACTATAACCCATTTCAGTTTCAAGTGATCCCGCTTACCCGCCTTAAATGCTCTTCGCGTTAGACTGTTACGTGTTGTTCCAGGTATTAGAAGTCGTTTTTCTTTCCTCATATTTGCCTCAATTGTCTTTCGTTGCGCTATCCGTCGTAATAGACCACTTTGCTGGTCGTCCAACCATCCGTTTCCGGAAGGGATATCTCCGGCGAGAACGGCTTCGTCATTATCCGCTCCGCGGCGAAAGGGTTGGTCGGCAGCTAGAAGGTGACCTTGAGGAGCTCGGGTTCGTTGATCGCTTGACCCAAGTGGAGCGAAAGGAATGACTGACAACAAATTGGGAGTCCTCGGGATTTCCGACTAGCTTTCGAAGAATTGGCGATATAGGAACCTCCTGTTCGTTACACGCACTTAAAACGTAATAGTATAACACTCTAGTTGTTCTGAGCTTGAATGAGTATTTTCAAATTCCCACACTTCAAAAAGGGACATCAATTGCAAATGTATTGGTCATAAGTACACTGCACTACTGCAACGTATGTGTTTTTTTACGTATCTGTAGATGCAGTGGCGGATCCAGAATAGGAGGATAGCGACAATTGGGGGGGGGGGACTTTTTTGTGCGCGCTAGTCATCGTCCTTGTGTTTCACAATATTTCGTGGAAAGGAGAGTATTTGGGAAACACGTTTACCAACATGCCTCCATCGGACTAATACAATGTACACTTATATTAGGCCGGCCCGAGTTGCGACACAAATATGTTACGTAATATTCAAGGAAGTTGGGTACCTCTACGTTACTTCTGTTAAACCTCAAAATTATTACGAAACCTAGCAAACCAGTGGAGAACGAAGTGCGTCGTAACGTTTTTGTAGCTTTGAAATGAAGAGTTGCCTTTTAAATAATTTTTTAGCGGTTGAACAGAAATGAAATTAAAAATATGTTGTTAAAAAATGATTATTTTTACGATTGATGAAAATATAATAATTAATAATGTGTTGTTGAAAATATTTTCGGATGTGAAAGTACAAGAGGTGCTATTTCACAAGCGTCCGGCCACACCTTGAATTTGCAGCGAGCGATTCATCGCAATTGCTTGGAATTAATGTTCTTAAATCTGGAAATCTTAAATCCGACGCAGAAAGACTTGATCCGCGAACTAAATGAAAGAGTGCGCAAATAATGCAATAATAATCAAAGCGCTATTCGTAAAAAAACTGCTACGAGTGAATTCAAGGTTTGGCCGGACCACTAAGAAATAACATTATCTTGTTATTTTCCAAAATCTTCCGACGAAACGAACCCTAGATTCCTCAGGGCTCTGTCACAAATATTACTTATACCCCACGATACCCCACGAAGTTATCGTAACCAGTAACCATTAAAAATGAGTTTGGAAGATAGTACTTCACCCTCTTTGAAGTTAGGCGCATTTAGAAATCCTTGTGAGTAATAAAATAAAACAATTCGTCAAGCTTCAAAAGTTGAGTATAGAATCAATAAGTTACAGAACATCAGAATTGGGAAATTTAATTTGAGATTGTTGTTAATATTTTCATTTTGCGGGAAAATATTTGCATCGCAAGCAATAATAATTCGACCGGAAAAAATGTACAAAAAAATGAAATATTTTATTTTTCACTTTTGCAATGAAAAATCTCACGCTCTTAGGTTAGTGTTAGTTCTAACTAAATAACTTTACCCTCAATGAGAACTATAGAAAGGACATTAAGAATTTTATTTGAAAAGAGTGGTACATCTGGAATATTGATAAATCATGCCGAACGGGCATTGTGACTTAGAGGTCAAAGTCTGACCAACATACGGTCAGTCCTTCGTCCCAAAATATTTAGAGATCCTTACGAGCAATGCGTATGTGTCATTACCCATTATCTGATACTAGGGGACGTTGTTTGCTTAAATGGCGCAGAAACAGATAATCTATCGGGCGAAATGGTATGGACAGCATAATTATTTGACTTCTTCAGACGTCATTGTGTTCACTTAGCATACATGGCGGCGCGAGGACTGCATTGAGCAAAGCTTACTCAGCGGTGACCATGACGACGAGTTAAATATGGTTAAGCCAATCGTTTTTCAATTCTGCATGGACATTAATGGCGCGCGTGATTCGACTAACCGATCAAAAGAGGAGCAAGTAACTTCGCTTTGGCGAATTCACTTCTCCTTAAACAGCTAGGTTCTCGATCATAAAATACTAATACTTTTCACAATACTTTTCTTACCACTTTTCACATTACCACACTTTTCACGTCACTATGTAAGTAAGATTTCCATCAACGAAAAAGATCGATCAAGAATAAGAAGTAAAATTAAGGATACAATTATATAATGAAGATAACTCTTTTAGCAAGTGCAAATTCTTTAAATTAGCACTTAGGCCAGCTGCTTTAGCCGACAGTAGCGTCATTTTCTTTAAAATAATGCGTTTTTTCTTCGTAAAATTATTTTCCTACTGATTGAAGCAGACCTGACTACAGCATTCGACGAATGCCCTGTTTGCAATCGTATGTATGACTCCCAGAAGGCACAGCATTCCTTTGCGTGCGAGTCAACTAGTGGCTGTAGTCAACTGGAGGCCAAATTTAATTTTTATAATGAATCTTGTGGTGTAACGATATACATCGCATATTTTATTGAATTTCATTAATCTTACGGGTTTAAATAAATGTCATTTTTATACTATACGGAGATTCATGATACTTTAAAGGTAAGAACTGATAAAAGAAGAATGTACGAATAAAAGTTTTAAATTATATTTTATGGGTCCAAAATATTGACATGAAAACGAAAGTGAAGAAGGTAGACTCAAAAATTACAGAAAAAGTGGCAGGAGTAATGAGGAAAAGAAGAGAAAAAGATTACTGCGACAGATTGGAAAGAGGTCAAAGATCTTTTAACATTAACTCAACACTTGAGCTGAGAAGTTAGGAAGAATACAATAATAAAGACGAGGGAACTGGAAAAAGATATAATCGACGTGGTAGATCATAGCAACTAGATGACACCAGATGGCCAAAGAAAATATTGCAAGTTCTATATATATCAAGAATTAGGCCGTCTTGAGTGTAATTTTTAAATACATTTTTAAAAATCTTGATTGAGCAACAGCAAAATCATGGGGATAAAAACTAAATGTGAAAATTCGCTAATAATCATACTTTCATGAAATATAGGTGTTTTTCGGAGTGAGTTATCACATTTACCCGAATTTACATTGCACTCTTGAATCCCGAAAGAAAATTTGCGATAAAATATTATTTTCCAAGCATCGCAACACTTTCGATTCAAAGAAAAATTTTCCTTGGAGATAAAATGTTTCTTCAAGGTTCATTTTAACGCTTAAATTTGCGGCTGCACGTAATACGGAATAAAATTTTTAATGACTCACCGATTTATCACGCAAACGAAGTCGGACCATGAGCGGAAAAAACCTGGAATTATTTCCACTCCCCCACTTTTTAAAGGGAAACCTTGCTAGGCCCAAAATATTCCTTTCGCATTACATGTTATCTTTTGACTGTATCTTTCCTAATGCTTCCGATGATACTTATCACCTTATGCGGGAGAGAATGGAATTTGCGTTAAAGGCGTTAGCATCAGGAATTGAATAGAATTGATGATTTAATTTTTAAATTACTTCAGCGCATGAAATTCGCATTTCGTGTTCATATTTCCTGTTAAAACAAGATTAATGGATGAATTCGCTGTAAGCAGAAAAATGAAATGCACTTTTAACCGCTTTTACGTCAACATTTCAATTGCTATAGGAGTGCAAGTAATCAGGTCCCAGTAATATAAAATAAAACGCAATTATTTGACTCCTTCACACGACATCCACTGCCCATATACGGATTGCATGCACATTGATATATACTAGGAATGGATTGAGCGAAGCTTACTCAACTATGACGATGACCGTGATCATGACGCCGAGTTTAAAACGGTAAAATCATTGAAATTTGCGTGATGTGGTTGTCAGAAATTCAAAATGGAGATTGTAGCAGCTGTTCAAGAACCTTAGTTAGGAATCTATCAACTTCGGTAGGATTTTAATATTTTTTCTTCACGATGTCAAAATAAATTTTCTAATTTAGGTTCGAATACACAAAGAGAGAGGTGAGAAAATCTTGCTCAGAAAGTAAAAAAAACTATGACATTTCACGGGGGAAGCGGGCAGTTATATTTTAAGTACTTTTCGATCGAACTTACACGACACGTTGGTTTGGGAAAATTATTTTGGAAACAATCTTTTTCTAACAAACTCAAATGAGATATTATACGAAGCTAATTGTAGCTATTATTAAATCGAAACTTGAAGCTTTTACGTGGTGGAAGGGTTCCATATTAATAATGAAAAACACACTGTTACTTCCACAAAATTCATCGAGTTTCTATTTTATTACCGGTTTCGGCTATTACACCAGTGCCCATATACATCCACTGCCCATATACGGATTTCATGCACATTGATATATACTAGGAATGGATTGACCGAAGCTTACTCAACCATGACGACGACAGTATTTGAAAATCGTGTAATAGCCGAAACCGGTAATAAAATAGAAACTCTGTGAATTTTGTGGAAGTAACAGTGTGTTTTTCATTATTAATATGTAGCTATTATATTATTGTAATAGACGAAACTAAGCTATATTCTATGCAGCTATTTATTAAGTGAGCAAACTAAACCTAACTAAGTAAAGTGAGCTAAGTGCAGTATGAAAAATGGATATTCCCTTACCTTTTCCTCCACAGCATGGGTCAGGCATGGTGAATTCTCGTGAGGTCAGAGCTTCTCAATCGAATCAGTGTAATCTTCCTTCTCGTGGTGCTCAACGCAGGCGGTCTGATGTCTTCCGTGCCAGAGCGGAGAGCTTTATAAGCAGCGCCCGCGAGTCAGCGCACTTCCTCGCGCCCGACGTTGCCGACGCCCGTAACAATGCTCTTCCTGGAATCTGAAGCGAGGCAGCGCGGACGGACGGCGTTGTGATTGTTCACCCACACTGTTGCCAGATCGGGAACAATGACGAGACGCACTCCTTGTGACGAGGGAGAAAGAGGGGGGGGGGGGATGGCGAGAAGCGGTTCAGGGCAGAGAGACTTAAAATTGAATCTGCTTCATTCTCTCTTCGGGATCAGACCAGTCAATCCAAAGAGCCCATTATAATTTTATATTACTCGACACTCACCTACATTTCACTTCCTCATCTCAGAGTCCTCTACATTGCCATATAATAACTACGAAGTTGAGTCGTCGCAATCCGCCATTGTTAGACAAATCATTAACGGCGAGCTGTGTTGTAGCATAGACGTAACGTCAAGTTGGTGCAGTTTTTTCCATTTGTGTAATTGATTAACAAGAGAGATGGGCGGTTCTTCTGCACCAAACTGTTCCATTAGTTGCAGGGATGGGTTCTGTGTTTTTGCTTTTCCTTGTAACCCTGAGGTAAGGGCGAAATGGTTACAAATGTGCGGGATGGATAAGTGGCAACCATAGCCGTCGTCCACAATAGGGTAGTTTCCTATTATTTTTTTATTGCCTAAATCGAAAGATTATTACTCCTGGAGTACGTATTTCACGCTCTTAGATTTTTAATGACGATATCTATTTTTCGCGATTAAATGAAAAGTGAAAATTTTCAAGCGCGCGAAAACGCGACGGCTAAGTATAAATGCTGGGAAAACCCCGTGCGACGTCATTCTGGCTCCGGCTGTCGCCGTGTGAGGTGACATAGGGGCGAGGCTTTGAGCCCTAATACGATGCAGGTTGCTAGCAGGTAGCAGAGTATACTGCTAGTAGGTAGCGCCTGGCATAAATAATGATTATTAATACCCTATCAAACGAAGTAAACTTTCCGACCTTAGCCAGTTTTAATGGGTGATCATTAAGAGATGTTTCCTGAGCTCTGTGCCACATGCATGCATTGGTAATCTTAGACAATGTAAAACTCCTATCTACTCGTATAGAAACTAGGTCCCTGTGACGTCACTTGGAGTGGCATCGCATGGGAGCCAATCTGGCCTTTTTCAAGTGCGGTTAAAATTGACCATTGCCATTCGTCTGAACTGGGATTTCTAAAACCAAGTAATTTCTATATTATGAATACACTAATTATGGGTAACGAATCGCAATCATTGCCTTTCGTTTTCTTTGATGAAGGAAACTACCCTATTTGTGAGGTGAGTTAAAGTTGATTTGATTCAATGTATTGGGTAAGTATTCATATGAAGATCAAGTTCTTAGTTTCGGCTTAAGTTGATGAAGGGCTGTGATTTATTTCAAAGTTTAATACATTTGGTACTCAGTTCTACGTTGTACGTAATGTAAACAGAAAAGGGTGCATAATAATTCCTGCTATAGTTGAGGGTTTTTCATGTTTAAAAGGTAATTTGTGGAAATCATTTTTAAACGTTGATAGTGTCGTAAAACTGATACAAGTAACCCGAGATAAATTCAAGTGATTAATTTAAACAATAAACATCAGAATACGCGACCTATTCACATGATGGAATGTGGTTAATTGTTATAATTCCGTCGCGTGAAAGTTATACTTGTAAGTGTCCTTTAAACTTATAATTGTAACTATATAAGTGCTCTCACGTTTGGAACTCCATGAGGAACTATTACGTGCGATGCAATCAATGATACCAGTTTTCATTAAAGACTTACTGAAATCATGAAATACTTATGTCCCTTTTGGAACTGCGTTATTGGTAGCAAATGTTTGCAGGTATTCGAATTCATGTTGGATTTTACACCTTGTAATTACATGCGATTTATAAACAGCGAAACCTTCCTTAATTAATATAATAGTCAACATACAGTTTATAATTATAGTATTCTACCGATTAAGATAGGTTTCCATGGAGTACAATTGAGTGATTTGGGAGTCTCCCTATCCTTCCGGCGCTGCCTTCTTCAATTCACTGTGAGGCCTACTCCTTTTCAATTTATCTAAAAATCCTATTATTTTTCCTTCCCCTCCCTCGTTTCCCTAGCATTCTACCCTCTAACACCATTTTCAACATCCCCTCCCCGCTAAGTATTCGCTCCATCCATATATTCTGTCTCCTCAATACCTCATCTAAAAGCTGCCTCTCCTCGCCCACCATATCCAGCACTTCGTCATTCCTTTTCCTCTCCGTCCATTTCACCCTCTCCATTCTTCTCCATACCCACATCTCGAATGCCTCCAATCTTCTCACGTCTTCTTTCCTCAAAGTCCACGTTTCCGCACCGTAGAGAGCTGCACTCCATATCAAACTCTTCACTAACCTTTTCTTTAAACTCTTAGATAACGATCCTCTCAGAATCTCCTTCCTGTTCATGAACGCCTCCTTCGCTAATGCAATTCTCTTCCTAACACCTTCCCAAATACTCGTTTGCCCTCGCCTCCATTCGTCTGTTCAATATCCTCAGCACCACTTTCGCCGCATGCGATATTAGGCTGATAGTTCTATAATCTCCGCATTGCACAGCTTTATTCTTTTTCGGAAGCGGAAATAAAACCGTCTTCACGAAATCCTCCGGCCAACTTCCCTCGTCATAGATCCTGCGTACTATTTCGAAAAACCTTTTCTTACCTTCCTTCCCTAGATTCTTCAGAAGCTCACACGGGATATTGTCCACGCCTACTGCTTTCCTGGCCTTCATATCACGAAGTGCTTTCTCTATTTCCGAATCTAATATCCCCGGACCAAGATTATCCTCCCCCACTTCACTTTCATCCTCTAAAGTCAATCTCTCCGGTCTGTTCCTCACTTTATAGAGATCCTCTACGTATTCCTTCCATCTACTCTGTACCTCTTCTCGCTCGGTTAGCATCCTTTCATCCTTAGCCTTAATTTTAGGCATGGTTTGCCCTCTTTTGCCGCCCGATAGCGACTTAACTTTGCCATATAGCGCGCCTACCCCTCCTTCCTTCTGAAACTTTTCCATTTCCTCACACTGTCTTTTCCACCAAGCCTCCCTTACTCTCTTAGTTTCACGTCCTAATCGATTATTCAATTCGCTATACATTCTTTTGCCCTGTTCTGTGTCCACGTTCTTCCACTTCCTCCTCTCCTCCATTTCCCTTATCATGTTCTCCGTTATCCACGGCTTCTTTATTCTTCTACTGTCAACGTAACCAATTGACTTCTCCGCCGCTTTGACTATTCCCGTTTTAATATTATCCCATCTTACCTCTACAGTCTTAGTACTTTCAATCTCCCGTATACTAATGTCCACTAGTTCCTGATATTCTCTCCTTATACTCCCCTTCAGGTTTTCTACGTTCCATTTCTTCGCCTTCCTA
This sequence comes from Ischnura elegans, assembly GCF_921293095.1. NCBI lineage: Eukaryota > Metazoa > Arthropoda > Insecta > Odonata > Coenagrionidae > Ischnura > Ischnura elegans. The sequence continues at coordinate 95,257,965 of NC_060252.1, forward strand.
ACTTTCATAACTCTTTTGAATCTTACGTTACATTTCATAAGTACTAGGTTGTGGTCTGAATCCGCATCTGCTGCTGGGAAGCTGCGCGAGTTTTTCACACTATTCCTAAACCTCTGCCTTACCATAATGTAGTCTATTTGATATCTCCATACATCCCCTGGACTTTTCCATATCTACCTTCGCCCTTTATGATGATTGAACCACGTGTTTTTGATAAATAACTTGTTTCTCTTGCAAAATTCTGCTGCTTTCTCACCCCTGTCGTTCCGAATTCCTAATCCAAATTCCCCTATTTCGTTTCCAACCCTCCCTTCCCCGACTGAAGCGTTCCAGTCCCCCATCACTACCAGATTTTTCTTGCCCGGAGTTTCTCTAATTATTTTCTCGAGCTGTTCATACACCTCATCGACTTCTTCCTCCCTATGATTGCTAGTGGGCATGTAAGCTTGGACCACCACAAGGTTGGTGGGCCGCGCCTCAATTTCTACCACCAGAATACTATCGCTTACCTGTTATATACCTACCACACGCTTACCCACCTTCCCGTGTAATACTAAAGCTACCCCTCGCTGGCTTTCCTCGCCACCACTATGTATAACCCTATACCCATCACTCCAGTAGTCCCCCCCATTCCTCCACCTCACCTCGCATAATGCTAGGATATCTATCCTCCCTTTATCCATTTCCCTTTTGATATTTTCTAACTTCCCCGCCCTCATCATTGTCTTCACATTCCACGTCCCTACATTTATAGCCGACTTATTCTTCTCCATCTTCTTGGTCTTCTTCTCTCTTCATTGCTGCCGCTGGTGATGATGATAAGTCTCTGCAAGGATTTCGCATGTTGACGACCCCGAGGATCTTGCCGACCTCGCTGCCGTGCCCGACACCCGCCGTTTGCGGGCGGGTCCCGGTGGATGAGATTCCGAGGCTCATTTGATTGTACTCCATGTTTTCAGGGAAGAGATAGTTGGTAGGGTTTCCCACTTCCATTCCAACAGTGTTTTTCACGTGACACCATCACGTGGACTACCTTTCGTCTGGCTCCTACCCTTCCACCTATCTGCCATTGGTGGCCCTACCGGGAATAATTTAGAATTAATCCCGCCAGTGCAGCTCTAGGGGTCATAGGAACGCGCAAGCCTTTCCACCGCAACAAGGTTGTAGCCCAGGGAAAGCCCATACATTACATGCACGTAATTATTTAGCCATGTTATCATTATGGAATCATTTTCCTGCGAATCATCTTTGTTTTCCTTGCCACAGGTGCACTTATACGAATCAAAATTTGAGTCCGCTTGGAAGAAAGCCTGGAAAAAATTAAAAGCCCAATGATGTTCCGACGATTTTCAACGTCGCAAATTGTCCTAAGCCTATTACACCAAAGAGGAGACCTCTCATATTCGATTGCCGGCTGATAAGGACGTGCCCCTGGTGACACCTGAAGTCTTTTCCTTTGCTAAAGTTGAAGAACCATCGAGTGTGGTGTGTACATATTAAGGTTGTACTGTTATTTATACTCTTCTTGGCATTTGCTGAGAGAAAGTGTTTGTTGTTATCAGTGTTAGTGCATTGCGATGAAAGGTATTATTATAGGTAATAACAAAGTATTGTGGCACCGTTCTATTGGGTTATTGTCTTTGAGTCATCTGGTTGTTGGGCTTTGTTTTCTTTTGTTCATCTTGAGTAGCATTTTTAATTCCATCATCATTTGCTTTCACCGACATACCTTCGCTCAACAGGTGGCACAATTTTATTGCCCACTTATCTCTTCTTATGATGACTAAATTTTGGAATTATTCAATAGTAGCACTAAAGGCTGTCCTGTTTAGATTGTTAAACAGCCTGAGAGACAATTACCTATTGGATGTAGGCTGGAAAAATATGATTGTACAATATCGATCCCTTTATGAATGGGGTCATTGGAAATGTTTCGTACAAACAACTGGTGGATTGATAAAGTGATGCCAGGGCATTTATTAGGGAATGGCATCGACAAAGCAATCATGTATCCTCATCGTCCATCCAATAGTTTAGGTTGTCAATGTTAGGCGCAGCCTCAAGTATAATAATTAAAATAAAGTGGTATTCAAACATACTCTTTAATTATTGGTTCATGTTTGTACTAAGTAAAAAGTGGCAAGCATGCACAAGCCAGTGATATCTCTACTTTGCCTTCATAGCTTCATTGTATTCTTAGGGTCTGTGAACTAATTTACAAATCAAAAACATTGCTGATATTGACAATTCAAATGATGTTGAAACTACCTTCATTTTGCGGTACCACATTTGAACTATCTGCGGCTAAAAGTAAAAAAGAGGCCTTTTTAGTAATTAATTAAGAAGTACCTAATTGCTATTTTCATTGTTAAAAGTCCTATTTGTTTACTTCCTTAAGAGAGTACTTCCATGTTGTATTAAAAATGTGAAATGTTTCAAATTTTTTGTATGAAACCAAAATCATTGACCAGTGGTTTCTCGATAGTTTTCGTTGGAAAAAATCACCTGCGTGTAATTCATGTTTGGCATAGTCGATGGCTGGATGAATCCAAGGTTTCTTGGAGGGGTTGAGTGCTTTTGAAGGCTGCATGCAGCCTTAGGAGCTGGAGATATTGAGCATGTCTTTATTTGTGCTTTTATTCATGTCACAAGCAAGTATTAGCCTGAGTAATGGACTTCTAAAATCTCTTGTAGTTCGTCTTTTTCTGATATGCCTCATTTTAGTGTCTTTAGGTGGTGTAAGTCATTTCTTTTTCATCTCCCATACGTGTCACCTGCACTTGGTATTTTGCTGAGATATGACTACACATGTATATTTTTAAATGAAGTATTTCTTAACATAATCATTCATCTATTATTTTTTGAGAAATCAGCACAGTTGTTGAAAAATAGGCACGCAGTCTTTGTTAATGCTAATCATCTATCAAATAAGGTAGCTTCTCAAATTGACGTGTTTGTTTGAATGTAAGATTGAACTATCCATTACAAGTTCTTTTCTTTCACATCGCCTTCGTTTATATTCTTGAAAATTTTCAGTTATACCATTTTTCATTACTTCCATAGCATCCGCCTTGCTACTTTACATTGAAAAATGGCTTTCAAAATACTTCTGGAGTAATTAAACGGAGTCACTGGTTGCTCTTATGTTAAGCTGTTTTGGTGGTCCATGACTGTCAATATACAACAGTATTTTCAGTGATTATTTAGCGCAATTGGCTGTCAACCCATTAAAAGAAGGTTCTATCAGGTTGTAATACGCTTAGTCTTTGCCGTGGTTTTATTTTTATTTTCGCCGTTTCCATTGTTGTCATGCCTAGAAAATTTGTATTTATGTTACCTAAGGTTTCGGGAATTAATATAAACTATCCGAAAATTACCAACATTCTTCGCTTACCAAAAAAACGAAGAAATTTGACCACATCTCCTTATGGGAAAACGGGGTATTTGTACTGAAAATGGCGGACGTCGTGGTTGCCATAGTGGAAGCCTATGCGACGACTCGACATGATGAGAGAGTAGTGTTGAGAGAGCAATCTAGAGGACTCTGCCTCATCTATACTATTAGCACCATCTAGCTTCCATACAATTAATTTATTTATTTTTCTTTAAATATTAGTCCGGTCATCATAATGAAAATTTTATATTACGAGCGTGCTGCGCCCGCTCCCAGCGGGCTTTCCCCGCTCTTTTCAATGCAGGTCCACAAAGGGATAGGCGCGTTTCCAATTTTAAAATGTAGAAAAAAAGGCAGGGTGTTATGTGCAAATTTAATTGGAATGTTCATGTACAAATTGAGGTGAGAGGGCCTCTTTAAATACGTCATGGGAAGTATTGACGCTATCCTCTGTTCAACGCACATGATGACTCATACTTACGTATCAACAGGAGACTTGAATGTGGAATCAGCCACATTTTGATAAAAGTTATTTAAAGAATGCGAGATATTGTTGCAAATGAACAAATGTATCAGTTTTTGCTTCGTTAACATCAGGAATATTTACGTTTTTTTGTTTTTTTTTGTTTTTTTTTAAATTATTAAAAAACAAATTTTAGGAAACAATAGCAATATTTAGGAATTAAGATATGCCGTTGCATGTTCTCTGGTAAATTTTGTGCATTTTGGTACCTCATTTGCAGAGTTTGGTCGCGTCTAAGTTGAGAAAAAGGTATCTATACAGTAGAAATAACATAGAAGATATTACTCGACCCTCACCTACATTTCACTTCCTCCTCTACACCATTACCACCATCTAGCTTCCATACAATTTATTTTTTTATTTTTCTTTAAATATTAGTCCGGTCATCATAATGAAAATTTTATATTATTACCTGAATTACGAGACATTGCATTAAAGAAAAAATAGAATAAAATGTGAACTCAGTGAAAACTTACAGGACGTTCACTATAAAAATAAAATCTTCTGCACAACTGGCAACAAACGGTATCGAAATTCTTAGCCGTATACGTCATTTCGAGTCTTTTCTGGAGTTAACTTTAACAATTTGTGCCCCTGAACTTGCGTTGATCGTGCATTGCCGCATCAGGAATTTCAATTGTAATTGCTGCTCAACTCTTGAGCAGCACAGGAATGGAAACCACTTAAGTTGTAGCTAAGCCATAATCGTGCGATAATTTTTGCCCATGGGGTACGGTACGGTCGACCCATCATCTTTTCTGACTCACACTGTTACCTTTCACATCGCTTATCCCATCACATTCCGTAATCACAACTGTCGTTCAATTAATATCCAAGTGAAGCGTTGAAATCGCATTTAGCGGCCGTGCGATGCACGCCATCACTCTTAATTAATTCAAAAATAGTTTTTTTTTCAAATTTCCCCTCAATTCGAAGATTTCTTCAAGATGAGATTGTTATGATACAAGGAATGACATTTTTTTTCCCTGTAAAAATTTTAAATTATATGCGTCGAAGTTGAAACCAGACAGACAAAAAACTTTCGCGAAAAATATAATTTTTTTGTTGCAAAATTTTCGAAAACTAGGCAAAAAATCTGAAAAAATAGGTAATGAAAGAAATATGCGAATCAATGGAGGTTAATTCGCAAATTATTTTTGAAATCAAGAAATATGCAATAAATTCAAGCATATTTTAATATTGTAATTAGTGAAACAACAACAAAAGGTAAAAACTTTGATAACAATTTCATTGCGTAAACCGAAAATGACAATTTTAAAGAATGAAAGAGGTATTTTAAATTAAAAAATTCAAATCGGGACAAAACATTGAATAAAAAAGTTTCCTTAAAACTTTATTTTTAACTAATTTCAATTAAAAAACTACTCAGGAAAAGGCAACATTTTCAAAATTTTAACAGCAATGTTCGAATGCAAATAACGAAAAGTGGCATTAGGAAAATTTGAATAATGAAAAAGTAGAAATATACATTTTTAATTTATTGAGAATATACTGGAATTAAAATATTAGGAACATTTTTCTGAAATACTGGAAATAAGATTTTTAGAAGGTAAAATTGATAAGGAAATATTTTTTTTCATTTTCAATTTCATTTTACAATTACGAATATGCCAAATCTAGAGAAAAAGCAAAATCTGTTACAACATGCGAAAACATGAAAATATGTGTGGTAAATAATAGAACAACTGGGATTGTACAGGGAAAATTTTTTATCCAAGAAATGTCTAAGCCATGTTTGAATGCGAATAATGAAAATTGGAATAATAAAATATTAAATATTTAATTTTTAAACACGAAAAAATTGGAAAGTTATAATTTTCGAATTACCAGGGTTAGGCAGCAAGAGGGCGAAAACTGTATAAACATATGAAAATATGTGCTGTAAGTAAATTTGAAAATTCGGAGATTTACGGAAATGAATTTTTTATTCTGAACAAATACGATTTAACAAATGGATAACCGAAAATATAAAAAAATGGTGTCAACGCTGATAAAGATTTCATTGCGAAAACAACAAAATGACAATACAAAATAATGAACGTGATATGTATAAATGAAGAAATTGAAATCAAGGAAAAAATGGAAAAGTTTACTTAAAAAATTCATTTCAAGTAAACAAATATTACTTTCAAAACACTTCCTAGGAAAATGAAAATTTTGAGTCTTAATAGCCATGTTTGAAATCGAATAATGAAAAATTAGAAATGAAAGTTTTAGAAATGAAAAATTAGGAGGAAAATATTTTTTTTCATTATCAATTAAATTCATAACCACAAATAAGCGAGATCCAGAAAAATTTGCGGAAATATTTTATTAAAATATTTTTTTTAAATTCCTAAAAGAGGAAAAATATGGAAATTTTTACAGCCATGTTGGAATGCAAAAAACGATATTTTGAAAGATGAAAAATTATAAACGAAATGTATAAATGGAAAATTTAGGGAGGATTTTTTTCACTTTGATTTTTAAACTATAAATAGATATACCAAATCTCGAAAAATTTTGCAAATTTAAACTACCATATTTCAATGCGAATAACAAAAAATATTAAAAAATTAGAAATAAATCTTTTTAAGATTAAAAAATGAGAATTTTTTATTCTGAACGAACTCAATTGAACATATGGATGAACAAAAACAGGAAAAATGGTGTAACCGTTGATAAAGATTTCATTGCGATAAAAACAAATGACATTACTAAATAAAGAACGGGATATATTTGAATGAAAAACATCAAATCGGGGAAAAATGGAAAAGGTAACTTTAGAAAGTTAATTCAAATAAAGCAATTTTAATTTTACAGCACTGCCTAGGAAAATGCAAAATTTTTAAAATCCAAGCAGCCATGTTTGAATGCAAATAATGAAAATAGGATTGATAAAATATAAAAAATGAAATTTTTAAACATGGAAAAATTGAAAATTCAGCATTTTTCTTACTTTGTACTGGAATCGTGTTTATAGCAATAAATTTCAATACAAGTGAGTCATATCGCATATTTCTAAATTCGTACTTAGATCGTGTAAATAGCAATAAAATTCAAATCTTAAGTATCATTTCGCGTTTATCTTACTTCGTATTAAAAAATGTATTTATAACAATAAAATTCAATTCCGCAGTATCATTTTCCTATTTAAATCGTGTTTATAACAATAAAATTCAATTCCGGAGTGTCATTTCGCATTTTTCTTGTTTCGTACTGAAATAGTGTTTATTGTAATTTAATTAAATTTTGGAGTGTGATTTCGCTTTTTACTTACTTTGTACTGTAATCGTGTTTAAGGAAATTAAATTCATACGGTTGAATCATTTCGCATTTTTTTTAATTCATACATAAAGCGTGTTATAAGCAAATAACATTCATTTCAGGAGTATCATTTCGCATTAATCTTATTTCGTACTAAAAACGTGTTCATAACAAAAAAATTCAATTCCGAACTGAAATCGAGTTAAGTGCGGTGATGACAAAAATACCAATTCGCACATAGGAATTGCATTTTTTTTACAGAACATAGTTTTTGTGCGGAGATGATAAAAATACGAATTCGCACATACAAATTGAATTTTAATTAAGAACATATTTTTATTGTAGACATGATAAAAATACAATATCGCACATTGAAATTGAATTTTATTACAAAACACAGTTTTAGTGCGGATATGATAAAAATACGAATCGACACATAGGAATTGAATATTTAAAAAATTGAATATTTACAGAAAACAGTTTTAGTGCGGAGATGATAAAATTACGAATTAAAACATAGAAATTGAATTTTATTACAGAACACAGTTTTACAGCGGAGATGATAAAAATACTACATCGCACATGGAAATAGAATTTCTATTACAGAACTCAGTTTTAGTGCGTAGGTGATAAAAATACGAATCCACACATAGAAATTGAATTTTTATTACAGTACAGAATTGAAGTGTGGAGATGAAAAAATACGAAATCGCACATAGATATGGTAATAATTTTACAGAACACAAATTAATCGTGGAGGTGATAAAAATATGAATTCACACATAGAAATTGAATTTTTATTACAGTACACATATTTTGTGCGGAGATGATAAAAATACGACATTGCATATGGAAATTTAATTTTCATTACAGAACACAGGTTAAGTGTGGAGGAGTTAAATATTCGAAACGCTTATTGAAATCGAATTTTTATTACAGAATACAGTTTAAGTGTGGAGATGATAAAAATACGAAATCGCACATAAAAAATTAAATTTTCTTACATACCACAGTTTTAGGGCGGAGATGATAGAAATACGAATTCGCACAGAGAAAGTGAATTTTTATTAAAGAACAGAGTTATAGTGTTGAGATGATAAAAATACGAATTGACACATCGTAATTTAATTTTTATTACAGAGCAAGTTTCCTTGCGGAGGTGATTTTAATACGAATTCAAATATAGAAATTGAATTTTTATTAAGAACATAGTTTTAGTTTGAATATTATAAAGGTACAAATTCGCTAATAGAAATTTAATTTTATTATAAAACGCAGTTGTAGTGCGGATGTGATAAAAACACGAATCGACACATAGGAAATGAATTTTTGATACAGAACACAGTTTTATTGCGGATATGATTAAAATACGAATAGACACAGAGAAATGGAATTTTTACTACAGAACATAGTTTTAGTGCGAAGGTGATTAAAAACATTCACACATAGAAAGTGAATTTTTATTACAGAGCACAGTTTGAGTGCGGAGGTCACAGAAATACGAATTCATTCATTGATATTGATACTTTATTACAGAACATAGTTTTAGTGCGGAGATGATAAATATACGAATTTTCAGAAAGAAATTGAATTTTAAATTACAGAACACAGTTTTACTGAATAGATTATATAAATACGAATTCAAACATAGAAATTTAATTTTTATTACAGAACACAGTTCTACTGCGGATATGATAAAAATACAACATCGCAACTGGAAATTTAATTATTATTACAGAATACAGTTTTAGTGCGAGGTGATTAAAATGCCAATTCACTAATTGAAATTGAATTTTTATTGCAGAAATTACTGCGGAAATTATAAAAACTCGAATTGACACAAGAAATTAATGTTTTATTACGGAACACAATTTTAGTGCGGAGGTGATAAAAACACGAATTAACAACAGAAATTATATTTTTATAACAGAACAGTTTTAGTGCGTAGGTAAAAAAAATACGAATTTGAACGTAGGAGTTGAATTTTTACTACCGTACACTGTTTATAGGTTGAGACGATTACAAACGAAATCGCAAATAGAATTGGAGCTTTTTGTCGGGAAAACAGTTTTTGTGCGAAGATGATTAAAACACAATTGGCTCATAAAAATTAAACTTTTATTACGGAACAAAATTTTAGTGCGGATTTGATAAAAACACGAATTGACAAAAAGAAATTAAATTTTTTATTACAGAACACAGTTTTACTGCGGAGAAGATAAAAATACAACATCGCACATGAAATTTAAATTTTTTTACAGAATACAATTTTAGCGCGGAGGTGATAAAAATGCGAATTCACACATAGAAATTGAATTTTTATTACGGAATACAGTTTAAGAACGGAAATGATAAAAATACGACTTCGCACATTGAAATTTAATTTTATTTACAGAATACAGTTTTAGCGTGGTGGTGATAAAAATACGAATTCACACATAGAAATTCAATTTTTATTACACAAAATATTTTTAGTGAGGAGATGAAAAAATACGAAAACGCTAATAGAAATGGATTTTATATTTAGAACACAGATTTTGTGCGGAGATGACAAAAATAGCAATTGACACAGAGATATTGAATTTTATTACATAACACTGTTTTAGTGTTGAGATGATAAAAATACAAATTCACACATAGAAATTTAATTTTAATTTCAGGGCGGAAAATATACCAATTCAAATATATTAATTTAATTAAAAAAAAACTTCGAGAATGATAAAAACACGTATTGAAAAATGGAAATATCATTTTTATTTCAGAAAACAGATCTAGTGCGGAGATGATAAATATTTTAATTCATATATAGAAATTTAATTTTTATTAAAGAACACAATTTTAGTACGGTGGTGATAAAAACAGGAATTCGAACATAGAAATTGATATTTTATTAATGAATACAGTTTCAGGGCGGTGATAATTAAACTTGTACAAATAAATATTGCACATAGAATTTTACTTTTTATAACAGAACAAAGTTTTACTTCGGAGTTTAAATTAGGAAACTTAATTATTATATAGGAAAATTAAAATAGGAACTCACACATAGAAATTGAAATTTTATTACAGAGCACTGTTTTAGTGTTGAGATAAAATAAATACGAATTTGCACATAGAGAGTGAATTTATATCACCGAACATTAATGAATGAACATTAATGAATTAATGAACTTTTTTTGCAGAACACAGTGTTAGTTCGGAGGTGATAAAAATATTCACACATTCAAATATTTTCATTTTATTACAGAACACAGTTTTATTGCGGTGATGGTAGAAACTTGAATTGACATATAGAAATTAAATTATTATTACGGAACACAATTTTAGTGCGAAGATGATTAAAACACGAATTTACACAACGAAATTAAGTGTTAATAACAGAACACAGTTTTAGTGCGTAGGTGAGAAAAATACGAATTAAAACATATAAATTGAATTTTTTTTACAGAAAACAGTTTTTCTGTGGAGATGATAAAAATACGACATCGCACATGGAATTTAAATTTTATTACGGACTACAGTTTTAGTGCGGAGTTATTAAAAATACAAATGCACATATAGAAATAGAATTTTTATTACATAACACAGTTTAATGTGGAGATAACAAAACTACAAAATCGCATATATAAATTAAATTTTTATTACTGAACACAGATTTTGTGCGTAGGTGATAAAATTACGAATTCACACATAGAAATTTTTTTTTATTACCGAACGCATTTTTAGTGTGGAGTTGATAAAAATACGAGATCGGACATAAAATTGTATTTTTATTACAGAACGCAGTTTAAGTGTAGAGATGATAAAAATACAAAATCACACATAGAAATGGAAATTTTTTGCAGAACACAGTTTTAGTGCGGAGATGGTGGAAATAGGAATTCACAATTAGAAATAAAATATTTAAATTGCCGATCACAGTTTAAAAACGAAGGTGATAAAAATACAAATTCAAATATAGAAATTGAATTTTTATTGCACAACACACGTTTAATTAGGAGATGATTAAAATACGGATTGACACACAGATAGTGAATTTAAATTATGGAACACAGCTTTAATACGGTGCTGATAAAATACTAATTCATGTATAGAAATTGAATTATTATTACAGAACGCATGTTTAATGCGAAGATGATAAAAATACTACATTGCACATGGAAAATTAAATTTTGTTAAAGAACACAGTTTTATTGCGGAGATGGTGGAAATACGAATTAACACAGGGAAATTGAATTTTTATTACAGGCAATATTTTTATTGGGATTTTACACATAGTTATACGAAGTTACACATAGAAATTGAATTTTTTTAAAGAATAGTTTCAATGCGGAGATGATATAAATACTCATTTTCCCATAGGATGTGAATTTTTACTAAGAACACAGTATTAGTGAGAAGGTGAATAAAATGACGCATTAGGACATATAAATATGAATTTATATTGAAGACAACATTTTTATGGCGGAAATGATTAAAATACGAGTTATTACATAGAAAATTAATTTTTAATTCAAAACATAGATTTTGTGCGGAGATGATAAAAATACGAATTAGCACAGAGAAATTGATTCTTTATTGCAAAATACACTTTTAGCTCGGATTCGTTAAAATCACGAAATAGCACATAGAAATTAATTTTAATTACAGAACAGTCTGAGTGTGGAGGTAATAAAAACACGAACTCAAACATAAAAATTAAATTTTTAACAGAACACAGTTTAAGTGCTGAGATAATAAAAAATACGAATTCGCACAAAGAAATTGAATTTTTATTGCAGAACACAGTGTTAGTGCGGAGGTGATAAATATACGAATTTACACACAGAAATGTATACTTTTTATTACAGAACACAATTCTAGTGCGCAGATGATAAAAATAGAACATCGCACATGGAAATTTAATTTCTATAACAAAACACAGTTTTAGTTCCGACGTGATAAAAATACGAAATCACACATAGAAATAGAATTTTTAATGCGGAACACAGTTTTAGTACGGAGCTGATACAATAACGACATCGCACAAAGAAAAAGAATTTTCATAACTGAACACTGTTTAGAGCGGAGATGATAAAAATACGAATTGACAAATAGAAATTGAGTTTTTATTACACATAAAAGTTTTAATGCGGAGATGATAAAATACGAATTCGTGCATAGAAATTGAATTTTAATTACAGAACACAGTTTTAGTGAGTAGATGATAAAAATAGGAATTCAAACATAGGAATATTATATTTATTGCAGAACACAGATGTAGTGCGGAGATGAAAAAAATGCGAATTCACACATTGATAAATAATTTTTTTACAGAACATAGTTTAAATGTCGAGATGTTAAAAATGCAAAATCGCATACAGAAAAGGATTTTTTTTTAGAACACAAATTATGTGCGGAGATGAAAACAATACGATTTGACACAAAGAAATTATATTTTTTTTTCAAAACGCAGAATGAGACTTGGAAATGAATATTCTTGTTGCGAACGCGATTTCACTACTTAAAGTGAAAAACTTAAAAGCCTGACTTAAATTACAATATTCTTGTTGAAAACAGGAATTCAATTCAAAGTGAAAAATTAAAAATGTGACTTGGAAATGAATATACTTGTTGCATAGGCGAATTCAATGCTCAAAGTGAAAAAATTAAAAATGTTCATTAAATTTTAAAATTCTTGTTAAAAACGCGAATTCACTACTAAAAAAGAAAAAATTGAAAATGTCACATGGAAATAAATATTTTTTTTGCAAACGCGATTTCACTTCTCAGAGTGAAAAAATTAAAAATGTGACTTGGAAATGAATATTCTTTTTGCGAACGCGAATTCAATATTTTAAGTGAAAAAAAATATTACTTGGAAATGAATATTCGTGTTGCAAACGCGAATTCACTACTAAAAGAAAAAAAATGTGACTTTGAAATGATAATTCTTGTTGGTAACGCAAATTTACTATTTAAAGTGAAAAAATAAAAAAATGTGACTTAAATTTTAACATTCTAGTTGCAAAAAAGAATTCACTACTCCAGTGAAAAAATTAATAAAGTGACTTGGAATGAATATTCTTGTTGCAAACGCAAATTTACTATTTAAAGTGAAAAAATAAAAAAAATGTGACTTAAATTTTAACATTCTAGTTGCAAACAAGAATTCACTACTCCAGTGAAAAAATTAAAAAAGGGACTTGGAAATGAATATTCTTGTTGCAAACGCGAATTAACTACTCGAAGTGAAATTATAAAAAAAAATTACTTAGATTTGAATACTCTTCTTGAAAACGCGAATTTACTAATCAAAATGATTAAAATTAAAACGTCACGTGGAAATGAATATTCTTTTTGCAAACGCGAATTCACTTCTCAAAGTGAAAAAAATATAACTTGGAAATGAATATTCTTGATGCAAACGCTAACTCGAGTAAAATTAAAAAATTAAAAATTTGACTTAAATTATAATATTCTTGCTGCAAACGCGAATTCACTACTCAAAGTGAAAAAATTAAGAATTTGACTTGGAAAAGAATACTCTTTTTGTAAACGCGAATTCACTACTCAAAGTGAAAAAATATATTATTTGGAAATGAATATTCGTGTTGCAAACGCGAATTTACTTTTCAATGTGATAATATTAAGAATGTGAATTGTAAAAGAATACTCTTTTTGCAAACCCAAATTCACTACTCAGAGCGAAAAAATTATAAATTCGACTTGGAAATGAATATTCTTGTAGCAAACGCGAATGCATTACTCAAAGTGAAAAAAATTAAAAATTAGACTTTGAAAGTAATATTTTCATTCACAATGCAAAGTAAAAGATAATAAAAATATGACTTGGGAAGGAATATATCATTTGCTAACGCAAATTCACTACTCAAAGTGAAAAATTAAAAATGTGACTTGGAAATGAGTATTCTTGTTGCATACGCGAATTCAATACTCGAAAAGAACAAATTAAAAATGTCACTTAAATATTAATATTCTTGTTGCAAACTACTAAATTCACTACTAAAAATGAAGAAATTGAAGACGTCACTTGGAAATGAAATTTCTTTTTGCAAACGGGAATTCAATTCTCAAAGTGAAAAAAAGTAATACGTGATTTTGAATATTCGTGTTGCAAACGCAAATTCATTACTCAAAGTATAAAAATTAAAAATGTGACTTTGGAAATAATATTTTTGCTACAAAGGAAAATTCAGTTCTCAAATTACATTAAAAATGTGACCCTTAAATGAATATTCTTGTTGCAAACGGGAATTCACTACTAAAAGTGAAAAAATTAAGAATGTGACATAATTTTTATATTATAGTTGCAAACAATAATTCACTACTCGAAGTGAAAAAATGAAAAAAGTGACTTGGTAATTAACATTCTTGTTGCAATCGGGAATTCACTACTCAAAGTGAAAAAATTAAAAATGTGACTCAAATTTTAATATTCTTGTTGAAAACACGAATTAACTACTTAAAGTGAAAGTATTGAAAATGTGACTTGGAAATGAATATTCTTGTTGCAAAAGCGAATACACTACTCAAAGTGAAAAAATTGAAAATATGACTTAAGTAGTAATATTCCTGTTGCAAACGCGAATACACTACTCGAAGTGAAAAAATTAAAAAAGTGACTTGGAAATATTCTTGTTGAAAAGGCGAATTCACTATTCAAATGAATAAAAATTAAAAATGTGACTTGTAAATGAATATTCTTAAGTCAATTGAATTTTAATATTCATGTTGCAAACGCGAATTAACTACTCAAAGTGAAAAAATTGAAAATTTAACTTGGAAATGAATATTCTTGTTACAAACGCGAATTCATTGCTCATAGTGAAAAAATTGAAAATTTCACATGGAAATGATTGTTCTTGTTACAAACGCGAATGCATTACTCAAGGAGAAAATATGAAAAATGTAACGTTGAAATGAATATTCCTGTTTCAAACGCGAATTCACAATTCAAAGTGAAATAAAATTAAAAATGTGACTAAATTTTAATATTCTTATTGCAAAAGCGATTGCAGTGCTCAAAGTGAAATAATTAAAAATGTCACTCAAATATTAATATTCTTGCAAACGCGAATTCACTATTTAAAGTGAAAAAATTAAAAATGTGACTTAGAAATGAATATTCTTGTTGCAAACGCGAATTCATTATTTAAATTGAAAAAATTGAAAATGTGACTTGGAAATGAATATTCTTGTTGGAGCGAATTCATTATTTAAAGTGAAATATTTGAAAATGTGACTTAAGTTTTAATAATCTTACTGCAAACG
Source organism: Ischnura elegans (assembly GCF_921293095.1). Classification (NCBI taxonomy): domain Eukaryota; kingdom Metazoa; phylum Arthropoda; class Insecta; order Odonata; family Coenagrionidae; genus Ischnura; species Ischnura elegans. The sequence goes on from NC_060252.1 coordinate 95,273,423, forward strand.
CGAATTCACCACTCAAAGGAAAAAAATTAAAAATGTCACTTAAATATTAATGTTCTTTTTGCAAACGCGAATTCATTATTCAAAGTGAAAAAATTGAAAATTTCACTAGGAATAAATATTCTTATTTCAAATATGAATTCATTATTCCAAGTTAAAATTTGAAAATGTGATTTGGGAAAGAATATTCTTGTTGCAAAAGATTATTCACTATTCAAAGTAAAAAAACTGAAAATGTGACTTAAATTTTAAAATTCTTAATGAAAATGCGATTTCAGTACCTAAAGTAAAATAATTAAAAATGTCCATTAAATATTAATATTGTTGATGAAAACGCGAATTCATTGCTCAAAGTGAAAAAATATGAAATTTCACTTGGATATGAAAAATCTTGTTACAAACGCGAATGCACTACTCAAAGTGAAAATATTAAGAATTTGACTTGAATTTTAAATTTCTTGTTGGAATAAATAATTAACTTCTCGAAGAGAAAAAATTAAAAATGTGACTTGGAAATGAATATTCTTGTTGCAAACGCGAATTCACTACTCAAAGTGAAAATATTAAGAATTTGACTTGAATTTTAAATTTCTTGTTGGAATAAATAATTAACTTCTCGAAGAGAAAAAATTAAAAATGTGACTTGGAAATGAATATTCTTGTTGCAAACGCGAATTCACTACTCAAAGTGAAAATATTAAGAATTTGACTTGAATTTTAAATTTCTTGTTGGAATAAATAATTAACTTCTCGAAGAGAAAAAATTAAAACTTTCACTTGGAAATGAATATTCTAATTGCAAACGCGATTTCAGTACTCAAAAATAAAAAATTTAAACTGTCACTTAGATTTTAATATTCTTGTTGCAAACGCGAATTCACTACTCAAAGTGAAAAAATTGAAAATTTCACTCCGAAATGATAATTCTTATTGCAAACACGAATTCACTATTCAAAGTAAAAAAATTAAGAATGTGACTTAGAATGGAATATTCTGGTAGAAAACTCAAATTAACTATTCAATGTGAAAAAATTAAAAATGTGACTAGGAAATGAATATTCTTGTTGGACACGCGATTTCACTACTCAAAGTGAAAAAGTTGAAAATTTCACTTGGAAATGAATATTCTTTTTGCAAACGCGATTTCAGTACTCAAAGTGAAAAAATTAAAACTGTCACTTAGATTTTAATATTCTTGTTGCAAACGCGAATTCACTGCTCAAAGTGAAAAAATTGAAAATTTCACTCCGAAATGATAATTCTTATTGCAAACGCGAATTCACTATTCAAAGTGAAAAAATTAAGAATTTGCCTTGAATTTTATATTTCTAATTGGAAACAATAATTAACTACTCGAAGTGAAAAAATTAAAAAAAGTGACTTGGAAATGAATATTCTAGTTGCAAACGCGAATTCACTTCTCAAAGTGAAATAATTAAAAATGTGTCTTTGAAATGAATATTCTTGTTTCAAACGCGTCTTCAATATTGAAAGTGGAAAAATTAAAAATGTGGCTTTGAGATGAATATTCTTGTTGCAAAAGCGAATTCTATGTTTAAAGTGAAAAAATTAAAAATATGACTTAAGTTTTAATATTCTTATTGCAAACGTGGTTTCAGTACTCAAAGTAAAAAATTGAAAATTTCACTTGGAAATAAATATTCTTTTTGCAAACGCGAATTAACTACTCAAAGTGAAAAAATTGAAAATTTCACTTGGAAAGGAATATTCTAATTAAAAACATGTATTCACTATCCAAAGTGAAAAAATTGAAAATGTGTCTTGGGAGTGAATATTCTTGTTGCAAACGCAATTTAAAACTCAAAAAAAAAATTAAAAATGACACTTAAATTTTAATATTCTTAATGCAAACGCGAATTCACTACTCAAAGTTAAAAAATGAAAATTTCGCTTGAAAGTGAATATTCTTGTTGCAAACGCGATATCACCACTTAAAAATGAAAAAATTAAAAATGTCACTTAAATAGTAATATTCTTGATGCAAAAGCGATTTATCAACTCATAGTGCAAAGATTGAAAATGTGACTTAAATTTAAATATTCTTATTGCAAACGCGATTTCAGTACTTAAAGTGAAAAAATTAAATTTATCACTTAAATTTTAATATTCTTCATGTAAACGCGAATTCACTACTCAAAGTTAAAAAATGAAAATTTTTTATGAAAATGAATATTCTTGTTGCATACGCGAATTCATTGCTCAGAGTGAAAAAATTGAAAATTCACATGGAAATGAATATTCTTTTTTCATACGCGAATGCATTACTCAATGTGAAAATATGAAAACTGTATATTTGAAATAAATATTCTTGTAACAAACGCAAATTCACTACTCAAAGTGAAAAAATTAAGAATTTGACTCGAATTTTAAATTTCTAGTTGGTAAAAATAATTAACTACTCGAAGTGAAATAATTAAAAAAGTTATTTGGAAATGAATATTAAGGTTGAGAACGTGAATTCACTATTCAAAGTGAAAAAATTAAGAATGTGGCTTGGAAAGGAATATTCTGGTAGAAAACGCGAATTCACCATTCAATGTGAAAAAATTAAAAATGTGACCTGGAAATGAATATTCTTGTTGGACACGCGATTTCACTACTCAAAGTGAAAAAGTTGAAAATTTCACTTGAAAATGATTATTCTAGTTACAAACGCGAATTCACTACTTGAAGGAAAAAAATTATAAATGTCACTTAAATACTTATATATTCTACTTGCAAACGTGAATTCACTTCTCAAAGGAAAAAAATTAAAAATGTCAATTAAATATTAATATTCTTGTTGCAAACGCGAATTAATTACTCAAAGTGAAAAAATTGAAAATTTCACTCCGAAATGACAATTCTTATTGCAAACTTATTCAAATTTTTTTTTCACGCGAATTCACTATTCAAAGTGAAAAAATTAAAAATGAGACTTGGGATTGAATGTTCTTGTTGCAAAAGCGAATTTACTACTGAAATCGAAAAAATTGAAAATGTGACTTATATTTTAATATTCTTATTGCAAAAGAGATTTCAGAACTCAAAGTGAAAAAATTAAAAATGTCACTTAAATTTTAATATTCTTGTTGAAAATGCTAATTCACTACTCAACGTGAAAAAATAGAAAATTTCACTTGAAAATGAATATTCTTGTTACAAACGCTAATTCACCACTTAAAGGAAAAAATTTTAAACGTCACTTAAATATTAATATTCTTGTTGCAAACGCGAATTCAGTACTCAAAGTGAAAAAATTGAAAATTTCACACAGAATCGAATAGTTTTATTGCAAACGCGAATTCACTATTCAAAGTGAAAAAATTGAAAATGTGACTAGGGAATGAATATTCCTGTTGCAAAAGCGAAATCACTACTCAAAGTGAAAAAATTGAAAATGTGACTTTAATTTTAATATTCTTGTTGCAAACGCGATTTCATTATTCAGTGTGAAATAATTAAAAATGTCACTTAAATATTAATGTTCTTGTTGCAAACGCGAATGCATTACTCAAAGTGAAAATATTAAAAATGTGACTTTGAAATGAATATTCTTATAACAAACGCAAATTCACTAGTAAAAGGGAAAAAATTAAGAATTTGACATGAAAATTATATTTCTTGTTGCAAATGATAATTAACTACTCGAAGTGAAAAAATTAAAAAAAGTGACTTGGAAATGAATATTCTTGTTGAAAAAGCGAATTCACTTCTCAAAGTGAAATAATAAAAAATGTAAGTTTGAAATGAATATTCTTGTTTAAACGCGTATTCTTCATTAAAAGTGAAAAAATTAAAAATTTGACTTTGAGATGAATATTCTTGTTGCAAAAGCGAATTCTATATTTAAAGTGAAAAAACTAAAAATGTGACTTAAGTTTTAATATTCTTATTGCAAACGCGGTTTTTTGTGCTCAAGGTGAAAAAATTGAAAATTTATCTTGGAAATGAATATTCTTGTTGCAAATGCGAATTCGCTACTCAAAGGAAAAAAATAAAAAATGTCACTTAAATATTAATATTCTTGTTTCAAACGTGAATTCATTACTTAAAGTGAAAAAATTGAAAATTTGAATTTGGAATGAATAATCTTATTTCAAACACAAATTCACTACTCAAAGTGAAAAAATCAAGAATTTGACTTGAATTTTATATTTCCTGCTGGAAACAACAATTAATTACTCGAAGTAAAAAATTAACAAATCAATTGGAAATGAATATTCTTGTTGCAAAAGCGAATACACTACTCAAAGTGAAAAAATTGAAAATATGACTTAAGTAGTAATATTCCTGTTGCAAACGCGAATACACTACTCGAAGTGAAAAAATTAAAAAAGTGACTTGGAAATATTCTTGTTGAAAAGGCGAATTCACTATTCAAATGAATAAAAATTAAAAATGTGACTTGTAAATGAATATTCTTAAGTCAATTGAATTTTAATATTCATGTTGCAAACGCGAATTAACTACTCAAAGTGAAAAAATTGAAAATTTAACTTGGAAATGAATATTCTTGTTACAAACGCGAATTCATTGCTCATAGTGAAAAAATTGAAAATTTCACATGGAAATGATTGTTCTTGTTACAAACGCGAATGCATTACTCAAGGAGAAAATATGAAAAATGTAACGTTGAAATGAATATTCCTGTTTCAAACGCGAATTCACAATTCAAAGTGAAATAAAATTAAAAATGTGACTAAATTTTAATATTCTTATTGCAAAAGCGATTGCAGTGCTCAAAGTGAAATAATTAAAAATGTCACTCAAATATTAATATTCTTGCAAACGCGAATTCACTATTTAAAGTGAAAAAATTAAAAATGTGACTTAGAAATGAATATTCTTGTTGCAAACGCGAATTCATTATTTAAATTGAAAAAATTGAAAATGTGACTTGGAAATGAATATTCTTGTTGGAGCGAATTCATTATTTAAAGTGAAATATTTGAAAATGTGACTTAAGTTTTAATAATCTTACTGCAAACGCGAATTCACCACTCAAAGGAAAAAAATTAAAAATGTCACTTAAATATTAATGTTCTTTTTGCAAACGCGAATTCATTATTCAAAGTGAAAAAATTGAAAATTTCACTAGGAATAAATATTCTTATTTCAAATATGAATTCATTATTCCAAGTTAAAATTTGAAAATGTGATTTGGGAAAGAATATTCTTGTTGCAAAAGATTATTCACTATTCAAAGTAAAAAAACTGAAAATGTGACTTAAATTTTAAAATTCTTAATGAAAATGCGATTTCAGTACCTAAAGTAAAATAATTAAAAATGTCCATTAAATATTAATATTGTTGATGAAAACGCGAATTCATTGCTCAAAGTGAAAAAATATGAAATTTCACTTGGATATGAAAAATCTTGTTACAAACGCGAATGCACTACTCAAAGTGAAAATATTAAGAATTTGACTTGAATTTTAAATTTCTTGTTGGAATAAATAATTAACTTCTCGAAGAGAAAAAATTAAAAATGTGACTTGGAAATGAATATTCTTGTTGCAAACGCGAATTCACTACTCAAAGTGAAAATATTAAGAATTTGACTTGAATTTTAAATTTCTTGTTGGAATAAATAATTAACTTCTCGAAGAGAAAAAATTAAAAATGTGACTTGGAAATGAATATTCTTGTTGCAAACGCGAATTCACTACTCAAAGTGAAAATATTAAGAATTTGACTTGAATTTTAAATTTCTTGTTGGAATAAATAATTAACTTCTCGAAGAGAAAAAATTAAAACTTTCACTTGGAAATGAATATTCTAATTGCAAACGCGATTTCAGTACTCAAAAATAAAAAATTTAAACTGTCACTTAGATTTTAATATTCTTGTTGCAAACGCGAATTCACTACTCAAAGTGAAAAAATTGAAAATTTCACTCCGAAATGATAATTCTTATTGCAAACACGAATTCACTATTCAAAGTAAAAAAATTAAGAATGTGACTTAGAATGGAATATTCTGGTAGAAAACTCAAATTAACTATTCAATGTGAAAAAATTAAAAATGTGACTAGGAAATGAATATTCTTGTTGGACACGCGATTTCACTACTCAAAGTGAAAAAGTTGAAAATTTCACTTGGAAATGAATATTCTTTTTGCAAACGCGATTTCAGTACTCAAAGTGAAAAAATTAAAACTGTCACTTAGATTTTAATATTCTTGTTGCAAACGCGAATTCACTGCTCAAAGTGAAAAAATTGAAAATTTCACTCCGAAATGATAATTCTTATTGCAAACGCGAATTCACTATTCAAAGTGAAAAAATTAAGAATTTGCCTTGAATTTTATATTTCTAATTGGAAACAATAATTAACTACTCGAAGTGAAAAAATTAAAAAAAGTGACTTGGAAATGAATATTCTAGTTGCAAACGCGAATTCACTTCTCAAAGTGAAATAATTAAAAATGTGTCTTTGAAATGAATATTCTTGTTTCAAACGCGTCTTCAATATTGAAAGTGGAAAAATTAAAAATGTGGCTTTGAGATGAATATTCTTGTTGCAAAAGCGAATTCTATGTTTAAAGTGAAAAAATTAAAAATATGACTTAAGTTTTAATATTCTTATTGCAAACGTGGTTTCAGTACTCAAAGTAAAAAATTGAAAATTTCACTTGGAAATAAATATTCTTTTTGCAAACGCGAATTAACTACTCAAAGTGAAAAAATTGAAAATTTCACTTGGAAAGGAATATTCTAATTAAAAACATGTATTCACTATCCAAAGTGAAAAAATTGAAAATGTGTCTTGGGAGTGAATATTCTTGTTGCAAACGCAATTTAAAACTCAAAAAAAAAATTAAAAATGACACTTAAATTTTAATATTCTTAATGCAAACGCGAATTCACTACTCAAAGTTAAAAAATGAAAATTTCGCTTGAAAGTGAATATTCTTGTTGCAAACGCGATATCACCACTTAAAAATGAAAAAATTAAAAATGTCACTTAAATAGTAATATTCTTGATGCAAAAGCGATTTATCAACTCATAGTGCAAAGATTGAAAATGTGACTTAAATTTAAATATTCTTATTGCAAACGCGATTTCAGTACTTAAAGTGAAAAAATTAAATTTATCACTTAAATTTTAATATTCTTCATGTAAACGCGAATTCACTACTCAAAGTTAAAAAATGAAAATTTTTTATGAAAATGAATATTCTTGTTGCATACGCGAATTCATTGCTCAGAGTGAAAAAATTGAAAATTCACATGGAAATGAATATTCTTTTTTCATACGCGAATGCATTACTCAATGTGAAAATATGAAAACTGTATATTTGAAATAAATATTCTTGTAACAAACGCAAATTCACTACTCAAAGTGAAAAAATTAAGAATTTGACTCGAATTTTAAATTTCTAGTTGGTAAAAATAATTAACTACTCGAAGTGAAATAATTAAAAAAGTTATTTGGAAATGAATATTAAGGTTGAGAACGTGAATTCACTATTCAAAGTGAAAAAATTAAGAATGTGGCTTGGAAAGGAATATTCTGGTAGAAAACGCGAATTCACCATTCAATGTGAAAAAATTAAAAATGTGACCTGGAAATGAATATTCTTGTTGGACACGCGATTTCACTACTCAAAGTGAAAAAGTTGAAAATTTCACTTGAAAATGATTATTCTAGTTACAAACGCGAATTCACTACTTGAAGGAAAAAAATTATAAATGTCACTTAAATACTTATATATTCTACTTGCAAACGTGAATTCACTTCTCAAAGGAAAAAAATTAAAAATGTCAATTAAATATTAATATTCTTGTTGCAAACGCGAATTAATTACTCAAAGTGAAAAAATTGAAAATTTCACTCCGAAATGACAATTCTTATTGCAAACTTATTCAAATTTTTTTTTCACGCGAATTCACTATTCAAAGTGAAAAAATTAAAAATGAGACTTGGGATTGAATGTTCTTGTTGCAAAAGCGAATTTACTACTGAAATCGAAAAAATTGAAAATGTGACTTATATTTTAATATTCTTATTGCAAAAGAGATTTCAGAACTCAAAGTGAAAAAATTAAAAATGTCACTTAAATTTTAATATTCTTGTTGAAAATGCTAATTCACTACTCAACGTGAAAAAATAGAAAATTTCACTTGAAAATGAATATTCTTGTTACAAACGCTAATTCACCACTTAAAGGAAAAAATTTTAAACGTCACTTAAATATTAATATTCTTGTTGCAAACGCGAATTCAGTACTCAAAGTGAAAAAATTGAAAATTTCACACAGAATCGAATAGTTTTATTGCAAACGCGAATTCACTATTCAAAGTGAAAAAATTGAAAATGTGACTAGGGAATGAATATTCCTGTTGCAAAAGCGAAATCACTACTCAAAGTGAAAAAATTGAAAATGTGACTTTAATTTTAATATTCTTGTTGCAAACGCGATTTCATTATTCAGTGTGAAATAATTAAAAATGTCACTTAAATATTAATGTTCTTGTTGCAAACGCGAATGCATTACTCAAAGTGAAAATATTAAAAATGTGACTTTGAAATGAATATTCTTATAACAAACGCAAATTCACTAGTAAAAGGGAAAAAATTAAGAATTTGACATGAAAATTATATTTCTTGTTGCAAATGATAATTAACTACTCGAAGTGAAAAAATTAAAAAAAGTGACTTGGAAATGAATATTCTTGTTGAAAAAGCGAATTCACTTCTCAAAGTGAAATAATAAAAAATGTAAGTTTGAAATGAATATTCTTGTTTAAACGCGTATTCTTCATTAAAAGTGAAAAAATTAAAAATTTGACTTTGAGATGAATATTCTTGTTGCAAAAGCGAATTCTATATTTAAAGTGAAAAAACTAAAAATGTGACTTAAGTTTTAATATTCTTATTGCAAACGCGGTTTTTTGTGCTCAAGGTGAAAAAATTGAAAATTTATCTTGGAAATGAATATTCTTGTTGCAAATGCGAATTCGCTACTCAAAGGAAAAAAATAAAAAATGTCACTTAAATATTAATATTCTTGTTTCAAACGTGAATTCATTACTTAAAGTGAAAAAATTGAAAATTTGAATTTGGAATGAATAATCTTATTTCAAACACAAATTCACTACTCAAAGTGAAAAAATCAAGAATTTGACTTGAATTTTATATTTCCTGCTGGAAACAACAATTAATTACTCGAAGTAAAAAATTAACAAATCAATTGGAAATGAATATTCTTGTTGCAAAAGCGAATTCACTATTTAAAGTGAAAAAATTCAAAATGTGACTAAAGTTTTCATATTCTTATTGCAAACGCGGTTTCAGCACTCAAAGTGAAAAAATTGAAAATTTCACTTGGAAATAAATATTCTTCTTGCAAACGCGAATTCATTACTCAAAGTGAAAAAATTGATAATTTCACTCCGAAATGATAATTCTTATTGCAAACGCGAATTCACTATTCAGAGTGAAAATATTAAGAATGACACTTAAATTTTAATATTCTTGTTGCAAACGTGAATTAACTACTCAAAATGAAAAGATATAAAATGTCACTTGAATATAAATATTATTGTTGCAAACGCGAATTCATTACTCAAAGAAAAAAATATAAAATTTCACTTGGAAATGAATACTCCTATTGCAAACGCGAATTCACTATTCAAAGTGAAAAAATTAAAAATGTGACTTGGGAATGAATATTCTTGTTGCAAAAGAGAATTCACTACTCAAAGTGAAAAAATTTAAAATGTAACTTAAATTTTAATATTCTTATTGAAAACGCGATTTCAGTACTCACAGTGAAAAAATTGAAAATTTCACATGGAAATGAATATTCTTTTTGCAAACGCGAATGCATTACCCAAAGTGAAAATATGAAAAGTGTGTCTTTGAAATGAATATTCTTGTAACAAACGGGAAGTGAAAAAAAAAGAACTTGACTTGAATTTTAAATTTCTAGTTGGTAACAATAATTAATTACTCGTAGTTAAATAAGTATAAAAGTTATTTGGTAATGAATATTAAGGTTGTAAACGTGAATTCACCATTCAAAGTGAAAAAATTAAGAATGTGACTTAAATTTTAATATTCTTGTTGCAAACGCGAATTAACTACTCAAAGTGAAAATTGAAAATTTCCCTTAGAAATGAATATTCTTATTGCAAACGCGATTTCAGTACTCAAAGCGAAAAACATAAAAATGTCACTTAAATAATAACATTCTTGTTGCAAACGCGAATTCAATCCTAAAAGTGAAAAAATTGAAATTTCACTTGGAAATGAATATTCTTATTGCAAACGCGAATTCACTATTCAAAGTGAAAAAATTAAAAATGTGACATGAAAATGAATATTCTTGTTGCAAACGCGAATTCACTATTCAAAGTGAAAAAATTAGAAATGTGACTTGAAATGAATATTCATGTTGCAAACGCGAATTCACTACCCAAAGAAAAAAAAATTAAAAATGTGACTTGGAATTTGATATTCTGGTTGAAATTGCGAATTAACTATTCAAAGTGAAAAAATTAAAAATGTGACTTGCGAATGAAAAATTTTGTTGCAAAAGCGTATTCATTACTCATAGTGAAAAAATTGAAAATTTCACTTGGAAATGAATATTCGTATCGCAAACACCAATTCACTATTCAAAGTGAAAAAATTAAAAATGTGACATGAAAATGAATATTCTTGTTGCAAACGCGAATTCACTATGCAAAGTGAAAAAATTAGAAATGTGACTTGAAATAAATATTCATGTTGCAAACGCGAATTCACTACCCAAAGAAAAAAAAATTAAAAATGTGACTTGGAATTTGATATTCTGGTTGAAATTGCGAATTAACTATTCCAAGTGAAAAAATTAAGAAAGTGACTTGGAAAAAAATATTCTTGTTGCAAAAGCGAATTCACTACTCAAGGGAAAAAAAATTAAAAATGTCACTTGAATATTAATATTCATCTTGCAAACGTGAATTAATTACTCAAAGTAAAAAAATTGAAAATGTGAATTAAATTTAAATATTCTTATTGCAAACGTGATTCCAGTACTCAAAGTGAAATAATTAAGAATGTCAATTATATATTAATATTCTTGTTGCAAACAAGAAATCATTGCTCAAAGTGAAAAAATTGAAAATTTCACTTGGAAATGAATATTCTTGTTGCAAACGCGAATGCATTACTCGAAGTGAAATTATGAAAAATGTAACTTTGACATAAATACTCTTGTAACAATTCACTACTGAAAATGAAAAAATTAAGAATTTGACTTGAATTTTAGATTTCATGTTGGAAACAATAATTAACTTGTCGAAGTGAAAAAATTAAGGAAGTACCTTGGAAATTAATATTCTTTTTGCAAAAGCGAATTCATTACTCAAAGTAAAAAATTATTATTTTAACTAGAATTTTATAGTTCTTGCTGGAAACAATAATTAACTACTTGAAGTGGAAAAATGAAAAAAGTGACTAAGAAATGAATATTCTTGTTGCAAACGCGACTTCAGAACTCAAAGTTAAAAAATTTTAAAAAGTTACTTGGAATTGAATATTCTTGTTTCAAACGCGAGTTCACCATTCAAAGTGAAAAAGTTAAAAAAGTGACTTGGAAATGAATATTCTAGTTGCAAACGCGAATTCCGTATTCAAAGTGAAAAAATTGAAAATGTGACCTAAAATTTAATATTCTTATTGTGAATGCGAATTCAGTACTCAAAGTGAAAAATTTGAAAATGTGACTTAAATTTTAATATTCTTATCGCAAACGCGATTTCAGTACTCAAATATAAAAAATTGAAAATGTGAATTAAATTTTAATATTTTAATTCAATTATTACTCAAAGTGAAAAAAATTAAGAATGTGACTTGGAAATGAGTATTCGTGTTGCTAAAGCGAATTCACTATTTAAAGTGAAAAAATTAAAAATATGACCTAAAATTTAATATTTTATTGTAAACGCGATTACAGTACTCAAAGTGAAATAATTGAAAATGTGACTTAAATTTTAATTTTCTTGTTGCAAACGCGAATTAACTACTCAAAGTGAATAAATTGAAAATTTCACTACTTAAAATGAATATTCTTATTGCAAACGCGATTTAAGTACTCAAAGTGAAAAATTGAAAATTTCTCTGGGAAATGAATATTCTTGTTGCAAACGCGAATTCACTACACAAAGGAAAAAAATAAAAATGTCACTTACATATTAATAATCTTGTTGGAATCGCGAATTCATTACTCAAAGTTAAAAAAATGAAAAATGTGACCATGAATTCTGGTTGAAAACGCGAATTAACTATTCAAATTGAAAAATTTAAAAATGTGACTTGGAACTGAATATTCTTGTTTCAAACGCGAATAAACTATTCAAGTGAGAAAATTAAAAATGTGACTTGGAAATGAATATTCTTGTAGCAAAAGCGAAAATCACTATTTCAAGAGAAAAAATTGAAAATGTGAATTAAATTTCAATTTTCTTATTGCAAACGCGAATTCACTACTCAAAGTGAAAATATTTAAAATATCTCTAAGACTTGAATATTCTTGTTGCATACGCGAATTCTCTACTCAAAGGAAAAAATTAAAAATTTCACTTGAATATTAATATTCATGTTGCAAACGTGAAATCATTACTCAAAGTGAAAAAATTGAAAATGTGACTTAAATTTAAATATTCTATTTGCAAACGTGATTTCAGTACTCAAAGTGAAATGATTAAGAATGTCACTTAAATATTTATATTCTTGTTGCAAATAAGAAATCATTGCTCAAAGTGAAAAAATTGAAAATTTCACTTGGAAATGAATATTCCAGTTGCAAACAGGAATGCATTACTCTAAGTGAAATTATTAAAAATATAACTTTGAAATTAATATTCTTAAAACAATTCACTACTGAAAGTGAAAAAATTAAGAATTTGACTTGAATTTTTAATTTCATGTTGGAAACAATTATTAACTTGTCAAAGTGAAAAAATTAAGAAAGTACTTTGGAAATTAATATAATTTTTTCAAAAGCGAATTCACTACTCAAAGTGAAAAAATTATGAATTTTACTTGAATTTTATAGTTCTTGTAGGAAACAATAATTAACTACTTGAAGTGAAAAAATTAAAAGAGTGACTTGAAAATGAATATTCATGTTGCAAACGCGAATTCAGAACTCAAAGTTAAAAAAATTAAAAATGTGACTTGGAAATGAATATTGTTGTTGCAAACGCGAATTAACTGCTCAAAGTTAAAAAAATTTAAAATGTTACTTGGAATTGAATATTCTGGTTGAAAACGCAAATTCACTATTCAAAGTGAAAAAATTAAAAATGTGACTTGGAAATGAATATTCTTGTTGCAAACGCGAATTCACTACACAAAGTTAAAAAATTAGAAATGTGACTTGAAATGAATATTCATGTTGCAAACGCGAATTCACTACCCAAAGAAAAAAAAATTAAAAATGTGACTTGGAATTTGATATTCTGGTTGAAATTGCGAATTAACTATTCAAAGTGAAAAAATTAAAAATGTGACTTGCGAATGAAAAATTTTGTTGCAAAAGCGTATTCATTACTCATAGTGAAAAAATTGAAAATTTCACTTGGAAATGAATATTCGTATCGCAAACACCAATTCACTATTCAAAGTGAAAAAATTAAAAATGTGACATGAAAATGAATATTCTTGTTGCAAACGCGAATTCACTATGCAAAGTGAAAAAATTAGAAATGTGACTTGAAATAAATATTCATGTTGCAAACGCGAATTCACTACCCAAAGAAAAAAAAATTAAAAATGTGACTTGGAATTTGATATTCTGGTTGAAATTGCGAATTAACTATTCCAAGTGAAAAAATTAAGAAAGTGACTTGGAAAAAAATATTCTTGTTGCAAAAGCGAATTCACTACTCAAGGGAAAAAAAATTAAAAATGTCACTTGAATATTAATATTCATCTTGCAAACGTGAATTAATTACTCAAAGTAAAAAAATTGAAAATGTGAATTAAATTTAAATATTCTTATTGCAAACGTGATTCCAGTACTCAAAGTGAAATAATTAAGAATGTCAATTATATATTAATATTCTTGTTGCAAACAAGAAATCATTGCTCAAAGTGAAAAAATTGAAAATTTCACTTGGAAATGAATATTCTTGTTGCAAACGCGAATGCATTACTCGAAGTGAAATTATGAAAAATGTAACTTTGACATAAATACTCTTGTAACAATTCACTACTGAAAATGAAAAAATTAAGAATTTGACTTGAATTTTAGATTTCATGTTGGAAACAATAATTAACTTGTCGAAGTGAAAAAATTAAGGAAGTACCTTGGAAATTAATATTCTTTTTGCAAAAGCGAATTCATTACTCAAAGTAAAAAATTATTATTTTAACTAGAATTTTATAGTTCTTGCTGGAAACAATAATTAACTACTTGAAGTGGAAAAATGAAAAAAGTGACTAAGAAATGAATATTCTTGTTGCAAACGCGACTTCAGAACTCAAAGTTAAAAAATTTTAAAAAGTTACTTGGAATTGAATATTCTTGTTTCAAACGCGAGTTCACCATTCAAAGTGAAAAAGTTAAAAAAGTGACTTGGAAATGAATATTCTAGTTGCAAACGCGAATTCCGTATTCAAAGTGAAAAAATTGAAAATGTGACCTAAAATTTAATATTCTTATTGTGAATGCGAATTCAGTACTCAAAGTGAAAAATTTGAAAATGTGACTTAAATTTTAATATTCTTCTGGTAAACGCGATTTCAGTACTCAAAGTGAAAAAATTGAAAATGTGAATTAAATTTTAATATTTTAATTCAATTATTACTCAAAGTGAAAAAAATTAAGAATGTGACTTGGAAATGAGTATTCGTGTTGCTAAAGCGAATTCACTATTTAAAGTGAAAAAATTAAAAATATGACCTAAAATTTAATATTTTATTGTAAACGCGATTACAGTACTCAAAGTGAAAAAATTGAAAATGTGACTTAAATTTTAATATTCTTGTTGCAAACGCGAATTAACTACTCAAAGTGAATAAATTGAAAATTTCACTACTTAAAATGAATATTCTTATTGCAAACGCGATTTAAGTACTCAAAGTGAAAAATTGAAAATTTCTCTTGGAAATGAATATTCTTGTTGCAAACGCGAATTCACTACACAAAGGAAAAAAATAAAAATGTCACTTACATATTAATAATCTTGTTGGAATCGCGAATTCATTACTCAAAGTTAAAAAAATGAAAAATGTGACCATGAATTCTGGTTGAAAACGCGAATTAACTATTCAAATTGAAAAATTTAAAAATGTGACTTGGAACTGAATATTCTTGTTTCAAACGCGAATAAACTATTCAAGTGAGAAAATTAAAAATGTGACTTGGAAATGAATATTCTTGTAGCAAAAGCGAAAATCACTATTTCAAGAGAAAAAATTGAAAATGTGAATTAAATTTCAATTTTCTTATTGCAAACGCGAATTCACTACTCAAAGTGAAAATATTTAAAATATCTCTAAGACTTGAATATTCTTGTTGCATACGCGAATTCTCTACTCAAAGGAAAAAATTAAAAATTTCACTTGAATATTAATATTCATGTTGCAAACGTGAAATCATTACTCAAAGTGAAAAAATTGAAAATGTGACTTAAATTTAAATATTCTATTTGCAAACGTGATTTCAGTACTCAAAGTGAAATGATTAAGAATGTCACTTAAATATTTATATTCTTGTTGCAAATAAGAAATCATTGCTCAAAGTGAAAAAATTGAAAATTTCACTTGGAAATGAATATTCCAGTTGCAAACAGGAATGCATTACTCTAAGTGAAATTATTAAAAATATAACTTTGAAATTAATATTCTTAAAACAATTCACTACTGAAAGTGAAAAAATTAAGAATTTGACTTGAATTTTTAATTTCATGTTGGAAACAATTATTAACTTGTCAAAGTGAAAAAATTAAGAAAGTACTTTGGAAATTAATATAATTTTTTCAAAAGCGAATTCACTACTCAAAGTGAAAAAATTATGAATTTTACTTGAATTTTATAGTTCTTGTAGGAAACAATAATTAACTACTTGAAGTGAAAAAATTAAAAGAGTGACTTGAAAATGAATATTCATGTTGCAAACGCGAATTCAGAACTCAAAGTTAAAAAAATTAAAAATGTGACTTGGAAATGAATATTGTTGTTGCAAACGCGAATTAACTGCTCAAAGTTAAAAAAATTTAAAATGTTACTTGGAATTGAATATTCTGGTTGAAAACGCAAATTCACTATTCAAAGTGAAAAAATTAAAAATGTGACTTGGAAATGAATATTCTTGTTGCAAACGCGAATTCACTACACAAAGTTAAAAAAATTAAAAATTACACTTGGAATTGAATATTCTGGTTGAAAACGCGAATTAACTATTCAAAGTGAAAAAATTAAAAATGGGACTTGGTAATGAATATTCTGGTTGAAAACGCGAATTAACTATTAAAGGTGAAAAAATTAAAAATTTTACTTGGAAATGAATATTCTTGTTGAAAACACGAATTCAATACTCAAAGGAGAAAAATCAAGAATGTCACTTAAATATTATTAATGTGAAAAGTGAAAAAAATAAAAATTTGACTTGGAAATGCATATTCTTGTAGCTCAAGCGAATGCACCACTGAAAATCAAAAAAATTAAAAATGTGACTTGGAACTGAATATTTATGTTGAAAACGCAAATTCACTATTCAAAGTGAAAAAATTAAAAATGTGACTTGGGAATGAATATTCTTGTTGCTAACGCGAATTCACTACCCAAAGTTAAAAAAATTAAAAATGTTACTTGGAATTGAATATTCTGGTTGAAAACGCGAATTAACTATTCAAAGTGAAAAAATTATAAATGTGACTTGGAAATGAATATTCTTGTTTCAAACGCGAATTCACTATTCAAAGTGAAAAAATTAAAAATGGGACTTGGTAATGAATATTCTGGTTGAAAACGCGAATTAACTATTCAAGGTGAAATAATTAAATATGTGACTTGGGAATGAATATTTTTGTTGCAAACGCGAAATCACTATTCAAAGTGAAAAACTTAAAAATGTGACTTGGTAATGAATATTCTTGTTTCAAACGCGAATTCACTATTCAAAATGAATAATTTAAAAATGTGACTTGGAAATGCATATTCCTGTTGCAAAAGCGAATTCACTATTTAAGTGAAAAAATTGAAAATATGACTTAAGTTTTAATATTTTTATTGCAAACGCGATTTTAATACTCAAAGAAAAAAATTAAAAATTCGACTTTGAAATGAATATTTTAGTTGCAAACGCAAATTCCGTATTCAAAGTTAAAAAATTGAAAATATGACTAGGTGACAAGGTCTTATTGCAAACGCATTTTCAGTACTCATAGTGAATATATTAAAAATGTAGCTTAAATTTTAATATTCTAGTTGCAAACGCGAATTAACTACTCAAAGTGAATAAATTGAAAATTTCACAATTTAAAATGAATATTCTTATTGCAAACGCGATTTCAGTACCAAAGTGAAAAACATTAGAAATGTAGCTTATATTTTAATATTCTGTTGCAAACGCGAATTAACATCTCAAAAAGAAAAGTTAAATTTTCTCTTTGAAATGAATATTTTTGTTGCAAACGTGTATTCAGTACTCAAAGTGAAAAAATTAAAAATATGACTTGGAAATGCTTATTCCTGTTGCTCAAGCAAATTCACCACTCAAAGTGAAAAAATTAAAAATGTGACTTGGAATTGAATATTTTGGTTGAAAACGCATATTCACTATTTAAAGTGAAAAAATTAAAAAATGACACTTGGAATTGAATATTCTGATTGAAAACACGGTATTAACTATTCAAAGTGAAAAAATTAAAAATGTGACTTGGAAATGAATATTCTTGTTGCAAACGCGAATTCACTACTCAAAGTTAAAAAAGTTAAAAATTACACTTGGAATTAAATATTCTGGTTGAATACGCGAATTAACTATTCAAAATGAAAAAATTAAAAATGTGACGTGGAAATGAATATTCCAGTTTGAAACGCGAATTCACTATTCAAAGTGAAAATATTAAAAATGTGACTTGAAATGAATATTCATGTTGCAAACGCGAATTCACTACCCAAAATTAAAAAAATTAAAAATGTGACTTGGAATTAATAGTCTGGTTGAAAACACGAATTCACTACTCAATGTTAAAAAAATTAAAAATGTGACTTGGAAATGAATATTCTTGTTTTAAACGCGAATTCACTATTCAAAGTGAAAAAATTAAAATGTGACTTGGTAATGAATATTCTGGGTGAAAACGCGAATTAACTATTCAAGGTGAAAAAATTAAAAATATGACTTGGAAATGTATATTCTTGTTGCAAACACGAATTCACTACTAAAAGTTAAAAAAATGAAAAATGTGACTTGGAATTGAATATTCTGGTAGAAAACGGGACTTAACTATTTAAAGTGAAAAAATTTAAATAGTGACTTAGAAATGAATATTCTTTATTCAAACGCGAATTCTTTATTCAATGTGAAAAAATTAAAATTGTGACATGGAAAGAAATATTCATATTGCAAACGCGAATTCACTACTCAAAGTTAAAAAAATTTAAAATGTTATTTTGAAATGAATGTTGTTTATTCAATCGCGAATTAACTATTCAAAGTGAAAAAATTAAAAATGTGACTTGGAAATGAATATTCTTGTTTCATACGCCAATTCACTATTCAAAGTGAAAAATTTAAAAATGTGACTTGGAAATGAATATTCTTGTTGCAAAGCGAATTTTCTATTTCAAGTGAAATAATTGATAATGTGAATTAAATTTTAATTTTTTTATTGCAAACTTGAATTCACTACTCAAAGTGAAAAAATTAAGAATGTGACTTGGAAATGAGTAGTTTTGATGCTAAAGCGAATTCACTATTTAAAGTGAAAAAATTGAAAATATGACTTAAGTTTTAATATTTTTATTGCAAACGCGATTTTAATACTCAAAGAAAAAAATTAAAAATTCGACTTTGAAATGAATATTTTAGTTGCAAACGCAAATTCCGTATTCAAAGTTAAAAAATTGAAAATATTAGTATAAAAGTACCAAAGTGAAAAAAATTAGAAATGTAGCTTATATTTTAATATTCTGTTGCAAACGCGAATTAACATCTCAAAGTGAAAAGTTAAATTTTCTCTTTGAAATGAATATTTTTGTTGCAAACGTGTATTCAGTACTCAAAGTGAAAAAATTAAAAATATGACTAAGAAATGCTTATTCCTGTTGCTCAAGCAAATTCACCACTCAAAGTGAAAAAATTAAAAATGTGACTTGGAATTGAATATTTTCGTTGAAAACGCATATTCACTATTTAAAGTGAAAAAATTAAAAATGACACTTGGAATTGAATATTCTGATTGAAAACGCGAATTAACTATTCAAAGTGAAAAAATTAAAAATGTGACTTGGAAATGAATATTCTTGTTACAAACGCGAATTCACCTCTCAAAGTTAAAAAAATTTAAAATGTTACTTGGAATTGAATATTCTGGTTGAAAACGCGAATTAACTATTCAAAGTGAAAAATATTAGAATGTGACTTGGAAATGAATATTCGTGTTGCAAATGCGAATTCACTACTCAAAGTTAAAAAAATTTAAAATGTTACTTGGAATTGAATATTCTGGTTGAAAACGCGAATTAACTATTCAAGGTGAAAAAATTAAAAATGTGACTTGGAAATGAATATTCTTGTTGAAAACACGAATTCACTACACAAAGTGAAAAATTGAAAATTTCTTTTGGAAATGAATATTCTTGTTGCAATCGCGAATTCAATCCTCAAAGGAGAAAAATCAAGAATGTCACTTAAATATTATTAATGTGAAAAGTGAAAAAATTAAAAATGTTACTTGGAAATAAATATTCTTGTTGCAAAAGCGAATTCACTACTCAAAGTTAAAAAAATTTAAAATGTTACTTGGAATTGAATATTTGGGTTGAAAACGCGAATTCACTATTCAAAGTGAAAAAAATAAAAATGTGACTTGGAAATGAATATTCTTGTTGCAAACGCGAATTCACTACTCAAAGTTAAAAAAGTAAAAAATGACACTTGGAATTGAATATTCTGGTTGAAAACGCGAATTAACTTTTCAAAGTGATAAAATTAAAAATGTTACGTGGCAATGAATATTCCAGTTTGAAACGCGAATTAACTATTCAAGGTGTAAAAATTAAAAATATGACTTGGAAATGTATATTCTTGTTGCAAACACGAATTCACTACTAAAAGTTAAAAAAATGAAATATGTGACTTGGAATTCAATATTTTGGTAGAAAACGCGAATTAACTATTCAAAGTGAAAAAATTAAAAATGTGACTTGGAAATGAATATTCTTGTTTCAAACGTGAATTCACTATTCAGTGTGAAAAAATTAAAAATGTGACTTGGAAAGAAATTTTCATTTTGCAAACGCGAATTCATTACTCAAAGTTAAAAAAATTTAAAATGTTACTTGGAAATGAATATTGTTTATTCAAACGCGAATTAACTATTCAAAGTGAAAAAATTTAAAATGAGACTTGGAAATGAATATTCCTGTTTCAAACGCGAATTCACTATTCAAAGTGAAAAATTTAAAAAAGTGACTAGGAAATGAATATTCTTGTTGCAAAGCGAATATACTTTTTGAAGTGAAATAATTGAAAATGTGAACTAAATTTTAATTTTCTTATTGCAAACTTGAATTCACTACTCAAAGTGAAAAAATTATGAATGTGACTTGGAAATGAGAAGTCTTGTTGCAAAAGCGAATTCACTATTTAAAATGAAAAAATTGAAATTATGACTTAAGTTTTCATATTCTTATTGCAAACGCCATTTTAATACTCAAAGAAAAAAATTAAAAATTCGACTTGGAAAGAATATTTTAGTTGCAAACGTGAATTCCGTATTCAAAGTTAAAAAATTGAAAATGTGACTAGGTGACAAGGTGAATATTCTTATTGCAAACGCGATTTCAGTACTCAAAGAGAAAACATTAAAAATATAGCTTAAATTTAAATATTCTTGTTTCAATCGCGAATTACCTATTTAAAGTGAAAAAATTAAAAATGTGACTTGGTAATGAATATTCTGGTTGAAAACGCGAATTAACTATTCAAGGTGAAAAAATTAAAAATGTTACTTGGAAATGAATATTCTTGTTGCAAACACGAATTCAATACTCAAAGTTAAAAAAATGAAAAATGTGACTTGGAATTTAGTATTCTGGTAGAAAACGCGAATTAACTATTCAAAGTGAAAAAATTAAAAAATGTGACTTGGAAATGAATATTCTTGTTGCAAACGCGAATTCACTACTCAAAGTTAAAAAAATTTAAAATGTTACTTGGAATTGAATATTCTGGTTAAAAACGCGAATTAACTATTCAAAGGGAAAAAATAAAAATGTGACTTGGAAATGAATATTCTTGTTTCAAACGCGAATTAACTATTCAAAGTGAAAAAATTAAAAATGTGACTTGGAAATGAATATTGTTGTTGCAAACGCGAATTAACTGCTCAAAGTTAAAAAAATTTAAAATGTTACTTGGAATTGAATATTCTGGTTGAAAACGCAAATTCACTATTCAAAGTGAAGAAATTAAAAATGTGACTTGGAAATGAATATTCTTGTTGCAAACGCGAATTCACTACACAAAGTTAAAAAAATTAAAAATTACACTTGGAATTGAATATTCTGGTTGAAAACGCGAATTAACTATTCAAAGTGAAAAAATTAAAAATGGGACTTGGTAATGAATATTCTGGTTGAAAACGCGAATTAACTATTCAAGGTGAAATAATTAAATATGTGACTTGGGAATGAATATTTTTGTTGCAAACGCGAAATCACTATTCAAAGTGAAAAAATTAAAAATGTGACTTGGTAATGAATATTCTGGTTGAAAACGCGAATTAACTATTAAAGGTGAAAAAATTAAAAATTTTACTTGGAAATGAATATTCTTGTTGAAAACACGAATTCAATACTCAAAGGAGAAAAATCAAGAATGTCACTTAAATATTATTAATGTGAAAAGTGAAAAAAATAAAAATTTGACTTGGAAATGCATATTCTTGTAGCTCAAGCGAATGCACCACTGAAAATCAAAAAAATTAAAAATGTGACTTGGAATTGAATATTTATGTTGAAAACGCAAATTCACTATTCAAAGTGAAAAAATTAAAAATGTGACTTGGGAATGAATATTCTTGTTGCTAACGCGAATTCACTACCCAAAGTTAAAAAAATTAAAAATGTTACTTGGAATTGAATATTCTGGTTGAAAACGCGAATTAACTATTCAAAGTGAAAAAATTAAAAATGTGACTTGGAAATGAATATTCTTGTTTCAAACGCGAATTCACTATTCAAAGTGAAAAAATTAAAAATAAGACTTGGTAATGAATATTCTGGTTGAAAACGCGAATTAACTATTCAAGGTGAAATAATTAAATATGTGACTTGGGAATGAATATTTTTGTTGCAAACGCGAAATCACTATTCAAAGTGAAAAACTTAAAAAGGTGACTTGGTAATGAATATTCTTGTTTCAAACGCGAATTCACTATTCAAAATGAATAATTTAAAAATGTGACTTGGAAATGCATATTCCTGTTGCAAAAGCGAATTCACTATTTAAGTGAAAAAATTGAAAATATGACTTAAGTTTTAATATTTTTATTGCAAACGCGATTTTAATACTCAAAGAAAAAAATTAAAAATTCGACTTTGAAATGAATATTTTAGTTGCAAACGCAAATTCCGTATTCAAAGTTTAAAAATTGAAAATATGACTAGGTGACAAGGTCTTATTGCAAATGCATTTTCAGTACTCATAGTGAAAATATTAAAAATGTAGCTTAAATTTTAATATTCTAGTTGCAAAAGCGAATTAACTACTCAAAGTGAATAAATTGATAATTTCACCATTTAAAATGAATATTCTTATTGCAAACGCGATTTCAGTACCAAAGTGAAAAAAATTAGAAATGTAGCTTATATTTTAATATTCTGTTGCAAACGCGAATTAACATCTCAAAGTGAAAAGTTAAATTTTCTCTTTGAAATGAATATTTTTGTTGCAAACGTGTATTTAGTACTCAAAGTGAAAAAATTAAAAATATGACTTGGAAATGCTTATTCCTGTTGCTCAAGCAAATTCACCACTCAAAGTGAAAAAATTAAAAATGTGACTTGGAATTGAATATTTTGGTTGAAAACGCATATTCACTATTTAAAGTGAAAAAATTAAAAATGACACTTGGAATTGAATATTCTGATTGATAACACGGTATAAACTATTCAAAGTGAAAAAATTAAAAATGTGACTTGGAAATGAATATTCTTGTTGCAACCGCGAATTCACTACTCAAAGTTAAAAAAGTTAAAAATGACACTTGGAATTAAATATTCTGGTTGAATACGCGAATTAACTAATCAAAATGAAAAAATTAAAAATGTGAAGTGGAAATGAATATTCCAGTTTGAAACGCGAATTCACTATTCAAAGTGAAAAAATTAAAAATGTGACTTGAAATGAATATTCATGTTGCAAACGCGAATTCACTACCCAAAATAAAAAAAATTAAAAATGTGACTTGGAATTAATAGTCTGGTTGAAAACACGAATTCACTACTCAATGTTAAAAAAATTAAAAATGTGACTTGGAAATGAATATTCTTGTTTTAAACGCGAATTCACTATTCAAAGTGAAAAAATTAAAATGTGACTTGGTAATGAATATTCTGGGTGAAAACGCGAATTAACTATTCAAGGTGAAAAAATTAAAAATATGACTTGGAAATGTATATTCTTGTTGCAAACACGAATTCACTACTAAAAGTTAAAAAAATGAAAAATGTGACTTGGAATTGAATATTCTGGTAGAAAACGCGACTTAACTATTTAAAGTGAAAAAATTTAAATAGTGACTTAGAAATGAATATTCTTTATTCAAACGCGAATTCTTTATTCAATGTGAAAAAATTAAAATTGTGACATGGAAAGAAATATTCATATTGCAAACGCGAATTCACTACTCAAAGTTAAAAAAATTTAAAATGTTATTTTGAAATGAATGTTGTTTATTCAATCGCGAATTAACTATTCAAAGTGAAAAAATTAAAAATGTGACTTGGAAATGAATATTCTTCTTTCATACGCCAATTCACTATTCAAAGTGAAAAATTTAAAAATGTGACTTGGAAATGAATATTCTTGTTGCAAAGCGAATTTTCTATTTCAAGTGAAATAATTGAAAATGTGAATTAAATTTTAATTTTCTTATTGCAAACTTGAATTCACTACTCAAAGTGAAAAAATTAAGAATGTGACTTGGAAATGAGAAGTCTTGTTGCAATAGCGAATTCACTATTTAAAGTGAAAAAATTGAAAATATGACTTAAGTTTTAATATTTTTATTGCAAACGCGATTTTAATACTCAAAGAAAAAAATTAAAAATTCGACTTTGAAATGAATATTTTAGTTGCAAACGCAAATTCCGTATTCAAAGTTAAAAAATTGAAAATATGACTAGGTCTTATTGCAAACGCATTTTCAGTACTCATAGTGAATATATTAAAAATGTAGCTTAAATTTTAATATTCTAGTTGCAAACGCGAATTAACTACTCAAAGTGAATAAATTGAAAATTTCACAATTTAAAATGAATATTCTTATTGCAAACGCGATTTCAGTACCAAAGTGAAAAAAATTAGAAATGTAGCTTATATTTTAATATTCTGTTGCAAGCGCGAATTAACATCTCAAAGTGAAAAGTTAAATTTTCTCTTTGAAATGAATATTTTTGTTGCAAACGTGTATTCAGTACTCAAAGTGAAAAAATTAAAAATATGACTTGGAAATGCTTATTCCTGTTGCTCAAGCAAATTCACCACTCAAAGTGAAAAAATTAAAAATGTGACTTGGAATTGAATATTTTGGTTGAAAACGCATATTCACTATTTTAAGTGAAAAAATTAAAAATGACACTTGGAATTGAATATTCTGATTGAAAACGCGAATTAACTATTCAAAGTGAAAAAATTAAAAATGTGACTTGGAAATGAATATTCTTGTTACAAACGCGAATTCACCTCTCAAAGTTAAAAAAATTTAAAATGTTACTTGGAATTGAATATTCTGGTTGAAAACACGAATTAACTATTCAAAGTGAAAAATATTAGAATGTGACTTGGAAATGAATATTCATGTTGCAAATGCGAATTCACTACTCAAAGTTAAAAAAATTTAAAATGTTACTTGGAATTGAATATTCTGGTTGAAAACGCGAATTAACTATTCAAGGTGAAAAAATTAAAAATGTGACTTGGAAATGAATATTCTTGTTGATAACACGAATTCACTACACAAAGTGAAAAATTGAAAATTTCTTTTGGAAATGAATATTCTTGTTGCAATCGCGAATTCAATACTCAAAGGAGAAAAATCAAGAATGTCACTTAAATATTATTAATGTGAAAAGTGAAAAAATTAAAAATGTTACTTGGAAATAAATATTCTTGTTGCAAAAGCGAATTTACTTTTTGAAGTGAAATAATTGAAAATGTGAACTAAATTTTAATTTTCTTATTGCAAACTTGAATTCACTACTCAAAGTGAAAAAATTATGAATGTGACTTGGAAATGAGAAGTCTTGTTGCAAAAGCGAATTCACTATTTAAAATGAAAAAATTGAAAATATGACTTAAGTTTTAATATTCTTATTGCAAACGCCATTTTAATACTCAAAGAAAAAAATTAAAAATTCGACTTGGAAAGAATATTTTAGTTGCAAACGTGAATTCCGTATTCAAAGTTAAAAAATTGAAAATGTGACTAGGTGACAAGGTGAATATTCTTATTGCAAACGCGATTTCAGTACTCAAAGAGAAAACATTAAAAATATAGCTTAAATTTAAATATTCTTGTTTCAATCGCGAATTACCTATTCAAAGTGAAAAAATTAAAAATGTGACTTGGCAATGAATATTCTGGTTGAAAACGCGAATTAACTATTCAAGGTGAAAAAATTAAAAATGTTACTTGGAAATGAATATTCTTGTTGCAAACACGAATTCAATACTCAAAGTTAAAAAAATGAAAAATGTGACTTGGAATTTAGTATTCTGGTAGAAAACGCGAATTAACTATTCAAAGTGAAAAAATTAAAAAATGTGACTTGGAAATGAATATTCTTGTTGCAAACGCGAATTCACTACTCAAAGTTAAAAAAATTTAAAATGTTACTTGGAATTGAATATTCTGGTTAAAAACGCGAATTAACTATTCAAAGGGAAAAAATAAAAATGCGACTTGGAAATGAATATTCTTGTTTCAAACGCGAATTAACTATTCAAAGTGAAAAAATTAAAAATGTGACTTGGAAATGAATATTGTTGTTGCAAACGCGAATTAACTGCTCAAAGTTAAAAAAATTTAAAATGTTACTTGGAATTGAATATTCTGGTTGAAAACGCAAATTCACTATTCAAAGTGAAAAAATTAAAAATGTGACTTGGAAATGAATATTCTTGTTGCAAACGCGTATTCACTACACAAAGTTAAAAAAATTAAAAATTACACTTGGAATTGAATATTCTGGTTGAAAACGCGAATTAACTATTCAAAGTGAAAAAATTAAAACTGTGACTGTTGTACGGTATACGATTGTTGTGTCTTAAATGCGTGTGCTGGAAGTCTTCATAGCCTCTGTGGATTTTGTTGTTTTAGACCTTGTTATATGTGGAATTCATTGGAGTGACTGTTATTAGCGACTCTTGTTTACGTATTTAAGTAACAACAATAGAGCATGATGTCTTGTGCTAAATGCAATGACTCTCTCCCAAAGGATGGTCTTTTTGTATGTTGTGATGGATGCAATGGATCCTTCCATTATAAATGCTCAAAAATATCTGAGAGCACCTGGAGAGCCAAATCAGCGAAAAAGAAGCTTGAGTGGAGATGCGGTGACTGCAGACGTTCAACTGTTTTCATCAACGACGAGTCACAGGAGGCCTCCTTTTCTGCTGTGAAAATTGCTGAAAAGGAACGTATAATGGATGTAAGCATAGGTGGAATGGAATCAGGAAGATCTTCAGGCAGTCGGAATAGTGATGTAAGTGGTCGCTTAGACAATATTGATAAGAACTCGTGTGAAATCACGCATAGCATTAATTTCATGAGTGCACGGTATGATGAGTTGTGTGAAAATATTAGGGTGGTCAAGGAACTCAAAGACATTATTTTTGATTTGAGGGATGAGTTAAATTGTAAAAATAAAGTGATTGATGATTTAAAAATTAGAGTGAATGAGCTGGAGCAAAACGCAATGATGGATAAGGTGGAAGTAGTTGGGATAGATATAAATTATGTAGATACTTCTCCAATTGAATTAGTTAATAAGATAGCGAAGTCGATCAAAATAGATAATCACAAAGATGATGATGTTCGTGATGCCTTTTTCGTAAATAATAAGTCCCCAAACAAAAAGTCTAAACTGGTTATCTCCTTTACAAATAAAAAGGTTAAAGATGCATGGATAGATAAAAGAAAAGGGTTGGATAACAAAGATATTACTGAAGGGAAATTTAGTGGGAAAATTTTTATAAATGAAGCACTCACAGGTTATTATAAAAATCTCCTGTGGAAAACTAAGGAAAAGAGTAAAGAGAAAGGTTTTAGGTATGTTTGGGTCAAATTTGGAAAAATATTAGTAAAAAAAGATGATCATTCTCAAATCTTCTAGAATAAGGTCAGAAGATGACTTAAATAAATTTTGAAATTGCTAATAACTTGTGTGAATATAACTTTTTTTTAAATACTAAGTATAAGAATGGATTTGTTTTCTATCGTAGATGATGATTACAGAGAATGTCATATGTATAATTTATCTGAAAGTTCAAAAATAGTTAAGACTTATGATGAAATGTTGAATATACGAAGTCTTCGGAAAAATTTCAATGACTTACTTATTCTTTTGCATCAAATTAATATGAATAACAAAGTTGGAGTTGTGGTTTTAACGGAAGTTAATATAAAGGAAGAAGAAGTTGAGAACTTCCAAATACCGGGCTATGAAATGATATTTAAACTTAGAAATTTTGGTAGAGGAGGTGGCGTGGTAATCTATGTCTCTAATGATAAAATTTATCATTGTATTTCGGTTAATAGTATTTCTTATGAAGCGATCTCTTGTGTTGTAAATATATTAGGAGTAGATATAACTGTTATGGGACTGTATCGACCACCTAAACTCAAATTTAAAGATTTTTTAGAGGAATTTTTTGATGAAATTATTAATTTACGAACTAGAGATGTACTTATATGTGGAGATTTCAATATTAATTTCATGTCCAATCTTGGCACAGATATTAATGTTTACAAAGATGCATTAGCTCAAAGAGGATATATACAATTAATTAAAGAAAATACTAGAGAGGTGATAGTAGATGGAAATTTAGTTTCCTCATGCATTGACCATATACTCTACCGAGGGAATGCTTTTCGTTGTGATGGGGTGATATTTCAGGCTTGCATATCGGATCATTATGCTGTAGCAGCTGGTATGGTTAAAAAAGATAATTTTTCCTCATTAAAATTGACTACTTTAAATAATACAATTTCTGAAACGTATGTTTGTGAAAGAACGGTGAAACAGCTGATTTCAAGCCTTGATTTAAACGATCTTCAAATGTTAGATTCGCCATCTCCTAATGATATTTATCTGGAATTATCTCGTCTGTTTCAAGGAATATACAGTAAAGCCATGAAAAAACATTCCCGGAAGGATAATAAAGATAATAAAAAAACTTGGATTAATAAAGAAATAATTGAAAAAATTAAAGTTAGAGACTGCCTCTATAAGAGATGGAAAAATAGTCCCTCGAATTTGAGTTATAGAAGGGAGTATCAAACTTTTAGAAATCAAGTTAATAAAGAAATCTGCCGAGCAAAAAAGATTTTTTACTATCATAGTATAATTCGTGCAGGTAATGATGCAAAAAAGATTTGGGAACTAGTTAAGTTAATCACTGGAGCAGATAAAAATAAGGGGCCTGATCATACTATTGTTAAATATTTCTCTGGTAAGATGAATTTAAAATCTGTGGTCAATCTCTTTGTAAAGCAGTTCTCAAAAGATAACGAAGAGCTTAGAATAAATTGTTCGGAAGTTTTATATGAGTATAGTCCTGTTACAATAAATAATAGTATAGTGGTAAATTATGCAACTGAAAAAGATGTTAAAAATATTCTCAAGAATATTGAAAATAAAGGACCTGGAATTGATGGGATGAAAATTAAAGACTTAAAATCTAACAGCATCTTTATACCGGTTTAAAAAAAATTTATTAACACTAGTTTAGAAAATTCCATTGTTCCTGTTGAATTGAAAACAGCTATTGTTCGTCCGGTTTATAAAAGTGGAAATCACCTTCAAACACAGAACTATAGGCCCATATCTATCTTACCTTGTATGAGTAA
Organism: Ischnura elegans; assembly: GCF_921293095.1. Classification (NCBI taxonomy): domain Eukaryota; kingdom Metazoa; phylum Arthropoda; class Insecta; order Odonata; family Coenagrionidae; genus Ischnura; species Ischnura elegans. Next base: position 95,302,948 of record NC_060252.1, read on the forward strand.
AATATTAGAAAAATATGTGGCAGACATGCTGTTAAATTTTTTGGACAAAAATAGAGCAATTTTTGAGCATCAATATGGTTTTCAAAAAAAGAAAGGTACAAAGGATGCCTTAGAATACTTTTCAGAGAATATTCGAAATAATTTAGATAGAGGAAAGAATGTTGTAATAACTTACATTGATTATAAAAAGGCTTTCGATATGGTTGATCACACTTTGTTGCTTAAAAAATTATACAATATTGGAGTGAGAGGGTTGTTGCTTGATTGGTTTAAAGATTATTTATTTAATAGAAAGATGGTAGTGAAAGTTCAAAATGTTGTTAGTGATATTACCAGCATAAAAATGGGAGTGCCCCAAGGATCGATTCTGGGGCCAATTTTGTATTTAATTTATGTTAATGATATGCATGAATGTATTAAAAAATGTAATTTACTTTTGTATGCTGACGACACAGTCTTGATATCTAGTCATGTCAACTTCAAAAATGCCGTCAATAATATGCAGAATGATATCAATAATATGTTAAAATGGTCCCATGACAATAATTTACTTTTAAATGAAAAAAAAACTAAAACAATGCACATCACTTATCTTGCTTCTAATGTTAAATCAATAAATATTAAATCTCACGGTCATGAATGTCTACATTCCAACATGATAACTTGTAACTGTAATATTTTAGAACAAGTGAACGAATATAAATATTGGGGTTTGATTGTTGATTGTAATTTCACTTTTAATTCTCATGTATCAAAATTGAACCAAAAGCTCAGATGCATTATGTACAAATTTTATTATCTGAAGGACAGCGTCACGAAAAATGTACTCAAAATGATGTATCACGGTCTTTTTGAGAGCCTTCTCAGATATGGCCTTACTGTGTGGGGATCATGTGGTGTGACCAATATGAAAAGATTGAAGTCCAACCAAAAAAGGATTTTAAAAATGATTCATCAAACTAACTTTGAGGAAAATGGTGGATATTCAGGTGAATCGTATTTTAAAGACCTTGGTACATTACCACTTGATAAATTGTATCAGTACATATTAATAATTGATAATTATTTTAATAATAGATACAAAAGGAAAAGAAATATTAATAGTAATATCGATTTAAGGGCTTTAGGAATGTATGAGATTCCGCGATGTTATACGCATAAGGGTTGTAGGCAATTGAAAGTTGTTGTACCTAAACTGTTTAATGATTTGAAGAGCGAATTTAAAGAGTTAAAATCTTTGAGTGAAGTAAAAAGAAAAATTAAGGCATGGATATTGTCTGGTTGTTGATAATGGAATGTAACAGTATTTTATATATTGATATGCTTAATTGCTATTAAGAATGTTTTTTTTATGCATAATTTGTTTGTTAGTGAAATTGTTAATTTAGTAATTTTAACAAGACACAAATTGTAAAGCTTAAATTGCTGACAAGCAAATTTCGGCTTAGCGGGACCAGAATGTTAGGTTTTCATTTGAAAATTTACACGGTTGTATAAACATTATTTCTTGTTTGTACATAGTTAAACGAATAAATAAATAAATTATTAAATTAAATGAATATTCTAGTTTCAAAGGCGAATTCACTATTAAAAGTGAAAAAATTAAAAATGTGACTTGAAATGAATATTCATGTTGCAAACGCGAATTCACTACCCAAAGTTAAAAAAATTAAAAATGTGACTTTGAATTGAATATTCTGGTTGAAAACGCGAATTAACTATTCAAAGTGAAAAAATTAAAAATGTGACTTGGAAATAAATATTCTTGTTTCAAACGCGAATTCCCTATTCAGTGTGGAAATATTAAAAATGTGACGTGGAAATAAATATTCTTGTTGCGAACGCGAATTCAATACTCAAAGTTAAAAAAATTTAAATAGTTACTTGGAATTGAATATTCTGGTTGAAAACGCGAATTAACAATTCAGAGTGAAAAAAATAAAAATGTGACTTGGAAATGAATATTCTTGTTTCAAACGCGAATTAACTATTCAAAGTGAAAAAATTAAAAATGTGACTTGGAAATGAATATTGTTGTTGCAAACGCGAATTCACTACTCAAAGTTAAAAAAATTTAAAATGTTACTTGGAATTGAATATTCTGGTTGAAAACGCATATTCACTATTCAAAGTGAAAAAATTAAAAATGTGACTTGGAAATGAATATTCTTGTTGCAAACGCGAATTCACTACTCAAAGTTAAAAAAATTAAAAATGACACTTGGAATTGAATATTCTGGTTGAAAACGCGAATTAACTATTCAAAGTGAAAAAATTAAAAATGTGACTAGAAATGAATATTCATGTTGCAAACGCGAATTCACTACCCAAAGTTAAAAAAATTAAAAATGTGACTTGGAATTAAATATTCTGGTTGAAAACGCGAATTAACTTTTCAAAGTGAAAAAATTAAAAATGGGACTTGGTAATGAATATTCTGTTTGCAAACGCGAATTCACTATTCAAAGTTGAAAAAATGAAAAATGTGACTTGGAATTATTATTCTGGTAGAAAACGCGAATTAACTATTCAAAGTGAAAAAATAAATAATGTGACTTGGAAATGAATATTCTTGTTTCAAACGCGAATTCCCTATTCAGTGTGGAAATATTAAAAATGTGACGTGGAAATAAATATTCTAGTTGCAAACGCGAATTCAATACTTAAAGTTAAAAAAATTTAAAATGTTACTTGGAATTGAATATTCTGGTTGAAAACGCGAATTTAATTTTCAGAGTGAAAAAATTAAAAATGTGACTTGGAAATGAATATTGTAGTTTCAAACGCGAATTAACTATTCGAAGTGAAAAAAATTAAAAACGTGAATTGGAAATGAATATTCTTGTGTCAAACGCAAATTCACTTTTCAATATGAAAAATTTAAAAATGTGACTTGGAAAAGAATATTCTTGTAGCAAAAGCGAATTCACTATTTCAAGTGAAATAATTGAAAATGTGAATTTAATTTTAATTTTCTTATTGCAAACTTGAATTCACTACTCAAAGTGAAAAAATTAAGAATGTGACTTGGAAATGAGAAGTCTTGTACAAAAGCGAATACACTATTTAAAGTGAAAAAATTGAAAATATGACTTAAGTTTTAATATTCTTATTGCAAACGCGATTTTAATACTCAAAGAAAAAAATTAAAAATTCGACTTGGAAATGAATATTTTACTTGCAAACGCAAATTCCGTATTCAAAGTTAAAAAATAGAAAATGTGACTAGGTGACAAGGTGAATATTCTTATTGCAAACGCGATTTCAGTACTCAAAGTGAAAAAATTAAAAATATAGCTTAAATTTTAATATTCTTGTTTCAAACGCGAATTAACTACTTAAAGTGAATAAATTGAAAATTTCACAATTTAAAATGAATATTCTTATTGCAAACTCGATTTCATTACTCAAAGTGGAAAAATTAGAAATGTAGCTTAAATTTTAATATCCTGTTGCGAACGCGAATTAACTTCTCAAAGTGAAAAGTTGAAATTTTCTCTTGGAAATGAATATTCTTGTTGCAAACGTGAATTCAGTACTCAAAGTGAAAAAATTAAAAATGTGACTTGGAAATGCATATTCTTGTTGCTCAAGCGAATTCACCACTCAAAGTGAAAAAATTAAAAATATGACTTGGAATTGAATATTTTGGTTACAAACGCGAAATAACTATTCAAATTGAAAAAATTAAAAATGTGACTTGGAAATGAATATTCTTGTTTCAAACGCGAATTCACTATTCTTAGTGAAAAAATTAAAAATGGGACTTGGTAATGAATATTCTGGTAGAAAACGCGAATTAACTATTCAAAGTGAAAAAATTAATATGTGACTTGGATATGAATATTCTTGTTTCATACAAGAATTCCCTATTCAGTGTGGAAATATTAAAAATGTGACGTGGAAATAAATATTCTAGTTGCAAACGCGAATTCAATACTTTAAGTTAAAAAAATTTAAAATGTTACTTGGAAATGAATATTCTGGTTGAAAACGCGAATTAAATTTTCAGAGTGAAAAAATTAAAAATGTGACTTGGAAATGAATATTGTAGTTTCAAACGCGAAATAACTATTCGATGTGAAAAAAATTAAAAACGTGAATTGGAAATGAATATTCTTGTGTCAAACGCAAATTCACTATTCAATATGAAAAATTTAAAAATGTGACTTGGAAAAGAATATTCTTGCAGCAAAAGCGAATTCACTATTTCAAGTGAAAAAATTTAAAATGTGAATTAAATTTTAATTTTCTTATTGCAAACGTGAAATCATTACTCAAAGTGAAAAAATTAAAAATGTGACTTGGAAATGACAATTCTTGTTGCAAAAGCGAATTCACTATTCAAAGTGAAAAATTTTAAAATGTGAATTGGAAATGTATATTTTTGTTGCAAAGCGAATTTACTATTTCAAGTGAAATAATTGAAAATGTGAATTAAATTTTAATTTTCTTATTGCAAACTTGAATTCACTACTCATCGTGAAAAAATTAAGAATGTGACTTGGAAATGAGAAGTCTTGTACAAAAGCGAATTCACTATTTAAAGTGAAAAAATTGAAAATATGACTTAAGTTTTAATATTCTTATTGCAAACGCGATTTTAATACTAAAAGAAAAAAATTAAAAATTCGACTTTGAAATGAATATTTTAGGTGCAAACGCGAATTCCGTATTCAAAGTTAAAAAATTGAAAATGTGACTAGGTGACAAGGTGAATATTCTTATTGCAAACGCGATTTCAGTACTCAAAGTGAAAAAATTAAAAATATAGCTTAAATTTTAATATTCTTGTTTCAAACGCGAATTAACTACTCAAAGTGAATAAATTGAAAATTTCACAATTTAAAATGAATATTCTTATTGCAAACGCGATTTCAGTACTCAAAGTGGAAAAATAAAAATGTAGCTTAAATTTTAATATCCTGTTGCAAACGCGAATAAACTTCTCAAAGTGAAAAGTTGAAAATTTCTCTTGGAAATGAATATTCTTGTTGCAAACGTGAATTCAGTACTCAAAGTGAAAAAATTAAAAATGTGACTTGGAAATGCATATTCTTGTTGCTCAAGCGAATTCACCACTAAAAGTGAAAAAATTAAAAATGTGACTTGGAATTGAATATTTTGGTTGCAAACGCGAATTCACTAT